>NW_026988471.1:64190000-65422500 GCF_030222135.1 Aotus nancymaae
TAAGGCAGGATAGAAAGGCAGAGAAAAAACACTTTCAAAACTGGATTAGCATCTCCAAAGAATAGTTTTTAGATCGCAGCCTTTATGTTCTAAGTGTTCTCCAGTTTCAAAGCAGGCCCTGTCTGGGCCATGAAGTAAACCAAGGAACTGTAGGAGCCGATGACTAGGCAGCACTGGGTCTCACAAAGAATGTCTGCTCCAGGGCCACAGCCCAGAAGTCCCCAGCCCTCTCAGGAGCTGAAGAAACCTCTTTTTGAGCTCCATTTCCTCCTTTGCAAAATGAATAAAGGATCTACCCTGCCATTGAAAGCAGTGTTACAGGTCAAGTGTCAGACCCAGAAGTTTGGTAACTTGTAGCCATCATCATTTTTGCTGAAAGTCTACCTCGATAACAAAAGAATAGGTCCTTGAAACACCAGCTTTCCCCGGCCACTGAGGAGTGGGTTTCGACTGCCTGCCCTTTACAGCTATCAGAGAGTGGAGGGGCAGGGAGCTGTCAGGCTCTTGACAGTAGGAAGAAATTTGACAGGGACCGCCAGTAATCATCAAGAGAAGATAGATTTATAAAGACCAGGTTTAGTCATCCACTGCAGGCATACCTGTAGAAGAAAATAACGCTGTCTGCCATCTGTGAGCTAGCCCTCTGCTCCTGCCCCTCCCCCTCGGTTTCTTTCAGGGATGGAGACTGGGACTTTTACCTCCCCCATAAATACTTCCCACAGCCAGCCCTTATCTGATTACTTGGCTCCTTTATCTCTCCATTATGCTCGACATTAGATTCACTTCCTCCCAGCCTCTTCTCCACTTCACCAGACCTTGAGAGGGATTAGCCAAGATCCCAACCTCTCCAGCCCAACTCCCAGACGCCAGCTGAGCCAAATATAACACCAACTTCTTGCAGGGAGCCAGGCAGACTCACTTTATTTTAATCACGTACCCTGCCCCCGGTCTTCCTCGTGCTTATAGATTTATAAAGGCTCTTTGATTTCATCGAATTATATGTTTAAAATATTATATATGTGTGTATGAAGTATGACTAGCGATCTTTTTAAAACGAATCAACAAAATACTTCAGTAGAATCAAATGTGTTGAGAAGCTGAGGGTACTGGTCATACTTTCTATTTGTTAAGTCAGGTGGTGGTTTTGTGGGTGTTCGTCTTAAGTATCAACTACTCAAGAATTTTTTAAAAGCGGACTGCTCTGGTTTTGGAAGTTTATATATTCTGAATTTTATGGGCAAGGAAATTTAATGTAGTTTTATGCATCTTGGTAACATGATTTTCTGCTCTGTACAAGCCACTGAAGGTAGAACACTTGCTCTACACGCTACAACGTCCCAGGAAATAAGGTCTTCGTGTTAACTACCAAAATATGTACTGTTTGTGTGGTTAGGTTAGGCCATTACAGAAAATAGTGTTAATGAAAGCTCATTAATGCCCACAGTAGAAAGACTTGATCGCAAAGACACCAGATCTGGCAGTAGCTAATTCTAGCAAAGGCCATCAGCTCTTCTCTCAAACACTGACGACTAGGGACTGTGAGGCAGAGAAGAGATTTTCTGAGTATTAAACGTTTGCTTCATAAAGGGAACCCGTCTGCATGATATAAGAATTGGGGAAGGTGAAAAGTGGGCTAAGATCACTTAACAAAAAGCTTCCCCACAGTTATTTAACATCAGTGAAATCAGCCATGGAATACACTCAATGGAGAGTAACTTTGAAATTGCCCTACTCCAGTTCTGCTAGTAAAAGAACCCATGTACTTAAACAGGGACTAACACTTTAATGTGAACTTGCAGTGCCAGGGCACTATGCTCTGAGCACGTTTACCAAGAGGAGAAAGCAGGCTCTTCTGTGCAGTCTTCACTGTGTCCCTGCTTTTCTGAGGTGCTGTAGCTAAACTTGCTCATGCAGAGTAAACCCTTCCCCTAGAGGACAACATAGCTTTGGCTTTTTGTTTATTTGTTTTTGAGATGGAATTTCACTCTTGTCACCCAGGCTAGAGTGCAGTAATGCAATCTCAGCTCACAGCAACATCTGCCTCCCGGGTTCAAGCACGATTCTCCTGCCTCAGCCTCCTGAGTAGCTGGAATTACAGGTGTGCATTACCATGCTTGGCTAATTTTTGTATTTTTAGTAGAAATGGGGTTTCGGCATGTTGACTAGGCTGGTCTCGAACTCCTGGCCTCAAATGATCCACCTGCCTCAGCCTCCTAATGTGCTGGGATCACAGGCATGAGCCACCATGCCCAGCCAGCTTTGATTTTTAAAAATATGTTATCTTCATTATCAATTTATGTATTTTTAAAATGGCATGGAATGGCGTTTTTAGGAATGGAAGCTTTATGTAAAACATGGTACCTAAAAGGTGTGTGTAGGAGGTGGCAGTGGTGGTCTTTGCTTTACAATGACTGGGGATATAACCAGCATCCAGGAACCAATTAGGCTGAAAGCCAGGGGTCCTGCTTATGTGCAGGAGCCTCGGAGGGGGTGTAAGTAGGCTTTCCTTCTTCACTCTGTCAGGCTCAGAATCTGTGAGTAAAGCCAGTAAGTTCTGCTGTCCTGCAAGGTCACTAGCGCCCTCTGTGTCCAAGTTTTACCCTCTCCTGGAGGGGGAGGTAAAGGCATGTCTATCCTCATGCCTTGGATAAGCTGAGCATCTTTGTTGTTCATGCTACCTAGCTACACTGAAGCATATAAATAAACCTCTCACCCACACACTGTTTTCCAGTGCACATACTAAAAGGGGCCGTATACTCCATTATCACGGAAGACATTGGTTGGCATATAAATGATTATTAAACTTAATAATTTATCAATCATTCTTCAGAACCAGTCCTAAAAAGTTTACTAGACATGGACCTCTAGTGTTTTAATTTTTCTATTGAAATTTTAATACAGAAATACTCCTTTAAAAATAAGCTGTGAATTCCTATTTTTAGAAGTGAGCAATTCTGATTTGAAATATATGCCCATACCTTGTTTAACATATAGTACTGATGTAGCATGCTATGTGCCTCTACACCTTCCTTTAAACCTCAGTTTAAAGGAAAATATTATAGATGTAATATTTAGATAATATAGATTTAACATATCACTGATGTTAAATCCTAATTTAAATATAAATATTTCCCCATCTCTGAGTGCTACCTTACACCTTCAGGTCACCAGAGCCAGAGCAGCATGTATGCTGCACATTCTGGCACATTCTCTTGCACCTGCCCTGCAGACATCCTTGGGAGTGGAATGGATGCTCTGCCCAGCTGTCCCTAATCAAGGGTACAAGGCAGTGTGCCATGCACCAGTCTGGCCTCCTTCTTTCTTTCCTGCTGTGTCCTATGACCCAGAAGGGCCAAAAAAGGAAATAAAGCAAAGACACAAAGGAACAAAGATCAGGGCTGGAAGTTAAACACATAAGCTTTACAGAGGCTTAACAGCCTTTGAGGAAGTAGTTGGGAAAATACTGGCAGGCAGTTAGGGATCCTCTGACATACCCTGAACCTGGGAGCCCTGAGTGACAGTTCTGATGACCTTGAAAAACCTACGGTGGCAGATGGAAGTTGGAGCTTCTAGTGCCCCCAGCACCCCCTCAGAGAAAGCCCCAGTTTTAGGGGCAAATCTGCATGGACTGTAAATAGAAGGTAGTGATGCTCATGGCATTGTGAATGCCCAGGCACAGTGGAAGTTACCTCATAAAATGCTGGTTTTCTGGTTTCCATTTCAGCAAGGTTGACAAAGTTATATTAGACGCGCACCATTGTACTGTGTTTAAAATGCAATTTTAAATTTCACCTCCAAGTGTTTATCTCCTGTACCTTGAACACGCATAAATCCTGCACAGGAAAAGAGTGATACGGCTGGATTCTAACTACAGTGCTCTCATTAAAAAAATTAAAAGTCTAGCTGGGCACAGTGGCTCATGCCTGTAATCCCAGCACTTTGGGAGGCTGAGCAGGGCGGATCATCCGAGGTCAAGAATTCAAGACCAGCTTGACCAACATGGAGAAACCCTGTCTCTACTAAAAATACAAAATTAGCCGGGTGTGGTGGCGCATGTCTGTAATCCCAGCTACTCGGGAGGCTGAGGCAGGAGAACCTGAGAGGCGGAGGTTACTGTGAGCAGAGATCGCACCATTGTACTCCAGCCTGGACAACAAGAGCAAAACTCTGTCTTAAAAATAAATAAACAAAAATAAAGGCTTAATAAAAACCTTTTGATGTTATTAATACTTATTTAATCTATCAAAACTGTCTTAAGGCTGCCACTATACTTTATTGGGTTTCTTTAAACAACAAAACCTTTCCAGCATTTCAATTCAGTACTCAAATTTATAAACCAAGAGAATACTAAATATATACACGATGACTGACCACTTATAATTGGGAAACAATAAAGATAAAGACATTAAGGTTGTTCAACCTAAAACCCTAACATGCATGGGGCAGTTTTTTTATTTTTTTAGACAGAGTTTTGCTCTTGTTACCCAGGCTGGAGTGCAATGGCGCGATCTCGGCTCACTGCAACCTCCGCCTCCTGGGTTCAGGCAATTCTCCTGCCTCAGCCTCCTGAGTAGCTGGGATTACAGGCACGCGCCATCATGCCCAGCTAATTTTTTGTATTTTTAGGTAGAGACGGGGTTTCACCATGTTGACCAGGATGGTCTCGATCTCTTGACCTCGTGATCCACTCGCCTCGGCCTCCCAAAGTGCTGGGATTACAGGCGTGAGCCACTGCGCCCGGCCCGCACGGGGCAAACATCGGCAACCAAGTGTTTGCTGAAGTAAATCTTTGCTTCAGCACACAGCAATTTTAGAAGTAATGTCTCAGATTTTTAAAAAAATGGCTCCTGGGCAACTTTCTCTTGTCAATATGGTCTTCTAGTGTAAGGCTCTCTTGAGGTGAGTGATGCACCCGGCCCAGTAGAGGGCTGAGGTCAGGCCTGGGGAGACTGGCAGGTTGGGCCATGGTAGTTTAGTGATGAGATTACAATCATTGAGGAAAGGAACAACTTTTTCTTGAAGTTTGAAAACTCTTTGCTCTAATCACTAATAGCAGAAATCCTAATTTTCTCATCCTGGGGGACTAGGGAACTGGAGATTCCTGGGCATATGCCTCTTAAATCCTTGGTGGGTTTCCTGGTCAACCAACAGTTAGGGGCCTCTCTATCAGTCACGTTATCTGTGCAGCAGATAAATTGCCTTAAAGAGGGCTCTGGAATGTATTCAAAATTATTTTTGGGTTCTAAAACACTGACTCCAGGAATTAAACTCATACTGTCCTCCAATAACAACGACAACAGCAGCAACAGTACATCCTTTGATTTGAAAGTAAACATAATAGAACTGTAAAATCTAAAACATTTTACAATTCCACTAAATTCAATAAAGTTTAAAAAATTGTTTTAAAGATTTCTTTTTTTAAAGCCCAGCATCAAAACATTCTCTGTACTGTCCCAGTAAGGATAACACAGCATAAGGTAGATGATTCAGATTTAGGTTCTTCCTTAATAGGCATAGGTCCTATAGTTTTGTCTATGATAGATAAGACTTCCAAACCCCACTGGACATGTCCCCATGTCCTCTTTCCATTTATCTGTCACATCCAGGAATCTTATCTGCTGAAGATAGTTATTGAAGTAACAAGATAAAACATAAGCACGAATATGTGTGTTTTATTGTAATATTAAATCTATTAAAAGTATTATACACAGCTTCTCTAAATGTTACCATGGATCTTTTAAGGTTCTTTAAAACGTCTTATGGGGCCAGGCACGGTGGCTCACACCTGTAACCTCAGCACTTCGGGAGGCTGAGGCGGGTAGATCACTTGAGGTCAGGAGTTCGAGACCAGCCTGGCCAACATGGCGAAACCCCATCTCTACTACTCAGGAGGCTGAGGCAGGAGAATCACTTGAACCTGGGAGGTGGAGGTTGCAGTGAGCCAAGATTGTGCCACCGCACTTCAGCCTGAGTGATGAGAGCGAGACTCACCTCAAAAAACAAACAAACAAACAAACAAAAAAACCAAGCCAAAACACAAATTACTCTGACATGAGTAAACTACTTTAAAAAATAAAATTTACAGGCAGGTGCAGTGGCTCACACTTGTAATCCTAGCACTTTGGGAGGCTGAGGCGGGTGTATCACCTGAGGTCAGGAGTTCAAGACCAGTCTGGCCAACATGGTGAAACCCAGTCTCTACTAAAAATATAAAAAAATTAGCTGGGTGTGGTGCTGGGCGCCTGTAATCCCAGCTACTCGGGAGGCTGAGGCAGGAGAATCGCTTGAACCGGGGTACGGAGGTTGCAGTGAGCCAAGACTGTGCCACTTCACTCCAGCCTGGGCAAAAGAGCAAAACTCCGTCTCAAAAACAACAAAAAAAATTTACTTCACTCCAACCAAAAAGAATGAATGAAATGGTCTGTCCTAAAGGGCTGAATTTCAAGGTGATCACAGGGCGTGAAGTGGCGCTGAGGGAGTCCTGAGAGGCGAGAGGCCAAAGTCTGAATCTAGGTTCATGATTTTGCTTTTATTGTCTGTCTGCTTTACTGAGCGTGAACTTCAGTGGAGTTCATAATTAATCAAGATCAAAAGATTACCATCTTAAAGCAAACAAAATAACCCACCCCTGAAGAACCCTTTCTTCTACTTTTTATTTCTAAAACAGTAATTTTCTGACTTTCCCTCTGTCTTACACATCCTTCCAAAAATGGTATTTATGATCCACATTTAAACCCCAAAGGCCAGCTACTGGAAATGTCAGATTACTACACAAAATTAACTCTCACCACATTAAAGTGTACATGTAATAGAAAAATTGGTACTTCAAAAAACAAATGGCAAAGGGGAGTTGTTTATAAAGTTAATAATCTCCAATTTAGGGCTTTAAATTGCAGCCCTTGAACTCTTATGCCTGACTTTCTCAGAATATTTTTGCTTTTTTTCATATTATTGGAGAAAACAAAGGAAGGGAGTACTTAATAACCCACATGTCTAGGGAGAAATGCCCTGATAATCTGCAACCTACTTTGAAATGCATTTTTAAAAACACAGAACATGGAGATAGATATGTGTATGATAAAACAATAATAGCAAAATGCTCATTGCAGACTTGAGGTGGCAGGCATACGGATGTTGAGCGTATGTTTCTTTCAACTTTTCTGAACACTTGAAATCTTTCATAAGTGAGGAGAGTGAGAATTTGTAGTGTTATGGTTGATTTCTAAATGGAAATCAACACTAAATCTACAAGATGCTGATAATGGTACTAAACGAAATCCGATTACTTTTCTTTCTGCTATTCAGGATGAAGTTCCCTCTTTTTTTTTCCTTTACCTGCTATCTACCACCTGCCCTCTACCCCAAAACAAATCTAATCAAAGGTCAGGAAATGACTTTACCAAACTATGTTAATATCAAATTCTAAATCCACAAAATCCTTTACAAGCCAGCCCTTAATAAGACCTGTTCTCAAACAAAAAGAGGTGATAATTTAATCCATAGAGGAGGGAGAGAAATCAGCAGATCATGCTAGCAATAAGCTGACAGGATTTTCAAGAGCCTGTTGTATTCCCATAGATCCACTGGAAATGGATGCCTTCTCAGATGGCAAGAATTACTAGTTCATTTAGTTCCTTTTTTTCTAGGATTCTGTCACCTCCCGCATTAGAGATGGAAAGCTAAACACAGAGAAACAAACAACACACAGTCAAGGCACCTGTTCTCCCTGAAGCATGCTGGGTGGCTTCACTTCCCACCTGGAGAATGGAAGAGAGGTTGACCTGAAGGCAGAGCTTAGGTCTTCATGTTAGTTACACCTTTTAGGCTATTAATATAAAGAATTGTGGAAACCATCTACGCTAGACTCCTCTCTCACATGGAAAAATTAAAGTCCAGATGGCAGAGGGGACTTGTTCAAGGTCACTGACATTAGGGACAGATAAAAGACTAAGATCAGCCTCTGTGACCACCCCCTGCCCACACTTTTGAAAGGACCCCCTGTTGTGGCAAAAGTGCCCATATTGGAGTTAGGTGCTCTGGAGGATAAATAAGTTATTCCTTATATATTGGTCCCTTGAAATTTACTGGATAGGCAACTGATTGTGAAAGGAATTCTAAGGAGAAATGAAGAGATATCACTGGCAACACAGCTACATGAAAAAAATCACAGAGCTAGATGGAGGGTGGGGCAGAGAAATCCTACTCATCCTGCCAAAGTTTCACACCAACAGAGGCAGTTCCTTTTTGGATCTGTTGCTGTAACGAGTGCCTTAAGTCAGGACAGGAGACCTAACCTCCATTACACATCTCACAACCAGGCGAGGTACCCCAAACTCTCTTACTAAGTTTCAGTTTCCTTATGTGTAAAATGAGAAGTAGGGACCCCCACTGACTCTTGAGGCCCTTTCAACTTTGGTCCCTTTTTATGCTTCGTGTTTTACAAAAAATGGCCTTAAACTCCTTCAGTTGTGGCAGAGGGCTCAGCAAACTTAAGCCACTAAAACATCCTACAAAAGCAGATCAGAAAACTTTCAGCTGTAAAATGCAACCAAAAATATATTTTGAGTAGAGAAAAAACCTGAAACCACAAAGACCTGAAACCATGATAAACTAACAGATATGTTCTCTCAGTACAAGTGTTATTACACAACCATAAAGTTTCCAGGAGTGAAACTGATTTATCCAAGCATTTTGCAAAAGCAAGAAAATGATGAAAATTGAATTTTAATAAGTTAAATAAGCTCCTCCGAGGGGAAAAAAGAAAGGTACAACCTGGTCATCTAGCTGGGTTTATGCATCCACAAATGTGAGATTCTCTTTAGCCACACGGAAGAAAAACCCCAAGACATATTTATGAAACAAATGTAGACCAAGAAGAGAAAAGAGATCTGCCCTTTTTCTCCCAAACAGTTCATTCTATCTGCCTTATCATTGACTCAAGATGAACTCCCCAGCCCCAATCTTTACTACATTCAGAGTGAAAAGGAGAAAATGTTAGGAAAAGGTAACAAAGCAATTGTTCAGCTTAAAAATAGAGAAAGACATTTCTTATAGACCTTTGGTAAAGCAACTCAGTGCACATCAAGTTGCAACTTAGATTTAAGTTGCCTCAATGCGACAAATAATTTCTAGTCCAAAAGTAAATAAATCAGTTGTTGGAAATTGGAGTATACCTTCCCTACAGGAAAAACATAAAATGGTGAGCAATGAGGTTCCCAGTCTAGCCATGAAAGCCTAATCAACGTGTAAAAATATTCCCGAATGTTTCAACTGCTTACTAACAGTCTCCTTGACGGAAGCCTCTTTCCCCACCACCAGCAATAAAGGCCAGTTCTGCTCAGCTCTTGCTGGGCTTTTTGGCCAAGGTTTTCCAATTTGTGGGGGTGAGGGGTGAGATGGTAGGGGTGGGGAGGGAGAAAAGGTAAGGAGGAGGAATTCTTAAACTTCTGATTTAGGCTTCATTTTGGAGATCCTCAGAATGTGGCACCACTGAATCTTGAATGGCTCTAAAAGGATCTGTACTGATGCTATTTTACAAATCCCAACTTGAGTATCACTGAGGAAATTCTTTCCTTTTAGGGTCACAATGACTGTTGGTAAGCAATTAAGGCAAGTGTCAGGCTCATAGGATATAATCATGATGCAGTGGATTCTTGACTCGTTGACTACACAGGGGGACAGGATTTGTCCTACAAGGGCAATTTCCTTCCGAGTTGTTACAAGACAGAGCCATCTACTCAGTACACATATTTCCCATGTTACTTTCCTGACATAAAAGAACTAGGCAGCAAGGATAATGTAAAGGCCAACTAGCTACCAAGCTTGCTCACAGTTTTAACACGTTTAGTCTTAAAATATTTTTTCATTTACAAGGGAGTAGTGGAGTTTGAAGTTACTTGATTCAGAAAGAACCTCCAGGAAATACTAGAACTGTCTCCACCTCCCAAAGTCAACCAGCTTGTGGAGGTACCAGAAGGCATTTTATTTCAAGACTCATGATTTTCACAGATAACTGAAACCCTGGGTGGCTGAGCTGCCGAAGTTGGGCTTTCCTGGCCATCACCAACATGTTGGCAGCAGGGAGCCAACCAAGCTTTCAGTCATTCTGTCTGCAGTAGTTAAAGACCACTGCCCAAGACAGGACAACCAAGTGGCTACTGCCAACTTCTTCCACCAGAGAGCTTTACCGACAGGTGGAAGTATGCCTGGCCAACCAGACACAATCACACGACCCTGAAGCCATGCTGTTAGAAACCCGCCACGAGGCTGCCATTTGGTATCAAAACAGAATAAAAGGGCCCCTGACTTAATGTTGGTCAAGAAGAACAACTCTCGGCTCATTTCACTCACTAGTGTGCTTCAGCCATCTCCCAGGCTAACTTCATACTGTTCTATTCTCTAGGAAAGTCACAGTCACTGAAAGTACCATGGATATGCCATCCCCACTGAAAACTGCTGCACACCCAACAGTGAGTTGCTCGTATATGGAAGCTCTTGTGTTAACTTTTCCTTGTGTGTCTGCATATAGGGAATTAACCTTAATACTTGTGGTACATACATACAATGGAATTATTCAGCCTTAAAAAAAAAGAAGGAAACCTTGTCATATGCTCTAACATGGCTGAATCTTGAGGATACTGCACTAAGTGAAACGTCAGTCACAAAAAGAAATACCACATGATTTGTTCCGCTTACACCAGCTATCTCAATGTGACTAGTCAAAGTCCTAGAAACAGAAAGGAGAATAGTGGTTGCCAGAGGCTGGGTGCTGGGGAGGGGAGTGAGTTGTTATTTAATTGGTAAAGAGTTTCAGTTTTGGAAGATGAAAATGTTCTAGAGATCTGTTATACAAACTTGGATATAGTTAACACTACTGTACTATACACTTAAAAATGTACAGATGATATATTCTATGATGATATATTCTAAGTCAAGATGATATATTCTATGTTACGTGTTTTTTACCACAATAAAAAGATAATCTGTGAAACAAAGAGAGGCTACCTGAAATAGGTAAAGAACCCCAAATTTAGAAATTTTGGGTTTAGCTTAGGAACATTTCTGCAGTCCTTAAGAAGTAAACATTCACTTTGGGAGGCCAAGGCAGGAGGATCGCTTAAGCAACACTGTGAGATCTCTATTTTTATAAAAAAATTTTTTTTAAAAGAAAAAAGGAGTAAACATTACTACTATTTAAAAAGTTAACTTTCCCTTAATTATAAAAGTAACATATGTCCCCATTATGCAAACTACATACATCACAACCCTCCTTTAAGAAACATTCTTCTACACTATGGAAAGTAATTAACAAATATGCAAGACCTTCTCAAGGAAACTAAAAAAGGAAGATCTTATGCTTCAAATATAAGTGTAAATGTCGACTTTGCTTTGTTCCTGGGGGTACCAGGCAAATCATACATAAGAAAAATACAAACATTTCCTTTGATACTGGTTTTACTGAGATAAAAATGGCTTTTCTTATAAAATCTTTTCAAAGTAGGACAGAAAAAGTTAAAGAAAATAGATTTCCCCTGAATTGTTAGCTCTGACAAATTCCTCTAATCCTTAGACAGTTCTACTCTAATAGAATACTTACTATGTATACAACACCAGCAACAGAATACCCTAAAATATTTTTCATGACTAGTCCCTTTTCATCTCTTCTATTCTAACTTCAGTTTTAAAGATTAAAAACACAGATTATTAAACACACACACAGAATCATAAGAATTTCCTAATAGTTCCATTTCTTCTACATGGGGGTTAGCGATGTTTTTTAATATTACTCAAAGCAGGAAAAAAGGGGCTGTTTTATTTTTCTTTGGAACAGGTTCCTGCCAGATTTTGCACATTGCAGTTCTCTGGCGACGTGATGAGAACACATGGCCACCCACAGACACTAATTTTGCTCTTCACCCTTCCCAAGCAGCCTTTATGACACATGCTGTCTGTGCTTCATTTAATGGAATTCAAGAGGCCCAGTCAAACAGCAGGGCCCCACAGGGCCAGGGCAACAACAGGCAAACCATATCCTCCACTGGATAGGTACAAGGAACATGTGTTTAAAAGAAAACAACAACAAAAAAGCCAAATCTAGCTTGGACATCTCCAATCTGAAGAATCTTTACAAATGAATGAATTAACACCAAAAACTAAGTCATATCTTTGATTGAAATCAGGAAAGAGATAGTAATCTTGCTGTAGTTCCTATACACTGAACTCTATGAAGATGATGCAGCAGACTTTCTGAGCTGCTCTCAGATATGCAGCAAAGAAGGTATCACTCTTATCCCAAGCCAAGAGCACTTACTTCTAAAGGGCTGAAGTGCCAGCCTGGTTCTGCAGCATTTACTTTCTCTATGGTCATCATCTGTCATGAGGAAACCTTGGCAATTAAGAATCCAACTGGGTTGGGAGGCCGAGGAGGGTGGATAACCTGAGGTCAGGAGTTTGAGACCAGCCTGGCCAACATGGTGAAACCCTGTTTCTACCAAAAATACAAAATTAGCTGGGCATGGTGGTGCATGCCTGTAATCCCAGCTACTGAGGAGGCTGAGGCAGGAAAGTCGCTTGAACCCAGGAGGTGGAGGTTGCAGTGAGCTGAGATTGCGCCATTGCACTTCAGCCTGGGCAACAAGAGGGAAACTCCATTTCAAAAAAAAAAGAAGAAGGAAAAAAAAAAGAATCAAACTGAGAATGCACATGGTTTCCACAACTGTGCCACATATACCTCCAGACAATCCGGATGCAGTTGACGCAACAAGCTGTCAGCAAACTTATACCTGGAAGAATGTTCAGGGCTCACAGAAGTCTATGCTGGTTTGGTAAGAGGGTGATCATTCATCTCATTTATAAATTTAGGAGTTTTAGAAGGCTGATCCACATTTGTCTCTGGCTTTTCTGAGCTACACAGGAAAGTTGCTATTTCTAGATAATGATACAAGATTTACCTCCAAGTGTCATTAATCCCACCCACTATGCAGGCAGAATAACCGTAAACTCCAGATGTGGGGAGGACAATATCACAGCAGACAGTGGGCAATGGACAGCAGGCGATAGGCAAAGCTTCCTGCGGGAGTGATCATCGTGGCCACACATCCATAAATCACACATCCGGACAGCCGGAACAGACTGCAGACTCAATAACACACAGGTCTCTCTCTAAATACAAATAAGGATGTTTAAATGTTGGTAGGTGATCTATACTAATTTTAAATAAACCTGTTTTTATGAAATGTTTATTGAATTCATAATAGCTTGAGTCTTTAGAATATAATTTTAATAAGTGCTAAAAATCTGCAAGCCAGCAAAAATTGGAAAAAACTGTTCCACTAAAATATCTTGGACACTCTTAACCTTTCAGGATTCAAATGCTCTCCCTGACTGTCACTCTTCCCAAGAAAAGGAAAAAAATATCTTTTGTCCAAGGTAATGTTACTCTACTTGGCTCAGAAAACATGGCCGCCAAAACTATCAAATGGATTTTTGAGTAGAGCAGTTCTTTCTTGATTTCTATCCAGGCAGAGTTAGGTTTGGAAGAAACAAAAAGGAATAGTGCAAAGTTGCTTATATACAATAGCAATTTATGGCTCTGAATTGTAGACTCCAGTAAATCTATGAATAAAAGAAAACCCAGGGAGGAATTTATCTCCAATAACAATGAATCCCCACTAGGGCCGGAATTAAGAGAAGAACCAGACTGGGCTTGGATCTGAAGCATTTTTAAATGTAACACTACCCAGCACGTTGCTCTGAACATAGGCAGTGTCTCACTCAATATCTATTGACTGCTTCCAAGTTGAATGATATGAGACCTTTGGAACTGGCCATGGCTCTATATTCCTTTTCCCTCAAAAGGGAAAGAAGGCATCTAAAAACCACGTGGTTCCTTTGGACTGATGGCTAACAGTGCTTAACAGCAAAGGGGCCTCTGAGGTGTGGCAGCCACAACCCTAGGAGCGATTGTCATTGTCTGATCTCAATAGTCAGTATACCCTCTGTGTAGTATCACTGAAGCTAACAGAATATGTTGCTTTTGGTTGACAGGACCTGAGCAAGTCCCAACTATACAGACCACAGAAAAACAAGACATTTTCACAGAAAGCGTCACTAAATCAAGAACTTTAAAAGAAATGTTTTCTGGGTTTTTTTTTTTGGTCCCTGACTATAATCATTTACCATAGGCCTCAAGGGGAAAAAAATTTGCTATCATAAAACCTAATGTTTTTGTGAAAGCACAGGAAATTGGCTATTCTGTCTTTAAGATCAAACAAAATTAATATATATTATTTTCTAATAAATTTGATAAAGTGAACCCTAAGTTGAGTATGGCATTCACCAAAACTATAAGAAAAAAACCTGGTTACTATAAGATGGCAAAATATGGGTTTTAGTTCAAGCTAATACTTTTGTTTCACAACTTAAAAAAATGTTGTTAATAAAAAATGGCCCTCACTTTGAATCTGAAGTATTTTTTAATGTCACCAAGTACTATTATTAAATATGTACTATATATGCATGTATACACATATAAAAATAAGCACTACAGATGTGGGCAGGAAAATTCTTAGCAAAACCCCCACATATTTCAAATACTGTTCTTCCTCATTATTGTCCTCTACCATAATTAGCACGTTACAGCATAACAGGTGGCTTTCATTTATAGAATGCAAAATTAATGAAATTTGGAGATAGTCCTGTCTCTAAAAACAAATTGGCCATTCTAGAAAAAGTACACCCCTTAATCTACAAAACAAACAGAAACAAACTCCTTTCATGCTGGCTTTCCAAATTATATGAATTTCTGAATGTAGTTAAGTAAGTAAATTGAACATATTTACTGACAGCTTAAAATTCATATACTTCAAGGAAAACAAGTCATTATTATGGGCTTTATAAGAAAGGGGAAGAGAAACAAAGATTGCCTATTTTTCCAGCTTGGTAACCCCGGATCTGTTTAATGCTCTCTGAGTGATAACAGGATTTACTGCTATATACTGGGCTGCTCCACAAATGCTAAATCTTAGGCAATTTGTGGGCAGTTGTGTTATAGGTCCTGACCTAGCCATTCTGGACAGACAGACCAGGAAAGCATAAATAGTACTGCTATAAACTAACTATAGCATCTGTCCCTAACAAGCAAGACTCACAAAGTATTTTTTAAAAATATGAGGAGACACTGAATAGACTGTCAACACACATAGGAATGTTTAATACACTCAAATAAATAAGATATGTGCTTTAACTAGTCAGACATTGTTTAAATTTAGTGGGTGAAGAAAGAGAGAGGGTCAGACAGGCAGACACAGCCTCCCAATTATGCAGAATGATCCTTTAGATCATGTGAACACTATAATTAAATGTTGCTACCAAATTCCCACCACTCTTTCTCCTGCCTAGAAAAAGTTAATTCATGAATTCGGTATGAGCAAATTGCGATTTATAAACAAACAAACAAACAAACAAAAAAGCCACCCTATTCACTCGGTAGGAGAATAAAGCTGTCTTGCATTAAGTCACGCACCTTAGGGGTAGGAAAAAAGCACAGTACTGAAAGAAATCCAATGTAACACAACAGTTATTGTTAGACCACCTCCTTCAGCTCACCTCTGCTTATTCATTTTTTTAAAGCTCTACAGTACCCACCCAAAAGGTATACCATCTCTGCAAGCTGTTTCCTAGGTAGCATCTTTTAGATTCAGGACTTAATTTAAAAAAAAATTTTCTATCAGAATATCTAAGGAGAAATTTGTTTTCAGAAAGAGGAATGAGGGGGTAAGAGCCCTGAATCTATCAACAGACCGGAGGTTATCTCTCTGTCCTTGCACGTGGGCATACACAAATACAAACACATATACTGTGGTTCTCTACGACTAGGATAATTTTTCTCCTTTAAAAAAATGTTAGAAGCAAGCACCAGAAAGGTTAAGCAGAAGAGAACAATGAAAAAATAAAGTTCATGTAAACAGTAAGCACGTACCTGCCAGGCGATGCCATTTCCTCTACATTGTGGAGCCCGAGTGCTGGGTATTAGCATTATTGCTACTATAAAGCTTCCGATAAAAATGGATCGTCTCTTGCTGACCTGAGAACCAGCTGGCTGCCTGAGAAGTGGTTTCCCCCATATATGATTCAGTCTCCTTGACAAATATACTGCATTGTACCGGATGAGTCATCCGAGGGTTAGTCCGCATTTTATAGGCCTGTTGTGTCATTACTCACATTCAACATCCTGCTTCTCAAAAGTGGAAACTGGAAGCCTGACAGCTGACAGATGCTTTTTCCAATTAAAATATTGTTTAAAAAATTCCTGTAAGTTATGATTATCAATCATTGATGAGAGTATGAAATGCCGAGGAAGTAAATGGCACAGCTCAATACCTGAGATTACATTCTGGACAACCACAAGTGCAAATTCTTCACCCGCCCCCATCCCCAAACCAAATAATTTCGTCCAAAGTTGAAAGCAAAGATCCTTATCTTTTAAGTTACCAGCTGAATTAGTGTAGGCATGGACTTGTTGATCGTTGTGCTGTGAGGTTACCCAGTTGCAGAGGCTATGTAAAAATTGCACATCAAAATTTTGGTCCTGGATTAATTTTATTGGTAAAATAGTGGCATTGTGTTTATAAAACGTCTACCTTTTTAGAGAGGCATATTGAAGTATGTTAGAGGCAAAATGATATGATACCTGGGGTTTGTTGTGAATATTTTAGCAAATAAATAAGGGCAGGGGTAAAGAAATGCGGCAAAATCTTGATAAATGATGGCATCTGTGTAGTACATATATGCAGGTTGACTGTTTTTGTCTTCTTTGAAGTATCTTTGAAAAAATTTTCATAATTTTTATTGTTTTTGAGACAGGGTCTTGCTCTGGAGTGTTGCCCTGGCTGGAGTGCAATGGTGCAATCTCAGCTCACTGCAACCTCTGCCTCCCAGGTTCAAGTAATTCTCCTGCCTCAGCCTCCCAAGCAGCTAGGATTACAGGCATGCACCACCATGCCCAGCTAATTTTTTTGTATTTTTAGTAGAGATGGGGTTTCACCATACTGTCCAGGCTGGTCTCGAACTCCTGACATTGTGATCTGCCCGCCTTGGCCTCCCAAAGTGCTGGGATTACAGGCGTGAGTCACCATGCCTGGCTGATGAAATATTTTTAAAAATTAAAAAAAATTTTTTTTTCAGTCCCTACAATCTAATTTATACTCAAACAAGTTACTTTTCTAGTTAGGTATAGAGCTGCCACACATATGAGCAGAGGGCAGCATTTACACAGTGTGGCCCTGTGGGTCTGGGAGCTGAACTTGAAGTTGTTTCTGCCTTCTAGCTGGCAGGTATGATATATGTGTCCTACGGCTGTTGTGAGTGTTGCATCAACCTCCTGAACAAATGCCTGGTGCCTTCTCCTCCCAGGACGATCTGGTGATCGTTTCCTTATGCATTCTCTGAGGACACAAGTCCTGGCTTCGTTCATATGCTCAGTGTTAACATTATGAAGGAGAGGTGACTATTTCCAGCTTCCTTATATGGTTTTGGAAATGCTCCATGAGAGGTTACATAAGTCACATCCATAGTCTCTTAAACCAACAGATACTTTGGTAAGGTGGCACAGTGTTTGCTTGAATCAATGCTCAAATTGAGTGTCTTAAACCATATGGAGGAGGAAGAGCTTTGAGTTCATGGCTGAAAAAAAAAAATCCAGATATGGAAGTTCCAATGTATGTGAAATGAAACCACTGTAGAAACGGGCTGTCACTTTAAAAACTATCCACATTGATACACTATGAAAACATGACAAGTCACCACAGGAAACAAAATATGGAGGTCCCTAAAGCCCAGAGCCTCTGCATGGTCCCCTTAGTCCTGAAACTTAAGCAAAATGGAAGCATGTTTCGGGCTGAGGTTCCCACCTCAGCAAACAGCTGGCTCTAATTCTTAAAGGACCCTGTTTAATAGGACTTCAAACTGGCTGCAAATGGTTGGGACAGTCCCATCCAACATCAAATTACAACCTTATTAATCCAGACTGATTAGAATTGTGCATGGGCCTGAACTGAAGACTCTGTTGGCTTTGACAATGCTTTCCTCATGAAGACTGCAGGCTGCAGCCTTAACAAAATGTTTCCTTGCAATTTTACAACTTTTCACACACTTGAAAAGCATAATTTACCTGAATGCACAGGGAAATTAATAAACTTGTAGTCTAATTTGAGTTTCCCTAGTATTTTTGAGAAATAAGTTCACAGTTCATTGAAGAATTTTATAATTCAGATTTCAGTAATGAAAAATACAAAAATAATAGCAATAATATATGCATATATGCACACACAAAAAATGAGAATAAGGCAAAGATAGTAAAATGGTAATAAATGGGGAATTAGGCATAGGGAATCCATACTATTCTTGCAACATTTCTGTAATTATGATATATTTCAAAATAAACTTAAACATTCACAAACACACAAGAAAGAATATGTATAAAACTCCTATTCCTAAAAAAATAAACAGAGATTGGGAGCAGTGGCTCATGCCCATAATCCCAACACTTTGGGAGGCCGAGGTGGGAGGATTGCTTGAGGCTGGAGTTTGCGATCAGCCTGGGCAACAAAATGAGACCCTGTCTTTACAAAAAATACAAAAATTAGCTGGGCATGGTGGTACATGCCTGTGGTCCCAGATACACAGGAGGCTGGGGCAGGAGGACAGCTTGAACCTGGGAGGTTGAAGCTGTAATAAGCTGTGTTTGTGCCACTGCACTCCAGTCTGGGTGATGGAGCAAAACACCCTGTCTCAAAAAAAAAAAAAAAAAAAAAAAAGATTTTTAAATGTATTTAATAATCACTATAGCTGCTGCTGACATACTCATTTGAAAAATCTTGGACCATAAAGAAATTTACCAAAATGTTAACACTGGGAAATGCCTCTGGGTTTGGGTTTCTCAGAGGATATTCCCTGTAAATATTTTTATAAGGGGACACACACACACACACACACACACACACACACACACACACACACTTTGGGAAAACATCATCCTATATCCTTGAGAATACTGTTCAAGTTTTTCTAAGCTTGCATTTTTCAAATTTATTTGACCACAGACTCCCCACCCTCAACTCTCACTACCATCCCAATGAGCCTGAAGAAAGAACTTTGGTGGTGATAGCATATGGGATACTTTCCCCCGATCTTCTTTGCTTTTACTCTAAGTTTTCTTCGGAACACATTTTATTCATTGTTAACAACAAAGGCATCAAAACATGGCTCCTGCCATCTTTAACAGACATTTCTATTTGGTTGACCTGCATGCTAATGACACCATTAGTTAGAAAACAATGTGAATTATGCAATTTCCAGTCTCCCCTGACCATACTAGTGTGGTCTGTGCCACCAGCATCTGAGAAACCTGCACCTGTGTGCCATGGCTTGGCAGCTCATGCCAGTGCTGGGCCTGGGTGAGACCATTCCAAGGAGTAGTATAGCTTGCTGCAGGCCTGGCTCCACCTCACTGTTTTCAGAGCACGGGGCCTTAGAACCTGGAAACCAGCCTGGATATGTCTTTTGCCTCTGAGCTCTGCAGGCCTTCACACATTTATTTCCTAGCACTGATGCTTGGCAGGTAAGAAGCAAATTTAGCTCTAGCTAAAAGCAAAACTTTAGCTATATATGTATATAACTTAAGTCCAAATACTGGCTAATGTCAAGATCTAAAAGCAAATGTGGATATCAATGATGCAGGTACTGTATAGGCTGACTGTATTGTGTAGTGGTATAAAGCATGAGCTTGGAGTCAAATTTTCTTGGTTCAAAATTCAGCCTTGCCCACACTTAAATGTTATTTAACTTCTTCTCTAAACCGCTGTTTCCTTATGTGCAAAATGGGTACAATCCTATTAATAATCTCACAGAATTATTTTGAATGGTATAAATATGACCATTTGCAACAAGTACTTAGTACAGAGCCTGGCCACATACAAAACACTCATCAGTTTATGTGAACAACAGTGATAATGATATTAGTAAGTTTTACGAATTTAGACTCTCAGAGGTAGGCAGATTATGGCCAGCCACACATTCATCTGTTTATATACTGTCTATGACTGCTTGAGAGCTACAAAGGGAGACCTGAGCAGTTGTAACAGAAACCATACGGTCCCTAAAGCTGAAAATATTTACCATCCAACTTTCATAGAAAAAGTTCATTGACCCCTGGTGATCAACATTTGGGTGAATAAACAACCAGATCTTTTTCCTATAGAAATGTTGGTTGTTGGTCCCTTATTCTTCTTAATGTCCCAATTTAGAATTGGATACAAGCATGTTATTTATGGTGATTTGGACCACAGGAGCTGTAGCTCACACTTTCCTTATAATGCAAAATACATACACAGCTCTCTGTCTTGTGGCGGGAGGGGAAATCTACAGTGCCTGAGTTTGCCTGTTGGTCTTTCCACCTCCCCTCTTTCCTGACCAGCTCACTCAGAGAGGACCTCCCCTATTTCAGAGTCCAGTGACTCCAGCTGAAGTGTATGAGTCCACAGTCATCCTCCCCTCCCGCTAAGTCACATTTGTGCATTATGTAGAAACCACACATGTCCCCAGAGGTTGAAGCAAGAGGTGAAAGATGATCTGGAAGAAGCATGCAGGAAACTAAGCAAACAGAAATGAAGGATGCTTTCAAGGGGGCTGAATAGCCACACACAGGATTAACAAGGCAGAGAGGGCCTTCAGAAATGAAGGTTACAGCCATACTGTTGCTGCCCATAAGAGCTCATCAGGAGAATGAGGGCCAACACAGAAAAAAGAAGAACATGCCTCAAAATCAGGTCCCAAGACATATCCCTGCATCCAATCATACTGCATATTTTCTTTGGCAGGAAATCTTGTTTATTTGGGGGAAATGAATCCAGAGCATTAATGGATAATGCAGGTGAAGGAACTCCTGGGACTGGTCTCTGGGAGGGGAAATTTGAACAAAAGAAACATTCTGCCTTCAGTTATGTTCTCTTGGAAAAAAAAAAAAAAGTCTCAGCCAGCTGTTTGAACAGATTAAACTGGGGTATACTTAGATATACACAGTGAGTCTTTCTGGTGGTCACTTGCTGCCTTACTGGCAAATATCAACATCTTTGAGAGGTCAGTCCAATAGAGAAATGCCTGTGTTAAATACTGACAAGAATGATGAGGGCTGGTCACAGAAGAAGGGGTGGCAGATGATTTCTATTGTTACCTAGTAGAGCAGGACTTCAGTATACACAGTGACAAATCTTACTTGAAGCTAAGTCAGTTTTCAGCTATGTTTCTTAAAGTGTAACCAGCTGGCAGGAGGGGTAAAATAAAGCTCTCTCCAAAGCTCAGGGTTAATTTGGGGATGTTCAGCTTGGCCAGGTCTTCTGGCTCTTCTTGCAGATGAAACGCATATAGGCTATTATGCCAAGTAGATTACAAAAAAAAAAAAAAAAATAAGAGGCTCAGCCAGGCGCAGTGGCTCATGCCTGTAATCCCAACACTTTGCGAGGCTGAGGTGGGTAGATGATGTGAGGTCAGGAGTTTGAAACCAGGCTGGCCAACATGGTGAAATCCTGTCTCTATTAAAAATACAAAAATTAGCCGGGCATGGTGCTGGACACCTGTAATCCCAGCTACTTAGGAGGCTGAGGCAGGAGAATCATTTGAGCCCGGGAAGCGGAGGTTGCAGAACAGAGATCACACCACTGCATTCCAGCCTGGGAGGCAGAGCGAGACTCTGTCTCAAAAAACAGAAGATGCTCTATAATGTAACGATCTTTCAGAGCTAGGACTGTGGTTTCAGCCCAGGTTTCTTTAGGGAAAGGCAAAGGGAACTTACATTCTCCCAAAACTCCATAGGGTTCTATCGTCACACCCATAAATTTTGTTCCTGGAGTGTGTGGAGAGAAAGTAGGGGGCTGAAGTAGTAGGCAGGCTTTGTCTAGATAGTCTGAGTTTCTCCAGCACAGTATGTTACACAAAAATGAGGCAGGACTGATGAGAGATGAAGAATCCAAATACATTAAAAATATGGGAAAGTCACTCTGGGAAAGTATGGGAAGAGCTAGGGGCTTGATTAGCAATGGTTGGAGCATTCAGGGTGCTGGTTATGTGGCTGATGGGAGGCCAGGTGTCTATGAGAGGAGACCAGTTTCCCCTTCAAGCCTGGCAAAAGTGTGTTGAGGACCAACCAGGACAAGGCCCGGCTTCTTCAGACACCTGAGTTGCAGACAGATCAAGCCTAGATCTAGGGGTTGAATTTGAATTTCAAGAAATTGGGTTAACTCGAGTCCTGGAAATGAGATAAAGGGAATGCTTAAGGAGTGACCATTTAATGTATTTAGCACCTGAGAGGCTCAACAATGAGGTCTGATCTGAGCCTGAAATCAGCTTAAGGTTGAATGGCCTATTCCTTAAGGTGCACTTGTACGAAGAGGATCACTGCCCGGACTAAGCATGCTAGACCCAAATCTGCCATTCAGGCCAGCTCAACCCACTCTGTTGTTTCCCTATCTCTAAGCCAGAATTAGACCTGAAGCTGCTCTGTTTAATTCTAAGAATAGTCTTCAGGGGAGAAATCTATTCCTCACCTTGATGCTGGCCACACAAAACTTATCCAAGACAATTGTAGCTTCCTAGCTAAGTAAACCTTTCATGTGGAAGCTGTTTTCAGATGCCTATATAGATATTCAGCTGTGGACCTGGAAATGTCTTCTAAAAACTTTCAACAATACTTTTAAATCACTCCCCTAGGTAAACAGCCCACAATGAATGGAGTTAGAAATCTTTCAAGTTTATTCTATTGAGAGGCAGTAGCTTTGGCCTGGCTTTGCCACTAGTTATAAGACTTGGGGCAGAGTCACTTGACTTCTTTGTGCCTCAAATCCTTGTCTAGAAAATGCAGGGTTTAAAGTAGGTTAATACTTGAAGCTCCAAAACAGTGAAATGAGACTACTCATAAAGAACAGGGGAGTAGAAAGAAAGCTGGGCGCTGCTGATGGATCAAGACCAATGGATTGGGAGGAAAGCTCTGTCCCTGATGCTAGATCTAAGAGACCATACCAAACTCACACACCAGTCCAAAAGGATGTGGATCTTACCCCAAAGCTAGAACTCACTTTTCCTTACAAACAAACATTAGTCAACAGCAGCAGCTAATGTCAACATTAGCTATGGTTATATAATATGCAAGCACTGAGTCTTAGAATTACACTGGACTTTTGACTCAAAGACCTAAGATAGGGAGACAGAGTCTACAGCACAACCTCTTCTGTCTTCATGGCAATTGGTAACACAATTACAGCTTTGTAATTGTAACAAATAACAGTTTTGTTATGACTTGTGTGTCATCTTTGCCATTGGACATGAGATTCTGCAGGTCTTTTCATTTTTTCCTTTTGTAGCTCCGTATATGGCACATAGAAAAACCCATGGTAGATTGGGTTTCTTTTATTCTGTCAACAAACACAGATTATCCTTTATTGGCTTCTACAGCGGGTAGAGATGAGGATTATATGAGAAGAAATGACAATAGCAAACTTCTGTGATGTGTATTTTTTTCTTCATCACAAAAAGTGAAAAATTCACTACAGAAAATTTAGGAAACACAAAGAAAAACATTCACCTGAAATACATCTAGGCAGAGGAATGTAAGAGTCTTACAGGCAGCCACAGCACGTGAGGCACGTTTGCTAACTTAACGTACTTTTTGCCACTGAGACCCACTTAAAAAATTACTGGAAAATAATACTCCCCTGTTTTTCTATTTATTCATTCCTGATAAAAACAAAAGAGATTGTGCACAGGGCTTGGCAAGATTTTATTTTCTTCTGCTTTCGTTCAGCTCCCCAGAGGGGCAAATAAATAATTTATGGGGTTCACACCTTATGAACCTTAGATATTAGCCTTAGATATTAACTACAGAACTGGAAGAACTGGAATTCTAAACTGGACCTTAGAAATACCCAGGTCCAGATCAAGGACACCTGATGGAAGAGAACATTACAGCTGTTGATCAAGTTCCTTGTGCAAATTTAATTGCAGGAGCCCAAACTGGGCCCCAACCTTCAGATTCTAAGTTCATTGTTCTTATACTAAGAATTAGCCACCTAGCTAAAATCAATCCCAAAATTCTGTCACACTTAACTTTGTTGTTTCTGATGATTCCAGAATAAGAAAAGTAGATTATCACATCTAGGATATTTACCTGGATGAGAATTCTCAGGTGGCAGGTTAAATAAATCACAAGCAGGGCAGCCAAAGTTACTAAATACTTGAAAGTTCTTTCTGGCTCTGCCACAAACATTTTAGCTCTGTCAGAAATTTAAAAAATAGGCCAGTGAATGTGAGTCAGGGCTTACTGGTTAATAGATTGGGAAACTATCAGATAAAGCTTATAGACCTGACTTGGGCCCCAACTTCCTGCCCATGGCTCACCTGCTTTCTGCATAGGCGAGGCATGTGTGGAGAAGACCCAGCTTGTTTCGAGTATCTCTTCTTCTCAGGTACCCCCAAGAGTGAGCCTAATACAGCTTTCTGTGAGAGAGGAGAGAAGCGGGTATCCAAAGCACCTTACCAAAAAAAGAAGCTTGCTGTGTCTGGTAGCTGAGTATTTTACAGGGGAGTCGTATAGGTGCACAGTTACCCTTCCCAATTCAACAACGCACACTCAGCAAGAGCCTAAGAACATTTACAGAGTAGAGGCCCTTGCTCTGAAGATCACATACTCTGCAGTTGGCTGAGATTTGGGGGGCCCCTGTCTACATGCCTTGCCACCCCTGATGTGCCTCGAGCATTTAAAGTTGCAGCACATATTCATTTGTCAACATGGCTCCAAAATACCAGCCAACGACTTCAACTGGTGTTCCATCACAGGAACATTAACACTTCCCAGCACTGGAGGAAGAGGTGAAGGCTTGCATGTGGTCTCAGGTAGCTGTGACCACATGTGATTTCCACTGTGTGTACAGCCCTATTCAAAAGGGGCAGAGATCTGCAGGAGAGATAACAAGTCCCTGATGGAATCTCAACTGACCAGCACTCATCTTCAGAACAGTACTCACTATAGTCCTCATTCAAGGAAGAAAAGGACCAAGGGAGGAGGGCTTACCCACTCTCTTCATTTAGCTGCCATTAAAAGGACAGCTCTCAGGTTTCATTAAAGTAAGTATCAGCTGGCTAAGAAGGAACAGTAGGGGGAATGGACAATAATGTGGGCTCCACCATTTTGTAGGTAAAAACCTAATAGTAACGCACAAACTGGAATAAAATAGAAAAGGTACATTTGTGGCAGAGCCGAGAATAGATCTCAAGTATCCTTGAATTTCATCTTTCAGAACACTTTTAAACAGGGTTCACTCTCACAGGTTCTTTGTTTCAAGTCTCCCTAAAGATCTCTGCCTCTTTCTCCACTCAAGATGGAGAAAGGAGTTCCTTGGATTTCATTTGTTTGTTTCCCATGAGCCCTGGAAGAACTGTCCCCGATGCTAAGAATGTGAAGAGCAAGTCATAACATTTGAACATTCCAAAGCTAGCAGGGTGGGACCAGTTCAGCTCAGAGGGATTTTGCTACCACTCAGGACGAGCTGGAAATAAACACAAACATACAGACAATATGGTGCATAGAATGCCAACAGGGAAGCAAGACTGCACAGAGAGACTGGGGTGGGAGAGGAGGCCATGCCCCTGCTCACGGGTCCTCCCATTGCACCTCCTCCGGAGACAGAAGACAGCAGCCAACTGCCAACTGTGCTGTGGGACATAGGCACCTGCCTTCCCTGTTCCCTACAGTTAAACTTTAGATGCTGTCAGCTCAGTTTATATTTCAGGGTGAAGAAGGGAAAACGTCCATGGGCTCCAGGAGCCAACCATGTATTTATAATCTGTTGTTGGGGAAAACATCATGGAAAGAACAGGGAATGCATTCCATGGGTTGGCTACATGTTTCATGGGTCCATTTCAGAGCAGATTCTGGACTGCTGAAGTGTGAATAAGAGTGGCCAGAAGCTTACAAAACAGATTAACTGGGGCATAATATAGCCATTAATTTATCTGTACAATGTAAAAATAGATGCATTTTTCTTTTAAATTTTGATTGTTCTGTAAGGGTATCATATTCATTTGATTCATAAATCAAAATCCAAAGGCGTACTTCCTCCATCCCATCTGCCCCATTCCTTCTCCTACCCACCAAGCCAATGGTACCCACTTCTTAAAGGTTGCTTTGTGTATCCTTCTAGGGTTTATGCAAATATAAATATGTATTCTCTCCCAACCTCATCTCACAAAAAAGGTAGCAAGCACATTATTCACATGTTCTAGACCTTGCTGCTAATCTCCTCACAATCTTTCCATATTGAAGCACAACTAATCCATTTCCTTTTTATATCTGCCCAATATTCCACTATAAGGATGTACCATCATTTATTTAGTTCCTTATTAATGAGCACTTAGTGTTTTCCAAACTTTTTGCTGTTAAAAATAATCCTGTGATGGATAACCTTATATATTGAGTTGCCTTTCATATTAAGATGCTTGTTTACTGCTCTGTAACCACCTGACCATGACACAGAGAAAGAAGAAAATCTTGCAACTGCAAACCCACCCAAAATGAAAACAAAGTCCTTCTAAAGAAGAAAAAAGCTTCAGAAAAATAAAACAAAATTTAGATTTGTTGGGTTAGGAAAATGAATGATGCATACATAGTAGCACTAGATTGGTATTTGTGGAAGGAGTGATACAGTTTGATCATTTAGGTTGCCTATTCTCCATCCTTGTCTTCCTCTTGCCAACTCCCAAAGCCTCATCATCCATTCAAGCTGCAGCGTCTGACTCCAACAGTGTTCGATCTCATAGAGGGGGAACACTGTGCCAAAGCATTGACTGATGAGGTGGCAGGTGTTACTTCAGAGGGCAGAAAGTCCCCCTCCTTTCCTGGTCATCATCTGACCTGAACCCAGATGCCCAGCTGGAGGTAAGGCTGCATAGAGTCATCTGCACACCAAGGCAGGCAGGGCTGTGCGGGTGTTGGCTGGTCCTCTCATCAGAACACAAGTCCTGGGCAACTCCCTAGGTAACTGTCAAAACAGCAGTCCTCAGCAGAGCCCAGAGAGGAGCCCAGGAGGCAGACCCAGTGCTTTTCAGACACAGCCTCCAGCAAAGGGGCAGGAAATTCTAAGCTGTCCATGAAGCTGACTCATATTCTCTTTCCACATGCATCCTGACAGTTCTATTCTAAGTTTACCAAAGGGAACATGCCTTCAGGCAGAAGCAGAGCACAGAAGTGGTTGTGGCTGGGGCTTCAATTAGCATTTCCTCTGTACATGTCAAGATCCCACCAGAAGGGCTGAGGAAGGAAGGAGGAGAGAGCCCATCCAGTAAACATCAGCTGAGCCAAATTCCATTTACACTTCTCTTCAGAAGTGCATATGCATCATTACCTGTGTGTGTACACAATGACAGTTTAATTACCTCGGGGTTAAAGTCAAACTACTAAAAATGAGTAACACTTGTTTGGGCTGTAATTGGAATAAACCAAATATATACAGGAATTTTTCAGACAAATTGGAGAAAATAGAACATGGATTTGGTATTAGATGAGATTAAAGAACTATTAATTTTCTTAGGTGTGATCATAGTATTGTGGTTCTTGTTTTAAAGTCCTTATCTCTCAGAAATACATACTGAAGTATATATAGATGAAATTACATGTCCATCCCATCCATACAAGAAAAAGTGTGTGTGGTGGGGCAGAGGAGACATAAATGACAGCTGGGTGATAAGTACATGGGGTGGGGGCATATACTGTTCTATCTTTGTGAATGTTTCATAGTAAAAAGGAAAAAGGGCTGTTATAATGGCTATATGCCACTGAGACCTCACTAGTGACAGAACAGGCAGTGTGGCCCCATAGGGTTGATGTTTCTGTCCTTATGATCCGCAGATGATAGAGTTGGTGACCACACGAAAGTCAACCCACTAAGTAACTGCACCTGATTTTTCATTCCTTCCACTAACACGTTGGTTCTCAAATGTGTCTGCACACTGGAATCACCTGGGAGGTTTGTTTTTGTTGTTTTAATTGGTGCCTAATTTAACTGTTTGGGGTGTAGCCTGAACTTTTGGATTTTAAAAAGTTCCCCAGGTAATTCCAATGTACAGTGAAGTTTGAGATTAGTACTCTGAGAACCTAATATACTAGTTCAGGAAGATATCAAGGGCAAGTGAGAAAAGACAGGGGCAGCTGGATGCTCTCTGCTCGAGCCTTTCGTGGGACCCCCTTGGCCTGATTATCTGTCTCTCTAGGGCCTCCAAGTCTGGGGTCCAGGCTGAGCATCCCTGAATTACTGGTGCAAAGATGACAGGAGAGCTATAGTAAAAACTAGGAACTTGGCAAATAGGTTAAAACCAGAAGCTAGACCTACCTTATAGCCAGATGAGAAGTGACTTGTTATCAATATCAGGATTGCAGTGGATACCACATGTTCCATTGATTGTTTCCCCTCACCCACCTGAGCATTTGGTGCTAATGTGCATCTTGCTGAGAACAGCTTATGTTAGCTACAGAAAAACTCGTGTTTTAAGAGGTTGAGGGTCTCAAGCAGTGAAATTTGTCATAGCTGCTGAGCAAAGAGGAAGTAGAATTCTCATTTTAGGAGTGCAAGCCTCTCCTCACAAGAAGACTGGGGCCATTTTCCTGTGGCAGGTGGCATACTCTGACAAGGAATGATAAGCGTCTGCCTACTTTCTTGTGGCAACGGGGTTGATTCTGGTATCATTCTCAGAGCCTTGGGAGAGGTGGAACCCTTTCATCTGTTGAGGCCCCTCATCTATGTAACTCCTATGACCCTCCCTCCTATGACAACCCTGAAGTGTAATCATGTTCCTGTTTTACAGATGAGAGTAATGAGGCTCATGAAATCTTAGTTACTATGCTTGAGTCAACACAGCAATAGAGAGCAGGGCTGGAATTTGACCCAGCCAAACTCCAAGGTACTACACTTTTTCCACAGCAATGTCCTCCATGAGATACTTTAGGATAGAATGAACATGGCACCTCTCATTTCCACCTGTAGGAAATAATACAAAGTTTGCTTGGTCACCCATCCTCCTGGATTAACCTATTAGTCATCATGAGCCTTGAACTTTGCTTTATCATGTTCCGTGGGGACATACATTCTTCCTCCACCCACCCCAGCTGGGTGTTGCTTTCCAGCTGCCCTGGCTGCTCTGTCCATGGCACTGTACAAGAAGGACGAATGCTTCTCACACACCCAACTCTAAAGTCCTTGCTGAGGAAACCAACCTGAGGGCCCTTCCCTTGACCTGCACTCACGTTTTCCGATTTGAGCTCTGTGTATCACAAGGTACAGTGAGACCTGGTGTGCATGTCAGCCTAGACCAAAGTCAGGTTTTCTCAGATGCAGAGAATCTTCTCTGTCACTGGCCCCATTCATAGCTATGCAAGCCCCAAAGACGAGGTCAGCTCAGGTGCCAGTGTCACTTAATACTGGAGGTATAAATAAGACTTTTAATCTCCACACTCAACCTTATAGATTTGAGTCAAGACTGCCCACTCACCCTCAAACCCCTATCATTAAAGCTTTTGCCCCAGGAGATTCTACTCGTGTTCCAGAGATGCTGTCACAAGTCAAAAGCTGTCTGGAACCTTTCTTCTGGAACTGGCTTCAAGGCTGGTCAATCATGAATGAGTTGGCCATTTAAAAAAATTCCATCCTTACTGTTAATTAAGCAGCATTTTTAAAACTTCAGTGGATCCATCATCAAAACTTGTTCTGGACTTATTTACCAAACTTAGCACTAATAAAGTTAAAAATCTACCTTTACAAGATACTTACTAGTGACAAGTTTGGCCCCCACTTTCTTTCTTTTTTTTTTCTGAAAAGAGTTCCACAAAGGCTTCTGAAAATGTTTCCAGCAAATGGCTGTGAGATCAAGTTGAGAGAGGAGTCTCCCAAGGTGAGCTCATGACTTTGAAAGATACAACATACAAATACAAACGTACATGTTCAGATGCAAAGGTACATGCTCTGATGTGTTTGCCTTAAAACAACAAAAAATTCAAGCCACATGATTATATCTTGTATTACATTTTATATAGGATTATGTTCCATCAAAGAGCATTAAATGGCATTAACGATATTAATGACATTGACATGCCAAGTACACTTTGCCTTTATGTGTCCTCTTTAATTTTCATTGCAGTTCTCTGAGGTAGGTGCTCCTAGGATCCCCATTTTAGAGTTGGGGAAACTGCCGCCCAGAGAAAGAAGAGCCCAACCTATGAAGCCATTGAGAGGTCAAACCAAACGGGCAGCCTGACTCCAGACAAATGGCTCTTTCTTACCCCTTTGTTCATTTCCAAGTCTCACCAAGTTAGCCAGCCAGCTGTGGAGCTGCCCCCTCTCCACCAACACAGCAGCTGCAGGGCACTCTGGGAGGCCAAACCGAACCCGTTTCCAGATAGCCCCGGACCCTCCACTGGACACAACAGCCACGTGAGGAGAAGCTTCTGCAGCACTTAGCATTGTAAAAGCTGTGCAAGTGAGGATCCTCCCAGCAAAGCTCAGAGGCGCTCAGTGCTCCTCAACTCTTAGCTCAGCTGGTTTGGCAACCCAGAATTTAATCCTCCTTTGGTGTTGTGTCCCAGCCTGCACCAGCAGATGTCTTGATAATAGGCAAACGCTTGTATAGAATCAAACGGTAACATACCTGGGCTGGTCTAGGCAGTGCAGAGTGACATCTTAACAGTTAAACACTCGATGGCTCTAAAGTAGCACGGCTCAAGTTGCATTCCCTGCCCACCAATTTCTAGCTTGGTCAACTTATTTCATCTTTCTAACCTGCAGTTTATCTGCAAAACCGGGAAACAAGAGTATCTCCTCTGGGGCATCTTGGAGTTTGTTATGCTAGTTAACTACACATGTAAAAAGGCACTTTGCATAGTACCTTTATACAGCAAGCACTTAATACATGTTGAGACCTATGGCAATTACTCCAGCAAAGGTTCAGTACATGACAGACAGCAGGGTGGACAAAATGTGGCAAAAGCAGGGAGGTGCCTCGGTGCAGGGCTGCTCCACTGGCTGATGACAGAAGCCCTCAGCATAGGGCTCTCACAGTGTAATATCCCTTACCAAATGGTAACTGTACAATTCAACAGGTTCTTCCTAGACCTCTGAAGTCAACATGAGACTCCTCCTTGCAACAGGAAATTAGTTGGGGCTTTCAGACCCCAGTGGAATTCCCCCCACCACACACACCTTTTTCCTAAAATGCTAGCTTGACATTAGGAGGTTGGTTGTGGGTCTGCACTTCTGTACTTCCCAAAGCAGGAATTTCCTTGCTTTCATATACACCTTGTGTTTCCCCAATATATGTTAATGCTTGAGTAACCTCTCCAAAGGGAGAAAGGAGGGGAAATTGGTCTAAAAGAGTGGCTTCCCAGTCTTAGCTGGGAGGTTCCTGAGATGGTCCTGCAGAGGAAGGGTTAAAAGGCAGCTACTGGAGCAGTCTGACCTGTGGGCAAAAGAACAATTTATACAAGAAAATAAAACAATAGCCCCTCTGGACACCATCATCCCCACAGATCCCATGTGGGACAGAAGGGAAGAGTTCTGCATTTAAAAAAAGATTTCCAGGAAGAAGCCTGGTCCAGGAAGAAGGCTAAGAAGAAGAAGAAAAAAAAACCAGAAGGGGTGCTTTGGAAAGGGTTTTTAGACATTCTTGCTGCTGCTTCTTAAATTATTAACTTTTTGCCTGGAAATAGGCTGGGCTGCCCACCCACTGCCCTAGGCAGTCTAGGATTACGGCTGGGTCACCCCCTCAGCCAGGCCACTAAGGAGAGGAGCCTCTGGGAACGTACCGGCTTCAAAGCCACAACTGGCAGCTGAACTCACTCACAGCACAGACTAACGGCACTGTCCTTCCTATAGAAATGGAACTTGAGCCGCATACACAATTTAAAATTTTCTAGTAAAACTAATCAAAAAGCAGGTGCCATTCATTATAATAATATAGTTGATACAAACCAAGATATCTAAAATATTTTTTGTTTTCACAGCAACCAAAATAAAATAATCACTAATGAGATGCTTTACATTCTTTTTCTTTGTAATGAGGCTTCAAAAATCCAATGTGTATTTTGCGCTTTTAGCACATGTCAGTTTGCACTGGCCTTATTTCGAGGCTCAACAGTCCAGGTGGCTAGGAGTAGGTACTGGACAGTGTGGGACTAGAAGCCACAGTGTGGCGCAGTAATTCTCAGTGGAGTCACCTGGATCTTTAAGGGGGAGGGGTGCTGCTTTGCGGTGGTGTGTTGGAAAAATGTGGCATCCCAGCCCCACCTCGGAAGGCCTCAGTAAAAGGCAGCTGGCCTTCCTCCAAGTTCCGCTGCGGCACAAGCCGCCACCCACGCAGCCCGGTCACCACCGCCTCTCTGCAAGAGTCATACAAGAAGGCTTACGTTTTAAAAATACCACCGGCATGCTAGCTTGGGATTTATAAGCACAAAAAGTAGGAGAGCAAGGAAGGGCTCCAGAGTCAGGTGGACCGGGCCGATGAGTAAAGTGCCCACGTCTGCTTAACCATACTTGTCTATCAGGTCTAAACTCGGCCCCAAGCTTCAACAGAGCTTTTCCCCCTTTCTCTGTGCAGTCATGAGCACCAAGTTCACTCCAGCAACCTCGTCTGTGAAGGCAGGGGCCCTGTTTCTGATTGGAAGATGCTGTAAGAACAAGTGATGGTCCAATATACGGTATTTTGAGCTCTCCTAAGGAGAATTTCTTTAGCTAATAGCCCCACGCTGGTATTCAACAGGGCATTTAAAATGTCCTCAAATAGGGCCCTCTACAGCTATTAATTTATATCCTTAAGACTCTGGCCAGAAAGAAGCTACATTTCACCTGGAGGAGGGAGGCTGAGTGCCTATCAAAATCCACCAAAGGCTGCTCCCCACCATTACCTGGGTTCCCTATGGTCTGGGATAAGGCTTTCTGGTTTAGCCTTACTAGATGTGGTGCCTAATCAAAATCCTTCTGAGAAGTCTGACACACCAGTATGGAAAAGTTCTCTTATCATTTGGAGAATATAATTTAGGGCTGGGTAGATAAACATGTACAGGAAATACTTCTATAGAGGTCTTGATCCTCTGAAGATTAATAACCCGTGGAACTGGAGCCCAGCCTCAAACTCAGAGGAAATAGGCAAGTTATAAAAACAGGAAGAACGGGAAGTTTATTTTTGGATGAATATTTGTTCTAGTGAAGCTCTCGATACTGACAAAAACCTTGATCTGCAGGTCATTTGCTGCAGCTGAGCAGCTGCACTGCATGTTTCTACAAGCTGTCCCACCAGAGATTTCCGGGTCTTTCTGGAAAGAGCCTCACCCTACTCCTGCAAAACATCTGCCTCACTGCCACTGGCTGAGGGACTCCTTTCTCCTGCATTCCTGGTGTTCAGGATCTGCAGCTCAGCTAGAAGCCTCAGCCACCTGCAACGGCCCTCTCCACCTCCTTCCCAGTGCCCAGAGCCAGCCCATCTCCACCAGGTGTGTGAACTGCAGCCCTCGGTGTCTGTCCCCGCATGGTGTTATCAGCCTCTCTTGGTGGACTCCTGGCCTCCCTGGTCTCACAGCCTCCAGTGCCCTTTCTCCCAACCTGTCAGCATACTTTTCATGGCTCCCTACTCTTGTGGAATAAAGTCAGATGTTCTCAAGCTTGACACAAAGCTTTTCACAATCCAGTCAAGTCCACTTCTACAGTCCCATCTCCATAGGCAAGACCAGCTGCATGATTTGCAGGGCCTGGTGCAAAATGAAAATAATTTGTGGAGCCACCCTTAGTTCAAAACTTAGTAAGAATTTCAAGGCAGCAACAGCAGAGCATTAAACCAAGTGTGGGTGGGGCCCTTCTGAGAGCAAGCCCGGTGTGGCAGCAAAGGCTGCAGGCCCGTGAGGCCAAGCCCCTTCCCCGCACCTCCCTTATACCAACCCCAGAAGGCAGCAGATGCTACCCTCCACAGAGAAAAGCCCTCCTTACCTCTTCCTCACTACAGTGAAACTCATCCTTTCCCTCAAGGAAGACTTCGACAAGGAAATCGGTTTCCACTCTGTCAGGTGACCTGTTCAGAGGTGCTCTCTGGCCCTGATTTGCAGTATGCTTATTCATTTGCCTGTCTCTCCTGCACACCTCAATTACACCAAGTCTCCCAGGGCTCCTTGTTGATTGCCTACTCATTTCTGTTCCCTCCTCTCCACCTGTTCAGAACAAAACTTGACACACAGTAGGTCTAATATAAATTTCTATGGCATGATTCACTAGAAATTTTGCTTTCCATTTCTTCTTTTTTTTTTGAGATGGAGTCTTGCTCTGTCACCCAGGCTGGAGTGCACTGGTGTGATCTCAGCTTACTGTAACCTCTGCCTCCCGGGTTCAAGCAATTCTCATGCCTCAGCCTCCCAAGTAGCTGGGATTACAAGCATGTGTCACCACCTCCAGCTATTTTTTGTATTTTTAGTAGAGAAGGGGTTTTACCATGTTTGCCAGGCTGGTCTCAAACTCCTGACCTCAGGTGATCTGCCCACCTCAGCCTCCCAAAGTGCTGGGATTACAGGTGTGAGCCACTGTGCCCAGCCTGCTTTCCACTTCTAATGAACACTTACAAAGCCTCCTATGACCTTGCCAACTGATTAAAGGAAAAATTTAAAATTTCCTAAGATTTTCCTTTTACATAAGAAGAGATGCCCACACCCTCTGGGGAGTTGCAGGGCATCTGAACAGGAACTTCCATTAACCGCCATTGTGAACCAGGCTACCCAGATGCAAAGGCTGCCCATGTTGTCTTTGGCAATTGCTTCACAGGTAACCATGCCAGTGCAGCGGGGGAGGGGAAGCGTAGTAGAGGGATGAGAGTTAGAAGAGTCAGCATGACCCTCTTGCACCTTCCTGGTCTGATACAGTGGTGGGGAAAAACCAGAGAGAAAGAAAGTAATCTGATAATTTGATTCCCTACCCATTGCCGCCAAGAAGTAAAAGGAGAAGAACAAGAACCTGGGGTTTTCTTACCTAGAAACTTTAAATGAGCTCTCATTTTCCTGGAAATGATGACCTTTTCAGGGAAAATGCTTGTGGGCTCTTAAGTTCCTTTAGAGTAAAGCAGCAGAAGAGACAGACAATGATCACCACTCCCCTTAATAAATGCAGACTTGCTTTAGTGTTTTTCAAGAGGAAGAAAAACACTGGAGATCCCAAATAGCTTCCTAAATGTTCAGGTAAAGTTGATTTTTCCAGCAATTGTTAACTGATCACGCCCATGGGAGATGGTGAGGCAAAAATGGGGGATATTATAACAGAAAGCACAGGCCTGGCATGGCGCGGTGGCTCCTGCCTGTAATCCCAGCACTTTAGGAGGCCGAGGCGGGTGGATCACCTGAGTTCAGGAGTTCGAGACCAGCCTGGCCAACATGATGAAACCTCGTCTTTACTAAAAACACAAAAATTAGCCAGGTGTGGTGGTGGGCGCCTATAATCCCAGCTACTTGGGAGGCTGAGGCAGGAGAATCGCTTGCACATGGGAGGTAGAAGTTGCAGTGAGCCGAGATCATGCCACCGCACTCCAGCTTGGGTGACAACAGTGAGACTCCGTCTCAAAAAGGAAAAAAAAAAAAAAAGCACAGGCCTTCACTTTGTATGCCCTCTGGTATCAGGTCTTCACCAAACTTCACCAAGGGACCTTCTTACCGCAACAGGGCATTCAGCAACCACAATAGTAGTAGCAACAGCTAAAAATTATGGAGACAAGTATTCACTAGGTAAGGGCCAGGTCACGTACTAACGTACCTCTCATGGCATCGGTACCATGTGTACTCTTCTTGTTTACATGCTTCTATGTGTATTGTGTGTGTATCTCCCTTTAAAGAATGTAAGGTCTCTCCTGATTATCCAAGACCCAGAACAGTGCTGCAAACTTAGTAAGCTCGTAATGTAATCATGCCTTTGTCAAATATATAGTATCTTCACCCTTACAGTATGGTTTCCATTTTATAGAGGAAGAAAAATCAAGTAAAGCTCGGGCTATCTATATAAGGAAGGAAATTTCAGGTTTGGGCTCTTCAGCTGTCACTCTGTATATTCAGAGCACTCTGTTGTTTCAGAAGTCTTGGCCATAACAGCATCTTTTTAAAATAATGTCTACTTTAGACACCCAGCTTTCCCACCACACTTCACCCAGAACTCATACGGGTGAACAGTTTTCTACATATAGCTAAGAGCTATGTTGTTCTTTTGTTTTTTAACATCTAAAACCCCAAGTGGAAGGCATTGGGGCTCCTGCAGTGTTGTGGGGTGAGTTTAAGGTACTAAGCTTTGTGTGGTGTGGACGGTGAGGGAGGTACACGGCGAGTGCTGGCTCCCTCTGTTGGGGTCACAGAACATCAGGGGTGGAAATTCCACACGAAACAATCTCCTCAGCCACCTCCACCCTGGTGTGTACTGCCGCTCTCCTGCTTTCTCTTTAAGGAATACAGTCATTACTCTCCAGCGGTGCCCACCACACAGGGCAGGAATTCTATTCACAGAGCTGTCTTGTTTCCATAGCTGAAACAGTCATTTGTAACACAGATCAGCTGGTTTTCACATAAAATAATGGTAAGCATACCCAGGTCTCAGTTTACTTAGCAGACAGCAACAGCTAAATGTACTCAATTCTGATACCAATAAATGAAAAATCATAGCAAAATAGTCAAAACCTATCTGTTACACTTCAGAATTATTTTTTAAGTAACTAGGGCCTACATTGGAAAGGTTAGGTATTTGTGTGCATACTAGCTCCAGAGTGAAGATACTATAGAGTTTGGTTAAAACAAATTTGTAAATTTAAATGTACAAATATGTTTCCAATTTAGAGCTAAAGACTATGAAACTACAAATGCCAATTTACCATAAACATATAATATATACATGTATATGAAAGGAAATGTATACACACTGAAAACTTAGGGAGAGCAAATTCTTTTCTTTTGAGAGTTTTGCTCTGGAACCCAGGCTGGAATGCAGTGGCACAATCTCAACTCACTGAAATTTTTGCCTGCCATGTTCAAGTGATTCTCCTGTCTGAGCCTCCCAAGTATTACAGATGTGCACCACCACGTCCGGCTAACTTTTGTACTTTTAGTAGAGATGGGGTTTCACCATGTTGGCCAAGCTGGTCTCAAACTCCTGACCTCAAGTGATCCACCTGCCTCGGCGTCCCAAAGTGCAGAGATTATAGGCATGAGCCACCATGCCTGGTGGAGAGAGAATTTCTAAAATCCACCACGATGCAGCCATGCAGATCAAGTCTTCAGCTTCAGTGCATCACACAGCTGCACAAAGAGCTGGGCCAGCGCCTCACCCACACGCTGTGTTCAGTCATTTATTTTAATACAGCGTGTATGGGGAAAAGAAAGTTCAACCTGAGTGAATCTAGTGCTTATGAAAGTCTGAATATGAACCCTCAAGCTAAAGATCGCGTGTCTCCCATTAGGGGCAGGGCCAAAGACATTATCAGTGCCCAACAAATGATGGTGAGGTCATGCCAGCCCTGGGCGGCATGTGGGCAGGGCTGCCCTGCCTGCCTGGTGCCTGGCTCCCAGCTAAAGTACCTGCTCCTACTTGATCCTGGGCCTTGAAAAATTACCCAAGGCCCATGGGTTATATCTCCATTTTCAGTGACTTCTTGGGCCCATAAAAGTATAGTGAGTATAGTGAGGATGGCTGGGAGAGGTCCTGGTCTCCTACCACAGGGTTCACTCTGTGCTCTTTGGGGCTGTTATTGATGGGGCAGGAAGTCCCTCAGTCCCCTCCAATGATTCTTCCAGGGCAGATGAAGGACCAAAACCAGGAGGGCGGTGGTGAAAAGCAATTTTTCCCCAAAACACACACACACACACCCCAACTAAAAACTCTAGTGTTGCGTTCACGGATGTTTCCTAGTTACCCAAAGCAAAACCCAAACCCTGAGCATGTGGTTTAATATTATAAAGGCCCTATTCTTTAATTAAAACGGTCTTTCTCCGTCTCACTGTAGCCCACCCCCTCCTTGGCTTAGGGCTGAATTGCTCTCCTGGGCAGCCACACAAGCCACCAATTCAGCCAATATCCACAGGGAAAGCTGGCAAGTCACTGGGATTTGAAAGGTTCAACAGGTGAGGGTGAGGGGAGAGACTCTGCACGGAGAGGGGCAGGCATAACGGCTCCAGGACTCCTGCCCTGTACCCCAGCCTTCTTTCCTCTGAAGAATGAAAGGCTCTTCCCTTCACAATTCTGTGCCAGTGTGAGGAATACATCTGCCCAGTCCAGAGAGTTCAATTCTCCCTTGTTCTCACCCCAAGAGATGCCTCATTTCCTCTTCCAGAGAGAATGATACAAAGATATGCTCACCTTTGTTTTTTTTTTTTGTTTTTGAGATGGAGTATTGCTCTGTAGCCTAGGCTGGAGTGCAGTGGTGTGATCTCGGCTCACTGCAACCTCTGCCTCCCGGTTCAAGCAATTCTCCTACCTCAGTCTTCCAAGTAGCTGGGATTACAGGCATGAGCCCCCATGCTCAGCTAATTTTCGTATTTTTTAGTAGAGACGGGGTTTCACCATATTGGCCAGTCTGGTGTTGAACTCCTGACCTCATGATCCACCTGCCTTGGCCTCCCAAAGTGCTGGGATTACAGTTGTGAGCCACTGCACCCAGCCAGGCCTTTTTTTTTTTTTTTTTTTTTAAGGGAACACCTTGCCTTGGGAGAAGCACAATCTTTCCTTTGAACACTAAACATTCTAAAGACACCCTATTTTTACAATGAAGAAAGAATTGATTTTTCTACATTACTTCTCCTCTTATCCTAAAGGGTGTGTTGGGGGAAGAAGGAGGGTGACACCTACTTTTGAGAAACATATAGATTCTGTGAAACGTAACACACACAATTGAAATTTAAACTTTATTTTAGCTTAAGCATCTCAGTCCCCACAAGGTAGTACCCCAAACTTTGTGTTATTTGTTAATTAATGAATTTCTAAGTTTTAAAAGCAAAAACATCACCCAGATCTAAAAAGAGATGTAGATGTGGTGCTTTCACCTCATGAGTGAGGAACACTGGTGCCCTCTCATTGTTCAATTAATGTGACAAAACAATTAACCAAGAATTATGACATCGTTCTCAGAAATTTGGACAAGTTCAGACAATAGCTAAAGGTATTTCTTTTTGATACAGTCATGGAGTTGCTCTAACTTGAATGATGGTTAGGAAGATCTTTGCCATACACAGACTTTGAAGGAGCGAGAGACTTTGCAGGAGTAAAACTGTATTATTAAAAAAAAAAATTGAAATCATTTAAAAAAAACTTGAAAATAAAGCAAGTTTGTTGAAGAAGTGTTTGAAACAGGTAAGCAACAAGAATAAACTGACCACCCAGAGATAACATTGTTAAGAAAACAACGTGCAAGTATGAGGGTCTTTGTTGAGCAAAGCTGAGGATGGACACCCTGATATACATCACCCCCTTCCTATGTTTGGATTTTTCCTGAAACTTGCAGAGACCAGAACCCTCACAGAAGCTTGTGACACCTACAGAAATGCTTGATGGTCTGGGCAGAGGAGCCAAAATCACCTTTCTGAGAGGAAGATGACTGATGAACTAGACCTGGAAAAATAAAAGGAGAAATGTTTCCAGAAATAACCCAGGCTGCACCTGGACCCAGTCCTTTGCCACAAGACCATGTAGCAAAACTAAAAGAGCTCTATCATCAGAGACCAGTAACTCTGCCATGGAAATCCCCACCCCGACTCCCTCCCGACAGGTGGAAGATGTTTCCTCTGTGTAAGGTCAAAGGCAGTCTTGGCCATGACACTGGGGCTGGAGTGAGGCAGCAGTAAGTTGAGCCTGGCCAGCCCAGAAGCCTGGCGTGGGCAGTAACAGCATTATTCTTGTTGAGAAGGGCATCAAGAGGAGAGGCTAGAGTGGGGGATCTGTAGAGATGCAGGTGGTGGTCAGTGGTCCAGACTCTGAATCCGAACTGCCTGAGTTCAAATCCAGATTCTGTCAAGGGCTGTGTGGCCATGGGTGAATTACTCCATCTCTCTATGCTTCTGTAAATGGGGATACAACAACAGTGTCTACTTCATAGGGTTAGCATGATTAGAGTGTGAACCACAAAAAGCATTTATAGCACTACGGGCTACATGTAAACACTATTTAAGTCTTTGCACATTTATTCTTTTCCTGTATTTTCTAGAACAAGTCACATTAATTTTGTCATCAGAAAATCTACTGTCTGGGCCAAGCGTGGTGGCTCATGCCTGTAATCCCAGCACTTTGGGAGGCCGAGGTGGGTGGATCACTTGAGCTCAGGAGTTTGAGAGCAGCCTGGGCAATATGGTAAAACCCCATCTCTACAAAAAAAAAATGCAAAATAAAATTAGCTGGGTGTAGGGGTGCATGCCTGTAGTCCTACCTACTTGGGAGGGTGAGGTGGGAGGATCACTTGAGCCTGGGAGGCAGAGGCTACAGTGCACCAGGTTCATGCCACTGCACCAGCCTAGGTGACAGAGTGAGCCGCCATCTTAAAAAAAAAAACAAATCTACTGCCTGACTACCACACAGGTCCCATGAGCTTGTCACTTTATCTTTGGCCCTTCCTTTCAAATGGGCGCGCGCGCACGCACACACACACACACACACACTGGAGTCATTAATTGCCCAGAGTAGGACTTCCAGTGCTAAAACCAGGGCAGTACCAGCCCAACTGGAACAGGTGGTCACCTTAATATAACACAAAAGAATAAAGAAGAAAAACAAGAGTCATGCTAGTAACACCACAGCTTAGAAATGACAGACTCGTGCTAACACTCTGGTGTAGTTCCTGAATCCTTTTGCTATGCATGTTTTAGGCAAATTTTAGGCAAAATTTGGATCATGTTATATAGGCAGAGTTCTGTACTGGGTTTTCATCCAATTTTGTATTGTCCATCTTATTAACATTCCTTAAAAGTACTATTTTCCAAGGCTGCATAATATACTAATAGAATGTTTCACGTGGCTTAACCATTCTAATAGGTTCTTATCAACATTTTCACTCACAAAACTTTAAACACTGCCCATGAATGTGTTTTTACTTGACTATTATCTTTAAGTTTCTTTTTTTTTTTTTAATCTTTAAGTTTCTAGAGGAGAAATGATTAGAAAAGAAGATGAATTAAAAGAAAAAAAGTATTACAGGCCAAGTGCAATGGCTCACGCCTGTAATCCAGCACTTTGGGAGGCCGAGACGGGCGGATCATGAGGTCAAGAGATCGAGATCATCCTGGTCAACATGGTGAAACCCCATTTCTACTACAAATACAAAAATTAGCTGGGCGTGGTGGCAAGTGCTTGTAGTCTCAGCTACTAGGGAGGTTGAGGCAGGAGAATTGCTTGAACCCGGGAGGCAGAGGTTGCAGTGAGCCGAGATAGTGCCATTGCACTCCAGCCTGGGCAACAAAAGTAAAACTCTGTCTCAAAAAAAAAAAAAAATTATTACAAGTTACCAAATTGCTTTCCAGAAAGGGTGTATGCACTAAATTCTCTCAACAACAATGCATGTAAAATGTTCCCTCACCAAAATCACAACAGCATTTAAAATTATTTTTCTTTTTGATAATAACAGTTGCAAAACTGCTATTATGTTTTCATTGCATTAGTTTAAATTTGTAGGGCTAAATATTTTGTTCTGTGTTTATTTAGTCAACTATATATTTCTCTTTTGTTAGCCTAGTGTTTTAAAAAGTATTTAGTTATCTGTTTTCTCCTGGTTGTCTTAGTCTCTTTTTGTAATCTCTTCATAGTTTTATAATGGAGGCAAATTTTACATATTTGTTAAATTTGTCTGTGATATTACACAAACTTATGTTTCCAAATTTATCAGTGATTTCCTCTGTAATTTCTTCCAGAATTTTTTTTTTTTTTTTTTTTGGAGACAAGGTCTTGCTCTGTCACCTACACTGGAATGCAATGGTGCAATCACAGCTCACTACAGCCTCAACCTCCTGGGCTCAAGTCATCCTTCCACTCGGCCCCCAACCACAGGTGACCACAGGTGTGCACTACCATGCCTGGCTAATATTAAAATTTTTTGTAGAGACAGGGTATCATTATGTTGCCCAGGCTGATCTCGAACTCCCAGGCTCAAGTGATCCTCCCCACCTCAGCATCCCAAAGTGTTGAGATTACAGGCGTGAGCCACTGCACCTGGTCTCTTCCGAAACTTTTGTATGTGGACAATCCTTCTTCCTTTAGAGATGAGTTGAATATTCACCTACATATTGTAGTTTTTTTTTTTTTTTTTTTTTAGTATTCATCTTATGGTCTTAAAATGTGAGGTCAAGCTCTACATTAGAACAAAATCATAAAGGCTATGGTACAATAGAGTTGTGTTGAAATGAGGAAATTGTTAGAAATTAAATCTGCAGGATACAAACTAGGGATTTGCATGAGACCTACTCTCAGTAATGAATCAGCTCATTAAAAAGCTGTACTTGACAATGAATAGGATTAATCAGAACGTGCCAGGGACACTCAGTCCTCCTCCTCTTCTAAGCCCTTGTCTTCCTAAGTGTTGTTGGGGAAGACTGTTGGGAGTGGCAAGGATGAGGGAAGAAGCAGAGGGCAGCACAATAAAAGGAAGGGACCATGGATCTGTCAGACCTCCATGAACTAGAGATTCTACCTGCCACTCAATAGCAAAAAAAGGAACTTTGAGGAGCCTGTCAAGAGTTTAAAATAGATCTCTCCTTTTCAAAAGGCAAAAGATCATGGAACTAGCTATTTTTTTTTTATAAAAAGTTGTTGCTACAGAGATAAAAATAAGGCAGTATGTTATTTTAAATAATCCTAAATGTAGCATTCAACCACTTTTAGACTCCTGCACATAGATAGATGCAGTACTATTGTAAAAAACCCAATGTTGCAAATGTAGCATCTCTCCCCAGGCTGACCCTCCACCTGTATTTCCAACCTCTACTCCCCTTCCCAAAATCCAGAGCTGAAAATTGCTGTTTTATGTAATACCTGTTTAGTAATTAATCATAGAGCTTTTTTTTTTGAGATGGCTTCTGGCTCTGTGACCCAGGCTAGAGTGCAGTGGTTCAATCTCAGCTCACTGCAACCTTTGCCTCCCAGGTTCAAGTGATTCTCCTGCCTTAGCCTCCCGAGTAGCTGAAATTACAAGCGCATGCTACTACCGTCCAGCTAATTTTTGTAGACAGGGTTTCACTATGTTGGCCAGGCTGGTCTTGAACTCCTGATCTCAAATAATCCAACCGCCTCTGCCTCAGAAAGTGCTAGGATTATAGGCATGAGCCACCATGCCTGGTATTCTGTTGTTGTTTTTACATTTTGTAATAATGGTCATTATAAAGGGATTTACCAGAAATAACAAAGATGTATTGGTGTCTCCTGCTCTGTGGCCCCCTTCTCAAAACAACTATCTCAAGTATTCCCTCATGCTAGGGAATAATGAACTATTCTCTTTGGAGAATTCATTCATTCATTCAGTAATTGTTACTGGCAACCGTCAGGCTACTCCTGATAATGGAGCAGAAACCCACAATGGAGTATAAGCTGCATTCCAGTTGCAGCTCTGGCACCTACCAGCTGGGGTGTCTTGAGTGAGCTCCTAAGCCTTCTGAACCTAAGTTCCTCATCTCTGAAATGGGGCTAAAACTACACAAGTAAAAAATGTTATGAGGACTACTAAAGATGTGTGAAAAGTACAAAGGCAGGAAAACTGTAACACATGAATGAATAGTGGCTGCTATTTGAAAAAAAAGTTTTCCCTGTCCCCAATGCATCTATGGATGAGATGTCTCCCGCATACGTAAATATTTTAAAGTCCAGCAAACTTAAATTCTCATTTCCTCTCAGGTAGGTAATCTGCTAGAAATAGACCAACCACACAGTTCAACAACTAAGCAACTACACATCATTAGGTTCAGGAAGATGATGCCACAGATACATGCCCACTTTTAAAATTCACAGGCGCCTGGCGGAGGATGCTGCTTTTAGAGACCTGCCCTCAACTGGGGAGACTGCTGGCACCCTGCACGGGCCACTTGGATGGGGGCAGCTGTGAACGGACAGGAACAAGGGCTTAATGGACCTTCCATTTCAAAGCAGCCTCAATGAACACAAAAACTGACAATGAGAAAGGCCTCTGGGGCAAATCTAACCAAGGACCACATTACTTTATGACAACAGGTTTCACAGACGCTAGATCCAACATTAGTCAGACCCACTGGAACTTAGAGAAGAACAAACACATGCCCTGCCCACTCTGTGGTGCTTATAAACACTCATCGGGACAGCGCTCTGTCCCCTGTGTGTGCACCTCCATCCCAGGCCTCCTTGCTTTTCTGCTTTGGTACTAAGATTGCTAGGAACCATGAGGGGGTTTGCTTACTATTTCTATTTCCCAGGGCACCAAAGTCCACTTTCGATCACAGTGAGACGCAGGGAGGGTTGAACACAAAGGACTAGATATTCAAGTGCTACCTAAAAGGCTTTTTTGTTTTTATATGAAGAGAAAATAAAACAACAACTGCATTTTCACATTACGCTACTTCTGTCTTTTTCTTAGGCAAACGTACACTAATTGTAGTGATTTGTATCCATTTTCTGACAGAGGAAAATGGGAGACTGCAGTGGGTTGGGGTTGAATCTGGTAGCAAGGGAACAAGAGATGTCCCGTGGCCAGGATTTGCCATCCCCAGTCACTCCTCTCCATCACTCAAGCTAGCTCCTCCCGAGGTATCCAGCCCACTGACATTCAGCCGCATGTCCCTGCCTGACCCCAGTCACTCCACTGGGCCTCAGATCTAAGTGTTCCTCCGTGGCCCCAGCTCCTGGCCTCCACACACTCTTCCCTTACCAACATTAACCCTCCATGGATTTTGTCTATCACAAAGTCCAGCCCTGACAACTGCCTTCAGCCCCAGCTGTGGGCAGAATGTCCCAACCTGACCCTTCAAGTCTGTGTGGGGTTAAAAAGGAAGAGGACTTTCCCCCATCCCATTTTCCCCAGGGTTCTCCCCACAGCAGTACCCTACGCGGTAGAAGTTAGAAGCCTCTGTCCCTTCAGCTGAATCCCAACTCCCTCACACTCATCCATTCCTTTCTGCCACCCTGCATCACCTATCTCTCATGGCTTCCTGTGGTGTCCCTCCCGACTTACCTCTGCCTCTGACCTCAATTCATCTTGCACATCATATTCGATCCACTTGTAAAAAGTCATTTAAGGTCTCTAAATGTGTACTCGGTTTCCTTACAGGTAGAAGTTGGCATCAACAGCACCTATCTCATAGGGCTGTTGTGAGAATTAAAACAGGTTAGGGGTATCGGGCACCTGGGATAGTGTCCAGCACATAGTAATGAACTCAAATATTTTTGCAGTTACTGCTAGAAGTCCTGCTGTGACCACGTCACACTCCATTAAAAATCTTCAATGGCGCCCCGCTGCTTACAGAGTAATTAGCTCAGGACTCAAGGTCCTTTTTTCCATCTGCCTCAAGTCACTTTTTTTCCTAACCTTTACCTCTTCAAACTACTCCTTTTTCTCTTCAAATATCTTTTGCTCTGGCTAAAGGCTGCTCAGTTCAAATTTGAGATTGAACTGTCTTGGGTTCAACTCTCTACTCTAATCACTTATGAACATCCTTGGGCAAGTTATTTTAATGTTGCAGGCCTTCGTTTTCTTAGAAGGAAAAAAGTTTCGTGAGGATTAGATGGGATAATGTGGGTGAGGCTGCAGTCAAGGGCATGGCAAATATTGAGAACACAATTAAAGGCTGGTGACTCTTCCTATTTTCCACCCTCTTTCGTTTTCTAACTTTTGTGCTATATCTCTGCCTAAAACTTCCCTCTCTTTACAGATAAGCCTGTCCTTCAAGGCTCAACTCAAATGTCACCTTCTCCATGAGGGTTTACTCAAAGCCCACCCACTGATCTCCTTCCCCACCAAATACCTACAACACATCATGCTATTCTTGGACACAACAGCAAAAGCTCCCGTTTGCTTGCCCTATGCTCTGTACTTGACTGACAACATTTGTGGACAAGCCCCATGTCTGATTCATCTTTGAGTTCTCCACACGGTCCTGCATATAGCAGAAACTTGGTAAATATTTGCTGAGTGAAAGAACAAATTTTTGGAGCAAAGGCAAGAGGGAGTTCCAAGCTTTGAAGACTAAGGAACCAGCACTGTAGAATAACTGAGCAACAGGACAGAGATGGGTTTGTCCTGGACACACTAGAGAAGTAAAGAATTTTTTTATTCCAAATGAGAAATGATGCCAAACTATACAAGGTGAAGTGAAGTCAGCCTCCCCTGTCTCCTCCAAGTGAAGCATGGCCGCCTCCCCAGAGCCAAGGGTGGCTGCCATTTTAAACAAATAAGTCACCCTGCTCTGATGCAAACAGCCCTCAGTGCTTCAGTCCTGAAGGGAGGGACTCTTGTATACCATGCACTTGAAAAATTAGATCTTTGTTTCCAAAAGGCTATTCTAAACTTCTAACCAGGCCTGTCTGCTTAGCAGTTCACTCCTTAAAAGCATGTGCTGGTAGCAAGTACAGCTGCATTCTTAATCACTTACACCCCACAACCAACTAAAGATAGCTTGAGGAGGTCTGCCATATGCCAAATTCTTCTTTTAAATAAGAACACAAGAATCGTTCATGAAAAAAAAAAAATTCAGTCATGGCCATCAGAAAAGGGAAAAGGAAAAAGATTTGACTTTTCTCTCCTTATTTTGAATGAAATACTAAAGTAGAAAAATTTTGATAGAGAAATAGATACACACTACATCTTGGCATGAGGCTTACATATCTGCATGGCCTGGCCTCTGAGATTCCTATCACAGTATTTACTTCTGAGTACCCCGAAAATGACTCAGGCCTGTCAGAAACTAGCCACAGACAGCGCCAAAATAAACCCAGCGCTCACTGCCCCCATCATGAACAAATGAGCAGGGTTAACTTTTCTCACTGGCAACCAGAATGGGTTGTGGCTTAGGACGTCTCTCTCCTTTTCCTTTTTACCTAAACCCTACTAATCACTCAAGGCAAAGCTCAATTCCTTTCACTTCTGTGAAGCTTTTAACAATTACCTAGACCAAGATAATTCCTTGGCCCATCACTAGGTCCAGCCCTGACACCTGCCTTCAGCCCCAGTTGTGGGCAGAACGTCCCAATCTGACCCTTCAAATTTCTACAATCTGTTTCTGGCATCTTTTTTTTTTTTTTTTTTTTTTGCCCTTTACTCACAATACAAGGTAATATATATTTAATCCACAGATCCAGGCCTTTCTAAATAGATTGCCCACTTCTGGAAGATAGGAGTCCCATCTTAGCTAGACTCCTTTAGACATATCCCTGCCTCCAAAGTACCTGAGCTACATGGATGAACAGAATCAATATAGTGAAAATGACCATACTGCCAAAAGCAATCTACAAATTCAATGCAATTCCCTTCAAATTCCACCATCATTCTTCATAGAACTAGAAAAAAACAATCCTAAAATTCACATGCGACCAAAAATGAGACTACATAGCGAAAGCAAGATTAAGCAAAAAGAACAAATCTAGAGGCATTACATTACCTGACTTCAAACTATACTATAAGACCATAGTCACCAAAACAGCATGGTACTGATATAAAAATAGGCACATAGACCAATGGGACAGAATAGAGAACCTAGAAATAAAGCCAAATACTTGCAGACAGCTGATCTTTGACAAAGCAAACAAAAACAAAAAGCAGGGAAAGGACACTCTATTCAACAAATGGTACTGGCAAGCAACATGAAAGAGAATAAAACTGGATCCTCATCTGTCACCCTATACAAAAATCAACTCAAGATGGATCAAAGACTTAAATCTAAGGCCTGAAACCATAAAGATTTTAGAAGATAACATTGGAAAAACTCTTCCAGACATTGGCTTAGGCAAATACTTGATGACCAAGAACCCCAAAGCAAATGCAACAAAAACAAAGACAGATGGGACTTAAACTTGAAAAGCTTCTGCACAGCAAAAGAAATAATCAGCAGAGTTAGCAGACAACCCAGAGTGGGAGAAAATCTTCACAATCTACACATCCAACAGAGGACTAATATCCAGAATCTACAAGAACTCAAACAACTCAGCAAGAAAAAAACAATCCCATCAAAAAGTGGGCTAAGGCTGGGAGCGGTGACATGCACCTGTAATCCCAGCTACTTGGGAGGCTGAGGCAGGAGAATCACTTGAACCCGGGAGGTGGAGATTGCAGTGAGCCTAGATCGTGCCACTGCACTCTAGCCTGGGCGACAGAGTTAGACTCCATCTCAAAAAAAAAAAAAAAAAAAAAAAAAAAGTGGGCTAAAGACGTGAAGAACAGTTCTCAGAAGAAGATATACAAATGGCCAACAAGCATATGGAAAAATGCTCAACACCACTAATTATCAGGGCAATGCAGATCAAAACCACAATGAGCTACCACCTCACTCCTGCAAGAATGGCCATAATAAAAAAAAAATAATAATAACAGATGTTATTATTAACATCTATTATTAATAGATAGTATGGATGTGGTGAAAAGAGAACATTTTTACACTGTTGGTGGGAATGTAAATAGTATAACCACTATGGAAAACAGTTTGGAGATTCCTTAAAGAACTACAAGCAGATCTACCATTTGATCCAGCAATCCCACTACTAGGTATCTCCGCAAAGGAAAAAAAAATTTTTTTGTTTTTTTTGACAGAGTCTTGCTCTGTTGCCCAGGCTGGAGTGCAGTGGCATGATCTTGACTCACTGCAACCTCTGCCTCCCAGGTTCAAGCAATTCTCCTGCCTCAGCCTCCTAAGTAGCTGGAACTATAGGCGCCTGCCATCATGCCTGGCTAATTTTTTTTTTGCATTTTTAGTAGAGACAGGGCTTCACCACATTGGCCACGCTGACCTTGTGAGCCGCCCGCCTCAGCCTCCCAAAGTGCAGGATTACAGGCATGAGCCACTGTGCTTGGCTGAAAAGAAGTCATTATGTGAAGAAGATACTTGCACACACATGTTTACAGAAGCACAATTTGCAACTGCAAAAATATGGAACCAGCCCAAATGCCCATTAATCAACGAGTGGATAAAGAAAATGTGGTGTATATATAAACCATGGACTACTACTCAGCCATACAAAGGAACAAAATAATGGCATTTGTAGCAACCTGGATGGAACTGGAAACTATTATTCTAAGTGAAGTAACTCAGGAATGGAAAACCAAACATAAATTCTCATTCATACGTGAGAGCTAAGCTATGAGGATGCAAAGGCATAAGAATCATACATTGGACTTAGGGGACTTCGGGGAAAGGGTGGGGTTGCAAAGGATAAAATGCTACACACTGGTTGGGCGAGGTGACTCACACTTGTAATCCCAGCACCTTGGGAGGCCAAGGTGGGTGGATCACAAGGTCAGGAGTTCGAGACCAGCCTGACCAACATGGTGACACCTCGTCTCTACTAAAAATACAAAAATTAGCCAGGTGTGGTAGCCCATGCCTGTAATCCCAGCTACTCAGGAGGCTGGCAGGAGAATCGCTTGAACCCAGGAGGTGGAGGTTGCAGTGAGTTGAGATCACGTCACTGCACTCCGGCCTGGACAGAGAGGGATTCTTAAAAAAAAAAAAACAACACTACACATTGAGTATACTGTACATTGCTTAGGTGATGGGTGTACCCAAATCTCAGAAAACACCACTAAAGAACTTAATTCATGTGGCCGGGCATGGTGGTTCACGCCTGTAATCCCAGCACTTTGGGAGGCCGAGGCGAGTAGATCACGAGGTCAGGAGATCGAGACCATCCTGGCCAACATGGTGAAACCCTGTCTCTACTAAAAATAAAAAAATTAGCCGGGTGTGGTGACACACGCCTGTAATCCCAGCTACTCGGGAGGCTGAGCCAGGAGAATTGCTTGAACTCGAGAGGCAGAGGTTGCAGTGAGCTGAGATCACATCTTTGCAGTCCAGCCTGGGTGACAGTGAGATTCTATCTCAAAAAACAAAAAACAAACAAACAAAAAAAGAACTTATTCATGTAACCAAGTACCACGTGTTCCCCCAAAACCTATTGAAATATAAAAATTAAAAAACAAAAATCCCCAACAAAGTACCTGAGTTATTCTCAGCGCTGCAGTATATACACAGGTGTAAACACTTCTCCAGTGAAGCTAGTGATACTCAATCCTTCTGACATCAAATTCAGTGATTACCTACTAGCTTTCTGAGGTTTAGCTCTTATATTATTCTGGTCCCTCTGCAATCCTCCCCCTCAATCCTTTTTAGTTATATGACAATTAAGTCAAGATTTGGTGATAAGACTTATGATTACATATTCAGGGCCAACCCTGGAATAGTCTATGGTTATATTTTCTTTCTTAAAACTTTCTGCTTTATTCCTATATTAAATATTGCTTCCCTGTTTCTTTTTGCTTAGTTTTCTATGTGTGAATTACTATTTCATCCACAAATGGGGTCAGAAAAACCCAAGTTTTCAGAGAAACTGAAAAATCCTTTTCTCAATAGGATCACAAAAGCACTTTTGCTTGATGCCGTTCCTCCTGGGACGACTGGCCCTCCATCCCCATCTTCCCCCTAAGGATAGGTTATTGGGGTACAGGTGGCATTTGGTTACATAAGTAAGTTCTTTAGTGGTGGCCCCATGCCCCAGCTAGACCGACTGCTCTCAGGGCCTCAGTGTGTGTTATGGGGCTTCTTCCCCTCCCTTCTGTTCTGTGTTGGTCCCTATTTCCTAAATTCTGTGGTGTTCTCTTTCTCCTTTTTCTTTTTTGCTCTGATAGAATGTCCTTTCATGTCCTGTTTCTGGTTCACTCCTGAATCTGGAATCCAGAATTCGGGATTCTGCAGCAAAAACTCCAGCTATCCCATCTTCAGCTTTGTACTATCCACCCTGGAAGGCAGTTCGGTTTTTGCTTTCTCTGCTCTGCTAAATCTCCATTCATGTTCTGACCTTCCATCTTACAAAATTTGGTTGGTATTTCTCTGGGAAGTTTCTGGGTTTATACTGTTTTTATTCCTTAATGTCATTTTTAAATTTTTATTATTTTTTGGAGACAAAGTCTCACTCTGTTGCCCAGGTGGGAGTGCAGTGATGCGATATTGGCTCACTGCAACCTCTGCCTCCGGGGTTCTAGGGATTCTCCTGCCACAGCCTCCTGAGGAGCTGGGGCTACAGGTGCACCACCATGCCTGGTTAATTTTTAAAAATTTTTTAGTAGAGACGGGTTTTTGCCATGTTGGCAAGGCTGGTCTCAAACTCCTGACTTCAAGTGATCTACCCGCCTTAGCCTCCCAAAGTGCTGGAATTACAGACGTGAGCCACCACAGCCAGCTCCTTATTTTCATTTTACACAGTTTTGGGGAAAGCAGAGATGCATATGCTTGTTCAGTTTACCAGAAACCTGCTGAATGGAAACTTGCAGCTTAGCAAGAAGACCCCCAGGTGACTCACATGCATATCAAATGTTTACAAACAGAATTACAGTTAGCTGCCAAGTCTCAAACCATTTTTTTTCCTGGTAGCATCAAGTACAAAGACTTTTAAGTAGTGAGAGCTCAAGAAGTATTTTCTACTTACAGTTGGTCAATATTTTAGTTAACTACATTCTAACATCTACTCAGATTATAAATTGTGAAATGATCAGAATACACACACACACACACACACACACACACACACACACACACACACCCCCACCCTGTTTATTTGTCTCCAGTAATTCTAAAGGAACACAGGTTTCAACTCCAGGAGGATCAGGTATTTCATACAGGCTTGTCTGTGCAGGGAGGCCAGGAGTTTGAAACCAGCCTGGGCAACATGGTGAAACCCCATCTCTACAAAAAATACAAAAAATTGGCTGAGCATGGTGGCACATGCCTGTAATTGCAGCTACTCGGGAGGGTGAGGCACAAGAATCACTTGAGCCCAGGAGGCAAAGGTTTCATTGAGCTGAAATCGTGCCACTGCACTCCAGGCTGGGCAACAGAGTGAGACTGTCTCAGAAAAAAAAAAAAGATATCATGATATTGGGCATCTGGATCACTGAGTGAAGGGTAGTGCCATCTGTCAAGTCAGGAAAGGCCGGGTAAGTGGGCTGCCCATTGTAGGGGATGAGAAGTTCTCTTTTGGATATTTAAGTTTAGATGCCTGTTAGACAACCATATGGAGATACTGATATAACTCTGGAGTTCTGAGAATGGCCAGGCTGGAGAAATCAATCTGAGAGTCATCTACACACAGATGGGATGTGAAGTCACAGGACTAGATGTCATCCAGGCAGGCCTGCAGAGGGAAAGGGAAAGGGGGTAGGATTGAGCCTCTGGGGTGCTCCAGAGTCTAAAGCAGGCATAGCGAAGGCATAAAAACTCCTATCACAACATCTCAAAACAAAGTAGAAGTTAAACTCACACCTATGTAATTGCCTGAATTGGATTAATATAATTCTGCGTCTGAAGATATCCTCTGACAATTCAGAAAATTTAAAAATCAATCAGCATGGTACAGACACACCGAGAATCATAATTAGGGTTTTAATTTTGCAGGACTACAGAAGATTTGCTTCATTATTAACCAAAAAAGGGTTACACAACAATGAGCACATTTGGTTGAACTGAGAAACATAAATGAATCTATGTTTGGGGCGTTTAACACTTCTGCCAAAGAATTTATCGGCACAATCTACTTTCAGCCAACACTGAACTAATAACATCTGATTTACATCCAAAAGCCAAACTACATTCCCAAAAGCCAGCCAAATACAAAGCTTCAGACTTCACTAAAGGTCCACAGTGAAATGCTGCAATGTCCAAGCTCAGGAGCAGCTGTGGAGAAACTTGGCAGTACTATATTAACCATGTGCAAACCAAACAACAGCCTCCTAAGGAGACAACTATTAAGTCTTTCCAGAAGGGGTTAAGGATAGTAAAGTCAACATTTAGAGTAAGATAGACATCCATATCCTTTTTTTTCTTTTTTTTAAATTTTCCTCCTCTCGACAGGGTCTCACTCTGTCGCCTAGTCTGGAGTGCAGTGGCGCATGCATCAAACCTCATTGCAGCCTCGAATTCTTGAGCTCAAGTGATCCTCCTGCCTTGGCCTCCTTAGTAGCTGGGACTACAGGCGTGTGCACTGGATAATTCTTTTAAAATGTTGTGTAGAGGTGGGGTTGGCCAGGCTGGTCTTGAACTCCTGGGCTTGGGCAATCCTCCCACCTTGGCCTCCCAAAGCGCTGGGATGACATGCATGAGCCACTGCACCCAGCTGGAATAGACATTTTTAGAACACAAAGAAAACCTCAAAATACTAAAGACTAATTGAAATCTCGTTAGTGGAAATGTGATCCAAAGAGTAGCAGCATGGGCAGCACCCAAAAACTGAAGAGAAAAGCACCATCTCAGGCCCCATCCCAGGCCTGCTGAATGGAAACTTACAGCTTAGCAACAAGATCCCCCCAGGTGACTCACATGCATATCAAAGTACTGGTTGGAAAGGCCTAGACCTCAGGTGCTTGGTACTGCCTGTTCTGAGCCATAATCAGGTGAATATAATGCTCAAAATTTGATACCCAACACTCTACTCCAGAAGAGGCAGCAGAATCAGTTTCCTAAAAAGGAATATTTGTGGCAAGGTGCAGTAGGTCACACCTGTAATCCCAGCACTTTGGGAGGCGGAGGCAGGTGGATCACCTGAGGTCAGGAGTTCGAGACCAGCCTGGCCAATATGGTGAAACCCTGTCTCTACTAAAAAATACAAACATTAGCCGGCCGTGGTGGTGCACACTTGTAATCCCAGCTACTGAGGAGAATCTCTTGAACCCAGGAGACGGAGGTTGCAGTGAGCCATGATCACACCACTGCACTCCAGCCTGGGCGACAAAGCAATACTCTGTCTCAAAAAAAAGAAAAAGGAAAAAGAAAAAAAGAAACATTTGTGCTAGTAATGTTCTCCTTAATTGCTTTAAGAATTATGTGTAGGCAGGCAACCATGTTAAATAAAGGGAAAATCTGTAATCAAATATACTCACAAAGTTAACCACATATATTACATATATTAGTGAAATGCATGGCAACTAGGTATAAGTGCGAGTATATACTACTTGTCTATTGACCAAATCAAGTTGTTTCAAAATCTTCTCTCATCTCTTTATTGGATGGCTAAACAGTCTCAGTAATGAGTTTCTCAGGGAGTTTTCTCTAGGAGCACGTAATTTTATGCAGATATTCATTCATACTATACCCTATTCATTCATTCAGCAGATACTACTTGAGCCTCTGTTATGCCAGGAACTGAAGACAGCAATGAATAAAACAGGCAGACACCCTGCCTCCTACTCTGCACAGAGACAGGGGATCTGGGGTCCCTGGGAGCTGGGAGCTGGAGTGTCGACAGACCCCCAACTTTGGGACACAAGACTAAAAAGAAGCCACCTAGTGAGCAGACAGGACTGGCTGCGGGTCTATAAAAAACATGTTCCTGTTTCTTACAAATGAGGGCACAGCCCAGTCATCCATGCACTACCTCCCCAGTATGAACAGACCACCCTCTCCCTTCTGCCAAACAAACACCCTCCCACAAGAGCACACCCCTGGGCCCTTTTATGGTCTAACCTCACTTAGCTCCAGGCACCTGCTCCCTAACAGATCTTTCATTCCTCACTTTCCCTCCCGGCTTGTGGCTACATCTGGCAAGGTGTTTTTCTTCTGTCACACGTTATAAACACAATGTTGTAGTGATTATTATAAACAATAATTATGACAATGACAACTTGCTAATATTTACCATGTGCTTTCTTATGTGTCAAGCATTAGCTCATCCCATTGTATATACATCAGCCCATTTTCCAGGAGAGAAAATTAAGGCTTAAAGTTTATGTAACTACCCTATGTCTCATGGCCAACAAATGGCAGAATCAGGACTTAATCACCTTCTTATGGTACGTTCCACCTTGGTGGAGAAGAGCATGGAGATGACATAGTCATTGAGGTGATATACAGTGATAGTGACAGAGAAAGTTGTTATACAGGGAGTTACTGAAATGTCCTTTTCAACATTCCTTTTATCATTCAAATAGCCGTTAACAAGGACCAATTGCCATAAATCATCCTCAATTTTCCCTCTTGCTTGGATCTTATTTTATTCTGATCCCAAATATTCCTAGCTAAAATGTTTACTGCTCAGTCTTTTCCCCTTCTCATCATGCTCTCGTTACAAATGCAAATAACTGTGAATGACTGTCCAAACGAGCAGGACAAAACTTCCCCAATTAAGTCCAATACACACACCTGAACTTAATGGGGCTTCAACACCCCCAGAAGATTAATCAGCACCATGGGGCTCTGGAGAACACAAAGGCTATTTTGTGGGAGTGATGCTGCGCTGCAATCCTCTTTTCTGTGATTACACCTCATCTTATAACAATGTTCAGACATTTGGTTTGAGCAAGTATAGTAATTACATTTCTCACTTTGAACTAATTTAAGCAGCTACATCTGAGCTCCTCCACAAGTCCTCAGGCTTACCCGCCCTCCTCCTCCCACCCAGAGCACTCCTATTTGAAAAGACCTGGGCTTCTCTGCTAAGTGACTGTTCCCACTTTCTGTCAGGCACTCTGTAATTCAAACCTATTTCTCCAAGCTGACCCTCTTGCAACGGGCAGCACCCCCTCCCCATACTGTCTTTCTGGCACTCACTGGGAGGAGCCCTGTAGAAAAACAACCCCAGGCAACCAGACTCTCCCACTATCCAACTATGTGACCTGGGTTTAACTCCCCAGGCCTCAGTGTCCTCATCTGTTAAATGGTGCTGCTGGCCTCTATGTTGGTGATGGACACTCCTTTGGGCTGACAGTGCTACCATGAGATCACAAAAGCGAACCACTCCATGATGGCAGGTCCTTCAGAGCCACAAAGACCCTGCTAGAGGCAGAAAATTCTGCAGCATGTGCCATGCCGAGAGAATGCCGAGAAGCCAGGATTTCTTAATACTGGACACCCAAACTTACCATCCACCAACTTTCCAATCCTCCCACCCCATTCTTATAATTCACTCTTTATAAAGTTCAAGAATAAATGGAAATATTAACGGAGAGCAACACCCACCTTTCCCCCAAAACCAAAGAGCCTGGTTTTGCTAGGCAGGACCCAGTATTTTATCCACTCATGTCTGTGCACTCAAGTTTGTTTCTAAGACTGGAAGGAGCTTTTAGAAAAGCAGTGATAAGGAGCCTCACTAGTTGTAGAAATAAAGATGGTCATTATACTCTTCATGTACCACATCTGAGATGTCCTGACATTCCATCTCTGGGAATCTTTGGGAAATAAGCGTGGAGATGAAAGGCTGGGGGCAGAGAGCAACTCACACCTCACTTTCCCTCTACTTGGCCCATCAGCCCACCTTGCTATACACAAGAGGCAGGCTAAAAACAGTTAACGTAGAGTTTTCACCCTTGCAGGTAGCTAACCTGTTCCACCAGAATGGCCTGATAAAGCGAGCCACACTTCCTTAGAGATAAAATCCACGTTTCCTGAGAGCTCAGCCTTGAGAGTGAAGCAGGGCCCTCCACCAAGCTGCCTGCCCTGGAGGCTTGGGCAGGGCTTTGGTCCAAGTTACTGGACAGTGGAAAGTTTAATCTCTTTCTCAAATGGGGCACTGGCTCCTTTATTTTTGGATAAAAGTCCCATGACAGAAAGATTCTGACTTCATAGCTAATGTGAACTGACAATGAAGACTCTCAAACCACAGTAACTTAACAGGAAACTGAGGTGGCTGCACGTGTGTGTGTCGGTGGGAAGGATGATTAATACCTATGCCTGAACTGAAGAACACATACGCAGTGAAAACCCATCAAATGACAATTTTGGGGGCATTTCGATGGTCTTCATCAAGATTCAGCACTAGAGCGAGGGTTCTAATCTACTGCTGTGTAGCCATGAGAGCTGCAGGTAAATCAAGAAGGTGGGTGCATGGCATGCAGACTTCCTCTCTGTGGCGGGGTGGGAGGTGCTGCCAACTTAAAGTTTATTTCATTCTGAGTCTTCGTGTCAATGACAGTTATACACAACCCTGTTCATGTGCCTTGGAAATCTAGGTTTGGTTGTCTGGTTTGCTTAAACCAAAAGAGCAACTGTATTTCTTCTCTCCAGCTGGATCACTTGTCCTTTCACCTATGGAGACACTGTATCCACTCATGCCTGCATGCACACAGGTAGACAGAAAAGGGTGGGGAAGGTGGAGCACAGGGAACCTCCCCAGAACTCCATCTGGAGGACAGTTCTCTCTTCTGCTCTTGGGAGTGTCTTAATATACTAATATGAGAGAGTGCAAAGCTGTATCTGTATTTTTACTTCTCAAAACAAACAATAACAAAATATCCAAAGCTGGGTAAGGAAGCCAGAAGTCTAAAGGGGGAGGAAGAAAGAATGTTATCAAAACAATTATGACATGGTCCCTGTGTACAGAGTCATTCCCCAATGGGTCACCAACCCAGGCCATCCCCCTTTTATCAGTCTGATTTCAGCCCCTCACAAAACCAGTCTCTTGAGCTTCTCTCTCCTTGTGTGCTGGTTCCATCTTCTTAAGATTTATCAGAGGATTGAGATCCTTCCCTTCTGCCCAGACATTGGGTCAACAAAGCTTTAGGCTGAAACTGTTTTCCAGACACCAGTAATGATCACCCGGCATGTATTAGGCACCTCAAACGTGTCAGACACTGCTGTGGACACTTTCATGTACTACATGTAATTTAATCCTCACAAGCCTCATACTATGAGTCCTATCTGACAAACAAGAAAGCCAAAGTTTGGGAAGACAAATATGCAATATAAGGCAGAGTCAGAATTCAAAATCAGCTCCCCTGCCTTTGAGGCAGAAGCTATTTTTATGATGCCACAATGATTCCTGTAGGAATTCTTGTATCCCTTCTTCTCTGAATTGATCATAAAGCTCCAGGCAAATTGCTTGGACCAGAACCAGACCCCACTTCCAATGTCTTTATGTACAATCCCAGTCCCCAGCCACCCGAATTGGTCAGTTATAGTAAGGAGACTTTTGAAGTTCTTCTTAATAGCCCATAAATATTGTCCTAATTCTGGACACTTATATCCTTATAAGTGTCCTTATATCCTATAGTCCTTAGCCTGTGTGGGACCACAAAAGTCAAAGATGTCATTTACAGATCACCACCTCATTGACTCCAGACCCTTATGCACATACATCAACTGACTTGATACAACAGCCCAGAAAAGGAAGTTTTATGAGCCCTTTTCTACATTCAAGGACACTGAGGTTTTTGAAAGGTTCAGGTAATTTGACCCTGATCACACAGCTAATAAGCAGCAAAGAGAAATTCACACCCAGGTCTGTCCTAGTCTAGAGGTACTGTCTAAGACAGTAGCAGCCAGCAGCCACAATTGGCACTGAGCACATGAAAATGGAGATGTGCTCCAAGTATAAAATACACGTGGCATTCTGCAGGTGTAGTACAAAAAAAGAATGTGAAATACTTCATTAGCAATTTTAAAACCTTAACTGTTGAAATAATTTTTAGATATACCACATTAAATAATAGATTAAAATTAATTTCACCTAACACTCCTATCAGAACATTTAAAATTACATATGTGGCCTGTGTTGTATTTTTACTGGACAACATTAGTCTAAATCCTATGATTTTAACAAGAAGTCCTACTGCCTCCCTATAACAACACAGCTTTTAGCAATTTACATCTCATGCACTATTTAAAAATGAATAAAGCCACCTTGACATCCTCACTTCTAGTAACAAGAATTTTGTTTCCTGGGGAGACTGATTTGAGTGATAATAAAACTCCAGTCTCCTGCAAAATAATAATAATAACAATAATAATAATAATTTTGTTTCCTGAAGATTTATTTATTTATTTTTGGGTGGTACTGGTTGTTCCTTTCTGTGTTTAGTGCGTCTTTTCCTGAAGACTTTTAAGAATAATTTCAAATGTCCAAAAAAAAAATATATATATATATATATAACATCTTGTGTAAGGCCAGGTATGATGGCTCACACCTACCTGTAATACCAATGCTTTGGGAGGCTGAGGCAGGAGGATCATTTGAGCCCAAGAGTTCGAGGCTGCAGTGAGCTTCGATTGTGCCACTGCACTGCAGCCTGGGTGATGCAGTGAGCTCTTGTCTCTTAATTGAAAAGAAAACAAAACAAAACAAAAAATTCCTTCATGTGCATGTGTCAAATGATCTGCAAGCAACCTACACGGGGCTCTCGCTCTCTCTCTCTGGACTATACTGCATTCTTTGGCATCATTCATGGCATTTGATTATACCTCTCAGGCAGAATCTCCTTTTAAAATCCCTACTTGTACTCCCCATCCCAGTTCTTAAACTCAGTAGGTAAAAATGATTCCCAATCAAAAGAGAACCTAGCTTTTATAGATAATCAGTTAGCTTGAAAGATGGTAATGCAGAGGGTCTATCGTGAGACAGGAAGGAGCCTATTGTACTTCCAGACTTCTCCTGGAGAGTGGTTCTCAGTGCAGGGCAGCCAACTGCCATACCGACAGGAGTCAGGGTCTACCCGCCAGGACCTCAGACTGTTTGCTCAAGGTGCCTTCACTGTGGAAAACCTATCAGAGGATGCTCTTGACCTACTGCAATTGCTAACCCTAAGGTTTAATTCTCTTTCAGGGTTTCCATTTTTATATTATAATCATCATCTGCTGCTGCAGCTACCTTAAAAAAAAAAAGTTTGCTTTCCAAGTACCAGGCACTGTGCTGAGCACTTGATCCACTTATCTCATTTAATCCTCCAGCAATCTTTTGAGGAATTAACTTTCTGTGCTTTCTGGACCCAGGCAAGACTCGGATTCAACAGCAGGCTCTGATAGCAACACTGAGGGGCACCGAGCCTCTCCTTCCTTCTCTCCTAACATTCCTGTGATATCCCTGCTGCTTGCAGTGGGAGAGCGATGCAATTGGTTGCAAAAGTGCTTATATGGCATGGTTTAATAGTTATTTAAATTACATGCTTTTAAACAGCACTCTCATATGATGACATGACAAATGGCACTTATTCCTATATGCTGAAACAGGCCACACATGCATAGGTTGTGTGAAGTAAATGGCTTGAAGGGACTTGTAAAATTAAGCTACAACAGGGGACAAAAGTGAGGGATGGAATGTTGGCCTGAACAGCTCACTTCCTCACCTTAATTGGCTTCTGTCTTGGTGTTAATTGACTTTGGGTTAAGTGGCTTTCATACAAATCAAGGAAAGCTGACCTTCGGAATGCTGGTGACTTGTTGGGTAAATATGTCTTTATGGACTTCATAAAATTCAGATTGTGTAAACACATACTCAGGAACTATTAAAAAGCACTGGGTGGCTGGAGTAAGGCACAGAGGTGGCCTTTAGGATGGAGTACTCCATAGTTCAACATTTAAGAAAATGAACAGCAAGGATGGGCGTGGTGGCTCACACCTGTAATCCCAGCACAAGGCCAAGGCAGGAGGATCATGAGGTCAAGATATCAAGACCAGCCTGGCCAACATGGTGAAACCCTGTCTCTACTAAAAAATAGAAAAATTAGCTAGGCGTGGTGGCGCATGCCTGTAGTCCCAGCTACTCGGGAGGCTGAGGCAGGAGAATCACTTGAACCTGGGAGGCAAAGGTTGCAGTGAGCTGAGATGGTGCCATTGCACTCTAGCCTGGTGACAGAGTGAGACTCCGTTTCAAAAAAAGAAAAGAAAAGAAAATGAACAGCAAGAATGCAATGACAATATGACAATTTAGGAAGTGAGTCTCAAACTCTGGATGTAGGCTGAGGAATCACCTGGAGATAATTTGAAAAATGCAGATTCCCTGGGCTCCACACCCGTGAAGGCAGATTCAGGAGGTCTGGGTGGGCTGCAGACATCTGTATTTTAACAAGCCCTCTGGAGTACTGACTCTGAGTAGGTGGTCTAGGACCAGCTTCAAGACAAAAATGATTTTGAATCACCCCTACAGGATTGACAGGAATTGCATCCCAGATTCTGGACAGAAACACAGTTGTAATTAAGCATTTATCGGGTTACACTAGTCACCTAGCACTAGATATTGACTATTTGCAATCCCATTGTTCCTAGAGGTAGGATTTCTGGCATCAGGGTCTTATGACTGTTTAAGAGTGGATTTGCATTCCTGAAGAATCTCTGACATTAGTCAGAGGCTTTTATTTAATGATCCTTTAAGATGTTTCTCAGCAATGAGTTTGAAGATCCCCCTCCCCAAAAGGAATGAGATCAGTATGAGAATACTGCTTCTTCATCTCCTTGCCCTGAGTCTTTATGTTGCACTCTTTAATCAATCAATGATCTTCACACTTTGGCCCACTCCAAAACCCTTAAAAATCCTAGCCTCCGAAGTGGGGGGGTTGGGCGCAAAAAAAAAATCCTAGCCTCCAACTTCACAGCAAAGTGGATTTGAGGTTTCCTCCCATCTCCTCATTTGGTGATCCTACAATCAAACTTTTCTCTGCTGCAACCCTATGTCTCGTTGCATTGACTTGTGTGCACAACAGCAACTGACCTATTATGTTTACAAGTCTGGTGCTTTAAGCAGTTCATTTACTTTCTTCCCTACTGAAGAATATCACCCAGGGATACAAAAAACCAGAGTCCTTCACCTAGAAATGGACTGATCCTTGGAACAGGAGGGAACTCCTCTCCCCACCCTTGCCCAGTACACTAAAAGCCAATAAATTGTCCAGCAAGTGACCATACTAACACCAAGAGGACCTTCTTTTTTGCCCATCCCTCTCAAGGGGAGAGATGTTTCTCCTCTAAGGCCCAGGTGCTGATGGTGACCAACATGTAGACCACAGTGGAGGCTCCATAAGAACAACAAGCATTTTCTATGCCAACAGCCTGGAGCCTGTACCCCGATGGTAGCCTCAAAGCTACCCTAGACTGCACAGGGAAGCAAATTCCCACAGCGCCTAAGAGGCTGTGGCCTCCAGAAAAGCATCTCATTTCTGGGTTCCCATGTTATGAAGAGATGTAGTATCTGTTCACTGATCAGGAGACCAGGATGATGTCTGGCCAACAGAAGAAAAGAAAGGAAACCCTCTGTGTCGTGTTGTCTGCAGGGTGGTCAAAACAGCAGAGAATTGGTTATCGCTGCTGCAGAAGGCAGTGGTTCCACAGAAGAAATTGCTGATGATTAAAGGTGTATACCCAAGTTACTGTGCACATGGGCCCCAGGTATTCCACATCAAGCACACATCCAAGTGTGAGCTGCAGGGCCAGCCAGTGTGGCAGAACAGGGCATCCTTCTCAGCTCCCTTGATCTGCATATTTTCTGATCCTGTGTTTCAGTCCCTGGGGGTCTGAGTGCTTCCATCACAAATAGCCCTAACTCCAAAGCTTATCAGAGTGGTTCATCACATTTGTTTTTTCTATTGAACATACAGATTGCCAAATTAGGTACTAAATGTGCTGACTTAAGTATTCCCAAGGCCAGAAAGTGTCAAATCTATAAACAGTTTATGAATGAGTATAAATTTTCAACAATCAAGAATGAGTACTTGTTGGTAAGAGTTAGTGTATAGTTTTATTGAAAAATTCACAAAAAACTCTTAAGTTGTTAATATTCCCACTGTAGGGATATACCATCTCAGAAAATGCTAACAATCCAATTTATTCCAACATGCTACTAGTAAAACTACTTAAAGAGAGAAACAGTAAGTCTTAAAAAATAAATTTTTTTAAAAAGATGGAGGTGGCCAAGTATTTTCAAAGAACAATTTGTTTTTTCACAGGTACGCACTACAGCACATATGCATTCTCAAACACGTTTGTTTCAATTAAGTGATTCTTAATTTCATCTGCTAAATGCTGAATTGTCCCTTCTCCAAATAGGGGAAAGAAGGACTGCCTTTCTTGGTTAGTTTTTACACGTGTGTGAGTACTGAATTTTTCACATTATCATCCTGTATGATCAGTATAACCTCTGAAGCTCAAATTCTTGCTGCCCTTGAAAGCCATGGAGCCTGTGGATATGAAGTGCTTGCCCAAGGGCCTATCAGTTGTCATGGAGGAGTCTTTCTTCAACCTTGGTCCCCTGAAAGTCTGGGAAGGGGTCATCTATCCACCACCCACAACTAAGACCTACCTCTGCTGTTAGCTCTACAGCCAGGTCATTCAGATTTATTTTTCTCAGAGGTTCCGACCCCTTGTCAAGACGCATTAGTACCATAGAAAGAAATGTACATGCTTGGTGAACTGCAGGAACCTTAAGGAGATGCAAGACTTTGACCATTACTGGACTAATCTCAAAGTTGATCTTCTTCGTCTTTTTTTTTTTTTGACATGGAGTCTTGCTCTGTTGCCAGGCTGGAGTGCAGTGGCGTGATCTTGGCTCACTGCGATCTCCATTTCCTGGATTCAAGCAATTCCCTTGCCTCAGCTGCTCGACTAGCTGGTACTACACAGGCGCACCACCACACCTGGCTAATTTTTTATATTTTAATAGAGATGAGGTTTCACCAGATTGGCCAGAATGGTCTCAATCTCCTGACCTCATGATCCACCCACATTGGTCTCGCAAAGTGCTGGGATTACAGGCGTGAGCCACCGTGCCCGACCCAAAGGTATCTTTAAATTTCTGTGAAGGGAGCTTTTGGGGCGGGACAGGGAGAACAGAGTTGCGGAGGGGACTAGGCAGGAATTGACTGGGAGCTAGAAATCTATAAATAAAAATGTAAATAGGAGAGTCAGCCTCTGGAAAGTATGAGCCAGATAGTTGTATACAGGATTCCACTTTTCAGGAGAGAAGGGTTTCTCTGAGTTCTTATTAAGTCATTAGTTGACTCTGTCCCATTTAAAAAAAAATTTTTTTTAATAGAGACAGGGTCTTGCTATGTTGCCCAGGCTTGTCCTGAACTCCTGTTCTCCTGTCTTGGCCTCCCAGAGTGTTTGGGATTGCAGTCATGAGCCATCACAACCAGCCTAAACAAAAAGGTTTTTTTTGTTGTTTTTTTTTTGAGATGGAGTCTTGTTCTGTCGCCAGGCTGGAGTGCAGTGGCACGATCTTGGCTCACTGCAACCTCCGCTTCCTGGGTTCAAGTGATTCTCCTGCCTCAGCCTCCCGAGTAGCTGGGACTACAGGCATGCACCACCATGCCTGGCTAATTTTTGTGTATTTTTAGTAGAGACAGAGTTTCACCATGTTGGTCAGGATGGTCTCAATCTCTTGACCTCATGATCCATCCACCTCGGCCTCCCAAAGTGCTAGGATTACAGACTTGAGCCACCTCGCTGAGCACAAAATGTTTTGATCATGGTAAAAGATACATAACATAAAATTTACCACTTTAACCATTTTTATACAATTCAGTGGCATTAAGTACATTCACACTGTTGCGTAAGACTCTGTCCCATTTTATGTATGCCCTTCACATTTTCTCCTAAGACATTAAAACAATTTTCGGGCCTTCCCCACATTTGCACGCAGTGCCACACTTGTGGGTGACAAGCTACAATCTTAAAACCTGGCATCAGTCTTTGTTAGAGCCATCTGTTTTAAGTCAATGTATTTTCATTTCTAGGTAAAAGCATATGATTTTATAGCTCTGCTTTCCTTTAAATTCAAGCAAATAGCAACCCTATGTTAACTAAAGTTTGTCAAAAAAATTCAAATACAAGGAATCATTCCTGTTCCCTGTAAAGTAACTGGCCCCCACTCCACCAAAAGGGGGCAATATTTTAAAACACCTCTATATTTACAGCTTTAACCATTAAAATAGCTAAAGTCATATCCTAAAGTCATCTGTGTTACATCACCAAGGAAAACTTCTGAAAAAAAAAATAGACCTTTTAAAGTTTCAGCCAAACCTTCAAAAATAAAAATAAAAACCAGTTGTAATTTTGGACGGCTATAGGTGATTTTGTGTGTGTGTGCTTTAGAATTTTTTTTTTTTTCCAAAGAGACTCTTTGGATCAACAATGAGAATTTACTTTTTATTGACTCTTATGATTCACTTCACATGTAACATCCATTTGGCATATGCCTCCCTGGGAGGTTATCGGTCATCTCATTTGAAATGAGAAAGAAAAAAGGGCGAGAAGGAAGGAGCAACATTACTCTCCTCAGATCACAATACGAATGTGTGTCACCTTTTAAATACCACCCAGTATGACAGATTAATCAGGATGAATTAATGGGAAGGAAAGAGAGAAGGGGGTCTTTAAAAAGACTAACTGCTCCCTGGTCAATACTGCCTAGGTTGGTTGCAACCTTCTCGCTTTGTTTGGGTGTTATCCCCTTCCAAATCCTGATTAGCTAAGGCATGCTAGAATTTCTTGGGTTTTTAAAATACCAACTCGGGAGGATGGGAGGATGGGGGTGACATTTGGATTCAATTGGTCTAGGGATGAGAAAGGTTAAGATGGGAGATATAAGAGTGTTGTTTCTCCTTAGTGACATCCCCAAGCAACCTCAGATATGCTCTTCCTTGAGACCTCTGGTTTTGTTGCAAATTGTCCTTGTTAAGTCAGTTGAGGGGTAGGAGGGTGTCTATTTCAGGGTGCATGCCAACCAACGCACTGCCCAGGGACGAGATGGGAAATGAACCACACGCACCCAGTTCTTGTGGTCACTGTTGTACTGCTCCATCCTGAACAAGACGAGTGTGGAAGAAGGGTCTACAGGTAAACCATTATAACCAAACTACCCTCACTGTTTAGCCTCACAAGGGATCCTTTATGCTAAGAAGAATGCCCAGCTGATGGGGATTAACAAGAAAAACAGATGGGAGGGGGTCGCTGGAAGCCCAAGAGAAGGAAATTTTTTAAAAATAGGAGTTTCCTGTCCTACACAAGCATTATGAATTTTGTTATTCCAGTGAGAGTCCTGACAGTAAAATCTAGTTTCAAAGCAGGATTGGGAAATGGATCAAGCCTCACCATGACAAAGCGGGGTGGGTCCTCCTAGGTGTCTGTAGGACCTTGGGCTCTCCAGATAGCGCATCTTGGTTTGGGGACTATTTTCATTCTCTCAAGCCTAGGTTTGTACATGTCCTTAACCATGATACTTCCTTCCTAGTTGTGTGATTCGGTACAGAGGACAAGTTCCACTTTATTTGGAGTTAACCTATGGTGCAGTCGCCTTATAAAAACGTAAGAGTAAAAAAGCTACCATAAAAAATGCTGGTTATATGCATGGCCAGACGGTCAACTCCTCCTCCTTCTCTGTCTTTGCTATAACAGCACCTGTTGTCTTGTAAGTGCACAGAGTTCTCACAATAACGTGCCAAAACCGCCACCCTTCCCATCCTGGCATCCACCTCCCCCCAACCCCAGGAGACCTGCATATCAGATATTACTTCCTGCTGTCTATGACCACACCGCCTTGGCAGTTAACATCAAAAGCAAACACATGGGGAGAACAGAAGGCACTGGAGCAGAGGAGGAAGAACAGCACAGGTAATGTTTCATAAACTTTTTTTCTGGTGCCCAGGTGAAAAAACTTTGGAACTTCACATGTATTTCAACTGTTCATCTAAGGACTCATCTTCTCTCTCCCAGGATAGTGAGCTGGAGGCCCTTCCCTGCCTTTACTCCTAGTGCTTCTGTAGCTGGAACACGACATGTGGAAGCCAGAGCTTAAGACCTTACCTGCCATGTTCAGGAGAGCTGCACAAGAACAGCATCTGGGAAGCTCATCTACCTCCACCTCATGCAGGATGTGACCAAGGCTAGCAATCTGTTTAATGCTGGTGGTTCAACATCTACCTGGGCCACCTTTATCTCAATTAATTTCCACCATCTTTTTCCTACCGCCTGATGGTTCAATAACTCAAAGAGTTGTCATGAATGTTTAACATAATACCCAAAACGGGCCTGGAACCAGATGATATGATGATATCTCATTGACATAGCCCAAACTAACTAGCTTTGTGACCCGGAGTTAGTCACTCAACCTTTCCAGATTGCAATTTATATGTAGAGAAAAAGGGAGCTGAGCTCCAGTTTTCCTAAGATCCTCTCTAGTTTTAAAAGGTTATGGTCAGATTGTAACCATTTTACTCCAGCAAGAAAGGGCAAGGCATTCACCACTTCATTGATGAGTGCTGTGGGAAGTAACAATACTGAAAGCAAACAAAAACAAAACTTTACTTGGGTAATTCTAGGCTGTATGTCTGATTGACAAAATAAGTTGTTCTGAATTTCACAGCCCCCCTTGACCATCTTCCAATAAATGTAACAACCACCTCTTCAGAACACAGGTTTTTACATCCATGCTCATGGCATTTGAAGACAGAGAGAAAAGTCCAAACAGAATTATTAGTGGTTTCCCTGACTCCAGCCTAGCCTGCACTCTCTATCTAACCTGTTTGATTTTACCAACATATCACGACTCTTTGTTTCAAAACCTTAACCAGCTCTGTTCTACTCAAAGAACAAAAGTCCAAATACATACTTTGTAAGCCTGGCTGGTACTCAATATCCTCCCAAATTTAGCCTCAGCTGACTTGACCAGCTCTTTCTCTGAACTCCCCTAGCATAAACTCAGACATGAAGTGTCTCTATCTGTGGAAAAAAAACTCTGGATATGAGACGCCTCCTCTCCACCTTGATGACCTGTCTCCTCCCCTGAATACTACCATCATCCTTTTCTGAGTCCTCAAAAACTCAAGACTCACCTTGTTGAAAGTGAACTCTCCCCTGGATGGTATAGTGATAAGTATTTCTTTTTTTCTTTATTTTCTTTCTTTATTTTTTTTGAGACTGGGTCTCACTCTGTTGCCCAGGCTGGAGTACACTGGCATGATCTTGGCTCACTACAACCTCCATCTCCCGTGTTCAAGCGATTCTCATGCCTCAGTCTCCCAAGTAGCTGGGACTATAGGCGCACACCACCATGCCCAGCTAATTTTTTGTATTTTTAGTAGAGATGAAGATTTCACCATATTGGCCAGGCTGGTCTCAAATTTCTGAACTGAAGTGATCGGCCGGCCTTGGCCTCTCAAAGTGCTGGGATTACAGACATGAGCCACTGCACCTGGCCTTTACTTTCTTATTAACATTTTTTTCTATTTAAAAAAGAATATTATGCTTATAAGTTTATGTATTTTTAAAAATATAAATTCTGCTTGCAATATTTAGAATGAAAAGAGGCCTTCAATATTACTTTATTTTTCAATCTCTTTATTTTAGAGATGAGAAAACTGAGTCTAGGGATGCTGATCATCTTGCTCAAGGCCACACAGCAGGTCAGCGGCAAATAAGGGGTGGGAACCTGTTTCCTGACTCCCATCCCAGAACTTACTACACCTGGCAACTGGGTATCTATCTTCTTTAGACTTGGTATCCACATTCAAGAGCTTTTAGTCTTGAGTATATCCTCTTTTCCACTTGGGCACTACACAGACCAGGTGTTCAAATGCTAACTCCAAGAGTAGAAAGGGGACAGAGCTGGAAGACAAAACATTCACTCCCCTAACTCTTCCTCCTTTAATCAGGAGACCCAACTTTATATCTCATCTCTAGCTCAGACTCACTTCCAACTCCTCCCATCCATCTCCAACTAAACATGTCCTCTGCTTTCCTTCAGACCTTCCACCAAATCCACTCCAGAGTACCAAGGTGCCCTCTGTGTGTTCATCCCTCACCCCCAAAGACTGCCCACACTTACATTCTTACATTCAGAATGTGGTTCACAACAATAATTCCCAACTTTCCAAGCATGAGGACTCAAACGGAAAAAATTCAGGGAGCACTTCCCTTCACAGGGATTATAGTTGTGTGTGTTTTTTAAATTAACTGTGAGCCAAGAAAAATACATGCCAAACATCCACTGTGAATTCAGTAGTATTTTAATAAGGTTGTATTTTATTATTCTATAAATGTAGCTACATACACTGAAAGAGAATAATACATATACTTGGGAGACATTATGTATTTGGTTCACAAACAATGCATAGAGTGCATATGGTTTCCCAGCCACTTGTTTGGGAATCACTGGGCGGTAGCATGAGTTCAAGACTTGCAGATGAGATACCTAAATGCTGGGGAGAGACCTTAAGTTTTATTCACCTTCCCCTGAAAGAAAAATGACAGCCAGGCCAGGCGCAGTGGCACCCACTTATAATCAAAGCATTTTGGGAAGCTGAGGCAGGTGGATCACTTGAGGTCAGGAGTTCAAGACCAGTCTGGGCAACATAGTGAAAGCCCTTCTTTACTAAAAATACAAAAATTAGCTGGGTGTAGTGGCACTTGACTGTGGTCCCATCTACTCAGGAGACTGATATGGGAGGATTCTTGAACCTGGGAAGCAGAGGTTGCAGTGAGCCGACACTGCACCACTGCACTCCGGCCTGGGTAATAGAGCAAGACAAAAGAAAAGAAAAAGCAAGGAAGGAAAAAGAAAAGAAAAGGAAAAAAGAAAAAATATGACAACCTAATGAAGATACAACCAGAAGGTCTATAGTTAGTTTATTTCACATTTCCCATTGCACCCACCTCCAAGTTGGAGTTATTGACAGCACAGGCTTTCGTATTTTTAGTACCTCTTTTAGGGGAAAACAAAGGGGCCTCTCACTTATTTCAGTCCTCTGGTTTATTCTTGTCTTTCCCAGCAAAGCTGCCTCAAGTAGAAAGCCCTATTCCAATTCATATTCCAGTCTCTTCCCTATTTCTCACCAGAATTATCTCTAAAGAGTAAGCACTGACAAGTGATGGATAATTTGCATTTTAACCCTATTCAAATTTGGGTAAATGGTTTAATATGCATGCTAATATTCCATCATTATTCCAATTAAGGAAACTATTATGTTAAAGTGTTTAATCAGGAGAATTAGGGAGAACTCCAGACACCTAAAATTAACCTCTAATAGTCTTGACATTCATTTCATTTAAGTGAAATTTGCCAAGCTACAAGCAACTCCCACTTAAGACTTCTGCTTAGGCATGTGGGGATTCCTGATAAGACCTAAAAGCAATTCATTTCCTAAATACATTGCTGTCTAAAAGAATAAACTAAAAGGCCCAGAAAAATACAATCACATCGCCAAGCAGTCACATTCCAAGAGATTTAAACATCATCATCTTGATTCCCAGTAACAACAATGCTCTTCGCATCAGAAACAACACAACCACTTCCTCTTTCTCTGACCTTCTCAGTTTAATTACTTCCTGTGATTTCTTCTAGGGCGGAGGGCACATGCGTCCCAGGGCGGCAGCCTTTCCGTGCATGTATGACTGATTTGTCTGGAAGGTGCAGAATGCCAGCTGACAGTCAGACATGACACATACAGTTTGGGACTTCACATCTCTTTTTAAGTGATGGATCTCTTGGGCCTCCTGGCATTCACCAAGAACTTTCTTTAAGCCATAAGAAAAGAAAAAACTCTTCCAGTACATTTCCATCTAAAAATCAAGCTGTGCCTCAAAGCTGGAAGTCCTGCCAAAAATGAGGAAGGGCAGGCACCTGATGATACCTCGCAGTGTATGAACACCGCCTTCTTATCCAATGAGCTTCTTCAGCAAACATTCAAAATGCCAAAGATGTGAAGTCATCATTTTAGTAGGGTCTGGGCAAAGAAGACAAACCATCACGGCAATGGATAAGCCCATGAACCCTCAGTGGCCTCATTACTGGGGAGTTTGTTAAAAATGCAGAATCTCAGGATCAGAATCCTCATTTTACCAGATTTCCCCAGGGAATACCCACGTTAAGTTCAAGTTTGAGAAACACCACTACAAGATCTTCCCCTCAAAACAGCAGGTCTATAATACAGGCCCAGGTGAACACCATGCTGTTAGCTGTATTGTTCTCACAAGCTTTCCATCAGGGGTAAGTTGGCGTATTCTTTCCAAAACAAGTTATTTGCAGGGTTGCTGTTTATATCTCAGTACAGAAAAGGGCACCTGGATGGGCAATGGCTCCCTACTCCATAGATCTGAACAGGAATTTAAGGAAGAAATGTCACTGCATAGTTCTGAGGTGTTTACAGGATTCTCAATGAGTTCTGATTTTATTTGCTCAACAGTAATATAAACCAAGCTATACATACAACACAACTTTTTATATGAGAAAACTGAGGCCCTGTGAGGCTGTAACACAGAATGTTGTTCTACAGATGTCAGATTTGAAGTCAAAGGGCCTGGGTTAAAAATAACAAATCTTGCAGTGTGTGTGACCTCACGTAAGATAGTGTCCTCTCAGAATCTTTTCCTCACCTGTGGTGTGTGAACACTTGACTGCTGGACATAATCCACCCATGAGTGAATGTGTACATGTTTGTATGTACAACACACACATACTCACACACTGTTTCTCTCTTACCCTCACTCGTGCTTTCTCTCATACCTAAAAACGACTTGAAAAGCTTGTTTGTTCGAAGATTCTGGCAAGGGTCTGTAGGTCCTTCAAGGCTGTGCATGAAGAGGTTTCCTACCCCAAATATGAGAACCCCAACACTTCACATTTCTAGTTTGCAGCTCCAGGAGGAACCCAGCAGGAAGGAGGGGAAGAAAAAGGAAAACAACTCTAGTAATTAATCAGTTAGTCAATCATCAGAAGAGCTATCCTCATAGCTTAAGGCAGATGAAACTGTCTAGCACCCTAGAATATAAGCACCCCAAGGACAGGGACTTCCTGAGTGGCCACTATGGTACTGTATGGCAGGCTAGGTGTTCTATACTTGCAGTAAGTGAATGGCACGTGGTAGGCATTCAATAGCTGGTGGCTTCCTCTCCTCTGGCTGTACTTTTACTCATTTTATCCAACACAATAATTTATATATCATTTTGCAACTGGGGCCTAAGTACATTCTAGATTCAAGTTCTTTAGATTCATAGTCTGCCATACTTCAAATCAACAGCAATAATCTTGTATCCCTAAATTTCCTTAGTACAAAAGACATCTTAGAATGGACAGTAACGGCTTCAAAGGTTTTTTGTTGTTGCTTTTTGGTTTTTGTTTTTACAAACAGCAGAGTACTGTTCTGAAACCTGCTCACACACAAATCAATGAAAAGGCAACCAGTATTAGGCCTCCAGGGCCAGAGGTGAGCTGTTGAGCCCAGGCACATCATTCTAGCGAGGCAGATTTGCTTTGGAAGTCTGAGCCTGAGAAAAATCAAACTTGACTTAACCTTTAAGCAAAGGGGAGAAACGTAATAACTATATTAAGACTATAGTCGCACTTACGCTGCTTTAAAAGATCTATAAAAATGAGTAAAATTACTGAGATGTTGACAAATTAAACCCTAGTCTATCACTACATCTGTATTCCCACTCCATCATCATCCACTTTATTCGTTGCCTGGAAAAATAAAATGAAATGCCAAACATGGCATTCAAGTAGACAAAACATGTCATAAGCCAAGTGATTCCTAAGAGGACCCTCAGTCCCACCCATCCCCACCAAGCCTATTGACTTTTATTTTAGAGACAATTTGAATGCTGTAGTGATAAGATTTCCAGACCATGTATCAGGAATGGGGTAGGAACGGCAGGGGAGACAAGGATGCTATTACAGATAGGTACTCCTACCGTAAGAGAACAGACAAGCTATAAAAGTCAGAATCTCAAACAGCACAGCCAACTGGGATCACTGAGTAAAGGGGCCAATGGTCAGCTGGGCATTATTGACTGTCACAGTACAAAAACTACCAGGACAGCATTAGAAAGCCAAAAGAAATAGTCTTAGAATATGACTTCCAAGTCCTAATTATCCTCCTACAAGATCCCTGAGGAGACTTGAGCAAGTTATTTGAGCTCTCTAAGGTATAAAGTGAAAATCTTGTTTCCTGCCTTGAAACGTTCACGGGATTTCCATTGCCTTGTAAATTCTGAAAAGAAAGAACACCTTATTACATGATGTGAGACAGATCTGGGGTAGATGGATGCCACTGAATCTCAATTTATCAGGTGCTGTGCTAAAATGTTTTACCTAGGCTACCTCATTTCAACTTTTTTTTTTTTTTTTTTTTTTTTGAGACGGAGTTTCGCTCTTGTTACCCAGGCTGGAGTGCAATGGCGCGATCTCGGCTCACCGCAACCTCCGCCTCCTGGGTTCAGGCAATTCTCCGGCCTCAGACTCCTGAGTAGCTGGGATTACAGGCACGCGCCACCATGCCCAGCTAATTTTTTTGTATTAGTAGAGACGGTGTTTCACCATGTTGACCAGGATGGTCTCGATCTCTTGACCTCTGATCCACCCGCCTCGGCCTCCCAAAGTGCTGGGATTACAGGCGTGAGCCACCGCGCCCGGCCATCAACTTTTTTTTTGAGACAGAGTTTGCTCTTGTCGCCCAGGCTGGAGTGCAATGGCGCGATCTCAGCTCACCACAACCTCTGCCTCCCGGGTTCAAGTGATTCTCCTGCCTCAGCCTCCCAAGTAGCTGGGATTACAGGCATGCACCACCACACCTGGCTAATTTTGTATTTTTAGTAGAGACGGGGTTTCTCCATGTTGGTCAGGCAGGTCTTGAACTCCAGACCTCAGGTGATCCACCCACCTCAGCCTCCCTAAGTGTTGGGATTACAGGTGTTAGCCACTGCGCCTGGTCCATTCTACTTTTTAACAGCCTATTAGGTATATAGGAGAATGAAACTCGTTTACATTAACCCAGGGCTCATGGCTTAGGATACTTACCAGGGTCCCTTAGTAAGGGGAAGAGATACTGTCTTACTCTAAAGCCCATGTTTCTTCCACTACCATCATGGCAGTCTCTCCTTTAGTAGTTTTGAAAAAGCAACTCCAAGTCTTTGTTGGATATAGGTATCCAAAAAAGGCAATTGTTAAATTATCTTTAAATTGTGAATAATTGTTAAATTTCTATACAAGATACAATTATTTTTTCAATTAATGAATATTTACTTCAACCAATTGATAAATGTTTGCAGAAAGCCTACTATGGGCTCAGCAGTCTGCCAGGCCATGGGTATGAGGGTCAATAAACTATTCTCACAGGGCATGGTGGTGTACATCTGTGGTCCCAGATACTTGGGAGGCTGAGATGGGAGCATTGCTTGAACCCAGGAGTTCAAGGCTGCAGTAAGCCATGATTGTACTCCTGCACTCCAGCCTGGGCAACAGAGCAAGAGCCCATCTCTAAAAAAAAAAAAAAGTAATAAAAACAAAACATAAAAAGCTATTCCCATGCCAGGTGCAGGTGGCTCATGCCTAATATTTCCAGCACTCTGGAAGGCCAAGACAGAAGGACTGCTTAAAGGCTAGGAGCTCACGGCCAGCCTGAGCAACATTAACAAGACTCATCTCTACTAAAATTTTAAAAGTTAGCCAGGTGTTGTGGTGCACGCCTATAATCCCAGCTACTCAGGCGGCCAAGGCAGAAGGATCGCTTTGAATATTCCAGCCTGGACAACAAAGTAAGACCCTGTCTGAAAAAAAAAAAGCTATTCCCACACCTAGAAAGACAGATGGGCCAAGCTTCTCTGTGCATTCTCAGTGAGTATGTGATGCAAAAACAAAATACACAGTGCCTGGCTATCTGAAAAGTCAGTAATGGAGGCCAGAGCCAAGGCAAAGCAGTAAGAAAAAGAAACAAGAGGAATAAATAATGAAATGGAAAGACAAAGATGTCATTACCAGATGAAAAAATGAAAATCAATTAAAAAACTTAACTGATAATTAAGTTTTAAGCATTTATGAATGGATCACAGGAAATATATGGAAGAACAAAAACAACCCGATCTGAAAAATCATTATTTCAGGACACAGAGGAGCCAAAACCATATATTTTTCTTTTCTTTTCTTTTCTTTTTTTTTGAGACGGAGTTTCGCTCTTGCTACCCAGGCTGGAGTGCAATGGCGCAGTCTCGGCTCACCGCAACCTCTGCCTCCTGGGTTCAAGCAATTCTCCTGCCTCAGCCTCCCGAGTAGCTGGGACTACAGGCATGCGCCACCATGCCCAGCTAATTTTTTTGTATTTTTAGTAGAGACGGGGTTTCACCATGTTGACCAGGATGGTCTCGATCTCTTGACCTCGTGATTCACCCACCTCGGTCTCCCAAAGTGCTGGGATTATAGGTGTGAGCCACTGCACCCGGCCAAAACCATACATTTTAGAAGCTGCCAGTATTTGTTCTAATCTCTTCAATCACAAGTGCTAAACTGCTAGGGGTGAAGTCAAAATCTGTTTCTTTACCTTTACCCTCTAAGTGCAAGTAAACACAGAAAGTTTGTTTTTAAATAAATACTCAACTGCCCTTTGAGAGTAGCATGAAGAACATAAGTACAATTTGATAATGTGTGTGCAATATGCCACATATGAACATAATGTTGATAAAGATTACCTGAGAAATGGAAATGGGTGGTTATGAAACAACTGTTACTTAACTTAGCAAACTCCTATGATCCTGGCTGACTTTTCTTGCATGACATGGGACATATGTCAAGATGTGGCAACAATCCTTCATGCCTATCCAGGGTAAGCATATAGAAAACATATTTTGCTCCACAGGGCACTGGAGCATCAATACAAAATATTTCTTCTACTTCCAAGTCAGTAAAAGCCCTAGAACATGCCTTAAAAGAACCATCAATGTTCTAGCCTTAAATAGTAATTTTAAAATATTTCTAAGAATAAGTTATCAAGTTTATTGATATGAGGAGGTCTTTTTTTTTTAATTGGCCTAATTTACCTTAGAGAAAACAAGCCTAAGCAAATATATACCAAAACTTCCTGCTCTGCCTCTATTATCATCCTGTTCAATTTCTGAAGATTTTGCTGTTAGACTATGTGTTTGTGTTCAGCTGGCAATACAGGAACTATGCCAATATCAGAGTTCATTGGCACAGCTGTCTCCACCCTCAAGTGTTAAGACTACCAGAACCCTGCAGCTATTGCAAATTGCTAATATTGTGATTTCTGCAGAGATTCTCCTGCAGAGGCATAGAAACAGGCCCTATCTTATTGTCCTCAAGATTTTCTACTTGTCAGTTCTCACAACAATGAATGGAATAAAAATGGGTTTTGAGTTGCCAATGACAGATCACTACCACCAGATAGTTCTGTACTGAATTTCCACAAAATACCAGAGGCTTCATGTGAACATGGTTGAGTTTCTCAGAAGGAGGCTTATATATACCCTAAGTTAACCAAATACAACAACTGTAATTATTGCATTAGTCAGTACAGATGAAACAGCACTTTAAATTAATTAAATCCATTATTTTATTCAATAGACATTAAGCAACCACAATGTGCCCAATGGTGTGGGGCCAACAACTAGAAAACTAGGCATTTGAGAAGTAACCTTGAATCCAAAAAGCTCCTATTTGGATGCAGAATCTAGCTGGGTATAAGCCCAACTTGAAATAGTGATAACTGCCATAGAGTGTATGGAAAAAAATACTATACACAGACATCGATTTTGACTTAGATGTTGACTTTGACTTGATTTTGACTTGGAGGAGGGGGGTATGGTGGGAAAGTCAAAAAGGACCGCCCAAACACAATGGTTCAGAGATGGCTGGGAGCATGAGCAGAATTTCACCTACTGGAGAAGTGAAGGAAGAAAGAAGAGAATTTCAGAATAAAAGCAAGAGTAAGCAAACTACTGAGGCAAAATAGTTTTGGGTATGGCTACTGATTCACTTTTCATATATTTTACTGGTTAAAAGGACAGAAAAGCAGAAGGGACCAGCTTTAATCAGAAAGGAGGTTGCATTTGCTAATATTCCCATGGAAACAAATCCAGACCACCACCAGCTGATGGAGTTTAGTCCATTCCAGGTCTGCCACCGCACTAGCTGTTCAGCCTTGCAGTAGGCACTTAACTTTATACTATGACAGATCCTAGCTTACAAGCTCCTTAAGGTCTTTCCAGTTTTTTTTGTTTTGTCTTGGTTTAAAGATTTTTTTTCTTCTTGAGACAGGGTGTCACTTTGTCACCCAGGCTGGAATGCAGTAGCACAACCACAGCTCCCTGCAGCCTCGACCTCCCAGCCTGATGCTATCCTCTCCCCTCAGCCTCCTAAGTAGCTGGGACTACACATGTGAGCTACCACACCTGGTTAATTTTTATTTATTTATTTATTTATTTATTTATTTATTTGGTAGATACAGGGTCTCACTATGTCACCCAGGCTGGTCTTGAACTCCTGGCCTCAAGCCATCCTCTGGGCCTGGGTCTCCAGAAGTGTGGGGATTGGAATAAATCAAGATTCCAATTCTGCATAGCCAACTCCATATTTTTAACATTTAAGGATTCTATTAGTGTACAGTAGAAACATAACCCCTTTTTAAGGCTAACACAAAGACAATGGATCAATACCCACTGTATCAGTTTAATTTCCACAACTGTTATCTCAGTTAATGTAGATCTAAGATTCCAGTAATAACCAACTCTGAATTTGTACTACTCCCATTATCTTTAAGGTGTATCACAGAATTCTCAAGCTTAAATAATTCTTAAGATTTATTTAAATTCATTTTAATTCAGCATGCCCCTCATACTTCACAGCATTTTCTGGGAAGATAAATGAAGTGAGAAAAATTATGGCAATGACAGATTGTCACCAATTCAGAAGAATAATGAACAAGCATGATTGGCAGAAAGGCTGCGAGCTCTCAGTCAGAACAACTGAGGCTAGACACCCCCACCGGTTCACAGTGGTTAGTTAAGAGCACAGAGCCCTTCCTGAACCAGGTTACTGGAGTGCTCAATTCCCAGCTCCTTCAGTTATTCATAACATGACCTTGAGCAAAGGACTTCACCTCTCTGTGCCTCAGTTTTCCCATTTAAAAGGGATAATAATACCATCTACCTCACAGGATTTTTAAGAAGACTAAACGAATTAAGTGCTTTATAAAATGTTTCCTGTCTTGGGCAACTGACTTGACCTCAGCTTTCTTATCAATTAAACAGGGTAATACCTTCTTCACAGGGTTATCAGAAAATTAAGCTGAACCTGAAAGAAATCTATCTCAGTGCCCTGCAAAGAGCCACACAAGGCACCTGTTTTATGCCTAGTCCTGTACTGTAAGCTTTACATAGGCTATCGCATTTAATTCTCACAGCAGCTCCACAAAATAGGTAGTTATCTATTCCCATTTTGTCCACTCCACATAAAACTAACACGACATATGTAAATAAACTGCCTTAGATCATAAAGTGAGCCGATGGCTAAGCCTTAAGCCTTAAATATATGTTAGAAATGCATTTCACTCAGGGTCTTCGATTGGTCTCTGGCTGAATAACCAGTTAAAAGACATTCTTGCAGACAATTCAGGCAGAGTGTTAAAGACATTGGGGAATTATTAATTTTGTAAAATGTGTTAATAGTATTGTGGTTTCACATAACAGTGTTTTTATCTCTTGAGAAGTAAGCTCAAGTATTTAGGTACAAGAGTCCCAATGTCTGCAACATCTTTGAAATGGTTCAGCAAAAATACTTAACGCCTGTTTTATTAATGGGAAACCTTTCAACGTTAGGAAAAATATGACTGAAGGGAAGCTGAAAATCCATTCCCAGCAAGAAGTGGGTTACAGAGAAGAGTTCATGAAGGGAACAAAAGAGAAAGCTGAATGGCAGCTCGATGTCTCCACTTGCTTCAGGAAGGTTTATTTTGTCTGCAAATTTCCAAGCCATTCATAGCCATGATCAAATGCTTTAAAGATAGTGACAAAATAGGTATGGATTTAAAAAATTTTCCACTCCTACACACAAAGGACCACTTACAATAGTTTGTTGATGCTCTTTACTTCTTAAATTATATTTTTAAAAGCCTGTAGAATTGTAAATCTTAACATGCATTTTTATGTTGGGGAGGGAATGAAAGAGTGAGGTCAGTGTATTTTCTATGCAGAAGCTATCTTTTGGGACTATCATCAACAAGAGCACACAAACTTTCCTGAATTACCATATATTAGAGGAATTTTAAATTAACATGGAAAACAACAGAAAACAGAATTTTTTTTTTAATTAAGCACAATTTTACCATTTGCAAGATTCTGATTTACTGCATTCTGATGCTAAATGAAACACATATTTAATTATCTGGACCATGCAACAAAACCTTTACTATAAGTAGACTATCAAGTCTATCTTACCTAAAGTACAAATATATCTTCCCTAGGTCTCCAGTTTGATGTTACCAATTCTCTTAAGTAACAACCCTACCTAATTCCAAAAGGTATCTGAAAGACCTCAAACATAAATCCATTAAAAGAAAAAAATAGATCAAAATTCACCCAAAGTAGGAATCTAGCAAAAATGGCTACCTTAATCAAACAATAATTTTAGCTCTGGACTTCAAGACAGTGGCAGCAAATAACAACAAAACAACAAAAAAGCAATCACAGCAAGCTTTGTAATTCAGAGAGAAACCTTACTGTCACGAACATTTAAAATAAATTTTTCAGATACGCCATTACACAGGTACATTGAACAAATAATGGATGGTGCCTACCATAGCAGTTGACAGCCCATGAAGTGGCTTTCTTCTCAGGCATTTTAAGTCTTGTGCCAAGGTCATCACATTAAAAGTAACCACCATAAGCCCATTTCTGCAGTGGCTAAGGTGCCAAGGCAAAGTCTCTAAGTGAAACTAGAACCTGTCCTCAAATATCCATCCTCTCAACTGGACTTCTGACAGCAGTGGAGGCTGTGGCTTCAGGCTGGACTTGCTCTGAGAGCCTAAAATGGAGCTATTCTTTCCTCGATGGTGATCCCACCCGAAATCCTTCTCCTTTGGATAGCAGATGGAGAAAGATGCAAGGCTGACAAGCTGCTACAAAAAAGGCCAAGTCAGGCCTGTATTCCCAAGAGGTGGAGCCAAGGTAGCAGGAATCTGCAAGGCCAGAGCACAGCAACCAACCTTACTGCTGCTACTCTGTGTGCAGGTACAATCGAGGGCCCATAAAAATGTTGATTTATTGGCCACGTTCAAAAGGCAGCAAGGTCCAGCAGCATATTCCTTCTCTATATTTCAGCCCTAAAACAGCAACTTTTTTTTTCATTTTACCATTTCAAGATGCTATATATGAAGACAAAGCAAAACATCTGAAATAGAAACACCAGCAGATGCAGTGGGACGTCAGTGACATGCACACCAGCAGGGATCCTCTCCTGTGATGGCTGTCAGGAAGATCAGGGGTTACTGCAAAGTTCCCTGGGGACTCACAGGAAGGAAATTGAAATTCCCTTTCCCAAACACCAGCCCCACTCCCGCCCGGCCTGGCAACAGCAGACACCAAAGGATAAAGGGGGTATTTCATAAAGTGAGTAGATTTCTTAGAGTAGAGCACAGCACTGTCACCTGCTGCAAGAGACAAGCCTCCCTGTCGCCCAACCCTGAGTCACTTCCCCTCCCTTCACTCTTGAGTCTCAATGCCTGCGCGGGGGAGGGGGGGGCAAAAGACCTGGGGCCTCAGGAGCACGCCTCCCGCAGCCTGCTCTCCCCTGCAAAGACGCGAGCGGGGCCTCCCTCGAGGGCGCGTCCCCGCTGCTGCCAACCGGCTCTTAGCGCCCAAGCCCGCGCCGCCGCTACCTTGGCTAATGGCAGCACTGAATGAAAGGAGCCGATGCAGGCTCCGGATTTATGAATGTGCAGGGGAGGAGGGGAGGGATATCATGTGACAATAAAGGAGAGCGTCTTATTCACAAAAAAAAAAAAAAGTGGCTGGTGGCGGGCACAGCCACTGAGCAGCAGCGGCGACTGCCGCGCGGTGACCGCTCGGACTCCAGGCAGAAGACCTGAGGCACTGGACCCCACGGCCCCGCCCCCGTCGCACCCGAGACTGTAAACGCCTCGGACCCCGAAGGGAAAACCCCAAACCGGACCCGTGGACCGCGAGGCTGGAGGCAGCTGCACCTCCGCCCGGGGCTGGCCACAGGCACAGGTCCCGTGCGGGGCGGCCTGGGAGCCCTCCGGCGGAGCGCCCGGAGCATTGTTTCCCTCGGGCCCGCGGGCCGGGCACAAGCCCATGCACGCGCACCCGCGAGGTCACACACCCACTCGCCCCCAGCGCGCTGCCCCGCACGCCCCCGCCGCACACGCCTCGGTCCGCCCCGAGCCGCCCGACCCCGCGGGGCGCGTGTGCGGGCCACAAGCGCGTGCACAGGCACTCACGCGCCGCGGGGACCCTCAGGCGGCTCTAGCACGCCGGCCCGCGCGGGGACCCTGGCGCACCAGACCCCCGCGCAGCCCGCGCCTGTCCTCCTCTCGCTCCGCCGTGTTTTTTATGAATGAAAATGTGGTATGCAAATGAGAGCGATTCAAGAAAACGAAATGGCGGAGCCTAGGCCCCAGTGGGCTCCGGAGCGGACTGCGGTGCTCGCGGCGCGGCGAAAGTCACAAAGTCACCGTGCAAAACCCACCGGCCCCGGGAAGCCGGAGTGGGGGTGTTAGGTCTTCCGCTCCAGCCGCCGAACATTTCGAGGGCGTGGGGGCTGTGAGTCCTCGGAGAGGGAGCGGGGACCGCCCCGAGGTCACCCGCGCGCCCTTGGCCCCCGCAGCGGCCACCAGCCCGCCGACCCTAGGCGTGCGCCCGCCAGCCCGCGGCGGTTTTGGTCCCCTCCTCACTTCAACAAACAAGGAAGCCTCGCGTCCCAACCCTGACAGGTCAGGGAGTCGCTGCACCCCACGCCAAGTTCACCCAATAAGCGTTCCCGCCCGCATCCTCAGCCCCGGCCCCCACGCCCCCGTGGGGCACCCTCGTCCCACCCCGCGACCAAACTTACTCGTCCGGGTGTGTTTCTTCGGTCATTTTCTTGTTCACCTAGACGCCTGTCCCGCGGCGGGCAGCTTTGCTCCCTTCATCTTCCTGTCTGCTCGCCCCCCTTCTTCACATCTCCGGAGATCGCCTGATTTGGGGAGGGGGGGCGGCTGGAGATGAAGGGGGCGCCGCAGGCAGGAGGGGAAGCAAGGCGCGGGGTGAGGTTTGGGGGAAGGGGTGCAAAGGCAGGCTGCGCGGGGAGTGAACGCCGCAGCGCCGAGGGGCAAGGCGGGCGGGGGCTCCGGGGGCTCGGGAGCAGGCGGAGGGGGCGAGATTTGGGAAGGGGACGGTGGTGGGGGAGAGCAGGAGAAAAACAAGCGCGCCTCGGAGCGGCGGGGACTGCTGAGAAGAGGAGAGCTCCGGCCGCTGGTCAGGGCTCGGTCCAGGGTCGCCCCCGGGAGGCCTGGCCAATCACGGTTCCGGGGAGCGGTCGGCGGCCGGGGGAGGTGCGCCTGGGAGGCGGTGCAGGGCGCCCCGTCCGAGCCCCATCTCTCGACTCCACCGATTTACTCCATATTGGATTCTCACCGCCGCCAACAGGAGGAGGAAGTAGGGCGGAAGCGATGACGTCTTCCCAGCGGCCAGAGGTGGTGGAGTGCAAAAAGCTTCCTACTTGCGACCGAAAAAAAAAAGGGGGAGAAGAATAAAAAAACTTTGTCCCGCCTACTGAGCACGCCCGGTTTCCTTTCCCCCTCCCTACTGGCTTCCACTCTCGGGGGAGCCGCGGAGCCGCGGAGCCGAGTTGTTTGCTTGCGCCGTAACCGTCTGGCTCCGAATCCTCCTTGATTAGGGCTCCGGGTTTTAGGAAGCCCGAGAGGAGGGAGGAGGCGGGAGCCGAGGACTCATACACATCTGGCTCCCGTTTTTGTCCCCTCCCTCCTTCCAAACCCCAGGATTAAAAATCGGGGGGTTGGGCGGGGGCGGAGATGGGAAACTCAAGGGAGGGGAGGGAGTGAAACAGCTGAAGGGGTGCTCAGGCTCTAAGGAACAACTACCCCCACCACGGGGTGGGAAAGTAGGGGCGGCGCAGGTGCCAGGGGCTGGCTTCTCCAACCCAACCCAACCAGAAAGGGAGGAGGTTCGACTTTGCCAAGATTCTGAATGGCAGAGGCTTTTCTGTTTCACGTGCAGCTTGCCCAGAAACGTTTGCATTTCCGTAGCAATTACGGAATTTCTCGGGTTAAGAGGCAACCGCGGCCGGGCGCTGTGGCTCACGCCTGTAATCCCAGCACTTTGAAAGGCCGAGGCAGGCGGATCACCTGAGGTCAGGAGTTTGCGACCAGCCTGGCTAACATGGCAAAACCCTGTCTCTATTAAAAATACAAGAATTAGTTGGGTGTGGTGGTGGGAGCCTGTAATTCCAGCTACTCGGTAGGCTGAGGCAGGAGAATTGCTTGAACCCGTGAGGGAGAGGCTGCAGTGAGCCGAGATCGCGCCATTGCACTCCAGCCTGGGCAAAGGGAGTGAAATTCCAATTCCGTCACAAAATAAATAAATAAATGCCTCAATTCAGTATTCCTAAAATGTACATGCATATAGGAGCCACAAGTGCTCCAAAGAATTTCACCTTGAGTCAGGGAGAAACCGGTGATTTACTCAAGGCTTTGTGCTTATCACAGCCATGATCTCTGTGGACATGGAGTGGGGTTTATGGTGGTGATGTGTGGTGATGGGGAGAGCATGAAACAGGGGATGGAACACACAGGTTCTGGTTTTCTCCTAGCAACCCTGAGACCCCGAAAGAGTTTTCTTATAAAACAAGAATATCAAGGCCAAAGTACTAACCAAAGGCAAGATCTCATTGTCCTCTAAATCCCTAGAAGGCTAGGGAGTCCACCCAGTTCTCACCTTTGGCCATGGTTGCTCTTCTCCCTGGGAGTGCTGAGAGAGATCCCATCCTGTTATTCCTGAGCTTCCCAGAACACAAGCACTTACCTATGTCAAAATTATCCACCCTATAGGCCTCTCTTGGACTCCACCCTCCAGTTTTAAGGTATGCAAATGGCAAGGTGGCAGGTGAGGTGATTATTAATTTCTGCAGATAGGTCAGCTCTATGAGCAGGCTAAATTGGTATCATCACCACTCACTCAGCCAGCTCTCTGCCAATAGCAGTGAACGACTGGCCCAGCCTATGGACCAGGTTGCAAGGGGAACAATAGTAAACATTCTAAGGTCCAGAAGTCCCCAAGTCCCCACTGGGATTACCTGGTGCCAGACTCCAGCTGGGCTATCTCAGGCAGGTCCTCTAAGCCTTGAGTTCAGTGTCTGTTGTATCGGAATAATACCCACAACATAGGGTTGCTGAGAATCTTAAATGGGCTATACAGTGAAGGCACTGTATTAAGCACACCACATGTAGATTCCAGGTAGCCCTTTCCATTCTCTGGCCAACTAGTTTACTAAATGCCCGCCTCCATTCTGTCCTTCATGTTCCTTTAAATAAAGACTGCTAGTTCTCTTCTGCCTTGCTCATCATCCAAAAGGGGCCTTTTGATAAAAACATTACTAGCAGGTCACCTCTTGGTCCTCCCCATCAATTACTGTGGTTGAGGCAAGCCTGACTCCTGCAGCTCCACAGAATAAATAAGGATATTATAACTCAGATATGTCTGTTGATCTGAACATCTGGGTTTTATCAAAGTCCATTGCGTTGTTGCTGCAATAGGGGATGTCGTGGATTTAGGGCTTTAATTGAATGTCACTGCTGAAAGAGCTAAGGACCCACATCCCTGTCTCTCCCCGCAACCCGCAGAACGGGGGGGAGGGGGTGGGAAGTTCTGAACGCGATCAAATCAATAGTGTTCAGTCAGAGTAGGATCGTAAAGATTCAAGAGTAATATCAATCTGCTCACAACTTCACGCAAACCCAGCAGGAGCCCCCAGCAGGTCCCCCACCTACAGGCCTCTCAGTTCCGAGTCCAGGGCGGGGGAGAACCCCCACCCGGGCCCTTCCCGCGGGCCGCCCGGAAAGCCCGGAGCGCGGAGCCGGAGCGACCCTCCGCGGCCGGGGACGGGCATGCTCAGTAGCCCCGCAGGTCCTGTTTCACTGGGAAGCCAGCCGCGGCCCCCACCCCTCCTGCCAGGCTCGGGCGCCAGGAGAAGCGGACATTTTAGCCTCCTCTGCAATCCGCTCTCTCGTTCGTGTCCTTCGCCCCCTCTCGTCCGTCCGGGTCCGGTAGGGCCGGGAGTGTAGACTTCCCCAGGGGCGGGGTGGGATCTGAGCAATCACTCGCCCTCCCCCTTCCCAGGGGCGGGGAGGGGGTGATTTAGGGAGGACTCCACGGGGCCCGAAGGTTCGCGCCGCCCAGCCACGGCCCGGCCCGCAGAAGCCCCCCGCTGCCGCGGTGCCCCCGCTCCCCGCCCCGCTAGGCGCGCGCAGCTGCGCTCGGGCCTGTCCTCGCCTCACCCCCACTCAGCCCCTTCGGTATTTCTCAATGACCAGCGCTCCGAGGACACTTCCGACGCGGGAGGGAGGGGTGTCATTAGCGCTCGGTTTATCAGTTCCTTCCGGTCTCCCCGAGCCCAGCCCTGCGAGCGGCCCGGCCGCGCCTCGGGCGATCTGGAGCCTTTATTATGATGTTTAAGTAAGCAGTCGTGTGTGCCAAGTGAGTTTGTAGCCCAGCTGTCTCCCCCAAGCCCTGCTGGCAGGAATGGAAACCCAAGCTCTCTCGTAACGCAGGGGATGATGCAAACTTAGAAACTGACCCGGCGCCCGGGAATGAGGCCCCCCCCGCCCTGGGCGTGCGGCGGCCCAGTCAGGGCATGAATGGCTGGAGCCCGATTGCATAATCTGCGCGGTATAAATAGCCGGCGGGCGGGCAGCTGAGGCGCTCGATTGTGCCGTTATCGTGCAATGCTTCATGCCCAGTGCCGTTCACTCCCAGGTCGTTTTCTCTTTCAGCTACAATGCCGGGATTTTAAATAGCAGAAATGAAAGGCCCCTGCCCCCGCCTCCCTCCTCCCCTGAGTTCATGTATTATGAATGAAACGCCAGCCTCGCAGCTTCCCTGAGGTGCTCCACTTCAGGTAGGAGAGAGGCTCAATGTCAATGCAGCGGGCTACCAAAAGTTGGGTGTGTGCGCGCTTTGGGGAGGGCCGGAGAGCAGGAAATCAGGAAATCATTGACAGGCTGGGAAACATTCTTTTCGAGAAAATGTAACCACTCAAGGTGTGCCTCTGGAGTTTCAGTTTACAACTGTACAAGCCTCAGTCAATTTAAGAATGGATTATGCAAAGGGGCTTTCGACTGTGGCTTGCTCGCCCCACACCCTAGGCCGCTGTCTCTGTGGAAAGTGCTGTTTCATTCAGAGGAGCTGGTTCCTGCCCTCCGAGGAAGGCGGCACACATCCCCCCTCCCCTCTTATCCCCCACTTTAAGATGAGCCCTGAGGACCCTTGAGGGTCTCGAGAAAAGCTAATGCTGGTCACTGTAGCCATTCTCTAGTTCCAGAACCCCTTGGAAGCTTCAGCGAGGTCCAAAGCTGAGTTTTAAAACGTATTTTTTTCCAACTGTTTTTCATAAATAGGAAATCATTTTAAAAAGTAAAGGATTCAGCAAGTTTTCTTCTTCTCATAAATGCCAAATGTCAGCTTAATTTCTAACATAAAAATGGCCAGTTCTTCACGAATGGATTTCTGACATGTGAAGGGCAATGGTCAAGGTCATGGTAATTTTTGCATTGGATACCCATTGCTCCAGTCTGCGTTGAAAGCACCAGGGCTCTATGAGGCAATAGGGATACAGAGGTGAAGAAACCCAGGCTCCTGCCCTCCAGGGATTTGGTCAGCTGGGGCCACGGCATGTAAAGAACACAGGAGGCCACGAGGTAACTGCTCTGAAAAATGGAGTAAGCAGAAGAGAAAGCAGGGGTCAGGGAAAGGATCCATGAAGGATGGTGGGAGTGCCCTTAGATAACTGGAAGGGGAGGGATCTCCAGGATAAAGAGCCGGGTTACCACCAAAGCCCTAGGTGTGAAACAACGTTGGGGGAGGGGGAAGGAGGTTCGGGAAAGGGTGGAGAAGGGTAGAAGCCAGGCCAGGGAGGTCACACTGGCCTTGCTGAAGAAGGTTGCCCTTTATTTTGAAGTCATGGAACCTTTGTGGCCGGTTCACAGTTGATCTTTTTCTAGTCACAGATCTCAGCATTGGCTCCCAAAGTTATGCAAATGTGGGGCAAGTGGGCATCCATTGTTCTGGGATTAGGGCAGCAAACCAAATTCACAAACTGACAGCTCCTAGGCCAGATAAGGCCCCAGATAAGTTTTGTTGTGCCTGGTTATTATTATTATTATTTTTTAATCAAGCTAACAGCTTAAAACCAGAATATTTTACATAAAACCCAATATTTTTGGCTCCTCCTGAAAAAAATTAAAGACTTAGCAACTGTGAGTGCCAGATTTCTGCTGGGTAACCGTCGATGGTTGCTGAGTAGAGGCTGCCCTGTTTGTCAGGCTTCTGGCTCCTGGAGGCATTTGAGCTTTTGACCCCTGGCATAAAAGGATGTTTTGTGACTGGGTGAAGGCCCCCATCTGAGACCCCAGGCAGGTAGAGCTTGTCACTGGGTAAAAGCAATTTGCATGAGGAGCCCTGGGCCTCTTGGGAGGCCAATCCCCGATCTCCTTCCCTAAAACACTGTATTCTAGCTAGGCAGGCCAGGCAGGGTGGATTAGAATGGGCCTACCCACAGCCCACTGGCAGGGAGCAGTGAGGCTCCTAAAATAACAATGAATACTGATCCCTGCTTGGGCTCTGTTTCTAGGGAAGCCAAACTAAGAGAAGTAGGCTCTCTCCCACCAGGGGAGCTGAGGAGGTTCAAGTGATCAACCGGGCAAAACACCAAATTTGTGGAACAGGTTTTACAAGTTACATAACCAAATAGTTTAAGCAGGGAATGCTAGACTCGGGTTTTACACTTTAATAGGCTATTCTAGGCGTGAAGGATGGTTTGTAAGGTGCAGAGCAAAGACTGGTTTGGGAGAAACTTTCCTCTTCTGAGTACATGACAAAGCACAGTGACGAGGGCCATAGAAAGAAGTAACCAATTCCAAAGACACAAATGGGGTTTTATGATCTATTAGATACGGGGGCTCATGAAGAGGTCTAGGATAAATTCCAAGTTTCTTTCCCTTTTCCTTGGGAAATTGGGTGTTTTCTGGTCCCTTAACATGATCAGGGTAATAGGTAGGGAGTAGGAGGAAGGCCAGGATCACTCAAGATGGAGAGACACAATGGGCAGTTGCTACCACGCAAGTCTGGGACCCACACAATAGGTCAGGGACTGAGGGATATAGATAGGACAAGACCGAGTGCAGCAGACCCTGGAGGTGGAGATGGGAAGACAGTTCCCTGAAGACATCATTTGAGGAACTGGATTCAGCCTTGCCTGAAGCCTGATGATGCTCTGGACTTTTAAGATGTAAAATCTAATATATCGGTTTTTTTTGCTTGAGCTAGGTTGAGTTGGGCTTTTGTCACTTGGAGCCCCCAAAATTCTAGCTACCAAAGTAGAAAACTGTACTTTGGATAGTGAAAAAGATTGAGAGGAACTAAGGAATGGAACATAAGGGGAATTTTAGAATGTGTGTTTGCAATTTAACACAGGGACATCTGGGGTCTTTGCCAGGGAGTTTCATAGAGACTCTGATTTACTAGAACAAACTTCTCCCAGGAAGTTAGTCAACACTTTATGAGTTGTGCTGTCCTCTCTTTTTAGTCTCAGCATCCTATCATCACTACCTTAATTCATATCTTCACCTCCCTTCTCACTCCTAATAACATGCCTCATTTTTACTACCTTTATTTCCCATCCCTTCTGTAAAGACCAAAGCTGGGAAAGGAAGCTTAATAATATAAGAGAATCAGAGCTTTTAGAACTGGAAGAAAATGGAGCATCATATGTTGTGGCAACTCTGACTTGAGTAAACCAAACATCTTACCCAAGCTTTTTGGAATGGATAAATATAAAAGAAGAAAACAAAATACAATATATTGTATCAGTTAGTTTTTGCTGTATAACAAACCACCACAAAATCTAGTGGCTTAAAATGATGAACATTTTACTGTTTCTCATGAGTCTCTGGTCTGGGCTGGCGGATGGTCTAGGATGGCCTTGCTCATGTATGTCGTGATTGGCAAGCTGATTGCTCTGGTAGGGCCTGAGCTGGGCCAGCTCATCTCTGCTCCACATGATCTGTTATCCTCCAGCAGGCCAGATCAGCAAGAGAGAACAAACCCCAATGTGCACACACTTGTTAAACCTCTGCTTGCGTCACATTTGTTATTATCCCATTAAAGAAGTCACACAGTTGGCCAGTCGCGGTGGCTCACACCTGTAATCCCAGCACTTTGGGAGGCAGAGGTGGGCAGATCACCTGAGGTTAGGAGTTCAAGACCAACCTGGCCAACATGGTGAAACCTTGTCTCTACTAAAAATACAAAAAATTAGCTGGGCATGGTGGCAGGTGCTGTAATCTCAGCTACTCAGGAGGCTGAGGCAGAAGAATCACTTGAACCCTAGAGGCAGAGGTTGCAGTGAGCCAAGATCATACCATTGCACTCCAGCCTGGGCAATAAGAGCAAAACTCCATCTCAAAAAAAAGAAAAAGAAATCACACAGTCAACCCAGAGTCAGAGTCAAGGAATAGTGAAATAGACTCTCCTTGTTGATGAGAACAATGGCAAAGTTGTATCACAAGGGATATACGTACAAGATGAGAGGAATTTGTAGCCCTCTTAATAATCTACTTCAACCCCTAACCGAAATTTCACAACCTAGAAAAGGATATTTGTTTTTTGTTTTTTGAGATGGAGTCTTGCTTTGTTGCCCAGACTGGAGTGCAGCAGTGCGATCTCAGCTCACTGCAACCTCCACCTCCTGGGTTCATGCAATCCTCCCACCTCATCCTCCATAGTAGCTGAGGCTACAAGCGCGCACCATCATGCCTAGTTAATTTTTTAAATTTTTAGTACGGACGAGGTCTTGCTATGTTGCCCAGGCTGGTCTTGAACTCCTAAGCTCAAGTGACCTCCTGCCTTGGCCTCCCAAAGTGTTAGGATACAGGTGTGAGCCACCATGCCTACCCAGGATATTTGTAATAATAATATACATTTGTCTCACCCACAATGTATTATATACTTATGTATACAAATATAAAATATAAATGATACCTATATAAGTACATGTAGGATGTATTTATGTAAGTATATTTCTACATAGGTATACTATTTATATATAGAAGTACTACTGATGAAATCCACTTCTCCCTTTACAGTCTGTGATTTATGGCCAAGTAAAACTGCTTAATGTTTAGTAGATTCATGCATGCTGTAAAACTCTTCTCAATTAACTTAATGAATCAAGGAGAAGTCCTTACATGGACTCTTATGCTTGCCCTTCTCTGTCAGCTTGAAAATCCTCTTTCTGTTATGCCTTACGTCTTAAAATAGGCATGTTCCTGAAGAGATCTGGGCAATTAAAATGTTTGTAAATCAAAGCACATTTTAAAAACACCAGGGAAGCTTAACTATTTAAGGTTACTTTAGATTGGATAATTTGGAAAAGCAAATAATCACTCCTGAATTTGTTCACATAACTCTTATTTTATATATAGTTTTGGGATTAGTTAAAGCAAGGCTCACCTGTGTGGTACTCATGGTGATGATGGTGGTGATGATGATGGTGTTGAGAGATAGCAGTGGGGATGGTGATGGGAAGGATGAGGATGATACTGGTGATAGTGGTAGAGGTGATGGTGGTGGAGATAGTGAGGGTGATTCTGAAAATGATGGTGGTGGAAGGATCTGAGATAGACACTTTCAGTTTGCTGCAGTGGTTTCCCTGTGGTCCATCTACCAGATTTCAGGCTATACAGATAGCTGGGGTGAATGCATTAGGAAAAGGAATAGAAGTCTGGGCATGGTGGCTCACACCTGTAATCCCAGCATTTTGGGAGACTGAGGAGGGCAGATCACTAGGTCAGAAGATCGAGACCGTATAAGCCAACGTGGTGAAACCCTGTCTTTACTAAAATACACACACAAAAAAAAATTAGCCAGGCATGGTGGCGCATGCCAGTAGTCCCAGCTACTCAGGAGGCTGAGGCAGGGGAATCACTTGAACCCGGGAGGTGGAGGTTGCAGTGAGCCGAGATCATGCCACTGCACTCCAGCCTGGCGACAGAGCAAGACTCCATCTCAAAAAAACAAACAAAAAAAGCCAGGCACGGTGGCTCACACCTGTAATCCCAGCACTTTGGGAGGCTGAGGTGGGTTGATCAAGAGGTCAGGAGTTCGAGACCAGCCTGACCAATATGGTGAAACCCCATCTCTACTAAAAATATAAAAATTAGCCGGGTGTGGTGGCGTGCGCCTGTAATCTCAGCTACTCAGGAGGTTGAGGCAGGAGAATCGCTTGAACTCGGGAGGTGGAGGTTGTGGTGAGCCAAGATTGCGCCACTGCATTCCAGCCTGGGCAACAGAGCAAGACTCCATCTCAAAAAAAAAAAAAAAAAAAAAGGAATAGAAAAACAGCAAGTCAGAGAAAAGAAGAGAAGCAGGTAAAGTATATGATGAGATGCCTGCTAGGCCAGACAGTTCCCCTCAATGCCAGGAGAGGCCACCAAGTACTCTTCCTTCAGGTCTCATTTGGATATCACTTCCTCCAGGAAGGCTTCTCTCATCTCCCCTCAGCTGGGCGAGGTGCAAGGCACATACACTTTCCTCTGTCCCAGTCCTCTCCATACCTTTTGGTAATTGCTCTTCTACACAGCCTTCCCACTAGATTGTAAGCTTACCGAGGGCAGGTACCACATCTTATTCTCTCTTATTCAGTCTTGAGCCCCTGTGGCACATAGTGCATGCCCTGTGATGCTTACTGAGTAAGTGAGTGACAAGCAAGCACAACTTGCCTTCTTCTTACCCTCTAAAAGTACATTTTGCTCCAAGCGTTGGAGAAAGTATCCTGAATGGCTTCTCAAGTATTCCTGCCCAAGGCCCTGGGCTTGCTGGTATCAGATAACAGGCTGGGAAGGTGCTCCAGCTGATTTTTTTTTTTTTTTTTTGAGATGGAGTTTCACTTTTGTTGCCCAGGCTGGAATGCTATGGCCCGATCTCAGCTCACTGCAATCTCTGCCTCCCAGGTTCAGGTGATTCTCTTACCTCAGCCTCCTGAGTAGCTGGGATTACAGGCATGTGCCATCATGCCCATCTAATTTTTATTTTAAATAGAGATGGGGTTTCTTCATGTTGGTCAGGCTTGTCTTGAACTCCTGACCTCAGGTGATCCACCCACCTTGGCCTCCCAAAGTATTGGGATTACAGGCATGAGCCACCACACCCAGCCTTTTTAAAATTAATTAATTTTTATTTATTTATTTATTTTTGAGACGGAGACTCACTCTGTCGCCCAGACCAGAATGCAGTGGTGCAATCTCGGCTCACTGATTGTAACCTCTGCCTCCCTGGGGTTCAAGCAATTCTCCTGCCTCAGCCTCCTGAGTAGATGGGATTACAGGTGCGCCCCACTACGCCCAGCTAATTTTTGTATTTTTAGTAGAGATGAGGTGTTTTTGTTTTTTTTTTAAAGACAGGGTTTCACCATGTTGGTCAGTCTGGTCTTGAACTCCCGACCTCAGGTGATCCACCCGCCTTGGCCTTCAAAGTGCTTGGATTACAGGTGTGAGCCGCCACGCCCAGCGAGATGAGGTTTTAACATGTTGGTCAAGCTGGTATAGAACTACTGACCTCGTGATCCGCCAGCCTCATCCTCCCAAAGTACTGGGACTACAGGCGTGAGCCACAATGCCTGGCCTCCAGCTGATTTCATAGCATAAAACCATGGAGTACTAGAGTTCTAAAGGACATTAAGGAACTACCTGTTTTAAGATGAGGAAACAGGGACCCAGATAAGCAAAGTGACTCAATTATGATCACACAGATAGTCAGAGTCACACCAAACCATAACTTGGGAACTCAGAGTCCAAATTTTATAATCGAGGTGGCTTAGTTGGAATCATGCTGGATACACCTTTGGCACCCACTGCTAATTATACTAGTGGGAGGCAGTGTTGCTTACCATTGTTGTAACTCATTCACACAGGAGAAAATGAAGACTTGCTTTTAGGTTTCCAAAGACTGACTCACAGATATTCATATGGCTTGCCTTTGTGGCTCACGTTAAATTCTATTGGACACTGCTGGTCTAGGGCAATAATGATGATAATGGTAATCCTCTTTTCTGGGCCAGTTCTTGATTTAGGTTTGGCTGTGTTTCTTCTTTTGACTGAGCATAGTTTTTTCCCTGTGCTTTTCCTTACGCTGAACTGTCAGTGTGGCCAACAAAATGTAGGAAAATGTCTGCTAGGAACAGACATTTTGGGAAAGATTTGAATCCCTGAGAAACGAGAGATGAGTGAGCAGAAATGCCACCGCCCACCCCTTCCTGCCTTTAAAAGTTCTTGTGTGAAGCAGGGATGCAAGGAGCTACCGGGAGGGGAAAGCCGTGGAAGTCAAAGGAAAGCTGACCTAGAATCCTGAAATTGTCAAGAGAACTGAGATAACCAGTCTTGGAAACCACCTATATCTGGACTTCATGTTTTGTGAAGTAGTAAGCTTTTATTATTTAAGCAACCTTTAGTCTGTGTCTTGTTACTTTCAGCCAAACTAAGTGATTCACACAGCATGCATTCATTGTGTGCATTCCCTGCTCTGCAGGGCTGTGAGTAAATCTCAGTCTTCCAGCGACGGGTGGTTTGATTTGCCACCTTGCAGAAGAGGACTAAACAGCAGTTTTTAGACGTATCTCTTTGAGATATCATCTGCTGATATTTGTAGGCAAAGCAATTTTTGGTGCTTTTTTGTGTAACAACTTAACATTGGGTAATCTACAAAAATGTAAAAACCTCTAGCCTATGTATGCTTACAAGCATGTGTTGTATGCTTGTAACATATTGTTGCTTTATACAACTCAATGGATTTGTTCCATTGTTATTTGTGATTATAAAATAAAATAATCCTTAATTTAAAAAAAAGAAAATCAAGTGCAGTGACACACATGCATAGTCCCAGCCACTCAAGAAGCTGAGGCAGGAAGATTGCTTGAGCCCAGGAGTTCGAGACTAGTTGGGCAACTTAGCAAGACCCTGTCTCAATTTAAAAAAAAGAAAAGCAGGCTGGGCGCAATGGCACATGCCTGTAATCCCAGCACTTTGGGAAGCCGAGGTGGGCGGATCACGAGGTCAGGAGATCAAGACCATCCTGACTAACAGTGAAACCCTGTCTCTATTAAAATAGAAAAATTAGCCAGGTGTGGTAGCACTCACCTATAGCCCTGGCTACTTGGGAGGCTGAGGCGGGAGAATCACTTGAACTCGGGAGGTGAGGTTGCCGTGAGCCAAGAATGCACCACTGCACTCCAGCTTGGGAGACAGAATGAGACTCCATTTCAAAATAAAAAAAGAAAGAAAAGTAAAAAGAAATGTAAGACTTGTTCATTGTATAAACATTTAAAGTGCAAAAAAGTATAGAGGAGAGAATAATATCTCTATAATCTCACCACTCAGATAAAACCCCTGCTAATGTTTGGTTTTTCTTTTTTCCTTTTTTTTTTTTTAAATGGAATTTTGCTCTGTTACCATGCTGGAGTGCAGTGGCGTGATCTCAGCTCACTGCAACCTCCGCCTCCCAGGTTCAAGTGATTCTCCTGCCTTAGCCTCCCGAGTAGCTGGGACTATAGGTGCGCCACCACACCCAGCTAATTTTTGTATTTTTACTAGAGACAGGATTTCACCCTGTTGCCAGGATGGTCTTGATCTCTTGACCTCGTGATCTTCCCACCTTGGCCTCCCAAAGTACTGGGATTACAGGTGTGAGCCACCACGCCCTGCTGCATTTTTCTTTTTTGAGACAGGGCCTCACTTTATCACCTAGGCTGGAGTGCAGTGGCATGATCTTGGCCCACTGCAACCTCCGCCTCCCAGGGTCAAGCAATCCTCTTGTCTCAGCCTTTCAAGTAGCTGGGACTACAGTTGTGTGCCACCATGCCCAGCTAATTTTTGTATTTTTTGTAGAGATGGGATTTTGCCACGTTGTCCATGCTGGTCTTGAACTCTTGGGCTCAAGTGTTCTACCCCCCTTGAATTCCCAAAGTGCTGAGATTACAGGTGTGAGCCACCGTGCCACGCCATGTTGTTTTTACACTAAAAGAAAAATTTTTCAGGCCAGGTGAAGTGGCTCACTTTGGGTAATCCCAGCACTTTCGGAGGCCAAGGCGGGTGGACCACCTCAGGTCAGGAGTTCGAGACCAGCCTGACCAACATGGTGAAAGCCCATCTCTACTAAAAAAAAAAAATAATTAGCTGGGCATGGTGGTACATGCCTGTAATCCCAGCTACTCAGGAGGCTGAAGCAGGAGAATCACTGAACCCAGGAGGTGGAGGTTGCAATGAGCCGAGATCATATCATTGCACTCCAGCCTGGGCAACAAGAGTGAAACTTCATCTCAAAAAAATTTTTTTTTCTGTAATTTTTAATTTTTGTGGGTACATAGTAGGTGTATATATTTATGGTATACATGAGGTATTTTGATACAGACATATAATGCATGATAATCACATGGAAAGTGGGGTATTCATCCCCTCAAGCATGTATCTTTTGTGTTACAAACAATCCAATTATACTTTATTTAAAAATATATGATTAAAATATTATTAAGTATAATCACCCTGTTGTGTTATCAAATTATAGATCTTATTCATTCTTTATAACTATTTTTTTGTACCCATTAACTACCTCCATCTCCCCCCCCGCTACCCCCTACTATCCTTCCCAGCCTCTGGTAACAATACGTCCACTCTCTATCTCCATGAGTTCAATTGTTTTGATTTGGGGATCCCACAAATAAGTGAAAACATGTGTTTATCTTTTTGTGCCTGGCTTATTTCACTTAATGGTTTTCAGTTCCATCCATGTTGTTGCAAATAACAGGAGCTCATTTTCTTCTGTGACTGAGTAGCACTCCTCTGTGTATTTATATGTACGACATTTTCTTCATCCATTCATCTGTTAATGGACATGTAGGTTGCTCCCAAATCTTGGCTATTGTGAACAGTCCTGCAACAAATACAGGAGTGCAGATATCTCTTTAATATGTTAATTTCCTTTCTTTGGGGTACATACCTAGCAGTGGGATTGCTGGGTCATTTGGTAGTTATATTTTTAGTTTCTTGAGAAACCTCCAAACTGTCCTCCATAGTGGCTGTACTAATCTGCATTCTCATCAACAGTGTATAGGGGTTTCTTTTTTTTCACATAATCACCAGCATTTGTTATTGCCTGTCTTTTGGTTACAAGCTGTTTTTAACTGGGGGTAAGATGATATCTCACTGTAGTTTTGATTTGCATTTCTCTGATGATCAGTGATGTTGAGCAACTTTTCATATGCTTGTTTGCCATTTATATGCCTTTTTCTTCTTCTTTTTCCTTTTTTTTTTTTTTTGAGACAGAGTCTCGCTCCGTTGCCCAGACTGGAGTGTAGTGGCACAATCTTAGCTCACTCCAACCTCTGCCTCCTGGGTTCAAGCAGTTCTGTACCTCAGCCTCCCAGGTATCTGGAATTACAGGCATGTGCCACCATGCCTGACTAATTTTTGTATTTTTTAGTAGAGATGGGGTTTCACCATCTTGGCCAGGCTAGTCTTGGACTCTTGACCTCGTGATCCACCCACCTCAGCCTCCCAAAGTGCTGGGATTACAGGCCTGAGCCACTGTGCCTGGCTTTTGTATATCTGCTTCTAAGAAATGTTTATTCAAATCTTTTGCCCATTTTTAAATTGTATTATTAGATTTTTTTCCCGTAGCATTGTTTGAGTTCCTTATATATTCTGGTTATTAATTCCTTGTTTGATGGGTAGTTTGCAAATATTTTCTTCCATTCTGTGGGTTGTCTCTTCACTTTGTTGATTGTTTTCTTTGCTGTGCAGGAGCTTTTGAACTTGATGTTATCCCATTTGTCTATTTTTGTTTTGTTACCTGTACTTGAAGGGTATTACTCAAGAAATGTTTGCCCAGACCAATGTCCTGGAGAGTTTCCACAATATTTTCTTGTAGAAGTTTCATAGTTTGAGGTCTTAGATTTAAGTCTTTAATCCATTTTGATATGATTCTTCTTCTTCCTTTTTTTTTTTTTTTTTTTGATATGGAGTCTCCCTCTGTTGCCAGACTGGAGTGCAGTGGTGCCATCTCAGCTCACTGCAACCTCTGACTTCCTGGTTCAAAAAATTCTCCTGCCTCAGCCCCCCGAGTAGCTGGGATTACAGGCATACGCCACCACACCCGGCTAATTTTTGTATTTTTTTTTTTTAAAGATGGGGTTTCACCATGTTGGTCAGGCTGGTCTTGAACTCCTGACCTCAGGTGATCCACCTGCCTTGGCCTTCAAAGTGCTTGAATTACAGGCGTGAGCCACCATGCCTGGCCAATTTTTGTATTTTTATTAGAGACGGGGTTTCGCCATGTTGGCCAGGATGCTCTCTATCTCCTGACCTTGTAATCCACCTGCCTCAGCCTCCCAAATTGCTGGAATTACAGGCATGAGCCACAGTGCCCGGTCTGATGTGATTATTCTATATGGCGAGAGATAGGGGACTAGTTTTATTCTTCTGCATATGGATATCCAGTTTTCCCAGCACCATTTATTGAAGAGACTGCCTTTTCCCCAGTGTATATTCTTGGCACCTTTGTTAAAAATGAGTTCACAGTAGGTGTGTGGATTTGTTTCTGGGTTCTCTATTCTGTTCCATTGGTCTATATGCCTGTTTTATGCCAGTACCATGCTGTTTTGGTAACTATAGTTCTGTAGTGTGATTTGAAGTCAGTAATGTGATTCCTCCAGTTTTGTTCTTTTTGCTTGGGATAGCTTTGGCTATTCTGGGTCTTTTGTGGTTCCATGTAAGTTTTAGGATTTTTTTTGTTCCTATTTCTGTAAAGAGTAACATTGGTATTTTGATAGGAATTGCATTGAATTTGTAGATTGCTTTGTGCAGTATAGACATTTTAACAATATTGATTCTTTCAATCCATGATTGTGGAATATGCTTCCTTTTTTGTGTGTCGTCTTCAATTTATTTTATCAGTGTTTGGTAGTTTTCATTATAGATATTTTTCACTTCTTTGGTTAATTCCAAGTTATTTAATTTTATGCGTGGCTATTGTAAATGGGATTAGTTTTTTAAATTTGTTTTTCAGATTGCTCACTGTTGGCCTATAGAAATGCTACTGATTTTTTTTTCTTTTCTTTTTGAGACAGGGTCTGGCTCTGTTGCCCAGGCTAGAATGCAGTGGTACGATCTTGACTCACTGCAACCTCCACTTCCTGGGCTCAAGCCATCCTGCCACCTCAGCCTCCCTAGTAGCTGGGAACACAGGCGTGTGCCACCATGCCTGGCTAATTTTTTGTACTTTTTGTAAAGATGGGTTTCCTCATGTTGCTCAGACTGGTCTTGAATTCCTGAGCTCAAGTAATCCATCCACCTCAGCCTAATAAAGTGCTGGGATTATAGGCATGAGCCACCACTCCTGGCTCTGTGTAGATTTTGTATCCTGTAACTTTACTAAATTTGTTCATCAGTTCTAATAGATTTGTGTGTGTGTGTGTGCCTGTGTGTGTGTATGCTGTTGTTAGGTTTTTCCAAATATAAGATCATAACATCTGCAAACAAAGATAATTTCACTTCTTCCTTTCAAATTTGGATGTCTTTCATTTCACTCTCGTGTCTGATTGCCCTAACTAGGACTTCCAGTACTAAGTTGAATAATAGTGGTAAAAGTGGGCATTTTTGTTGTGTTCCAGATCATGGAGGAAAGGCTTTTATTTTTCCCCATTCAGAATAATACTAGCTGTGGGTCCCTGCTAATGTTTTAAGTGTGTATCTTTTTAGACTTTTTCTGTATAGAGTATACATTTTAATAAAAATAGGATCATGCTAAACATACTCCTCTGCAGCCCCTTAAAAGAAAAACAACTCGCCAGGTGCGGCGGCTCACGCCTATAATCTCAGTACTTTGGGAGGCCGAGGCGGGTGGATCACGAGGTCAAGAGATCCAGACCATCCTGGCCAACATGGTAAAACCCTGTCTCTGCTAAAAAAGAAAAAGAAAAAAAGAAAAACAACTCAGTGATCATATGCAGAGGTCTTAAATGTTTTCTAGAAAGCAGCTATGACTTGATACCATTCTCTTTAGTCTTAATACCACAGATATATAGAGCTTTTCACAAATGTGAAAATAGTTTTAAATAAATTATTTTATTATTTTGTGCCCCTCCGCCATACTCCATCTAAACTTCTGCAAATAGTGAACCTATTTGCATAACTGATTTTCTTTACCAACTAAATCATGAATCCCTGGAGGGGTGGGGAAAGCAACTATCAAATAAACAAGTTTTATATCCACATAATTGTGTCTGTCAGCATGCCTAGTGCATATAAAGTACTCAATAAGTATTTATAGAATGAACAAAAATATGCTTGTATAGTTTTTGTTTTGTCATGACTATACTTGTTCTGTTGGTAAATTTGCACTACTTTTTCCATTGAAATTCTCATTTGAAACTAGTTAAGATCAAACAATGATTAAGATCACAAAAGAAAGAAAGAAACATTATCATCAGTGCAGCATCATGTGCCTCACCACTATAAACCCTTTAATAGTTCTGGACTTAAAGGTTCTGCCTGCTAGTTCTAGATGTGAATGTTAAGCATTGCAGTTAAGCATTGCAGTTTTACCCAAACCCAGACAGCTCAAAGATAAATGGAAACTTTATCAGATATTCCGATATTTCAATAAACCTGATATTTTTGGTGAGCTGATTTAAAAAATTCAGGTAGCAGACCAAATGTATTAATTTTTATTTTGATACTTGCCATCATATACTCTCCACTTTCCTATCTCTTCTTCCTTATTTCCGTTTCCCCCTAAACCAGCTGCAGACCAGCACCTGTTCACACACACCACTTCACACAAGCTGCTGTTTGGTCAGGTCACTTCATCTGATTGCCAAATCTGCCAGTCTTTCTTCAGTCCTTGGCTTGTCACTTAACAGGGCTGACCCCTTCTACTATCTTGAAACTCTTTCTTCAGTGACTTCTATAACCCCAACTTCTGGTTCCTCTTTACCCCTCCATTCATTGATTTTATTCGCAAAAAATTTAACTGAGTACTGGTGTTAGGTGTTATAGTAAAGGTATGCAATCATATTAATAAAGCTGGTATCTATTGAGTGCCTTACCTAGGCAATGATTTAAAAATTTAAACACTTTACATGTTTACATGTGCGAACTACTTTAATCTCAATAGAGCAAGAGACAGCAAACCTTTTCTTTTAAGGGCCAGATAGTAAATATTTTCAGCTGTACAGGCCATATGGTCTGTGTTGCAACCACTGAACTCAACCTTTGTAGCATAAACGTGGTCATAGATAATACATAAACTAAAGAGTGTGGCCATGTACCAATAAAACTTTATAAAACAGGTGGCTAAGTTTGGTCAGGAGCTGTAGATTGCCAACCTCTGCAGTAGAATTTATCTAAGTTCCACCAGGGCAGGAATTTTTGTCAGTTTCAATATGTAAAAATAAATGCTCAGTCAATACTTAGTGAATGAATGCTCTCCTTCTAAGATAGGAACTATTGGAATCCCCATTTTATAAATAAGGCAACCAAATCACAGAGGTTAAGTAGCATGCCCAACGTTACCAACTCAAGTGACAAATCCAGGATCAAAACCCACATAGTTTGGCATTAGAGCTTGTATTCTTAATCACTGTACTGTACAGTGGTGACACAGAGAAGATTGTCAACTGTAAGGTTGGAAGTGGAGTGAGAGCTGGGAGAGGTAATTTTAACTGGGTCTTGAAGAATGAAGAATTCACCAGGAAGAAAAGTAGAGGAGATGGAGAGGCTTTGCATTCTAGCACGTGGAAACTGCAGGTATAAGAAACAGATGTCTGATACAAAATGGTATTATGAGCAAATTGGCAATAAAGGAAAAAAGTTGCTTAGGGAATACACTCAATTTTCAGCAATTCACATGTTTGGACACAGGGTTTGAGGTAGAGAGTGGCAGAGATGGGCTAAAGAAGTATGCCGGGGGCCTTGTGTGACATGTGGACGAATTTGGATTTTAACTTGGTGGCAGATGGGCTGTTTTGAGCATGGGAAAGAATGACCATATTTGCATTTTAGGTCAATTTTTAAAATTACATTTTATTTTAAAATTAGATGATACATGCATATTGTACAGCCTTCAAAAGCTGAAAAGGTCTTCCTGCTTGTTTCCACTACCCAGTTCAGTCTTCCGAAGGTACCCACTGTTTCCAGTTAGAAAGACAACTTTTGGCCGGGCACGGTGGCTCACGCCTGTAATCCCAGTACTTTGGGAGGCTGAGGCAGGCGGATCATCTGAGGTTGGGAGTTCGAGACCAGCCTGACCAAAATGGAGACACCCCATCTCCACTAAAAATACAAAAAATTAGCTGGGTGTGGTGGTGCACGCCTGTAATCCCAGCTACTCCGGAGGCTGGGGCAGGAGAATCGCTTGAACCTGGGAGGTGGAGGTTGCAGTGAGCAGAGATCGTGCCATTTCACTCCAGCCTGGGCAACAAGAGCAAAACTGCATCTCAAAAAAAAAAAAAAAAAAGAAGAAGAAAAGAAAAAAGAAAAAAGAAAGGTAACTTTCACTATAGGGTGAAGAATGGATCAGTCCTGGTGAGCTGGAAGTCTTTCGGCCAGCCCTGGGCATACCAATCTCTTGATGAAAGTTCACAGCTCTGAGATGTTTCCATCTTCCAGTAATTCCTGCCTCCCTCACCACTTCTGGCCTTGAGATGGTATCTCAGTCACTAGCCTGGAGGGCTGTGCTATCCCCATAGTTTCCCTCCCCATGCATTCTCACATTCTAAATGGGGCTAATACTGCCTCTAAAGGAGTGAAAATTGGTTTGGGGGAGCAAAACAGTTTGAAAATGGTTTGTGGGCTTCCCAAACTCAATCCCACTCACCAAAATTTTGTCAAGGGAAATTAAAATTTTTCTCTTTAGGATGAAGTAAGGAGATAATGGCAAAAGGTTGAGCAACACTGCCCTATACCTTTGTAAATAGTTCCTTGATTAGATACCTTTCAAATGACTCAGGTTGAATGTGCACCTGTTTCCGCCCAGGTACCTAATTGATCCAGGAGGTAATGGAATTCAGAGACTTGGATGGATGATGGTGATCCATGTGGTCCTAGAGAAAAGGCGGTGTAACATCTTGGGAATAAGTGTGGACTGCTGGGATTAGATCCTGGCTCTGCCATTTACTATTGGCTGTGTGACTTTAACCCCTCTTTGCTTCTGCAAAGTGGGGGATAACAGTGGTACCTGTCTCTTAGCTTTGCTCAGGATATTGCTCAGCATGTTTTCTATTGTTCAAAGAGCCAGATGGTAGAGCATCAAAGGAGGAGGGAGTGCTACAGCAGATTGGAAAAGTTAAAGGTTTAGAAGTAGGATTGAGGAATGTGGAGAATGCCAATACCACTTCCCATGCTCATGGGTTGTGGGGAATAGGAAAATGAGTAGCATCCTTTCTAGAATTCAGCAAGGGAATCATGTTCCTTAGGGATTACAATTACTTTTCAGTTAAGGCAAGGAATGAGCTAGAAGGTTAAAAGTGGAAAGAAGTTAATTTACAATCGAATGAAGGTTCCAGGGCACAGAGGAAAGACCTGGGAAGGAAGAAGCTGTAAGGTAGAGAGGAAGCCCAGAGCAGGATAGCAGATTGTAGATTAGGATAAGGGAGAAGAGACCTACGGAGGCAGAAGCACCGCACAAGACAGCTCAGGCTGAGCAGAGCAGGAGGTGGTGAACTATGGCCGGATCTAGCCAGCTGCTTATTTTTGTAGAGCTCACAAACTAAGAATAGTTTTTACATTTTAAATGGGTTTTTAAAAATGAATAGGAGAATATTTCATGATACATGAAAATGATATGGAGTTCAATGTCAGTGTCCATAAAGTTTTACTGGATCATAGCCATGCCCACTCATTTCCACATTGTCTATGGCTGCATTCCCACTACAGTGACAGAACTGAGTAGTTGCAACAGAGATTATATGGCCCACACTGTGGAAAACATTGGCCCTATCTGCCTTCTATAGAAGTTTGTTGGCCAGGCACAGTGGTTCATGCCTGTAATCCCAATACTTTGGGAGGCTGAGATGGGCAGATTGCTTGAGCTTAGGAGTTTGACACCAACCTGGGCAACAGGGCAAAAACCCATCTCTAAAAAAAAAAAAAAAAAAAAATCCAGGCATGTTGGCATGCACACCTGTAGTCCTAGCTACTCAGGTGGCTGAGGTAGGAGGATAGCTTGAGCCCAGGAGGTGGAAGTTGTAGTGAGCCTTGTGTTCATGCCATTGTATTCTATCCTGTCTCAAAAAAAAAAAAAAAAATTGCTGGCCCCTGCTCTAGCACATCATTCATAGTCTGCAATATGAATGGCACCTCCAGAAGTTGTGCAACACAGATGACCTGGCTCTTGGAGCACTCACTTTGGATGGTGATAAAGGATTACAGTGAGGAGAAGAATGGATGGAATCAAATGGCCTCAAGGCTCTTTTTGGAATGTGGGCACAAAGTTGTTTTGTTAGAACAAAGCAAGGCTATCAGCCTGGATTCAAGCCACCACCTCTTGGCTGGTGAAGAACTAGGTGTGGTAGACACTTCTGGTTGCCCACACAATTTTTGTTTCTCGTTTTGTTCCTTATTAACAGAGGCTGATTTTACCAAGGTAGCAATGTACCCTGTTAAAAATAATAATCTCAGTAAGAAAAGTCCCCAGAGAATGATGGGAACACATGAATAGGACACAGAGCCAGCTTATAGGTGTTCGTAATGACCAATCTGGGACAATTCCATGTTAAAATAAATTATGATAGTAATGAATTGTAACCCATCAAATAGAATAAAAATCTTTGCGTCCATATGGAAATACATTAATAAATGGAGAAAGGAAAGCTTTCTATATGATACAAGGAAAACTAATACGTATAGAAGGAAAGACAGAATTAGAAAATGACCATCTTATTGTTTCAGGCAAGAATTATCACTGGATGCTAAAACTAGTGGGTGAAGGTTTGATGAGAAACATGATATGTATATAGTTTCAAAGCCTCTCCCCACAGATTCTTATAATTTCAAAGGGTAAAATAAGGACTTTATAGTACGAAAATCTGACAGGTACCTACCTTACTACCTTAACCAAGTGATCAAAGCTAATATCATTAGTAATAGAACAAGTCAAAATAGGGTAGCCTCTGCTATGATGCACTGGGAAGGATACGGCATCACTTCTGTGGTATTCTAGCCAAAAATACATCCCCAAATAAGGGATGTTCTGCAAAGTAACTGGCCTTTGGTTTTCAACAACATGGAAGGCAAAGACAGATTGAGGAACTGTTTCATATTAAAGTAGACTAAAGCTACATGACAACAAAATGCGATGTGTGGTCCTGGATAGGTTCCTGGACCAGAAAAAAAGCTTTTTCTTTGCTATAAAGGACATTAGTGGGACGATTGGCAAAAGGCTGTAGATTAAATAATAGCATTGTATTAATGTTAATATTCTTATTTTGATCATTGTACTGTGGTTATGTAAGAGAAAGTCTTTATTTTTAGGAGGCACACACCAAACTAGAAGTAAATGAGCATCATGGATGCATGAGAGAGAGAAAAAAAAACGATAAAGTAATTTTGGTAAATGTTAGTATTGGGAAATTTGGGTGAAAAATATACAGGAATCATTTGTACTATTTTTGCAAATTTTATCTGTTTGAAATTATTTCAAAGCAAAAAGTTTTTAAAAAATACTTATTTCCCCCCAGGTACTCATGAAGTGAGATATTCATATATCCTAGTCAATGGGTTGTAGTTTTTAGTCTAATGGATGGGGCTTCTCAGGAAATTATTATTTTTCTCATAAAAAGGGAGAGATGGCCAGGCACGGTGGCTCACACCTGTAATCCCAGCACTTTGGGAGGCCAAGGCAGGGGCATCACCTGAGATTGGGAGTTTGAGACCAGCCTGACCAACATGGAGAAACCCCGTCTCTGCTAAAAATACAAAATTAGCCAGGCATGGTGGCACATGCCTGTAGTCCCAGCTACTTGGGAGGCTGAGGCAGGAGAATTGCTTGAACCTGGGAGGCAGAGATTGGGCCACTGCACTCCAGCCTAGGCAATAAAAGCAAAATTCTGTCTCAAAAAATAAAAAGGGAGAGACTTGGCTAATGCCTTTTGCCCTTTGTCCTTCCCCTTCCTGCTTGGAAGAAGAGCTTAGTACCTGGATGTGGAGCAACCATCTATGATTATGAGGTCAGAAGCAGCAGGAAGTAGCACGGGTCTTGGTGACTTCTTTGGACATCAGCCCTGGACTGCCTGCCTCTGGATAAGGAATCTGTTAGTCCACTGTAGTCACGTTTATAGCCAAATCCAACTCCAACTGAGCTAGACTGTCTAAGTCTCCCAATGGTGTTTACAGTTTTGAGTTTGTGTGGCTTGACTCCTCAGTCTTCTTCACAGACAGCTACTTCTGGCTGCCCCTCATATGTGGGTGTTCTGCAAGTTTAGGTCCTTGGCCTTCTCCTCCCGGTATGGTCTACATGGGCTGCTTATCCACTCCCAATTACCATTTAGATTCTGTGATTCTAAATAACCATCTTCACCTAGAATTTTCTCCTGATTTGCAGACTACATATCCAGCTACCTACTGGACATCTATGCCTATGGTCCATATTCACTTCAACAATTACAAAGCTAAATTGCCTTTTCAGCTACACACACACAATCACATACACATCCAGCCCACAACCTAACCACTTTCCCCAGCCAGAAATGCAGGAGTCATCATCCTCTCTTCTTCCTACTTTCTTATCCCCCTACATGCAATTAGTCATCTAGATCTTGATGACTCTACCTCCTAAGTAGTTTCTGAATCCATCTCCTCTTCTCCGTTCCCATCAGGTAGATGCCTCATCATCTGTCACCATTATTTTTTGTTAACCTTTTAAACAGTTTCCCTGGCTCTGTCCTTTGTTCTCCTAACACAAACTGCTATCCATTATTTTCTAAAATGCAAATATGATCACCATACTCTCCCTACCATTTCAACTGCTAATGGTAGTAGCCCCCCTCACAACACTCCAATTCCTACGGTAGCATAACAGTGCTCATAGGATAACCTCTTGGCTGCCCTTCTGTGCCATGTCTCAATGAGGGAAGGACTGTTGACTGCCCCTGGCTGGTTTATTGTATTCTTAGGAGGCAAATTCTCCCAAGTCTCCATAAGCCAGTGATCTTTCTTTGGCCCCAACCTTCTCTTACCTATAGCAAGTTGTACCTCACTTTATTCCATGTCAAAAGACCTGCAGTGTTCTTTTACTTGTCATAAAAATAAATTTTATGCATTGATCAAAATGAAGTGTTCGAGCCACTGTGTGATAAGTGAGGGTTGAACACTGCCTGAATCCAACAAACACCATTCATATAGGTGACATATTAATCGGGTTGTGGTAGCCCAGGTAGGCAAGTTCCAGGGATGTTTATAACACAACCTGGCCCCACATTATAAGTCTCCTGTCTTGGCTACTTCTGAGTTAAGCAATCCTGGGCTCCCGGGACTGATTCCTCCATTTCCTGAGGCAAGCTGCTGGGGTTTGTGTGGAATGTGTGATTAAGAATCTTCAATCATGGAGCAGGAAATAAGGGTACTCAGCCTTGAGGTACCAGCCTTTCACTTTTCCCTTAATAACTTTCCCCCTTCTGTTCTAGCAATGTACTTAAAAAAAAAAAAAAAAGATAAAATGGAACCTACTAAAGGCAGAGTAGGCTATTCCTCCTATGAGCAGAGTTAGACAACCTCCTAGAGCTTCTATGGTATTTATTACACTATAATACAATTATGTGTTTACATGTCTGTTTCCCTGCATTTGGTTTCTTTTAATAGCATCCAAATGCAAATCTTGCCTTTTTTTGATATGTCCCTCTAGCAGCATATAATAGAGCCTGACATAAAGAGTAATCAGTAAGTATCTATTGATTTATTAAATGAATGGATTTCTTTTCTTTCTTTCTTTCTTTTTTTTTGGTTCCAGGTAGCGTGTAATGGAAAGAGCCTGGACCCTGGTAGTATTCCCAGTTCCTCTGCTAACTTGCTATGTGACCATAGTCTCTCAGTAGATCCTTCACCTCATCAATGAAGTGGAGTCAGTACCACCCACTTTGGAAGAATTGTTTTGAAGATTAAAAGAGTTACTGATCATTTATCCATTCAATTGTAGGGATATACTGAATACTTCTTTTTTTAAAATTTTTTTCTTTTTTTAAGACGGGGTTTCACCATGTTGGTCAGGCTGGTCATGAACTCCCGACCTCAGGTGATCCGCCCGCCTTGGCCTCCAGAGTGCTTGGATTACAGGCGTGAGCCACCACGTCTGGCCCTGAATGCTTCTTATAAGCCAGGCACTGTGGTGGAGGCTATAGAATTGCCTTTTTCTCATAAAGTTTTTCAATCTAGCAGGAAAGACAAGTAATTAAACGATCATCTATAATAACATGTGGTGAAAATTGGAATAGGGAAAGAACAAAGTGCTATGGGAACATACAACAGAGGGCACAACTTAATCGAGGGGTTAGGAAGGACCTCCCCAAATGGCATGAAAGAACTGTAAAGTACTATATTCATATCAGGTAGGATTTTATTGCTATAGATGAAACTGCCCTTGAGTTCATAGGAGGAAGCCATCATACTGTGGAAAGTGAGGCTTCCTGGAAAAATGGAATGCTGAGCTGGACCCAACTTCCTTTGATGTTGCTGACTGATCTTCATCAGGAAGATGTGCCCTTCAAACAGTGTTTCCAGGATCAGAGATGGATCTGTCTTCATCTGTCCATACCCCAACTCACCTTGTTGCTATAAGAAACTGAGCCCTCCAGTCCAAGAATACAAACCACAGAGAAGGAAATGCTGAAGGGAAATCTAAAAGGTCAGTGATGTTTCTAGGCAAGGCATCCATGGAAATCTGACTTCTGCTTTCAGATGCATCTGGAATCCAACCACTTCTCACCACCTCCTTTGTAACCTCCTGTCTAGACCACTCTCATTGGTCACTAGATTGCAGTGACCTTCAAATTGGTCTTCCTGTTTCCACTCATGCCCTCTTAGAATTTCTCCACCCACATTCCAGCTCCAAATTTCTGTGTTCCCGCTTTGGGCACATTGAGGTGAAGAAGACCAGTGATTTGCCAAGGAAAGAAGGGCTTAATGAGAGTGTCAGGAAGGAAGTGTATGCTCCCTTAGGGGATGAGAAAGAAAGTGTATGCTCCCTTAGAGGATGAGTAGGGGTTGCCCACCTACTCCTCAGTGTCAACCTATAGTAGATAAATAAACAACAGCAAATAAGTCTTCCTCTGTTGTTTTTGTATTAAAGGATTTTCAGATAAGTCGCTGTTCATTCACCCTTTTCCAGTCTCCCCTCCTCCACATTTCCCAGACATTCCCTAAGTTGTGTCCTGGCACAAACATCCCATCTCTCTGCCCCCTCATCTCTTTCCCAGCCTTTTCCTGACTCACCCTTCACAGTGTCTTCCAGCAGTGCACAAACATCCTCTTGTCTATCAAAGTCAACTTCCAAATAGTTATTGTGGTGTGCCAGACTGGAGGAAGGAGCAGGGGAGCCAGCACCCTTTTTAGTCAGCCCCTGAGTATGCTGAATGGACACTCAGCATGGGTCTGCAGGGAGGATTGTTAACTTGACCCAGGCTTCAGGCAGGGCTGCATCCTGCAAGGATGATCTGTTTCAGGTTGTGGCATTTTTCAAATGACAGCAAGGCAAGGGACAGAGACACCATCCTTTCCAAACCTTCGTTTTTTCTTCTCCCAATTTTTATTCTGAAAATATTTCAAACCTACAGTTTAGCTGAAAGAAACACCTCACAAAATTTATATATTTTTCACCTAGATTCAGCAGTTGTGAACATTTGCTTTCTCTGTCTCCTTTTTTTTCTCTCTTCCTCTTTCAAGATAGTTGTCTGCCTGTCTGTGTATGTATGTATTCATCCATTTCTATAAACACACACACAATGTGATGAACACTTTTAAAGTAAATTGCAGAGAACTTGACATGTCATCTTAAACACTCTAACATATATTTCCTAAGAATAGGCCATCATTTTTCCTATGTACCACAATATGATTATCACACTCAAAAGATTTAACATTAGTGCAATAATACTACTACCTAAAATACAATCCAGACTTTTCTAGTTGTCCTGAAAATGTCTTTGAACACTCCCCCTGCTATTCTCAAATCCAATTAAGGATCAGAAATATCTTTCTTTTAACCTAGAAACTTCCAGGGCAATACCACATTTGTGAGAGGCAATATGGTTCCCAGAAACAGGGCTTTATAGCTATATATAACTGGGTTCAAATGTCAGGTTTTTCCCAGCTATGTGACCGTGGACAAATTACTTCATTTTCTCACCTCAGTGTCCTCATATAATGGGAATGCTGTTACCCAGTCTAAAGATTTTGTAATAATGAAGAATAATGTAGTTTTCGTGCTTGTCAAGTAGTGGGCACTCAGGACAAGCCGCTCCTCTGGAAAGAGAAGCAGAGAAAGGAACTCAGTTGGGTTATATAAATGGCTGAAAACTTATGTTGCAGTAGCTAAACAAATAAAACTATTTCCCCTGCTAAATGTAAGCCTGTAGCAAATGCCTCTTGCATATTGGAATACAAACTTTGTGGGGCAGGGATTTCCTCTGTTTCATTCAATGTTTTGTTTCCAGTATTTGAAACATAGCTCATTAGACAACTTTTGAATGAACGAATGAACAAGTGAATAAGTACGTCTTACTGGGTAAGTTACCACTTTTATGTAACTCGAAAATACTATTCTTCACTCCCTTTTCTAGAGTTGACTTCCTCTGACATAAGGTGGTGTATCTGCCCGTTACTGCCACAGTTATTCTAACAAATTATTCTGAAGTTCAGTTACTTAAAACGCCAATTCTTTATTTTTATGCTCACAGGTCTACAGGTTGGGCTACAACTTGGACTGAGCTAGGCTAGCTCTTGGCTTTGGGTTCCAAGCTCCAAGTTGGATTTTGCTATGTTTCTTATGTCCCTCACCCTCCTTGGACCAGTGACAAGTAATCTCTTCCCTCTGTCTCATTATTGGGCCCAAGGTGAAGGGTGCAGGTGTGTGGGTGTTGACATGGTCTCTCTAAGCTGAGTTGACTTTTAGGTTTCCCTCATCACACAGCTGCAGCATGAATAGTCATTCTCCTAACAATTTCAATGGGCGATTTTTGAACTTGCTAGACACAAACATATGCATACACTTCACATTCCCTTCTCAAAGACAAACATGATTTCTTAGAGGTATTATGGGAGTGATGCACCTCTTAATGGATATTCTCTTACTTCCTGAATTTCTGGAAGGGACTTGACTAAATTCTTGGCCAAGAGCTCTTGTTCTCAGTTTTCATGAAGATAAGAGCAGGGAGTGGTTTATTCTCTCAGTTAAACCTGTGTAAAAAATCATGGTAGGATGAAGAAAATATAGTATGACTACAACAAACCTTTACAGTTCTTCTTCAGTCCTCCATCCGCATCCTGGCTTCCTTGTGCCACCCAACACCGCTGTATCTTAATGCAGATGACTTTGCAGCTAAGACCATCAGACAAGAAACCCTGCAGCCTGTCTGTGCATGCACCATCTGCCATCTTGTCCATATCCCCATCTACCTTTGCTTTCTTCCATTTTCCTGTCCTAGGCTAACCCTGACATCTCTTCTGAAATACCATTCCAGATTTTCAGTATAGCAAATAACTCCCATTCTCTCTTCTATCTTCACTCTCTTTCTCACCGATTACTTATTTCTTTGGCCATTTAAGCCTCTTCCCTCTGAAAGGAAAACAAAACAAAACAAACCTTAAAAAAACTAGCCAGGCATGGTTGCTCATGCCTGTAATCTCAGCTACTAGGGAGGCTGAGGTAGGAGGATTGCTTGAGCCCAGGAGTTTGAGGCTGCAGTAAGCCATGATTGCTCCAGCCTGGAGTGACAGAGTGAGACCCCCTGTCTCAAAAAATAAATAAATAAAAATTTAAAATCTCATATTTGATCTTGTCTCTCCCTCTGGATTTGGCCATACAGAGTTGTCAATGGGAATCTAACTAAAAAAGGAAGAGGACTCCTGTGGGAAATAGCAGTACTTGGGAAATAAAGCTAGTTGAGGAAGAAGATGTTGGATAATGAGACAAATCTATTATTGTTTGATAGTGAAGGAAACAACCAACAAAGAATTAGATCTAATACATGGGTTCAGGAAGGTTGCTGGTCAATGTATAACAATTAATAGCATTTATCTATATAAGCAATAACCACCTTATAATGTATTTAAGATATGAGAGGCTGTGTGCGATGGCTCAGACCTGTAATCCCAGCACTTTGGGAGGCCAACGTGGGAGGACCCTTTGAGCCCTCCCACGGCTAGAAGTTCAAGACTAGCCTGGGCAACATGATGAGACCCTGTCTCTAAGAAAAAGAAAAAGAGAGAGAGGAAAGAAAGAAAGGAAAGAAAGGAAAGAAAGAAGCAAGAAAGAAAAAAGAAAGAGAAGAAAGAGGCAGAGGGAGAAAGAGAGAAAGGGAATGAAAAAGAAAGTAAAATTATTTAAAAAATACAAGAACATTCAAAATAGCCATCAAAACCCATAAAGTATGTAGGAATTAGCCTAACCAAAGTGTTGTGAGATGAATTATGGTCCTGGTCCTCCAAATTTCTCATGTTGAAGTCCTAACCCCAATACCTCAGAATGTGACTATATTTGGAGGTAGAGTTTTTACAGAGGCAATTAAGTTAATATGAAGTCATAAGAGTGAGCCCTACTCCAATATAACTGGTGTCCTTATAAGAAGAAGTGGCTAGGTACACAGACACACACACAGAGAAGACCATGGGAAGACTCAGGGAGTAGACAGTCATTTACACCAAGGAGAGGGGCCTCAGATGAAACCAACCCTGCCAGCACCTTGACCTTGAACTTTCAGCCTCCAGAACTGTAAGAAAATACATTTCTACTGTTTAAGCCACCCAGCCTGTGGTATTTTGGTATGGCAGTCCCAGCAAACTAATATACCAAGAATATACAAGACTTCTGTTGATATAGGTTTGAAAACTCTCAGCAAGCTGCTTCTTTTTCCCGTTGCTTGTCCTCCCTTCCTGTACAATTTGGCCCTTAGCCATTAGATGGGGCAGAGCAAGGTGGACTTCTGGTGGGCTTGGGGATGGGAGCTGGTGACAGACTGAACCAAACAAGAAAAGGTAAAGGATGTAGAAGAGCTGTGTTCTGTAAAGAGTTGGGTGGAAGCCCAAGGTATCGATGTTATGGATGAACTTTGGGAAATGGCTTCCTAGTTTCCTTTTAAATTCTCCTTGACTAGAGCTGGCTGGAGTCTGGGATGCAGAACATGAGTATCCATATGAAAACCACCAGCAGCTATGCAGGTGGTATGAGCTTGGCCTATGGGGGCCTCACAAGCCCCAGCCTCAGCTACAGACTGGGCTCCAGATGTATCTCTGGTGTGGGCTCCAGCATCTTCAGTCGCACTAGCTCCACCAGGGCCATGGTTGTGAATAAGATTGAAGTCGGTGATGGGAAGCTGGTGTCTGAGTCCTCTGACATCCTGCTCAAGTGAACAACTGCGGCAGCCCCTCCCAGCCTGCCCCTCCTGCAGCTGCCCCAGAGTCCATGAGGGAGGCTGTTTGCAGGGGAGCACAGGGAACAGGAGACCCACCTGAGGCTCAGCCCTAGCCCTCAGCCCATCCATGGGGGAGTTTACTGCCTGGGGACCCCCCTTGCCCATACCTCCAGCTACAAAACAATTCAACTGCTTTTTTTTTTTTTTTTTTTTTCCCAAAATAAAACCTCAGCTGGCTCTGCCAACTGCCAAAAAAAAAAAAAAAAAAAAAAAAAAATTCTCCTTGACTAAAAGATAAGGGCACTTATACGTTGCATAATCCCCCCTCCTTCCTTTCTTCTGGTTGCAATAATACAAGTGAAAATGCATTTCTTCTGGCACCGACTTTCCCTACTTTCCCTTTGTTACAAGGAAGGGAGCTTTCTCATTCAATTTGGAGCTGTGTTCCTGTCACTCTAAACAAAGTAAATTGTTTTCCTTCCCTGTAAGCAGGGGCCATTTGGTGAGGGGGCATTTGGCTTGAACTCGGAGAAGGAAACAGCCACCCAGGCATCCTACCTTGTACTTGAAATGCCATTGTCAATGATCGTTACTAATATTTATTGAGCACTTACCATGGTGTCAACACTGAAGTATATCACATATATTAACTCGTTGAGTCTGCGAACCATCCTATGAGATATGGTAGTGTTAATATCAAGCCTTTTTTAGGGATAAGAAAAGCTAGGTACAGAAAGATTAGGTAGCTGGCCTAAGGTCTCTCGCTGGTAGCTAGGGATAGAAGCAGGATTGGAACCTGGGAAGCCTGGTTCCCAGGCCTAGGCTGGGGTTTACTACACTGCACTCTCTCTGGTATTTAGACACTGCAGTGGGGACTTACTTCTCAAAATGTGTGTGTGTGTGTGTGTGTGTGTGTGTGTGTGTGTGTGCAACCATCTAAATCTAGAAGTTTGTAGGAAAATTCGTTTTCAGTCATTCACATTGCCTTGTAAATTAGATTCTCAGATGATTTCATGTCCACTTGAGAGTAGATTACCAAGACATTAGAAGTTTTGATATTGAGGAGAATGTATTTCACACACGAAACTAACATTTACTAGGCACCAACTGGGATTTGACAAATGTTTTATAGAACCCTCCCAATGGCCCTGCAGAGTAAGAATTAATTACTTTCCTTTTATGTTTGAAGGAATTGGGTGTCTCAGCCGTTGGAGCCCAAATCTGTTCCCTGGGCATTCTCAATGGCTGCTTGAGGTCCTCTGACACTTATGGCTGGCTGGGAAGACACAGAGGATGTCTGGAGGGGAGTGACAGGATGCTAAAGCCAGACGTCATAGTTTTGTGCAGCTCTGGGTCTAGGAAACACAGCTGGTTTTATTCAGTGATAATAATTGGGGCAGGCCAGTGCCTTCCCACCTTTTATGGACTTTTGTGACAGGGTGGAAGATGGGTATGTAGCAATATGTTTTGTAATTGCAATTTAGTGCCACAGGCCTCCTGAAACCTCCCCCTCCCAAGCAGGGGCATTTTAATAGTCAACGATAGAGAAGAGAATTAGAGCTAATTTATAACTTTAAATTAATCTTGTATTACCTTTCCTATTTGCCTCAGTCTTTCAAATACAAATATCCCAAATGCATCAATATCTATGCCTCTTGAATCTGAAATCTACAACCCGCCACCCCCTACACAGACTATTATTCATTTTGTGAATTAACTTTATTTGCTGTGCATTTCAGCTTAGTCTGGAAACCTCTTTGCTTAGGATTGCCAGCTTCAGCTTTGTTTTCAGAGGTCTAAAGAGGAGGTGGTTCTGGCAGGTGCAAGCTCTCTGATGTTTCAGCCTATGACTATGTGAACCGAAGTCATGGTCTATTTGCATTTCTGGATTTAGGAACAGATGGTAGTTATGAACTAACTGACTATCTGACAGAGAGGCCCCACTGGAAGCAGAATGGGAGCAGATCCAGGCTCTGCTGTGCAGTTATCAGTTAGTCTAACTCTTCTTTCAGAAAATATTCTCTCTGGAGGAGAGGCCTCAAATTGCAGATCCCCATTGAAAAGGCAGGGTACAACCCTCCTTTTGTAGGCACCTCCCAAAATAACTTTCAACAGGATATGACTTGTTATATTAGTTCTGTAATTTTATTTTCCAAATGATGCTTGTCTTTGAAGCTTGGCTAGGGGAACTGTAGCTAAGATTAAGTGGAGTCCAGTGTTTTCTGACAATACTTCCTTAGATTTACATGACTCTTATTTTATTTTATTTTTTCCCGACCCTTCTCCCCAATGACTTTTAAAAAATATATATTTTTTGCCGGGCGCAGTGGCTCAAGCCTGTAATCCCAGCACTTTGGGAGGCTGAGGCGGGTGAATCACGAGGTCAAGAGATCGAGACCATCCTGGTCAACATGGTGAAACCCCGTCTCTACTAAAAATACAAAAAATTAGCTGGGCATGGGGGTTGTGCGTGCCTGTAATCCCAGCTACTCAGGAGGCTGAGACAGGAGAATTGCCTGAACCCAGGAGGCGGAGGTTGTGGTGAGCCGAGATCGCGCCATTGCACTCCAGCCTGGGTAACAAGAGTGAAACTCTGTCTCAAAAAAAAAATAAAAAATGAAAAAAAAAATAAAAATAAAAAAATATATTTTTTGATCTCTTAAAATCTCTGACAGAGAATATTTGGATTTTCCATCCTGCCATTTGTTTACATTTGATATAAGTAATGAGCACCTCTTATTTGTCAGGCCCTGCATTGGTGCTGGGGAAGACACAGCAGTGCACAGAAACCAACTAGCCTCCAACTGCAAAAAATTTCACAGCCCAGTGAGGAGGGAGACATTAATCTGAGGATCACACAATGCAACTACAAAATGTGCTAAGGAGGCAAGGGTCTGGTGCTAGGAGAGTGTGCAATTTGATTTAGTCTGAGAGGTCAGGGGATAGATGTGTAAGCTAATAAAAGGAACAGCCTGTGCAAAAGCCCTGGACTGTGTCTGGTACCAGGGATTGGCCAGTTAGGGAGAGGAGAGCAAGGGAGGGTTGGGTGGTGGAACTGAGACTGGAGAGGCAAGAAGTGCTAGACCATGAGGCTTTTGCAACATGTAGCCCTCAGGCCCGACCCACAAAGATTCTGATTCAATTGGGAGAGGGCGAACAGATATGGGTAGTTTTTTAAGTTCCTGAGATAAAGCAGCCAGGGTTAAGAATCATTATCCTGCCGGGCGTGGTGGCTCACGCCTATAATCCCAGCACTTTGGGAGGCGGAGGTGGGTGGATCACCTGAGGTCAAGAGTTCAAGACCAGCCTGGCCATCATGGTGAAACCCCATCTTTAAAAAAAAAAAAAGAATCATTATCCTGGACTTATTTTGGTCTGTATTCTGAGAGCTGTGGGAAACCACTGAATTGTTTATAGCAGGAGAAACAATTCAGATATACATCTTGTGTCCTCCAGATGCCTGCACATATATACACCAAAAATTACTGAGGTGGGTCCAGAAATCTGTATAACGCAGGCGAAGGATAATATCAGAAGCACTGTCAACCTGAGCATTGTTTGATCAAATAGGAAGTAAATAGATAAACCCAAAAAGTAGACCACTAAGATGATCTCATTTCAATTTTCTTTTCTTTTTTTTTAGACAAGGGCTTGCTCTGTTTCCCAGGCTATAGAGCAATGGCGCAAACACATTGAACTGTGTTTGCGCCATTGCTCTACAGCTTCGACTTCCTGGGTTCAGGTGATCCTCCTGCCTCAGCCTTCTGAATAGCTGGGACTATAGATGCATGCCACCATGCCTGGCTAATTTTTTTTTTTTTTTTTTTTTTTTTTGAGAGGAGGTTTCACCATGTTGGTCAGACTGGTCTCAAACTTCTGACCTCAGGTAATCCACCCGCCTTGGCCTCCCAAAGTGCTGGGATTTCAGGCGTGAGCCACAGCACCCAGCCTAATTTTTAAATTTAAATTTAAATTTTTTTTGTAGAGATGGGTTTTCACTATATTTCTCAGGCTGGTATTGAACTCCTGGGCTTGAGTGATCCTCCTGCCTTGGCCTCCCAAAGTGTTGGAATTGTAGGTGTGAGCCACTGTGCCCCCTCTTCAGTTTTGTTTTGTTTTTTTTTTTTGCTTTAACTTTCTGCTGTTACTTCCAATCCTCCCATTCTTGCTCAGACCCTCCACTTGGAGTGGTAAAGAAGGCCTGGTTGTATGTGTGCCTCTGACTATACCCTGTGGCTTCAAAACTTGGAAAACTTGGTTTATAATGAGGGAGTTTCCAAAAAGCACTACTTTCAGCAACAGCACACTTCATATTTACTGTGCACAATGGGCAGAGTAAATGAAAGAAATTATTTTGATACATGAGTGAGCCAGAATATGCTATATATAGGCCCATGAACAAGAAGATAGCATTCGTACTTGAGAAAAGTGTCTTTTAGAAAGGATGTGTTCAGGATTTTCTCTCCTTAAATTGCTAGATTCCCAGAGACCAGACCTAACACTTACCTCCACATCACCGATTTATTCAAATTTCTGACACATCAATGATTCCAAAGTAAATTAATCAGGCATTTTGCTGATTTCTGCAATATTGGACATTTTAGATAGGATTCTTTGCATCTTCAGAGCACTAGTTACACAGACACTGTAAACTCTTTAGGGTGCTAAGGAGGAACAAAAGGCACCCAATGCTTTCTTCTTTTTGTAGATAAGGAAACAGTGGTTAACTGACTTCCTTGGATGGCTTTTTAGAAGGGGCGTCAGAGCCAAGAAGGGAAGTCAGAGACTCTGGGCTTCAGCACACGGCTCTGGCCATTTGGCCTGGTAGGTCTTCATCTTTAAAGACCTGGAATCAGAGTCACGGCACCAAAAAAAAAAAAAAAAAAAAAAAAAAGACCTGAAGATGGTAAGCTTCTTTGAACGACTTGTCAGACAGATGGAGTGATGGCTTCCAGCCATGGAACTCACTGATCGTGGACGGCCATCAGGGTTAAAAGTTCTATTTGCAGGTCTCTCCCATCAGGTTGCTTTTTGTGTGTTTTTTCCCCCCTAGTACGGATCCTAACTGGCTTGGTTGACTTGGATAATGGCATTCATCCTCTGCTCCCTGGGGCATCAGATAACATAGGGGTAAAGGTGTGGGCACTAGGCCAGAGCATAAGCTCAGGAATGGTGCTAGCCAAGAGCAATTTCTGTTGACTTATCTAGAAATCATGACCTAGCATCCGTTAGGATGCCTGTGTATTTTTCTAGGGCAACAAATTGGCCAAATAGCCATACAAACCTGCTTCCTTCCTATTTCCATTTTCTTGCTATGTTGCTCCATCCACTAGGGATGAATGAAATACCGTCTCAAGTGGATCTCTAAATAAATAAAAATAGTAATAGGAAATCCATGTAGTGCTTACTCTGTGCCAATATCTCTTCGAGTGCCTTACATACATTCTTAACTCATTTAATCCTTACAATTACCCCCCTCCAAGCCCCCACTGAGCTAGGTACCATTACTATTCGTTTGTTACAGACAGAGGCACAGGGAGATTAAGTTATTTGTTCAGGATCACACAACTAGTAAGCAATATAGCTGAAATTTGGATCCAGGCAGTTTGATTCCAGACTCAGTGTTCCCAGTTACTTTCCTAATTATCCTCTTTATAAAGGGTAAGCTAAAATGAAATTCCATTAGGCTGATCAACGTGGAACTGTAAAAAAAATGAATAAATAAACTGAGATTCCAATCTTAATTTCACTATACATACACATATCTACAATAGGTTATCAAACTGACCACAGCAAAAAATTCATTTGGATGTTACCTACTAATAACTAGAAAGTGCGCTGCTTGAGGGCAGGGGCCTCTAAGTCCTCCTTGTAGACGTAATACCTTACACTGTAGAAGCTCACTAAGTATACTTCCCTCAAATGTTATGCAAAAACATTTGGAAAACCGTGAAGTACTGTGAAAGATTACTACACATGTTTACATATACCTATATCTTTAACTAAGTCAAGCAGGATTACCTATATTAGTATCTCTACCATTTCTCTCTCTCTCTCTCTCTCTCTCCCTCTCTCTCTAATGCATGTTTTTTTTGTTCGGATTTGTTTGTTTGGTTGGGTTTTTTTGAGATGAAATCTTGCTTTGTCACCCAGGCTGAAGTGCAATGTCATGATCTTGGCTCACTGCAACCACTGCTTCTTGGGTGCAAGTGATTCTCCTGCCTCAGCCTCCTGAGTAGCTGGGACTACAGGCATGTGCCAACATGCCTGGCTAATTTTTTGTATTTTTAGTAGAGACGATATTTCACCATGTTGGCAGGACTGATCTCAAACTCCTGACCTCAAGTGATTTACACTCCTCGTCCTTCCAAAGTGCTGGGATTACAGGCATGATCCCAGCCTTATAATGCATGTTTTGTACAGACATTCCTCAACCCACCAGGCTATGCCAATTATTCCTTAGTTGCCCCTTATGGCAGCCGTATATAGCAGGATGTACCAGCAATGGTGTCTGGCAAGTCTCAATTTGCTGATGTACTCCCCTCTGCCCTTCCTTCCTCCCCTTTCTTACCAGCTTGGAATAGTCCATGCTTAAAAAAAATAATTTAAACTTTAAAATTATTTTCAGTGATTATAAAACAGTTAAATCACTTGAAAAGAATACTACTGTCATTACTGCATTAATTGGCAATTATTTGAAATACAAGGAACACAGAACTTTCATAGCATTTAAGAAAGGGACTCTTATCAATATGATTTCTCTTCAAACTTATGTTTCAAATGGAATTCCACTATGTATGTATATATGTACATATTTTTTGGGACTGAGTCTTACTCTGTCACCCAGGCTGGAGTGCAGTGGCACAATTTTTGCTCATTGCAACCTCTGCCTCCTGGATTCAAGCAATCCTTGTGACTCAGACTCCTGAGTAGCTAGGATTACAGGTATGTATCACCACACCTGGCTAATTTTTGTATTTTTAGTAGAGACGGGGTTTTGCTATGTTGGCCAGCTGGTCTTGAGCTCCTAGCCTCAAGTGATACACCTGCCTCAGCTTCCCAAAGTGCTGGGATTACGGGTGTGAGCCACCGTGCCCAGCTGGAATTCTAGTATTTATAAAATTAATTTTACAGCCAAAATTAGAGCTGGGCACAATGGCTCATGCCTATAATCTGAGGACTTTGGGAGGCCAAGGCAGGAGATTGCTTGAGGACAGGACCTCAAGACCAGCCTGGGCTACCTAGTGAGACCCTGGCTCTATAAAATAAAATAATAATAATAATAATAACTAAAAAAGAAAAAAATACCCAAGTCCAGTTTTTATTGTTTATGCAGCCATTTGTAAGTGATCAACCCACTTGTGAAGGAGCCATATTTTTGCTAGTACCTGGTATGTTTGACCATAAGGCTCATGTTTGTATTGTCCAGGAAAATCATTTTAACCAGCCGTCTCTTACATCAGTAACAGTGCCCAAACTGAAAACTTAGTTCTTAGGGCTCTGGCCCCAATCCTTAGAAAAAACTGACCTCAATCCTATGAAGCTGTGAGAACCAGGAAGTTACCTGAGCAGGATGATGGGTGGTTCCATGGCCTGAATGTCTTTGTCCCCCAACCCCAATATTTATGTTGAAATCCTAATCCCCATGTTAATGGTTAGGAGGTGAGGTCTCTGGGAGGTGATCAGGTCATGAGAGTGGAATCCTCATGAATGGCATTAGTGCCCTTATAAAGAGACACCTTCTACCATGTGAGGACACAGAGAGAACCAGGAAATGGACCCTCACCAGAATCTTCTGGCACCTTGATCTTGGACTTCCCAGTCTCCAAAACTAAGAGAAAAAAATTTCAGTTGTTTATACGCCACCTAGTCCATGTTATTTTGCTATGGCAGCCCAAATGGACTAATGGGCTCCAGGATCAAACTTCATCTGCTCTGCGCTGCCTGCCTCATGCCCCCAAAGATAACAGTGGCACCATCCTGAGGCTATTGAAGAGCTGTGAGAAATGGAACACAGCCAGGAGCAGGGGAGACAAGCACAGACATGTAGGACTGACACCTTTCAGACTTGGAAGCGTCAGCCAGCAGAGACCAATGTCTTCTCAGCTAAAAGGTCAGACTTGCTCCAGACAGCTTGAAGGCTTCCCAGGTGTGAACTTAAGACTTCATGTGGCTGGGCATGGTGGCTCATGCCTGTAATCTCAACACTTTGGGAGGCAGAGGCAGGAGGATTGCTTGAGGCCAGGAGTTCAAGACCAGCCTGGGCTGAACACAGCAAGACCCCATCTCTACAAAAAGTTAAATCAACCAGATGTGGTGGTACGTGCCTGTAGTCCTAGCTACTCGGAGGCTGAAGCAGGAGGAGCACTTCAGCCCAATAGATGAAGATTGCAGTGAGCTAGGATTGCACCATTGCACTTCAGTCTAGGTGATAGAGTGATACCCTGTCTCAAAAAAAACAAAAAAACAAAAAACAAAAACCAAACCAAAACAAAACAAAACAAAAAGACTTTATTCCAGCTGTGTCTGTCTCACCCATACCCTGCCTCTGATTTCCCCTTGCTCGTCAACTGCAGACAGCCACATTATTCTCTGCCTCCCTGATTTTTGCCTGCTTGTTTGTGACAGTTTTGGGTCAGCCCTAAGACTTCCACTTACAGATCTTTAGTCCTTTGACCATGCCTTTTGCTCCAATGTATATACCATCACGATTTTACATTTACATAGGCTAATTTATGACAGGCAGTACTTATGTAGCATTTACTTTGTGTTAGGCACTTTTGGAAGCACAAAATTATGTTTACTTAAAGCAGAGCAAAGTCATGTTTCCTTAAACCAGTGCATCAATCCTGGATAGCTTGTTAATTACAAAAATCTCAGAGTTTCTGATTTTATAGGTCTGGAGTGGTGCCTAAGAATTTGTGTTTATAACAGCGTTGATACTTCTGGTCTAGGCACCAGACTTTGAGAACCTGTGTTATAGAATGTCAGATAACCTGTAGGTGGACTTGTTAGAAAATGCTCTTGTATGACATTGGAAAGGCATGCAGTAATCTTTTTTGCTTTACTTTCAACTGGGATGGTTTTCCTTAAGAGAGGAAAAGCTGAACTGAACTATTCATTATAGTTCTCTGTCAAGGGTTGGATATTGAGAGATCATAGCACTCTGGAGCTGGAACATCAGGTGTTTCCTAGGGGCTTCATCAGTTGGACTTTAGAGTGGAGGGAGAGGCTAGGGAAATGCACCACCATAGGTGAGTACCTGCTGTGTGTCAGGCACTGTATTGGGCACTTGGCCGCCATAATTATCTTATGGAGTCAATCACCCAGTGGCATTGGTATTATTCTCCCATTTTTCAGATGAGGAAACCATGACTGTGGCTTAGAGGGCAGAGGGTCTCCAGCAGGGCTTCCCAATTGGTATGCTGGAATGCGTAATGAATGTATGCTGAGCCATTGATATTCTCAGTGCTGATGGTGCTGGGATGGGGCCCAAGGTGCCTGGAGCACCCTGCCTCTGTCAGTTTACCCCCTGGGTACTCTTGCCACAGGACAGACCCTCACTGAGCTCAGATCCAGGGGCAGACACTGCTCCTCTATCCTCTGACACTCATAGCCCTGCAGGTGAGGGGCAGGACTCAAGGAGTCCTCAGAAGCCTGCTCATGGTCAGGGGCAGCATTCCTGGAGGTGGAAGACACTCAGGATTAAGGTTGAGGCTGAGGGGCTACACTGGTAAAAACCTCCTGGGTACCTTTGGGGAAAGCAAACTCCCTTTCAGGTATAGAGACAAAAGTTCTCTGATGATGCTTGAGCACCACACCTTAGGTTACAGCTAAGAGAAGGCAAAACAGGACCCTCAGTCATTCCAGCTCCATAGAGCTGCGTGAGGACGAAACATTGTCAGACTTTGTCCTTGGTGAACTGTGACAGAAATGAAGATGTGGAGAGAGATCCAAGATGGCTGATCACTAGCAGCTCGGGCTCCTAGCTCCCAGTGAAAGCGCAGAGAATGAGAGGACGCCACACTTTCAGACGAATATTTGTTGCTCACGGACTAGGAGATTCCCAGCAGAGAAGCCCCATGTGTCGCCAAGGCAACTCTTATGGCCGGCGTGGCGGTTTTGCTGGTGCCTTAGCGTGCCAGTTTTTGGTGCAGAGTCCGGAGACTCCCGGGCAGAAAAGCACCATCAATCTTAACACCGCTGTTTTGGCCGGCGCAGTGGATTGCTCAGATTTCGGCACTGGGAATCAATAAGTTGGACGTCTGCTCAGAGACCTAGTTAGAAAGTCGGTAATTACAAAGACAACAGACGGATAAATATATAATGAAGGGAAGAAATCAGCGTAAAAAGGCAGAGAATACTCAAAATCAGAATGCCTCTCCCTCTACAGGGGATCACAATTCCTCATCACTAACGGAACAAGGCTTAATAGATTACGAGTGTGTTCCAATAACAGAAGCAGGTTTCACAACGTGGGTGATAAGAAACTTCTGTGAATTAAAAGAACTTGTTCTAACCCAATGCAAAGAAACTAAGAACCTTGAAAAAAGGTTTGACAAAATGTTAACGAGAATGGACAATTTAGAGAGGAATATAAGTGAATTGATGGAGCTGAAAAACACAACACGAGAACTTCGCAAAGCATGCACAAGTTTAAACAGTCGAATTGATCAAGTAGAAGAAAGGATATCAGAAGTCGAGAACCAGCTCAGTGAAATGAAACGAGAAGACAAGATTGGAGAAAAAAGGATGCAAAGGAATGAGCAAAGTCTCCAGGAAATATGGGACTATGTGAAAAGACCTAATTTACGTTTGATAGGTGTACCTGAATGTGATGAAGAGAATGAATCCAAGTTGGTAAATACTCTTCAGGATATCATTCAGGAAAACTTTCCCAACCTGGCAAGGCAGGGTAATATTCAACTCCAGGTAATACAGAGAACACCACAAAGATATTCTTCAAGAAGACCAACCCCAAGGCACATAATTTCCAGATTTATTAGGGTTGAAATGAAGGAGAAAATACTAAGGGCAGCCAGAGAGAAAGATCAGGTTACCCATAAAGGGAAACCTATCAGACTTACAGCAGATCTCTCAGCAGAAACCCTACAAGCCAGAAAAGAGTGGGGACCAATATTTAACATCCTTAAAGAAAAGAACTTTCAACCCAGAATTTCCTATCCAGCCAAACTAAGCTTTATAATCGAAGGAAAAATTAAATCCTTTGCGAACAAACAAGTATTTAGAGAGTTCACCACCACCAGGCCTGCTTTACAAGAGCTTCTGAAAGAAGCACTATACATATAAAGGAACAACCAATATCAGCCTTTCCAAAAATATATCGAAAAGAAAAGAACATTAACACAACGAAAAATTTACACTAACTAATGGGCAAAACAGCCAGCTAGCATCAAATGCTAGTATTAAAGTTAGATATATTCTAATTGGATAAAAAGCCAAAACCCATTGGTATGCTGCATCCAGACCCATCTCACATGTAATGATACACAAAGACTCAAAACAAAGAGAAGGAGGAAGATTTATCAACCAATCAGAGAGCAAAAATAAACAAATAAAAAGCAGGAGATGCAATTCTCGCCTCTGATAAAGTAGACTTTAAAGCAACAAAGAGCAAAAGAGGCAAAGAAGGACATTACATAATGGCAAAAGGATCAATGTAACAAGAAGAGCTAACGATTTTATAGATCAATGAGACAGAAAATTAACAAGGACATCCAGGACTTGAACTCAGACCCGGAACAAGTAAACTTAATAAACATTTATAGAACTCTCCGCTTCAAATACATAAAACATACATTACCACCTCACACCTATTCCATAAGTGACTACATAATTGGAAGTAAATCACTCCTCAGTAGTCGCATAGCATTTCATAGGTTTAAATGAAATATTGGTTGGCTGCTCGTTTGTTATTTTCTTCCCTTATTCTTTCCTGTTTACATCAAGTATAATTATTGGTATAAAAGAGGTTTTCAATACCCATTACTAAACTGCATTCTAGCCTGGGCAAGAAAGCAATACTCCCATTCTCTCTCTCTCTTTCTCTTCCTGTTTTCCTCCTCTTCTTTATTCTTTTTCTTTCTTTCTTTCAAAAAAAAAAACAAAAAGAAATGAAGATGTATGACCCACACTTCTTCAGTTTTTTGGTTGGATGATTGGAGCTCCCTATATCTTTATCTGCTGGCTAAGTAGTTTGGTGTCTGCACAAGGCCCAAATGCTGTAGCCAGACTCCCGGAGAGTCAATGGCCATATATGTTGGGGGATAGCTTAAGTAACTCAATTGACTTTCAGTTGTTGAAAGCATTGATTTTTTTTTTAATTGCACTTATGGTTTAAGACCCAAAATAGCTTTGGACAATAGAGCACAGGTTGCACTATTAGTCCTTTAGGCAACTCTTGACATATTCTTCCCTCTAAAAGGGCCAGTTACTACATTGGCTAATATATTAGGAGCTTCTAGTTCAGGCCTAAGATTTTCATTGATATGAGTTGTTAAGGACAATTGATGCTTAGATTCTTCCGTTGAGAAAGTAACTTCAGGAGATTCTCCTGTCTCCACCAAGGTTCCAGGAGATATTCTACACAAATAAGACATGTCTGGGAAGCTTTGCAGCCTTTTCTGTTTTGAATGTGATCTGTGATCTGGCCTTTTTGTTTCCTTAGGGACTTTTGCTCTCAGAAACTTCCTATGAGCTTGTATTGTGGGGAAAGGAAGGCATTTCCAGGGATACCAATCATTCTTCATATTTGCGTAGTGCTTTCCAGTCTTTAGTGTTACAGAGAACATTAAAATATTTTAGGCTGATCCTGCTGTTAAAAATGAAGAATTGAGTTCTAAGGAGGTTAAGTGATTATCTGAAATGTCACAACAGGAGGCAGGGCCCATGATTATAAATCCAAGGTCCTTGCCAGGATGTAAGACTAATCTATTTATGGTTAGGGGATACAGGCTCCACTAGGTCCATTGAGAGACACTCTTATTAAGTTTTTACAGGTACGTTATTTCTCTGCTATATTCATGCGTAGGATTGGGGTGGGGAGTCAAGGTCATGCTCAAATGAGAGTGTGAGAGAGTAACCACAGCTCCCCTGCCTCTCCTGTGGCAAGTCCGAGAAGGCTATGGAGAGGTGCCCCTTTTCCCATCATCCCCCGCCCCCGCCAATTTGGAAAGAAGTTCAGGAAACCAAAGCTAATGGAATCAACGTTAAATAGATTAGCTCTTTCATTGACTTAAGTGGTCCAGCTGAAGAAATGTTTGGGAACAAAATACCAGAGAGGCAAGGTACTTACACAATTAACATATAAAGAATGTAAAGATTGTGACTGAGTGGCCTGTCTCTTTGAGGTGACTCTTAGATGAAGGGCAGCCGTATGTACTGACAAGGGAAAACCAGAGCTGGACAGTAATTGAAGTGGTAAAGACAGATTTCTGTTCATGACTATCTCACTAGGGGAAAAGAGACCTCAGTGTAGAACTGTATTCAGTTCTGAAGATAGCATAGGCAAGTGGGAGTTTATAGCCAGGAGGAAGGTGGGGGTTGGTGGGTGAGATAAGGGGGACTCTGGCTAAACAGGATTCTTGTTGAAGACAGGGCAGAGTGATCAGGCATCACCAGGGGATGGTGGAAGATGAGGAGCCCAATCAGATATGGAGGGATATCAGATATGGAGGGTGGGGGATTCTGGCTAAATCAGTGTAGCAGGGTTCTTGCTAAGCTTGTCTTTACAAGGAAGTATACAGATAAACTTAGGAGAATAAGATTCAGGAGCCTGACTAAAGTTTGGTCAAACAAAGTACCTTTGTCAGACCAAGTCTGGGAAAGGAAGAATGTAAAGGCTGGACAGTGTTTGTTTTGTGGCCAAACATATAGGCTGGAGAAAAGAGGAGGGCATTTAATAGCTTCCCGTGAATGAGTCTGTAAAGGTTTACAGAACATGTACTGTGTTCCAGGTGTGGGTGTACAGACATGAATGAAGCCTCATGGCCCAGTATCTATGAGTTCTCAGTGAACAAAGAGATGAGAACATGGGAGCTGGAGGGGAGGTGGTACCTAGGGTGAGAGCTGGTACTGTCAGCTCAGCGGGGGTTGAGAGTGATTAGGGCTGTCTCCTGGGGCAGGGCAACTGTGATCTGATTACATCTGCAGCCACCAAGGCTCAGTTCTGCTATGGTCTCAGAGGGGCCACCCTATAGTAGCTCTTGGATTCACACCTCCTTGTTAATGGATTTCAGGTTCATAAAGGTACTCAGTTGGGTTACAGGAGTCCATAGACTTTATTCCATACCCCGACCCATGCTGAGAATCTAAGAAATTGCTTCAAAGATCACATTTTCAGCCAAATGCCAATATGCCTAATCTGAAATCTGAAGATAATTTGAAATCAATGCAATAGTTTTCCCTTGAAAGTATGACTTTAGGCATCGTTACCTAAAAGGTCTTTCTTAAAGCAACCTCCATCCAAAGTCTCTTTATTAAGAAAAGCAGCTGACATTTCTTGATCACTTACTCTGTGTCAGGCATTATATATGCATTAGCTCATTTAATCCTCCCAAGATCCCTATGGGTAAGTCCTATTATTACTCCCATTTTATAGTTGAGTAACTGAGGCTAAGAGAGTACATGAGTAGCCCAAAATCACACAAGAGGGAGGTGGCTGAGTGGGGATTTGTAACTCCTGAGCCCATGCTTTGAGTCCAAGCTGCTTATCACCACATTAAACTGGATCCTTTTTTTTTTTTAAGATGGGGTTTCACTATGTTGGTGAGGCAGGTCTTGAACTCCCAACCTCAGGTGATCTGCCCGCCTTGGCATCCAAAGTGCTTGGATTACAGGCGTGAGCCACTACGCCCGGCCTAAACTGGATCTTTACCTGAAATAATGCAACACCCAAGGCAACTTCATGTTTCAGGGTTTCTCAGAGGAGTAGAAGGGGCTTCTCAGCCTTACACAAGTGTGTAGCTTGGAGGAAATTATGCTTACCATATGTTTATTATATACTTTATAGTTTGAAAATGACAATAATGGCCGGGTGCGGTGGCTCACGCTTGTAATCCCAGCACTTTGGGAGGCCGAGGCGGGTGGATCACTTGAGGTCAGGAGTTCGAAACAAGCCTGTCCAACGTGGTGAAACCCCATCTCTTAAAAAAAAAAAAAAAAGAAAAGAAAATGACAATAATAAAGATTCTCATACAACCTTCATGAAGGGAAGGCACACATCCATAATGTCCCAGGTGGGAGAAACCACAGGCTAAATGTAGTATATCCTTGGGTGTCATTAAAGGAAAGGCAGCAATGAAGTGGAGAATAGTTTCCCTATCTATGAGGTGGGAGGATTAACAGTACCTGCACACTAGGATTACCAGGAGGGTTAAATGAGATGTTGCCTGTCTAAAGCTCTTGCACTGTGCTCCATAAATATTACTGGTTACTTAAATATTTAGGGGGAATATAGGTAATTTGACTAAGAAATCAAAAGTATGATTTTATTAAAACAAATGGGTATGGATATGGCTAGAATACAAACCTTGTCTGTACTTTTTTTTTTTTTTTTTTGAGATGGAGTCTCTGTCTGTCACCAGGCTGGAGTGCAGTGATGTGATCTCAGCTCACTGACAACCTCTGCCTCCCAGGTTCAAGCGATTCTCCTGCCTCAGCCTCTGGAGTAGCTGAAATTACAGGTGCACGCCACCATGCCCAGCTAATTTTTGTATTTTTAGTAGAGACGGGGTTTCACCATGTTGGCCAGGATGGTCTTGATCTCTTGACCTCGTGATCTACCCGTCTCAGCCTCCAAAAGTGCTGGAATTACAGGCGTGAGCCACTGCACCCAGTCCTTTGTCTATATTTTAAAAGATGTAGCTCAAACTTCGAATAAATTTGATGCCCATTATGGGGCCTTTTCAGGGTGTGCCTCAGACGTCTCTCTTGCTTGCTTTTGGGGAGAGCCCTTTCTGAATTTAATGGCTTCAATAACTGGAAAAGGTTCAGCTTATTTCTCTGAGATGTAAATGAAGCCCTTGAAACTTGGACACCTAATTTGGCCCATTTTGAAGTGGTTGTTTTTTAGGACTCCCTTGTCTAATGAAAGTAGGAAGGTTTCGGACAACTGAGAGAAGGCTGGTGGGAGGGATTTGGTCTCCAGATACCATCCAGAAAGGGGGCCCCACCCTCCTGTGATCCTTTCTAAGAAGACTGGCAAGGCTGAAGAATCCTGGTCACTTCCTCTTGTATGTTGTTTGCTTATCTCCTTTCCATTTCCTTTAGAGATTAGTGGTAAAACCCAACTAAACACTTTTGAGAAATGGGCTGACCTAATACCATTATTTCTTTTCTTCAGATCTCACACCCAGAGAGATGGTGCTAGTCCTCAGAGTCATATAAAAAATTAGGATGTAGGCTCACACCTGTAATCCCAGCACTTTGGAAGGCTGAGGCAGAAGGATGAGTTCAAGCCGGGAGCTTAAGGATGCAGTGAACTATGCTAGAGCCACTGCACTCCAGCCTGGGTGACAGAGCAAGACCCGGTCTCTTAAAAAAAAAAAAGAAGAAAAGAAAGAAAATGAGGATGTGATCTAGAGATTCAAACCCAAGTCTTCCAAGGTCTGGCCTTGTACACTTTCCACACTAGACCACTTGCATCTCAACAGAGCCCTTCTGGACATCATGGCTACCAGCTCTGGATGTAGAGCTAGACAGACCTGAGTTCGAATCCCTTTTACAGGTTGCATGACAGTGGAAACGTTCATGACTCCGTTAAACTTTCATGACTTAGCACCCCCACCCCCAACCCCCAACTCTTGTAAATGTGGGGACTGAAGGAGATGATCTATTTAAAAGCTAAGCACAGGTAGGGTCTGGGAGAAAGTAAGTCTTGAGGAGATATCAGTTGTTCATATTCTTTCTTGTAAGTAATTTAAAGAACAAAGAAGTGTATTTTGGGATTTAAAGGGATGGAATCTGATAGTTTTTCAAGTCCACATCCAGGGAGTTACTGCCTTCTCACCTCATTTGGAAGCTGCTCAGAACTGACCTGACTCGGAACAATCCTATGGAAAATTTGAAGTGTTTCTGCAGCATATAAAATCCTGGCAAATATGTAGCAATAACACCTGGGTTAAGGACGCTGGAGTTCTTGATAAACCTTTCCCACCAATGGAGGTGGCATATTTACCAAGAAAAGGGAAGTGACTGTGTGGCAGCCTCGTGCCCCACTGGGTGAGACTTCTGTGTTGGAGGATGACTAGGCTGGAGCCAGTCATGGTGTGCAGTTCTACACGCAAGTCATTGCACTTAGGAAGACCTAGTTTGCAGGGAGAAGGTTTTACTCAGCAGATGAAAAGAAGCAGAACCTCCCATGTTGCTTACTGCTTCCAGGAAGATCGCCTGGTTCAGGAACCCACCAGGAGGCTGTAGGTCCGAAATCCCCATGTGCTGGCCATTAAATAGGCCTCCTGGACTGCCTCTAACCTGGTTTATAAAGGAAGCCAGTCCTCTGGAATTTCTGACAGGTTTACAAACACCCAGGTTCAGGCGGAGTAGAGAAGCATGCTAGGCAGCAAGGAGTCCTTGTCCTACTGAGACAATTTGCAGACCATGAGTAAAGGAAGCCCAGTAAAGAGAAAACTCCAACCCTGGCACACAGAGGAAGCTTGCATCTGACCATAGGAAGGCTGGAACGCCACTTGGATTTGCTTAAGGAGGATAAAAGCATCTCCTGCTCATTGTCTCCTTTGTTATGAAACTATCTAGGGGAAGAGGGAGGGTTTTTATCTGCCCAAACAACATGTAAGGAGATGGGATTCTGTACCCATAGAGGCCACATGTGCAGGCTCAGGTGCATGTGGGCATACAGACTCCAGGAAGGCTGACTCGAGGCGGATGCCTATCTGGGCTTTAAACTGTGAGACAAGAGACCACAGTGGGACAAGACAACAGGGGGATCCCACCTAGCTCCTCCTAATTGCGTTTATTACAAACGAGATGAGTGGTGAGTTCTAGTCATAAGAAGTAGACGTGGAAGACAGCCTAGGATGAAGGTTCCCTTTTAACTCTATTCTGACAAGCACATGCTTAATAGTCAGGACTGATGTAAAGATTCCACCCTTTTCTCCCCCTCCCGTTTTCCGGGCCCTGAGTAGTTGGAGGAAGAGTCTACAAAGCCAGATTATTTTTAGCCTTTGAGACGAGGCTGAATCACCCCTTCCCTCACCCTTTCCTTTGAAACGCACAGTCCTTTTTATTCCGTGGCCCAGCTAGGGCACCCGAGTTCTCCTGGGAGCTGCCCTTAAACAAAGCTTGCTCAAAGCTGCTCCATCAGCAGGATGTCGGCCCCAGGTCAGGCAAGGAGTATGGAGGAGGAGTTGACCTGCTAGTATGAAGGGTTTAAAGGAACTTAAGGCCGTGCGTGGTGGCTCACGCCTGTAATCCCAGCACTTTGGGAGGCCGAGGCAGGCCAATCACTGGCCGTCAGGAGTTTGAGACCAGTCTGGCTAACATGGGGAAAACCCATCTCTACTAAAAATACAAAAATTAGCTGGGTGTGGTGGCACATGCCTATAATCCCAGCTACTAGGGAGGCTGAGGCAGGAGAATTGCTTGAACCCAGGAGGTGGAGGTTGCAGTGAGCTGAGATTGTGCCACTACACTCTAACCTGGGCAACAGAGCAAGATTCCATCTTAAAAATTAAAAAAATAGCCAGTCGTGGTGGCTCACACCTGTAATTCCAGCACCTTGAGAGGCCAAGGCGGGTGGATTACCTGAGGTTGGGAGTTCGAGACCAGCCTGACCAACATGGAGAAACCCTGTCTCTACTAAAAATGCAAAATTAGCCGAGTGTGGTGGCACATGCCTGTAATCCCAGCTACTCGGGAGGCTGAGTCAGGAGAATCGCTTAAGAGGCACCTGTAATCCCAGCTACTCGGCAGGCTGAGACAGGAAAATCACTTGAACCCAGGAGGCAGAGGTTGCAGTGAGCCAAGATCGCACCACTGCACTACAGCCTGCTGACAAGAATGAGACTGTCTCAAAAAAAAAAATCACAGTGGAGAAACAGAGACCCCAAGAGATGAGGCATCTGCATGTTGACAGCATGTATACCCAGGTTCAGAAGCTGGGAAGGAGCTGTGTGACTCTGCCTAGAGGCCCAGCACTCCTGGCACAGACAAAGTACTCCATTAACCCTATGGCGTGATTGTCCTTGTCAAATCCTGCCCGCAGTACACAAGTGGTTAGTGCCCCGAACTTCATCCTAACCAATGAAAATTTGCCAGGAAGGGTTTATCTTGTTACTTAATATAATGAATGGGACATTTCACATAACCTCATAACTATGAAACCATCTGCTTGGGATCTTTACAACAGAGAAGTTGGACAGAAAGTTTTCAAGAGAAATCGTTAGCTAGGAGACCAAACACACTTGGCCCCCAAAACTAAAGAAAAAAAGTGTTAGAACCCATAATCAAACAATGTTTAGTATAGTCTGATAAAATGCCAAGAAGCTAGCTGCCCTGGGGTGGCACCTCCTGTGCAGTTAGTGAACATCTACTCTGTGCCAGGAGATCAAAAAGAATAGGATAAAAATCTCAGTCCTATAGGAGCAGAGGCGAGCATACCCTTTGCCTGGTGTGGCATTTTGAGCTTACTGGCTCTTCTGTGGGGCACAGCTGGTGGCTGTGGCAAAGGGATTTTAAAGCTCACATAGACGGTTGGGCCTCAAAGCCAGATTTCAGTAACACCAAGTTATAACCCAGCCCAGACTGCTTCTAGAGTCCTCAGGAGTGGGCATCAATGCCTCCCAGGAATCCAGGCTGGGCAGAGGGCCACTTGGAGGGAGGTGGGGGTGAGAGCACAGGGCAGACAGATGTGAGGCCGACCTGAGAAGGGATTCCTGCTGTGACTTGTGGCTGGCTAGCATAGTGAGATCTAATGCGGAATGAGTGTCGGGCACTGCATTATATACGCACACTCACTATATCCTCCTAACAAACCTGTGAACCAGGAATCCCCATGTACAGATGAGGATACCAAGGTCCAGAAAGCTTAAGGAACTTGTCCAAGTCACATAGTTAAGGAAATGGTGGGGCTGAGGTTCTGTAATGCCTAGTGACCCCAAGGCCCATGTCTTTTTCTTTTTTTAATTGATATATATAAGTTGGGGGCAGTGACGTGTGCCTATAGTCCCAGCTACTCTAGAGGCTGATGCATGGTTGGGCAACATAAGGAGACTTCTGTCTTTAAAAATAAATACATAAATAATTTAAATTGAGGTATAATCTACATAAAGTAAAATTCACTTTTTTTTGGCAGTATACAATTCTATGAGGATTGACAAATGAGATACAGTTGTGTAATCGCCACCACCATAATAAACATATGGAACAGCTCCATCACCCTCAAAAATTCCCTGCGTCTTTTTGTAATCGATTTCTTCCTTTTTTTTTTTTTTTGAGACAGAGTCTCCCTCTATCACCCAGGCTGGAGTGCAGTGGTGCCATCTCAGCTCACTGACTGCAACCTCCACCTCCCTGGGTTCAAGTGATTCTCCTGCCTCAGCCTCCCAAGTAGGTGAGACTGTGGGCATGCACCACCACACCTGGCTAATTTTTGTATTTTTGGTAGAGGCAGTGTTTTTTTTTTTTTAAATTTAAATGAACTTTTTTTTATTGCATTTTAGGTTTTGGGGTACATGTGAAGAACATGCAAGATTGTTGCATAGGTACACACATGACAGTGTGATTTGCTGCCTTCCTCCTCATCACCTATATCTGACTGGTTATAACAGAAAAGGTTCATGTACAACCCCAACAGAAGAAAGGATCTAAGGAAACCCACACTGCTGTGCCCTACTGGGTCACTTTCAGAAGGCAAGTGATATCTTCTGAGATTCCTGAGTATCTCAGCTGAGGCAGCTATGATAAAAGACAAGTTAACAAGAAAGAAGCATATTCAGTGTAGGTGCAGTGATTTGCGACTGTAATCCCAGCGCTTTGGGAGGCTGGGGTGAGTGGATCACCTGAGGTCAAGAGTTCGAGACTACTCTGGTCAACACAGTAAAACCCCATCTCTACTAAAAATACAAAAATTATCTGGGTGTGGTGGTGTGCTTTTGTAATCCCAGCTACTTGAGAGGCTGAGGCAAGAGAATCACTTGAACCCCAGAGGCAGAGGTTACAGTGAGCCAAGGTCAGACTCCAGCCTGGGTGATAGGGTGAGACTCTATCTCAAATAAATAAACAAATAAAAAGAAGCATATTCCCTTATTTAATATATTTGATGTGACATGGGGCCTTCAGAAATGAAGAGCCGGCTGGCTGCAGTGGCTCATACCTGTAATCCCAGCACTTTGGGAGGCCAAGGTGGGCGGATCACCTGAGGTTGAGAGTTTGAGACCAGCCTGGCCAACATGGTGAAACCTCGACTCTACTAAAAGTACAAAATTGACTGGGCCTGGTGGCACTCACCTGTAGTCACAGATACTTAGGAGGTTGAGGCAGGAGAATAGCTTGAACCCGGGAGGCGGAGATTGCAGTGAGCTGAGATCACGCCACTGCACTCCAGCCTGGGTGACAGAGGGGGACTCTGTCTCAAAAAAAAAAAAAAAAAGAAGTGAAGAACCACGAAAGAGGGAAGCTTGTGTTTGTTTGTTTGTTTTGACAGAATCTTGCTCTGTTGCCCAGGCTGGAGTGCAGTGGCGCGATCTCAGCTCACTGCAACTTCTGCCTCCCGGGTTCGAGCGGTTCTCCTGCTTCAGCCTCCATAATAGCTGGGACTGCAGGTGAGCACCAACACACCCAGCTGATTTTTCTATTTTTAGTAGACACAGGGTTTCACCATGTTGGCCAGGCTGGTCTTGATCTCCTGACCTCAGGTGATCCACCCACCTTGACCTCCCAAAATGCTGGGATTACAGGCGTGAGCCACTACGCCTGGCCAAGCTTGTGTGTGTGTGTGTTTTTTTTATGCTTAGTCTTAATGCAGAGTGGACAGTTGTGGAGAAGTATGATTGGACAAAGGAGGTATGATTTAATAGTAATCAACTGGGGGGAATTTAGCAAGGCTCGTTTGTTCAAATTTTTCTCTGTGTCTTCAGAGATAAGGACATTACTTTTCTCAAGGTATATGGAGGGCACCTCTGGAATGAGAATATTTGATAATTATTTATGTATTTTTGTGACAGAGTCTCACTCTGTTGCCCAGACTGGAGTACAGTGCTCACTGTTAACTCTGCCTACCAGGCTCAAATTATCCTCCCACCTTGCCACCATGCTCAGCTTATTGTCTGACATTTTTTTTCTTGTTATTATTAACTACACACAGGAGTGGGATTGTTTAACATTTTTATGGAGATGAAGTCTCACTCTGTTGCCCAGGCTGGTCTTGAACTCCTGGGCTTACGTGATCCTCCCACCTCTACCTCCCATAGTGCTGGGATTACAGGTGTAAGCTGTCTCGTCTGGCCTGAATGAGCATTTTATGACCTATCAACTAATTTTTTTTTCTTTTGAGACAAGATTTTGCTTTGTTGCCTAGGCTGGAGTGGAGCAGCACCATCAGGGAAGGCTGCAATGTGCAGCCCTGACATTATGCACTCAAACAATCCTCCATCCTCAGCCTCCTGAGTAGCTGGGACCATAGTTGTTCACCACTATGCTTGGCTAATTTTTTGTAGAATCTGGGTCTCACTATGTTGCCTGGTTTTGAATTCCCAGCCTCAAGCAGTACTCCTGTCTTGGCCTCCCAAAGTGCTGGGATTACAGGCATGAACCACTGCACCTGGCCCTTATGACCTACTTTAGGGGAAGGTAAGAATATTCTTTCCTGGTTTATTTCAGCGGAGAAGATCAAGAAAAGGTCAGAGAGACCTTCCTGCTTCTGCTGTTTTCTCAAATGCCAAGGTGCTGTATTTTGGGGTAGTGTGTTCTGAACTCCGTCACGATAAAATGATGAGTTACTGAGTTGACCACCCCTATGCAGAACCTTCTGAGAAGATTTATGAAATGCATCTCAGGAATATCCTAGGGTTGGGGGAGAGAAAATGGGGAAGCATTTATCCTTCTGCTCCCAGGCCCCTGTGGACAAAGATTGCCCCATGGGCCTCAATACACCTGTATTTGCCTCGTCTAGGGCAGAGTGTGGGGAACGCCAGGGGCATGATCCTTACATAAGCTTGTTGGTTACACAGTGTCCCTTTAACAAGACCTGGTATCTTGCTGAATAAATGGTAAACTATTTTTAACCTCCTGGGACTTGGATCGTGGGTCTTGCCTGCCTATAGCCCTGGCTATAAAACTCTAGGTGCCCCAATGTAAGGCTGGTAAGAATGGTGGTTGTGGAATTTCTACTTGAAAGGAGTCTGGGGGCAGCTATCTGTTTGGGACTTGGGGTAGGTTGTACAGAACAGTCATTGTCTTTACTTAGGTTGCATGTGTATTTGGGGCAGGCCAAAGGGATCTGAGGGGCTGTTAGCTCTGAACACAGCCACCAAGAGTAAGACCTGTGGGCACGGTGGCTCATGTCTGTAATCCCAGCACTTTTGGAGGCTGAGGTGGATGGACTGCTTCAGCCCAGGAGTTCGAGATCAGCACGGGCAACATAGACTCCATCTCAAATTTTTTTTTACTTATTTATTTATTTATTTATTTTTGAGATGGGGTCTCACTGTTTCGCTCAAGCTGGAATACGATTGTGTGATCTTGGCTCATCGCAGCCCCAGCCTCTCGGGCTCAAGCAGTTCTCCCACCCTAGCCTCCCAAGCACCTGGACCACAGGCATGTGCCATCACACTTTGTTAATTTTTGTATATATTTGTAGAGACAGCATCTCACTATGTTGCCCAGTCTAGTCTGGAATTCTTGGGCTCAAGTCATCCTCCCACCTCAGCATCCTAAAGTGCTGGGATTATAGGCATGAGCCATCATGCCTGGCCCATCTCAATGTTTGAAAAAATAAATTAAAAACAAAAAGAGTAAGGTCCTTCTTGAGCAACTTCTGCCTCTGGTAGCCCAGAATCTTCAAGGCTTTTCATGCCTGATTGCTCCTTGCAAAATGGTGCAGAGTATTTGGCTGGTTTCTCTCTCTTTCTTATCCAGTGTGCCAATCTCTCCTGCCCACGCCCTCACTGGGGTGAAGGGTGAAGGGTGAAGGTGAGCAAAGAAGAAATCCTCTCCCAGCACAGGAGCTGTAAATGAGGTCTCAGTTGCCAAGGCTTCAGAGAAATGTCTTCAACCCCCAAAGTTTGTGACACTCCCGAGTTCCAAGCGGTGTAATCCAAGCACAACAGTGAGACTGGCAGTTACGCAGTGTCTTCTGGTGCCAAGTTTTCAGAGTGGGAAGCCACCGCAGTCACATGCGTCATCTTACTCAATCAGCCCTCTTAGACCTGCAGGAAGGGTGACTTGTTTAGTATGTGGTTTGTGTACTTTGGACGTGTCTTGGCTTGAAAAGTAGTCATGAATTACCATGCATCTACAACCCTCAGCCATTGTCTCTTGAACCTTGGTTTCTCTCTGGTAAACATCTTTTTCAGTTGCCCCCTTTGACTCCCCAGTTGTTTTGACCTGAGGAAAGGTGGGGGAGGCAGAGTGATGAAGAGAATCACCTGGTATCTCCTGGCTTTGTGGCTTTGCTCACGTGCTTCTCCCCTTTCATTCTCCCTCCAGCCCTGCTCCTAGCCAGAAAACTACCCCCATTCTCTAAGCCTTACCTTTTCTAGGGCAGCTGTCCACTCCAGTTCCCAGGGGCTACCTTCCCTGAAAACATGGCACTTCTCTGCTCAACGCATTTAGCCATGAATCTGGTGAGCCTGATGGAAGCTCTGGTCTTGTCATTTATCTTTGCAGGCGCTTCTACTTTATCTTTATCCCTCTCCCATACCGTCTAGTAGATTGTAAGCTCCTTGAATTTGTTTCAGTTTGTGACCTCCACAGGTCCTAATTCAGTGTCTTAGACACAAAAGGAATCAATAAATGAACAGAAAAAAGGTGCACGAAAATCTGGGGAAGGACACTCTGATGGCCTCTGTCTCCATTGGGTCTTAAACATGTTTGAGAAATTGGATGATCTCTAGCACCCAAATAATGAACACTGTACCAGTGTTTGTCAAGTTTGCTTGCTGCCATCTTCCTTCCTTTCATACCATGATTGAATACCTTATGTAACATGCAATCATTAAGAGTGTGAACTTCAGAGAGAGACCACCTTGGTTCAAATCCTAGCTCTTCTTCTATAGTCTGTGTGACCTTGGACAAGTGACTTAAGCTCTCTGAGCTTCATTTTTCTCATTTGTAAAATGTGGATAATAATAATAGTGGTGTCTTCAGGCAGATGAGATGAGGTAATTAATAGAAAGCATTTAGCAGGATGAGTTCTCAGAGAAATACAGTTTTTGGCTATCTGTGGGGAGTTCATCATCCAACAGGAAAATACACATTAATGCAACTATGTGTTTTAAGTTGGGTGCCCTCAGAAATTGACCTGATGATGCAGATTTGAGAACAAATTGTGTATTTGAGAGGTGACCCCCAGAGGCACAGATAAAGAAGAGGGGAAGTGAGACAGTGCAGGATACATTAATGAGCAGATTACCACTGTGGGCACTCAGGTTCAATCCTGCTGGGGACCTCTGGGAGACAGCAGAGAGCAAACCTCAGAGTTGTCTCTCCTCTTGCCAAGGGCAAGAAAGTTGGAGTCTTTTCATCACCTCCTGTTACTCATTGCTTGAGGATTGCTCCTGAAGGCTTTCCTCCCTTGTATTTTCAGGACACTCTCCCCAGGCAGCCAAAGACTGTTCTTAGGCTAAGAGTCAAAGATGCTTACAGAAGAAAGCCTGGAGTCAGGGTTATGGTCCCACTGGACCCTGTGCTGGGGAGAATTGATGGATAAGCATTGACTGTGATAGCCCTTGTTCTGAGTTCTGCTGTTATCCATAAGAGTTGGTGGAGAAAAATCATCTTTTTTGAGATTGTTCAAGGGTAAGGTTTAGGTATGGGGGCATAGGCTTCTGAAGAAAACCCTGCTGCCTCTGTAATGACTTGATTGTCAAGTTGCATCTCTGAAATCTCAGCACCCACCAAGCCCTTTCAACACCGAGGGTCAGCTCTGGAAGTGCAGAGACTGTTGCCAGCGCTCGCAGGGAGAAGGGCTCCACCCTCATTAACTCACCGGGATTTTACAACCCAGCTATGTGAGCAGCAGTGCACAGCTGGGGCAGGAAAGAGCAACCTCACAGATTCAAAAAGGATAATGCTGCTTCCTGCACCTTCCCCACTTTTCAAAACTGGAAATAGCAGAGGCAAGGGGAAAAAATGTGCAGAAAGCACAGCAAATTGGGGGAAAAGCTGTTGCAGTTTTGCCTTTGTATGTTCCTCATTAATGTCTGCCTTTTTCCTGCCATGATTGTCTCCAGAACTTATGGTTGAAAGGAAATGGGCTTGTGAGTAGAGCTGGAGAGAAATCAAGAAGTTATGCTAAAATAGTAGTGGCAGGAAAAAAAAAAGCATTTAAGAAATATTCCTATTCCACAGAGAATTTTAGGGGCTCTTGGGGGTCTCACAGCAAATCTGACTCCTAAGCATGGCCAGACCAAGAGGTACAAGACAAGGTGACTTAAAGTGCTTGTGAGAAACCCTCAGACTCACAGTTCCTCATACCTCATACTCACACCTACCACTTTTCCCTCCTGGTTCATTTAAAGCTATAATAGTCATTTCTCTTTCTCTCTTTCTCTCTTTCTTTCTTTTCTTTCTTTCTTCTTTTCTTTTCCTTCCTTCCTTCCTTCCTTCCTTCCTTCCTTCCTTCCTTCCTTCCTTCCTTCCTTTCTTCTTTCTTTCTCTCTCTCTTTCTTTCTTTCTCTTTTTTTGCACTCTACTGCCCAGGCTGGAGTGCAATGGTGTGATCTCAGCTCACTGCAACCTCTGTCCCCCGGGTTCAAGCAATTCTCCTGCCTCAGTCCCGAGTAGCTGGGATTACAGGTATGCGTCACCATGCCTGACTGATTTTTGTATTTTAGTAGAGACAGGGTTTCACTAAATTTTCATTTATGTTGGCCAGGCTGGTCTCAAACTCCTGACCTCGTGATTCACTGCCTTGGCCTCCCAAAGTGTTGGGATTACAGGCGTGAGCCACTGTGCCCGGCCTATAATAGTAATTTCATACCTACAGTTTTGATTTTTGTTTATTTTTATTTACTTTTTGTTTTTTAGAGACAGAGTCTCATTTGGTTGCCCAGGCTGCTCCTGAACTCCTGGCCTCAAGTGAGTCTCCCACCTTGGCCTCTCAAAGTGTTGGGATTACAGGTGTGTACCACTGTGCCAGGCCTGATGTTTTACGTTCACCTTTGCCTTTATCTGTGAATGTACTGAGTTGAGTAGTGTCTCCCCAAAATTCAGGTCCACACAGGATCCCAGAGTATGACCTTTTTTGGAGATAGAGTCTTTGCAAATTTGTTAGGTTGGTGCAAAATTAATTGCAGTTTTGGCCATTGAAAGTAATTGCAAAAACTGCAATTACTTTTGCACCAACCTAATAGTCAAGATGAAATCATGCTGGATTAAAGAGGCCCTAAATCCAGTATGGTTAGTGTCCAATAAGAAGATGCAAATTTGGACACAATGACACAGATACACAAGGAAGGAGGCCATGTGAAGGTGGAGGCAGAGATTGGAGTGGCGCAGCTGCAAGCTAAGGAATGCCAAAGGTTTCCAGCAGCCCTTAGAAGCTAGAGAGAAGCAAGGAAAAATTCTTCCCTAGACCCTTCAGAGGGAGCATGGGCTTGCCAACACCTTGCTTTCTGAGCCGTTGCCTCTAGAACTGTGAGACAACACATTTTTGTTGTTGAATTCACCCAGTTTGTGGTACTTTGTTTTGGCAGCTCTGGGAGACTAATCCAGAGTAGAAGCCACCTGAGGGCAGGGATTATGGTTTACCCATCTTATGCCTTTCTGCAGTGTTTAGTTCCAAATGTGGCTGACTCAAGATGTTAAAGGGAGCCTGACTGCTGGCAGAGCTGTAGAAATGAGGTTGTCAATCTGAGAGCAGGGCTCAGGGGTTTGGGGACTAGGTAGTTTCCTCTCGAGAGGACAGGACAGTATTGGGGAAGGGAAACACTTAAGAGAGAGTTGATGGTTAACTAGGACCTCTTGAATCTGTCTCCCAATTGCGGCTAGAGCTGGCCTGATTTCTGGGCCCCCACATCTAATTATGTTGGTTCCATGGTGGCTCCCACCTGTAATCTCGGAACTTTGGGAGGTGGAGGTGGGTGGATCGCTTGAGCTCAGGAGTTTGAGACCAGCATGGGCAACATGGTGAAACCCCATCTCTACAAAAAATTACAAAAATTAGCTCGGTGTGCTGATGTATGCCTGTAGTCCCAGCCCCTCAGGACGCTGAGGTGGGAGGATTGCTTGAGCCCAGGAGGTCGAGGCTGCAGTGAGCCCTGATAATGCCTGGGTGACAGAGCAAGAGCCTGTCTAAAAAAAAAAAAAAAAACATTATTATGTGGATTCAAAGAGACTCAGATGCTCCTTCTAGGAGCAGGGGCAAATCCTCGGGCATCCGAGGTCCTGACTGTGGATTCCCCCAGCTGGTTTCCAGAGGACTGCTGAGTATCGCCAAGGGTGGAAACAAGGGGGTGTTGGGTTGGGGTTGAGACTTTAGCAAATAGCTCATTGTTCTCTTTCACCCTTCTGTGAAAGAGGATCAGAAGTTCAGGGCATGGCTCTAAGGAAGTTCCTGGCAGCTCTGTTTATAGTAGCAAGATTTTGGAAATGACCCAAGTGTCTGACAATAGATGATTGGTTAGATAAGGTATGGGTTAGCCAGATGTTGGAATTTTATTCAGCCATTAAAAATGATGTCATAGATGATTGTTTATTGACATGATAGGAGGATATCCTGTATAGAAAACACATATAATATTTTACACATATGATATGTGCAAGATATATGTATGCAGGCATAGGAAAAAAATCTGCAAGGACATAAGACTAAGGTCTTAACAAGGGTCTTCTCTGGTTAGATAATGGATGATTTTTTTCCTCTCGCAATTGGCACATACATTTTTGTAATATAAAACCGAAGTTATTTTTTGTTTTAAGAAATGGCTCCTGCAGGCGGGGTGTGGTGGCTTATGCCTGTAATCCCAACACTTTGGGAGGCTGATGTGGGCGGATCACCTGAGGTCAGGAGTTCGAGATCAGTCTGACCAACATGGTGAAATCCTGTCTCTAATAAAAATACAAAAAATTAGCCTGGTGTGGTGGCTCATGCTTGTAGTCCCAGTTACTCAGGAGGCTGAGGCAGGAGAATTGCGTGAACCTGGGAGGTTCAAGTGAGGTTACAGTGAGCCGAAATCACACCACTGCACTCTAGTCTGAGTGACAGAGTGAGACTGTCTCAAAAAAAAAAAAGAAAAGTAAGAAAAAAAGAAAAGAAATGCACCTGCAGTATTCTATAGGTTGTGCCATAAGTATCCTCCTTCCTTTCCTCTTATGAGAGCTCAATTTTCTGTTTTTTTTTTTTTTTTTTTGAATAGGATTGGGCTCCTTTTCTTTTCTTTCTTTCTTTCTTTTTTTTTTTTGAGACGGAGTTTCGCTCTTGTTGTCCAGGCTGGAGTGCAGTGGCGCAATCTCGGCTCACAGCAACCTCCGCCTCCTGGGTTTAAGTGATTATTTTGCCTCAACCTTCCAAGTAGCTGGGATTACAGGCATGTGCCACCATGCCCGGCTAATTTTGTATTTTTTTAGTAGCGATGAGGTTTCTCCCTGTTAGTCAGGCTGGTCTTGAACTCCCGACCTCAGGTGATCTGCCTGCCTCGGTTGGCCTCGGATCTGCCTGCCCTGTAATCCCAAAGTGCTGGGATTATAGGCATGAGCCACTGTGCCTGGCCAGGCTTTCTTTCTTAATGTGTCAACAGAGAGCCATGGCAGCAATGCAGAGAAAACCTCCTTACCAGGGCAGATGTGAAGTTTACCAGATGCTTTCCAGCCCCTTGGGCACCACCTCTTTGGTGCTGAGTGTGGCTGATCTCACCTGCGATGATTTCCTTCCTTCTCTGCCCTTTCTGCTATACAGGGTGGCTGGGACTTCCCTGACCTCCACCCACCCTGACCTTCCAACCTTGTGTCTACCTCGCATTCTCTCTATTCAATCTCATCTTGCTTGAAATACTAAACCATATCCCATGTCCCCAAATATTGATTTTTAAAAGTGATATTGTTCTACTACAGTTCAGCTCAGCCAACATTTATTTTACCACTTATTTTGTGCCAGGCACTGAGGCGAGCTGTTGGATAGTAATGATCACCAGGACAAGGGTCTATGGCCAAGAAGGGATTGGAGCTAATGGAGCATCTACTAAGTACCAAGCCCTTTGCTGAGGACTTTGTATACACTCTCACTTTTAATTTAATCCAGGCAGCAATCCTTTGAGTGACCACTAATATTTTTACGGTACAGATGAAAAGTGAGGGTTAGAGAGGACTCACTACGTGTTTAAATAGTGATGGTTTTTTTTTTTTTTTTTGAGATGGAGTCTTCCTCTGTTGCCCAAGTTGGAGTGCAGTGGCATGATCTTGGCTCATTGCAACGTCTGCCTCCCAGGTTCAAGCAATTCTCCTGCCTCAGCCTCTCAAGTAGCTGGGGCTACAGGCATGTGCCGCCACACCCAACTAATTTTTGTATCTTTAGTAGAGACGGGATTTTGCCAGGTTGGCCAGGATGGTCTCGATCTCTTGACCTTGTGATCTGCCTGCCTCAGCCTCCCAAAGTGCTGGGATTTCAGGCCTGAGCCACTGTGCCCGACCCCTGGGGATTTTTTTTTTTTTTGAATTTTTAAATTTTTTTATGGAGTCTCGTTTTGTTGCCCAGGCTGGAGTGCAGTGATGTGATCTTGGCTCACTGCAACCTCCACCTCCTGGGTTCAAGCAATTCTCCTGCCTCAGCCTCCTGGGTAGCTGGGACTACAGGCACGCACCACCACTTCAGCTAATTTTTGTGTTTTTAGTAGAGATGGGGTTTCACTATATTGGCCAGGCTGGTCTCGAACTCCTGTGCTCATGATCCACCTGCCTCAGCCTCCCAAAGTGTTGGGATTACAGGCGTGAGCCACCGTGCCCAGCAGTGATGGGGGCTTTTAAACCCAGTCTGACTCTATCACTGCTATGCCTACTACTCTACTCTAATTACCTTAGAGCCTGAAGTCATTTTCTTTACACAGCGCTCAGTTAGTAATATATAAGAGTTTGCTTAACTATTCCTTGCTTGGAACGGCTAGGTAGTTTTAAGTATTTCCACTATTGTAAGAAGACCTTGCTCTACTCATATATGTATACATATCAGCCACTGATCTTTAAAAAAAATCTTGCATATACATGGACATTCGTGTGTGAGAAAAAAAAAGATGGAAAGAAAATACAGTAAACATTAAACAACAGTTACACGTGGGAAGTAGACTGGGCGTGGGAGACATGAGAGAAAAACTTTTACTTGAAAAAATAAACATTTTATTAAGAGCAGTTTTAGGTTCACAGCAAAATAGAGTAAGAAGGTACAGAGATTTTCCATATACCTCCTGCCCCCACATATGCCCAGCCTCCCCCACTATCAAAATCTGCACCAAAGTATACATTTGTTAAAATTGGTGAACATACATTGACACATTATTATCACCCTAAGTCCATAGTTTACCCTAGGGTTCACTCTTGGTGCTGTACATTCTGTGCATTTGAACAAAATCCACTTCATACAGAGCAGCCTCACTGCCCTAAAAATCCCACATGCTCTGCCTATTCAACCAGGCAATGCCCTCAGCTCCTGGCAACCGTTGATCTTTACTGTCTCCACAGTTTTGCCTTTTCTAGAATCTCATATAGTTGGAATCATACAGTATGTAGATTTTTCAGATGGGCTTTGTTCACCTAGTAATATGCATTTAAGATTCCTCCGTGTCTTTTCATGGCTTGATAACCCATTTCTTTTTAGCGTTGAATAATATTCCACTGTCTGCATGTACCACAGTTTATCCATTCACCAACTGAAAGTCATCTTGGTTGCTTCGGAGTTTTGGTAATTATGAGTAAAGTTGTTATAAACGTTCATGTGCAGGTTTTTGTGCGGACATGTTTTCAACTCATTTGGGTAAATACCGAGGAGCACGATTGCTGGATCATATGGTAAGAGTATGTTTAGTTTTGTAAGAAACTGCCAAACTGTCTTTCAAAGTGGTGGTACCATTTTGCATTTTCACATGCAATGAATGAAAGTTCTTGTTGCTGTTCATCCTTGCCAGCATTTGGTGGTATTACTGTTTTGGTTTTTGGCTATTCTAATAGGTGGGTAGTAGCATCTTACTGTGTTTTAATTTGAAATTCCCTGATGCACATGATGTTGAGCATCTTTTCATGTGCCTGCTTTCCATCTGATATCTTCTTTGTTGAGGTGTCTGTTTAGATAATTTGGTTATTTTAAAAATTGGATTGCTCATTTTCTTACTGTTGAGTGAGTTTTTTTTCTTTTTTTCGACTAGTCAAATGCCGTAGTGATAAGGGGGGAAAGAGTAGAACAAGGAGTTCAACCTGTAACTGACTGTGAACAAACTCACTACCTTCGGACCAGCCTTACTGTTGAGTTTTAAGAGTTCTTTGCGGCCGGGCATGGTGGCTCACGCCTGTAATCCAAGCACTTTGGAGGCCAAGGCAGGCAGATCACCTGAGGTTGGGAGTTCAAGACCAGCCTGACCAACATGGTGAAACCCCGTCTTTATTTAAAAAAAAAAAAAAAGAGAGAGAGAGTTCTTTGCATATTTTGGATAACAATGCTTTATCAGATATCTTTTTCAAATAATTTCTCCCACTTTGTGACTTGTCTTCTCATTCTCTTGAGAACTGTCTGTTTTTACTTTACACATTTCAGTATTGTTTGATTTTTTTCCCTGCAAAGAGTATACTGTGCTTTTTGTGATGGCCTTCCAATGCATTCAGAAGCATGCAAATAAATAAGATTTTTATCAGCAATGTAACTGCTTTTAGAAGGATTCCTAGTGAAAAGAAAAGGTTTCTCCCAAACAGAGAGCCCATATTCTCTCTTAACCCTGCCAAGAGGAGAGAACGTAAGCATAGTGAATAACTCCGACTGGAGGTAAGGAATGTTGTAATAGCTGTATGTGGTTACGACAGTGTCATGTATTTCAGAGTTTAATGACTATATTATACATTTATATGTCTGAAAGGGGCTTGGATAAACAGGAGAGTCTCTGCCTCTCTCAAAAGAAATCCTAATGAATTTGATTCCCTTTGGCTAAAAGAAAAAACTGGAGCCAGCTGTCTCAGTTGGAGAGCGCAAAGAGAAAGGTTAGAAAAAAGAGAACATACTCGAGGCTGGAAAAAGACATTCAGCAGAGGAGAGACTTCTTCAGCTTATGGACTTCTGTGGCCCTTATAGGAAGAGGCTCCACATTTATTCTGGTCAAATGCCTTGGATCCCAGGCCAACCACATCATAAACTGATTGTGTGACTTGAACAAGATGCTTAGTTGTTTTGAGCCACAGTTTCCTCATTTGGAAGATCCAGATTCTAATAATAATAGTAACTACCTCACAGGGTTGTTTTGAAAATAAATGACCTTCCCTTTCAAAGTGCTTTGTAAAGAACTAAGTGCTTGTTCTAACGTGCTATGCAAATATTTTGTGACTATATGGACAAATTGCATTTGAATGTTTGCTGTGTGCTGAGCATTGGTTACACAGAAAGCAATGGGTGTACAAAATGGATCTATTATGGCCAGGCGTGGTGGCTCACACCTGTCCAAGCACTTTGGAGGCCAAGGCGGGCGGATCACCTGAGGTCGGGAGTTCAAGACCAGCCTGACCAACATGGTGAGACCCCTGTCTTTAAAAAAAAAAAGGATATGTTACACAAACAATAACATTATTATTATACAAAATAATGCTTGGCGCTTACTCTCAAGAAACTTACAGACAATATAAAAAGAAAGGCTGGATGTGGTGGCTCATGCCTGTAATCCCAGCACTTTGGGAGGACAAAGCAGGAGGATCACCTGAGCCCAGGAGTTTAAGACCAGCCTGGGCAACATAGTGAGTCCCCTGACTAATAAAAAACATTAATCAGGCATGGTGGTGCACTTCTGTAGTCCCAGCTACCTGGGAGGCTGAGGCAGGAGAACCACTTGAGCCCAGGAGGTTGAGTCTGCAGTGAGCCGTGATTGTGCCACTGCATGCCAGCCTAGGTGACAGAGCAAGACCCTGTCTCCAAAAAAAAAAAAAAAAAACAGAGAACGAACAAGTATGTGGAAAAGATAGTTCCAATACTGTTTCACTGTAGCTTATAAGCTTATATCAGATAATTTACAACTTAAAAATACAGGGTCATCTGTGCTGTTCATTATTGTAAGAATGTTCGTCTCATCTTCCAAAGTAGATTGCAGGCTCCTTGGAGGTAAGGCCCGTGTCTTCTTTTTCCTCCCACAGCAATTTATATGGAGGTTTGGGAGGAAAAAACCATATCTGTTACCATTTATGGAGGGTTCTCTGTGGACTAGGCACTTTGTTAAAATATTTTAGATATATCATGGAATCTTTGGAACGATCCTATGAGGTAATTTTATTTTATTATTATTATTTTTTTGAGACAGTCTCTCGCTCTGTCGCCCAGGGTGGAGTGCAATGACGCTATCTCGGCTCACTGCAACCTCCCAGACTCAAAGTGATTTTCCTGCCTCAGTCTCCCAAATAGCTTGGGTTACAGGCGCTTACCACCACACCCAGCTGATTTTTGTATTTTTAGTAGAGACAGGGTTTCACCATGTTGGCCAGGCTGGTCTTGAACTCCTGACCTCAGGTGACCCACCTGCCTCAGCCTCCCAAAGTGCTGGGATTACAGGCATGAGCCACCTTACCTGGCCTTTATGAGGTAATTTTATAATTTCAATTATGCAAATGAGGAAGCCAAGGCCCAGAGTTGAATAGCTTTCATAAGGCATCTCAGCTGCTGAGTGGTGGGATTAATATTTGAACCTTGGTTTATCTGACTTTTTAGCTCATATTCTTCTTTAAAAATAATTTTTATTGTGTATCTTTGAGATTTACAACATGATGTTATAGAATTCAGATATAGATAGTAAAATGGTTACTATAGTGAAGCAGATTAACATATCTATCATATCACAGTTACTTTTTTTGTGACAAGAGCAGCTAAAATCTACTTAGTTCACACAAATTTCAAAGCAATGCGATTTTATTAACTTAGCCCTAATGTTGTACATTAGATTTCTAAATGTGTTCATCCTACATATCTGCTCTTTTGTGTCCTTTGACCTACATGTCCCCATTTCCTCTCCCCCTCCCCCTTGCCATGGTAACCACTGTTTTATTCTCTCTTTGTGTATTTGAGCTCTTTTTTTTTTTAAACTCACATACAGGTGAGATCATGCATATTTTTATTTCTGGCTTAATTCACTTAGCACATGTCTTCCAGGTTCATCTACGTTCTGGTACAAATGAAAGGATCTCCTTTTTTAAGACTGAATAATATTCCTCTGTGTGTGTTTGTGTGTGTGTGTGTGTGTGTGTGTGTGTGTTTTTATGGACTATATTTTCTTTATTAATTTGTCCATAGATGACATTTAGGTTGTTTCCATATCTTGGCTTTTGTGAATAATGCTTCAATGAGCATGGGAGTACAGATGTGTTTATGAGGTGATGATTTCATCTCCTTGGGGTATACACCCAGATGAGAAATTGCTGAAAAGCCTGTATTCTTAACAACTAGGCAGGGAGTTCTGGAAATTTGTTGACTGGTTGCTAAACTAATCTTGGAGCCTAAAGTACTTAGTGTTGAGCTTAACAGGAGGTATGAGGTAAGGTATTAGAGAGCTTCGAGGGGTGATGGGAAGCTTTGGGCTCTTATCATTTTTCTGGAGGATATTTTCGTAGTTGGGGATCACATGCATTTTCCTGTTTCTGCTCCATTAGAACTGATAGTATTTTCTGGTTCTGATTTAGTAGTCAATTGAAGAGCCCTGTGAATTCCCCACGTGAGGACAGTTCAGTCTAGATGGGAGCATAGCATGCCTATGGGGTAGTATACAGAGTAGAGGCCCAGGGACCAGGCAGATCTGGGGTAGGGGCCATCTGGGATGCTGCTTATAAGGACCAAGTGATTGAGAGGACATAAAACCAGAGCTAGGAAGGGGAGATGCTGGGAGAAACAGTGAGACAAACTGAGGGTCAACTAAAGCCCTCCAAAATTGAATGGTTGTGTTCCTCATTGTTCTTGCCCTTTTAAGTGAACGGAATTAGCTCCATCAGTCAGAATCCAGCAGGAAGCAGCCAGCACACTGAAAAGGTAGTCAAAAGGCTGGGTGCAGTGGCTCATGCCTGTAATCCCAGCAGTTTGGGAGGCTGAGGCGGGCAGATCACCTGAGATCAGGAGTTTAAGACCAGCCTGACCAACAGGGAGAAACCCTGTCTCTACCAAAAATTCAAAATTAGCTGGGTGTGGTGGTGCATGCCTGCAATCCCTGCTACTCGGGAGACTGAGGCAGGAGAATCGCTCGAAATTGGGAGGCGGAGGTTGCGGTGAGCCAAAATTGTGCCATTGCACTCCAGCCTGGGTGGCAAGAGCAAAACTCCATCTCAAAAAAAAAAAAAAAAAAAAGTAGAGTCAAAAAGAGCTTAATAGAGGGGCTATTTGGAGAAAGTAAGAGAAACCAGCAGGGGCCGTCAAAGCACTTTGGTCTAGCAGTTAGCAGGAGGTGCTGCTACCCCTGGGCCTGAAGGGGCAAGAGAACAAGAGCAGATACAGGAACGCCCTGAGAGCTTTAGCTCTAGGACAGGCCCCTAACAGGACCTGTGACCTTTGCAAGAGAAATACAGCCACTGCCAACCTTCAGTGTGGTAGGAAGTGAGCCAGGGGAATAAACTCTCCAAGTTCTCTCTCTTTCACCCTTTGACTTCCTGCCACTCACATCAGTTTCATCCAACCAGATGCCAAAAAGTGAGGGAGTCAGCTCATGTTATCAGCAACCTGGACACAGAGCAGACAAGGATGGATCTGAGGGGCAAAGGGAGCATCCTCTGTCTTTATCCATAGATGTACTTAGAAACTGCTAGGAACACAACCCAAGATGCTATCCATAGGGAAGTATCTAAATAAACTGTGATGTGTCCATGCTAGGAAATCCTATGCAGCAGTTGAAAAGACAGAATAGATCAATAGTTATTGGTGTGGAGAGATTGCTGAGACCTATTATTGAGTAATGAAGCAAATTGCAGAAAAATGCCCAGAGTAGGATGGGATGTTTACCCACCCCACCACTCACCACCACATACACTATTATTAAGTCTATTAAAGCCTGGTGTGGTGGCTCACACCTGTAATCCCAGTACTTTAGGAGGCCAAGACGGGGAGATCACCTGAGGTCAGACCAGCCTGGCCAACATGGTGAAACCCCATCTCTACTAAAAATACAAAAATTAGCCGGTGTGATGGCGCCCGCCTGTAATCCCAGCTAGTCTGGGAGGCTGAGGCAGGAGAATTGCTTGAACCTGGGAGGTGGAGGTTGCAGGTTGCTGTGACCTGAGATTGTGCCATTGCACTCCAGGCTGGGCAGAAAAAGCCAAACTTCACCTCAAAAAAAAAAAAAAGTCTATTAAATGTCCCATGTCTTTTATGGTATTTTGTGTATATGCATATGTACAAATGCAAAGTTTGGAATAACATACATCAAACTGGTAATAGCGATTTGCTCTGGGGAGGTGGGAGGAGGCTCAGGATTCAGGGGGTGGTCAGAGGGGCTTCAGTTGTGGTAGACACTACTGGCTGCTTAATCACAGCCGTTGCCCCTCACCCAGGTCTTTAATGCTAACAACTCAAATCCTGATCAGGTATCAAAGGGAGACATTGTGCTCAGGGAAGTTAGGTCCAGGTGTCAAATCCCGGTTGATCTAAGCCAAGGATGCTTATACCACTCCCCTTTGCCTGTGATTTGTCTAGGGGTAGGCATGTGACCTAGTCTGCTGTTGATTTTTTTTTTTTTTTTTCGGCTTCCAATTCCATTTTAATTTTGTTTCTTTTCTTTTCTTTTCTTTTTTTAAGACAGAGTCTCACTGTGTTACCCAGGCTGGAGTGCGGTGGCACGATCTTGGCTCACTGACATCTTCCCCTCCTGGGTTCGAGCGATTCTCCTGCCTCAGCCTCCCAAGTAGCTGGGACTACAGGCACCCGCCACCATGCCCAGCTAAGTTTTTGTATTTTTAGTAGAGACGGAGTTTCACCATGTTAGCCAGGACGGTCTTGACCTCCCGACCTTGTGATCTGCCCGCCTTGGCCTCCCAAAGTGCTGGGATTACAGGCGTGAGCCACTGCATCCAGACTAATTTTGTTTCTTTGTATGTCTTTCCTTAAATATACACTCCATCACCTTGGCTCAGCGCATGTCACCAAAAATTCTCCAGGGATTTCATAGTTTGGACCTCGGTGGCGTTGCTGGCCCTGGATTATCCGTGCAGGGAGGCCTGCACCTCTGACAGTTGGCTGCAGCAGGGGGTGCCCCTCTTCTGCGCTTTGTGGTACGTATCTGTGTTGCCAAAGTAGCGGTCCCAGTACAGAAAGCCTTCCTTCTGCTGCTTCTCCTTCCAGCAGTTGTTCCAGAGGCTGGCGATATAATCATCTTCCACATTTGGTTTGATTGTTTTGAGACTGTGATGTGGCCCACAGACGGTCTTAGGCTCAGACTGTAGCGTGGACTGGAGACCATGAGCTGGCTGAGAACTGACACGAGGATCAGGGTGAGGATGGGCATCAGCTGCACAAACACCCCTAGCCCACGGTCACCCTGGTTCTCCCTGCGGTCCTGCCTTTACTGGTATGTATAGCACATGTGGCCATTGCTGTAGATGTGGACTTTACTAGAAGGGAAGCCACCGCCAAAGAACATGTTGAAGAGGCCTTCAGGGGAGATGTCAGCCTCAAAGCCACGGTGGAAGTCCCCATGCCCGTAGCTGGGCTGGGCTGCCTGGCTCCTGTTATCGCTGAAATGGTCATACTGCTTCCTCCTTCCTTCCTTCCTTCCTTCCTTCCTTCCCTCTTTCTCTACTTTCCTTTCCTTTCCTTCTTTCCTTTCTTCTCGAGACAGAGTCTTGCTCTGTCACCCAGGCTGGAGTGCAGTGGCTCGATCTCAGCTTGCTGCAACTTCTGCCTACCAGGTTCAAGCAATTCTCCTGCCTCAGCCTCCCGAGTAGCCGGGATTACAGGCGTGAGCCACCACGCCCGGCTAATTTTTGTATTTTTAGTAGAGACAGGGTTTCACCATATTGGCCAGGCTAGTCTTAAACTGGCTGATCTCTAATTCCTGACCTCCTTTTTCCTCCCACCTCGGCCTCCCAAAGTGCTGGGATTACAGGTGTGAGCCATCGTGCCTGGTCTTTGTGCTTCCTCTTCTCTGGGTTGCTGAGTATCGCATATGCTGTGCCAATGGTTTTGAAAGCTTCGGTGGCACCAGGTGCAGTTCTTTTCTGGGTGGAATTTGAGGGCCAGTTTGCGGTAGGCCTTCTTCAGGTCCTCATCTGAGGCCCCTCTGCTCACCCCCAGGATCTCATAGTAATCCTTACATTGCTTGACGCTTTTCACAGCTGCAACTCGTTCTGCAGTGTAGCCTTTGGTGCTCTCTTCCTCTTCCAGCTTCACCGTTGGCCTAGGGGGACATCAGTCCCACCTGCTTTCCTGTAGGCAGCATGGGTTGCATCTGTGGATTGGGGTTGGTCACCAGCAGTTTGTGGTTCCTGATTGAGGGACTCCATCAGGAGGTGCAAACTCGTGGTGTCAGGTACAGCCGCTGTGCCTTCTTCAGGAGGTGGAGCACCCAGTTGGGCTGGGTGTTCTGGATGGCATTGAGGGAGATATTGATACAGAGCTCGTCTTCATCCTTGTTGGATTACATGACAGAACCAGAGCATGGAAACTGCTGTTGACTTTTAAGAAGTATTTTTTTTTTTGTTTTAATAACAGAACAGAGTATAGTAGATGAAGATAAAGAGTTCTGCTTCTCCTTTTCCTTTTTGCCTTGGGATAGAGTTGTTGGAAATGTGAATCTTGGAGTTATGGCAAGTATCTTGTGATCCAGAGGAAGAGGCCAGGAGAGGCTGGTGCAGTGGCTCATGCTTGTAATCCCAGCACTTTGGGAAGCCGAGGTGGGCAGATCATGAGGTCAGGAGTTTGAAACCAGCCTGACCAATATGGTGAAACCCTGTCTCTACTAAAAATACAAAAATTAGCCAGGCCTGGTGGCCCATGCCTGTAGTCCCAGCTACTTGAGAGGCTGAGGCAGGAGGATCCTTTGAACCCGGGAGGCAGAGGTTGCAGTGAGCCAAGATTGTGCCACTGCACCCCAGCCTGGGTGACAGAGCAAGACTCCATCTCAAAAAAAAAAAGAAAAAGAAAAAGAAAAAGAAAAAGAAAGAAAAAAGATAAATGTCAGGAGAAACATAGAGACATCAGCCCAGCATCTTAATTTTTTTTTTTTTTTTTGAGACAGAGTTTTGTTCTTGTTGCCCAGGCTGGAGTGCAGTGGCACAATCTCGGCTTACCGCAACCTCCGACTCTCGGGTTCAAGTGATTCTCCTGTCTCAGTCTCCTGAGTAGCTAGGATTATAGTAATGTGCCATCATGCCCGGCTAATTTTGTATTTTTTTTAGTAGGTCAGCCTGGTCTCAAACCCCCGACTTTAGGTGACCCGCCTGCCTCAGCCTTCCAAAGTGCTGGGATTACAGGTGTGAACCACCATACCTGGCCTTTTTTTTGAGACAGAGTCTTGCTCTGTCCCTCAGGCTGGAGTTTAGTGGTGCCATAATAGCTCACTGCAGCCTCAAGCTCCTGGGCCCAACCCATCCTCCTACCTCAGCTTCCTGTGGCGGAAACCATGAGTGTGTGCCACCACACCTGGCTAATTTTTTAATTTTTTATAGAGATGGGGGTCTCACTATATTGCCAAGGCTAGTCTTGAACTCCTAGGCTCAAGCAATGCTCCTGCCTCAGTCTCCCAACCTGCTGGGATTATAGGTGTAAGCCTGGCCCAACTAGCATCTTGATATCTTCTTGCTTTTCCGAAGCAGAAACTGTTTTCCTCCAAACTTCTTGTTACCCGAGATATTTAAAAGCTTTTATTTCTTAAACTACTGTCAGCCAAGTGTTCTGTTACAATAAAACACAACATAACCAACATAGCAGTTTAATCTGAAGTGATGTATTTTCTTTTCTTTTTTTATTTTTGAGATGGAGTTTTGCTCTTGTTGCCCAGGCTGGAGTGCAGTGGTGTAATCTCGGCTCACCGCAACCTCTGCCTCCTGGGTTCAAGCGATTTTCCTGCCTCAGCCTCCTGAGTGGCTGGGATTACAGGCATCTACCGCCATGCCCAGCTAATTATTTGTATTTTTAGTAGAGAAGGAGTTTCACCATGTTGGCCAGGCTAGTCTCGAACTCCCGACCTCAGGTGATCCGCCCGCCTTAACTAACCAAAGTGCTGGGATTATAGGCGTGAGCCACTGCTCCTGGCCTGAAGTGATGTATTTTCTCAGTAGAATTTATTCATGCATTACTTGTGTAATTAGACATTTTTTGAAGGAGGGTAAAACCCCTTAGGCATTTGTACTTCATCTTCAGAACTGACCTGATCCACCTTCCACTGATCTGACTCCTTCTACCCTTCAGAGTTCTTGTTTGCCTCTGCTGCTGGCCTCTGGGCTGCCAGCAGAACTGCTTTGATTGACAACTCAGGTGTACCAGACTTTTGGAATGCACACTTTAGCCTTCCTGGGGCTGCTCCAATCCTTTGTACTCCCTCAGGCTGGGGGACCCACTGTTTAGGGCTGCCCTTTCCACAGCACTTTTTGCAGGGAGGGATGTGCCATTTGGTAACTGCGCCTCTGCCCCCCACTGCTCTTCTGGGGAGATAGAAGAGCTGCAGCACAGGAGAAGCCGGGGAACAGGCCCAAAGCCAAGAGCCCGAGTCTAGGTGGGATTCCTTTGGTTCTGGCCCTAGGCCTGGAATCTGAATATTATAGAGAAACTTACTCTAGGTTTATCCAGGGGGCCTTCCATTGCCTGTGATTTCTGAGGATGCTTTAAAACCACTAGTATTCACTGCCTCTAGTGGAGCTTCTGTACACTGGATTTTATTCCCCCCAGCTTTGAGGGCTTGTGAAACTATCTTAAAGAGTAGAGTAGCCAGGCGCAGTGGCTCACACCTGTAATTCCAGCACTTTGGGAGGCTGAGGCAGGCAGATCAATGTCAGGAGTTCGAAACCAGCCTGGCCAATAGGGTGAAACCCCGTCTCTACTAAAAATACAAAAATTAGCCGGGTATGGTGGTGTGCACCTGTAATCCCAGCTACTCAGGAGGCTGAGGCAGGAGAATTGCTTGAACCCAGGAGGCGGAGGTCACAGTGAGCCGAGATCGCGCCACTGCACTCCAGCCTGGGCGACAGAGCGAGACTCCGTCTGAAAAACAAAAGAGTAGAGTAAGTAGCTCGGGTAGGCTTGCATCTGTGGAAGGCCACCCTCACGGATGGAAGACTGGCGGGAGTTCCTTGTGACAGGCTGAGGGAGAGAAACTGAGGTCTAAGTTGGGGCCCAGGATAGGGGTGGAGGGGAGGGGATGGGTGTGAGTCTCCCCTTCCCTTCTCTGTGGGCGATGCTCCACATATGGTGGCGGGATAGTTTTCTGCATCCTGCAGAGCACGAGCGGAGATCTTTTGGATGCCGTTTCCACGGGTGTTTCAGGGAGCTCTCTGTAATAAGGGTTCCCTTTGTGGCAGTTGGCAGTCAGTTCCAAGCTCATCATTTTGTTGCAGCAGGACTTGGCAGGGGCATAGGAAAACAGGACGTCTGCTGTTCCTTTGCCACTCTGAGCTCTGCACCCACACCTATGAGGGCTACCTCCTTTCTCCATCCCGATGTCCAACCTGCCCTCTTCCTGCTTGTTCTTTTGTCCAAACCTGTGGGAGGCTGCATTCAAGAAAAGGGGTACCTGTAGTTAAAAAGGGTAGGAGGATGGGAGGAGCGGATTAAGGAAAAGCCAACTTTTGCCTCAGATGCCCGGCTGCTTTATTATGCATGCTTTTCTCTTTCTCACTGTTTTTTGGAAAGGCTGAAAATAAACACTTTTGTAATACTGACTCGTAGTTCACACTTTCCTGACAAGTTACTCAAACTGCAGCCACAGCCGCTTAAAGAGAAGTTTGACGCAAGTCTTATTCAGCAGGCGCTTTCTAATTCAGAATGTTCCAAGGCAGTTGATCTTGCTACTCCTAAACTAGTGAAGGGTCTGAGGAGGGGGCACATTGCTTAATCTGGGAGCCCTGGGCCAGAAGTCACCACCAGCGAGTCCACCAGCATCTCCACCACAAATTCAAGCTTTTCAGACTACTGGGTCCTCAGGGCTGCTACTCAGCTCACTCATTCAAGAAATGTCATAGAGTCATTAAAAATCTCACCTGGAAGAAACTATGAAAATCTCTTAATTCAAGATCCTTTTTCTGTAGGCCAGAGAGGTGACTTCCCTGCTTAAAATGAACAGAATGATTAGTGGAGGATCTGGGACTACAGCCCCAAACTCTGAAAGCTTCCTATTGAGCCATGCTTTGTTAATTTCATGGATTTGATTTATTACATTTAAGTTTTTATTACAAAAAGTTTCAAACATACACAAAAGTTGAGAGAAGAGTATAACTAACACCTACGTACCCATCACTCAATGTCAATACTGGTCGCTATTTCAATGTTGTCTTATCTAATCTTCATTTTCCCCCATTGCAACCAGATAGACATTGTAACACTTTATCCATGAGTACAGCAATATGTGTCTCTCTAACAGAAAGCTTTAAAAAATAGTGTAACCATAGTTACCATTATCACACCCACAAAATTAGCATTATTTCTTAGTGTCATAGTACTTTCAAACTCAATTTTCTCCGGTTGTATCAAAAATGTCTTTTTGCAGTTTGTTTAAATGAGGATCCAAACAGGGTCCACACATTGCATTTGTTGACATTTTTTAAGGACTTTTATACTGTCATGGCCCTTCCCCTATGCCTTCCCCATGCCATTTGTTTTTTAAAATAGTTGGGTCATCCATCCTTAGAACTTCCCACGTGGCCGGGCGAGGTGGCCCACTCCTGTAATCCCAGCACTTTGGGAGGCTGAGGTGGGGGATCCACAGGTCAGGAGATTGAGACCATCCTGGCTAACACGGTGAAACCTGTCTCTACTAAAAATACAAAAAATTAGCTGGGCGTGGTGGCATGCACCTATAGTCCCAGCTACTTGGGAGGCTGAGGCAGGAGAATCGCTTGGGCCCGGGAGGTGGAGGTTGCAGTGAGCCTAGATGGCGCCACTGCGTTCCAGTCTTGGGGACAGAGCAAGACTCCATCTCAGAAAAAAAAAAAAAAAGAAAAAGAACTTCCCACGTTCTGAATGTGGCTGGCTATATTCTGCTGGTGTCCTTTAACCTATTTTTCCATCCTGTTTCCTGTACATTGGTACTGAAGATGTGAACAACAGTGATTCTCAGCTGGGGGAAACTTTGCTTCCTTCACCTCTCCAGGGACATTTGGCAATGTCTGGACACGTTTTTGATTGTCACACCTGGGGGTGGAGGTGCTGCAGGCATCTAATGGGTAGAGGCCAGGGATGCTGCTAAACATCCTGCAGTGCACAGGACAGATGCCCACAAGAAAGAATCGTGTGTCCCCAAATGTCAGCAGTGCTGAGGTTGAGAAACTCTGACCGGGAGACTTGAGATTCAAGTTCTGCTTTTTGTAGTTTTTTTGGCAAGGATATTTCATGGATGGTACTGTGTACTTCCTGCTGTATCATATCAGGAGGACACTGTGTCTGATGTTAAGGTGATGTTAAGGTTGATCGGTGGATTCAGGAAGTGTCAGCCTCACACATTATTATAAAATTAGCCAAACGGGCATGTTTTGAGAGTTAAAGGGAGTGCTATTAATAGTTGGAAACTGGGAATGTTTCTGGCAAACAGAGACATGATTATCCTACCCATTTATTTTTCAAGAGCTTTATTAATCTCTAATGAATTTTCTTTCATTTTTTTCCCCAATTTTAATCAAAGTTACATGAGCACATTTTTTTTTATTTTTAAATTAATATCTTTTCAAGAGACAAGGTCTCACTCTATTACCCAGGTTGGAGTGCAGTGCTTGATCATAGCTCACTGTAGCTTCAAACTTCTGGGTTCAAGTGATCCTCCCACCTCAGTCTCCTGAATAGCTAGTACTATAGATGCACGCCACATGCCTGGCTAATTTTTTTTTTCTTTTGTAGAAACAGTCTTGCTACGTAACCCAGGCTGGTCTGGAACTCTTGGCCTCAAGTGATCCTCCCACCTTGACCTCCCAAAGTGCTGGTATTACAGGCATGAGCCACCGTGCCCGGCCCACGGGCACATAATTTAAAGAGTCACCATAATGCTCCTAAACTTGTTGCTGCAGTAATTTCCTCATTCCTCCCTATTTTCCCTTCCTGAGAGGCAACCACTTTCAATTCTTTCAGCTAGTTCTTGTAATATTTATCCTCACACATCCTAATATGCTTAAATTGCTACTTCATGGTTTTTCTGTTTTTGGCATTTTAAAAGGACTTCTTTCTAAAGAATATAATGTATCTTTCTGACAGTGCTCCAGTCCCCTGTACAACCCTTGACCCTTCATGTTCTCAGAACAGTAAAATTCTAATTTTATCTGCCTGTTTATATTTAAGAGTGGGGTATTAAAAAGCCAGATAGCAGCTCTGATCTTGTGAGTGGCGCTTGTTGACTGCAGCCTTCCCCATAGGGTTATCTGGTTATGCTACACCTCAAGATCAGGATGTTTGAGTATTTCTTCTTGGGCCAGTAAGTCTTTCAGTCTTCTGCCTAAGGAGATAGACCTGGCTGCCAGGGTCCTGGGACCCAGGTGAGGCTAAAGAACAGTGAGTCTCAGCATTCAGTCTGTGGACTTTCCTTTTTTTGTTATGATTCCCTTGTCATCAGTGGTGCCCACTGTCCTCCAATCAGTCCTTAGAAGCTCCATTAACTTCCTCCAGAGGATAAACCTTAAGCCTAGTAGCAGGATTGTGGCAGTGCAGTTGCCCTGTTGCACAGAGTTGGGGAAGGCAACTAAGGATCAAAATATTACTATTTTTTTAAAAACAGCTTTATTGAGATATAATTGACATAAAATAAACATCACATATTTAAAATGTATAATTTGATAAGTTTTGACATATGTATACATCCATGAAGTTATCAAGTCAAGATAATGAGTAACTGGGCACGGTGGCTCACGCCTGTAATCCCAGCATTTTGGAGGCCAAGGCAGGAGGATGGCTTGAGCCCAGGAGTTGGAGACCGCCCTGGGCAATAAAAGTGAGACTCCCATCTCTACAAAAAATTTAAAAATTAGACGGGTGTGGTGGTGCATGTCTGTAGTCCCAGCTACTTAGAAGGCTGAGGTGAGAGGATCACTTGAGCCAAGGAGGTCGAGGCTGCAGTCAGTGAGCTGTGATCACACCACAGTCCTCTAGCCTGAGTGACAGAGTGAGACCCTAGCTCAAAAACAAACAAACAAACAACATACAAGCAAAAAAATAACGAGCATATTAGTTGCCCCTCAAAGTTCCTCTGCCTACTCAGGCAACTGCTGATCTGCTTTCTGCCACTAGATTGGTTTGCATTTTCTAAAATTTTATGTAAATGTAATCATATAGTACTTGTTCTTTTTAGGGGGAGGGGCTCTGGCTTTTTTTACTTAGCATAGACTTTGAGATTCATTTGTGTCGTTGAGTCTATCAATAGTTCGTTCCTTTTTATTGTTAAATAGTGTCTCCACCAGGCGCAGTTGCTCAGCCTGTAATCCCAGCACTTAGGGAGGCCGAAGAGGGCAGATCACCTGAGGTCAGGAGTTTGAGGCCAGCCTGACCAACATGGAGAAACCCCATCTCTACTAAAAATACAAAATTAGCCAGGCATGGTGGCGCATGCCTGTAATTCCAGCTACTCGGATGGCTGAGGCAGGAGAATCTCTTGAACCTGGGAGGCGGAGGCTGTGGTGAGCCGAGATTGCACCATTGCAGTCCAGCCTGGGCAAGAAGAACTAAATTTCATCTGAAAAAACAAGTAGTATTTTGTTGCATTAATACAGCAAAATTTGTTTATTCATTCACTTGTTGATGGACATCTGGATTGTTTCCAGTTTTTGGTTATTACAAATAATGCTGCTATGAACATTCATGTGCAGGTTTCTGTGTGGACATAGTTCTTCGTTTTTCTTGGGTTAACACCTAGGAATGGAATGGCAGAGCCATATGGCAGGTGTATGTTTAACGTTTTTTTTAGTTGAACCTTGAACAACATGTTTAACGTTTAGTGAAACTGCCACACTGTTTTCCAAAGTGGTTGTACCATTTCATATTTCCACCAGCAGTGAACCAGAAAGTTCTAGTTGCTCAGCATCCTTGCCAACATGTGATTTGGTCAGTCATTTATATTTTAGATATTCTAGTGAGTATATAGTGGTATCTTGTGGCTTTCATTTGCATTTCCTAATGACTAATGATGTTGAGCATCTTTGCATATGCTTATTGGCCATCTGTATATCCTCTTTGGCAAATTGTTCAAATCTCTTGCCCGTTTATAAAATTTGGTTGTTTTGTTTTCTTATTGAGTTATGAGATTTCTTTACATATTTTGGATACAAATCTGTTGTCAAATGTGTGACTTGCATATATTTGCTACTAGTCTGCAGCTTGCCTTTTCATTCTCCTAACAATGTCTTTGAAAAAGCAAATGTTCTCAGTTTTATTTCTTTTTTTCTCCATAAGAGATTTTGGAATCTTGCATAAATGTGCTTAATTTTGATGAAGTTCAATTTATTGATTTTCTTTCTTTTATTGATTTTGCTTTTGGTGCTGTTTCTAAGAAATCTTTGCTTAACCCAAGGTCGAAAGAGTTTCTCTTGTTTTTTTTTTTCTTTTTCTTTTTCTAGGCAATAATAGTTTTAGGTTTAGGTCTGTGATCCGTTTTGAGTCAATTATTATTTTTATTTTTTTATATATGTTTTGACATGATGTCTAGCTCTGTAACCCAGGCTGGAGTGCAATGGCGCAATCTCGGCTCACTGCAACCTCCACCTCCTGGGTTCAAGCTATTCTCATGTCTCAGCCTCCCAAGTAGCTGGGATTACAGGCACCTGCCACCACACCCAGCTAATTTTTGGTATTTTTAATAGAGACAAGGTTTCACCATGTTAGTCAGGCTGGTCTTGAACTCCTGATTTCAAGTGATCTGCCCACCTCAGCCTTCCAAAGTGCTGGGATTATAGGAGTGAGCCACCGTGCCTGTCCCTAGATGAATTATATAATCATCTTGTCGATTAAAAAAAACACATTGTTAATATAAAAATAACAATATAATGTAAAATGTAAATGTATAATGTATACATATATGTATGATTTAATGTGAAATGTAAAAAGCCTGCGAGGATTTTGACTTGGATTTATCGTATCTATGGATCAAATTGGGGAAAATTTATATCTCACCAAGTTCAGTGTTGTATATAAGTGGTAATAGCAGACATTCTTTCTTTGTTCTGATGTTGAGGAAAGCAATCAGTCTTTTACCATTAAGTATGATGCTAGCTGTAGAGTTTTTATAGTTATCCATTATCAGGTTGCAGAAGTTCCCATCTATTCCTAGTTTGTTGAAAATTTTTATCAGGAATAGAGGTCACATTTTGTTAAATGCTTATTTTGTGTCTATTGAGCTGGTCATACGTTTTTTCTTTTTAAATTTTTGTTTGTTTGTTTGAGATGGAGTCTCCTTCTTCACCCAGGCTGGAGTGCAGTGTCATGATCTTGGCTCAGTGTAACCTCCACCTCTGCGGTTCGAAAGATTCTCCTGCCTCAGCCTCCTGAGTAGCTGGGTTTACAGACGCCTGCCACCACACCTGGCTAATTTTTTGTATTTTTTGTAGAGATGGGGTTTCACCATGTTGGTCAGGCTGGTCTCGAACTCCTGACCTCAAGTGATCCTCCTGCCTCAGCCTCCCAAAGTGCTAGGATTACAGGAGTGAGCCACCACGCCTGACTTTTAATTTGTTAATATGTGAATTAAGTTGATTGATTTGTTTGTTTGTTTGGTTTCTCTTTTTTTTCTACGTTGATTGATTTTCAACTGTTTTTTTTTTTCTTGGAGAAAGGGTCTCACTTTGTTGCCCTGGCTGGAGTGCAGTGGTGCAAACATGGTTCACTGCAGCCTCGACTTCCTGGGCTCAAATGATCTTCCTGCTTCAGTAGCTCCCCTCCACCCTCAACCCTGCCCCAAGCAGCTGGGACTACAGGCATGTGCCCCCATGCCCTGCTAATTTATTATTATTTTTTTGGAGAGACAGGGTTTCACCAAGGTTGCCCAGGTTGGTCTTGAACTCCTGAGCTCAGCAATCCTCCCACTTTGGCCTTCCAAAGTGCTGGGATTACAGGCATGAGCCATCTGTGCCTCGCCCTGAGATTTTTCAAATGTTAAACTAATCTTGCAATTTTGGGATAAAGCCTCCTTAGTTAAAATATATTATTCTTTTTGTATATCATTGAAATCAATTTGCTAAAATTTTGTTTTAAGAAATTGGCATCTATGTTCATGAGTTTTCTTTTCTTGCAATATGTTTGGTTTGGTTTATAGACTGCTGATCTTATAGGATTCTCTCCCTCCTCTTTAACTTTCTGGAAGAGTTCATGTAGAATTAGTATGACTTCTTTAAAATGTTGATATTATTGTTATTACTTTCTTCTGTTTACTCAGAACTTCACTTTCTCTTCTTTCTGTAGTTTCTTAGGAAAGAAGGAAGCTGAGGTTGTTGATTTGAGCACTTCCTTTTCTCCTACTTTAGACAGTTGAGTGCTATGGATTTCCCTCTATGTTCTGCATTCCCCGCATCCCACCCATTTTGTTATGTTGTGTTTTCTTTTGCATTCAGTTCACAATGCTAATTTATCTTTGATTTCTTCTTTGACCCATGGATTAAGTAGTGGGTTGTTTAGTTTTCAAACATTTGGGTGTTTTTGATATATATTTTTCTTTTTCTTTTTTTTTTTGTCCAGGAGGCATTTTATTTGTAAATCTATATTACATCTCCAGAAAAAGAATGCCAAGATTTTCCCTCCTATGCGTTTTTGTCTTGCTTCTTCTTGGTCCGTGATGCCAGCTGAGGTTGTCAGTACAATGAAACCAAACTGGCAGGATAGAAGAAGATTACTCTGCCATTTTTCTAGCTATTTGAGTTGCATATCAAATCTGGGGCTGATCATCCCGCACTTGTTTAGCCTGCCTGTGAGGCAGCTCTCTGATCATCAATGATTTCAATTTCGCCAGTGTAACCATGCTTCATCATCACGGTTAAAAACAAGACGATGGCTGGGCGCTGTGGCTCATGCCTGTAATACCAGCACTTTGGGAGGCCAAGGTGGGCGGGTCATGAGGTCAGGAGTTCAAGACCAGCCTGGCCAGCATAGTGAAACCCCATCTCTACTAAAATACAAAAATTAGGCGGGCATGGTGGTGTGCACCTATAATTCCAGCTACTCAGGAGGCTGAGGTAGGAGAATTGCTTGAACTTGGGAGGCGGAAGTTATAGTGAGCCGAGATAGTGCCACAGCACTCCAGCCTAGGTGACAGAACAAGACTCTCAAAAAAAAGAAAAGAAAAAAAGAAAGAAAGAAAGAAAGAAAAAGAAAAAGAAAACTGGACGATGACTTCAGAGCACAGCCTAATAAGAACCTGGCATTTGCCTATCTTTTCGACATTGTTGATGTTCTTGAGAGCATCACCCAGGACATTCATGCACACCACTGTGGCGATGCAGAAAAATGAAGGAAAGAGGACGGGAGGGGAGAGTGCACAGAGTTATCAAGATACATTTTTCTTATGGATTTCTATTTTAATTTCATTTTGGTCACAGATCATACTTTGTATAACTTGAATCCTTTTAAATTATTTAAATTCAGTTTATGGCCCAGAATTGGACTATTTTGGTAAATGTTTTTTTGTGTACTAATAAAGAATGTATATTCTGCCAATCTTGGGTGGACCTGGAAACTTTCTCAAGCCTGGACACTCAAAGAGCTCATTTTGCTTATTTGCTGTCTTTCAGTGATTGCTATACTTCATTGCCTTACACCCAATGTCCTCAGAACAACTATTTCATACATTTGTCTATATTGTAAGTTGCATTTGGTGGAAGAAGAGTAAATTTGGTCTCTGCTATTTCATCTTAGCCAAAGTGGAAATCTCCTTGAACTGCTTTTTTCTTTTTCTTTTTTTATACTCTAAGTTCTGGGGTACATGTGCAGATTGTGCAAGATTTTTACATAATTATACACATGCCGTGGTGGTTTGCTGCATCCATCCCCCCATCACTTACATTAGGTCTTTCTCCTAATGTTATCCCTCCCCAATCCCCCCACCCCCTGCTATCCCTCCCCTAGCCCCCTCACCCCCCAACAGGCCCCAGTGTGTGATGTTCCCCTCCCTGTGTTCTTATTGTTCAACACCCACTTTTGGGTGAGAACATGCAGTGTTTGGTTTTCTGTTCTTGTGTCAGTTTGCTGAGAATGATGGTTTCCAGCTGCATCCATGTCCCTGCAAAGGACATGAACTCATCCTTTTTTATGGCTGCATAGTATTCCATGGTGTATGTGTGCCACATTTTCTTTATTATTTTTTATTTTTTTGTATCCTGACTGGGAGTTACCTCCCATCAGGGGCTGACAGACACCTCATACAGGAGTGCCACATTTTCTTTATCCAATCTATCATTGATGGGTATTTGGGTTGCTTCCAAGTCTTTGCTATTGTAAACAGTGCTGCAATGAACATATGTGCGTATGTGTCTTTATAATAGAATGATTTATAATCCTTTTGGTATACACCCAGTAATGGGATTGCTGGGTCAAATGGTATTTCTAGTTCTAGATCCTTGAGGAATCGCCACACTGTCTTCCACAATGGTTGAACTAATTTACACTCCCACCAACAGTGTAAAAGTGTTCCTATTTCTCCACATCCTCTCCAGCATGTGTCTCCAGATTTTTTAATGTTCGCCATTCTAACTGGTGTGAGATGGTATCTCAATGTGGTTTTGATTTGCATTTCTCTAATGACCAGTGATGATGAGCATTTTTTCATGTTTGTTGGCTGCATAAATGTCTTCTTTTGAGAGGTGTCTGTTCATATCCTTTGCCCACTTATTGTTGGGGTTTTTGTTTTTTTCTTTTTTTCTTTTTTTTTTTTTGAAACAGAGTTTCGCTCTTGTTACCCAGGCTGGAGTACAATGGTGTGATCTCAGCTCACTGCAACCTCTGCCTCCTGGGTTCAGGCAATTCTCCTGCCTCAGCCTCCTGAGTAGCTGGGATTACAGGCACGTGCCACCATGCCCAGCTAATTTTTTGTATTTTTAGTAGAGACGGGGTTTCACCATGTTGACCAGGATGGTCTCGATCTCTTGACCTCGTGATCCACCCGCCTCGGCCTCCCAAAGTGCTGGGATTACAGGCGTGAGCCACTGCGCCTGGCCGTTTGTTTTTTTCTTGTAAATTTGTTTAAGTTCTTTGTAGATTCTGGATATTAGCCCTTTGTCAGATGGATAGATTGCAAAAATTTTTTCCCATTTTTTTGGTGGCTGTTTCACTCTAATGATTTTTTTTTTTTTTTTTTTTTTTGTGCAGAAGCTCTTAAGTTTAATTAGATACCATTTGTCTATTTTGGCTTTTGTTTCCATTGCTTTTGGTGTTTTAGTCATGAAATCTTTGCCTATGCCTATGTCCTGAATGGTACTGCCTAGGTTTTCTTCTGGGGTTTTTATGGTGTTAGGTCTTATGTTTAAATCTTTACTCCATTTGGAGTTAATTTTAGTATAAGGTGTAAGGAAGGTGTCCAGTTTCAGCTTTCTGCACCTGGCTAGCCAGTTTTGCCAACACCCTTTATTAAACAGGAAATCCTTTCCCCATTGCTTGTTTTTGTCAGGTTTGTCAAAGATCAGATGGTTGTAGATGTGTGACATTACTTCCGAGGCCTCTGTTTTGTTCCATTGGTCTATATCTCTGTTTTGGTACTAGTACCATACTGTTTTGATTACTGTAGCCTTGTAGTATAGTTTGAAGTCAAGTATCATGATGCCTCCAGCTTTGTGTTTTTTGCTTAGGATTGTCTTGGCTATTTGGGCTCTTTTTTGGTTCCATATGAAGTTTAAGGTGGTTTTTTCCAGTTCTGTGAAGAAGGTCATTGGTATTTTGATGGGGATAGCATTGAATCTGTAAATTACTTTGGGAAGTATGGCCATTTTCATGCTATTGATTCTTCCTAACTATGAGCATGGAATATTTTTCCATCTGTTTGTGTCTTCTCTTATTTCCTTGAGCAGTGGTTTGTAGTTCTCCTTGAAGAGGTCCTTCACATCCTCTGTTAATTGTATTCCTAGGTATTTTATTCTCTTTGTGGCAATTGTGAATGGGAGTTTGCTCATGGTTTGGCTCTCTGTTTGTCTGTTATTGGTGTATAGGAATGCTTGTGATTTTTGCACATTGATTTTGTATCCTGAGACTTTGCTGAAGTTACTTATCAGCTTTACAGAAATTTTGGGCTGAGATGATAGGGTCTTCTAAATATACAATTATGTCTGCAAATAGAGACAATTTGACTTCCTCTTTTCCTGATTGAATACACTTTATCTCTTTTTCTTGCCTGATTGCTCTGGCCAGAACTTCCAATATTATGTTGAATAGGAGTGGTGAGAGAGAGCACCCTTGTCTAGTGCCAGTTTTCAAGGGAATGCTTCCAGTTTTTGCCCATTCAGTATGATATTGGCTGTGGGTTTGTAATAAATAGCTTTTATTATTTTGAGATACATTCCATTGATACTAGTTTATTGAGGGTTTTTAGCATAAAGGGCTGCTGAATTTTGTTGAAGGTCTTTTCTGTATCTATTGAGATAATCATGTGGTTTTTGTCTTTGGTTCTGTTTATGTGATGGATTACGTTTATAGATTTGTGTACGTTGAACCAGCCTTGTATCCCCAGGATGAAGCTGACTTGATAGTGGTGGATAAGCTTTTTGATGTGCTGTTGGATTTGGTTTGCCAGTATTTTATTGAAGATTTTTTCATTAATTTCATCATGGATACTGGCCTGAAATTTTCTTTTTTAGTTATGTCTCTGCCAGGTTTTGGTATCAGGATGATGTTGATCTCATAAAATGAGTTAGGGAGGATTCCCTCTTTTTGTATTGTTTGGAATAGTTTCAGAAGGAATGGTACCAGCTCCTCTTTGTACATCTGGTAGAATTTAGCTGTGAACCTGTCTGGTCCTGGACTTTTTTTGGTTGGTAGGCTATGAATTACTGCCTCAACTTCAGACCTTGTTATTGGTCTATTCAGGGGTTCAGCTTCTTCCTGGTTTAGTTTTAGGAGTGAACTGCTTTTTAATCTAGTTTTCAACCAATATTCCTGTGCTAGCCCTACCTTAATCTTTCACTTCTAGAAGTACCTGGTACTGACTATTCCTGAGACTTTTGGGTGTTCTTAGATGTCATTTGTGTTGTTTCTTGGCTTTTCTCACTCCTGGCTGTGGAATCTAATAAATACTCTAGCAGAGTTATTAAAGCAGAGCTGACACTACACAGGGGTTCCTGAAATTAGACAATCATGGCTGGCTTGTCATTTTCTCATGAGGTCACATTGCCTGGAACAGGGCCTCAAACTCATATACCAACAAGGGCTCTCTAGGAAGACAAAATGACATGGGTGCAAGATAACTGGAAGGGGTGGGGACAGACACAACTCACCTTGTTTAAACAACTCTGCTCCCGTTTCCTGTGACCATGGAAGAAAACCTGGTGTTGCCAGATCTTCTAGGAAAGTTTCAGAGAAGCTGAAAACCCATAACTTTATGTGAAATTACCTCTTTTAAAAATCTTGACGACTCATCCAAATTTAAGAGAATGTCAAGGGCCAAATGAAAATCCACCTAAGGATGGGATCTGCCTTGTGAGGCTGCCAGAGTGGCAGCTCGAGATTTGCATCTCTGTTCCTCTTTTGTATTTTCCTGCTCCATTGTGCAGGGATATAGATATTCACTGGCCTTTGGGGACTTAGGAAGGGTAAGTCTCTATGGGTAGCAAGGAAATGACAGACTTTCTATGAAAACCAACTGAAACATGGAATGAGAGAGCTGGAAGTGATCTTAGAAAAATGTGGTCAAACCTCAGGATATTGCACAAGAAGCACCTAAGGCTTAGAAAAGTCAAGTGACTTCTCCAAGTACAAAGACTGTATTAGTTAATAGTCGGGCTGAGTCTGCATCTAGTGGCCAAACTGTTTTCTTTCTGATGTATTCCATGAGAGCAGGAGTTACCTCAGTATTCTTAAAGCAATTCTTGGTGCATAGTAGGTATTCAATGAATATTTGTTGATTTAAAAACATGTACTGAGTTGCTTTCTATAATATTAATTAGTATGTGCTATCTTTATCAGTTAGGATAAGGTGTGGCTACATATAACAAGAAATCCCCAAAACATTAGCTCATATACAATAAAGATTTATTTATCTGTGAAAGAAATTTGGAACTTTAGGGTGTCAGCAATGTTCTCATCTCTTCTGGTTCTGTTTTGCCATTCTCTGTGCATGGCTTCCATCCTTAAATTTATCTGAAGCTTTTTTTTTTTTTTTTTTTTTTTTTTTTTTTTGCATCTCTGTTCCTCTTTTGTATTTTCCTGCTCCATTGTGCAGGGATATAGATATTCACTGGCCTTTGGGGACTTAGGAAGGGTAAGTCTCTATGGGTAGCAAGGAAATGACAGACTTTCTATGAAAACCAACTGAAACATGGAATGAGAGAGCTGGAAGTGATCTTAGAAAAAAGTGATCTTAGAAAAATGAGAGAGAGATCCAAGATGGCTGATGATTAGCAGCTCGGGCACGTACCTCCCAGTGAAAGCGCAAAGAACGAGAGGACGCCACACTTTCAGACGAATATTTGTTGCTCACGGACCAGGAGATTCCCAGTGGAGGAGCCCCACGGGTCGCCAGGGCGACTCTTGTGGCCGGCGTGGTGGTTTTGCTGGTGCCTTAGCACGCCAGTTCTTGGTGCAGAGTCCGGAGATTCCCGGGCAGAAAAGCACCATCAATCTTAACACCACTGTTTTGGCCGGCTCAGTGGATTGCTCAGATCTCGGCGCAGGGAATCAACAAGTTGGACGTCAGAGACCCAGTTAGAAAGCCGGTAATTATAAAGACGACAGACGGACAAATATATAATGAAGGGAAGAAACCAGCGTAAAAAGGTAGAGAATACTCAAAATCAGAATGCCTCTCCCTCTACAGGGGATTGCAATTCCTCATCAGTAACGGAACAAGGCTTAATAGATTACACGTGTGTTCCAATAACAGAAGCAGGTTTCAAAACGTGGGTGATAAGAAACTTCTGTGAATTAAAAGAACTTGTTCTAACCCAATGCAAAGAAACTAAGAACCTTGAAAAAAGGTTTGACGAACTGTTAACGAGAATGGACAATTTAGAGAAGAATATAAGTGAATTGATGGAGCTGAAAAACACAACACGAGAACTTCGCGAAGCATGCACAAGTTTAAACAGTCGAATTGATCAAGCAGAAGGAAGGATATCAGAAGTCGAGGACCAGCTCAGTGAAATGAAACGAGAAGACAAGAATGCAGAAAAAAGGATGAAAAGGAATGAGCAAAGTCTCCAGGAAATATGGGACTATGTGAAAAGACCTAATTTACGTTTGATAGGTGTACCTGAATGTGATGAAGAGAATGAATCCAAGTTGGAAAATACTCTTCAGGATATCATTCAGGAAAATTTTCCCAACCTGGCAAGGCAGGGTAATATTCAACTCCAGGTAATACAGAGAACACCACAAAGATATTCTTCAAGAAGACCAACCCCAAGGCACATAATCGCCAGATTTATTAGGGTTGAAATGAAGGAGAAAATACTAAGGGCAGCCAGAGAGAAAGGTCAGGTTACCCATAAAGGGAAACCTATCAGACTTACAGCAGATCTCTCAGCAGAAACCCTACAAGCCAGAAAAGAGTGGGGACCAATATTTAACATCCTTAAAGAAAAGAACTTTCAACCCAGAATTTCCTATCCAGCCAAACTAAACTTTATGAGCGAAGGAAAAATTAAATCTTTTGCGAACAAACAAGTACTTAGAGAGTTCACCACCACCAGGCCTGCTTTACAAGAGCTTCTGAAAGAAGCACTATACATATAAAGGAACAACCAATATCAGCCTTTCCAGAAATATATCAAAAAGCAAAGAACTTTAACACAATAAAAAATTTACATCAACTAATGGGCAAAACAGCCAGCTAGCATCAAACGCCAGTATTAAACCTATATATATTTTAATTGGATAAAAAGCCAAAACCCATCGGTATGCTGCATCCGGGCCCATCTTACATGCAACAATACACAAAGACTCAGAGAGAAGGAGGAAGATTTACCAATCAAACAGAGAGTAAAAATAAACTAATAAACAAAAAGCAGGAGATGCAATTCTCGCCTCTGATAAAGTAGACTTTAAAGCAACAAAGAACAAAAGAGGCGAGGAATGACATTACATAATGGCAAAAGGATCAATGCAACAAGAAGAGCTAACGATTCTATAGATCAACGAGATAGAAAATTAACAAGGATATTCAGAACTTGAACTCAGACCCGGAACAAGTAAACTTAATAAACATTTATAGAACTCACCACTTCAAATACACAAAACATACATTACCACCTCACACCTATTCCAAAGGTGACTATATAATTGGAAGTAAATCACTCCTCAGTAATCGCATAGCATTTCATAGGTTTAAATTAAATATTGGTTGGCTGTTTGTTTGTTATCTTCTTCCCTTATTCCTTCCTGACTACATCATTAAGTATAATTATCAGTATAAAAGAGCTTTTCAATACCCATTACTAAATTGCATTCTAGCCTGGGCAAGAAAGCAATACTCCCATTCTCTCTCCCTCTTTCCTTCTCCCTCCTCCCCATTCTCTCTCTCTCTTTCTCTTCCTTTTTCCTCCTTCCTATTCTCTCTAAAAAAAAAAAAAAAAAAAAAAAAGAAAACTGTAGACTGATATTCCTTGGGAACAGATACAAAAATTCCTTACAGTATTTTAGAAAGTCAAATTCAATGACATATGAAAGAATAATAGTGAGATTTATACCAGAAATTTAAGATTGGTTTAACATTTGAAACACAGTCAATGTAATTCACTATATATACAAACTGAAAGACAAAAAGTCATGTGATCATCTCTATAGAAGCAGAAGAAACATTTGACAAAATGCAACATTCATTCCTGGTAAAACCTCAGCAAACAGAAAACCAAACACCACATGTTTTCACTCATAGGTGGGTGATGAAAAAAAAAAAAAAAAAAAAAAAAAAAAAAAAAATTTATCTGAAGCTATAGCCATACAATTGAATTCCAAGATGGAAGAATGTAGAATGCATTCATGGCAAGAAGTTTTCCTGGAAGTTCCACTCAACTTCCACTTAAATCTCATAGTTTGAAACTTAGATAAGTGGCCACATGTGGTTCCAAGGAAGGTTAGGAAAAGGAAGTTGGATACATTGTCTCCTTGAATAAATCTGGGTTTTGTTAAAGAAAGAGGATGGAATGGGTATTTAATAAGCAACTAGCAGTATCTGCTGGAATTTAAGAGATTATTATTATTATTAATTATTACTATTATTTGAGATGGAGTCTCACTCTGTCGCCCAGGCTGGAGTACAGTGGTGGGATCTTGACTCACTGCACCCTCCGCCTCCCAGGTTCAAGCGATTCTTATGCCTCAGCCTCCTGAGTAGCTGGGATTACAGGCATGTGCCACCACACCTGGCTAATTTTTGTATTTTTAGTAGAGATGGGGTTTCACCATGTTGGTCAGGCTGGTCTCGAACTCCTGACCTCATGATCCACCCGCCTTGGCCTCCCAAAGTGGTGGGATTACAGGCGTGAGCCACTGCACTCGACCAAGAGTTAATTATTGATTGAAATATTGTTTCTTGCAGTTTTGATATGCACAATAAGCAAAACAGAAATATGTAAACCTTTAAAGATATTTATCAGAAGATATGCAAACAAAAAATACTGGTTTAGTTCAGATAATATTCTAATGCTCTGGTTCATCACTTTAGAAAACATTGGTTGGCTTATAGTTCATGTTAGTTCAGTAATATTTTACAGGTTTTCATGGAAAGCTTTTTGGATGAGTCCACAATTTAGAAAAACATAATACATTTCAGGTCAGTACTGGGTTTCACAAATGAGCGTGATCCCTTTGAATTTTTGGTTCATAGTTTGAGAGTCAACTCGAGTTCCTGGTTCTGATGTCTCCACCCTAGACATTTTGTAATTATGGCTTAGAAGGACAGACATGGGCCAAAGAACTGGTTTCCACCGAGGCTGGAATTTATTAATCCTGCTTTTCTTATGTAGGAGCTAATAATCCTAATAGCTTTGAATGACTCTAAGTTTATCTCTGTGATTTGGCATGACTAAAGGTCCTACTCAAGATAGATGTGCCAAAATTAACACATTAGCCTATTTCATACTTGTTCTATGATATAAATGTACCTAATTGAAAATGTCTCTGTTCTACTCATAAGTTTTGCATTCCTGTGGTTTGAGATTTCTTTTACCATGTTAGTTCTAGAACACTATTCTGGATTTTGTATTGTGTCTCAGAAAATACACTTAAAAATTAGAGGTTCAAGTTTTATTATTATTTTTTTTTACGAGGACTAGGGAGGTACTATACATTTCAGAAGGAGAGTGTACGTGGGGAATGAGAGGCTCCTCCTCCGGGGCTCCTGCTGATCAGGGCCTGGGCAAAGGTGGCTCAGCATTGCCAGATAACTGGAGTACACTCTAACATTTTAACTAGAAATTAGAGCTCTGAGTTCCTATGAAAAGTTCTCATGATAGTGAGTTATCATAAGATCCAATGGTTTAAGAGTGTGTGGCACTTCCCCCATCGCTTGCGCTCTCTCCTGCTCCACCATAGGAAGACGTGCCTTGCTCCCCTTGCCTTCTGCTGTGACTATAAGTTCCCTGAGGCATCCCCGTCATGCTTTCTGTTAAGCCAGTGGAACTGTGAGTCAATTAAACCTATTTTCTTAAACTTATCTGTATAGACATTATCAGGGTTTTGACAAAATTCTATCTTTTAACTATGGCAAGACCTTATTCTATTAGTCTAATCAGTCTAGCTAAAAAAGACAATGAGGCTGATTGGGCCTTAGGTTGAGCTAGATGAAATTTAAGACTCCTTCCTTCTATAAGAATTAACCATTCTACTCTGTCCTGCACAATTTTTAATTTCACTCAGGCTCATTAGCTGTATTTGCCCAAACCATATACACCTGTGAGATAGAAATAATAATGGTTGCCATTATTATAGATTGACAGTAATGGCTCTTATTATAAAATAGCTAACACCTTCGGTCAGGCACGGTGGCTTACACCTGTAATCCCAGCACTTTGGGAGTCTGAGGCAGGTGGATCATAAGGTAAGGAGTTCAAGACTAGCCTGGCCAATATGGTGAAACCCTGTTTATACTAAAAATATAAAAATTAGCTGGGCGTGGTGGTGGGCACCTGTAATCCCAGCTACTCAGGAGGCTGAGGCAGGAGAATTGCTTGAACTCGGGAAGCGAAGGTTGCAGTAAGCCGAGATCACGCCACTGCACTCCAGCCTGGGGGGCACAGAGAGACTCTGTCTCAAAAAACAAAAACAAAACAAAACAAAAAGAGAAACAGAGAGAAACTCTATCTCAAAAGAAAAAAAAAAGACAAACTGGAAATGATGAGAATAGTAGGTGGCAGGGTGGTCTTCGGGGTCCAGGACTGCCTAGTACTCTGTCTATTCATACTATCGCTTCTCCTTCCTGCCTTTTAGTTCAACCCTGAGGAGCTCCAACTCCAGGACCCCAGGACTGGCTTTTTTTCTTTTTTTTTTTTTTTTTTTAAGACGGAGTTTCACCATGTTGGTCAGGCTGGTCTTGAACTCCCGACCTCAGGTGATCCACCCGCCTTGGACTCCAAAGTGCTTGGATTACAGGCGTGAGCCAGCACGCCTGGCCAGGACTGGCTTTTTAAAAGAAAGGATCCAGAAGGTGATGGGAGGTGAAGGAGTGGAGCTTCCTTAAAATGGCAGACTCAGAGACCTAGAGGAGCCTTGCTTCTGTGTCTAATTAGACTAATTTTAGGCTGTTCGTTAGCCTCTGGCAATTATTTTTCACTCCAGAAATTCCCCAGTTTTATTTATACAGAGTGATTTTGCCTTTTCACAAACAGAGTCATTTCCTTATTTTTGGTTCTGTTTAAAAAAACCACCAGTCCCCAAAGCCTCCCAAAAAGCTGGGCCAGAAGCTGAGCCCCGGGTCAAGTATCTGCAACTTCAGAGGCAAGGAAGGTCTGGGGACTAAAAGCCACACAGGTAACAATTTTAAGCAGTTTAGGCCAATGCTCATTTGCTATTTCTTTCCCTTCTTTCCTTCCTCCCTCCATCCTTCCCTTAACCTCCATTTTTTCTGCTTAAAACCCCTCTGTTCTTAATGTGCTTGGCTTATACTCCTTAACAGATACTAAGCATCTATTAGAAGTCAGGCATTTGGGGAAGAGTTTGAGAGGCTATGTTCTCAGTAAGATATCTATAATCCACTTTCACACAGTTCAGTACAGACAGAAGATACTGAGTGTGTGCTATTTGGTAGAAGCTTCAACTCTAAGGGCAGCATCTCTTGCCAAGAATACAATCAGGGCATGGCCAGCTCCATTCCACTTAGAAAGTTCAGGCAGCTGCTGTGAGCACCAATGATATCCGTATCTTGATTAGTACCTTATGCTTGGCTTAGCATAGTGAATGTCAGAAAGGGGTTTTATTAATTCAAATAGTAGCTAGTAGCCTGCATAGTGAATGTGGGCTCTCAAGTGGGTGAAACTGAAGATATTTGAGATGTAAGGATGGGGCTAAAATACTTTAGAACCACTTGCATAAATAGAGTGGAAAAATCTAGGAAGGCCTGTTGCCTGCACCCTCAGGGAAGGCATCAGAGACTTGATCCATAACGGGTCCTACATCCAGCCACTGGTTAGGAGGATGTCTGGCTGCCCAGTGCCATGTACAAGGGTAACAGAGTTTTGTTTCTGGAATGTTGTCATGTCTGTCTTAGATAAACTTTTCATATAAGACAGTGGCCAAAGCACTTCAAAGGGTAGAGAGCTTGGGTTTCATGGGCCTTAAAGAGCAGGCTTTATAAACTGTCTTTCATTTACTTGTTTTTAAGATCTTTTTTTAGTGAATGTTCATATGTGTGGCAGAATTTGAATTGAGATTTCCCATCAACATCATGGGACGGGGAGGGTGTGGGAAGCAGATAAACCTCACCCACTTCCAAAAACTTCTTCAGTGACTACAGTTTCCACCAAAGAGAACCAACATTGTATATAACCAAATTGGCTTCTCTGTTTGCAATAACTCCTTCCCTTCATAGAATTTGCATTTTAGCTAGAAAGATGAATGTATTCGTCCATTTTCACACTGCTATGAAGATACTACCCAAGATTGGGTAATTTATAAACAAAGGAGGTTTAATTGACTCACAGTTCTGCATGGCTAGGAAGGCCTTAGGAAACTTGCAGTCATGGTGGAAGAGGAAGCAGGTACCTTCTTCACAAGGCAGCAGGAGAGAGAGTGAGCAAGAGCAGGGAAAACTGCCTTATAAAACCAACATATCTTGTGAGAACTCACTCACTATCATGAAAACAGCATGAGGGACTGCCCTTATGATCCAGTCACCTCTCACCAAGTTCATCCCTTGACATGTGGAGGTTATGGGGATTACGGTTTGAGATGAGATTTGGGTGGGGACACAGAGCCATCCCAGTTACTTGGGAGGTTGAGGCAGGAGAATCACTTGAACCCAGGAGGCAGAGGTTGCAGTGAGCCAGGATTGCACCATTGCACTGCAGCCTGGGCTACAAGAGGGAAACTGTCTCAAAAAAAAAAAGAAAAGAAAAAGAAACAGCCATATTGTTTATTTATATTTATTTATTTATTTATTTGAGACAGGATCTTCCTCTGTTGTACAGGCTAGATTGAAATGGCGCCATCATAGCTCACTACAGCCTTGACCTCCTGTGCTCAAGCAATCCTCTCATCTCGGCCTCCCAAGTAACTGGGACTACAGGTATGCGCCACCATGCCCAGCTAGTTAAAAAACAATTTTTTTAAAGACAGGGTCTTACTATATTGCCCAGGCTGGTCTCAAACTCCTGGGCTTAAGGGATCCTCCAAACTTAGCCTCCCAAAGTGCTGGGATTACAGGCATGAGCCACCTTGCCCAGCCATATTATTTTTTTAAAGTGTCTGTACTCCCACCAGCAAAACATGAGAATTCCATTTACTCCCATCCTCACCAATGTTTGATATTGTCAGTCTTATAATTTTAACCATTCTAATGTATGTATACACAGTGGTATTTCACTGTGGCTTTAATTTGCATTGTATTGAACATCTTTGCATGTGCTTATTTTTCATTTGTGTATCTTTTATAAAGTATGTATTCAATTTTTTGCCCATTTTTTTCTTATAGAGTTATAAGAGTTTTTGTTTTGTTTTGTTTTGAGACAGAGTTTCGCTCTTGTTGCCCAGGCTGGAAGACAATGGTGTGATCTCAGCTCACTGCAACCTCTGCCTCCCGGGTTCAAGCGATTCTCCTGCTTCAGCCTCCCAAGTAGCTGGGATTACAGGCATATGCTACCATGCCTGGCTAATTTTGTATTTTTAGTAGAGATGGAGTTTCTCCATGTTGGTCAGGCTGGTCTCGAATTCCCAGCCTCAGGTGATCTGCCCGCCTCAGCTTCCCAAAGTGCTAGGATTACAGGGGTGAGCCACCATGCCTAGCAAGAGTTTTTGATGCATCGTTCACGCAGACCTTTTACCAGATATTTGTTTTGCAAATATTTTCTCCTGGTCTCTGGCTTTCCTTATGGATTCCTTGCCTTTTCTTAATCATTTTGTTTCTGAACTGTGTCTATTCAAGCGTAATTTTAAGTTTTGATGAAGTTTAATTCATCGATTTTTTGAGTGCCCTCTTTTTAAGAAATCTTTGCCCAACGCAAGGCTATTAAGATTTTCTTCTATGTCTACTGTTAGTTTTATAGTTTTATCTTTTATATGTAGTTTTATGATCCAATTTATTTTAATTTTTTTGTATATACTCTGAGGTAGAGATTGAAATTCTTTTTTGCCTATGCCGATTTAATTCTCCCAGCTCCATTTGTTGGATGTCTAGTTTTTACTCCATTGAAATGCCTTGGCACCTTTGTAAAAATCGATTTGCCATATACATATAAGTTTATTTCTTGACTTTCTATTTTGTTCTGATACCATCACTGCCTTTTCTAAGCTTTATAGCAAGTCTTGAAATCATAGAGTATAATCTACCTTTGTTCTTCCTTTTCTTTAAAGCCGAGATTTAAAGTATAGGAATTTAATTTGGTCCTGTATCTGCAATGAAATGAAATTGGTCCAGATTCCACCTCTAATACTTGTGCTGGCTGGGAGATCTTAGCCAAGTCACATGTTTTACCTGAGCCTCACAGTACTCCATGGGCTTGTGAAAATTAAAAGAATGATTGAAACTTTAAAAAATGGGCTGGGTGTGGTGGCTCACACCTGTAACCCCAGCACTTTAGGAAGCTGAGGTGGATGATCACTTGAGGTCAGGAGTTTGAGACCAGCTTGGCCAACATAGCGAAACCCATCTCTACTAAAAATACAAAAATTAGCCAGGCGTGGTGGCACACACTTGTTATCCCAGCTACTTGGGAGGCTGAGACAGGAGAATTGCTTGAACCCGGGAACAATCTCTACTAAAAATGCAAAAATTAGCTGGGTGTGGTAGATGCGCCTGTAGTCCCAGCTACTTGGGAGGCTGAGGCAGGAGAATCGCTTGAACCTGGGAGGCAGAGGTTGCAGTTAGCCAAGATCATGCCATTGCACTCCAGTCTGGCAACAGAGCAAGACTCCGTCTCAATTAAAAAAAAAAAAGTTAAAAAACATGCTTTTAAAACAGTAAAGAGAGATACACATATCCCCTGATATGTCATTATGGTCCTGGGAGTCGTTATTCTTTTTTTTTTTGAGACTGAGTCTCATTCTGTTGCCAGGCTGGAGTGCAATGGCATGATCTTGGCTCACTGCAACCTCTGCCTCCCAGGTTCAAGTGATTCTCCTGCCTTAACCTCCCAAGTAGCTGGGACTACAGATGCATCTACCACACCCAGCTAATTTTTGCATTTTTAGCAGCGATGGGGTTTCACCATGTTGGCCAGGGTGGTCTCTATCTCTTGACTTCATGATCCACCCACCTCGACCTCCCAAAGTGTTGGGATTACAGGCATGAGCCACTGTGCCTGGCCTAGGAGTTGTTACTCTATAGACAACCCAAATAATAGTGCTTCCTTTCTTGCAGTGTTAAAAAAATATTAGCTGCCCATACTTAACTCTCCCTACAGGGCCCTCCTGCAGAAGAATGAGAAATCCTTATCCCTTGACACTCTTGGCCGTGTGACTTGCTTGGGCCAATCAGTTGGGAGGGGAAGTGACATGTCCTCTTCTAAGCAGAAGCTATCAGAGCCATCATGTGTCCTCCATTTTTTCTCTTCTTTCTCTCCATTAGATTGTCCCAAACCCCCGTTTTTCTGGATGCTGTTCCTTGCTCACCCCTCTCTCCTTTACAAACATGGGTCCCTCAAGAGCAGCCATGTGCTTCCATGGCCCTGCCGCCCTGGTCTCAGATGGGCACCTGAAGGTTTGGGGCCAATGATCTGTCCCCTGCAATTTTTAGACTACAGTACAGCAGTCAGGTCAATCGTTCTTCAGTGGTTGAAGCTATAAGCTGTACAGTTTGTGGCCATTGCTTTCCGCCTTGTGAGTTACAATGGAAATCTGTCATGTGTGGCGACCCAAATCTTGTAAGCACTTCCACGTTTCAATAGTTTCAATAGTGCCATGTTTCATGAACCTTGCCACGTCAAGGTAGGTTCCAAAAACCATAAACCAACCAGCCAACCTACAATTCCCAGTTTTTTTTTTTTCGCAGCAGGAGTGTAGAATTATGGTCTAGGTTCTCCTAACCAGATAATCTTATATGGAAGTTTGATTTGCAAATACATGAGAAAGCAGTCTGGGTGAGTGGCTAGGTGAATTGGTAGCAGGTCCCTTATTGGGTCAGTTCTTTAGCAGGGTTCTGGGAGTCATTCTAGGAAGACCAGTCTAAAACTTGTTTCTCCACACTCTCAAAAATTCTGTGAGCTAATCCAAGGTAGTTTTCAAAATATTTCACAAGTGGTACAGCCTGGGCCCTGATGTACCGGAGAGGATGCTGTGACCAGGCCAGAGGGAAGTGGCTGTGAACAGCCAGTAGGATTGTGCAGGTGCACACAAGCTGATTGTCAGTCCAAGGACAAATCATGTCCTTTCAAAAATCGCTTCGTCCTTAAGCCATATAGATTTTGTTGCCTATAGCCCAGAACTAGTTCTTAATGAAAGAGGAACCTAAGCTCAATTCTCGAAGAGTGTTAGGGAAAAGGTGCAGAGTCCATCCTAAGGGGACCAAGACTCTGATTTCTGTCATTCCCAAGGCCCAGCTGCATCCCTGTTTGTCCATAGCTTGACTTATTTTCTTTCTTAAAGACAGGGTCTGACTTTGTCACCCAGGCTGGAGTGCAATGGCACTATCTTGGCTTACTGCAACCTCCCAGGCTTAAGCCATCTTCCCAATCTCAGCTTTCCAAGTAGTTGGGATTACAGGCACACGCCACCATGTGTGGCTGATTTTTGTATTTTTTTGTAGAGATGGGGTTTTGCCATGATGCCCGAGCTGGTCTTGAACTCTTGGGCTCAAAGCAATTCTCTTGTCTTGGCCTCCCAAAGTCCTGAGCAATCATGCCCACTCCCACCTTTCTTTCTTTAAAAAGATGGAACATTAATAAATTAGATAAGAAAAATAAATAGGGGCTGAGAAACTTTGTTTAAACAATGATTGATTTAATAAAGGAGCAGCACGCATCAGAGAAGCTCTTCGAGACTGCTTAGAGGCAGACCCTGAAGGAAGGATTTGTCTGCAAGTAAATGTTTTAGGAAATGATTCTAGGAAACAACTGGAGAAGAGGGAGGAGGTGAGATGGAAAGGGAAGGCAGCCAATGAAGTGTGCTTTATCAAACCAGTTACCAAAATGTGGAACTGGAGCTTAATCTCACCTGGGAACTTGGAGGGTTGTAGAAAACACACCCACATATGCTACCCAAGAGGTGAGGGAGCTGGGATGTTTATGCACCAGCCCTGCCAGTCACTGGTTGAGGGCAGCTGGATAGTGGTGTGGTGAGCAATTTTCTGTCAGAGTGGGCCCGGTAGGCAGAGAAAGCCCTTAGGCAAAGAGAGACAAGTTGGCGGTTGGAAGTTGGGCAGGTGCCCTGAGATGGTAAGAGAAAGGGGAAATAGGCCCCTGGCGCAGTGGCTTTTGCCTGTAATCCTAGCACTTTAGGAGGTCAAGGTGGGCGGATATCCTGAAGTCGGGAGTTAGAGACCAGCCTGACCAACATGGAGAAATCTCATCTCTATTAATAACACAAAATTAGCTAGGCATGGTGGTGTGGGTGCCTGTAATCCCAGCTACTTGGGAAGCTGAGGCAGGAGAATCACTTGAACTAGAAGGCTGAGGTTGTGGTGAGCTGAGATAGCTCCATTGCACTCCAGCCTGGGCAACAAGAGCAAAACTCTGTCTCAAAAAGGAGAAAAAAAAAAAAAAAAAAAAGGTAGCGAGAGGGGAAATGGGTGTGGCATGGACAGCTTCTGAAAGATCTCACATAGGCTTTTCCCTGAATGCACACCTTCCGTAATAAAAATGTTACATGGAAGTGACATGTTTGTGCTAAGGTAGATTCGAATTTATTTCAGTTTAAGATCAACGGGAACATTTTAAAAAATGATTTGCTCATATAATTATTGCTTGAAAGCCCATCTCTTCTGTTTGACTGTAAGCTTTCTGAGGGCAGAGCCTACATCTTTATTTGCTCACTGTTTTACCCCTGGGCTTTAACCTGGTTCCTGACACATAGCAGAAATTCAATAATTTTTTATTAAATGAATTTGGCGTAATTAGACATTGTGGGGGTATTGCTAGATGTTAAAATTTGAAAAAATCTGAATGTGTCAACATAAAAAACAACAAAAACCCCAATGACTTATCTTTATAGCTCCAAAATGTCATTATTAGTTTAAGAATATATTATTGTGTGGCAAGCAAGTTGATTTGCTTATAAAATTATTAATTGGTGTGTTTAGAGGGCTACAGACCTTGTAAAACACTGCAGGGTTTTTATCATTTTTTCCTTCTTAACTCAAAAAAGTCTAAGGAGAGAGAAAGAAAAAGCTGATTTTTCAGCTGTTTGTTTTCTTTTTCCTCCCAGTACTCTGAGGTTTCTACATGCTGTTAAAACAGGGCCAAGAATCCCTGGCTTGGATTCTGTCTTTCCTCAGGGGCAGAAGTTTCCCTCTCAGGCCTCCGGGGTCTTTCCAGTCTGCAGTCTTCAAATATGGGCTGACCAACCCAGAAATGATCTTTTTTGTTGACTAACTCCAGCACATATGTTCTTTCGTGGAGGGATATTTTTGAAAGAAAGGCTGCACAGTTTCCATTTGCAAGAGAGGAGTATATTTTCAGAAGCTTCTATGGGAGGGAGACTGACCTTTGCACTAACACAGAGAGTCTTCAATCTGGGATTTTATGAGGAACCTCATCTATTTTCTTTCTTCTTCTTTCCTGCTGGAGCTAGTTTCCTCTGTTCTCTGGTTAAACATTTTTATTGGATGGATTTTACAATGGGGAGGAACACATACGTTTTGGTTGAAAGACCATCTCCAGCTAATGGAATCTAATCGGGCCAAGGGAATAAAATTTGGGAATTCAATTTCCTCACACTGAGTCGACACTTTACTACTCCTGTTTCATGCACTTTGAAATGTGGCGTGTTCATGTTTGAAGCCACAAAAGGAGTTGAGCTCATTCTTAAGTGAGGCATTCTAGGCAAGAAAAAGCTGGAGCTAATATTAAAATAGTCAACTGTAAATGCCCCTTCTACCCCAACAAAAGAGAACAGTATGTGAACAATACCCCTCCCTTCTGTCTGGATGCTGCAGAGAAACCCCTGCTGTCCATTGGGAACAATGGTTGGAATGAGTATGTAATGAGTGGGGCGAGGAGAAGGGTTTGAAATTAAAAAAAGAAAAATGTTTCATGTGGTAGATCAGAAGCTGACCAATAAAATATTGCAACATTTATACCAACCAACCCTATGGTTATGGTTGCAACTGTACATAATTATGTCTCATTTTCATTTCATTTATTTTTAAAGAGCTTAGAGATTTCCCTTTCAGCTAAAAACAGTATAGGGCGTTTCATTGATGATTGGGAGAGGGAGGGTGGAAGTGTGTGGTAATGGAGTCACCTGGTTAGTGTGCACTTGGGATATATGCTTTGGTCCATGACAGCAGAGCATAGGACTGACCCTCATTCAGGAACAAATATTGTCTAAAGATTTTGTCTAAGAAATCCAGTGCTGTGTACCCCCTAGTTATTTATAGAGAAACACAATAATTCCTAAAGCTGAATTTGTAAACAAAAATTAAAATCCAGACCCAAGAAAAGAAGAGCATCTTCTCTAGTCAGTCTGTGTAGGCCCCTCCCCAGTGCCCAGTGGAACTTCAAATTCCTTTCCCAATACTATCTACCACTCTCCCCACTCAGGAAAACTTTTCTCAAGCAAACTTGCGCACACCTCCACTCACATATTCGTGGAGAAATACTCCTAGTCTTGAGCGTTAAAATGCTATTGTGTGAACGTTGCATTTTGATTTATTAATAGGACATTTGAATCCATGTGACATCTTTACTCTCAATCATTCTGCATATTTTGAATCTAATTTTATACACCAGTCTATAATTGTTCTCATAAAGAGCTGTGGAACAACCTGACTTTAAAAGGAAAGTAATGGATAGAGAAAGGAGAAATAAGGGTAGCTGGGCACAGACAGTATCTTTTCTTTCATTTTTATATAGAAATAGAATTTTCAGCTGAGCCTGGGTCTGCCCAGCAAAGATGACAGGAAGACCAATCTGCCATGTAGCTAGGATGAAGTTCTGGCCAATGGGATGGGCAGAAGTGATGTTTGCAGCTTCCAGGTCATGCCTTTAAGGGGAGGACACTTCTGCTGAACCTCCCGGATCTTCTACTGCCAGTGACAGAGGTGTGGGCGTCATCTTGAGATATCCTAGATCCTGCAGATAAGGACTATGCTGGTGGATGGCAGATCAACAACTTAGAAAGCACTATGCTGGTGGATGGCAGATCAACAACTTAGAAAGCACCTGGGTTCGATCCTGGGTACCACTGTGTCAGCCCTAGATATACCCAGACTATTACATAAAAGGGAAATGACATTCTCTCTTGTCTAAACTACAATTGTTTTAGATCTCTTTTGGAGAAGCCAAACCTGTGGCTGACACTGAAGAACTTTATTACATTCTTCAGCCCTGGAGAATTTTATTAAAGAGACCTCCTTGAAAAGGTGGTAAACTCCAGACACTTTGCTTTGCTTATCTAGACAGGTCAAGTCCAAAGTGCATTTTTCCAAATGCTTCGGCTTCTCTTTCTGCCTAGGAGTACTCTTATCGGTGCTTGGGGTGGGGATGCTGAATTGAACCCTAAACTTAGGAAGTTAAGTTATCTCTGTGGGAGTCACGGGTACTAGATGAGAGGAGGATAAGCAAACTAGTAGAAAGAGAGAGACAAGAAGGTTTCCAGGTCAAAAGGACTTGACTGTAGTCTTCAAGGAAATGGATGCATCTGAAGACAGAGTGGCCTTTGAAGGAGGACTGGTCAGCTGCGAAACAAGAGAAACAGTGGTGGTGTCATCCTCGCTTTGCAGGAAGAATACTCTCACTAAGCTCTCTTAGAGTATTTCTGGCCTCAGTAGCACTGCAGGAATGGAAAGGAAAGAGTTTGTCAAGACAGCTCTATGTGAGCAACCTGCAGCAGGCTCTTCTCAGGCTGAGGCCATTAAACTTTCATTCACTGAATCACCTTTGCTCTGATGTCTCATTCACCAAGCCCTCTTCTGCTGCAATTTGGTTTCACACCTGATCTCCTACAATGAAAGTGCTGATCATAGAGACTTTGAGCCTTCCTGGTCTTTGTGATGTGGATGGCTCATGGCAATAAATAAAGTAGCTGCGGTCAGGATCTGACTTCCCAAGTTGCTGGCATAAAGAGGGAGTCATGCAGATCTTGCTGCAGTTGGTTTGGGCCCAGGTGGAATTATGTTTCTCTTTGTACCATAATGCATTTGCATTCTGCCTAAGGCATGGGTACATTTCTGTAGAATGAGACTATTTTTTAGCCCTGAGAGCCCCTCAGGGAATCTCTGGGATCACTTAATACATGAAAAATTCACCATGTGGTCCTGCCCTTGTCTATCAGTATTCCCTTGGACCAATGGCTGGCAGTTTTTTATTTTTGATGAGTGAGACATTAGATGGACAAGTTCACCCCATGCCTGTTCCCCGAGTTATATTCAGCTCTAAGACACTGGCCCTTACCCTGTGCCCTTTTCCTCTTCCACTCAAAAGAGCACGTGAGAATATAAGGAGGCTTTCCATCCAGGAAAGAAAGCCTGGAATCCTCTCTAGGTGGTAATGAGAAAGGTTAACTTTTGCAAAGCAACCTATTCCTTCTGCCATGCTTAACCTTGATGGGGTCACATTCCACTGTGGGGAGGCTGCAGTTGTAAAGTGAGGGACCCCCTTCTACCCCAGTCTGTTCTCTCTCTGCTGAGAGCCAGGGATATTGCTAGATTTGGCAAAGAATAACGTTCTGGCTCTTTATGAGTGTATGTTAAAGTATTCAGCCTTTTTTTCTATGTGGGTTCATTTTACTTTGAGACAAAAATCTTAGCATTTGCCCTTGATTTTTTACTCTAATTGGCAATTTTAATATTATTTGTGATTAATTTTCTAAAAAGTTTTTCATTTTCTAGCCTAAATTAAATATAGTTTTTTAATTTTGGAGGAAAAAAGCTATATATTTTCAGTTTGAAATATGTTAGAATGATGAGTTGGGAAATAGTTTTGTTTAACGGAAAGAGCACGTGTTTAGCGTTAGATTTCAAGCGGTGTTTGCGATATAGCACTTTATCTTTCCAAGCTTTGATTTCTTCATCTTTTAATTAAAGGGGATTTTTGCAGAATTGTTGGGATAATTAGATACTGTTTTTAAAGCACTAGCAGGGCCTGGAATGGAGGACATTAATAGAGGATGCCCTCCTTTATCTGTCTGTACAGTGGGTGTGCCCCAGAGCAATGCAAGGATCAACTATAGATGCCTTGGGTGTCCTAATTCTCAAGGAGCCTCATTTGAAGGTGACTCCATAGGCTTTCTAGGCTGAGTTTTGGGAGTTGCTGGTAGTGGTGGCAGAAATGGGGTTGGAGGAGCAGTGTGTGTGTGTGTGTGTGTGTGTGTGTGTATGTGTGTGAGAGAGAGAGAGAGAGAGAGAGAAAGAGAGAGAGAGACTGCCTAATTTTAGGGATTTCAAGGGAAAGAACTGTTTTAGCTTGATCTTATACAACATCCCTGTGATATCAGAAACTTGAGTTCTGTGTCGATTTTCTGTAACTGAAGAAACAAAAAAAAGAAACTTGGGTTCTATGAAGATAAATCAGTCCAGCACTGGGTGCTGTTAACAGGAAGGGAGTGGGATCAGTTGGCCCGTCACAGGTGGGTGGGAAGAGGCAGGAGAATGACCACTTGTGCCACCACTAGGAGAGGCTCTGGAAGGTCCCCATGCCCTTAAATGTTCCTAAATGTTTCTTCTCCTGCGTACTAATCTGAAACACCTGAAACACCATGGGTTATTTTTTTTCCTCTCTCTGGAATCCTTGTTTCTTTCTTTTTTTCATGCTCCCTGTAACTACACACCCAGGTAGCTCCTTCTGAAATGATGCTGTGTCTAGTTCCAGTTTGGAAAAATCTGGACAACTTGCTCATGACCTTATTTAAGTCATTGTCTCTCTGGGCCTCTTAAAATGAGGCACTTATTTAATCTCTGCCAGAGCCAACCAGATTCACAATTCTAAATGTAAAAGATTGTTACCTACAGAGTTGGCTTCTGGAGTGGGCATCATCCACCATCCTGTGGAGCTGTGGGTGGGTAAGTGTTGCACAGGGTGCTGAAGACAAACTTGAATCACTTCTCAAGCAGGCCCCAGCCTCACTGTGGGTTGCCTTTAAGGCAGCAGTTTCCTACCTTTTTGGCATCAAGGGAAGACAATTTTTCTTTGGATGGGAAAATGGGGATGGTTTCCAGATGAAACTGTTCCACCTCAGATCATCAGGCATTAGATTCTCAAAAGGATCATACAACCTAGATCCCTTGCATGCAGTTCACAATAGGGTTCTAATCACTTCTAATTAGATTCAAAGGGAATCTAATGCTACTGCTGATGTGACAGCAGGCAGAGCTCGGGCGGTAATGCTCACTTGCCCGCTGCTCACCTCCTGCTGTGCAGCCCAGTTCCTAACAGGCCATGGACTGGTACAGGTCTCTGGCCCTTGGGTTGGGGATCCCTGCTTTAAGGGAAACGTGCAAAGGGAGTTTCCAACAGTTTGAGAAAATGTTCTGTCAATTTTAGACTTAAGTTGATGAAAGCAAAGCCATCATCCTTGTATTGTCCTATGAGTCCTGCCGAACTGTAGGACCCAAGGGGATGGCAGAAGTGATAAAGACACTTGTTGTCTCTCCACTGGTTTTAGGCATTGTGGGAACTGGAGCCAAGGCTTTTGGTTTTGAGGCCCAGGCTCACCACTGATTAGCTTAGTGGACCTGACATCTCTGGGCTTTACTTTCTTCCTCCGTTAAGTGGGGAAAATTGTAGTTGACTTGTAGTTGAGGGGAGATCATGTGCTATGGACTAAGTTATGTCCCACCACACCCCGAATTCCTATATTAAAGCCCTAAGCCCCAGTGTGATGGTGTTTGGAGATGGGATAGAATTAGGGATATATCTTTTGGGATAGAATTAGGTTTAGATGAAGTCATGAAGGTGGGGCCCTCATGATGGGATTAGTGCCTTCACCAGAAGAGACATCAGAGAGCATGCTCTTGCTTTCTTTCTGTCTCTCTCTCTCTCTCTCTCTTGCTCTCTCCCTTTCTTTGTGTGTGTGTGTTTTTGTGTGTGCATGTGTGCGTATGTTTTATGTGCAGCTATAATGGGAAGGTGGTCATCTGCAAGCCAGGAAAACAGCCCTCCCCAGGAACATAATCAGCCAACCCCTTGATCTTGGACTTTTCCCTAGACCCCAGAACTATGAGAAATAAATGTCTAGTGTTTAAGACACCCAGGCTATGGCATTTGTTATGGCACCCTGAGCAGACCAAGACATTGTGTTACTCACTCACTCACTCATTGGTCCCATATCTTTTGAGCACTATTTATCGTGTTCTGAGCATTGTTCTCAGAAGTGAGGATACAGTGATGAACAAAATAGACCAGGCTGTCACGTCCCTACAGTTTAGTGGGGGAAGAAAGACAGAAAACTAAATTAATGAGATAATTTTGGATTGTGATAACAGCCTTGAAGATACCATGGGCATAACAGTAGGTGAAAATAGTTTGCAATTAGTGAATATTTGTGGCACTCCCGTCCATAGCTGCTTCTGATCACTGTCCGTGCCATGTTGCCAGCTTTGGAAAGGTATTCTTCACCTTTGTCTTGAATCACAGGAACAGTGTAGGGTGTGCCACAGAGATGGCACTTCTTGTTTTCTGGGATAACTCTATCCTTTTGTGGCCCCATCGCTGCAGTCCCTCCCCTACATTTTACTCCCTATCAGGCAGCACATCATTCCAACACTCTTGGAGTTGGGATGCAGAACCTGTATTTTGGGTTCTTCTTAGAGGTGATGGGCTGTTGTCATAGCAACTGCCTCCTAGACTTAACCGTCAGTCTCAGTGGAGGTTCCTCCTCAGCTTTTCAGGCTGTAGGCAATGCTTTCTCCTCAAATGCCAGAGTCAATCTAACTCCCCTGCCTCTAGCCTGCAAGCTGGAGAAACTCTTGACTTTCAAGAAAGCCTGGCTTATACAAGTTTCAAGCCTTTATAAGAAGACAAAAGCAAGAGCAAGTCCAAAAGGGGCCTTCTTGCCTGGATGACAGAGGTGCTGGCTGGGGCCTGGGTGAGAAGCTTTCCTTCACCTCTTGCCCCTCCCTGGTCTTCCCAGACTCCCGGGGAGCTTCTGCAGGGGGCTTTGGTGGCAAGTTCCCCATCCATTTTGGGTCATGTTAGTTTTCAGGTTTCTCTGCTGCTTGGATCCTGATGTTAGATTCAAAGCCCAGATTTATAAGGTCAGGAGAATCAAAGACAGCTAGTGACTCACACACTTTCATGTTTCTCAGCCCTGGCCTGTTGGCAGTTTCTGGACCCACTTGTAACCACTTTCCTGGAGCCAGTGCAGGTCAAGGAAAGGGGTTTAGCAAACAGGGAAGGGGTGGGCGGCCTGCCTGAGCCTGAACCTGAGCCTGGGCCTGTGATGTGGTCAGGCCGGTGTGCCCTGCCAGCCCTGGGCAGACGGGCCAGGGCACACACCACTTGGTGCCCGCTGGCGCCTGGGAGAGCTCCTGGGTCCCCTGCAGGGTGGGACTGGCTAGGTCATTTGCTCCTCGTGCTGCCATGGGGGTGTGTTCTGTGGGGTGGGAGCAGCCAGGGAGAGAAACGACAGGGCATGTTGGTGAGGCTCCTATAAAAGTGCACTTGGATCTGTGCCTTCATGCTGGCAGGCATGGGCTTCTGTTCTGGCTTTTCAGAGATCTTTAGGGGAAGAGAGTTATGTTCGCTTCTGTATTCCTCCTTCTCGAATCCTCAGACTATGGGTCATGACCCACAGTGGGACACAAAACCGATTTAGTGGATTACACATAACATGGAAAAGGAAGGGGAAAGAAAAGATATTACTGACTTAATGTTAATTTTTTTAGGCACAGTAATGGCAGTGTGGCTGTGTAAGAGAATGTCATTAATCTCAGGAGATACACGATGAACTATTTTGGTGTTGAATATCATGAAGTTTGTAATTTACTTTCAAACAGTTCAACCAAAAAATGTCTCTGTGTGTGTGTGTGTGTGTGTGTGTGTGTGTGTGTGTGTGTGTGCCTGTACTGAGAGAAAGGTAGAGTAATATGGTAAACTGTTGACTTCTGGTAGGCCTAGGTCAATGATTCTCAGGTTCTCAATGGACTGTGGGTGATTTTACCCATCAGAAAACAATGGCAATATCTGAAGACATTTTTGGTTGTAATAACTGGGTGTTTGTAAGGGGTACTAATGGCATCTAGTGGAGAAAGGCTGGGTATAGCCCTAAATATCCTACAATGCTCAGATGGCCCCACAGCAAAGAATTATCCAGCCCAGAATGTCAATAGTGTTGATGTTGAGAAACTCTGCTCTAGGTGAAAAGTGTTTTTGTATCATTCTTTCAACATTTCTGTAAGTTTGAAAAATTTCAAAAGTAAATAAATAAATGAAACACATAGACTGGTAAAGAAGTCTCAGGCTGGGCACCGTGGCTCATGCCTGTAATCCCAGCACTTTGGGAGGTGGAGGCGGGTGGATTACTTGAGGTCAGGAGTTCGAGACTAGCCTGACCAACATGGTGAAACCCTGTCTCTACTAAAAATACAAAAAATTAGCTGGGCATGGTGGTGGCCACCTGTAATCCCAGCTACTTGAGAGGCTGAGGCAGGAGAATCGCTTGAACCTGCAGGCAGAGGTTGCAGTGAGTCGAGATGGCACCACTGCACTCCAGCCTGGATGACAGAGTGAGACTCCGTCTCAAAAAAAAAAAAAAAAAGAAGTCCCAGGGTACATCAAGTGTTGCCACAGTAAAGATAATTATTTATTTATTTATTTATTTATTTATTTTATTTTTTTGAGGCAGAGTCCCATTCTGTCACCCAGGCTGGAGTGCAATGGCACGATCTTAGTTCACTGCAACCTCCAACTCCTGGGTCCAAACAATTCTCTTGCCTCAGCCTCCCGAGTAGCTGGGATTACAGGCGACTGCCGCAACACCTGGCCTCCCAAAGTGCTGAGATTATAGGCATGAGCCACCACGCCCAGCCCACAGTAAAGACAGTAAAGATAACTATTGTTTGGTAGCACTTGTTTTGTTTCAGTCATCTAACTATGTGTGTGTGTACTGGGCTGCAATATGTAAGTATTTCTTATAAGTATTGTGATCAAAATGTTTGAAAAGCACTGCATAATCCATATCCTTCTGGCTGTATTTGCTGCTGGAGAGATAGAGAAGCTTGTCAGACTCTACTCACTTTCAACCCATCCATGGTGATAATATAATTTTGTGTTTATGATGCTCCATGCACTGTGCTAAGCAGTTTACACGCATTATCTTATTTAACCTTCACAAGAACCCTTGTGAAGTGGGTATTACTCTTCTTCTCATTTTACAGACACACTGAGGCTTAGGTTAAATGGACGACCCAAGGGCACACAGCTAATAATGGAAGAACAGAGACTTGGGTCTCTTAGACTACAAAATCCAAGCTTTTAATTATTATGCCATTCTGCCTCTAACCTGCTCAAAGCTCCAAACTTAATATTGATTGCTTTGGAAGTGAGAAGAGCCTCAGTATCCTGAAGGATGGAATGTGTATCCTTTCCCTCTTCCATTTCCTCCTCTGGAATCAGTGTATGTGAGCATGAGTGCCATTTTGGTCTTTGAAGAACGACGGTGCCCATCCTGAAGTGGTGAAAATTTGATCATAAAATTATCTTTAAGGCTGAATGGCAAAAAGGCAACAAGTGATCATGAAAATATTTGACTCAAATTCCAACTTGACTGAGTCATACCTAAATATAGTTTTCCCCAAAGCTCAGAGGGCTGCGTTTCAGAGTCAGAAATGAGGAGCTCATACCCCTCCTTCCACCTGGGCAATTTTTAGAGTGTAAACAAAGCTTCAATGAGTTGACCAGGATCCTTGACAGTGGCCCCAATTACATGTGGTCATCATATAGATGCTAGGAGGCCCAAAGTAAGTGTGGGCTCTCAAGAGATGACCAAGTCCAGTCTCAGGAGGGAGAGCACTGACTTCCAGATAGGATGTTCTTTTGACTAAAGGCCACCTCTGGTTTCTAACCTGCATTAGAAACTTTCAGTTACCCTTAACTGTCAAGCTCTCACTTCCTGCATTGAATTGGTCACTCATCCTGGCAATTCTAATGATTTGTACTTTCTTTCCACATTGACTTTGAAAAGGTCTTCACGTTGACCTCCATCTCCATCACATGTCACCTAGAGTCCAGGTCCAGGTCCATTCTCTATTCATTGTCCACACAGAAGCCCTGAGTCAGGCATCAACAAACAAACCATCAAAGTATAGCCAGATCAGTGGACAACATGAGAAATGAAAATCATGAATGGCCACCTAGTAACACGTGAAATGCAAAACTCAATACAAACATTTCATTGCTGCAAACGAACTACGGAGACCTTGACCTTGATCATCCACTTTGCTGATAGGGAGTTTCTAGGGCAGTTTCCCTGGTAGGATTTTCCCTGGAGAGATGCCAGAAGTTCAGCTCCCAGTTGTGGCTTGTGAGGCTAACTGTTCACGGCTTGTAAGCGAAGGCTACCTGCTCTGTTTGTGGACCTGGTCAGACAGTAGGAGTTGGCAACATTCCTTCCTATTGTTTAGCACGTTTTATAAATCAAGTTAAATAAAGCCCCCTGGAAAAGATTTATTGCCCACAGATTCCTTCAAATAGAAAACTCTGATCTTAGTTAATGTATCTGTTAAAGAAGTTTTATCTTCAGACATTTGGAGAGGCAAGTGATTTGGTCTCTGTGGTGAGTGTTGGGCCTTCCCACCTTAGCTCTTAGTTCGGTAGGTAGCTCAGAGTAAGTGGTTGTGCAGGCTGAATGGAGGGAACTCTGCCATTTTTATGCTGGAGTGAGATGTCACATCTCTACTTGGCTGTAAGAACAGTCCATTGGTGGGTTGTGAGAACCCTCAGAAGAGGGAGGGAGTGATGACAAGTCTTTCATCTTCTGGAAGGAAGCCCTCACTGCTCTTATTGTGGCCTGGTCCTCCAGGCTTTTAGGCTCGGGTGTGCAACCCCTGTTGTGGTCATTTGAGATAAGATAAAAGGAACCTTCTGAGAGCCATATGTTCTGTCTTCAGCACCAGGTGGGAGGCCCTCTGGTAAGATAGGGGTTCTATTGATCCATGCAATTGCCACCAACCAGAATTTTAGGGTTTTGCCCTAACAGGTATGTAGTTGTTATTCACTCCTGCCTCTGCTGTAGCTATCTTGGGAGGTTAGTAATGATTTGCTTCTATTTATTAGTTTTACAACTTCCCACTTTCACTCTTAAATCACCTGTAGCTGTAATACACAAGGGATCTTCATACATAGACTGTTTTCACAGAACTACTGAAACAAAGGTTGAGTCATCACATGATTTTGTTAGTGGATGGGAGAAAGCCTTGTAGTGGTACTCTTTCCCCATTTTTTTAATTGTGGTAAAATATAGACTACATAAAATGTACTATTTTAATGATTTTTAAAACATATACTTCAGGCCAGGTGCAGTGGCTCATGTGTGTAATCCCAGCATTTTGAGAATCCAAATCCTGTTGATGGCTTGAGCCCAGGAGTTTGAGACCAGCCTGGGCAACATGGTGAAATCCCGTCTGTACTAAAAACAAAACAAAACAAAACAAAAATTTGTCTGGCATGGTGGCGTGCACCTGTAGTCCCAACTACTCGGGAGCTGAGGTCAGAGGATCAATGGAGCCTGGGAGGTCAAGGCTGTGGTGAGCCATGATTGTGTCACTGCATTCCAGCCTGGGTGACAGAGTGAGATCCTGTCTCAATAAATAAATGAATGAATGAATAAATAAATAAAATCTATAGTTCAATGATATTAAATACATTCACATTTTTTTGCCCCCATTACCCCATCCATATCCATAACTTTTCTAATCTTTTGCAACTTTTTCCCCACTTAAAAAAATTGAGTTATCATTTCACATATCATAAAACACACCCTTTTTCAAGTGTAGAATTCAGTGGTTTTTAGGTTTATTCACAAGGTTGTGCAATCATCACCGCTATCTACTTACAGAACTTTTCATCTTTGATCACTTTTCAACTCTGATTTTCCACACGGTGTCATCCTCTTTGCCATCAGATGCACTGGTGATGCAGCCTCTCTTAAGAGCACTTCACTATTGTCTTTGGAATTTTCTCCCAAGCTCCTGACACCCATCTGCAAGGTTGGATGCTGATGCTTTCCTGACTGTGGCTAATGTTGTCCGGCAATGACTTACCCACCTCCCTGGGCCAACAGTGATTCTATGACACATGCACTAATTTAGAGATGTTAAAATGTGGAAACTGTGCCTTAGAACCGGTGAACGGTATTTATCTTTCCAGCTCCAGCCCTAAAGTTGCTACATCTCCCGTGACTCACTCCCTTACTCAGTGCTCTGGGGACCATCATTTTCACCGTTCGGAGCTCCATGGTGCTTTGGACAGAGCCCCGTTCATTAACCCACCCATTGTATCAGCATCATCTATACTTGTTTACATATTGTCTCTTGCCCTAGACCAGGAACCTGTACTCAGGAGACAGGCAGGGACATGTTCTTCCTATTTGTCTCCACTGTGTCTAGTATCATGTAAGGAATAAAGTAAGTACTTGATCAGTGTTTATTGACTAAGCCACGATGGCAGAGTGGGGTTGACATGCGAATACCTACCTGGGTGTTCATCTCCCTTCAGTGCAGCTTACTGGCAAAATTAAAGAGAACTTCTAGCTAGACAATGAGGCATCCAACTTAAAACGTAACCAAAGAAAAATAATTGGCGAAGTTGGGAAAGCTCACTATGCTACAAAAACATGGGAAATAAAGAAGAATTGGGTTGTTTTTGTTTTGTTTTGTTTTGTGTGAGATGGAGTCTCGTTCTGTCATCCAGGCTGGAGTGTAGTGGCTCAATCTTGGCTCACTGCACCTTCCGCCTCTCAGAGTCAAGCGATTCTCTTGCCTCAGCCTTCCAAGTAGCGGGATTACAAATGTGCGCCACCATGTCCAGCTAATTTTTGTATTTTTGGTAGAGACAGGGTTTCACCATGTTGGCCAAGCTGGTCCCAAACTCCTGACCTCAAGTGATCTGCCCGCTTCGGCCTCCCAAAGTGCTGGGATTACAGGATTATTAGTCACACCCAGCCAGAATTGGGCTGTTAATGGCAGTGAAAACAGAGCGGATGTAGTTGTGCTTAGGCCCAGGAAATAGACAGAAGGTTAGGATTTCCTGGATCACCAACCAAGGCCAAGGAACTCATTGGCTGGCTGAGGTGCGAGTTCTGGGGGCTTGGCAGATCTAGAGGTAAACTTGTCTAGGACCATCCAGATTCCTAGGACTTGGTCCATCTAGTAAGTAACCTATGGATTCTAGTTATGTTCCTCCCCAGGAGGAGGGTATGTGGAAGGCTTTCCTCTTGCAACTGGACATGCAGTTCTCATGATAAATTGGCATTCTTATTTTATGTAGTAATCTTGATATAAGGCTAACAAGGATTCAGCTTGGTATTACCTGATGGCTTCTGTATCAGGAAGGCCCTGCCAGTCATTGCTCCACCCAGCTGTCAGCAATAATTACCTGCCGCAGGCTGGATGGGGGCCAGGATGGAATCCAGGAGTCCCTGGGAGGGCAGTGTGTTAGCTCCTTTTCCAGTAATGCGTGGATCTGGAAATTGTCTCCGTGCCTGTGCTAAGTGTCCTAAGGGTGTGGGAGCCTGTCCCCGTCAGGGACAGCCTCCTACCTGCAGCCAGTCCTCCGACCAGACTTGTGCCTGGGTCCCTGCTTTCCTTTTCTTTTGGAACCCGTACCTGGTATCTCTCTCAACTCCAAAGGCCTCCCTGAGCTCTGACTCATGCATCCATCTGGCCCAAGGAGCCTTTTCAATTTAGACCACCTGGGCCCCTCTACTCCTGCAGAATAGAACCCTAGGGTATCAATAGTGGGCTGCATTTCACAGAGTTTTCTCTGCCCTTTGAGATGTGGCCATTTGAAATGGGGACTCTGTCTTGAGTGGTGACAAGACTTATCTGTCTTGGTTAATTTTCCCAGCTCTTGCCCCAGTTTTAGTCCATTTCTTCTTTCCCAGTGTTTTGTGATCAGGACATTCTAGTTATGTCAGAAAACTGATGAAACTGAGTTTCTAGATCTGTAAAACTGAGAACCTAATCCTGACCAAGAAGGACCATACTGGTGGAGTTGTCTGAGAAGCCCATCTTGAAATAGCCTTCTTCTCTTACCCAGCGTAACAGAGCTTCACAGGAAACAGTGGCCATGCTATCTAGGCTTTTGTGGGGCAGATATCTCCTCCAAGTCCTCACTGCTCAGCTGTTACCTTTGCCTTATACTGCTACAAGGTTGCTGCTTGAACCAGTAGCATTGACATCCCTGGGAGTTTGTCAAACATGTAGAGTCTTGGGCCCAACTGAATCAAGATCTGCATTTTAATATGAAGTCCAAATGATTCCCATCCACCTAGAGCTCTGAGGACTACTTATCTAAAATACTGGTGACTGCAGCACTAGCGTTTGCTGATGTGGAGTTTGTTATGTACAGGCATTAAGGAGACTCATGTTGATTGAGTCTACACTATGTGCCAGTGCCTTTTTCACTACCAAGCCACAGTGCCTGAGAATAAGATCCTATTTTGCATATGTCTCATTCATCCATTCATTTAGCTCTAATTTAGTGATCTATGTGTGCTGGCACTAGAAATGCAAAGGCGAGGCCGGGTGTGGTGGCTCACGCCTGTAATCCCAGCACTTTGGGGGGCCGAGGCAGGCAGATCATGAGGTCAGGAGATTGAGACCATCCTGGCCAACGTGGTGAAACTGTGTCTCGACTAAAATACAAAAAATTAGCCAGGCATGGTGGCGCGTGCCTGTAGTCCCAGCTACTTGGGAGGCTGAGGCAGGAGAATTGCTTGAACCAGGGAGGCGGAGGTTGCAATGAGCTGAAATTGGGCCACTGCACTCCATCCTGGCGACAGAGCCATCTCAAAAAAAAAAAAAAAAAAAAAAAAGAAAGAAATACAAAGGCAAAAAAGACATGGGCCCTGATCACAATGAGCTCATGATTACTGTGGGGCTGTGATGGCAGCACAGTGCCTTGCACACAGCAGGTACTCAATAAGTGTTTCCAATGTGGCAGATCCCCAGCAGGTTGATGTGGGACCTTTATCCAGCTAGCCTGGATGTGGAGCAGTAGGTGGGGTGGCACTTGCTATGTGGAACCCAGGTTGAAGGTAGGGAAACTCGGTGTGTAAAAGGGCATCGTTATTACTGATGTTAAACAGGAAGAAGTACCACGTGGCCACTTATTTTGTTTTGTTTGCTTAAGTCCAGGGGTCTGAAAACTGACCCATGAGCCAAGTTCAGACCATTGCTTTATTTTATTTTATTTTATAATTTATTTACAGGTAGGGTCTATTGCCCAGGCTGGTGTGCAGTGGCGGCATCACAGCTAATTGTAGACTTGAACGCCTGAGCTCAAGTTATCCTCTTGCCTCAGCCTCTGGAATAGTTAGGATCACTGGCACGTGCCACCATGCCTGGCTAATTTTTAAATTTACTGTAGAGACGGGTTTCACTATGTTGCCCAGGCTGGTCTCGAACTCCTGGGCTCGAGCAATCCTCCCACCTTGGTCTCCCAAAGTGCTGTGATTATAGGTGTGAGCCACTGCGCCCAGCCATTTTGCTTGTTTTTGTAAATAAATTTTATTGGAAGATAGCCAGGCTCATTTGTTACATATCATTTATGGCTGCTTTCATGATGCAATGGCAGAATGGAGTAGTTCTGAAAGAGCTGAAAATATTAATTACCTGGACCTTTATAGAAAAAGTTTGCTGATTCCTTACCTTAGTCTTTTACTAGCTAAAATTAAAAAAAAAAATTCTTTTAAGTTACTTTAAAAGTATACATATATTAAGAAAGAAAAAATCCACAATGATGTAACAAAGGCCTCTGTGATTTTTGTTTTAAATGAGGAATCTGACTTGGAGGAATTAGGGGAATGAAACGCTTTTAACTTTTCTTTAATATGCTTTAATACTTTTTGAATTTTTAATGATCAGATTCTATTACTCTCATATTTAAAAAGACTAACTTATTATATTAAGCTGTTTAATTATATCAAACTATTTTTATTATATTAAAAATAATGAACTATTTTTAATTACCAAAGCTATATAGTGTTTCTTATTAATATTTTGGAAAATACAGAAAAGCAAAAGTAAATTAAAACCACCCATTATTGTGCCATCCAGAAATTTAGATACTGTTACTATTTTGGTGCGTATTCTTCATCTTTCATTTGAATGTGTTACTATTTTGGTGTCCATTCTTCTAGCCTTTTGTCTGAGTGTGTATGAGTGCATGTGTGTATATATACATACATTTTTAATGTACTCATTATCTTTTGTGAACTGTTTTTAAAAATTTAATAACATAATGTGACCTTTTTTCTGGGTTGTTAAAATAGTTGTCTACTTAACATTTCATTTTATTTTGAGACGGGGTCTCACTTTGTCACCCAGGCTAGAGTGCAGTGATGCGTTCACTGCTCATTAACCTCCCAGACACAAGTGATCCTCCCACCTCGGCCTCCTGAGGAGCTGGGACTGTGTGTACCACCAAGCCTGACTTAACTTTTTTTTTTTTTGAGACCCAGTCTTACTCTGTCACCCAGTTTGGAATGCAGTGGTGTAATCTCTGCTCACTGCAACCTCTGCCTCCTGGGTTCAAGTGATTCTTCTGCCTCAGCTTCCTGAGTAGCTGGGATTACAATGCCTGACTAATTTTTTAAAATTCTTTTGCAGAGATGAGATCTCACTATGCTGTCCAGGTTGGTCTCAAATTCTTGAGCTCAAGTGATCCTCCCACCTTGGCCTCCCAAAGTGCTGAGATTATAGGCATGAGCCACCATGCTTGGCCTGCTTAACATTTTAAATGGTTGCTGAGTATCATATCCTGTGGAGGTGTATAATGATGTGTTTAACCAATTTCCTGTTGTTGGAAATTTACCTTGTTTCCAGATTTTTACTCTTATAAACAAAGCTATGGTAAATATGCTTGTAGATAAATCTTTGCAGATATCCCTTGTGACTTTCATAGAATAAGTTTGTGTATGTTGAATCTCTGGGCTACAGTGTATACAACCTTTTCGGTTTTTCTCCCCCTTTTTTTGAGTTATTTGTTGATAAGGTTGTACTACTGTATATCCTCACCAGTAGTGTCTGAAAATGCTTGCTTCCTGGAACCTTCAACTTGGTATTATCAAAATTATCAACAGTAGTACATTTGCCACTTTCACTGTTGGTTTTATTTTCTTTCTTTCTCTTTCTTTCCCTTTCTTTTTCTTTCTTTCTCTTTCTTTCTTTCTTTCTTTCTTTCTTTCTTTCTTTCTTTCTTTCTTTCTTTCTCTCTCTCTCTCTCTCTTTCTTTTCTTTCTCTCAGTCTGTTACCCAGGCTGGAGTACACTGGGACAATTGTAGCTCACTACAGCCTCAATCTCCTGGGCTCAAATGGTCCTCCTGCCTCAGCCTCCTGAGTAGCTGGGACTGCAGGTGCATGCCACTATGCCCAGCTAATTAAAAAACGTTTTCTTTTTTTGGTAGAAACTGGGGTCTCACTATGTTCCCCATGCTGGTCTCAAACTTCTGGGCTCAAACAATCTCCTGCCTTGATTTTCCAAAGTGCTGGGATTACAGGCATGAGCCACTGTGTCTGGCCTGGTTTTGTATTTTCTTTTTTTTTTTTTTTTTTTTTTTTTAAGAGAAAGAGAGAGAATAGGAAGGAGGAAAAAGGAAGAGAGAGAGAGAGAGAGAGAATGGGGAGGAGGGAGAAGGAAAAGAAAGAGGGAGAGAGAATGGAAGTATTGCTTTCTTGCCCAGGTTAGAATGCAATTTAGTAATGGGTATTGAAAACCTCTTTTATACTGATAATTATACTTAATGATGTAGTCAGGAAGGAATAAGGGAAGAAGATAACAAACAAACAGTCAACCAATATTTAATTTAAACCTATGAAATGCTATGCGATTACTGAGGAGTGATTTACTTCCAATTATATAGTCACCTTTGGAATAGGTGTGAGGTGGTAATGTATGTTTTGTGTATTTGAAGTGGAGAGTTCTATAAATGTTTATTAAGTTTACTTGTTCCGGGTCGGAGTTCAAGTTCTGAATATCCTTGTTAATTTTCTATCTCGTTGATCTATAGAATCGTTAGCTCTTCTTGTTGCATTGATCCTTTTGCCATTATTAATGTCATTCCTCGCCTCTTTTGATCTTTGTTGCTTTAAAGTCTACTTTATCAGAGGTGAGAATTGCATCTCCTGCTTTTTGTTTATTAGTTTATTTTTACTCTCTGTTTGATTGGTAAATCTTCCTCCTTCTCTCTGAGTCTTTGTGTATTGTTGCATGTAAGATGGGCCCGGATGCAGCATACCGATGGGTTTTGGCTTTTTATCCAATTAAAATATATATAAGTTTAATACCGGTGTTTGATGCTAGCTGGCTGTTTTGCCCATTAGTTGATGTAAATTTTTTATTGTGTTAAAGTTCTTTGATTTTTTATATATTTTTGGAAAGGCTGATATTGGTTGTTCCTTTATATGTATAGTGCTTCTTTCAGAAGCTCTTGTAAAGCAGGCCTGGTGGTGGTGAACTCTCTAAGTACTTGTTTGTTCGCAAAAGATTTAATTTTTCCTTCGCTCATAAAGCTTAGTTTGGCTGGATAGGAAATTCTGGGTTGAAAGTTCTTTTCTTTAAGGATGTTAAATATTGGTCCCCACTCTTTTCTGGCTTGTAGGGTTTCTGCTGAGAGATCTGCTGTAAGTCTGATAGGTTTCCCTTTATGGGTAACCTGACCTTTCTCTCTGGCTGCCCTTAGTATTTTCTCCTTCATTTCAACCCTAATAAATCTGGCGATTATGTGCCTTGGGGTTGGTCTTCTTGAAGAATATCTTTGTGGTGTTCTCTGTATTACCTGGAGTTGAATATTACCCTGCCTTGCCAGGTTGGGAAAATTTTCCTGAATGATATCCTGAAGAGTATTTTCCAACTTGGATTCATTCTCTTCATCACATTCAGGTACACCTATCAAACGTAAATTAGGTCTTTTCACATAGTCCCATATTTCCTGGAGACTTTGCTCATTCCTTTTCATCCTTTTTTCTGCATTCTTGTCTTCTCGTTTCATTTCACTGAGCTGGTCCTCGACTTCTGATAGCCTTCCTTCTGCTTGATCAATTCGACTGTTTAAACTTGTGCATGCTTCGCGAAGTTCTCGTGTTGTGTTTTTCAGCTCCATCAATTCACTTATATTCCTCTCTAAATTGTCCATTCTCGTTAACATTTCATCAAACCTTTTTTCAAGGTTCTTAGTTTCTTTGCATTGGGTTAGAATAAGTTCTTTTAATTCACAGAAGTTTCTTATCACCCACGTTTGGAAACCTGCTTCTGTTATTGGAACACCCGTGTAATCTATTAAGCCTTGTTCCGTTACTGATGAGGAATTGCAATCCCCTGTAGAGGGAGAGGCATTCTGATTTTGAGTATTCTCTACCTTTTTACGCTGGTTTCTTCCCTTCATTATATATTTGTCCGTCTGTCGTCTTTATAATTACCGACTTTCTAACTGGGTCTCTGACGTCCAGCTTGTTGATTCCCTGTGCCGAAATCTGAGCAATCCACTGAGCCGGCCAAAACAGCGGTGTTAAGATTGATGGTGCTTTTCTGCCCGGGAATCTCCGGACTCTGCACCAAGAACTGGCGTGCTAAGGCACCAGCAAAACCGCCACGCCGGCCACAAGAGTCGCCCTGGCGACCCGTGGTGCTCCTCCACTGGGAATCTCCTGGTCCATGAGCAACTAATATTCGTCTGAAAGTGTGGCGTCCTCTCGTTCTTTGCGCTTTCACTGGGAGGTACGTGCCCGAGCTGCTAATCATCAGCCATCTTGGATCTCTCCCGTATTTTCTTAATAAACAGATCTCCTCTTCCAATGGGCCACTTAAGCCTCAACCTCTCATTGGAATGTTGAGCAGTAGTCTTTACCCCACATTTGCTAGGACCACTGAAGTCCTGAACTATGAATACCTGGGCGTACTAGCAATGAGCATCATTAGCCGGTTCTGGACGTCAGCCACAGTATATGCATGCCCCTCTTCACCTGCCTCACTCAAACACAGGCATGGCATGGTGAGCTGGTGAGGTTATGTGATCTGGCATGTAACAGGTCACACACTCCCTCCATGGTAAAGGAAAGCTTTGTCACGAGGGTGGATGATCTCTTTTCTTCCATTCTTGTTTAAAATTCTTTGACGAGTAGTATCAACTTTCTGCTTCCATTCCCAAATCCCATAAGGTCCTGCTGAAATTGAAAACGCAGTCAGGAATTTCTAACAGCCTGATTGAGGGTCTTATTGTCCCTCACTTCTCTGTGGCTTTTGGTATTTGACCTCTTTTTTTTTTCTTTTTACTTTAGATTCTGTATTAGTCTGTTTTCATATTTTTTTCTTTTTACTTTAGCTTCCTTATTAATCTGTTTTCATATATATATATATATATATATATTTTTTTTTTTTTTTTTTGAGACGGAGTTTCACTCTTGTTGTCCAGGCTGGAGTGCAATGGTGCGATCTCAGCTCACAGCAACCTCTGCCTCTTGGGTTCAAGTGATTCTCCTGTCTCAGCCTCTTGAGTAGCTGGGATTACAGGCATCCGCCACCACGTCTGGCTAATTTTGTATTTTTTACTAGAGACCGGATTTCTCCATGTTGGCCAGGCTGGTCTCGAACTCCTGAACTCAGGTGATCCACCCGTCTCAGCCTCCCAAAGTGCTGGGATTACAGGCGTGAACCACTGTGCCCAGCCATGTATTTGACTTCTTGGAAGGTGTTGTGACCACAGCCCAGATCCAATTTCATGCTCAGTATCCTTTGCTAGCTCTTCTCTCCTTCAACTCACTTTAAATGTTAATATTGCTAAGCTTGTATCCTTAGTGCCCGTCTCTTTTTCTTCATGCTTTATGCTTATAATCCTCCAACGCTGCCATCTGCAGACAATTTGCCTACTCTACTTTGGCCACCTCAAACCAACCTGTCCAAAATGCAGCTGATTATCTCAATGTCTCCTTACCTTGGGACCAGTTCTTCTTCCTGGGCTTCCAGTCTCTGACTGGCATCATCATTGACCAACAGCTCCAGTTAGAAACCTTAGAGGAATTTCTTTTTCTGCTTCATGCCTTCCCTGTCACCATCTGAGCCTGCTGGTTTGCTGTGGGAAAGTTCATTTGTGAATATCTGGAATCCAACCTTCCTCGTCCTTGGCTTAAACTAATGGCAGAGACTTTCTATTCCATTTTTTGCTTCCTGTTTCTCCCAGATAAATTCTACCTTTCATGTGTCTGACACAGCTGTCTTCCTACCATATAAATGTCATTGAGTCCTTTCTCCATTAAAAAAAACCTCTTGGTGATTCCTCATAGATGACCAGGCCTTTTTTTTTTTTTTTTTTTTTTTTTTGAGACGGAGTTTCGCTCTTGTTACTCAGGCTGGAGTGCAATGGCGCGATCTCGGCTCACCGCAACCTCCGCCTCCTGGGTTCAGGCAATTCTCCTGCCTCAGCCTCCTGAGTAGCTGGGATTACAGGCACGCACCACCATGCCCAGCTAATTTTTTGTATTAGTAGAGACGGGGTTTCACCATGTTGACCAGGATGGTCTCGATCTCTTGACCTCTTGATCCACCCGCCTCGGCCTCCCAAAGTGCTGGGATTACAGGCTTGAGCCACCGCGCCCGGCCTTTTTTTTTTTTTTTTTGAGATGGAGTCTCACTATGTTGCCCAGGCTGAAGTGCAGTGGCTATTCACAGGCATGATCCCACTACTGATCAGCATGAGAGTTTTGACCTGCTCAGTTACTTAGGCAACCTAGTGGTCCCCTGCACCAGGGAGGTTACCATATTGATGCCAAACCTAGTGTAGATACCTGATCAGCATGGTACACTGTAGCCTAGAACTCCTGGGCTTGAGCGATCCTCTTGCCTTGGCCTCCCAAAGTGTTGGGATTACAGGTGTGAGTCACAGCCCTGCCACCTAGGCCTCCATCATGTGGCTACTGCCTTCCTTTTCTGGCTCCCATCCTGTACTTCTCCTGCCACGCATGGAGCCTGCACCTCAGCCAGCTCTTGTCTCTAGTGCGTCTCCCTCTGGGTCCCGTTGATGCTGTGTTCTCTGTCCACAGTGCACTTCTGGACTCAAGCAATCTTCTTCTTCCTTCCCTGACCTCCTGAGACCTTCCATGAGCCCCTGAGACCTTGCCTCTCCTTTCCCCAGCATTACTCACTTTCTGCTCGCTGGCCCTTGGCACCTCAGTCAAATCACTGGTAAAGCAGTTAATGCATTGTTATTCCAGTGAATCACATGCCTTCCTCACCACCCCTGCTAATGATGAGTTCCCTGTGGACAGGATCTTGCCTTACCACCTCTGCGTCGCCAGGGCATAGAACAATGCCAGGCACAAGGCTAAGTCACTCTCAAAATGTCTGTCTAATGACCTTACCAAGCTTGTTCAGTCACTGATATTTTAAAATGCAGTTGTTAGAATCCTAGTTTTCTTTTTAATATGACTAAAGCTGAGCTGATATCATTATTGATGATCAGCTTCCACAGGGAGCTAAGTTTTTGTTGTCATTCATCACACCCACATGTTATCTATAAGAGGAGATGGAGGCTTCCTTCAAATTAGTGTTCTTTTTGTAGTTCTATTGCAAATTCAGAAAGAGTAGGCCTCCTGAAAGTTCTGTGCTTGTTTTCATCTCTAAACAGGAAGTCCAAAGGCAAATGAAAATGAAGACAATCCCAGTTTGCAAACAAAGTTAATCACAATTTTTAGTAACTCTCTTACCAAGTACTCTGGGATTTTAGCCCAGTCCTACTAATTTAGAGGAAGGCATTTGCTTGGGCTGACCACGTCTGGTGCAATTGATGGGCCCTTAGTGCATTGGCAGGCAATACGTGGCAGCTTGCAGGATTTCTTGAGAAGGGCACTTTACTTCTCTGAGACTTAATGTCCTCATCTGTAAAATGGAAACATTGATCCTGAAATTATGGGTCATTTTAAGGGTTAAAGGACAAAAATGCATGGGAGCCCTGCTTTGGGCCTGGCATGTAGTAACTGCTCAGCAAATCATAGCTGCTGAGAGATGTTGCCCATTGCAGGCACATAGAAGCGAGCCAGGAAGTTCCTGCTACACACAGGCTTAACTCTTGACCAGTCCAGGAAATATTGGTGCTTTACCCTAATACAAGAGATGTTTTATTTTATTTTATTTTAGAGATGGAGTTTTGCTCTTGTTGCCCAGGCTGGAGTGTAATGGCGTGATCTCGGCTCACCGCAACCTCCACCTCCCAGGTTCAAGCAATTCTCCTGCCTCAGCCTCCTGAGTAGCTGGGATTATAGGCACGTAACACCACGTCCAGCTAATTTTTGTATTTTTAGTAGAGGCGGGGTTTCTCCATGTTGGTCAGGCTGGTTTTGAACTCCTGACCTCAGGTGATCTGCCTGCCTTGGCCTCCCAAAGTGTTGGGATTATAGGTGTGAAGTTGGGCAGGTGCAAAGTGGTTAGGAAATGCCCTCTTGCTTTACAATCCAGTGTCTAGGGGAAGAGATTTTTAGTCATTCACGGATGATTTTCCAGACTTCTCTTAAGCCTGAAACTATACCATCTATTTTATGTGAAAGTGCATTTTCCTGGGCAAAGTCATTGGTTTTTATCAGTTTCTTGGAGGAGTCTGTGACCCTAAAAATGTTAAGAACCACTAGCCTGGAGTTTTACAGACTGAGACATTTGAATGCAGCTTTTGCATCTCATAAAGTATGATGGAAACAGTCCCTTATGTTGAGAGTAGAAGTCCATTCTAGCCTGGATCCACTGCCAGCCTGTAGTGTGGTTTTGGACATCCAGATGGAAAAATGAGAGCTCCTTAGTTGAGACTAGGCTGTGAAACAATTTGGCTTTGTTATAGCTCATGCCCTTGGGACAGGCCCTGTTCTACCAGGAACTCTTAGACTTCACCTTGGACAGGAGCTGGACTGCCTGTAGGAGGCTGTGGCAGACTCTGGCTCTGGCTCTGGGATTGATGCTTTTGGGGTGTGTGTGTGTGTGTGTGTGTGTGTGTGTGTGTGTATGCATGTGTGTGAGACTGGATCTGCATGGATCCTGGGTGGCAGATGTTTGCACCAGCTGCCAGGGGTGGGAGGTGCAGTGTGTAATCCAGGAACTTATAAAAGGGGGATATACAGTGACCCTCACGTAAATGGAAGACAAGCCTTGGCCATATTAAGCTGGGGCTTTAACCACCTCTTGTTAAAGCAAGCCAGCAGGTCCAGGAGGCTCACAGCTCCTGCGATAGACCTGGAGAGGACAAAGATGACCCGTCCTGAAGGAGCATCTTCCTGGCATGATGTCAGGCTTGGTGGCTCAGGTGCCTTTCCTTCCATCTGGGTGAGATGCTGCAGAGGGCCTCCCCCAGCTGGCCTTGAAGGGTTGGCCAAAATACAGAAACATCTACCTCTCAACTTCTCCTCTGAGGCTGAAGGACAGCATCAACCAGAAATCGGGTAGGTTCAGACTACCTGACTCCCTGCCTCGTTTGAACACACCAGCTTCAGTGTGATGGGATGTCGCCTTGGGGCATTCCTTGTCTGCACAGTGTTTCCGATGGAAATTTGCATATTCAGAACCAGGTAGATGCCTCCTTTGACAGGATCTCCCTGCTTCTTGTACTTAGAGACCATTCTGCTTCTTCTCTGAATTACTCAGCCTGCCCTGCAAGCGAATGGAAGTCCTTTATGTTCCTTGTTGAAGGAGAAAAAGATTATGTCATGAGATTTCAGCTCGAGTCTGTCTTCATGCATATTACATTCAGGTTTTTACAATGAGTGTTTGATTTGCAGTGGAGGAATATTTATTTCCAAATCCTCCAAATGCTTCTGAAGGCAGCCTCCACGCAGATTTTAATTGCTAAACCTACTTATTCTGACTCAGTGTCTGTTTGGGAAAATGTCTAGAGATACAAAAAAGTGGGGAGACAAGTGAGCTGTGCCCAGATGCTCCTCTATGACTAACACAGTGTCCACCCAGAGTGGGGAGATGAGCAGCCCACTGCCATGTCATAGGTGGGTGGGTTTCTCATAGCTCTTATTTAAAGCTGTGCCCTATTGTACTAAAATTACAATTTGTGAATAAGCATTGAATTGGAGTTGTTGGGCTGAGCTGACTCACGGCTGGTAACTGGGACTGGGTCTGAGGAATGTCTTCATGTCACAGTCAATTCAGGCAAGAGGAGAAAGCAGCATATGCCCCAATGGGAGAACCGGCTCCTGGCTTTCCTGATTGTCATTTCTGCAGCTGACCGAGTCCCTGGGCTTTCTCTCCACTCACTTGCTCTATCCCTTTAAAAGGGCCAGCGGGTGGATCTCAATGAGAAATGCTTACTGGGGGTTTTGGGCTTTTAGGTCATGCATCCTGTCTCAGGCATCCCATCTTGAGGATGCATCTTTTAGGTCTGCATCTCATCTTGAGGCAGCCCTTGAAGCAGGAGGTAGGGACACACAGACACTTGGAAAGTGGTTTCAGAGCCAGATTGGGATGTAGCCTAAAACTGTCACCATTCTAAGCAACGGCTTTTAGGTCTTGGGTAGAGTAGGCAATCTTTCAAAGGTGACTAGGCCACTCTGCCATACTCTGTGATCCTGGCAGGTGGGAGCAAGCTGACTCTTGTGAGCCTAAGCTCCTGTGCCCAGTGGCTGGTTGGGGCAGCTGTTGTTCAGATGTTCCAGTGACAAATGGATTCTGGAGATGAATATGGGTGAGGGAAGTACTAGTATCTTTTTCCATTAACAATTTCATCTGAGGCCAGGCATGGTGGCTCACGCCTGTAATCTGAGCACTTTGGGATGCCGAGGCATTTGGATCACCTGAGATCGGAAGTTCGAGACCAGCCTGACCAACATGGAGAAACCTCATTGTTACTAAAAATACAAAATTAGCTGGGCGTGGTGGCGCATGCCTGTAATCCCAGCTACTTGGGAGGCTGAGGCAGGAGAATCACTTGAATCTAGGACGTGGAGGTTGTGGTGAGCCAAGATGGTGCTATTGCACTCCGACCTGGGTAACAAGAGTGAAACTCCATCTCAAAACAAACAAACAGGCCGGGCGCGGTGGCTCACGCCTGTAATCCCAGCACTTTGGGAGGCTGAGGCGGGTGGATCACGAGGTCAAGCGATCGAGACCATCCTGGTCGACATGGTGAAACCCCGTCTCTACCTAAAAATACAAAAAATTAGCTGGGAAAGGTGGCGCGTGCCTGTAATCCCAGCTACTCAGGAGGCTGAGGCAGGAGAATTGCCTGAACCCAGGAGGCGGAGGTTGCGGTGAGCCGAGATCGTGCCATTGCACTCCAGCCTGGGTAACAAGAGCGAAACTCCGTCTCAAAAACAAACAAACAAACAAACAAAAATTTTATTTGAATTCACTTGTCACATTAATTGATTAACATTTTGAAAAACAAAGAATGAAGTTCTGAGGTCACAGATTTTAGGAAGTGTAATTTTCTTAGAAATGGAATAGGCGGCCGGGCGTGGTAGCTCACACCTGTAATCCAAGCACTTTGGAGGCCAAGGTGGGCGGATCACCTGAGGTCGGGAGTTCAAGACCAGCCTGACCAACATGGTGAAACCCCGTCTTTAAAAAAAAAAAAAAAAAAAAAGAAATGGAATAGAGAAACCTCAGAACATAGGACCCTGGCAGGAGGATTGGACAGCGGGATAATACAAAAGCTATAACCTAGTGATTCTCAGTGGGGGTGACATTATCCCTGGGAATATCTGGCAATGGCTGGAGATACTTTTGGTTCTCATGGCTGAGAGAGGAAGTGCTACTGGTATCTAGTGCATAGAGGCCAGGGATACTGCTAAAGATCCTACAAGAGCCAGGAAGCCCCCACAATAAAGAATTGCCTGTCCCCAAATGTCGACAGTGCCACTCTTGAGAACAACCCTGTTATAAATAGACCCCAATGCACCACAATTGCATGCACACATTCTCTTCCTCCCATGAACTGTCGTCTGTATTTTGCATGTAATGCTTACCAAACATTTTGGGAGCATCATCTGCATGCCAGGTGCAGCACTGTGGGTAAGTGGGAAGCTAGAAGATGACTAAGACCAGTGAGGGAGAAGTGCGTATATGCAGCTCTCTCATCTAGTGCATTTAGAGTCATATCTCTCCTTTCCTAGATGGAAAGCCCCCAGGGAGAATGTGCATCCTTTAGACTCTCACAGCATCAGCCCTAATGCCTAAGGGTGGCCTTTGTTCTCAGCAAATGCCTGTCATCCTTTTGGGAGTGGGGTCAGAAACAAGGCAAACTTCCCTTCAGGACCTGTACTATGGCTCAGTATTGGGGAGATCAGTTGGTCCATGTGCTGTTTCTCTTCCTCTTCTCATCCGGGTAGCCTCCCACTGCACAGGGGAGACATTTTGGTAACTGAGATGGACTCAAAGGTGACTAAGAGAGTCTGGAGCTCATCCTCTTGCACAATAGTGATTATTCATGGCTGACCAGGAGACTTCTGCAGAAAAGCCTCCACATCGGCCTGAGGAAGCCCTGCTCGGGAGGGCATCATCTGGTCATCACAGTTCAATCATTCTTACCACCCTTGATCGCACTTTGAACCACACAAGCTCGGTGGACTGTGAAAGTTTGTTTCATAGAAGAAATTTGGGCTGGAGGGTGATGGAAAAGCCAGAAGGTGTGAACTCTACTGATGGCATAAAATTAGAAGGCTGCCTGAGCCTGCCCTGACTCCACCCAGCCCATTTATGGATATGTCCCCATTTCTGCTTCATTGGAACAAGAATGCCAGGACAGTTTCTTTGCTGATGGGCTTCTAGCATAATATATTTCTTTACTCTCACAGATTTATACTCCTCATATTCTACACCAAAGAGCCCGGGATGGAGGGGAAGATGCTGCAGAGTTACTGCAAGGGGTCTGTGACCCGTGAAACAATCCCTGCCTGTAGACTTGTAGATCAAATATATCTTGTGCTATGCATGTATGTTCTACTATTTTTCTTTCTTTCTTTTTTCTTTTTTGAGATGGAGTCTTGCACTGTTGCCCAGGCTGGAGTTCAGTGGCGCAATCTCGGCTCACTGCAACCTCTGCCTCCAGGGTTCAAATGATTCTCCTGCCTCAGCCTCCCAAGTAGCTGGGGTTACAGGCACCCACCACCACGACCAGCTAATTTTTTGTATTTTTAGTAGAGACAGGGGTTTCACCATGTTGGCCAGGCTGGTCTCACACTCCCCACCTCAGGTGATCTGCCCACCTCGACCTCCCAAAGTGCTAGGATTAAAGGCGTGAGCCACCACGGCTTTAATCTCATATAAAATAGTAGTGCCAAGTTCTACTGTTTTTCAAATGCATATTTCACACTTCTATGTTCTACTGTTTTTCAAATATATGTAAATACTACTGTGATTAAAATAAAGGGATTGATTAAAAAGTGCAGAATTGCGAGTGAATTGTCATTCCTCTGCTACTCTTGCCTCTAACCACCACCAGTTTCAAATCTGTCTCCTCATTTGCTTCCAATATCTTTCCACTTCCTCTTCAGTGAGGAACGGGCCTTGTCAGTTACTCCTTCTCCATCTCACGCATGTTTCCTTCCTTCAGCCTCTGCCACCCAACACTGGCCCTTATCACTCCTCCACTCACAGGGACCAGGGCTGCCCACCTGGTTCCCAGGTCCTAAATCCAGAGCATCCCTCCCACTGCCACCACATACATCTTCCTACTGGCCCACACAAGTCCTTGGTGCAAAAATATTTAGGGCTTCCAGTCTCCTTAACGTGAGATGATGCACCTGCTTCACAGTGTGGCATGAAGAAACATCTCTTGAATACAAAACAAATCACCTTATCATTTACGTGCTCTAATATTTAAAAAATAACTTTAAAAAATCAGTTTTGTGGCTGGGCGTGGTGGCTCATGTCTGTAATCCCAGCACTTTGGGAGGCTGAAGCGGGTGGATCACGAGGTCGGGATTTCGAGACCAGCCTGGCCAACATGGTGAAACTCTGTCTCTATTAAAGATACAAAAAAAAAAAAAAACAAAACAAAAACAACAACAACAACAACAACAAAACTAGCCGGGCGTGGTGGTGCGTGCCTGTAGTCCCAGCTACTTGGGAGGCTGAGGCAGGAGAATGGCTTGAACCCGGGAGGCGGAGGTTGTAGTGAGCCGCGATCCTGCCACGGCACTCCAGCCTGGGCGTCAGGGCGAAGACTCCATCTCAAAAAAGAAAAAAGAAAAACAACAACAACAGGTGTTCACCTCTTACTCCCTTGAAAAGGGACTTTTTAGCTTGCTGAAAAGTCCTAGTGTTCTACAGAGCGCCGCTCACCAGTGTGTGAGAGATGTGGCTTGGTATACCGCCCCCAGGTTCTGACCCATGTTCCGCTTGCCCTGGTTGGAGAAGGGGTGTGAGGAGCAGGGAAGCAGTGGCCTAAACAGGACCTGCCGGCTCCCTCTTGTGGACATCTGGGAGAAAACATGCTGGAAGAAAAGGGGCTCTGCGTATTGGCAAATACTATTTTACTGAAACAGCCCTGGCAAATGTGATCTGCAAAATATGGTCCGAGACGGAGCTGTATTTTTCTGTGTGTTGCAAAAGGGATCGGAAGTCACTGGGCGTGTAAATTGAATAACTAGAATACGCAGATGATTAAAAAAAATTTAGCCCATCATTTCATTGTTCGCCTACAGTAAACCTCTCTGCCAGGGCAGTTTTCAAGGAACAGACTGGCTTGGGGATCTCTTTTCCCCTCTTTCCCTTCTCGTGGTGGGAGGAGGAACAGAATGACTCAAAGGGGTGCTGCGGCTAAGGTGTATGCTCCTGGCAGGGATAAGGCACAGGTGCCTCCGCTCACCCAGCCACAGTCCAGCCAGGCCTCTGGGGTCCTGGGGCTGCCTGAGTGTGGACACCAAACACCAAAACCCAACTGAACTGTGTGCTTTAAAAGGATAGATTTTACGGTATGCAAATTACATCTCAATTTTAAAAAGGAAATATTTTATTGAGGAATGTGTTAGCTTGATTTAAAAATTGTAGTATTTCGACACGTGGTACATGGGCCTCATTTGCACTCTTGCCCCTGGGGTGCTGCAAATGTCACTGGGGAGCCTGCACGTCAAGGTGTGAAATGGCAGTGGGTGCTTTGTCAACTCAGATTTTCAGGGAAGCTGGAGCTTAGCAGTTGATGTGGAGAGTGGTAGGAAATAAGGCTGAATCATAGACAAGGCCGGGTCCTGGAGGGCTTATGAGCTGTGAGATGAACTTAACCTTCTTTGGAGCTGGGTGGGATGAGCAGGTCTTGGTTGTGGGTAGGCAGTGAGGAATCTTTTTTTTGAGATGGAGTCTCACTCTGTCGCTAGGCTACAGTACAGTGGTGCAATCTTGCCTCACTGCAACCTACACCTCCCAGATTCAAGTGAGTCCCCTGCCTCAGCCTCCCGAGAAGCTGGGACTACAGGTGAGCACCACCACGCCCAGCTAATTTTTGTATTTTTAGTAGAGAAGGGATTTCACCATGTTAGCCAGGATGGTCTCGATGTCTTGACCTCGTGATCTGCCCACCTCAGCCTCCCAAAGAGCTGGGATTACAGGCGTGAGCCACCGTGCCTGGGAGTAGTGAGGAATCTTAAGCCAGATTTTGCATTTTTTTTTGAGACAAAGTCTCACTCTGTCGCTCAGGCTGGAGTGCAGTGGCACGATCTCAGCTCATTGCAACCTCTACCTCCCGGGTTCAAGCGATTCTCCTGCCTCAGCCTCCTGAGTAGCTGGGACTACAGGTGGGCATGCCACCTCACCTGGCTAATTTTTGTATTTTTAGTAGAGACGGGGTTTCACCATATTAGCCAGGCTGGTCTTGAACTCCTGACTTCATGATTCGCCCTCCTTGACCTCCCAAAGTTCTGAGATTACAGGTGTGAACCACATCGCCTGGCCAATTTTGCTGTTTCAAATAAACAGCCATACCTTTTTGCTTTCCACTCTAGCGGCTGGTGGGGAGGACAGATCTGAGACGGACAGGCCTGGAGTCAGTGAGGGCAGTTGGCTGTTGCATTCCTCTAGGAGAGAGGTGGGCTAGGCCTGAACCCTAAGGCAGTGACAGTAGGAATAAGGCAGAGGAGAGGACAGGTCATGGAAATGCTTAGCCATAAGCTCAGAGGCATGGGGATAGTGGTGGGGTGTGTGAAAGAGAAGGTAGGGGAAGAGTCAAGGGTGACTCATCATGGTGGGTAGTGGTGGCACCAGTGGGCAGGCTTGGGACATGTGGAGGGAGAGGATCCATTGACTGAAAAAATGACCAGTGGGTGTTAGATAAGGAGAAGTCAAGCCCGGAGACTGGGGTATGGGGTCTTCAGCATATCCTACTCAACCAGAAGTTGGGTGAAGAGGAACTCTCGTGGTGTTTGAGGGGAAGGATGAGATTGGTCCCTTGGGAAACACCAAGGGAGTCATTTAGAGCAAGAAGCGGAAGAGCCAGCCTGTTGCAGAGTGGTCCGAGAATGGCGTGGTCAGTGGCACCAGATGCCACAAGACCATCAAGGAGGATCAGGAGGTACAAGCCCCGGATTTAATGACAATGATGATGATGAGTGTCTTTTTCCCGGTACATTTCAGCAGGACGTTACATGAAACAGCCGAGTCTCAGTGGGCTAGGAACAAGTGTGAGGCCAGGAAGTGGAGGCAGAGAGTGGTGCCGACTGCAAAGGGGATGACTGAGCAGCAGAAGGATGGGTCGAGGGAGGACTTTTGTTTTTTTTAAAAGGTCAGAAAGCACTGGCAGGTCTTGAACCCTAGCACAGGGGTTAGGCAGACGGAAAGTCTGGCACAAGGAAGTAACTACTTGAGCCAAAGCTGACCCAAGGGAGGTCTTCATCTAAGGGAAAGAGGAGGTGCTTATATCATTATCTTTTATTTATTTATTTGCTTTTTTTTTTTTTTTTTGAGACAGAGTCTCACTCTGTCTCCCAGGCTGGAGTGTAGTGCTGCAATCTTGGCTCACTGCAACCTCTGCTTCCCGGGTTTAAGCAATCCTCCCTCCTCAGCCTCCTAAATAGCTGGGATTTCAAGCATGTGCCACCACGCCCAGCTAATTTTTTTATTGTTAGTAGAAACAGGGTTTCACCATGTTGCCTAGGCTGGTCTTGAACTCTTAACCTTAAGTGATCTGCCTGCCTTGGCCTCCCAAAGTGCTAGCATTACAGGCGTGAGCCACTGCACCAGGTCTTACTTGCAATTTTTAATAAAAATATTAATGTATGTTGTAAAAAGAATTAAACACTATAGCAAATGTATAAAATGAAAAGTAAAATTCTGTGCTTTTCAGATTTCCTAGTCTCTCTCTGTCCAAAGGTAACAGTTATGATCAATTTCTTATATATTCATCCAGAAAAAATTTCATACATATGGAATTCTCTTTAAAGATGAGAGAGATTTGGCTGACTTTAAATACTGATGGGAAAGAGCTATATAGAGAAAATGGTGAAGACAGACGGAGCACTGATGGAAGAGAACTGGTAGCCAGCTCACTCCCGGGGTGGGGAAGGAGCCCAGGGGAGGGGAGGGAAGAGGCCTGGCTTGGTGGTGGAAATGCAGGTCTTTGCTGGGACTGGAGGGAAGGGCAGGAAACAGGGTCGGTGGGAGTGAGGTCAAGTGTGCATAACCACGATTTATGATGTCAGTGGTGTGGTGGTTCAGGGAGATCACGCAGGCGTGGGTGAGGCAGTGAACGTGGGCAGATGAAGTGGAGGTGAAAGTCCTGGTGGTTGAGGATCTTTGAGCCTGGGGTGTTGAATGAGTTCTTCATGCGGATGTTAAAGTCTCTTAAGACAATGGTGGGCTCCAAAGTTCTCAATGTGGGTAAGGCATAGTCTGGAAAGAAGAATGTCAGAAGAGAAAAAGCCAAGGGTGGAAGCTAATGTCCTGGAAGCAACTGGGAGCAGGAAGCATATCCTCTCTGTCTTCTTGCCGTGTGGGTCCTGGGCACGGGGGAAAATGAGAGGCCTCTCTCTGCGGAAGCAGGCGGTGGCTGGTGCATTCGGTTGAAAGGCTGAGAAGCGGAGGAGGTTGTCTTTACGGGAACAAGGTCTCCAGGGTGTTCCAGGTGGCGGAAGGGCCTTGGGGAAGTGGGGTGGCTCTCAGTGGCCCCAGGAACCAGCTGGGGGAGGCAACCAGCAGGAAGGGGAAGACGTGGGAGGGGGTGGATAGGATGTGTGGGAGGAATGTGGATGAAGTAATGGGCCTCGGTGCTCCCATCCTTGATGCCTATAGTTTTGGTGCCAAAACTGGCTGCAGGTTCCAGTCAGGACCTGAACAGAGCAGCTGCTGAGCTCTCTCGGCAAGGTGGCATGACAGTCACCACAGAGCCCACTGGTGGAAGCAGTTGCCTCTGGGTTTGAATAAGAGTTGGGTGCTGCATTTGTTTGCTAGAGCTGCTGTAACAAGGTAGCACAGATCAAGGAGCTTCGGCAGGAGAAATTTGTTTTCTCACAGTTCTGGAGCTAGGGCTCAAATCAAGGTGCTTGTCGGGTGGGTTCCTTCTGAGGGCTATGAGGGACAGATCTGTTCCAAGCCTCTCTTCTTGGCTCATAGGTGGTCATCTTCTCTGTGTCTCCTCTCCCCTCCCCCAAACCTTTTCCCTCCCCTTCTTTCCTCTCCCTTCTCCTCCCCTGTTCTCTTTTCGAGACAGAGTCTCACTCTGGCCCCCAGGCTGGATGCAGTGGTGCAATCACAGCTCACTGCACCTTCGACCTCCCTGCGCTCAGTTGATCCTCCCTCTTTAGCCTCCCTAGTAGCTGGAACTACAGGCACTTGTCACCATGCTAGGCTAATTTTTGTGTTTTTTGTAGAGATGGGGTTTTGCCATGTTGCCCAGGCTAGTCTCCAGCTTCTGGGCTCAAGCGATCCACCAGCCTTGGCTTCTCACAGTGTTGGGTTTACAGGCATGAGCCACTGTGCCTGGGCCCTACTATGTCTTTTCATATAATTTCCCCTTTATATTAATTCATGTCTGTCTCCTAATTTCCTACTTTTATAAGGACACAAGTCAGATTAGATTAGGGCTCACCCTAATGACCTCATTTAACCTAATTACCTCTGTAAAGACCTTATCTCTCTGAATAACAGTATATTCTGAGCTGCTGGAGGTAGGATTTCAACATATGAATTTTGGGGGAGGGGTGCAAAATTCAGCCCATAGCAGGTGTCCTTGGTCAAGATACATAATCATTCTTAGCTCCAGCTGCCCTGGCTATTAACTGGTGATCATAGCAGCCCTAACCCATTGCATTGTTGTAAGGATGAAATAAGAACAGTGCCTGGCACATTTTAAGTGTTTCATATAAACTCTCATCATCATCATCATCATCATCATCTGGACCTCCTCCCTAGGTTTGGAGACCAGTGAACAGCAAGGGCAGAGAGCTTCTCTATCATCCTCCTCAGCTCATCACCTCAAGTTGGGAGCTCAGGGAGAGACTCAGGTCAGGTCTATAGGGAATAGCTGCAGGCAAAGTTAATTTTCTCCATCATTCTCATGCAGATGAAATTAGCTTTAAAATGAGCATCAGGTTCAGCTTGAAATCACAAAAGGACAACATACTGCCTGGGGTGGGTAGGAATAAGGAGAGGGGCAATCCTAACACTTTCTTTTACTTTTTGTCGGGGGAGGAGAACTGAGGGAGTGTTGGTTTTGTTATCTGTATGTAAATCACAGAGCTTTAGGTACTGGTGGTGGGAAAGGTTGTTTCTTTTGTCTTGTCACTCTGAACCATTATCTTACTACCTGTGCCTCCAGGAGGTATTCTGTAACCCACCCCAAACCAGAGGTCTTGAGTGATTTCAGAATTTGTGAGAAAGGCAGATTCTCTTGGAGGCATCTGGAGCCGACTTCGGTTGTGCTGTGAGTCCCCTGGAAAAAGGGCTTTGGAAGCCTAGGAACCCCAGAATCTTCCTGCAGATTGATAGGAATTCCTTATACTGATTGTTCTCAAAATGTAGTCACTTGAATGAGCAACATCAGCATAACCAGTGGACTTGTTGGAAATGAAAATTTTGGGGCTCTGCCTTAGACTTTGTGTTAGGGTTTGAATGCGTCTTCTCCACAAATCAGGTGTTGAAACTTAATGGACATCATCCAAGCTACTCGAGAGGCTGAGGCAGGAGAATCGCTTGAACCCAGGAGGGGGAGGTTGCAGTGAGCCAAGATCGAACCATTGTCCTCCAGCCTGGGTGACAGAGCGACACTCCGTCTTAAAAAAAACAAAAATGAAACTTAACGGACAGTGTGATGGTGTTAAGAGGTGGAGCCTTTAAGAGGTGATCAGGTCATGAGGACTTCTCCCTTACAGAGACTTCATGCTGGCTTGCCCTTCCGCCTTCCACTGTGTGAGGACATAACATTCCTCCCCTCTGGAGGATGCAGCAACAAGGCACCGTCTTGGAAACAGACAGCATCTCTCATCTGGCAACTGAACCTGTTCGTGCCTTAATCTTGGACTTCTCAGCTTCCAGAACTGGGATGAAAGTAAGTTTCTGTTCTTTGCAAATCACTCAGTTTCAGGTATTTTAGTTAAAGCCACACAAAATGGACTAAGACACTTGCTGAACCAGAAAACTCTGGGTGTAGGGCTTGGCTATGTGTTTGAAAAAGCTCATGCTAAGGTTTGAGCCACATTATGTATATTATACTCTCCCCGCCACCTTTGGGTACCGGCATTTAAGCGTTTATAAATCTCATCTTGTTCCCTAGAACATCCTGAACCTAACGTTGTGAGGGCTTCCTGGGCCTCTGAGTAAGAACAGTTCCTTTTGACCATATATGGGGATGGCCAGTCCTACGCAATGCCTCTGTCGCTGTGTGGCTGTGCCAGGAGGTATTCTGGCTCTTGGCTTGGGGCGGGGGTTTCAGGCATCTCAGAGCTAGTGTGGAATGGTGCAAAGCACTGGGTGGCGTTTGCTGGCCCCATTCTAGTCCTGCCTCTTTAGCTAACTAGCTGCGTGACAACCTGAGGGCCAGCAACACAGTCAATGTATTTAATGGCATCTTGACTATAGAAAGCATCATCATCAAGTTATGAATGACACGGTCAGGGAGGAAGGGACAGAAACATGCTGGGTGACAGAAGTCAGAATAAACATAAATTTATAAGCTCAACATAGCAAGATGAAATTTTTTTTCTTTTTTTGAGATAGAGTCTGGCTCTGTTGCCCAGGCTGGAGTGCAATGGCACAATCTCAGCTCACTGCAGCCTCCGCCTTCTGGGTTTAAGCAATTGTCTGCCTCAGCCTCTCTAGTAGCTGGGATTACAGGTGCCTGCCACCATGCCCAGCTAATTTTTTGATTTTTAGTAGAGACAGGGTTTCACCATCTTGTCCAGGCTGGTCTTGTATTCCTGACCTCATGATCTACTTGCCTTGACCTCCCAGAGTGCTGGGATTACAGGCATGAGCCACCGCACCTGGACGCAAGATGGAATTTTACTGGGATAAATGTCAGGTCCTATATATAGTTCTGCTAATATCTAGCTATATCAGGAAGGGATGAAAGAGATGTATCAAGAGAACTATTTGTGCAACATGTTTTTGGCTGTTTTTTATTGTGATAAACATAACATAAAATTTCCAATTTCCCATTTTTATTTTTTGACAGAGTCTCACTCTGTCGCCCAGGCTGGAGTGCAGTGGCACGATCATGGCTTGCTGCAGCCTCCACCTCCTGGGTTCAAGTGATCCTCCTGCCTTAGTCTCTTGAGTAGCTGGGATTATAGGTGCCTGGCACCACACCGGCTAATTTTTGTATTTTTAGTAGAGGCAGGGTTTCACCATTTGGCCAGGCTTTTCTTGAACTCCTGACCTCAAGTGATCCACCCACCTTGGCCTCCCAAAGTGCTGGGATTATGCCCAGCCCCATTTCCCATTTTTAAATGTACAATTCAATGGCATTAATTACATGATATTGTTGTGCAACATCACTATTCTGAAATGTACATATTTTAAAAGTGAGTCTACAAAAAGCTCAGTGTGTACCAAACACTCATTCTACTCATTCATTTAATTAAGGGTCATTTATTGGCTGGGCACGGTGGGTCACTCCTGTAATCCCAGCACTTTGAGAGTTCAAGGCACGTGGATCACAAGGTCAGAAATTTCAGACCAGCTTGGCCAAGATGGCAAAACCCTGTCTCTACTAAAAATACAAAAATGAGTCAGGCATGGTGGCAGGCTCCTGTAATCCCAGCTACTCGGGAAGCTGAGACAGGAGAATCCCTTGAACCTGAGGGGTGGAGGTTGCAGCGAGCTGAGATTGTGCCACTGCACTCCAGCCTGGGCAACAAAGTGAGATTCTGTCTCAAAAAAAAAAAAGTCATCTATTGAGCAATCTCCATATACTAGAGAGTAGGGTTGGCAAAATGGATTACAAGAAAAAAGAATGCCATGAGGCTGCCCAAACTGTTAGTAGAATCTGAGGCTTTATATACAGAACTGTAGCATCTGGCAAATGGGAGTTGACAGAACTGCAGTATTCACTGATTGAGCACTGTGTTGAGTCCTTAAGCACCACGTTTTAAAAGATGACTGGGACTGTACTGAATGGTGATGAGGCGAATGAGCAATGGAACCAGGGACATTTGGGTTAGAAAATAGAAATTCGGGGAGAGCATCAGGGCGGTTTTGAATTATCTCAAGATTTCATCATGTGGAAGAGAGAAAACTTGGTGCTTTGTTATGTTCAGTTCCCGGGAATACATGTCATGTAACAGGGGAATGGATTTCAGATCAGTACAAGGAAAGACCTATCAGTGCCCCTGCTCAAGGCCCAGGAGGCATTTAAGCTTTAAATATATATGTGTATATATACAGTAACAATTAATACTATATGTAGTGTGTGTGTGTATACATATAGTATGTGTGTGTATTTATATAATGAATTGTATATATTGCATATATATTGTATATATACATTCTAGATATATGACAGTAAATTATATGGTTTCCCTGCCTGTGGGCCTGGCAGGGCCGGGGTGAGGGTGGAGAATTGTGGAATGTTGTATTAACCACACTCAGCCCGAGAAACAAACTGGTACATCTGCTTGCTTTGGAAGTGGGGAAATAGAATTAAAGTCACTGAGGAGAATCTTCATACTTGATTACTTTCTCTTTTAGTACTCTCTCCTCTCTCTCTGCCTGCCCATTGTGGATTTGGGACCTTGAAGACTGTCTTTGAAAGGGCGGTTGCTTTCAGGCAGCTGCGATCTTGGCTCCTCCTGCCTGCTTAGGTCTTCCCTCCTCAGGGAGCAGGAGCCTGAGGTCCCACCAGCACCAGAGCTGGGCCATAGCCGGCTGGCCATGGTAGAAAAAACAGCCTTTTCAGGACATATATGCCCAAGCAATTTAAGAGAACACACACACACACACACACACACACACACACACACACACACACACGCTGTATTAGTTCATTCTCACATTGCTATAAAGAACTACCTGAGACTGGGTAATTTATAAAGAAAAGAGGTTTAATTGGCTTATGGTTTTGCAGGCTGTACAGGAAGCATGGCTGGAGAGGCCTTAGGAAACTTACAATCATGGTGGAAGGTGAAGGGGAAGCAAGCACCTCTTTCATGGCCAGGGCAGGAGGAAGAGAGAGAGGGGTGAGGTACCACACACTTTTGAACAACCAGATCTCATGAGAACGAACTCACTATCATGAGCGCAGGAAGGGAGAAGTCCGCCCCCATGATCCAATCACCTCCCACCAGGACCCACCTCCAGTACTGGGGATTATAATTCAACATAAGATTTGGGGGAGCACAAATCCAAACCATATCACACATAGTGTGGATAGCAAATACTTTTGAAATTAGAAAAAAACATGTAAGAATCTGTCAATCGCTCATCCCTACACAGTAATCCCAAGAAATTGAAAACAAGATGACTTATCTTGAAATGACAGTTTTCACTTAAAAGCTCAAAGAACATTAAAAGCATCAATCAATGAACATTTATTGAATATTTGAGGTAATCCTTAAAATCCTTGCAGAGTGACTACCCAGGAGCTTTTATCCAAGTTCACTAAAAAAATTCAAAGGGCACCCTCCACCCTAGAATGCCTCTGGCCTGGAGGCTGCTTTATATTTTTCAGCATGAGTGGATTTTCTGGGTTACTGTGGTGACCTTCTGTGGTCCCCACCCAGCTCTCTTCCTGCTGGTGTAAATGGGCCAAAGTGGCAGCCAATGCCTGGGCAAGGTGTGGGCAAGAGGTCACAGACTGGGGTGCTCTGCAGAGTTCCTGGGCATTTGCCTGGTGGTTGAGGAGTTAAGTTCAAAAACGAGCAGGCAGGCGTGAGTATGGCTTCCACCTCTGACACCTATCTTTGGGAGCTACCCAGCTCACTCTGCAGCAGTGACCCAGGCATGGATAGTGTGACTGCCCTTCCCAGATTGAGTAACTAGATGGGGACAGGTAGTTTAAGCTGGCACCTTGCTCATACCTAAGGAAGTGTTATAGCTGGGTCATTTCCCAAAAGCTACTGGGAAGGATGTTCTGTAAGAATTATGTTGTCTGGTGTATTTCTATTCTAAAACTGTAGCAGCTTTGCAGTTTACCTATTACAATCCCAGTAAGCCAAATAGATACCATTATCTAGAACAGATTTTATCTCCTCTCCAGCTCCCATTCCTCTGATGGCAAAAACCCTTGATCTTGTCAATAAAATTGATTTTAGCTTCTAGTTTAAAATGTGGTCCCTTTTGACTTGAATTCGTCTCCTTTTGTGCCTTCTAACCTCCTTTTAGATTTTTCTTCTCTCTGGGCTGCCACCAGGGCAGAGGCAGGGAAGCCCCCGGTCTTGGTGTGGTTGTCCAGGCCTTTGCTGGGACCCACTGGGGCATGACTGGTCTGGTCTGGTCCCTGGGTGGCCTCTCCTGCTAATCTCTGGGTGGCCTCCACGAGGGCTCGGTCTCATGTGGCCAGCCCTGGCTTCAAGCTATGTTTGCTTCTACTGATGACCATCTGTTCATGTTTCTGCCATGAATATTCTGTGTCTCCTGATTCTGTCAGCATTTCTGAGTCCTGACCATGAACTCAGCAGTCTCTGGCTGTCCTGCTCACCAACATAGCCTCTAGCTGATGAGCCCTCCACTGGAGCCCTCCTCTGCCCCTGGGCCACGGTGGACACCATCCTGAATGCAGGAGGCCCTTTCTGCACCTGGGACATAAACCTGGGAGGTGCTGGGCTTGCCCTAAGATAACAGAGTTTCTTTCAAGCCCAGAATGGTGAGCGCTGCTTTTCTCCTCAGAGACCTAGACCTCACTATTTTCTGCCTGGTTTTAAAATTTTTATTTTATTTTTCTTCAATCTAAAGAGAACTCTACCTTGACAGTAAATCTTGTATTTTTAATCTATGGTTTGTAATATAATTTTGGACTAAGATCTCAAGTTTTACTCTTCATATCAAAAAAGGAAACTTTGGAATTTAGAAAGCCTTTTTCTTTCTAAACAAAAGCTGGCTTTCTGGGCTATTGTCTCTTTATGGTTTTAAAAAAAAATTCTTCGTTGAAACTCAAGCAACGCCTTCTCAGGGTGGTGGTCCATCCTTCCACAGGGCACAGTGGATGGCTTTGATTCAGCAGGGGCCGAACTGTGGCTTGGCCAGGAAGGATGGATGACCAGGACTTTTAAAAAAAAAAGGCTCTAATGTCTCAAAGATATTTCCCTATGCATTCTTTCTCAGATTTGTCTTGCAACTAAGACTTTAAAATCATACTTATGATCTAATAAACTCAACCATACATTTAAATTCACAGATTAGTGTGAACCTACAAATTGGCAAAGAATATATAGCTGGTATGTGCCCTGATTTCATCTTTTTAAGTCCACTTGCAATATTCTGTGCCACTTAGTCACTGACCAACTGGGTGAGCCACAAACACTCCCGTGCTGTCCAGAGCACTATTTATTTGATATATGGTACCTACTCACTCCTGGTAAGGCCAGAATGTACAGTTGTACAGTGTGTGCACTGCACAGCTCCAGGGGGTCTAGTTCTTAGATGACAATGGGAATGGTGCCCCCTGGAGCCCTGCCCTCACTCACTCTATCTGATGATGCCCTTCAACCTAACCTTCCTCATCCTGCTGGACCCCTGGTGGAACTCTTGGCTTTCTCTCAGAAACGTGGTTCTGATTTTCCTGCTGGCCCTGCTGCCCCAGGTCTCCTCTGGAAAGATACCCTGCCCCATCTGGCTATGGGTCACTCAACCCCTAATGTGGATCAGAGCCATGGCTAGGCATGAGGTTTTCAAGAAACTTGTGTGGCAGGGCTCTGGACAGCTTGAGTTTCAGAAAAAAAGGTAGCACTTAAAAGAAATCTGGGGGCCGGGCGCAGTGACTCATGCCTGTAATCTCAGCACTTTGGGAGGCCAAGGAAGGTGGATCACTTGAGGTCAAGAATTTGAGACCAGCCTGGCTAACGTGGTGAAACCTCACCTCTACCGAAAATACAAAAATTAGCCAGGCATGGTGGCAGGTGCCTATAATCCCAGCTACTCGGAAGACTGAGGTAGGAGAATCACTTGAACCTGTGAGGTGGAGGTTGCAATGAGCCGAGATCGTGCCACTGCACTCCAGCCTGGGTGACAGAGTGAGAAAAAGAAAAAAAAAAAGAAAGAAATCTGGGCTCAATTGAGTAAGAATTTAGTTGCCTACAGTGTTGCTCCATTTCCTTTCCAGGTGATGGCAGCAGTGTGGGCAGTGGGAAGGGCTGAGTCGGAAGTCAGGGCTCCTGGGTTCTACTTCTGGTTTTGCTGGTCACTAGCTCTGGTCCCCCATGTGCGTTTTTGACCTCCTGGGCTTCATTTCTTTGTTGATGGAAGAGACGCCCATCAGATGATTGCTGAAGGCCCATGCTGCTCTAAGCCCTGATGCCACCTGAAGGAATGCTGCCTAATAATGTCCTGACACTCACAAGTTACAAATAGCACTCCATACCTGAGGACACAGTAAGAGCTATATTCGTGGGTTTAACTGGTCTTTAAGAGCAGGTAAGCAGTCCCCATTACCCCTCCCCAGTTACGTTCTCTGATGGTTCCATTCACTTCTTTTCAGAGACCCTGACTGAGAAAGTGGGGGGCTTTGGGATGAGAACACCCTGCCCCCTAAGGGAAACCCCTCTGCTGTCCCTGGGCTCCCAACACCACTGAGCCTGGCCATCAATGTCATCAACATCAGGCCCTGCCTTTCTGGGGTGCTGCTGCTTCTGCAGCCTTGGCGGGTGCCCTCAGCGTGTGCCTGGAGGTTCTCTGGGCAGCCTCTTCAGCAGAGCTGGCCATGGCAGCTTCCCTTGGGTTTGCTCACGGCTCTTCCTGATGGGATTGGCGAGGATACAGGTCTGCCAGTCTCCACCAAGGCCAGTATTGGTGCTGACAGACCAACCTGCAGTTCCTCTTTCTGGGTGGCAGGACCTAGGTCCTTAGGTAAAATCCTCTCCTATAACACTCCACTGAGCCCCCAGAAGCCTGCACTGGGACTGCCATGGCCACTTTATGCCCCCAGGGTATAGTCTCTGCTCAGATGCATTAGGGCAAGACCACAGTCCATTGCTTATGGGGCCAGAGGCATTGCACACAAGTGAAGCCGGCTCGGAGTGTGTATTAAGGCTACAGTCACAGCTGCGATGAATGGCCTGTGATAGTGGCTCCATCGTCCAGAGGCAGTGGAGATGTGGGACTGTGGAGGGCACATGCCGAGCTGCAAAGGGACAGCCATGACTCAGCTCTGGCCAGAAAGTGAACCCAATGGAGCCAGAGAGTGGATTTCTCAAGAGAAGCAATGATCTGTTTTTTAAATTTTTTTTTATTTTTGAGACAGAGTTTCACTCCTGTTGCCCCGGCTGGAGTGCAGTGGCACACTCTCAGCTCACTGCAATCTCCACCTCCCGGGTTCAAGCTATTCTCCTGCCTCAGCCTCCCGAGCAGCTGGGATTACAGGCACGCACTACCATGCCCAGCTAATTTTGTATTTTTAGTAGAGACAGGGTTTCTCCATGTTGGTCAGACTGGTCTCGAACTCCAGATCTCAGGTGATCTGCCCGCCTCAGCCTCCCAAAGTGCTGGGATTACAGGCGTGAGCCACCATGCCTAGCTGGTTTTCTTTTTTAAAAGATGGAATCCTTCTCTTGATCTTTAAATGCTGGCAGTGATTTTGAACTTTAGAAACCCTGCATGGGCCAATACTGTATCAGACAAACTGAACACATCTGTGAGTCCAATTTGCTAGAGGGCCTCTGTATCTAGCCTCCTTGGCAAGGGCTGCTTGGACCAAGAGCTGGCTTCTTGTAGACAGACAGACAGACAGACTGACTCACTGACTGGAAGATGCTGTTGGGTCTTTTTGGCTCTTTCTGCTGGTTGCCCAGCAGAAAGCTGACGTGTTCCCAATGTGACCTGAACCAGGGCTCTGGCTAAACCCTTGAGAACTAGTGTGTGGATCAGATATGGGGTTCCTGAACTTGGACTTGATTGAAACTTGGCCACAATGACCCTTCAGCTCCCCTGCCCTCTTCCTTTTCTTTAGAGACAGGGTCTCACTCTGGTCACCTGGGCTGGAGTGCAGTGCCACTATCATGGCTCACTGCAGCCTCAACCTCCTGGGTTCAGGTGATCCTCCCACCTCAGCCTCCCCAGTAGCTGGGACTACAGGTGAGCACTACCATGCCCAGCTGATTTTTTTTTTTTTTTTTGTATTTTTAATAGAGACAGGATTTCACCCTGTGGTCCAGGTTTCACCCTGTGGTCTTGAGGCCTCTCTTGGGCTTAAGTGATCTGCTGCCTCAGCCTCCCAAAGTGCTGGAGTTACAGGTGTGAGCCACCAGTGCCTCGGCCGCCCTCTCTGTTTTCTTGGCCTTTGCTTTGAGTTCCTGCTGGTCCTCATGTAGCCTGTTGCCTATTTCCTCATGACAACTGGATGTTGGTAACTGATAAACTTGAAGGTTTTCCCTTTCTTGGCCATTTGCTTTATAATAAAGGTCTCTGAAGCCCAGAAATCACTAAAGAAGTTGATGGCTCATGCCTGTAATCCCAGCACTTTGTGAGGGTAAGGCGGGCAGATCATGAGGTCGAGAGATCGAGACCATCCTGGCCAACATGGTGAAATCCTATCTCTACTAAAAATACAAAACTTAGCTGGGTGTGGTGGCACGCACCTGTAGTCTCAGCTACTTGGGAGGCTGAGGCTGGAGAATTGTTTAAACCAGGGAGGTGGAGGTTGCAGTGAGCCGAGATCACACCACTACACTTCAGCTCTGGCAGCTGAGGGTGCAGTTTTCTGTACTGGGCCAGAGACAGTCTGGAGCTGCTGTCCACAGGCACTGCACTTGGTCCACTGTGCGCTTCCCTGGCCTAGAAGGGCCTGAACCTTGCCAGGCTTTCTCCTTCCTCCTGGACGGTAGCTAAGGGCAGACCTCATCTCCAGGGACCCAGGATCACAATCTGCCGCCTTGCTAGGGAGGCAGCCAAGGCCTGCTCTCAGATCTAGTTGAACTGCTCCTTCCTTCCATGCACCTTGAGAGGAGGCCCCTGGGATGCTGGTCAGCACGATTAAACTCACTCCTTCTCTTCATTGGTCCAGGTGGCCACAGGCTTGTGTGGTTAGTGAACTCTGAGCTGTGAAAGATGCCCATGCTGCTGTCTCTGGCAGAGCTCACTTGGCTGCAGTGGGAGGGCAGTAGGCAGGGCAGGAAGGAGGAAAAGAGAGTGGGGAAGGAGGGCAAAAAAGGGCAAAAACTTGCTTCTGTATTTCTTGGCTTCTATGAATCTCACTTGGCTGGTATGAAAATTCACAAGAAAATTTTCAGAGGAACTTCTCACAGGGTGTATTTCCTTTGCCATGAAAACACTCAGATAAGCGTGTGCATGTGTGTGCTTGAGTTGCCGAGAGGAGATATTGTGTGGCTTGTTTTAGATTTCGTGAAAGGTATTTAGTCATGCGCTCATTATAGCATGTGGCAGCTTGAAGTTCAAGTTAGCCTGCTGCGTTTTTGGTGTTTTTGAATCAGTGGGGGAATTACTGTTACTCTGGGATTTTTTGGGTGGCAATTTAGATAGATTCCTGCCAGGAGAAGCTCTGGGAAATTTCTCTTTTTCTCGGGGTGTCCTGGGGCTATTTTGGATTGTTTTTGGGGTGGGGTGCCCTCTCTTAGCAAATCCTTACCTAAGGGCTCAGCTGACTTTTCTGATACAGCTGGAATCCCTCCAGGCTGCTTGTGCAGATGGCTTTGGGCACCCCAGGGAAGGTGTTCTTTTGTTTTGCTGACAGATGGGCGTGTTCAGGGCTGGTCTGGACATGTGATTCCGGCTGCGGTTTGGGGCTGAGGCTGTCTTAGCTCTGACTTCGAAGGAAGATCCTGAGCTTGTGGAGGTCTCGGCTCAGGTTCCTGAGAGCTGCATATGGATCAAGATGTGGAAGAGAAGTGGGTTTGGGATTGGTGGGTGGGAGCTCTTCCTCACAGGGGGTCCTTTCTTGTTCAGCTTGCTCAGTTATACTCAGATCACTCTGGATTCCTGGTGAGGTCCTAAGTGGTTCATCAACATAAATGCCAGTTGAGATGTGGCAGAAAGGTTTTTGCTTTTGTTTTTTTTTGACGGAGGCTCTTGCTCTGTCACCCAGGCTGGAGTGCAGTGGCGTGATCTCAGCTCGCTGCAACCTCCACCTCCCGGGTTCAAGCGATTCTCCTGCCTCAGCCTTCCAAGTAGCTGGGACTACAGGCATGTGCCACCACACCTGGCTAATTTTTGTATTTTTAGTAGAGACAGGGTTTCACCATGTTGGCCAGGGTGGTCTCGAACTCCTGGCCTCATGATCCACCCACCTTGGCCTCCCAAAGTTCTGGGATTATAGGTATGAGCCACCATGCCTGGCCGGCAGAAAGATTTTAAAGGAGAGTCCTGGGGGCTGAGTTGACTCTAGACACTGTGATACCTTCTAGTTTCTTTCCAGCTGTGCCTCTGGACAGCTGGGGTCAACCCCAGGTACATAGGGTAGGTGGTTGCCCAGGAATAGTGAGGGGGTGCAGGAAAGGGGGTGCTGGCCTTTCCTGTTTAGCTGAATTTCAAATGTTAACTAATTTAGATTTGAATAGCCATCTGTGTCTAGCAGCTATTGAAGAGTGCAGTTCTAGAGGCCCCTTGTAGGTGAGGTTCCACAAACAGGAATGTTTTCTCCAGACATGGTGTATGTGATAGCATGTTAACTGTGAATCATGTTTCCCAGGCAACATCATAACTTAACCCCACAGAGCGAGGGAGCCTCCAGAAGGCTCTTAAAGAGTGACTTTGGTGGTGAGATTTGCAGACACCCTGACGGGCATTTTTTTCCTTCTTTTGGTGTTAGATGGGGACTTTCAGCAATCCCTAAGTCACAATTCTTCAGCACACAGCTCTCACATGGCAACATGTTCCTAGGATATGGGGATAGCTCCACAGGATATCCACAGATGAATTAGCTCAGCCACTGTGAAAAGCAGTCAGGAGATTTCTCAAAGAACTTAAAATAGAACTACCATTTGATCCAGCAATCCCATTACTGGGTATCTACCCAAAGGAATATAAAGACACAAGCATGCATATGTTCATCACAGCACTATTCACTATTCTGCCATTCTGACTGATGTGAGATAGTATCTCATTGTGGTTTTGATTTGCATTTCCCTAATGATTACTGATATTGAACATTTTTTCATATATGCTTGTTGGCTGCATGTGTATCCTTTTTTGGGAAGTGTCTGTTCATGTCCTTTGCCCATTTTTAAATAGGGTTGATTTTTGCCTGTTAGTGCCTGTTGGTACAGAGCTCTGGGACAGTCCTAGTGCAATATGTTTCATCTTAGAATGAAGAGTTTGGGGGTTGGGAGTGAGAATAGAGTTAAGAAGAGTTTTCCTTTTCATTTATTTATATTTCCTTTTCATTTATTTAAGCCTCCACCATGGCTTAAAATTTTGATTGTGTATCTGTGTAACTTTTATCTAAAAAAGTACATAAGCATATAAAATTATTATAGGCCTCTTCTCTTTTTTTTCTTTCCTGTTTTCATTTTAGACTTAAAGGGTACATGTATGGGTTTGTTACATGGGTAAATTACATGTTGTGGGGGTTTGGTGCACAGATAATTTTGTCACCCAGGTAATCAGTATAATACCTGATAGGTAGTTTTTCAATCCTCATCGTCCTTCCATCCTCCACTCTCCACCCTCAAATAGGCCCATGTGTCTGTTGCTCCTTTCTTTGTGTCCATGTGTACTTGATGTTTAGCTCCCACTTATATGTGAGAACATGTGGCATTTGGTCTTCTGTTCCTGTGTTAATTTGCTTAGGATAATGGCCTGCAGCTCTACCCATGTGCTGCAAAGGCCATGATCTCATTTTTTAAAAAATAGGTGCATTGCACTCCATGGTGTATATATACCGCATTCTTTTAATCCAGTCTACTGTTGATGGGTGTTTATGTTGATTCCATACCTTTGCTGTTGTGAATAATGCTGTGATGAACATACGTGTGGTTGTGTCTTTATGGTAGAACCATTTATATTCCTTTGGGTATATACCCAGTAATGGGATTGCTGGATCAAATGGTAGTTCTATTTTAAGTTCTTTGAGAAATCTCCTGACTGCTTTTCACAGTGGCTGAGCTAATTTACATTCCACCAGCAGTGCTTTTTCTCTGCAACCTTGCCAGCTTCTGTTATTTTTTGACTTTGTACTGATAGCTACTTTGACTGGCCTGAGATAGTATCTCACTGTGGTTTTGATTTGCATTTCCCTAATGATTAGTAATATTGAGCATTTTAAAATATATGCTTGTTGGCTGCATGTGTGTCTTTTTTTGAGAAGTGTCTATTCATGTTCTTTGCCCATTTTTAAATGGGATTGATTTTTGCCTATTGATTTGAGTTCCTTATAGATTCTTGATATGAGACCTTTGTCAAATGTAGTTTGCAAATATATCTCCCCTTCTGTAGGTTGCCTGTTTACTCTGCTGATAATTTCTTTGGCTGTGCAGAGACTCTTTAGTTTAATTAGGTCCCACTCATCAGTTTTTTTTTTTTTTTTTTTGGTTATGGCTTTTGGAGTCTTCATACTGAAGTCTTTTCCTGGGTCGATGTCTAGAATATTATTTCCTGGATTTTCTTCCTGGGTTTTTATAGTTTTAGGCTTTACATTTAAGTCTTTAATTCATCTCGAGTTGATTTTTCTATATGGTGTAAGGAGAGGGCCCAGTTTCAATCTTCTGCATATGGCTAGCCAGTTACTTCAGCACTATTTTTTGAATAGAGTCCTTTTCCTGTTCCTTGTTTTTGTCAATTTTGTCAAAGATCAGATAATTGTAGATGTGTGGCTTTATTTCTGTGTTCTCTAGCTTTTTCATTGGACTATATGTCTGTTTTTGTATCAGTACCATGCTGTTTTGGTTACTGTATCCTTATAGTGTAGTTTGAAGTTGGGTAGTGTGTTGCCTCCAGCTTTGTTCATTTTGCTTAGGATTGTTTTGGCTATTCAGGCCCTTTTTTGGTTCCAAATGAGTTTTAGAATGACTTTTTTCTAATTCTGTGAAAAATATCACTGGTAGTTTGATAGGAATATAATTGAATCTATAGATAGCTTTGGGCAGTATATCTATTTTAACAATATTGATTCTTTCTATCAGGAAGAATCCATGAATTCCATGGAATTCCATGAACATGGAATATTTTTCCGTTTGTTTGTGTCATCTCTGAGTTTTTTCAGCAGTGTTTTATAATTCTCCCTGTAGAGATCTTTCACCTCTCTGGGTAGCTGTATTTCTAGGTACTTTTTTTTTGTATGTGGCTATCGTGAATGAGATTGCATTCTTGATTTGACTCTCAGCTTGGATGTTATTGGTGTATAGAAGTGATGCTGATTTTTATACATTAATTTTGTATCCTGAAACCTCACTGAAATTGTTTATCAGATAAAGGAATCTTTGGACAGAGACTATGGGTTTTCAAGGTATAGAATCATATTGTCTTCAAAGAGAGAGAGTTTGACTTCTCCTGTTGCTATTTGGATTAGGCTTCCTGAGTCTTCACTGTTACCATTAGCATGGAAGAGTACTCAGAATATTTTGTTATGTGAAAATAAAGCACATTACAAAGCCATACAGTTCCACCTTCTGGGTTCAAGTGATTCTCCTGCCTCAGCCTCTGAGTAGCTGGGATTACAGGTATGCGCCGCCATGCTCTGTTAATTTTGTATTTTTAGTAGAGACGGGGTTTTTCCATGTTGGCCAGGCTGGTCTCAAACTCCTGACCTCAGGTGATCCGCTGGCTTCAGCCTCCCAAAGTGCTGGGATTACAAGTGTGAGTCACCGTGCCCAGCCAAGAGGTATGATTTTTGGAAAAAAAAAAAAAAAAGTTCAGTTAAGAACATGTCCTGGCTAAATAAACTAAAGAAATAAAAAATCAAAATAATTTGAAAAAGTGTTAAAAAAAAATAGCAACCAATTTGCTCTATAATTACTATGTGAGAGAGTTTTTTTTGTTCGTTTGTTTTTGTTTTTGTTTTTGTTTTTGAGACAGAGTCTTGCTCTGTCTCTGGGCAGGGACTATGGGGTTTTCAAGGTAAAATATTAGCCAGGCGTGGTGGCACGCACCTGGAATCCTAGCTACTTGGGAGGCTGAGGTGGGAGAATCGCTTGAATCCAGAAAGTGGAGGTTGCAGTGAGCTGAGATCTAGCCACTGCACTCCAGCCTAGGCAACAGAGAGAACCCCATCTCAAGGAAAAGAAAATGATGGCTATTTGCAAACCAAGAAGAGAGGCTTCAAGAGAAAATAACCCTCCAACAATAAATACCCTGGGCTTCTGTTAAGGAACCCAGTTTGTTATGGCAGCCCTAGCAAACTAATACATTTGGGTTTTGTGTGACTTGCTTCATTCAGGCCAAAGAGAAATTGAGGATTTTTTTTTTTTTAAATTGGACATTTGCTTGGATCTAAAATATGGCAAACTCAAGTCTGTTTATCTAGTGGAAATTTAGCCATTGATTACTTAAGGACGGTTCTTTTCTCTTCAAACCTTTGGGGACAGCGACATCTAGTGGTAGTTTCTTTTATATACCCTTTTCAGTTCTCTTCTGGCTGTACATTAGAATCACTTTAGATTAAAAAAAAAAAAAAAGAAAAGCCGATATCTAGGCTTTACCTAGCCAATTATGCCAGAATCTCTGGGAATGGGACCCAGGCGTCAGTATTTAAAAGGAATTTCTACATTAGTCCAAAGTGTAGCCAAAGTTGAGACCACAGATTCTCAATGACAGCAATTCTGGATTGTAAAAATATGAGCTCATATCATGTTGCCATTTCTCACAATATGAAAAAGTTTGTTCACTTCTGCACTTATTTATTGCCTCTCTGCTTCCAAAGAAGGTAAAATACAGACGTTTCTTGGTCTGTCATATTACTTTGGTTGATTTCTTGGCACCTTTACTGCCTCTGATCCTAGGAGAGGATTTTCTGAGTTTCAATACAGCAGCAGGTTCTCAATGTCTACTAAGTCTTCTAGTTAAAAAGAAATGTTAAACTCTTAGCTTTTCTTCTGTGCTTTTCTCCCCATTGTCTCAAGGCTTAGAAAGTTCTATATTACAAAACCAGTGAAATATACACTTACAACATTTCTAGTTTTAAAACTACATATATATATATATATATATATATATATATATATATATATCGTTTTATTTTTATTTTTATTTTTGAGACAGAGTCTCGTTCTGTAGCCCAAGCTGGAGTGCAGTGGCATGATCTCACCTCACTGCAACCTCTGACTCCCAAGTTCAAGTGATTCTCCTGCCTCAGCCTCCCGAGTAGCTGGGATTACAGGTACCTACCACCATGCCTGGCAAATTTTTGTATTTGTAGTAGAAATGGGGTTTCGCCATATTGGTCAGGCTAGTCTCGAACTCCTGACCTCAGGTGATCCACCTGCTTCAGCCTCCCAAAGTGCTGGGATTACAGGTGTGAGCCACAGCACCTGGCCTTCTTTTTTATATTTTATAGGCTAAAATAACTGAGGTTAATTTTTCTGCATATGGTGCATAGTGAGCATTGAACTTCCTATTATTTTCTTAAATCTGAGAGTCCATCTTCCCCACGTGAGTTGTGGTTACTCCATGACTTCCCTTGTTTGTGATGAACACATTTTCCCGTAGTAAGTCTCTATATACTAGTGTGAGAGATGTTAGAATGAGACTTTTCCTGGCAAGGTGAGTGGAAGACAATTAATTCCTCATTTACAGACTTTCAAAGGAAATCTGTGGGGAACTGCTCCCTGACTTTTGGACATCCTTAAAAATAGAGAGGAGAGAAAGAAAAAGAACAAGACTTGGTGAAGAGGTTTCTTTGGAGAGAGCTGTTGCTGTGCTCTGGGCCCCCAACTTCCCTTTTCAGGGAGGACTTGGAAGTGCTCGTTCTAACCCCAGACTTGAGACCACTGGGAGAATTTTGAAAAGTGGTTTCCATGGGGAAGACATGGAGCAGCCAGCCTGGGCGATAGAGTGACACTTTGTCTCAAAAAGAAAAAAAAAAAGTTTAAGTATGTGCCAAATATTATACTGACAGGACATCCTTATTTTGAAGCCGAGACTGTGTTTGGGATTTACAGTGACCTAAGAATTGTCTCTGACCTAGAAGTGGGCAAAAAAACCTATGACCTCTTCATCTGAGGAATAGGCTGATACCTTTGTAAGTTGAAATTAAAGGGTTGGGAGAGAGAGCAAATGAGCTGTTTTGGTCACTATGATAAAGCATCTTGCTTATTCAGTGTACTGGTTGCATTAGGACTGATTTCAGGGCTACCCTGATCACCAGGGCTCCCTCTCAAAATGCTCCAGATGTGGTCTGTCTTAGTAGTTGAATAGTTGAATGGTTGAAAATTACAGAGCCTTCCTTAAAGCACCTTAAACAGAAAAGAGAATTTACTGTAAGATTATATAGGTGGCTATAAAAGTAGGCTATCTATCTATCTATCTATTTTTTTGAGATGGAATCTTACTCTGTCATTCAGGCTGGAGTGCAGTGGCGTGATCTCGGCTTACTGAAACATCTGCCTCCTGGGTTCAAGTGATTCTCCTCCCGAATAGCTGGGATTACAGATGCCCGCCACAATGCCTGGCTACTTTTTATATTTTTTAGTAGAGACAGAGTTTCATCATGTTGGTCAAGCTGGTCTTGAACTCCTGACCTCAGGTGATCCACTCGCCTCAGCCTCCCAAAGTGCTGGGAATGCAGGTGTGAGCCACTGCACCTGGCCTAATATTTTAAAAAGAAATGAATGAGTTAATTCAGGGATAGACACCTAATGTGAACTCCAGTGAGTCAGTAAGGAGCTCTCCCCTGACAACAGTGAAAGGGGACAGGATTTAGGTTAGCCCAATTGGCATGAGGTCAGACCTTTGCTCAGTGATTGGGGGAGAAGAAACTGTTTTTCCGGTCAGTGTACATAGCTATGAGGTCTGAAACTGTAGCAACCACTTTGGTATCTTGAACAAAGCTAGATTTGAGATGATGCTGACACAGGAAAGAAGGCAATTGATGAAATAAATCAGAGCTAGAGCCTTGAGCCAGCCATTCCTGAAGCCCTCACTACATTAAACTTCTTTACAGTAGTGGTACAGTAGTGGTTCCCAGTTGGGGGCAGTTTAGCTCTGAAGGGATATTTGGCCGTATCTGGAGATATTTTTCATTGCTACAATTGGATGGGTGCTCCTGGAACCCAGTGGACAGAGGCCAAGGATGCTGCTAAATCCCTTATGGTATATAAGAGAGCACTCTTTCCTTTGCAGCATAGAATTATCTGGCCCCAAATGACTATATTGCTGAGGTTGAGAGACTCTGACCTAGAGATTTGATTAGATCTAAGTTCTTTGTTTTTCTTTTTTGGCAAGGATGCTTTATAGGCTCTGTGTACTTCCTTTTACGTCACAACAGGCTTGCTCTCTTGGCTTTTCTGGATTTCTCTACCTGCCATTGCTCCCCTCTCTCAGTGCCTGGTGCCCCTCTCCAGTCTCTCACAAGCCCAGGGGGCTGCCTTCCTGTAATCTCTCCACACCCTGACTCTTCACACTGGCATTTGCTGGGCATTTTGGGGCTCATTGGTGTGTGTTTGGCCTCTGCTGGACTGGAGATGCTGGGAAGGCAGGGACTCAGTCTATCTTCTCTAGTGGATTCAGGACACTGGGACTGGTAGAACCTGATATGTAAATACATCAGTGACAAATGAATGACTTATAACTCAGATATTCGAGCTGGTCAGAGGCAATGTCTCTTTCTCTGTGGGCAGGAACCGAATCAACACAGTGGTATTTTCTTTTTTTTAGATGGAGTTTCGCTCTTGTTGCCCAGGCTATGGAGTGCAATGGCGTGATCTTGGCCAACTGCAACCTCTGCCTCCCAGGTTCAAGCTATTCTCCTGCCTCAACCTCCCAAGTAGCTAGGATTATCGGCATGCACCACCATGCCTGGCTAATTTTGTATTTTTAGTAGAGATGGGGTTTCTCCATGTTGGTCAGGCTGGTCTCAAACTCCTGACCTCAGGGGATCTATGCTGGGATTATAGACGTGAACCATTGTGCCCGGCTCTCACAGTGGTATTTCCTTTGTTCTGAGATGGAGTTTTGCTCTTGTTGCCCAGGTTGGAGTGTAATGGCATGATCTTGGCTCACTGCAATCTCCGCCATCTGGGTTCAAGAGATTCTCCTGTCTCAGCCTCCTGAATAGCTAGAATTATAGGTATTCACCACCACGCCTGGCTAATTTTTTGTATTTTTAGTAGAGATGGGGTTTCACCATGTTGACCAGACTGGTTTCGAACTCCTGACCTCAGGTGATCTACCCGCCTCAGCCTCCCAGAGTGTTGGGAATACAGACGTGAGCCATTATGCCCGGCCCACACAGTGGTATTTTCACAAATCCATTCCTTTTCACCTTTCACCAGTAAAATGATGTAGCAAGATCATCCACCATATATACAATGGACTATTATTCAGCCTGAAGAAGCAAATCCTGTCATTGGTTACAACACGAATGAACATGGAGGACACCATGCTAGGTGAAACCGGCCAGTTGCAGCAAGACAAATGCTGCGTAAGTCCTCTTATATGAGGCATCCAAAACAGACTCCTAGAAACAGAAAGTAGAGTGGTGGTTACCTGGGACTGAGGGGAAGAGGAAAAGAAGAGATGTCATTCAGTGGGTATAAAATTTCAGTTTTGCAAGATTAGAAAAGTTCTAGAGATCTGCTGCACAGCAATGTACATAATTAGCATTAATGTACTACACACCTAAAAATGGTTAAGATAGGCTGGGCACAGTGACTCATGCCTGTAATTCCAGCACTTTGAGAGGCCGAGACAGGCAGATCGCTTGAAGTCAGGAGTTCGAGACCAGCCTGGCCAACATGGCAAAACCCCGTCTCTACTAAAAAACACAAAAATTAGCTGGGTGTGGTGGCATGCACCTGTAATCCCAGCTACTCTGGAGGCTGAGGCAAGAGAACCACTTGAACCCGGGAGGCAGAGGTTGCAGTGAGTGGAGATTGCACTACTGCACTCCAGCCTGGGAGACAGAGCAAGACTCCATCTCAGAAAAAAAAAAAAAGGTTAAAATGGTAAATCTTTTTTTTTTGAGATAGCTTCTCACTCTGTCAGCCAGGCTGGAATGCAGTGGCGTCATCACAGCTCACTGCAACCTCCACCTCCTGGGCTCAAGCAATCCTCCTACCTCAGTCTCCTGAGTAACTGGGACTACAGACACGTCACCATGCCTAGCTAATTTTTGCATTTTTTGTAGAGATGGGGTTTCATCATATTGTCTGTGCTGGTGGTCTCAAACACCTGAGCTCAGGTGATCCACATGCCTCAGCCCCCCAAAGTATGTGAGCCATCATGTTCACCTGGCCTAAGATGGTAAATCTTATGTCCTACATTTTTTCTTTTTTTTTTTGAGACAGTCTTCACCCAGGCTGGAGTGCAATGGTGTGATCTTGGCTTACTGCAACCTCTGCCTCCTGGGTTCAAGCAATTCTCCTGCCTCAGCCTCCCGAGTAGCTGGGACTACAGGTGTGTGCCACCATGCCTGGCTAATTTTTCTATTTTTAGTAGAGACAGGGTTTCAGTATTTTGGCCAGGCTGGTTTCGAACTTCTGACTTTGTAATCCACCCTCCTTGGCCTTCCAAAGTGCTGGGATTACAGGTGTGAGCCACTATGCCTGGCTGTCCTGTGCGTTTTAAAAGCATAATTAATAAAGGGTATTTGTTGAAAAGTAAAAAAAAAATTACCCACTGGGCAAGGTGGCTCACACCTGTAATCCCAGCTCCTAGGTGGCAGAGGCGGGAGGATAGCCTGAGCCCAGTAGTTCAAGACCTGCCTGGGCAATGTAGCGAGACCCTGTTAGCAAAATCAATCAATAAATACATAAAAAATAAAATAAATCACCCATGGAGTCTATACCTTGGGAGACTTGATTGGATTTAGGAGGCAGGGCTCAGGTGGCTTCTCTCATACCGGTCCAGTGCCATGGTCCTCAGGCCGCAGGAGACACCTAAACAGCAGGGGCTCAAGTTCTCTCTAGTGTAGGAAACAGTCGAGGTGGGCTTTTCCATACTCTGCAGCAGAGCCTCCTGCTTTTTAATTATGAGACACCCCGAGGCGTGCTCCTGCCCCTTCACGCAGAGTTGCTGTCACTCAGTGCATTCGTCCAAAAGCTGGTCTAAGTCAAAGCAAATGGCTCCCTCCAGCTCTGCAGGGGTTTTCACACCTGGTTTGTGGCTCCTCTGGCCTTCTACACTCCCCTCTGAGTCTGCCTTTTACCTGGGCCTGCCAACCAGTTAGCACCTCTGCTGAACAGAAGGCCCGGAGCAGAAGGGGCCCTGCCTCCCACTGTCTCCAGGAACCAGACTGGAGAACAAAGGAAGATAGGATGTGCTTCCTCCCTCTCCTGCTCCATTCCTGCCTCCCTGCCTCCTTTTCTTTCTCCTCTTCTGAGAAAGCAGTCTCAGAGCTGGATCTAGAGCATCCAGAACAATTGGGAAGAATATCTGCCTCCCTGTCTCTGACTTCCTGCTCCTCACTGCCCATACCCTGTGTTGGGTACATTTTTTGCTAGCAATGTTTCATATCACGTGCCTGCACTTCCCCCCAATCCTAATTTCATGTTACTTAAAAAAATTTTTTTTTTTTTAAATAGAGATGGGGTTTCACCATGTTGGTCAGGCTGGTCTTGAACTCCTGACCTCAGGTGATCCACCGGCCTCGGCCTCCCAAGGTGCTGGGATAACAGGTGTAAGCCACCGTGCCCGGCCAATTTCATGTTACTCTTATAACATAGGTAAATAAGCCTTGAAGATGTGATTATAGGCTTGAGGGGGGGAAAAGTTTTAAAAATCATGAGATTGGGCCGGGTGCGGTGGCTCACGCCTGTAATCCCAGCACTTTGGGAGGCCGAGGCGGGTGGATCACGAGGTCAAGAGATCGAGACCATCCTGGTCAACAAGGTGAAACCCCGTCTCTACTAAAAATACAAAAAATTAGCTGGGCATGGTGGCGCGTGCCTGTAATCCCAGCTACCCAGGAGGCTGAGGTAGGAGAATTGCCTGAACCCAGGAGGCGGAGGTTGCAGTGAGCTGAGATCGCGTCATTGCACTCCAGCCTGGGTAACAAGAGCGAAACTCTGTCTCAAAAAAAAAAAAAAAAAAAAAAAATCACGAGATTAAGATGTGTTTGTTGTAACAATAATTAGAAAATAGAGATAAGGGAAAGGAAGAAAAATAAGAACCAACCATTAAAATGTGCTGCCTCCAGATATTCTGAGCTCAGCCACCTGGGTTTACCAGAAAGCAGAGCCCAAGAGGAAGCTAGGGTGAGGGACAGAGGACTGAGGTAGGGCAGGGGAGCTTCGGAAGAAGGATACATATTTGATTTGACATTTGACCAACACTATAGGCAACTTGTTGACCTCTCAAGAGCCTGTGCCACTTGAACTACATATTGGGACCTTTCATGAGGAGAAGAGATGGGAAAGCACCTATCCACTTTCTTTTTTTCTTTTTTTTTTTTTGAGATGACGTCTCACTCTGTTGCCCAGGCTGGAGTGCAGTGGTATGCTCTCGGTTCACTGCAACCTTGCCTCCCAGGTTCAAGCAATTCTCCTATCCCAACCTCTGGAGTAGCTGGGACTACAGGCACACACCACCACACTCAGCTAATTTTTATATTTTTAGTAGAGACAGTTTCACTATATTGGTAAGGCTGGTCTTGAACTCCTGACCTCAGGTGATCCACCTGCCTCCCAAAGTGCTGGGATTACAGGTGTGAGCCACTGTGTCCAGCCAGCACTTACCCACTTTCATCCCCCCTACTCAAACACTTGCCTATGGGAGGTCACTTCACCTGCATTTTTGGGTCATGTATAAACATTCAGTGAGTGTGTCACAGAGAAAACAGAGAGGGGAGACCACTGTGGCCCTGAGTTTGGTGCTGTAGGAACTGGTCTGAGTGGACTAAGAGACAGGTGAGACTCAGAGATGGTGCACACTGGGGCATGGTAGCTCATACCTATAATCCCAGCTGTGCAGGAGGCTGAGGCAGGAGGATCGCTTGAGCTTGGGAGGTCGAGGCTGCAGTGATCCATGATCCTACCACTACATTCCAGCCAAGGTAACAGAATGAGACTTTGTCACAAAAACAAACAGCTGGGCACGGTGGCTTGTGCCTATAATCTCAGTACTTTGGGAGGCTGAAGTGGAAAGATTGCTTGAGCCCAGGAGATCAAGCCTAGCCTGGGCAACATAGGGAGACCCTGTCTCTACAGAAAATTAAAGAAATTTAGCCAGGCATGGTGATGCATGCCTATAGTCCCAGCTACTTAGGAGGCTAAGGCTGGAGGATTGCTTGAGCCGGGAGTTTGAGGCTGCAGTGAGCCATTTCGTGTCACTGCACTCCAGCCTGGGCAACAGAGCGAGACCCTGCCTTAACAAACAATCAGAGAAAAAAGTGATGTTCAAGAGGTTCCATTTTGGTATACAAACATGGCAACATGTCCAGCAGTTACTGTAAGCTAGACACAGTGCAGAGCACTTCACATGGATTATCTCATTTCATACTCCAGTAACTCTAGAAGGAATACTGTTATTACCTCCATTTTAGATATTAGAAAAGTGAGGTTCAGAAAGGCCAAGTTTACCCAGATGACCCAGTTAAAAAGGGTAGATCAAGGATGCACATCCAAGCTTTCCCAACTGGGTCCACTCTATATCCCTTTTAATGATTGGTGCACATTTATCATCTGGGTTTGCCCAGCCTCCATGCTGGCTTCACGTGACTGAGTGATTCTCTTTCTGTCTCTCTGTTTAGTTTTCTGTGGTGTCAGCTGCATTTTAAATTGACAGACAACACCTCCCAGAGTCATAGGCTTACCTGCCCAGGTCCAGGGGGACCGATATAGAGAGAAGTCGTCCCCAGAATTCCAAGTCATCATCTGATTGGCCCAGCCCAGATGAGCCAATGGCTGCGACAAGGGGAATGGAATAGGGCAATGGGCTTAGGTCAGTTTTCATTCTGGTGGGATCCACTTTCCATAAGTAATAAGTGGTGTGGCAGTGGATACATAGAAATCTGGGTTCCTCAGGAAGAGGGCAGTGGGGGAGGGATGGTGGGTAGGTTATCCTTTGGCCATTTGGACAGCCTGCCTTCAAATTTTTATTTTGAGCAATCCATGCAAGAATGGCAGGAACAATAGAAGGAGCGTTGAAGAGGAGGCCACAGACCCAGACTCCCTGCTGCGTCTCCCTCCTCGAACATCCTGCTTTCCTACCTTCCCTAAGCTTGTTCTCTGGTCTGTTTAATCTAAAAACAGCCTTCTCAGCCTTGCTGCCATTTTTTTTTTTTTTTTTTTGAGACAGAGTTTCGCTCTTGCTACCCAGGCTTGGTTCAAGCAATTCTCCTGCCTCAGCCTCCTGAGTAGCTGGGATTACAGGCGTGCACCACCACGCCCAGCTAATTTTTGTATTTTTAGTAGAGAGGGGGATTTCACCATGTTGATTTCGATCTCTTGACCTCGTGATCCACCCGCCTCGGCCTCCCAAAGTGCTGGGATTACAGGCGTGAGCCACCGCGCCCGGCCAATAAATTCCTCTTTGCCTCAGTTTGCCAAGTAAGGTTTTACTGCTTTTCACCCAGAGCCCTGACTAATGCATGTTGGATTTCTGAGGAGACAGAGTAAGTTCGACCCTACTTCCCCATCTGCGTCCAAAGTAGGGAAATCTGGCCAAGCATGTAGAGACCAAGACACCTTCTTTATTACCAAAGAAGTAAAAGCTGGAGGTCTGACTTAGTGTGGGAGCAACACAGAGCTGCAAACCGAACCCCAGAATTAGACAGATGTAGCCAGTTAGGCACAGATGGCACCCGGCTGGGTGTGATTCCTGACCCAGAGGAACAGCAGAGAAGGTGGCCGGTGCAGCCAGATGGCTCCCGGGAGTAAGGAGTGGGGAGTGAGCCCGGGATGCCTTGCTTATTCTTCCCACATTTACCACCAGGTAAGGCATTTCTCCTCCCCGACACGGAGTGAGTTAAAGGCGATGGAGAGAAACCAGGAGAGTTTATAGAGCATCGTTTCTCAGGGAAAAAAGTGGTGAGGATGTATTCCCTCCTAACAGGATGCAGCAGCTCCCAGTTCCTCCCTCCATCCCTTTTTTCTTCTCTCTCCCTTTGTTCTGTCTCTAATCTATCTTATCAAAGTAAATTCATACTGTATATGATGTTTGTACCTCCTTTTCTCATCTAACAACATGCCATAAATATTTCTCTGTATCTCTATCTCTCTATGACACTTTTCTCTAAGTAGTTATGTGGTATTCCATTACTTGGTTTGTTAAAAATTTTTTTTTTTTTGAGATGGGAGTCTCACTCTGCCACGCAGGCTGGAGTGCAATGGCGCAATCTTGGGTTACTATAACCTCTGCCTCCCGGGTTCAAGTGATTCTCCTGCCTCAGCCTCTCAAGTAGCTGGATTATAAACATGTGCCACCAAGCCTGGCTATTTTTTTTTTTTAAGTAGAGATGGGGTTTCACCATGTGGCCAGGCTGGTCTCCAACTGCTGAACTCAAGAGATCCACTCACCTTGGCCTCCCAAAGTGCTGGGATTACAGGCGTGAGCCACCCTAAAAGGCTCAAATATATATATATATATATAATACACACACACACACACACACACACACATATGTATTTTTTTTTTTTGAGACAGAATCTCGCTCTATCACCCAGGCTAGAATGCAGTGGCATGATGACAGCTTACTGCAACCTCCATCTCCAATGTTCAAGCAATTCTCCCATCTCAGCCTCTCTAGTAGCTGGGATTACAGGCATGCGCCATCACGCCCTGCTAATTTTTGCATTTTTAATAGAGATGGAATTTCACTATGTTGATTAGGCTGGGTGGTCTTGAACTCCTGATCTTGGGTGATCCACCTGCCTTAACCTCCCAAAGTGCTGAGATTACAGGTGTGAGCCACCGTGCCCAGCGCACGCACGCGTGTGTGTGTCTGTATTTTTTTTTTTGAGACAGAGTCTCACTCTGTCACCCAGGCTAGAGTGCAGTGGCATGATCTCAGCTCACTGCAACCTCCACCTCCTGGGTTCAAGCAATTCTCCCATCTCAGCCTAGAGTAGCTGGGATTACAGGTGTGTGCCACCATGCCTGGCTAATTTTTGTATTTTTAGTAGAGATGGGGTTTCACCATGTTGCCCAGACTGGTCTTGAACTCCTGACCTCAGGTGATCCACCTGCCTTGGCCTCCCAAAGTGCTGGGATTACAGGTGTGAGCCACTGCACCTGGCCTAAATTATATTTTTACTAATGGTCTGTGAGAAGGTTTCTGCCTATTTTATTTATTTTGATTTAATTTAACTTTTTTTTTTCTTCTGAAAAACCATTCCTTTCTATTTAGAGAAGGGCTGACCCACATAGGTAGAAAATGGATGATGAAAACAGCTCGGGATAGAAATCAAACAAGTATAGAAGGGCTCCTTAAACAATGCAAAGGACAGGCTTTGTTGTTCCTCTCATTTTTTTTTTTTTTTCTCACAGAAAGCAGTGATTGCAACTAAAGGGAATTTCTGCTCATTTTATGTTATTTTATTTTATGTTTTTGAGACACAGCCTGGCTCTGTCACCCAGGCTGGAGTACAGTAGCGTGATCTTGGCTCACTGCAATCTCTGCCTCCAGGTTTAAGCGATTCTCCTGCCTCAGCTTCCTGAGTAGCTGGGATTACAGGTGTGTGCCACCATGCCTGGCTAATTTTTGTATTTTTAGTAGAGATGGGGTTTTGCTGTGTTGGCCAGGCTGGTCTAGAACTCTTGACCTCAAGTGATCCACCCACCTTGGCCTCCCAAAGTGTTGGGATTACAGACATGAGCCACTGTGCCTGGCCAAATTTCTGCTCATGTAAAAAGTCTTATCTGATGGGAAAAACTTAACTGTTTTAATGTGCATCTTTTGGTTAATAAAGTTGGATATTACTTTACATTCATATATTTTCCTCTTTTTGTCTTATTTGCTTACTTTTTTGGTGGTGTGTCTTTTTCCTATGGAGTAAAGAGATCTTTGTTAGGACATCAACCTATTTCTTGTCGAATATGTTGCAATTATTTCTCTCATTTCTGTTTTTTATTTTATTTTTTTGAGATGGAGTCTTTCTCTGTTGCCCAGGCTGGAGTGTAGTGGTGGGATCTTGACTCACTGCAATCTCCACCTACCGAGTTCAAGTGATCCTCCTGCCTCAGCCTCCTGAGTAGCTGGGATTACAGGCATGCACCACCATGCTAGGCTAATTTTTGTATTTTTAGTAGAGGTGGGGTTTCACCATGTTGATCAGGCTGGTCTCGATCTCCTAACCTCTTAATCCGCTCACCTCGGCCTCCCAAAGTGCTAGGATTACAGGCGTGAGCCACCATGCCCAGCCTTATACTTTAATATTGTTCAATATCTTTGATCTATAAAATTAAAACTTTTTAAATGACCATGCCTATTAATTTTATAGTTCATGGTTCTTATCTTTGATATTGTGTCTGCAGGATCTTCCTTTTTTTTTTTTTTTTTGAGGCTGAGACTAGCTCTGTTATCCAGGCTGGAGTGCAGTGGCATGATCCCAGCTCACTGCAACCTCTGCCTCCTGGATTCAAGGGATTCTCCTGCCTCAGTCTCTCAAGTAGCTAGGATTACAGGTGCCCACCACGATAATGCCCAGCTAATTTTTTTTCTATTTTTAGTAGAGATGGGGTTTCACTGTGTTAGCCAAGATGGTCTTGATCTCCTGACCTCGTGATCCACCCATCTCAACCTCCCAAACTGTTGGGAATACAGGCGTGAGCCACCGCCCTGGCCCTGGGTCTTCTATTTTTTTTAAAGTGGCTATCAGATCTCTGTGAAGGCCTAAGTGTGGGGCAATAAGCTTTTTCTAAATACTCTGTACCTTTGCTCATCGAATACTTTTCCTTCCTTCCTTCCTTCCTTCCTTCCTTCCTTCCTTCCTTCCTTCTTTCCCTCCCTCCCTTCTCTTTCTTTCTTTTCTCTTTCTTTTCTCTTTCTTTCCTTCCTTCTTTCCTTCCTTCCTTCTTCCTCCCTCCCTTCTTTCCTTCCTTCCTTCCCTCCCTCCCTTTCTTTCCTTTCTTCCTTCCTTCTTTCCTTCCCTTCTTTCCCTTCCTCCCTCCCTTCTTTCTTTCTTTCTTTTTTCCTTCCTTCCTTCCTTCCTCCTCCCCTCCCCTCCCCTCCCCCCCCTTCCCCTTCCTCTTCCCTTTCCTTTCCTGTCTCACTCTGTCACCCAGGCTGGAGTGCAGTGGCACTATCCCGGCTGACTGCAACCTCTGCCTCCCAGGTTCAAGCGATTCTCCTGCCTCAGCCTCCCAAGTAGCTGGGATTACAGGCGCGTGCTACCATGCCTGGCTAATTTTTTTTTTTTTTTTTTTTTTTTTGAGTAGAGATGGGGTTTCACCATGATGGCCAGGCTGGTCTCGAACTCCTGACCTCAGGTGATCTGCCCACCTTGGCCTCCCAAAGTGCTGGGATTATAGGTGTGAGCCACCCCCAGTCTGAATAATTTCTGTTTCAGAGTTTTCAGAAACATTTTTTTTCCTTTGGCTATGTAAAAGAATCCTTGAAATGTTTAAGCTAGCACTGAGCGTATAAACACTATTTGCATAATTCTCCACATCCCTGATTTAAAGTTGCTTATCCACTTAGGTCGTGGTAAGAAGTTTAAATGTTAATTCTCCAGTGAAGTATTAACTAAAGCATCCTGTGCTCAGACAGTTTATAAATTCATTTGTTCAACTGTGTAAAACAATAGATTCCATGATTGCTGCTCAGGGGAGAATTATGTGGTCAGATCTCAGGCTGGAAGTTGCAAGGGCTATCATCAATCCATTTTCTCCTTTTCCTAACAATTATCGGCACTAACCACACAGAGATCAATGGGCACCAGGCAGTGGAAAGAGGGCAGTGGAAACTTTGTTGAGTTTGATGGTTTCACAGAACTGTCACTGTTAACTCCAGTGACTCTGCAAATTGGTTACAATATTGTCACTGGGGCCTTCAAGCCAGGCCTCATGAAATGTCCTTGGGATTTTGGGAGCTGTTCTTTAGTTTCTATTATGTCTACAAGTTTCAGGGATAATTACTAGAGCCAGAATATCCTGTATCAGTGCCTCTGTCCTCACTAAGTCCAAGAGAAGCCATCAGACATAGTCCTGGTGTACTTGAACCCTGAAGTTTCCCAAAGGCATGGGATGGATTCCAGGAGGCCAGGAATCCTTTTGTTCTTTTGGGGGTTCTCCAAATGACTGGCTCAGAAAGTTACTGTGGGTGGTCTACTTTCATATAAAGCTTCCTGCAAGCTTCCTTGGAGGAAGTGCACATTTATTTGTATATTGATTTTTAAGGGAGTTGTGCATTTTCCAGGACTTGATATAACATACTTTACGTCTTACATAAAGGACCCCTCTCTGGCATAGCCACTCCCAGGTTTGGCTTAGAGAAATCTGAACTTTGTTTTTTAATTGCTTAATAAAATAAAAGCATAGCTCCACTGGTAAGTGAATGAGAGCCACAAAAACTGAAGACTAGGAGAGAGTCTTTAAGGGGATCTGAGCCATCTCTGAGGGGAGAGGGTGGGGCGGACACCTGCAAGAACCATGAGGCTTGATGTCCATGTAGAGGCTAAAGTAAGCCTTGGGATTTGGGGAGCTGAGATGGATAGTCTGCAATGATCTCTCTCTCTCTCTGTGTGTGTGTGTATGTGTGTGTGTGTGTGTGTGTGAGTGCGTGTGTCTTTTGGGTGAAAGTGGTATGTCTAGAGTGTTCAGTGTATTAGGTTCCTGTTGCCACTGTAACAAATGACCATAAACATAGTGGTTTAAAACAACACAAATTTGCCAGGTGCAGTGGCTCATGCCCGTAATCCCAGCACTTTGGGAGGCTGAGGTGGGCGGATCACCTGTGGTCGGGAGTTCGAGATTAGCCTGAACAACATGGAGAAACCCAGTCTCTACTAAAAATACAAAATTAGTTGGGCGTGGTGGCACATGCCTATAATCCCAGCTACTCAGGAGGCTGAGACAGGAGAATCGCTTGAACCTGTGAGGTGGAGGTTGCAGTGAGCCGAGATCATGCCATTGCACTCCAGCTTGAGCAACAAGAGTGAAACTCCGTCTCAAAAAAAAAAAAAAACCCACAAATTTATCAAAAAATTTTAAAGTTTTAATTAATTAATTTTTTCTATATGAGACAGAGTCTCGCTCTTTGCCCAGGCTGGAGTGCAGTGGCATGATCTCGGCTCACCAACCTCTGTCTCCCAGGTTCAAGCAATTCTCTGCCTCAGCCTCCTGAGTAGCTGGGATTACAGGTGCCACCACCATACCTGGCTCATTTTGTGTTTTTAGTAGAGATGGGGTTTCACCATCTTGGCCAGGCTGGTCTTGAGCTCCTGACCTCATGATCCACCTGCCTCAGACTCCCAAAGTGCTGGGATTACAGGCATGAACCACCATGCTTGGCCTTTATTTATTTATTTTTTTTAGAGACAAGGTCTTGCTCTGTCACCCAGGCTGAAGTAGAGTGGTGCAGTCATAGCTCACTCCAACTCCTGGGCTCAAGGGATCCTCCCACTGCAGCCTCCTAAGTAGACAGGACTACAGGTGTGAACAACTATGTCAAACTAATTAAAAAACTTTTTTTTTTTTTTTTTTTTTTTTTTTTAAGGATGGAATCTGGCTATGTTCCCCAGGCTAGTGTCAAACTTCTGGCCTCAAGGGATCCTCCTCCTTTGGCCATCTAAAGTACTGGGACTTCAGGCGTGAACCACTGCCCCGGCCACAGATTTATTCTCTTGCAATTCTGGAGGTTAAAAGTTCTAAAATTAAGGTGTCAGTGGGGCTGTGTTCCTTCTGGAGGCTCTAGGGAAGAATCTGCTTCCTAGGCTTTTCCAGTTTTTAGAGGTTGCCTGTGTTCTTGGCTTGTAGCCCCTTCTATCTTCAGAGCAGCAGAGACCCTGCTTCCCACTCCCCTTGTCCTGTGCTCTCATTCTCTAGCCTTGTGTCTTCTTTGACTCTGGTGCTCCTGCTGTCCTCTCATAAGGACACCTGTGTCTAGGTTGGGACCCTGGGATAATCCAGGGTCATCTGTCCATCTCAGAATCCGAAACTTCATCACATCTGCAAAGCCTCTTTTGCCATGTAAGGTTATATCATCACAGGGTTTGGGGTTTAGGGTTTGGCCATCTTTGAGGAGCCATTATTCTGACTTCAGCCTTCAGTATGACAGATCTGTTACCTTCACTTTACTGCAAAGATCCTCAGAGAGAAATGAGGATGATGATGACAGTGGTTCATAGTACCTTGTGTTAGATAATAATATACCATTTACGAAATCTTAGGATTCGTTTCAAGCCCACTCGAGTGTAGTTGACTCAAAGCACTGGGACTTTGAGTCAAGAGCCCTTGATTTCATCATTTACTAGCTGTATGGTCTTCAGATGATTTACTTAACCTCTTGAGGCTCAGTATTCGCATCTATAAATTAGGATAATGTGATCAATGGGAAGAACTGGCTAGGTTATGGCTAAACTGAGAATCTTAGAGTGTTTTGTGTGAGAGAGTTTTCTTTGGGGGAGTGCTGCCTAACTCTTTGCAGCCTGGGATGAATTTATAAATGTGTCCAGACACTTTTTTGTTTTTCACTCTCCATTTGTGTTAGTTCAGATCATCTAAGATGCAGACGCCAAAATGGAATTAGATGCACACAAGATTTATTGGGGAAAATGTGGCAGAAATGGGGAGAGAATGAAGGAGGCTGAGAGAGCCATCAGACCACATGCAGGCAGGTCTGACATCTGTGGAGGAGACAGCCAGGGTGGCTGGAGCTGGGACTTTGTGGAAGAGGTATTGGGTGAGGTGGGTTAGGATCATATTATGGAGGGCCTTGGATAAGGTGCAGCAGAGGGTTATTGGCAGAGGAATAACTTAATCCTAGTTGGCTTTTAGGAGGGTTGTCCAAGGATAGAGTAAGGTGCATTAGAATGGGAAAGCACACAGCCAGGGCACTCATCCTGGGCTGCTGCAACATTCCTTAGGTGGGTTATTTGCTAAGGGTCTGGATCAGGTTAGTGGCAATGAGAATGGAAAAGAAAGAAGAACCATGTGCAATTATCCATCTCAAAGAGATAAATATCTCCCATTCTTCCCTGCCAAATAGAACCATTGGAATGTGTTAAATCAGTTTTTATTGCTAAGGGGTCAGTAGATGTTTATCATGCTGTTAAATGATTACTGTGAAGAATGGTGTTCATTTTGCATGTATTGACCCCATCCCAACGTGGGCTGATCTGATAGCTTCACTCTGCAGTTCATCCCTCTTCTCTTCAGTTTCTTTCCTCTTACACCTAGGAACTCAATGTAATTTTTGTTAAGAATAGGAATGATCAGGGCAAGGCATCTCTCATTCTTTGACAGAAGGTAACACATCAAAGATGAGTTTTGTCAATTTGCAGCCTTTTCAATTTATCATAACAGCTGAAGTTACTGATGCTTCATTGAAACAGAGGGAGGGGTGGAGGAAATGTAGGGTAGCCCCCCCCCCCACCCCCAGATGGAGTCTTCCTCTGTTGCCCAGGCTGGAGTTCAGTGGTGCAATCTCGGTCCACTGCAACCTCTGCCTTCTGGGTTCAGGTGATTCTCTTGCCTCAGCCTCTTGAGTAGTTGGGACTACAGGTGTGTGCCACCATGCCTGGCTTTTTTTTTTTTTTTTTAATTTTTAGTAGAGATGGAGTTTTGCCTGTGGGCCATGCTGGTCTCAAACTCCTGACCTCAGGTGATCTGTCCCCTCAGTCTCCCAAAGTGCTGGGATGACAGGTGCGAGCCACCATGACTGACCCGAAAATGTAGGTTTAAAAGATCATCCCTCTTGCCGCGAAAGTGACCTGAGGATGTTTGACCTTGAATGTACTTGTTTGTGACAAGTGTCATTAGGCAGCCACAGATTCCAAAGCAGGTTAGAGTGGGAACAGGAGAATGACTTGAGTGACCTGATTGTTAGAGGGAAGTTCAGCTGAGCCTGCAGAACAGGCACGGAAACTCAAGGCGACATACAGAAGGGAGGGGAGTCTTGATGGGTGGATAGAATGTGGCAACAGAGCCGCAGCTGGATGTCCAGGCAGGTTGACTGCATCATGACTTCCAGCTGCTGGGCTGGGTTTAGAAATGGAATTCTAGTCTTTGGGCTGGAAAAAACAAGGCAAGTTCTTAATTCTAGAGAGATTTACATTACCAATAGAGGTTCAGAAAGAGTGAATAAGACACAGACCTGGAGCTGAGGTTCAAGGTCATAGCTACAACAGGAATCCCGGTGAATGTCCACTATGTTGCCTTGAGTTTCTCCTGTCCAAGATTAAACTTGGACTGGGGTGCTGAGGCTGGCCCAGTAGATGGTAGATCAAGGAAGGAAGAGGCTGGGAGCCGGGGTCAACCAGGTGGTGGATTTTCATAACATTGAAGGCAACATAGGTGTATATCTCAAACTTAAGCAAGAATCAGAACCACTTGGAAGGCTTGTTAAAACACAGATCCCAGGGTCCCATCTCCAGAGTTTTGGATACAATAGGGCTGGGCTGGGGTTGAAAAATCTGCATCTCTAACATGTTTCCATGTGATGCTGATGCTGTGGTGCCAAGCCTACACTTTGACTACTGTGTTTCTCCATATTTATGGTATATTTTAATAGCCTGGGGAGTTTTTAAAACTACTGATGCCCGAGTCCTATCTTCAGAGATTCTTTTTAAAAATTTCTATTTATTTACTTATTTATTTAGAGACTGGGTTATGAGATTGGCTAAGTTTTGTAGTTTTGGTAGAGATAGAGTTTTGCCATGTTGACCAGGCTAGTCTCAAACTCCTGGGCTCCAGTAATCCACCCTCTTCAGCCTCCCAAAATGCTGGGATTACAGGTATGAGCCACTGCCTGGCTCCCTCAGAGATTCTTATTTAATTGGTCTGAGGTTCCCAGGTGATTTCAGACTTTAAAGCCACTGCTTTAGATCCTGATAGACTCTGACCACACTGCTTTTTTTAAAAAAACAACAACAACAAAATTTATTCTAAAATTTACATGTAGAAAGAGTTAATTTTTTTGGTATTCAGTTCACTGACTTTTTGACAAATGCATAGAATCATATAACCATGATCATAAAATTAAGACATGGGCCAGGAGTTGAGGTTCAAGGTCTTAGCTACAATGGGAATGCTGGTGAGTTGGGAATGGAAATGGGGGTGATGATTCAATCACCCCTGAAACTCTCATGCTGTCCCTTTGAAGTCAATTCCTCTCCCATTCTTTACCCATGGCAACCTCTGATTTGTTTTTTGACACTATGATTTTTGCCTTGTCCAGGATGTTGAAATCTAAATGGACGAGTATATTGCTTTTTGAGTCTGGCTTCTTTAGCTTAGGTTAATGCATTTTAGATTCAATAGTCTGTTCCTTTTTATTGTTGAGTAGTATTCTATCGTGTGGATGTATCACAGTTTGTTTGAATATACCAGCTAACAGATATTTGAGTTGTTTACAGTTTTCAGTTATTATGAGTAAAGCTTCTATGAACACTCATGTAAAGATTTTTGTGTAACCACAAGCCTTCATTTTTCTAGGACAAATACCTATCAGTGGGACTGTTGAGTCATATAGTAAGTATATGTTTGATTTTATAAGTAATGCCAAACTCCTTCCAAAGTGGCTGTACCATTTTGCATTCCTGACAGCAACGTATGAGAGTTCCAGTTCTTCCATATCCTTGCCAGTACTCAGTACTCTCATATTTTTGTGGGAGGAGCATTCTAACAGGTGTGCAATTCCTTCCTGTTTTTAACATTTGCATTTTCCTGTTGACTGATGTTGAGCATGTTTTCATGTGCTTATTTGGTATCCAGTTATCTTCTTTGATATATATTTGCTTTTCTATCAATTTTTGCTTCATGTCTTTTGAGAGTCTGTTGTTAGGTATATACACATTTAGAATTGTTATGTCTTCTTAGTGAATTGGCCCTCTTATCATTATGTCATGTCCCTCTTTATCTCTGGTGAATTTCCTCTTCTGAAGTTGAATTTTTCTGATACTAGTGTAGCCACTCCAGCTATTCATTTATTTATATATTTGTTTACTGATACAGGGTCTTACTCTGTCACTCAGGCTGGAGTGCAGTGTCATAATAATGACTCACTGTAACCTCGAACTCCTGAGCTCAAGCAATCCTTCCACTTCAGTAACCTCCTGAGTATCTGGAACTACTGGCACATGCCACTGTGCTTGGCTAATTTTTTTTTTTTTTTTTTAGCGATAGGGTCTTACTGTGTTTTCCAGCCTGGTCTCAAACTCTTGGCCTCAAGCAGTCCCCATGTTTTGGCATCCCAAAGTGCTGGGATTACAGAAAAGAGGCACTACATCCAGTCTCAGCTTTTTAAAATTAATAGTTGCATTGCATGGTGTATATTTTTCATCATTTATCCTTAACAAAGTCTCAGGTACTTGCAGGACAATATCATCTGGCATCACTTTTCTTTAGCTTTTTGTGTTTTTCTAGCATTTCTTTTAGAGCAAGTCTGCTAGCAATGAATTATCTTAGTTTTCCTTAATCCAAAGATGTCTTTATTTTCTTCCATTTTTGAAGGATATTATTGCTGACTATAGAATTATCTGTTGACAGTTCTTTTCTTTCAGCACTTTAAAAATGTTTCACTGCTTTTTGGCCACCACTGCTTTTGGGGACAAATCTGCAGCTGTTTGTTTCCTAGATATAATCTATTATTTTTCTCTGGCTGCTTTCAAGACATTTTATTTATTTTTATTTTTTTCCAGCAGTTCTATCAGGATGTGTTGGGTTTTTTTATTTGAGTTTATCCTGTTTGGGAGTCATCTGAGCTTGAATTTGTAATATATGTTTTCCACCAAATTTGGAAATTTTTCAGCCTTCATTTATTCAGTTTTCTTCTGTATTAATCTTTTTCTCCTCTTCTGAGACCCAAATGTAGTGAATATTAGGCTTCTTTATATTGTCTTGCAGGCTTCTGAGACTTTGTTATTTTTTTTTCAATCTTTTGTCGATAGCTTTCTCTCTATTCTTTTTTTTTTTTTTTTTTTTTGGCGCCATGACGCGGATTCCAACTGAGGTTGCTGTGGGCACAATGCAGAGTACTAACCACTATGTGACCACCACCTCTCTATTCCTTAGACTGGATAATTTCCATTGATTTATCTAAATGTTTACTGACTCTTTTTTGTTTGTTTTGTTTTGTTTGGTTTTCTTTTTTTGGGATTGAGTCTTGCTCTCTTGCCCTGGCTGGAGTACAGTGGCATAATCTTGGCTCACTGCAACCTCTGCCTCCCAGGTTCAAGCAATTCTCATGCCTCAGCCTCCCTAGTAGCTGGGACTACAGGGGTGCAGAAACACGCCCAGCTAATTTTTCCAATTTTAGTAGAGATGGGGTTTTGTCGTGTTGGCCAGGCTGGTCTCGAACTCCCGGCCTCAAGAGATCCTCCTGCCTTGGCTTCCCAAAGTGCTGGGAGTATAGGTATGAGCCACCACACCTGGCCAACGGACTCTTTTCTATGTCATTTCCATTCTCTATTAAGCTCTTTTGGTGAATTATTTATTTATTTATTTAATTTATTTTTTATTTTTGTTTTTTGAAGGGTAAGGCTCAGTGAATTTTTAAACTTTCTGTATTATATTTTTCAGGTAAAAAATTTCCACTTGGTTCTTTTTAAGAAAGTTTATGTTTCTCTGCTAAGAATGTCTGTCTTTTTATTCATTCCAATAGTATTTACTTTTACAGTATGATTACGTAGCATGGTTACAGTAGCTGTTTTAAAGTCATTTGTTGTAGTTCTAACACCTGAGTCATCTTGGGAAGGGCATCTGTTCATTGTCTTTTCCCTTGAGAATTGATCAGATTTTCCCATTTTTATCATGTCGAGCCATTTCGGATTGCATCCTGGATATTTTGAGTATTATGCTTCATGACTCTGAGTCCTGTTGAAATCCTCTGGAGAACGTTGATTACTTTTGTTTGTTTTTGGGCAGACAACCAACCCCATTGACTGGGAGTTCTGGCCCACATTCTGCAGGCACTGAATCCAGTATCAGTTCAGTTTTCCATAGATCTGTTATGCTGTTTGATCTTCTCTGAACATGTGCCACTTAGGGATTAGTCTGGGGCTTGGCTGGATCTCAAAGTCATACTTCTTTGGGTCTGTTTCACATATGTGCACCTCAGACTTGTGTTGGTGCAGACATAGAATTAGGGGTTTCCTTCCTCCAACTCTCTGTTCTCTATGATTGTCCACAGACTCTTCAGCTTTCCAGAACCTTCTCTTCCCTGTTCTTCGGGCTAGAAAGATGGATTTCTCTCAGTGTTAGTCCATTACCCTCATTCTCTCATATAATCCTGTACAACTGGGGCTGCCCTCAAGTTCAAAGCAGTGGGAGAAAAGAGAGAGAACAAATAACAAGGGATTCCCTCCACACTTATTGGAGCACAGGGACCCCCTTTTCCTGTGGCCAGAGAGACAGGCTTTTCTCTTGGGGTTTTAGATATGTGTACAGTGGTGGTAGTGCAACTCAAAAACTGGGACTGGACTTAGGTCAGGACTGGAGAGAAAATGAATGAATGAATGAATGAATGAATGAATGAATAAATAAAATGGTTATCTTCCCCATACTCTCAGGCTCAGAGAACTCTTTTTCCCAGTTCTTTGGTCAGAAAATGGAGATTTCTCTTGGAGTTTTGCTATTTATGCCTGCTTCACAGTTCCATAACCTGGCTCCCTTTGGGTTAATGCAGAAGGATAAAGAAGGAAACTCACTGTTGTACCAAAAACTCTACAGGTTTTGACTTTCCTCTTTGAACTGTCTGCACTGTTTACCTTTCAGAGTCTTCAGGTAGTTGCTTTTTGTGTTCCATGAGCATTTTGAATTGTAATGGGTGAGAAGGATAGGCTATGATGCAGTTTATTCCATCTTGGCTGGCACTAGAAGTCACCTAATGACCTATTCACTTTGCTTTCTTATGTTTAGTTCAAAGAGAAAGGGGCTCCTCCTTTAAAGTAATGGCTATTTTAATTCACCTTAGATGATCAGGCTCTTCCAGTGTCACACAGCCCCCTCCCACCTCCCTTCTCTTCTCCTATAGTTTCCCTTTTTGAGAAAGTGCTCCGTTTGACTCGTCTTGGGCCTGGGCAGTAAATTTTGTGCTATATAAAGTTCTCTGCTGTGTTTCTTTCACAGACTCTGTGACTCAAAGCTGGGCATAGGTCTTCAGATTCTTTTCCTGTTGGGCTGCCTAAGGCAGCCACTATAACACGTGTATGTGCACGTGCACACGTGCGTGCAGTGTCTTGATCTCAGTGTAAGTTCTAATAGTAAACACCCAAATCATCTAGATTTGAAGGGACTGAGAGGGTACTAGAGATATTTTCTGAAACCCCTCTAGTTCTGGAGGTGGGTATGCAGGAGGGGCCTGAGTATGACCTTCTGATATCTAATTATAGGGAATGCATCACATAAATTTTATCTCTTATTTTGGCACTGTCATTTGTTGTTGAATACCTTTTTGGCCTGGTTTGCTTACCTTTCTTTGTATGTGGATCCTAATCTGTCCAGAGAATGTGGAGTTTTAATTGCAAAGAGGATGTGGATGCTTTAGAATCCAGGTGGATGGAGGTACCTTGAGTATATCCCACTGTGGAATGACTGTTTGAATCCAGAAGTGACTGGATCTCTATTAGCAGTCTCCTTCAGTCCAGGAGTCCTCACGAATTGTGACAGAGAGCTAAGTGTGAGGCTGTCACAAACTCAGAGAGGAACCATTTCAACTCCCTCTTTGGCCTTTACTGGTAGCTCTGCCATTGGGTACTCTCCTCAAGCAGGGAGGGGTTTCTGTTCAGGAAGGAGGAAACAGGTATGGAAGAATTTCCCTTTTCACTATTCCTGAGCCTTTAGCTTACTGGTCACAGGCCTAGGGAAATGACAAGTTTCTGAGGCACCTGTTTTCTAGCTGTTTGTACACTCCCCACTGCCATGGAGGCCAGAATGGATGTGAATAGATGAAGAAAATTCTATGAACTCTGTTTAGGATGCTAGTAAGTAACCAAGTAGAATAGTTGTTTAAACAAAAACCAGTGCCCAGGGATGTTCATGTACGCCATGTTTTGCTCAGTGTGAGTGTATTAATCTTGGGGTTGAAGGAGCGAGTTGGTATTATCCTGATGTGATGTCATTCTCAGAGTTCTCTGCGTCTATTTTCCATTTGGAGTGAAATCAAGAAGGTTAGGATGTGAGCATGATCCTTCTTTTGTTCTGTGTCTTCTGAAGGACAAACCCCTTGTATTTTGGGGTGATGTCATTTTCTTTACGAGAAAAGAGTATGAGATTAGTGCTTGTTCCCCACCTTTAAGTCTGGCTTTTGATTTAATTATCATGAAGAAATAATTCTTTGGTAGGATGCTCTATCATAGCTTTAATGCCACTTCTGATTTTGCCTATGTGGTCAGGGCCTGAGTTTCCTCCGAGTGTTCAATTAGGATGACTTATGAGAACAGAGTGGGGGAAATGACATCGGATGTCATACCAAAGCCATTTATGCTATCAAATAATGATGTCTCTTTTCTAGAAACACATAATTATACTTGGAATTCATGAGAACATTCTACAGTATTTCAAAATCCACAAACAGATAAAATATCATTGGAAAGAAAATGCTTTTGATGTGTCAGAATTCATTTATTTTCCAACTCGTTGTGCTTTGCCTTATGATATGTGAATGGGCACTTATCAAAGCATAAGAAGGTTATTATTCAAATATTCCATTCTTAACATTTGCCCAAATTCAGTTTAATATGCCCTATTAACACGAAGAATGTGGAGAAAGGATACCAAATAGGCTTCAGGAAAAGATTAGAAAACTAAATTATGCTTTGTCCCAAAATATTTGAAGAATTATTTAAGTTATAGAAGTAATACATGAAGAGCTACTTGACATAAAAAAGCAAATTACCTACTTAAATACCTAATAGCATGGGGCCAAAAATTCCTTTCCTGTAAATTTGGTAATCTATCTTTTCATGATCAATCTTAATGTAGCATTTTTGATAAGTAACATAATTTTGCAACTGTCCATTAAAATATGTAATTTATTATTTAGAATTCTCCTTAAAATATTTTGCATTTTGGTTTGCTCTCTTTAGTAAGAGGGAGATTTATTATGCAATCTTCTAAAGTGTAACACTTATTTTCTGCCCATTAACTTGTCTGTGTTTATGCTTTGCCTTGTTGAATCAATCACTGTGGTGTTTTATGGTTATTTCCACGTATTGTAGCTCCCCAGCTAAATTGTAAGCTCCTTGAGTCATCTAAGTCTATATCCTGTATTTTTTGCCTTCTATATCACTTTAAGGGTATTACACACGATAGATACTCAGTAAATACTTTTCCTTATAAGTACAAATTGGCATTAGATTAGTTCAAATCTGCTACCCAGGAACAAAGCCCAAAGGTTGCTTTTGGTGGGTGATGGTGGTCATATAAATTTTTGCTATCTCCTGGTTCAGTTGTGGTTTGACTAGCTCTTAAGAAAGAAAGAATAAAAAATTCTGGATAATCGAAAGTGCTAATTTGTTGAATTTCATTTTATGAAGATTTTATTTGGAGAAGAAACAAAATCAGAATATTTAGATTTGAAAGAGGAGTGAAAGACAAAATTGCTATCTTTAAAAATGCTTTTCTTAACCTCTCCTATTCTGATAATCTTAGGCACATGCAATCATCTATGCAGGATGGTTTTTACCATTTTCTCTTCTGATGATGATGGGCACTGTTTATGAAGGTGAAATAGAAAGCAGATTGGTTGGAGACACCATTAGGGTTTTCTATAGCCTGGAGACTTCTCAGTTATTTTCAGGCCTTCATCTATTCATTCTTTCAGCAAGTATGTATTAATTACCTATTGTGTTGCAGGCATTGTGCAGCCCTAGAAATACAGTGGGGACAAGACAAACATGACCTTTCCCTCAGGGATGTGTATTGTTGCACCCTGGTAAATCCTCAGTATACTTCCTTGTAAAGAGGATTGTGAACTGCTTTAAGTCTGGTGGTATCAGAAGAAAAATTAGACATCTTCAGGTTGATTCCACAGAGGAACTGTTTCCTCTTTCACTTGACTTGCATAGAGTTAAGTCAGGTTATATAAGTAAATATAAAATCAAATTGGCTTTTCCATTCTAAGTAGAAAAATGCTTTCATGTTACTTAAAATGCATTTCAATAAATATAGAAAATTACATACAAATTATATACCCCACATGAGAGTTTCTTGTGGGGAATTATAGTCCCCTACAACTACCAAGTCACCTACAAAAACCAATTTACCTCTTTTCCTCCTTTATTTAGTAGAAATTGACACGGGGTTGAGGGTGTCCTTTGGAATGAATGAGTAAAACTGAGCCATTTGACTTGTTAGAAGGAAACATGACCATGATTTCAAGGATGATCCAATGTAGCTTGGCGGCAGCCCCTGATAGCTCTCCTGCTGTGTGTTTTTTTTTTTTGGTAGCAGGGATGGAGAAGACAATGAAGATGAAATTTCCAGGAAATAACCCATCAGGTGTTGCTTAATGGAGTCTACTGTCATTAAAATCCAGTTCGATTCATTTGGAGAGTGAAATATCACAATTGCAACTGCATCATAATAGCTTTTGGAAGATGGAATTTGTATAAGCTAGGTTAATCCCTTGATCACCAATTCAAATAAAAATAGATAAAACATGAGGAGGTTGGCAGGGGTGAAGGACTGGGAATAGCAACTGTGTTGCCAGAAGGTATCTTTCCTGCCAAGGGGAATTGGCATAGGGAACCGTCTCTGAGCCCAAGTTCTGGAAGCCACGAGCTGATGGAGGCAGAAGACCGATTGCGCAGGTCCAGCTGGGGAGTGGAGCCCTGTTGGCCCAGCCAGATTACAGGTGAATTGCCCCCTGACCTGCACATGTTCCCTGTGTGCTGAGATTTGCATTTCTTTCCATTTAGAATTTTGCTTTCCAATAGCCCACAAGAAGTTTAGTGGCTGTCATGAGCAAGTTTTATTGTTTTCCTTTGGAAATGTAGCTGTTAGGAAATCATTCAGTGAGTTCTGGCTTTATACCTAGAAATAGTCCCCTGGAAGTCTGGAAGAGTTAGATGCTACCACAAGATTCTACCAGGTATGCAGGGCATAACTTGTACACACAGGCTGGGTCAGTCATATTGTGCAGGAGAAACCTTAACTATGAGGCTGCTACCTTGGACTTGAAATACTTTGACAGTCAACAATTAGTGAGAATTGGGGTAACATTTGTTTCTCCTTGGCACATTCTTCTAATATACTATAAGCAAAATGGGATTTCAAAGGCATAAATTTCTCAGTGATGACAAACTTTTAATTACCTCACATACAAAAGATTGGCATGTATTTATGATTTTTTAATGAAGTCATTAAAAAAGCCTCCACAAGAATCTCTACTAAGCTGTGCTTGATTTGCCTGTACATTGGGTAGGATGCCTTTGCATGTAAGTTATAGAAATCACAGGTCAGAATGTTTTAGTCCATTCTGGATAATTTGTCATCTTACATAGGGTAAGTTGCAGGTTGGTTCCAAAATCAACACCCCAAGATATACAAGCACCTCCCATTCTTTCCATTTTGCCCTTCTTAATGAGCTTGGTACCTTCTCCTTGTGCCAAGATAGCAGCCAGATTTCTGACTTCAAAACAGATGTGACCTTGCCCAGTAGAAGAAAATTCTCCCTATGCGTTGCTTTTTATTATTAAGGGAAGAGTTCTTAGAAACCCCTTCACCAACTTTTTATCACATTTCATTGGCCAGCATTGGATCACAATTACTTCCTAAATCAGTCAGTAGGGAGGTGAATGGGCTCACATTGACTACTTGGAGCTATAGATGAATCAAAATTTATTCCTGCATCAAGTCAGGGAGAGGTGGATCCCTGATCAAAATCTCACACACATACATACATGCATGCCTATCTAATAATAGCCAACTGCTGAAGTGTGTGCACTCCAGAAGCAGACGCTGATGTCAAGTTTGGGGTGAAAAATGTTATTAGGGTTCAATTCTTGTGAAGGGATGGGAGAGGAAGTGGGGTTGGGTAGTGGAAGGAGTTGAACTACAAGGCAGGCCTGAAAAAGCCTGGGCTATCCTTTGGCTTTGGAGGGTTCTGGGGCAAATATTGCCTGCGTGTATCCTGCATTGGGTTGTAATGACCAGGACTTTATACCTAGGGGGTCACTCATCAGATGTGGGCTGCTGGGAGAGGCAGCTCTCTGCAGCTGAGGCAGATTTGGAAGGCTACAGTTCCCATAGCTGGGCAGAAGGTCCTGCCCTGCTGGGGAATCTGGGTGGTGTACTCCTATGTTTGTCATGCCAACCAGTGTCTGTCACAGCCCAGTGTGCATAACTACATGAGGGTGAAAAATATATAACTGCATTGATTTAAAGGATTTTATAGTCTCTTCTGGCCACTAGCCCAAACTCTCTCTTTCTCCACTTTCCCCATTCCCAGCCTCAACTGTTCCAGAATAGCAGAGTTTTACTGTGTTATGTTCATGTATGGATTGCAGATGGTTAGAGCTCAATCAGCTCTTGGAGTTCACCTGTTCAATAAGAGTGTTAAGTAAGGAAGCCAGGGTCCAGATGAATTCTGGGCCTCAACTTGGAATCTTTCCTGTAGTAGGCATTCAATAAATACTTATTAAATTTAATTAATGAAGGACACAGACTCAGATTAGTACCTTGCTCTCCCAACTTCTAGTCTAGTGTTCTGTGAACCTCTGTCTCTGTCTCTGTCTCTGTCTCTCTCTCTCTCTCTCTCTCTCTCTCTCTCTCTCTCTCTGTGTGTGTGTGTGTGTGTGTGTGTATGAGAGAGAGAGACAGAGAGAGACAGAGAGCAAAATTTGGACTATCAAATGGTTCCAGTGGTCTGGGATTTCACATTATCATGCATATTAGTAGGAAAACTCAGACAAATTAGAATTATTTCACTGAATAAACTGGAGGCAGATGTATCTGGCATTCATACTGGTTTGATTTTATGAGTTATATTGACGGCACCAACTCAAAGTTGGGTGGAGCAGTAACTGCTCAGCCCAGCCAAATATTGCCATGGGGCAATGCAGGCCCAAGATAGCCTGTATCCTCTGCTTCCTCAAGAGAAGCTGGAAATCTGAATTTTTAGGTGATATCTACAACATTTTTAATGTTGACTCAAAAATTTAATATTGTCACGTTGGCCAACTCAAACATGCTAGTTTGAAAACTCTAATCCAGTGGCTGTCACCCAGGGGCAGTTTTGTTCCCCAGGAGACATTTGGTAATGTCTGGAGATATTTTTGGCTGTCACCAGGGGAGCTGGAATGCTACTGGCATCTAGAGGCCAGGGATGCTGCTAAATACCCTACAAGGCACAGGGCCTTCCTCAACCAAAATGTCAACTGTGATGAGGCTGAGGAACCCTGCTTTTGTCATATGTTAAAGTCAAAAACAGAAACCGCCTCTTTTTCACTGGGACATCCTATTTGAAAGGTGGCAGGTGGGGCCTGCCCCAAAACAGGAAAACTAAATTTCAGAGCTTCAAAGATCAACACTTTTAAAAATGATTGCTGAGTTCCAAATGGCCTAAAGCATATGAAAAGATGATTAACATCACTAATTATCAGAAAAATGCTTAACATCACTGATTATCAGAGAAATGCAAATCAAAACCACAACTGAGCCATTACCCAACCATTACAGTGTCTACTATAAACAACAACAACAGCAACAGGCTGGGCGCGGCTCACGCCTGTAATCCCAGCACTTTGGGAGGCCGAGGCAGGTGAATCACCTGAGGTCAGGAGTTCAAGACCAGCCTCACCAACATGGAGAAACCCAGTCTCTACAAAAATACAAAATTAGCCAGGTGTGGTGGCACACGCCTGTGATCCCAGCTACTCGGGAGGCTGAGGTAGGAGAATCGCTGGAACCAGGGAGACAGAGGTTGCAGTGAGCCAAGATTGTGCCATTGCACTCCAGCCTGGGCAACAAGAGTGAAACTCTGTCTCAAAAAACAAAAACCAAAAAACAAAACCAAACAAAACCAACAGAAAATAAGTGTTGAAAAGGATGTCGAGAAGTTGGAACCCTGGGAATTGCTGGAGGATATAGAATGGTGCCACTGCTATGGGAAACAGTATCATGGTTCCTCAAAAAATTGAAACTAGGACTACCACATGATCCAGAATCTCACTTCTGGGCCTATATCCAAAAGGATTAAAAGCAGGGTCTTGAAAAGATATTTGCACATTTGTGTTCATAGCAGTGTTATTTGCAAGAGCCAAGAGGTGGAAGCAACCTACATATTCATCAGTGGATGAACGGATAAACAAAATGTGGTATTTACATACAATGGAATATTATTCAGCTTTAGAAAGGGAGAGGAATTCTGACACTTGGTGAACCATGGATGAACCTTGAAGATATTATGCTCTGTGAAAAAAGCCAGACACAAAAGGAAAAATATTACATAATTCCACTCACACGAGATATCTAAAGTAGTCAAATTTATAGATAATAGGAAGTAGAAGGGCAGTTGCCAAGTAGAAGGGGCAAATGAGAGTTATTTATGGTTATAAAGTTTCAGTTCTGCAAGAAGAAAGAGTTCTGGAGATGTATCTCACAGCAATGTGAATATATTTAGTACTACTGAACTGTACATTTGAAAATGGTTTTATGTTATATGGTTTTATTTTTACCACAATTAAAAAAATAGGTTATTGAGCTGAAAAATAGTTCACCAACAAACTCTAATCTCATGTATGAGTTATGCCAAGGTATTTTGAAAAACAAACACAAAAACAAAAGATGTCATTTGTAGAGACCCAAATCACAATTTTCTGTGCATTTGAGGAGAGACATAGCTACACTACCAAAACTGTGACCGAGTGATAGGTGACTAAAATGTTAGGCGTTGTATCAGAGCTTCAATCCTCCTAGACCCCCAGGGTTCAGTGTCCTCATGTGATCACATCACCAAGGACCCTCCTGCTCTGTAAACAAGGTTCACAGCTGGTAGGATAAGAGTTGGTGGGGTGGGACCGGGCGCAGTGGCTCACACCTGTAATCCCAGCATTTTGGGAGGCCAAGGCAGGTGGATCACCTGAGGTTGTGAGTTCAAGATCAACTTGACCAACATGGAGAAACCGTTTCCACTAAAAATACAAAAATTAGCTGTACATGGTGGTACGTGCCTATAGTTCCAGCTACTCAGGGGGCTGAGATAGGAGAATCACTTGAACCTGGGAGGCGGAGATTGCAGTGAGCTGAGATCGCATCATTGCACCACTCCAGCCTGGGCAACAACAGTGAAACTGTCTCAAAAAAAAAAAAAAAGAGCTGGTGGGGTGAGGTCCCCTCCTATGGTAAGGGAAACTATCACTGCTGAAAAATTTTCCCTGCTCTACCACTTATGACACTAACTATTCTCCGAGGCTTCCAGAAGTTGCCTTTTGATATAAAAACAGATTTTAGAATTCCAAAATTTCTCTCTCAAAAAGTCTCTGCTATATGTCTATGATATACACATTCTGAAATCAATTACATTTTTCATCCTGGACTGTGTAGGCCCCTCTTTAGACAGTGAGCTTAGACAGCAATGGCCTGTTGCCCAAAGTGAGGAGACAGGGAAGGGGACGAGGAGGGTGGAGTGGAGGGGAGGATCTGATGCTGTTGTGACGCTCACATTGCTTCCTGCACTCCACTGTGGGCTTCTCGAAGGCAGGGTCTATGTCTTCATCTTATACACCAGGGCTAGACTGGCACAATAGCCGCTACCAACAAAGTGTTTGAATCAAAGAATGAGTAAACACGTGGGTGTTTACTGACCTCTTTGTGTCTTCCCACCTTTAAAGTAGGGTTAGCCATTCCTGGTGGTGACTCCAGGTAATACTGGGAGCCAAGCAAGATTTCTTCTGTTTCCGTGTCTTCCCTTTGGGTGGACCATTTCCCATGCCTACTAAACCCTGCCCTCTGAAAAGCCCTCCTGCCCACATCACACACTGGTCGATGGGTTCTCTTTCCAAAGGGTATTTGTTTCTTGAGCCTCATCTGCCTTGTGAAGTGGAAGGGTAGTTTTTGTTAAGGGAATTTTCAGGTGGAGTTTGTTGGGAGAGGCTATCTGAGGCTGTTGCTCCCTTCCTGGGCCCCTGGGTCTGCTGGGTACATAATCTGCTTTGCTTACATTGAAGGCTGGCCCTGGAATCCCTGCCCCACCTGCATCACTGGGCTGTCAGGGGGATAATGCAGGATGATGAATGGAGGAGGACTTTGAAAAGTTAAAAGCTCCTCACAAACTCGAGTTGTTATTGTTGTTAATCCACAGCCGTCGGGAGGTGCTCCTCTTGAAAACAGTCCATCTCTAAGGAGACAAGGGGCAGGGCAATTTGGAAAGAACTGGCATTTATGGGTTTCTTGTTTTGAAACGAAACAAAACAAAAAACATCCCTCCCCAGTGTATACTGTGAGTGAATAGGATGAAGAGTTATTCTTAAAATCAGAACGGATAAGGGTTCCCCCTGACTCCTCACCTCCCATCCTACTCCAAAGCCTCTAAAAACTGCAAACTTTGTTTTGGCAGGTTCGCTGCCAAATGACAGAAAGCCAATAGCCTTAATTTCTCTCACTGTTCCCACATCTCCTCTCTATCCTCCCATCCTCCTTCTATTATTTGAGAACAAGTCTCGGCTTGGAGCTGATCTTTAGCTTCTGGAAACTGAATTGGTTCTGTGTGTATTTGGCTTGGCTGAGTGAGGGGAGAAGGGCTTGCTTTTGCAGGAAGAGGAGAGGGGTGCACGCTGGGGGAAGTCTGGGAGCTGGGAGGAGATGGGAGGCTGAAGTCCAAGCGTGCACCCTCTCTTCCTAGGCCTGCTTCCGTGTGGGGCTCACAGCATTGTCAGCTGGCCCTGGGGGTGGTGAGAGGGTTTGAAGTGGTCAGGTCCTGGGTCTGATTAGTATTCTTACTGCTGTTCAGATTTTGCTAAATGTGGGCCAATTGCTGGAAAATAAATCACGAAGGGGCGAGAGGCGGCTAGTGGGTGTTTATGGGGGTGATTTGTTGTCCTATAGGGAGGTGACGGTTTCCATTACTCTCCTGAAGTGGAAGGGGGATGTCCCTGGCTGCCTTTCCCTCCTCGCTGGCTATTTTCATTCTTTTCTTGTGGGAGGCTTGAATGTGCTCAAGTATTAACTAGAGGCCACCGATTGGCCCGGATTCCCAAGACTGGGCTGGGCGGCACAGGAAGACCCCTAAGCTGGAGAGTTGAAATTCCATCCTCTGCCCTAACCAGCAGCTGGCAAATCAAGCCCCTCTGTTCCCTGAGAGCAGCCCTGAGTGTGAAGGACCTCTCTGAAAGCGGCCCGAGGGATGTGGCCAGGAAACAGGGCTTTGTTTCTGTGTGGGGTATAGGAGAAATGGCTTTCTGTACTCTGGAATCTTCAAGAGCTTCACCAAACATTCCCAGAATATGGCGTCTCTCTTGTTGTTCTTCCCATTGAGTAAAAAGCCCTTCCTCTCTTGCTGCTCCTGTCTAAATCCAACTCAAACTCCAGGGCGCTGTTCAAATCCCACCTCTCCTGTGTTTCCAGAATAGTCGTCTCTTCACAGCATGAGCGCACAGAAGACTGTTTGTGCTCATCACAGGAGCAGGGATTGATTACCTGAAATTTCATCTATATTGGCACTTGGGAATGTATTTATCTTGCCAGTTTATGATGTATGTCTTAAGACTTGCTCTCTGTCTGTATGTCTTATATTCTTCTTGAGATTATTAACTTCTTTAGGATAAACAATATATCCTAGTCCTTTGGTATACTTTCAAATTCCAAACTTTGTAAGCATTTTCTTTTTTCTTTTTTGAGACAGGATCTGACTCTGTCACCCAGGCTGGAGTACAATGGTTCAATCAGAATTTATTGCAACCTTGATCTCTTGGGCTCAAGTGATCCTCCTGACTCACTCAGCCTCCTGAGTAGCTGGGACTACAGGTGTGTACCACCATGCCTGGCCCTTTCTAAGCATTTAATAACCCATTACATTTTTTCTTTTCTTTCTTTCTTTCTTTTTTTTTTTAAATTGAGATGGAGTTTTGCTCTGTTGCCCAGGCTGGAGTGTAGTGGTGTGTGATCTCGGATTACTGCAACTTCCGCCTCCTGGGTTCCAGTGATTCTCCTGCCTCAGCCTCCTGAGTAGCTGGTATTATAGGTGCATGGCACCATGCCTGGCTAATTTTTGTATTTTTAGTAGAGATGGGGTTTCACCATGTTGGCCAGGCTGGTCTCGAACTCCTGACCTCAAGTGATTGGCCGGCCTCGGCCTCTCAAAGTGCTAGGATTATAGACATGAGCCACTGCACCCGGCCCCCATTACTGTTTTTCTTTTGGGAATATAATTTGTATGAAATGAGGAGGGCAGACATTGGAAGGGAGGACGTACCCTCAGGAGTAGATGAGGTTGTAGCCTCGTCTCTACCACAAGGATGTGTCTTTACTTCCTTCTGCATTAGGCATCAAAATGAGATCATCACATTTTCCTTGGTCTGACAACTCTTTCCATCAGAGCTGCTGTAGATCAATCAATCAGAGCAGGCTCTTGCTCTGAGGTATTCATGGGGAGCATGTGGGGTCCTGCGCAAATCCTATCCTCCATTTCTCTATCTTCCCTGAACTAGCCAAAGTAGGCAAGCTGTAGTACCCGTGGGAGTCAGAAGGCAGGAGGGTGTCTTGGGCATGGAGGCAGTCCCTAAAATTCTACCACACTGTGGGAGGTGGAGAGTCATGCTTGTGTGGTGGTCATGAGGGGAGGTGATCGAGTGGCACTCTGAAGTTCCATACGTGCTTCAGGACAGAACACTGGAATACACACATGTTCAGGTCTCACACTCTGATTTCCTGGTTCAGGTGTGACAGTTGATAAGCAGACTTTACATCTTGGGGTGTTCCAGCATAGTAGGTATAATCAGTAATGGAATTGTTTTTCTCTCCCCCATTCATGCCTGCTTCTTTAAATTTTCATATTAAGAATCGTTTTATGAAATTAATGTTAAAATACCACCAGTGTTCTCTTCCCTGGGGGTGTGACAGACATATCGGTGTTCCTGGGATTCCTTCACCAGTTCTGAAAGCCCATCATCCAGCCTCACTTTCCTTTGCCTCCAGGCTGGCCCCAGTGGCCTTCTTTGGAGGATGCCCTTGGGTCCCTGGAGCTGCTTAGGGAATGGCACAGAGAACCAGAGGTGCCTGGGGGTTTGCATTCGCCCTGAGGTGGCCAGTAGCAGAGAATTGAATACGGGAGTGACAGACGTGAGTGCCTTTGCTTCAGTGTGGGCCAATTTATGCTCTGGAACTCCTTATGGAATCTGGCAGAGGCTGGGCTGGAATTGCACCTGTGCTTGGCTTTCCCCCCAGTTTCTGTTCTGCTCCCCTCAACCCCCTCCCATTTTCTCCTAGGAGCACTTTGTTGGTATATAACTGGCAAGTGAATTGTAGTCTCCAGATCTGATTCTGGGGGACTTGTTTTAAGATGGGGGTGGCAGAAGGTGGGGGGATGGCATGGGAGTGTAGATAATAGATGATCCTAATTACAGCTGAAGTCAAGCTGCCCTGTGGGCACAGGATCCCTGCACAGAGACCTGACTGGAGTGCCGTTTACCTAGCAGGGTCTGGGCCTAGTGAGTAAATAGCGTGGGGCTGGGCTGCCCGTGTTCTCCAGAGGAGGTCTAAGATGGTGGCTGAGAATCTGAGTGGGCCACAGTCATTTATGCAGCTCAGGCTAAACCACTTCTGGATGCTGGAGAGTTGGTCGTAGTTGACCTTTTCAGTTTCTAAGATTGGAAGTTGGCATCACCCATGAGATAGTCACGATGGCCTCCAAGGACAGGGATATTCTGAGTGTGGCCTGACTCCTGCTCTGTTGTTCTCCCCAATGCCAAGGTCAAGGGATTCATTTGGCCTTTCTTTCCCTTATGGAAAAGCCCAATTCACTGCTTTTCACTGTGGTCGCAATGTGGAAGTACTCCTTCTGGGTGAATTAAAAGGAAACAGAAGCAAGCATGATTTTCCAGAAATTCTAATTTGAAATGAAAAACCCATTGGCCTTGGCTAAGCAGTTTGTTTTCTCTTTCTTTCTCCCTGCTCCTTCCACCACCCTTCTTGGATTTTTTTTAACACTATTATATGAGTCAGAATAGGTGTATCACTTTTAATTATTGTTGATTACCATTCGTGTTGGAACAGCTACCTTGTAATGACATCTCCTATCAGGAAATAAATGCCAACTTAGTGACCTGCGTGAGATAGCTAGCGACCCATCCCACTGGGGAGATGGCGGGCAGCCGCCTGGCTCTTGTTGAATTAAGAAGTGTGACTACAGTAATTAGCAGGAAGTATCCAGCACAGGATAGAGTAGATTCAGGGCAGAGCTCAGTTGTCTTACAGATTGACCCTGGTGTGGAAGAAATGAGGGATTTGGGATTGGGGCCTGGGGCCTTGGGGCAGGGGTCACGAGAAAGAAGGTCAGTAGCAGAAACCAATTTGACATCTCTGAGCTTTTGTAATAGGATTTACCATCGGGCTTGTAGACCTGGGAAGTGTCGCCTATGCAAAGGCTTGTGGCTAATTCTGCAGCCCTGGAGTGTGTATTTGGGAATGGAAGGGTTAAGTCTTGACTGCTTTGCCACTAGTATGTGCTTAATGGAACACAAACAGAAAGGAAGAGACACAGTGTTAAAATAGAACTGGGGCACAGATTGAAATGATACGTGATTACTAGCAGTTGTACAATTTATGGAAAAAGTGTGCATGCAGGTCTTTTAGGAAGTGTAAATAAAACAGATGGATTTATGGAGGGGGAAGTATGCTTTACACACCCAGCTCCTAGATCAACAAATGTTGCCCTCAAGGTAAATTTTTGAAAAATGTTCTAAGCTTGTATTAGTCACACCCATTTATTTTTGGCATAATTTGTGCACTCTTTGGAAGTTGGCAAGAACAGGAATGTTGGGGCCAACATTTGGTCTTGCTTCAGGAGTTTCTATGAATATGAATGCCTGAAGTTTACATAGGCTTATGCCGTCTCTATAGCAACGTGTGTTTGTTGTGAAAATCTAGCCTTTTAAAGTCAAAAATCCATATGTTAACCTCAAATTTAACACGCTATCTAATTCTGGTGTTTTAGAAACACTTTTAGGACTGTTGCACTTTTAATATTGGATTGGATTGGAGGGTGAGTTCATGGGTATCCCTGTACACACACACGCACACACACACACACACACGCACACACGCAAGGTCTATGCAAGGTGGACCTTTTCCTTATGGAAGTTAACCTTCATGCCCCTCAAAATGAAGCCAGATGAGAGGCACTTCAGATGACCATGGAGCCGCCGAGGGGAATCTAAGAGTCACGTTTGAAGGACCAAAGGAGATAATAACTTGGTAGATTGTGCTTTTTCCACTGGGTGTTTGGAACTTGGGGGAGAGGACCATCACGCTGGCTCTGGTCTTCCCCAACCTAGAGAACAGAAAGGAGGCTGTGGGGGAATTGGCAAGAATGAGGCAGCAGAGCCCCCAAGGCATGGAGACGTATCTGTGCAGCTCAGTACCTGTCAGATTTTCATATGGTTGGGATTGTTCTTGCCCTTAATGGGATTCTTGGTTGAATTCCAGTCAGATAACAGTTGTAGGTGGGAAGCTGAATATATTTACTGCTCTCTTCAGGGGAAAGAGCTGGCTTTTTACAAAATTATGGTGTCCTGTGCCCACAGTCTCCGGGTTCTGATGTCCTGCATTTTTTGGGGATGTTCTTTCCTGACACCCTGTACTTTTTAGGATCCTCATGCCCTCCCCTCCCTGAACTGGCTCTCAGAAGAAGATAAGCCCAACTCTTTTAGACTGATGTTTAAGAGAAGAGTACTTTGAAGAAGAGCAGTGGACTTGGAATAAGGATTGGTTTTCCTGTTAGAACCTGGGGCCTACCTGAGCCACTGTAGCCATTGAACAATTTGCAGATATTCTTAAATCCTCAATTTTGGCATAAAGAAAACAATACCGGTTCAAATGAGATAATGGATGTGACAGAGCTTTGTAAAATTCTCAGCTCCTATTCAAATGCAAGTTTATTATTACAATCACTTTAATAAGGGATGGCAAATAGTTTTCTACTCAGATCCCAGCTTTGCTCAGTGGGTTGTAGCTACTTGCAGCGTTGTGCTGAGAAAGATGCTGAGATTCTCTCACAAGGCAGAAGTGCTGAGATTGACTAGTGATGTCTGTCATGGGCACCAGAAGCCTGGAAGGGTCCCATCCAGTGTCAAGTGTTGGCACTCAAGGTCCATTTGCTTTTTAAGAGGGATAGAGAGTATGAAATAAGGAGATAAATCTTTAACAGTAAGATTTTAGATATCAGTGTGTGGCGAAGCTATGTTTTGAGGCAGCAAAACTCTTAATTGCCAAAATCAAGCTCGTGTATAGTTCTGACTCTGTCAATGGAAGACAATTCTCTTATTATTTCTCAAGGCTGTTTCCCTGGTTGTCTGGTTAGGGAGGTGCTAATAATTGGGGCCAGTGTTTCTTTTTCCCTTTCTGCTGTCCCATCAGTCATACTGTCTCTTTCATACATTTTGACTTTTGCTAAGATTCAGCTTAGCACTTGGCTCATTATTGTTCTCTGTTGATCACAACATGTACAGATTCTGTATGTACAGATGTTTTAACTATAGGTACAGATTCATCTGTGAAACTGTAAATTGCTTGAGGGATGGAATTATGTCCCACATTTTCCCTCCCCTTGAGACAAAAAAAGGTTGAAGATATGAAGGATATGGAATGAAAAGTAAATATCCTCTCCTATTTTCTCCCTTTTTTCACTCAGTTGATGTAACTCCTTTTTAGCAATTTCTTATATTTCCTTTCAGACGTTAGTTTTGCATACATAGGCACCGAAAATATGGGTTCATATTAGTCGTATAGTTTAGTGATATTTTCGCATGTCTTATATCTTGGACATCTTTTATGTTACTGCATACAAATCCACCTTATTCTTTTAAACTACTGCAAGGTGTTCCATTCCAGGAAAATCTCATCTTTAACCAAACTTTTACTGATGACTAAGTGGTTTCCTTTTTTTTTTTTTTTTGAGACAAGGTCTCACTTTGTTGCCCAGGCTGGAGTGCAGTGGTATACTCACAGCTCACTGCAGTCCCAACTTTCTGGGCTCAAGTGATCCTCCCACCTCAGTCCTCTGGGTAGCTGGGACTATAGGCTTATGCCACCATGCCTGGCTAATTAAAAAAAAAATTTATAGCTCTATCTATCTATCTATCTATCTATCATCTATCTATCTATCTATCTATCGATCGATCGAACTATCTATCTAGACAGGGCTTCACTATTCTGCCCAGGCTGGTTTCAAGCTCCTGGCCTCAAGCAATCCTGCCTTGGCCCTACAATGTGTTGGGATTATAGGCATAGGCCACTTACCTAGGCCTTTTTTCACCACTTATAAATAATGCTGTATCAGGCATCTTTGTGCATATATTTCTGTGTGCATCTTTGCACACATGTTTCAGTGTACAAGTGTTTATGTAGGATTAATGCCTGAAATGGAAATTCTGGGCTAAGGGGAAGGTTCACATGTAAAGTATTAAAGGATATGGGCAAGTTGCTCTCCAAAAATGTTTGTGCATTTACATTCTTATCAGCTATGCATAATCTTTCTGGTTTCTCAAACTTTTATCAATAATGGGGACAAAAAGTGAAAAACCAAACGCATACAAAAACCAAACAATAATCTCACTGTTTTTAAATTTACATGTCATTCATTATTAGTGAGTCTATGCATTTATTCACACATTTATTTAGCCACTTGTATTTTTTATTCTATAAACTACAGTTCATACACTTTGGACATTTTTTTTATCATATTATTGATAAGTTTCTAATTGATAAGTTATAGGTCTTTAGATATTAAGAAAATTATTTGTCATATGTGATGGAAGCAGTTCCACAATTTTTTTTTGTCTTTCTCTGACCTGTTTTTACAGCAGTTAAATATGTTTATGTAGGCGGGCATGGTGGCTCACTCCTATAATCCCAGCACTTTGGGAGGCTGAGGCGGGTGAATCACCTGAGGTCAGGAGTTCAAGACAAGCCTGACCAACATGGAGATACTCTGTTTTTACCAAAAATGCAAAAAATTAGCCTGGCATGGTGGCACATGCCTGTAATCCCAGCTACTCTGGAGGCTGAGGCAGGAGAGTCACTTGAACCTGGGAGGTGGAGGTTGTGGTGAGCTGAGATCACACCATTGTACTCCATTCCTGGCAACAAAAGCAAAACTCTGTCTCAAAAAAAAAAATGTTTATGTAATCAAGCTTGTTATTCTTTTCTCTCGATTATTTTATTTCATATTAAGAAGAGTCTAATTTATTCCCAAATAATTTAGACAATTCACTTATCTTTCATTTACCAGTTTAAAAAATGTTATTTTCATTATAAAATCATGTTATTTTCATGTTTAAATTAAATAAAAACATAATATAGGGAAATGGCATAAAGTTTTCCCTAGACATTAGCTAGTTATCTCACACCACTTATTAAATAATCTATATTTTCTCTTCTGATTTCAAATGCTACCTTTATCATATTCTAAATTCTTATATATGATTTGGCCTCCTTTGGACCTTCTCGTCTTTCTGGTCCCACATTTGTATCATATTGTTTTAATTACTATAGTTTTAATGTATTTTTATAACAGTGAGGTCTAGACTATACTTGTTACTCTTCCTTTTAAAAAATATTTCTTGGCTATTTTCACATGGCCTATTTTTCCAGATGACTATGGAATCATTTTGTCAAATTTCTACTCTTCCAACAAAACAAAACTGTTTTTGAAATTTTGATTGGGATTATGTTGAATTTATAGACTAAGATGGAGAGAATTGACATCTTTATACTACCGAGACTCCCTATCCAAGAACACCTTTTTTATTTCATTTTATTCTTATTTTGTGTTTCTCAGTAAGCATAATTTTTAAAGGCTTTACAATACTTTGTCTATGGATTTACCATAATTTTCATGACTCTTCCTTTATTGCTGAATCAGTTCCCATCTCTTTATAGATTAAACGATGATGCAGAGAGCATTAGTATGCCACGTCTTGCCGATTTCCTTAGAATACATTTCCGGCAGATCTAGGCATTTTAAAGGCTTTTGGTAGCTATCAGAAGATGGCTTTTTAGAGAGGCTCAAATAGGTTACCCTCCTACTGGCAGTGTTAGAGTACCTGTCTGGCTGAACCCTCACCGGCATTTTGAGTATTAGTATTAATAGTATTTGCTAAGTTGATGTGAATGAGTGAAGTGGTGGGTGGGACGCAGCATTGGATGGCTGCTTCTGCCTGTCTGTGAATAGATTTTTTAAAATGTTCTCCTTTGCTGCATGCTTTTCTCTACAGAATACTCGGGGCAGTTTTCACTCTTCGCTAAGATTATCTTTGAGCCAACTTTGAAGACATTTACTTTAGCAACTTCTTAGGTCTTTTGGAAACTTCATTTGTCCACTGATATCTAGGAATGAAGAGTGAATTTTTGAGAGGCATATTTCCATTTTGTTGTAATAAACTTGTCTAAGAGTAGACAAGACCCCCCACCCACCCCAACACACATACACATGAGTGGCTGAGACTCTGCACATTTCAACTGAGCAACTTGGGGTTGACTCGGGCCAAGGTTGAGAGAAGGTGTCCAAATTTCATGCTCCAAAGAGGTCCCTGGAACAGAAGAGTTCTTTTTGCTTTCCAGCTGAAAATGCCATTTGGATTTCCCATGCTTAGAACCCACAAGTGTTCTATTGTACGAAGCAAATGCCAAATTTACTAGGAAGGCCTGAGATGGACAACCAGACAACCATGCTGGTAATGCCTCTTTGCTTTGGGGTTATTAGTGCACCTGTGTACTTTGGCAGGCTTTGAGCATGGGAATCAGACATTTAAAATGCTCTCCTTTCCATCTGAAAACCCCCTTTGCTGCCACCACCTTGCTGTAGAACTCTTTCCATAAGGATTTTTTTGGTGGGGTGGGTCATGTTTTTATAGGGCTATTTCTTTCAGGGTAAGCTTATTAGGCTTCTAGGATGCTTTAATTGGAGCACTGTAATTATAGGGTGCCACAAAGGCCCTCAAAAGGAGTACTTTATAAATCAGATTATTATGCTTAGTTGTGTTAATGGACATTTATATGCCCTAAATCCTTCATATAGCAATGAGATAATAGCTCTTAAGGCTATAGTTACTATTTTGGGTAGGGCTTACTTGTAAAACTAGATCTTTTTATTGTGAAGCTGTTTTCAATTAGAGAGTACATAAAACCCTTTGAAAGACAGAATTTCAATTTTGTGGTTGCTGTCTTCTATAGCTTAAATGGTAAAATCATTACACACACACACACACACACACACACACACACACACACACACACAACTTTGAACCAGTTAACATGGTGCTCCTGAAGCAGGACTTCTTAATAATGGGGAACTACAAAACCTTAGAGGAATTTGACCAAATGTGCAACCTTTCTCCTCACCAGTAATAATGTTAACTTTTGGGAGTCAGGTTCTCTCTGGTTTTGTTTTGTTTGTTTCTCAGTGGCTGCAGGGACCCAGGGAAGATTAGGAAGCCGTGTTCTAGTGAGTCAGTAATGCAGAGGACACAGATTTTGTGGCTACAATGGAGAGTCTGAATGCACTGGTTGCATTGACAAGGATTTTCAAGTGCATTTCCATTCCTAGGCTTGAGACTGATGGACAGAGCACCCAATTGGCTTGACAGGAAGTCCCCTGTCCCCTGGGAGGCTGGCTACCTTGTTTGGAGGTTCATAGTAAGCAAACTGGATGGACTGTGGGTAGCTTGCTGTGCTACTTTGTGATGTGTAGATATGGCTGGAATTAGATAAGACTGAAAATTGCACGACACAGGGGCATGGATTGTTTCCACGACAGAGAGGATCCAATGCAGTAGGGACATCCCAAATTGAGTGCAATGCCTTCCCTGCCTCTGCCACTGGCTCACTTTTCCTGGACCTTTTTCCCTTTATTTACAGCTAGAGGCCTTCCTAAGTTTCAAGAGCACACACCTGCTTGGTTCTAAGGTTGGCGACTGGGACTATTTGGAAGAAGCTACTCTGAGGGTGGAAACTGTCCCAGATGCCCCTAGGGACCATATAATCAGATTATGGGAAAAATTCTCACCTTCCTACTAGGTACTTTTGAAACTCACCTGGTGACGATGATTTCCTTTCCTCTGTTCTCCTTTGCTGCCTGTGCTTCTGTTTCTGGTGCCAAATTTGTTAGTCTGAAGGCTGAGCCATCAATGGCAGCGACTTCCGTGGCACCATTTGGGCAGCTTCTAATCTCCCCTCTTTCCCTGCGTAAGCCCTGCCAGAGCCCATCTCACCTTAGCTCCTGATCTTTCTCTTATGTGTGACTCTGGGCCCCTCATCTGTCTTCTTCCTTTTTACAGGTCCACATCAGTCTTATTTCCACTTTGAAACCTTTCTTGCCACTCCAGATGTTAATAGACACTAATTGTATCCATGGTTTGGGGTTTATACCACCCTGCTGCCCCTCCTGGGGTATTCATAAAGCAAAGAGGCAGTACATACAGTGATTAAGAGTTTGGCCCCTGGAGTCTTCACCTGGTTTGAGTCCTGGCTCTGACACCTGCCGTTGTGTGGTCCCGACATGACGGTTTACCCCCTGAGCCTCGGTTTCTCATGGAAGACTAGAACATACCTAAGTAGTCATGAGGCTTAAACACAATTCAAAGCCATTGAAAACTCTTCTCATGGTGGTGGTGGGTAGAAAACACCAAGAAGTGTTAGCTGTTGTTGCTGTTATTTTTATTATCTTGATAGATCATCACATCCCATTGTAAGGTCTTTGACTTCTTCTCAATATGTACCAGACCTGCGCCTACAGGTAATGGTCTGTTCCAGGGGAGGATGAGGATGGCCTAAGCCTCATCTCCTCCCCATGCTGACCCTTTGGCTCCCAGGACAGGATATTTGGCAGCGCAGAAGCCCTGTCAAGGTTGTCGGCAAATAAACACTAGCATGTTCTTTAGGAAGCCAACAAGGTGACCTGCAGTTTCCTGTACATAGGGTTGGGGTGGGGAAGAGGTGAGTGGGGCAGGAGAGAGGAGGCTTTGCAGAACTGGGAAGAATAACTGGGAACCACTTCTCCTTTGTCTATCCTATACACTTGCTGTTTCTGGAGGAAAGGAGTTTAGAGGAATGAGGACTGTGTTGGAGTTAGAGGCCAGGGTTTCAGGTGCTAGTTCTGTCACTTGCCAGCCATAGAAGACTGGGTACCTCACAGTCTTAGGGGCCGCAGTCTCCACATCTGTAAAGGTGGGATGATGTACTTCTCAGGGATACTGAGGGAATCCAGAGAGCTAGTCCCTGTGTAAGTGCTGTGTGAAAAACTACACAGATAGTAGTTGTCATAATCAGACACACCCTGTATTAATAGCTTTGATTTCACTGTTGCACCTTACTTGTTCCCCCTTCTTTGCCCTTCTGCCCTGTTCTTCCCTTCCTATTTATTTGCTTGGTGTTTCTGTTTCCCTCTTTGGTTGCAAGGCCAGATCTCTGTTTAGTCTGCAAGAAAACAGCAGAGGGGAGTAGAGTTCCAGGTTTCTGGCTAGGACCTCTCCTTTCAGTTTTTTTTTTTCTTCAGAGAAAACATCTCACTTTGTCACCTGGGCTGGAGTGGCGCAATCATAGCTCACTGCAGCCTTGCACTCCTGTGCTCAAGCAATCCTCCCACCTCGGCCTTCCAAGTAGCTGGGACTGTAAGCATGTGCCACTATGCCCAGCAATTGTTAAATATATTTTTTTGTAGAGAACAGATCTGAGTATATTGCCCACGCTGATCTTGCACTCCTGGGCTTGAGATTCTCCTGCCTCGACCTCCCAAAGTGCTGCCCTCACATTGAAACACTTTCCTCCATAGCTTTCAGATGGGCTTAGTGCTGAGGTTGAGGCTGGGCTGTTCCAAATCCTTGCTCAGAGTTCCTTCTCTGTTCACAAGCACTCTTTTCTTCACAGCTGGAGACTATACTTGTTTAGGGCAAAGATTATGGTTTGTATTGCTTTGTACAAAGGCAGGTACACAGTAAACAATCTGTTGATGCTCAGTGGTGCTGCTTTTTGGGAAGGGATAGGAAACGTAGGACAAATACTCCTGTAGCCTGTGGATCAGTAGCTCTTAGAGGGCACACTCAAGCAGTGGCCCAAAGGGACACAGGCTCAGGCTCCTGGCCTGAAAGAGCATAGGCTCGAGAGCTGGCCTCCAGGATGGGGTGGTGGGTGAGGTCCTGGTTGCCTACATGCTCTAGGCTGAGGGTTATTCTTATTTTCTAGCCAGCAGGGAGAGTTTAGGCAGGCTCACGGGCTGTGGGTTAGCTTGTTTGAAATATGCCTCCAGCTGGTGCATGGTGGTTTGCACCTGTAGTCCCAGCTACTTGGGAGGCTGAGGTGGGAGGATAGCTTGAGCCCCAGGAGTTCAAATCCAGCATGGGCAACATAGTGAGATCCCATCTCTAAAACAAAAAAAGAAGAAGAAATAAGTAAAGAAATGGCAACCTTGGCCGGGCGCGGTGGCTCACTCCTGCAATCCCAGCACTTTGAGAGGCTGAGGTGGGCGGATCATGAGGTCAAGAGATGGAGATCATCCTGGCCTACGTGGTGAAACCCTGTCTCTACTAAAAAATACAAAAATTAGCCGGGCGTGGTGGCATGCACCTGTAGTCCCAGCTACTTGGGAGGCTGAGGCAGGAGAATTGCTCGAACCCAGTTGGCGGAGGTTGCAGTGAGCCGAGATCGCACCTCGGCACTCCAGCCTGGTGCCTGGCAACACAGCGAGACTCTGTCTCAAAAAAATAAAAACAATAATATAAAAGAAAGAAATGGCAACCCCAATGATAACAATATGGTATTATAGTCCTGAGGAACTTCATTTCTTATGTGTGGAAAACTGACCGACTGGACCTCTATCCTGTGGCTTAGAAGCGTGGAAACTTAGACAGTTGCTGAACAGGTCCTTAGATATATTCAGACATCAGAGGAGAGCTGTTTACCCAGAACAGAAGCCCATGTGGTTGATTCATTTATTTATCCATGTCACTTCTCAGTTGAATATGCCCTCCTTGGTGGACTCAGGGTGACATAGGGTAGAGCATCCCAGAAACTGTCACAATTCCTTGGGGACTTATAGTCCGTCAGGAAGACAGATACATTATGAATAGTTACCCAAATGTGTATAACTATGATTATGGTAAGTAACATAAAGGCAAAGTGTGGAGGGGTCATGACTTGCAGGGAGACCTGACCTAGTTTGGAGGGTCAGGAAACCTCATTTGGAGGTTTCTCCCTCCATATGACACTTAGGAGATCCAAAAGATGGGTAGAGAAGGGTGTTTAGACAGCCCTGGGGCCAGCTGGTGCAAAGACTCTTTGGTAATTAGAAAAATGCACCTCTTTTTTTTTTTTGAGATGGAGTTTCACTCTTGTTACCCAGGCTGGAGTGCAATGGCGCAATCTTAGCTCACCACAACCTCCACCTCCTGGATTCAAGAGATTCTCCTGCCTCAGCCTCCCAAGTAGCTGGGATTACAGATGTGTGCCACCACGCCTGGCTGAAAAACACACCTCTTTAAGCCAGTTTATTGCCGAATCATTGTAGTAACTGCATTTTTAGTAGAGACAGGGTTTCTCCATGTTGATCAGGCAGGTCTCAAACTCCCGACCTCAGGTAATCCACCTGGCTCCGCCTTCCAAAGTGCTGGGATTACAGGCAGGAGCCACCATGCCTGGCTGAAAAACGCACCTCTTTAAGCCAGTTTATTGCCAAATCATGGTAGTAACTTTGCATCTGTGATGCCAGTGAGGCAAATGGTGCTCCCTGGATTCATGCAGTGCATGGCTGGTGCAGTGCAAGGGAGGCTCTGGCTTCAGGAAGAGGAATGGCCCTGGGGTGAGCAGGAGCTTGGGCTGTTGGAGGAAAACTCTGTGCAACCAGCTGAATGCAGGCAAACCAGGGGAAAAGAGTGAGGAATGGGAAGAGGTCAGTCAGGGTTGAAACATGTAGCACCTGGAAGTCCCTGTTAAGGATTTAAAGGATTTTAAGTCATTGAAGGGTTTTAAGCAAAGAAACAACTTGGTCATTTTTATATTTTAAAAAGCTACTCTGGATGCTGGATGGAGAATGGTTCAGAAGGTCAAGGTGGATGTGGAAAGGCCAGATAGGCGGATTTTACAGTCCTGCACTTGTGGGTAGAAGTGCACAGATTAGAGAAATATTTGGGAAGTGAAATAAATAGTTTAGGGATAAATGATGTGTATGTGGGAGGCATGAAGGGGAAGAAGGAGTCACCCTTTAAAGGCTGTCCTGAGGATCAGGAGCTGGCTAAGATGATTGCAAGGAGCATTCAAGGAGAGAGAGGACAGTGTTCTGGACGCCAAGGAAGGGGTCATCTCTAGAAGAAGGGATCAGTGGGTCATTGTGTCAAAAGCCACAGACAGATCAGTGAGGGGCAACTTGGACTTGGCAAAGTCAGGCTTGGTGGACTTCCACCTGAGTGTGGGAGTTGGGCTGGAACAGGCTGAGGAGTGAATGGGAGATGAGGAAGAGGAGAGAGTAAGTGCAGGCAACTCAGGAGATGTTTGTGAAGGAAAGAAGTAAGAGTGGGTGGTAACTAATAGGAAATGAGGGTCTGGGGTCAGGCAGGGAGGATAACGTAAGAGAGTAGGATTGAAGGATCTAGTGGAGATAAATAAATAGGGAGATACAGGACACAGAGAGGGTGACTGATAATGGGAGGTTCTGGAGAAGACAGGAACAGGTGGGAGACAGTTAACTAAGGCAAGATTGGCTGTGGATAGGGAGTGGGAGTATCTCCATGGAAACAGCAGTGAAGGCGGAGAGGATGAAGTAGATGCAGATGGGTCTGTCAATTCGTGGTGGGAAGCTGGTAGAGTTTCTTTCGTGTGAGTTCTCTTGACTCTGTGAAGTAAGATGCAAGATTGCTGAGAGGCTGAAGGTGAAATTTATGTGATGGACCAGCACTGGATGAAGCATGAGAAGAAGTTTGCAGAAAGAACAAAGGAGTGAGTGGAATCACTAACATCCACATAACACTGTATAATTTACAAATCACCCACACATATTTCATTTCACTTCCACCTTATTTCAAACACATGTGTTGGGTGATATTATCCTCTATCTTTCAGATGAAAATAATGTCCAAGTTGGCTTCAAATTATTCTGGGACCTGTACCCTGTCAGAAGGATGCCGAGAAGCCGATTCAGCACTCCACCCTCACTGGATTAGTGGGTTTTGTCTTTTTAGGTCTGCACTGCATGGGAATCCCTTTCCTACATTTGAGAAACTTCCCATCATGTGATTCTTAGAGTAAGCAGAGCTAGCAGAGAAGCCTAGAAGGCCAATCAATACCTGCCCTCCTGAGCCCCTAGGTGTCTAGGATGCAGGCAAACGCTGGTGCTCTGGCAATGGCAAGACCCTGCCTGAGGCTCTGAATAGAGAGCTGGTGAGGCCAAGAAGTGGTGGTGGCCCCGCTAGGGTGGTGGCAGCAGAGGCAGTGGCAGTGACATCAGGTTTCCAGGGGCTGTACCAGCAATGAAGGCACTTGCAGTGGCGACACAGGCTCAGGTGAACTCTTCAAAATGTGCCTGTAGGGAATCTTTGGCTATGGTTCCTGGGCCTGGCTTTCTCTGGTGCCTGATCATTCCCTGAACCTCTTTCTCCAGCCATTCTGGAGTATGTAAGCTGCCCATTAGTTTCTCAGTAAAGTCTTTTTTTGCTCAGTCCAGGCAGAGCCATTTCTGTTGCCTATGGCCAACAACCCTGACTGGTACACCTGCTTAAACGAAGAGCATAGTTATATCCGCAAGAAAAGCCTGCAGCTCACCATGGTGTATTTAAGTTCTCAACATCCAAGTTATGTGGAAGACCCCAAGTTGAGGAGTGGGCATTCACACTGGTTCTTCTTGCTCAGGAAAATTAATCTCATTTAGATGGAGGAGAATGGAAATACTTTGAGAATTCTCACAAAATAGGTGGGTACCTTATTCACATGCTAGGTGTTTTCATGTTACTGGAGGAGTTTGGGCATAGAGTGATCCTTGTGTCGAGAGCTTTGGAGCCAGTCAGAAAGCAATGTTGAGCCATTGGGTTGACTTTGCAGATTCAGAGTCAGTCCTCAGTCTCTTAGATATGGCTTAAGTCTCAAAAGTCAGGGTTGGCTGAGCACAGTGGCTCATGCCTGTAATCCCAGCACTTTGGGAGGCAGAGGTGGTTGGATCACCTGAGGTCAGGAGTTTGAGATCAGCATGACTAACATGGTGAAACCCTGTCTCTACTAAAAATACAAAAATTAGCCATGTGTGGTAGTGTATACCTGTAATCTCAGCTACTCAGGAGGCTGAGGCAGGAGAATTGCTTGAACCTAGGAGGTGGAGGTTGCAGCAAACCAAGATGGTGCCATTACACTCTAGCCTGGGTGACAGAGTGAGACACCATCTCAAAAAAAAAAAAAAAAAAAAAAAGCCAGGGTGGCATCTATTTGCTGTTGATATGAAGGTTGCCAAAAAAGCTCTTTCTGACTTCTTGAGGGCTACCTAAAGAGTGAGTAATTGATTGGTGATATCTGCCACTTGTGCAAAGACGCGGCTTGTGCCCATCCCCAACTTAGATTCAGATCTTGGAGGCAGAAGCTCCTGAAGGGCACAGCAAGGCTAACCTTACCTTCACATAGACTTACAGGTTTCCCTTTGGCAGATGAAGTAGCCAAGACTTACGATGCTACCTGGGGGCAGCAGTCCAAGCCAAGATTGAATTTAGGCCTTAAATTTTCATTCATTTCCTAGCATGAAATCCCTGTGATTTGAGGGGATCTGACAAACTGTTCTCTGTTACCTCTGTTGTTACTCTACAAAACATTATTTTTAAAAGACATTTATAAATCAAAAATTATAAGTTATTTTAATATACCAGGGTTAGAAACTGATAACTCAAATGAAACAAAAGTAAGCAGAGGCATAGATAATTTGACTAATATAGTAACAAGCTCATGCTATTAGAATTATGTAGAACACTATGCCCAGCAATAGAAAATACACTTTCTTTTGGAGCATGCAAGGAACATTTGTAAAAACTGGCCACATACCAGGCTGCAAAGGAAGCCTCAATAAATTCCGAGGAATGATAATTATGCAGATTATGTTCTTCGAACATAACACTAGAAGACTAAAAATTATCTAGAAAAATCCCATCTGAATAAAATTAAAAAATGAAAAATCTGACATCTGGAAATCAAATATTACTAAGAAACTCTTCAACTAAAAGAGAGCTTACTTGTTGAATTCCTAATGAGTATGAGAAATTAGTAAAAATAAATAACTAATGCTAAATGCTAAATGACAGCAAGAATCCTTCCTAACCAAATAAGCAGGACATAGCTAAAACAGTTGTCAAGAAGAATCTATTGCTTTAAATCTACCTTTTAGGAAATAAAAAAATTAATATCAAGTGAGTTAAGAATTCTACCCATAAGGTTTGAAAAGAATAACAGAACAAATCAAAGTAAACAAGAAGGAAAGAAATAATAAACACAAGGACAAGAATCAATGAAGAATGAACAAACAAATCCAAACAATACACAAACTGACAACAAAAAACTTGTTTTTCCTTTTGGAAATATGAACAGCAGGAGCTATCTTATTAAAATTTCATAGTTAATGAAAATGTGAATCAATAAAGACTAATCAGCAAAAAAGATTAATAAACAAGATACAGATGGAAAAGGGCGAAACAGCTATATGATAAAACTGGTAAGATAACTAAATTATGAATAACTTCATCCTACTGAATTTGGAAACCTTATATGAAATGAAAATATTTAGAGAACATGATTAAATGCCTATATTGGTAAAAGAAGAAGTAGAAAACTTAAATAAACCAGTAGTCACCGAAACATTAAAGTGGTAATTAAAGACCTCCACTCCAACTCCTGACCTCAGGTGATCCGCCCCCCTCAGCCTCCCCAGCTGCTGGGATTACAGGTGTGAGCCACTGCACCTGACCTGTATTAAGATATTAAGACTAAGTCTTATTGTGGCAAAATACAAATAGAACATAGTAACAAAGTAGAGTCCTCAGTTGACAGACCCATGTGTGTAAGGAATTTAACAATCACCTCATACGTAATTTAAAATTTTTCTTTTTTTTGAGACAGAGCTTCACTCTTACTGCCCACACTGGAGTGCAGTGGTACAATTTCTGCTCACTGCAACTTCCACCTTCTGGGTTCAAGTGATTCTCCTGCCTCAACCTCCTGAGTAGCTGGGATTACAGGCATACACTACCATGCCCAGCTAATCTTTTGTGTTTTTAGTAGAAACAGGGTTTTACCATGTTAGCCAGGCTGGTCTGGAACTCCTGACCTCAGGTGATCCACCCACCTCAGCCTCCCTAAGCGCTGGGATTACAGGCATGAGCCACTGTACCCGGCCACATTTGTAATTTCTTTGTGGTGAGAACATTTAAAATCCTTGGTTCTAGCTATTTTCTTTTCTTTTCTTTCTTTCTTTTTTTTTTTTTTTTTGAGGCAGGGTCTTGTTCTGTGGCTCAGGCTAGAGTACAGTGGCACAGTCACAGCTCACTGCAGCCTTGACCTCTTGGAATCAAGCGATCTTACCTTAACCTCCCAAGCAGCTGGGACCACAAGTGTGTGCCACCACACTTAGCTAATTTTTAAAATTTTTTGTAGAGAGAGAGTCTCTCTCTGTTGCCCAGGCTGGTCTCAAACTCTTGGGCTTAAGTGATCCTCCTGCCTTGGCCTCCAAAGTACTAGGATTATAGGCGTGAGCCACGGTGACTGGCCTTCTAGCTATTTTTTAATATATAATACCTTACTGTTAACCATGGTCACCCTAGTGTGCAATAGAGTATCAGAACTTATTCCACCTTTAACTGTTACTTTGTACCCATTGACCAACCTCTCCCCATCTCCCTTCTCCCATCCTCTTCCCAGTTCTAACCACTGTTCTATTCTCTGCTTCTATGATAACAAATATTTTTTTAGAGTCCACATATGAGTGAGATCATGCAGTGTTTACCTTTCTGTGCCTGTCTTATTTCACTTAACATGATGTCCTCTATTTCAGCATTCTGCTGAAAGTGATAGGATTTCATTCTTTTTTATGGCTGAATAATATTCCATTGTGTATATATGCCACATTTTCCTTGTCCATTCATCCATTGATGGAACAGTTGGTTGGTTTCATATGTTGTCTACTGCGAGTTCTGCAATAAAATGAGAGTGCAGGTATCTTTCCAACATACTGATTTCATTTCCTTTGGATATATACCCAGTAGTGGAATTGCTGGTTCATATGGTAGTTCTAGTTTTAATTATTTGAGGAATATCCATACAGTTTTCCACGGTGGGTATACTAATTTTTTACCAGACTTCTTAATTCCACCTGTGTCCTGGGCCCCTTCAGCCTCCCTGTTTCTGCTTGAAAGCCACATCTTCCTCGTCCATCTCCTTGGCCTGTTCCTTGTGCTGTTTCAGGGGCTGCTTCTTGCCACCTTTGTGTCCAGACACGGTACATGCTACCTCTTTAAAAACATATGGCATTTTTAAATGGGGGTCTCTTTCTCCATCTAGCATGGGGGTTAGCAAACTATGGCCTGTGGGCCAACTCGTCTGTGGTCTGTTTTAGTCCACAGGTTAAGAATGGTTTTTACATTTTTAAAGACACAAAAAACAAAAACTAAGAAAATTATGTGACAGAGCCGGGTGCGGTGGCATGTGCCTGTAGTCCCAGCTACTCGGGAGGCTGAGGTGGGACGATCGCTTGAGCCCAGGAGTTCTGGGCTGTAGTGCGCTATGCCGATCGGGTGTCCACACTAAGTTTGGCATCAATATGGTGACCTCCAGGGAGCGGGGGACCACCAGGTTGCCTAAGGAGGGGTGAACCGGCCTAGGTCAGAAACGGAGCTCATCAAAACTCCCGTGCTGATCAGTAGTGGGATCGCGCCTGTGAATAGTCACTACACTCCAGCCTGGGTAACATAGCGAGACCCCGTCTCTTAAAAAAATAAAAAAAAATAAAAAAAATTATGTGACAGAGAACTGTTTGTAGCTTGCAAAACCTGAAATATTTATCGGACCCTTTACAGAAAAAAAATTGCCAACCTAGGGGACACTATCAGAAGACTCTATGAAAAGTCATGGAATTCCATATGCTGTGAGGATTGGATTTGCACTAGTTAACACTAGCTGACACTTGGCTAACCAATTTTTTTATGTGCCAGCTACTGTTCTAAGGACTTTACATATGTTAACTCATTTAATTCTCCAAACCCTGTAAGATAGGCATTATTATTAGTCTCATTTTATATATGAAGAAACTGAGATACAAAATGTTTGATGTGGTTAAGGTCCCACAGTGGCTTTTGTTCTGCCGGACCTGAGACTCAGCCAAGCATGGTGGTTAAGAATAATGGGCTCTTGTGCCACTCTGCTTAGTTTGAGTCCTGGCTCCATGATTTAAATGAGTCTGTACTTAAGGGCTTAGCTTAGTGCCTGGGATAACATGGGAGCTCGGTAAGTTCCCTAGCATTATTGAGGTGCTGCAAAAGTCACATTCACAAATACCTTCTGTTACTCTAATGGAAGAGAGAGCATCACTCACTAGAATTGGAGAAAAACAATCAGAACTATGTTTCCTAGGCACTGTGCATGATGAGGGCAGCCATGGATAGACAGTGTGGTGTTGACATAAAGTCGTGTGAATTGAATGAGGGAGCAGAATGGTGATATAGGGTGTGCGTGTGTGTGTGTGTGTGTGTGTGTGTGTGCATGCGTGCATGTGTGCGTGTGTATATGAATGGGGGGTAGTGAGAGGGAATGTGGGAGAGACTGTGTGTGTTTGTTTAGCTATTAATATAACTACAAATCTTTGGAGACAGAATGAGAATGTCTAAGGAGGTTTGTTGATTGGGAAGATTTCAGGGTAAAACACTTGCGTAAACTTTATAAGAAAACCCCAAGACTGATACTGCTTTTCAAAGCTTCTGGAATGTTATGTTTTCTTTGAACACCTCTTTGAGACTAGATCACATGGAGGCCAGTATTTATAGGGATTATGTTGTATATTGACTGAACACAGGAACTAGTATTGACCTCTCCACACATGATCCTAGAAAGTGACTTTTAGTCCAAGAAGTTGACAGGAATGTCTGAAAACATTCTAGAAACAGATGGTTGAGAGCAAACCATAAGAACTCTATGAACTAGCATTCCTGTAGAACTGCTGCCACTTGCCAAGGGTGCTGGAATATTTAAAAATCTCTGAGATGAGTCCTAGGCATCCAGTGGTGTGGCAGAACCGGCTTGTACCACCTTGGAGGAGCCAATTGTGCATAGATATTTCCAACTCCAACATTCAGCAATATCCGTTTGGTAGCTTGAAACTGGCCACGATAAAGGTATTTACATTATAGAAACTGACAAATGCTACACATCAGAGTTTTGTTCCCTCACTTGGAGCTGGTTGTTAAGTATTTACCAGTGCACCACCGCAGACATCAGGCTTACCTCTCTTATCAGTTCCAAAATCCTAAGAATAAAAGGAGCCTGGTAACGAGGGCAGAATGACAAGGAGAAGAAACTTATTTTAGTGGTGAAATTTTATTTTTAAAAGGATAAATAGTAGCTCTTAGTTTTGAGGAGCTTTTTCAATGCCAATTGATCTAATTTTGTCCTATTTTGACATCAGACATTCTAGGAAAACACAGTAGATGTAAAATGATCGAGTTATGTTTAAATGGGGTGTGTGTGTGTGAGTGTGTGTCTGTAAGAGAGAGGGAGGAGAAGGAGGGGGGAAGGATGTTTGTGTGGTGGGTAGGTAAGAGTTTTGAGCAGATGTAAGACAAAGAACATAGTCTATGTTATATGAAATATAACAAACATTTTAGTTATATGAAATATATTTATAGATATGCCAATTACTTGTTTCATTCAGGTTTATTTTTCTTTGTTTTCTAGTCTTTTTTTTTTTTTTATTGTGCATTGACTTATTGTTTTTCCACAAGGATATTACAGAGAAAGAGAAGTGGATTTTTGAAAGTATATTTATTTAATGTAAGTCATACCCTAGGCAAATAAAAGATTACTGAGTCATTGTCCATGCAAAGTTGAGTATTATGTTGAAATTTTGAGTTTTCAACAATAGCTAATTTTCAATAGAGATTATCCTGTAAAATTGAAATGAATTTGGAAAGGAGTCAATTAAAGTTTCACACAGTTATGATGTAGACATTTGTTATTATCAGTGGTTAGCTCTAATTAACACAAGAATGTGATTTCAGATGACATTGAAGGGGTGTGTAAGTGCCTTTTTTTGTGTGTCTCTTACTGTTTATGGAAGAACCAACTCTTGTGGAAAATGTAGACTTTGCAGCCATTGGAATATAATTATATGTGTTTTGTTTGTTTTTATAGAACAGATGCAAGACAAAGAACATAGTATGAGATATTGGAATGTAATTTCGAAACATATGTTTCCAAAATTATGGAAACGTTCTGGATGATAAATAAATCCTTTCAGCCTCAGAGGGTACAGGCTGCAAGGCTGAGGGAGAGCCGAGTGTTGGATGGGGAAGAACGTGGCTTAAGTAACAGGCTGAATAGTAAGCACATCAAAGCCATTAAAGCATAAACCCCCAGATTTAAAAACGTGAGAGGCGAAAGATTATGTAGCGTGGTCTGGCGGCTTTATAGAACCCATTTCAAATGAGGGATAGAACAAAAGAATGTGTGATTGAGGCTCTTGAAGAGATTTATTTCAGGAGAGAGGCAAACATTTTGCTCTGATACCAATTAACCAGGAGAAAGCACCACGTCATAAATGCCAGTATTAAAAATGCAAATCCTACACCCGAGGGTGTATTGAAGACAGGTCAAAATTCTTTGAAGATGGAATATATGAAGAGATAACAGGAAGAGGGCCTTTCTGCTGCTCAGCCTACCTGTTTAGTTCTGTGTCCTGTCTGCTGATGAGATTTTCCATGGGGAAGCAGACTCTTGTTTGGGGTGGTTTGGCTACTCGACCTATTATGTGGGATTTAGATCTCGTTCAAGAGAATTTATTAAGGGAACTCTAGAAGATCTTGTTTATAATACTCTTTTATCTGTAATGGCTTGGAGATGCTCCCAGGTTTTTCTAGCATAGTTTAGATAGCACAATTCACATAATAGATGTGTAAAGGTATTTACAAAATGCAGAGTGAAAACCATCAAGTGCTATGTATAGCACTTTTATGCCTTTTAAAGTATGTTTGCTTCCATTAACTTGGTTGTTCCTCACCATAATTCTGTGCAAATGAAAAGGCATACAGAATCATAGTCTTTAGAGCTTGGGATGAATTTAGGATGATTTAACCTAACCCTTTCATGGTAGAAAAAAGGCCCAGGGAAGTTGAGAGATTTCATACCCATTAGTCTACTGGGAAAACTAAGCAAGGAGAGATTTGAGCCTCTCGGCCACCAAAAACATTGCGTGTTGAGTCCTGGATTTCTGTCATTGGTAATAAGGCAGCCCAGTCTTCTGGGAAAGGAAGTACACAAAAAAGTCAAACAAAAAGTGTTGTCTGGAATAGAGATGTCTGTTGCTACAAAAATATTCAACTCCCCGTCACTGAACCAGGATAATAAATCTCTTTACCTTTTGTATTTTGGTACATTGAAACATTATCTTTATGATCATAGGTGTTGCTTCATTATTTAAAGCACACTTGTTATTGCAGGAAAGACAAGCTTGCATTTGATTTATAATGGAACCATTGTGCTTTGAGTTAAATGAAAGTTCAAAGGAAAATGAATTCTAAATAAGAATAATTGAAGAGATTCAAGGTTCATTTGAGTTTATATTCATCAAGGCAATTGTCTCCGAAATCCTCTTATTTAAAGCAACAGGACAGATCATAACTTACAAACTTCGCCTTTATGACATCACTTTGTGCTGTATATCATAATCAGAAATGTTAAGCCTCAGCAGTAATTTATACAAAATGTATTGTTACAGAGTTATAAATGTCATTAAATGGTAGACTTATGCCTCAGTGTCATGCAAGTTGAACCTTGGATTTAAAAAAATTACCCATAATGCAAGTATTCTGTAAAAATATTCTTCGTACTCTTTCCTCCACTGCAACCTCATATTGAAAGTTCAGTTCCATTTTCCACCTGTACTCTGCTCTGGGAAGTGCAACCTTTATTTCTCCTTCATGTTTTTAAAGTCACCTTCTTAATTCTGGTAGAACATAACTCAAACAACTGAAAATGTTAGGAATGGATTTACAGTCCCTCTGGCTACTCTCTACCTGGGATGGAAAAGAAAGTGAAGCTGGAGATAACTTTTCCTGCCATCAAGGGACAGCTAGAGAGGAGAGGCGATTAATTGTAATATGCCAACTAGTTTTGATTATTCAGGGACTTGTGATGGAATTTGTGGATTATTCAGGTCCCTGGTTTTCTGTTTTGGTTAATTTCACTGCTCAGTGGTACCTCTGGAGGTCAGGGACAACTATTCTCCTCTGGGATGTTCCCAAAGAGACAGTGGCAAAGAAACCACCCCGTTTTGAGCAACTACTCTGTATCAGACACAGGGAGGATTTTTTTTTTTTTTTTTTACATATATATTCTTTCATTAATTTCACAACAGACCTACATTCTATTTATAGACAGTAAAAGTTCAGTGTAATTCATTAATTTCTCAAATCTTTATCAAGTATATTCTATGTGCTAGTCCCTGGGATAAAATGGTGAATGAAAAAGATGGGTCCTGGCTTTCTCTGAGCTTAGGATGCAGGAAGGAAAAAAAAGAAAGTAGAGAAATCATCACATACATAAAATATAAAATGACAAACGGTGATAGACGTTATGAATGAAAATTTTAAGGGATCACAAGATTTGTAAACAGGGAAAGGATCTGATCCAGCTTGTGGTGTCAGAGATGGTGTCCCTGAGGGCATAAGCCTCTGTGCTGATGATTGAAGAATGGAGTAGAAGCTGTCAAAACTTGCACAGTGAGGCTGCAGCAGAGTTGGGATTCAAACTCAGATCTGCCTGACACCAGACTCTCTCTATATTGCACTTCTTCTACAGACAGTTGAAACTATGCCCCAACAGGGAGACCTTTGACTCCCAGCCCCCTGCCATGCTCCACCAGCTGCCCCAGAGATGCCGTGTCCGTGGGAGTTGGTGATGGTGGATTGGAAGCTGAAGAGCTCCTATGGCTTCTCAGAAAGTTTAACTGGCAACATGAAGGAGCCCTCACTCTCTGTGCATTCTTTCCATTTTCTTCATGGTTCTGTCTAGATTGGATTTGGGCACTGGCAGGAGGGGTGTCCCTCTGGCATGACTCCTGATGGGGTTGTGTGGCTAATTTAAACATTTAGGAGGGGCTTGATTAATGACCAGCCCAAACCTGAGTTCAGAAACATTGCCTGGGGCCTCTGTAAAACTTCCCAGATCCTGCCTCCTTGTCTACCTCCCTTTACTCAACTCTGCCTCCCCTGAGCTAAAGCCATCTTGGAGATTGGCTACCTGCCTGAAAAACTCCCTGACCTGCTGAGGAATTGCAGCAGGGAGTCCTGTTAGCAGCTGTGGGAGGGTGGTTGGAGTCTGACCAGAACATTCCTCACTCATGTTTCCACCCACTCCGTGTCTGCAGGGTGAAATGCCCCATTGGATGCGGTGGCCACCCTGGAGCTGCACCTTCTAGCTGGATACAGGGATGGGAGTGGCTGGGAACAGAGGAGAGAAGTCTGGGAAATAAACCATTTCTTAGGTCTTCTGCTGATTTCCACCCCTCTGACTGTTCATAGCAGGGGCAGTGATTTACCAAAAAGATGGAGACGTTGTATGACTCTTCAAAGACACGGCTCCAAAAAAACAAGCAAAAATTCTACTCCACGCAAAACCACCCCCCAAAACCCCCTAAAAGCCAAAATCCCAAACAACCAGGGAAAAATCCTTCTCCGTAAGCCTAAATTTCCAGCATTCGTGACTTACTTTTTTAGTTACACAGCATTGCTTTCTTGCTTCAATGCTTTTGTGCAAATGTACGCAGTCTGGGGAGAAGCAAAGGTTTAAGTTGAAGCCACCGAAATGTGAATCAATTCATCATATCCCTTGTCTGTATCTGGTGAAAGGGTAGCTAGAGGACCTGGGATATCTTGGGGAACAGGTTGCTGAAGTGGGGACAGGACAGGGGCAGCCACTTTGATTGCTGGTCTGAGCTCTCGAGCCTCCCTTTTGCAAAAAGCAGCAATATGTTATGGTCACTAGGGGGCGGAAGTAGGCCAGCAATTGGTCTCTAGTACTCGTTACCAGTTCTGAAAACCAAAGTTGGCAAATATGCATTATTTGTGTTTTCTTTTTGTTAGGAATCCCAAGTCTCTCTGAGATGGTATGAGTGTGAGAGGCTACTGTAGTGTAAAGAAGCCAATGCCCAGAAAATAAAAGCCCTGTGTAGGTAAAGCAGATACCCAACAGCATCTATCAATGGACTTTGAAATTGTTCTCCCACTGTTTTTATTATGAAAATTTCCTGAAAGTTTCTCAGATCTAAAATTCAAATAAGAATGGTTGAAACCAAACTGGTTTGTCAAATGCATAACAGTGCCCTCGATTTCACAAAAGGGTGAAAACTTACATGCAGATGTATTTTTTCTGATTATAAAGAACAAATTATCTTGAGGAATGGTTAAAAAAAATTCCCTCCCCCTCACAGTAAAATGCATATTGTGCTGTTATGGGTGGCTCTATTCTGACTGAATAAATCTTGCTTAGCAACTTACCTCCAGAGTAAATAATAAATCACTGCTGAAAGCTTCAGGCATTTAGCTCTGTCTGGGCAGTAAAACTTTGTGATGGTCTTGACAGCATTTTGTAAAATCATAATTGCTTAGGGAAAGTGATTCTGGATGTCTTAAAATGTTCAGAATTAAGGAGTAGCTGTTTTTTTGAGGGAAGTTATTCTAGTGCCATGTGTGTGTGTTATTTATACAAATTTTAGATGATAATTTACACACTCATCATTTCTGTTAAGAGTATGTAAAAATTTGATTAGAAGTGCAACCACATGTATCATACCCAGGTTTTATAAAAAACCTTGTAACAGGGCAAAAGTGCTCAGTTATCTGTGCACAGTATAGTATATGGAGGCCTACCTTTGTGTACATATATAGTTATGGACTGAATTGTGAGCCTCACCAAGATTCATAGATTGTGGCCCTAATCCTTAGTATCTCAGTATATGACTGTAACTGGAGACGTTGTCTTTAAAGGGGAAAAAGTGAGGCTGGGATTAGAGGCGTGAACCACTGTGCCTGGTATAATATCAGTAATTTTTAAAGTAGAATTGTTGAAAATGAAACAAAATTTTTAAAGAAACTCGTATGATTGAACTGATCACCCCCCTGTAAGCTGCCAATGAACTTAGTATATGTGTCTGGATTCAATATAATTACATGGCTGTTTCAATTTCTCATCCTTTGGAAGTAGGAAGGTACCATTTTAGATGCTGTTCTTTTCTGCCTTTCCCCAAAATTGTCACAGGACATTTAACCCCAAGTGTTGCACAGTAAGTGAAGTCTGTTTCTTTGTCTTATTTTACTCAGCAAAACAGCAGTTTCTTGTTTCCAGGTTCATCTCTGGAGTGGGACGTGACCAGGGAGGCTGGGGTCTAGCCTAGCCTGAGTCATGGTAAACTTCTGGAGTCTCAGTGTCTTCCTTTGAAGTGCAGGTACATCTCTGAGTTTCCTCATAGCACTAACTTTTTCTATAGTAACTAAGCGTGTGAGGCCAGTGAGTAAGTGTGGGGCTGGAAATAGAGCTGCACTTGACAAAACTGCAGAGTTCACCATTCCCACCCTGGCCCATGGCCTGGTGTCTCCTTTCCAAGGCTGTTTCAGCATCCAGGAGACCCACTCACTACACCTGTAGGTATGATAGGCTGATTCTCTGGCATGCTCTTCTTTTTCATCTCTCTCCTCTAGCAAAACCAGTTCTCCAGAGAGTATTGGATAGGAGTCATTTACAATGTAGTGTATATTCCTCAATAGGTTCGCTTTCCCCGTGGCAAGGACACTTAAAATCTCATCTCTTATCTGCAGGACTTCCTTTTTCTGAGAGCAGTACCAAACATCTAGGAGCAGGTGGAGAGGCATCTTTCAGGAGCAGGAGATTTTTCCTATGTATCACATCTGGAAGGCAGTTCCCTTCGTTGCTGGTGGAAAAGACCAGTTGTGAATAAAAGCCATGTTAAATAGTTTCTATGAACTTGTAGTGAACACACACACATTTGTGACTAGGATTAGCAGCCTAGGTCTGGCTGACCTCTTTCGTCTTCATCCTCTTAGGAGGGGGTGTGTATTTGGATGTATGTTGCTGGCTCTGGACGTGGGAGAAGTACCTGGTGTTATATACTGGCTGCCTGAGTCTCATGAGTAGCGGGACAGGACAAGCATGACAGGCCTCTGAAAGATGCTTTTTTTGCCACCTCTGTCTGATATAGTTTGGGCAATAGAGCATGGTACACACAAGGAGTTTAATAAAATATTTTTTGTTTGAATGAATGAATGGATGAATGAATGAATGAAAGAGTTCTAGGAGCTCACAGTTAAGACTCTAATTTGGATCTTTCATTCTGCTGTCTTGCTGTCCACTCTAGTTAGGCATCAGTGTGACACCTTCATACCATCACTGCTATGCTGCTCCATACCAGACCTCCTACACTATGTAGTATGTTATACTGTGAAGTATGTATTACATACACACATACAAATGCTGTAACCACCATGAGATCTATACGAAAAATTAGAACTTTTTTTTCTTTTGAGATGAAGTCTCATTCTGTCACCCAGGCTAGAGTGCAGTGGCATGATCTCGGCTCACTGTAACCTCCACCTCCTGCATTCAAGCAATTCTCCTGCCTCAGCCTCCTGTGTATATGAGATTACAGCACCCACCACCACCTGTAATCCCAGCCACTTGGGAGGCTGAGGCAGGAGAATGGTTTGAACCTGGGAGGTGGAGGTTGCAGTGAGTTGAGATCACGCCACTGCACTCCAATCTGGGTGACAGAGTGAGAGTCTGTCTCTTCAAAAAAAGAAAAAAGTGTTGTGACAAGAGCTTTGGAAGAAATAAAAGATGTAGAAGACTGCTCTTATTCCTCAGGTCTTATTTTAGGTTATGTTGTTAGGAGAGGCCCCTAAGAAGGGGCACACAGGAGCCTCAAATATCTTGGTAATGACTGTTTTTGAACCCAAGAGGAGGGTGCTCAGGTTTCCTTTTATTCTTCATTTTTATTTTTTGAGACAGGGTCTCGCTCTGTCACTCACGCTGGAGTTCAGTGGTGTGATTTTGGCTCACTACAGCTTTGACTTCTTGGGTTCAAGTGATCCTCCTGCCTCAGCTTCCCGAGTATCTAGGATTACAGGTGCGTGCCACCATGCCTAGCTAATTTTTTTTTTTTTTTTTTTGTATTTTTTGTAGCGATGGGGTTTTGCTAGTTGCTCAGGCTGATCTCGATCTCCTAGGCTTAAGTGATGCTTCTACCTTGGCCTCCCAAAGTGCTGGCATTACATGTGTGAGCCACCGCGCCTGACTTCTTTTTATTATTCATATCTAATTTATGCATACAAGCCGTAGGTACGCTTCTGAAAGATGAGCTATTTTATGAAAAGCAAAAGGAAATAAAAAAGGCACTTAAAAGCACGGGGCCCTCTGGGACCAAGTGCAAATAGAATGAAGCAGACAGTACATTACATAGATCAATGGGGCTGGGACGGTCTGGGGAAGCTTTGCCAATGAGGTCGTCGACTGTGAGGCTTGGTGGCACAGTGGGACGTGGGCAGGTAGAGAGGTATTGGGGACAGTTGGGTGACTTGAACAGTGAGAGTTAAGCGTGGAGGTGGAGCCTGGCCTGGAAGGTAACATGAGCAGGAGGGCAGCAGCTGGATGGTCACATTGGGTTACACTGGGGATCCAGTGGAGATCTGGATCTCTAAAACTGGTTGGAGCATGTTTTGAAAACCAGATTAAAAAGTTTCAAAATTGTATTAAGGGCACTGAAGAGCCCTTAACCAAAGTGAATGAACTTTTGGGAAGGCGAATTTGAAGCTATGGGGAAATGACACCTGTTGATGGTGTCTACTTGATACCTCCTGATTCTGTTCATTTCCTTGTTTGTACTGTAACAACAGCCTCCTTTTTGGCCTCTTTCTCTCCCATCTTAATTGCTGCTCATCCATCTCCTATACTTTTGACTGACAGATCTTTAAAAAATGCTGTCTGAACATACTACATTACTTCCCAGCTCAAAAATCTTTTAATGGTCCTTGCTATCTTTTTAATGAATCCAAACGCCATCGAAGGACACACAAGGCCCTGCGTGCCTTTGTCCTTGTTCTCCTCTCCAGCATTGCCCCTAACTTCCCACTCTAACGAAATGGAAGCACCTGTGCTTCCCTGAACTCTCTACACCCTCCCCTTTGTACCTTGGTCAGGAGGCTGCTCCCCAACCCCCAACTTCCTCTTACCCTGATTGACTTCTGGTCATCCTTCAAGGGTCAGCTTAGGTATCAGGTTCTCTAAGACCTTTCCAACTTGAAGGGTGGCCTGTGTATCAGCAGCATCTTAGCATCTCCTGGGAGCTTGTTAGATTTGCAGAATCCCAGGCCTACCTCAGACCTACTGAGCCAGGAATCTGCGTTTAACAAGAACTCCAAGAGATTTAGGTGATGACCCAGAAGCCCTGCTCTGGGCAGCCTGGTCTGTCCCCCTCCACCACCCACAAGAGTCAGATAGTTGAGCCCCATGTACTCCCTTGAAGCCTTCAAGGGAAGGCACTGTTACCTTCTGTTTACTTCCCTGTCTCCCTTATTAGATCCTGAATTCTGAGGGCTGTGACCACATTTTATTCATCTTTAGTGACTCAGTGACTATTCTAGTGGTACCATACAGTAGGTGCTCAATAAATGCCTGTTGCCCATGTGAACAATCAGTAATTGACTTTGGTGACTCAGTGACTATTCTAGTGCTAGCATACAGTAGGTGCTCAATAAATGTCTTTTGCCCATGTGAACAATCAATAATTAAACTTTGGCCACTCAATGACTATTCTATTGCTAGCATACAGCAGGTGCTCAATAAATGCTTGTTGCCCAGGTGAACAATCAGAATAACAGTGGTCTGTTACTCATGCACCATCAATGACTAGCTTAAGGAGGAACCTGTTTTAGATCTTTTGTTGAGACTTGGTTTAACTCCCTCTTTTCAAGCATCTGTTTACTACTAAGTGAGCTGCAAGGCCAGTCAGGCCCTTGGTACCTGCCAGAGCCCCAAACTAGTACTGGTGATGCTGAAGCTTAAGCCCAAGAGACTCTCATGTATGGGAATGCTTTAAAATGGCTATCTCTTGGGGCATGTACCAACTAACTATTCCTGAAAAGTGGCTTTTTCTTCTTCTTCTTTTTTTTTTTTTGAGATGCAGTCTCGCTCTGTTGCCAGGCTGGAGTGCAGTGGTGTTATCTCAGCTCACTGCAACCTCTGCTTCCCAGGTTCAAGCGATTCTCCTGCCTCAGTCTCCCAAGTAGACAGGACTACAGGTGTGCACCACCATGCCCAGCTAATTTTTGTATTTTTAGTAGAGATGAGGTTTCACCTTGTTGGCCAGGATGGTCTCAATCTCTTGACTTTGTGATCTGCCCGCCTCAGCCTCCCGAGTGCTGGGATTACAAGCATGAGCCACTGCACCCAGCCTAGATTTTCAATTAAACAACATTTTCCTTCTGATCAAAGATCCACTTTGAAGACTTTTAAATTTGGTTCAAAGTGAGGATTAAGAGACTAAGTGGCATGGGGTACCACCTTTGCCTCTGTACCCTGGAGAGCCCTCATCAGGACCCTTGACTCTGTGAGAAGAATAGGGAAGCCACTCCAACCCCAGAACTAATTTATTTCCTTTTATCTGGGAAAGGGAGATGAGTGACCCTCATGCCACAACTTCAGCAGAGAGAAACCTTCCATTCAGCATTGGATTCGAAGGGCATGTTCATGGTCCAGTTAAAAGAGGCTAAAGCACCATCCCAAATGGAGGCACAGAGGAGACGACTTGAAGGTGGAGGCTTGGCTCAGACCTCCTTGGAAGCCTTCTTTATTCTCTGCAGTAGAATAGATTTTTGATTCCTTTCCTTCCTGCCCTACCCTCCTGAATTTCCTATTATGTTTGGACTCAGAAAAGCTTACTGTATTTGTGACAAAAATGATGCCTTGAATTGCTAAGGACTTAACTCTTCAACGTGCTTCCCGATCTTTGATTTCACTTGCCTGTCTTGAGAGGTGGCAGGACAGTTTTGTTGACCTCATTTTAGCCGTGTGGGAATGATGGCACAAGGAAGCACATAGACTAACGCAGAGTCCTGCAGGTAGCTGATGACAGAGCTCGGGTTGGAATTCAGGCTTCTGACTCTTGGTCCAGAAATTTTTGCAGCCTGTTTCAGATTTTACAAGGTGGATTCCTGCACATACATACCATGTTCCAGGATTTAAATACATACTCTGTTAATTCTCACTTCTCTGAGAGATAGGTGCTCTGTCTTTCCCACTCAACAGACAAGGGAGTCTAGTAGACATCCCTGTCTCAATCAGGTGAACTTTCTCTCCTGCGAGACGAAGCTCAAGTGTGACTCCTTAAGATTCTTTCTCCTCATTTTCCCCGCAGCGATGGCAGCTCCTCTTTCATTCTTCTTTTGAATGTCTTTGTCTCTCCTCAATTGCATCCATCCTATGGGATTGTAATTGTTTGGCCTGTGAGTGGTTTCAGGGTATCATTTCTTTTCGTGACAGGATTCAGCAGTGGGTAATAATATTCTTTGTCTTTCCTTTGCAATTTTATCTAAAGTTTTGTTTCCTTGGGGTCCTCTGGAGTGAAAGAAAGCATATTATACATCAGGGCACATTTGACAGATGTAAATGATTATACTAATAGTGGGATTATTTCCTAACGTGTCTAATGTATTCAGACTTATTTCAAATGAATTGAGTTTAAAACCCATCTCTAAAAATGAAATGAGGTCTTTAAGTTGTTCCCACCTACCTCCTTCTTTTATCTGGGTTTTAAGAACTTTCTGTTTTTAATATGATGAGAATATTGTATTGTCTGTAATTTACTTTAAAATACTTTGACACAGACAGCCTGATTTATATACAGAGTATATTTTTATATGTATGTATATTATATGCATATATATGCACAAACACACACATATATACACACACTTCTGTGCATGTACAAATGCTACTCATGTTGGCATGTGATGTGTGTGTGTTTGTGTGTAGATTTATTTTGCCCTATATCCTAAAGTCTGTTGTCCTAAAAGGAAACATACATTTTTGGGGTAGGTACTTCGTGTTTTGAAAGCTTCTAATTAGAAATTCACACTCTAGAGATGAACTTCAGCTATCTTTATATCTAACCAATACCAGAGGCTTTGTTGTTTTTCACAGGTGAAAAAAGTGGTGTTCAAATCTATTGACTGGCCAGAAATATTGCAGAGGTTCTCTACCCTTGTATATATGAGCCATAGAAATCTAGTCTAGTAGTCTATACCTTTCAGGTATAGTGCCTGAGGCTTCGTTATGAAATGACCTTATACCCAGCCATTGATCAGATAATTTTGGTCTCATAAATCTAATTGTAAGGTCAGCTGAATCCTGCTACTAGATGATTGTTGTATTTGCCTTTGGTGAAACTCAGATTTCCTACAAGGGCAGAAAGCTGGAACTTCTTCAAACTTGCAGACTAGATTGTATGATTGTTTGGGTGCCTGCTTGCTAAATGAATGAATGTATATGTGGCAGAATTCAGCCTGAGACTTAATTTCATTGTTATCAAATGGTGAGGTGAATCCAACCACTTCTAACTCTTGAATGCCATCCATGTTTACTAGGAAGAACATAATAATTGCTAACAGTTATTATGTACCAAATTGGCTTAGGTACAATCAAAACTGAAGATTGTGGAGTTACTGAGTTCCCTCTTTTAGGGTGGGCTTTGACCCATTAGATTACTTTAGTTCCATTTTTATGATATTCAAGGATCAGCTTGCTCCATTTTGCAAGGGAGGCTAATAAAGTATCTGCTAAGCAAACAACAATAAGAGCACAATGCCTTGATGTCTTCGCTTACGCTCATCATACCTTCTAAATTTAGTTTTAAAAATCCAGTGGAACCCTACTCAAGGAAATAAGAGAGGACACAAACAGATGGAGAAACATTCCATGCTCATAGTTAGGAAAAATCAATATTGTGAAAATGGCCCTACTGCCCAAAGTAATTTATAGATTCAACACTATCCCCATCAAGCTACCAATGACCCTCTTCACAGAACTGGAAAAAACCACCTTAAACTTCATATGGAACCAAAAGAGAGCCCATATAGCCAAGTCAATTCTAAGCAAAAAGAACAAAGCTGGAGGCATCATGCTACCTGACTTCAAACTATACTACAAGGCTACAGTAATCAAAACAGTATGGTACTGGTACCAAAACAGAGATATAGACCAGTGGAACAGAACAGAGGCCTTGGAGGCAATGCCACACATCTACAACCATCTGATCTTTGACAAACCTGACAAAAACAAGCAATGGGGAAAGGATTCCCTGTTTAATAAATGGTGTTGGGAAAACTGGCTAGCCATGTGCAGAAAGCAGAAACTGGATCCCTTCCTTACACCTTATACAAAAATTAACTCCAGATGAATTAAAGACTTAAACATAAGACCTAACACCATAAAAACCCTAGAAGAAAACCTAGGCAAAACCATTCAGGACATAAGCATAGGCAAAGACTTCATGACTAAAACACCAAAAGCATTGGCAACAAAAGCCAAAATAGACAAATGGAATCTAACTAAACTCCACAGCTTCTGCACGGCAAAAGAAACAATCATTAGAGTGAACCGACAACCAACAGAATGGGAAAAAAATTTTGCAATCTACTCATCTGACAAAGGGCTAATATCTAGAATCTACAAAGAACTAGAACAGATTTACAAGAAACAAACAAACCCATCAAAAAGTGGACAAAAGATATGAACACTTTTCCAAAGAAGACATATATAAGGCCAAAAAAATATGAAAAAATGCTCATCACTGATCATTACAGAAATGCAAATCAAAACCACGTTGAGATACCATCTTACACCAGTTAGAATGGCGATCATTAAAAAATCTGGAGACAACAGATGCTTGAGAGGATGTGGAGAAATAGGAACACTTTTACACCGTTGGTGGGAGTGTAAATTAGTTCAACCATTGTGGAAGACACTGTGACGATTCCTCGAGGACCTAGAAATAGAAATTCCATTTGATCCAGCAATCCTATTACTGAGTGTATATCCAAAAGATTATAAATTGTTCTATTATAAAGACACATGCACATGTATGTTCATCACAGCACTGTTTACAATAGCAAAGACCTGGAACCAACCTAAATGTCCATTGATGATAGACTGGACAAGGAAAATATGGCACATATATACCATGGAATACTATGCAGCCATAAAAAACGATGAGTTCGTGTCCTTTGTAGGAACATGGATGAACCTGGAAACCATCATTCTCAGCAAACTGACACAAGAACAGAAAACCAAACACTGCATGTTCTCACTCATATGTGGGTGTTGAACAATGAGAACACATGGACACTGGGAGGGGAGCATCACACACTGGGGTCTTTTGGGGGGGACTAGGGGAGGAACAGTAGGGGCTAGGGAGTTGGGGAAGGATGACCTGGGGAGAAATGCCAGATATAGGTGACGGGTGGATGGAGGCAGCAAACCATATTGCCATGTGTGTACCTATCCAACAATCCTGCATGTTCTGCACATGTACCCCAGAACCTAAAGTGCAATAAAATATATATATAAATGCAGTGGAACCACAGATGAAATGGATGTCCATGTGACAAGCACCTTTCTTTCCAGAGAGGCAGGATTACTAGGCAGTGTGTAAAAAGACAGTAACCGTGGCAGCGCTACTATCAATCCAGGACCACGGGAGAGACTCTTCAACTTTTTTAGCACATTTTGCCACTTGGGGCCTGTTAGGATTGAGGGGGAAATGATTGCTGCAGATATTGTGGGACTCAGGAGAATCGTGGAGGATCAGGATTGTACAATCAGTTGGACAAATCCTATGTTACCAAGATGTGGTTTTCTCTCGTTTCTGATATTGGAGGATACAATTTTAAAAATAAAGTATAACAACAACTTGACAAAAAGAGCTTAAGGGAACCCTGAAATGAAGTACACTAACTGTTAATTATATTTGTCTTTGGATGATGGAAATACTGGTCATATTTTTTGCTCAATTTTTTTCCCCCAAATCATTTTGGTGCCTAATTCTATTATTTTGGGACATTTAGTGTGGAGTTCTTCAGCTTTGAGTGGGTTCAGAGTCCTCTATCTTAGCTCTGATCTAACTACAGGATGAGAGCCACCCAGGCTGACACCTGGGATATTGGGAAGCTTTTATAGGAGGAAAGAGCCCAGAGAGAGAAGAAATCGATTTTCTTAGAGAGATGGAGGCTGAATCATCTTAATTTCCTATTGAAAGATATGTGATCTTATTTTATATCTGAAGCTTCTAAAACAGGTCATGTTGGTCATGAAAGCATTTTTCCATGTCATTATACACTTTTCATGAATATAGATATACATATTAAAGTTTCCTTATGTAAACACCATCACTAAAGTTAAATATTATATACTATGTCATTTAATAGCTATGTTATTGTTTAATTAATTATACTCCTGTAGCTGGAAACTCAAATTCCTTTCTTTGTTATCATATATTATGATGAAGATGATTATTCATAAAGCTTTTTTGTCTTTGATAATAATAATGTTGGTTAGTATTTATAAAGACCTTTTTATGTGTTGAGTCTTGTGCTAAGCATTTTGGATTCTTTTATTTAATCCTTACTACCACTCTATGATTAGATATAATTATTCTAGCCATCGTACAGATGAGAAAATAAAAACTTACCCCAGGTTTGCAGCCAGCCTTCTTGAATGCTGTAGCCAGCACTACACGGCCACTTATCCAGTCTTCTACTAACACTGGATGTTGTCCATGTTTTTACTTTTGCCTTTTATCCAGTATTTTCCCATCTCAACTAATTATTTCAAATGGAAACATAACTATTCTAAAATGTGGTCAACCACTCTCTCATCAGATGTTTAGATCATTTCAGTAGTTTGTCCTTTAGTTCTCCACAAAACTTAGTTTTATTATTATTTTTCCTCAATTGTTTTTAGGGAAGCAGCACCGATGTCAGGGAAACTGACATTCTCTAGACTCCCACCAGCAGTCTAGGAGAATGCAGTTTCTCTGCAATTGCAATTTTTAAGAATTACTTGCCAGTATGATAGGTGGAAAATGAGATTTCATGATTTAAACAGCATTTCTTTGGTCATCAGAGAAGCAGCATGTTTTTCAAGTGTATCGGCCTCATGTACTTCTTTGTGAATTGCCTTCATGAAGTTTGTTATTTTGCTATTGGTGTGATCATCTTTTTCTTACTGACACCTAAGAGCTTTTTATATATGAAGAACATACATTTAATTTTAAATAAGTTTATAGTTAAAAGGAAAAGTGATTAATATGCAAAGAAAGTACAAACAACAGTGTCTTGGTGGTCTCTAGTCTTGTTCTTCTCTAACTCCCAGTCTGTGTGGAAGAAAAAAGTGCAATTCTGATTAAGTCATTCTCCCTTTAATAGCTCCCAGTTGCATTTAGGAGTAACTCCCAAAAGGAGAGTATGGAGCTTTTATGATGGTCCTGCCTGACTCTCCAGACTCATTTCTCTAATCCCCTGTATCTGATTCTAAGAGCCATTCATACTGAATTACTTTTAGTTTTCAGGAAGTGCCAAGCTCTCTCTTTGGGGCCTTTTGCATGTGCTGTATCTTCGGCCTGGAGCTCTCTTCCAATTCTTCTTTCTTATAACAACTACTCATAATTCAGGTGTGGACTGGATACCACTTCCTTTAGACCAGTGGTTCTCAACCAGGAATGACTTTTGTTCCCAGGGGACATTTGACAATCTCTGGAGACATTTCTGGTCATTATACTGGAGGGGAGTTAGGCTACTAACAGCTGGTAGAGACCAGGGATGGTGCTGGATGTTCTTCAGCCCCCAGGACAGCCCTTCACAAAAAAGAATTATCTGGCCCAAAATGTCAAGAGTGTGAGTTTGAGGAACCCTGGTCTAGATCTTAACGGTCTTTACCAACCCTCCCATCCTCTCCTCACTATGTGTACACACACACGTTACATGTGCTGTAACTACAAAGATCCATATGCTCTTCTAAGACTGGTTGGGTATCTCTCCTGGGGCCTCCCAGAACCACCCTGTGCTTACTGCTTTCACAAACCTACTATGTTGTATTATAACTGTCTTCTAGGCTAGAAGCTTCTTGAGAGAAGGAGCATGTTTTGTAACCCCACAGCCCAGACTAGGGTCAGAATATATGATGGTCAGAAGCAGTGTAGCATAGTATGGACTAGAGAGACAGAGGCCCAAGATTTGAATCCCAGACTCTGCTGCTTACTAGCTGTGTGACTTTGGACAAATTACTAACCTCTCTGTGCCTCCGTTTCCTCTTCTGTAAAATGAGGATATTAATAGTACCTACCATATAACATTATTAGGAAGAATACAGGGGCTAATGTTCATAATCTGCTTTAGAGAACTAAGCTCTATGTAAGAGTTAAATAAAGGAATGATAATGGAATAAGCATTTAATCCATGCTTGTTGATAAATGACAGGTGTAGGCCTCATTCTGGGTTCAGCCCTGTCTCACTCAGTATGTGACGATTTTTGCCAACAATTTTAAAAGCTTCTTCATAGTTCTTAATTTTCCTTGGCTCACATTATATCTTTATCTCTGTAGTGATGAGCTGCGAATTTTCCCGCAAATATGTCCATTTCTCTTGGGTAAAGAGACAAATGAGAATGAGCCACCCACAAGATCACAAACACATACCGCCCCATCTTGGAAACAACTTGCTTTTCAATCAAATGCACCTCTGTTTCCTAGTTTTGTGTGTGGTGTATACCATGGAGACACTTGGTACAAATGAATCTCTTTAGAAAGACAGAGATTTATGCCACGTATGCGGAGCACAGTCTGAGCAGCACTGCACACCGTATCCAATCAGTGTGTGCTGTTACATATTTGAAGTTAATTTGACGTCGGAGCAAACAAATCAAAGTGTGTTTATAGAATAATTAGGCTCTATTCTCAATGCTGTGGCTAAAAAGTTTTGTCACAATTACTGATCAGTGGCTTTCTTTGTTTTTGAAACTCCATAGCAACACAAAAATAAGGCTGTTGTGATTACACTGGCACTTAGATAATTCCAGTATCTTGTAGGAAGAGTACCTGGGGATGAAGTTGGCAAATTCTTAGTGGAATCTTCTCATTGTGTTTCTTAGAGCATAACCTGGTTGGATGTTTGGAAATTGATATGAAAAGGGAGAATCTTTTGTAAGTGTGGTCCAGTCTTCTGAAATAGCTGTAAAATGCATGCTCCTGTTCATCCTTTGCATGTAGGTACATCTGCCTTATATGTTGTGGCTTTGTCTCCTTGCCATGGGGAAGAATTGGTTCAAGGTATTGTGAAATGAATGCTTCCATCCAGACCAGCAACAGGAAACTTGACATGAGAAAGCAAACTGTGGGCATGCCATACTTGGTCAATTTTTTAAAAGAATTGTTTTTTTCAAGGAAGCACATTAAGCTCCCTAAAATAGTACACTTAATTATATATACAATAGGGAAGCCCTTTCATGGGGATGCAACTGAATGCCTGGAAAGTATGTCTAGGGGAGGGGGTCTTCAGAAGGCTGGAGGTATGCTGGAGGGTAGAGGTGGAGAGCTCCCTCTGAGCAAATCTCCCTGAAGTCATTCCCACCCACTGGAGAGGTCTTTCTTTCTTTCTTTTTTTTTTTTTGAAATTTAACTTTTATTTCAGAAGCGACAAAGTTAATTACCTCGTGCTCTTTTGAAGTTCATGAGCATGCATATCAGATCTCTTTCTCGCACCTTGCATGCCATTCTCCCTCCTCTTTATCAAGGCAAAACCTCCTAGTTGTGGTGGTGCAGTCCAAAGACCCCATTCCTAACACCTGCCATGTTAGTAACACGGGTGGGGGCAGAGCAGATGGGTGCCTGGATGTCAGAGTCAGAGGACAAAGGGAGAAGAACATTGCTGTTGGAGGGTTGAGCGGGATTGGGGTTGGGTACAGGGAGGCAGCACAGCAGACATCAGTAGTCAGTGCTGGTGTCAGGTGTTGCTTTTGTAGGAAGCCAGCCTATGCCTGATTCTCCAAGGCAGGTGCCAGTGCAGGGCCTGGGCAACTCAGAGTGTACAGGAGAGATTAGGCAAGTGGCTTCCCAGAAGAGTTAGGAGGGCGGGATCACCACCTGCCAGTCCATAATGCTCCCACTGGAGAGGTCTTGAGGCTGATCTCCCTCTTCTCCTGGGACCCCGTCTCCTCAATTATTGTCTTAGGATATTCTGGTGTTTTTGCTGTGTCTTTCCGCAAAGCACCTGTGTCCCTCTTAGTCTCCTTTAGAATGAGATGTGTATCACAGTCCTCAATTCTTGAATTAATGTCAGTTTTGTCTCTCCTCCACCTAACCCCAATCCCCCTTGACCTTGGCATATAGCATCCTGTTTCCCTATGGTGTCTTGGTACCCAGAACCTCTCACTACTCATTTGACAAACTTGGGCACTGTGTGACTGTCAAACTCTGGGGTCTGCTGCTAAGTGTTATTTTAATTTATCTTCATCTAAATTCCTCGTAGAGCAGCTTTTGAAACATGAGATTGTCTTATTAAGAGGTACTTATTGTAAAATAGAGTGAGCTGCACCTTTGATGAAGACAGAAGAGGCCAAGTTTGATGGGTTGGACGTTGCTAGACAAAGAAACTAATTAATGACTTAATTGCCTCTTCACCCTTCCCTTAAAAAAAAAATAAAATTTTCTTCTTTTCCTTTAAAACACACCATGCTGAAAGCTAGAATTCCCAATGCTATTTTATGGTTTAGTTTAAAAAAAAAAAGACAAATGAAAAATAAATTAGAACAATTTTTCTATTACATTTTCCTGTAACATCTTCCTCACTTTCTAGAATCATTGTCTATTGATTTTACCTTTAGTGGCTTTGGAAGTTGCAGCTATCTGTTTGTGGAGAGTTCAGTACCTCGTATGGATTTCCTTGTGTTAGTTTAAATGCTGATAAGATACGTGGCAAATTAATGAAATAAAAATAGCTTTGTCAATAAGCAGAAGCGAAACCACTTTCAACATTTGTTCAGTACTCATTGCTTTTCAGGGCCTAGACAAAATTAGTGGGTAGGATTAAAGAATATATTCGTCTTTTATCCCATGTTTGAGTACTTGATCACAGAGGCATGGTTTAATCCAAACATCAATAGCACCTCGTCAATTCCGTCAGAGACAGCTGTCAAAGTGGACTTTGGGTTTGTTAGAGCTTTGTGTTTTATCCTTTTTTAAGGTCATGGAGTATTTTCTTTGATTTTTGATGCTGAAATCTTTCTTAATCTTCTAAACTTGGGAAACATCTGTTAAGATTTAATGGGATGGCTTTTGTCTTAAAATTAGAGCCCATCTTGCAAAGCTCTCCACCTCCCTTCTCTTCCCAGCCCCCAATTAGGAAAATGGGGAGCTGGGGCAGAGGAAATGAAGCCCAGGTCCTTTCTCGGACGGAAGTTCTCTGGTCAGTGTGTGAGTGTTAGAATGAATCTCAGGCAGGGAATGACACTTTTGAGGGCTGAATGCTGTGAACCCAGTGTTCAATTTTATTTTGTTTCCTAGTGACATTAGCAATTTCTCTGTAGCGTGTCACTTAATCTGGGATCTGTGTGGCAGATTTATGGGTCCTATTGAATAATGAGACAAAAATGATATGTAAGGAAGAGAAACAGCTGGAAATAGGAATTTTAACCTTTCCTCGTAAACCTCCTTGTTACTGGATTGCATGGTGTCAACAAAATTTAGTAGTTAAAATAGCTGGAGGTACAGTAACAGCCTCTAAAAATACACACCTCCAAATATGTACAGACAGCTGTCATGTCTGTTGGTGGAATATATTAGTCATTATCTTCATCAGTAGACACAAAATCATTGAAGTTTTTATAATGTAAGTGCTTCATACCACATAATTGCTAGTCATTTTGGAGGCCCTTTGATAAAGTCACCACCATTGTAATCATGGTGTTTTCATTTAGCCTGCTTTTTATATTCTTAATCTGGGTGTTAACACCTCAGTCAGAGCTCTTCACGGGGAAGTATTAAAGTATTCCCATTTATTGCTTCAGATACACTCCCACCTACCCTTGGCATGAAAGTCTGGACTGGAAACGTCTGTTCTGAATAAAGAAGGTGATCAAGGCCGGGAGCAGTGGCCTTGTAATCCCAGCACTTTGGGAGGCGGAGGAGGGTGGATCACTTGAGGTTGGGAGTTTGAGATCAGTCTGACCAATATGGTGAAACCCTGTCTGTACTAAAAATACAAAAATTAGCTGGTCTGTGGTGGCACGTGCCTGTAATCCCAGCTACTCAGGAGGCAGAACCAGGAGAATCGCTTGAACCTGGGAGGTGGAGGTTGCAGTGAGCTGAGTTGGTGCCACTGCACTCCAGCCTGGGTGACAAGGGGAGACCTTGTCTAAAACAAAACAAAACAAAAAGATGATCAAGAGCTTTCATACCAGAGGGGCCCATATTCCAATCTGAAACTTCTATGAATGTAGTGTTAGAAAAACGTGTCTAATTCCTGAAAACTGGATAAATACCACTATCTGAGGATTTCTTACCCCTTTAAAAAGGCAGAAAGGAGCCCCTATTACAGAGCATATGAGTGGTAGAGTCTGGATGGGGATTTGGGAATTCAAAGCCAATTCAATGCCACATTTAGGAGCCAAGCACTTTCTGAGCCTCAAATTCTTAGTGGAAAATAGGAGTGATCATAACTACCTTATAGCATTGTGCAGACATATCACAAAAGCACCGAAAATGTGCCTGTTGTACAATAGATGATTGAAAAATCTTAGCTTCATTGCCTGACTTCCTTATTCCCTTTGTATTCTTCCCTCCACTGAAGTCTTAACCACCTTCCTTCCCAACCTTCACACAAGCATGCATCCTTGCCTGTTTTCCTTTAAAGGCTTCCGTAGAACTGATACCAGATTTACTTATGAAATGGAAATAGAATGGCAGCCTCAGCTCTCTCCCCTATCCTCGGCCATTCGCCAATTTGGCAAAATGGTGAATTCTCATTGTTATAAACGAGCAAAATATTAAAAGTTATGAATACTGTATCAGGCACCGTATGAAATGTTTATGTGTATAATCGCATTTAATCCTCACAATGACCCTCTGAAATACATACAATTCTCATCCACGTTTCATCGGGGAAGAAACTGAGGCTCAGAGAGGTTGAGTCACTTGCCCAAGAGCACACAGCTGAGAATAGTGGAGCCAGGCCTTGACCCAGGCAGCCTGTCCCCAGAAGCAGCAGGAACAGCATGCTCAGAGAGCAAGGCAGCCCCAGGGTCATGCAGGGGCCGGAGGCCCCTTGGCTGCATCCTTGCAGCCTTTCTGATGTGGTAGGCAGCATCTCCCAGGGACTCAGTCCTCAAGCCCGGGAGGAAGGCCTCCGGTGCAGCTGAGGTAGAGCAAGGACCGCTCTTCTGGGAGGGCGTGCTGCTGTTCATAATATGAGAGTGGGGTCCTGTCAAGAGTTGTTGTTTTTCCCCCTCTGTCTCTTCCTCCCACTTCTGACAAGGTTTTCAATTAGCAGCTTGTAGAGGCCCAGCCTGTGGTCCCCATTTCAAGCCATATGCATAACTGAATTCCCCAGGAGGCGATTAAAGGGCAGAGGAAGGTTGGGGGGCGGGTGGAGGCTGAGGCCCCTTAAATGGGAGAACCGAAATGTGCTGTGGGTATGGGCTGAAAGCAATGCCTCGCCTTGTTTAAACTTGAGTGGGGCCGGGGTCACCTGGGAGGTGACTCTTACAGAGATGAAAGGAGAGGCGGCTGCGGCTGCAGGATACCGGGCCCCTGGGCTGGTGGTTGGGCCTCCCCACCTCGTTTCTTGTTTCTGGTGGAATGAATACAGAAACTGACGCAGGGAACTGCTCAAGCCTGTTGGTGCTTCGGGAGAAGGAACTTGCTCTCCGTTTTGGGAGGTAAATGAAGCTCCCAGCTTCCTGGTGGTTCTTCACTGTGGGAAGCTTTGGTCATCCTGAACCTTGACTATGTGTTTAATGCTGGGCTACTCTGAGCTAGTGCCCTCCTCTCTGTCCAGGACGGGGAGGATACCACTGTCCTCCAGGCATTTCCGATGGCTGCTTCCTCTTCACTGCCAGGCTAGGTCTACGCTTCATCTGGTAGCCATGTTGATTTTCTTTTTATCTTTTGAATGCAGGATTATTGTTTTAAGGGAGGACAAAGTCAAGAGGCACACACTTCCCAAAACACATACTCTGCATTTGCCACCTCCAGCACGGAGCTTGTGATCCACCTGAAAATGAGGGCTTGTCCTGAGGAACGACAGCAACGTGCTGTGGTCCACGCTGAAAGGAATGTCTTGTTTGAACTTATATGGGGCCAGTGGTCATCTGAAAATGATGATGGACGGAGGCCAAATGCTGTGTTCTATTATAGAGGGGTAAAGAGGGTTTTTAAAAGAGGTTGTGAATGGCCTTTACATACCCAGTGTGGGGTTTATGTCATTTTCTTGTGATCCCCAGACACAGTTTGCTCCTGAAGAGGACTGAGGGCCTGGGATATGTTATTGATGGTCCTGAAAGTGATCTGCATTTGAATAGGTCAGAGAACGTGTACTGGAAGTCAGGAGACTCGGACACACTCCCTTCCCCACCGGTTCGAGAGGGTTCTGAGGAGCAGTTATAGGTGTGTAATGAGGACCCAGGGCTTGGACCTGTTCTGTGGGAGAAAAAAAGTAAGGGAAGGGAGTTTCTGGATAAATCACCGTGATCCTTGAATTTGAAGCTGTCCCCAAAGTGTATTCTCCTCATCAGCGCATATGCTCATAGCTTCTTTTTTTTCTGTATTTTCCTTTTCTTCCCCTGCCTTCCTTTCCCTCCCAATCTCCCCACCCACCTCCTCTGCAGCACCCCCAGCAAACACATTCTTCTCCCCAGCCAACTGCTTGTTGAGGGCTGTGTGGGGGAACTAATTCCCCACAGGACAGAGGAACATGTGAAAACAGGCCCTTGATGAAGCTGGGCTCAAGGCCACCCACTGCCAACATTTTCTAGGTAAACAAGAATGAATTACAAACGCAGGCTGGACCTTGGTGCTCGGAGCCATGCCAGGCAAGAATTGCCTGTGTTGAGGACAGAGAAGGGGAAACATGCACACACACACACACACACACACACACACACCCACACACACACAGAGATAACCTGCCTCCCAGGGACGACTGACTGAGAATCTCAATGGTGTTTCCCTAGACATGGTTTCAGCATTGAAAACATCCTGCAAATGAGGCTTTTCCCGTTCTGCAACATGGGCTCTCCCCTCCTCCTGCATCTGACATCCCTGCCACCACCCACCGATTGGGCAGAATGATTTGATGGAGCATTTGTCAGGAGGTGTGGGGGTCCCCAATGAGTAAATACACTTGCTATTGTGAGTCCCATACATAAAAGGGAAAGTATCACATTTTCCTCCGAATTCTTGAGGAAATTGCTCTCATATACAACACCAACCTTTGGCTGCGTGACAGAGACAGAGTGTCATTTGCATGCCATTACCAGGCTGTAAAGTCTGGTCAGGGTTGCCTTTTCGGAGTTTCCAATCTTTTGGGATCCTGGGAGGGTCACCCTGCGGGTCAGGTTTGTTTAGTCTGGTCCGTAATGGTGTAAAGTGGCCTTGACTGTTGAGCCTGCCTAAATAATGCCCTATCTGTTTGATACTTCAACAGTCCCTCAGAGTTGTATATATGTTTCACTTTCTAATATTCGAGGCTGAATTGGATTTCGTTGTTAATAGAAGGCAAACTGTTTCTAAAAACAACCTCATCTTGCTTTGAAAGTTAGCCAGAGTTCAGAGGGCCCTTGCATTTTAAGGGGTGATCCACGTTTTCTCTGGAAAAATCATAGAACACTTCTGTGTTTTCGTGTGCATGTTACTCACTCTTTGAAACTTTTTAAGGGATTCATCTAAACATATGTCATTTTAAAATGCTTTTTATTAAAATGTAAAGTACATAGATAAGACAGCACATAAGCATACAGTGAATTTTAACGAACTCAGTACATTGTAGCAACTGGCCCCAGGTTAAGAAACAGAACATCAGCAGCACCCCAAAAGCCCCCTCATGCCTCTCCATGGGAGCATATACAATTTTAAATTTCTCTTATTTATAATTTATTCTAGGTTTTCTATATTGCACCTTATTCTGTTTTTCTCAGTGGTGTAACATTCCCTGAATCATCACATACAAATAAGGAAGAGAAAAGAACTTGTCTGATCTGCTGGGTCATAATAAACTACCTATCTAGAATCCTTGAATATGGCATTGTAATGTCCTATGAAGCTTTGTAAATTCATCAATATCTTGCCAAAATTGAGTTCATTTTTATAGGAACTCCTCTAGAAGCTCAGAGCTTGCTTCTTTATGTATTGCCACAAGAAAATCCTGGTTTCACAGATGAGTCTAAATAGCATTGGTTTATCTAGCTCACATCCTAGTTTCATGAAATACTATATTTTATTTTTTGAGACAGGGTCTCACTGTCACCCAGGCTGGAGTGCGGTGGCACAATCTCAGCTCACTGCAGGCTCCATCTCCCGGGTTTAAGCAATTCTTCTGCCTCAGCCTCCTCAGTATCTGGGACTACAGGCATGCACCATCACACTTGGCTAATTTTTGTTTTTTTAGTAGAGACAGGGTTTGGCCATCTTGGCCAGGCTGGTTTCAAACTCTTGACCTCAAGTGATCCTCCCACCTTGGCCTCCCAAAGCGCTGGGGTTACAGGCATGAGCCACTGTGGCCAGCCCTCCTTTTGTGAAATACTATCAAACCCACTTTATGAATGTTAAGTAATTAAGGCCTTCTGGGTGGAGAGAATAGTGGTAGAAGAAAGTTACTCATTGCAAACATTTTGCTCAGAGGCTTTTAGAAGTAAATAGGTTCTCCTCCCCAATCCTGCTATATTTCAAAAGGAATCAAAAGCCCTATAAATGGATTTCTCCCCTCCTTTTAAAAAGTAGTTCAATTTCTTTCTTCCCAAGCTCCTCAGCTCCCAGAGCAGCTTTCATTACGGCAACATAAATAAAAAGTGACATAAAATTATACAGCCCTGTGTAAAGTAGTTTAAGGAAAATGTCTTTTATGGAAGCTTTTATGGTTTCACAATTAGTTATTAGATTTTCTCCATTTTTAATTCGCTGTCCTGCATGTGCGTTCTGAAAGGTTTCTTCCCCTGTTTCATCTCTTAGTAGTAACAGGGCTGGGGGGCGCTGAGCCCCTGTTTAGCTGATTTCTTGTTTCATGAAGGCTTTCATGACAGCCTGTTGCTAGATGTGGGCAGAGTTGGTCCCTTGGGAGAGAAGCCAGCATTGAGCCATTCTGTGAAGTGAGCAGAGTTTCACCACCTCCCTGTAAGAACTCTCAGTGTCCGTCTCCTGCTGAGGGTAGCAGCAGGCCGGCTGTGGGATCCTGTCACAGCAGGTGGACCTTAAGCTGATAAATCCTGAGTTTTTAGAAACTTTCCAAACATTCCTGGGGAGTGAGAATAACAGAGATTTACTCCTGCCAAAATTTAATCATGCAGAAAAAGCAAAATTTAGATCAGTGTGTAGATTATTTTTTAATGCGACCACTTGACAGCGGAGAACAAGGAAGTTGAATACTCAGCGCAGCCGAGTCTAGACCGCTGCAATTTGATTCATTTAGGGGAATTGTATTAGGTTTTCGCTTTGGCTTGGGCTGGGCTGTTCTCTTTGGGAGTGCATGATGTCATCGTGTCAAGCGTGTCACAGCCAAGGCATTCTGGTATTTATGTTGACTTCAGATCTAGCCCAGAGTACATGGCAGGCTCAATTTATTGCTACTTTAACTTTGTTTAGTCATGGAGAGGCTTTATTTATGTTGGTAAATTTCAAACAGTGGCCAAAAGTAGCTGTACAATGAAAAGGCCTGCCAGATTCATCATCGATAAATCACCTTGTTGCTGAGTTTCTTTAATTAAGGAAAAACTCCGTCTGTGGATCCCTGTGGTTGCTGGAAGGAAAGGAGGGTGGGGAGTACTTTGATTAATCCGTCTATCAGCCTGGCTTTGGAAAGTGAGTCTTCTGTTTCTGATTGTAGCTGGGCAAAGACCTAAATAAAAATTTATCTTGTCAAAACCTATGGGCTAACTGAAAACAAATAAAGAAGTTTTATGGCATCCACATAAAGTTAAATAAATAACGAGAAAGTGCAGTACGTCCTACAGACATTTTTCAGTACAGTGCGTGGCTCTGCTCTTGGGGAGAACTCATTAACTTAAAAAAAATTACCTTTAATGGGCCACTCATTATTGTCATCATCAAATGCTTCACTTGTCTCAAGTTCCAGTGTTTAGTACCTGATTAAAACCGAAGACGGGGGGCGCGTGGCTTGGTGCTGTGGGAACTACCCAGGATAGAACGCACGGCAAGTGCTTCTAAAGGGTAAAATACGGGCGTTGCAAACAACACTGAAAGTATCAAGGGGGGTCTTTTTTAATGGATCCCTCTGGAAGGTAACTGACCTTCCTGAGGATGACATAGCATTGCAGGGGAGGGTGAAGCTTTTCATGTCTGAATGAACAAGGGACTTCATCTCTGGTTGAACTTATTTTTCATGTGGGGGCTTCCCTCTGCTGGGAAAAGTCTTGGAAAACATACTAGGATTTTCGCCAAAGGTAGTTTAAGCAGACTTCCGTCTGGGCTTGGGCTCATGGTGGAGTACACTTTATTTCTAGGTAAAAAAGAAGTCCTTGAATCAGACAAAAGACAACAGGTAGTGATGGAGAAGGTCAATTCTGATTCTAGAACGTGCTTCACAGTATTTGCTTTACCTTTTTAGGTTATTCTCTTGATACTAAGCTTCAGGATCCATTCACAGGAAAAGGTGATTTCTCAAGTGTCGACTCTTGGCACACAATGCATTAGGCAATCAGCCCCTGTCTGTTTGATGGAGCTGTACAATAAATATGGGCTTGGGGGAATCGGGAACATTTTGAGAAGCATCTCTGGTGGAATCCTGATGCTGGAGGCTTCTGCTTTGGGATGTGACATTTTGGGTTGGTTGACTAAAGCTCTTCCTGGGGGTCAGCTGGTGGTTTTGCAAGTTCTTGGCTTTTTCCTGCATTCTGTCATTGTGCCTTGACTTTTTTAGTGGGACAGGATTCCCCATGACAGGATGGTGGTCGTGGTGATGCTGTGAACAGTAAGACTGTCATCCACATCAGGTTAGGAGGTGTGAGAATGAGACAGGGACAGAGGGGTAGGTTCTGACCTAATCAAGCGGATCAGCCTCACTGAACCGGGTAGGCTTCAGGCATTCCCAGACACCAAAGCCTGCTTCTTCAATCTGCACTGCGATGTTGGTGATTTTAGCCTTCTAGAAGACCTGTCTTTAGGTCAGTGAAAACAGTTTGCTTAAATGGGGGACAATTTCAATATAGAAGTCATAATCTGGCCCATAAAATTTGGTCATAGGTTGATAAAAAATTTCTAGCCACCTCATAATAATAACTCTATCTTATGCATTTTTAAATCTTCTTCATTAGTTCCAAGATACAGTTTAAGACTCTCTTGGAGTCACCTTAGTTTGCCTTTAGTGCATCAGAAAGGACACTTTGATTTATCCCAGCACGGAGGTCAGAGGTTAACAACAGGACAACAAATATATACTAAGCTCTTGCCATGGGTCTAGCAAGTGTGGCACAGTGTGCAGACTGCAGTGAATCCCATCATGGCCTTTGCCCTGAAGAGGCTTCTGATGTTGAAGGAGGTAGGATTTACATAACTGTTAGATTGAAAGTGAGGACTCCTGCAGATACAGTTGTAAAATGTTGTCATCTTTTCCTTCTAAGCCTGGGCTGTGGGGTCAGCTCTTCATTCCCTGGATCAGATCTAGGGAAAGTTCCATCACTTTTTTGGCCACTCCAGGATCTTTTGTTTGTAAAAATGTTCTTAATTCAATATGATGACAGTGGTTTTCAACCCAGGCAGTTCATCAGACTTTCCTGGGCAGCTCTTAACAAATATTGATGCCCAGGTTATCCGCAAGACTAGTGAAAAAAAGAATCTTTGAGGATAAAACCCAGACATCAGTGCTTTTAAAGCTTCCCGGGAATTCCAGATGAACAGCCAGGGTTGAGAACCACAGAAATGAAATGTGCAATCCCAGATAAATCATGAAAAATTCCAATTTTATTTAAAATTAAAGCCTCTCCTGTTCTCTCTCTGGCCTACAATTCTGTGTTAGGGAGAAAGTCTTGGGAAGCCTTGACTTCTCACCTGACCTTACAAGTTCTTTCCTCCTAGCCATCTTGCTTACTGATGTTGCTGACTGCTCTGAGGTTGGGATGGGTGCAGGGGAACAGGTAATTGCTGGGAGAGTCTCATGTGACTGGCATCAGTGCCACCTGACATGGCTTCTTCTGGATAAGTTTGAAGTTGATTTGCTTTGGGGGCAGAAGCAAAAAGTTGTATGTTCTTTGGAGATTACCTTTTATCTCTGGGAGTCTCTTCTCTGTAGTTTCTTCGGTTTTCCAGTAATCTGATTCACACAGAGAGATTCTGCTGTGTCCCAGAGGCCCCTAGGAGGCCATCTTAGACAAAGTCCCTTAAGAGGGTGCCAGGCCAGCTCTCCCTCAGTCATGCAGGCCCTCCCTCCTCTCTCTGCTTTCAGCCCTTCTACCCACCCTTTCCCTTCAGATTCATCCATCCAGTGTTCTGGCATCACCCTCTGGTACCCCATAGATTTCAGGGGACCTTGGACCAGCTCTATTTTGTCTCCTGGAAGCTCATTTCGCCAGGCTTGAGGTGAGGGGAAATACCACTTCAGCAGAAAACACTGGTTGTCCTCCAATTTTTTTTTTGAAAACACTAGTTGTCCTCCAATTTTTTTTTCCTTTTTTCTTTTCCTACAGTGATAGAGTTTTGGCTGCAAAAGTGGTTTTTCAGAATAAAGACAACATTTCTCAATTTTCCTTGCAGCTAACCACTGTGGGACTAAATTCTGATCAATGGCATATTGAGTCCTGTTGTCATGGGACTAAATTCTGTCAATGGCATATTGGGTCCATGCAGTCTAGGCAACTTCCAGAAAATATCTTTAAAAGGAGATGGCATGCTCTTCTCAATCTGCTTTCCTCCTGGATGGAAGGCAGTTGGCTGAGATCTTGGTTGCAGAAGTGGAAGCAGCATGTTGAGGAGGTCTGGCAGGAGACAGGAAGCAGTCTGGGCCCTGATGAGTCATACTCACACCGACTACTCAAACTTTCATGTGCGAGAGAAATAAACTTCCATCTTTTAAAACCCACTATTCGTCGTCAGCAAAGCCTGAGTCCTGTCCTCTTGCTCTCTTCCCTGGACAGCATGAGCTTTGCCACTTACTCCACCTTCTCCACCAACTACCAGTCGCTGGGTTCTGTCCAGGTACCTAGCTACGGTGCCCGGCTGGTAGGCAGCGTGGCCAGTATCTATGTAGGCACCAGCGGCTCTAGTTCCTGGATCTCCATGTTCATCTCCACCAGCTTCTGGTGTGACATGGGATCCGGGGCCCTGGCTGCAGGGATGGCCAGGGGTCTGGCAGGAATGAGAGGCATACAGAATGAGAAGGAAACCATACAAAGCCTGAATGGCTACCTGGCCTCCTACCTGGACAGAGTGAGGAGCCTGGAGACTGAGAACCGGAAGCTGGAGAGCAAAATTCGGGAGTACCTGGAGAAGAAGAGACCCCTGGTCAGACACTGGAGCCATTACTTCAAGACCATCCAGGACCTGAAGGCTCAGATCTTTGCAAATACTGTGGACAACACCCTCATCATTCTGCAGATCGACAATGCCCGTCTTGCTGCTGACAACTTTAGAGTCAAGTATGAGACAGAGCTGGCCATGTGCCAGCCTGTGGAGAGCGACATCCATGGGCTCCACGAGGTTACTGATGACACCAATGTCACTCGCCTGCAGCTGGAGACAGAGATCGAGGCTCTCAAGGAGGAGCTGCTCTTCATGAAGAAGAACCACAAGCCCAGATTGCCAGCTCTGGGTTGACCGTGGAGGTAGATGCTCCCAAATCTCAGGACCTCACCAAGATCATGGTAGATATCTGGGCCCAATATGACGAGCTGGCTCAGAAGAACCAAGAGGAGCTGGACAAGTTCTAGTCTCAGCAGATTGAGGAGAGCTCTACAGTGGTCACCTCACAGTCCACCAAGGTTGGAGCTGCTGAGATGACGCTCATGGAGCTGAGACCTATAGTCCAGTCCTTGGAGATCAACCTGGACCCCATGAGAAATCTGAAGGCCAGCTTAGAGAACAGTCTGAGCGAGATGGAGGCCCACTGCACCCTGCAGATTGAGCAGCTCAACAGGATCTTGCTGCACCTGGAGTCAGAGCTGGCACAGACCCGGGCAGAGGGACAGCGCCAGACCTAGGAGTACCAGGCCCTGCTGAAGATCAAGGTCAAGCTGGAGGCTGAGATCACCACCTACCGCCACCTGCTGGAAGATGGTGAGGACTTCAATCTTGGTGATGCCCTGGACAGCAGCAACTCCATACAAACCATCCAAAACACCACCACCCATTGAATAGTGGATGGCAGAGTGGGGTCTGAGACCAACAACACAAAGTCCTGAGACATTAATCCAGCAGAAGTAGGGGACCTTTTGGGGAGCAGGGGCCAATAAAAAGTTCAGAGGTCAAAAAAAAAAACCCACTATTGTTATGGGATGTCTGACATAACCAAACCTAATCCTAACTAATTCAGAATTTTGTCTTGAAATGGAGTGCTAAGCATGAGCTTGGGCAGATGACAGGCTGCAGGAACATATATGTTGTAGAATAGGAAGAGGGTCACCCCCATTAGATGGTAGCAAAACATTGGGTCAAATTGCATCTGCTATACCTTGAAAGGCGGACCACGTGTTAGTGAAAGTGGTAAAAAAAGGCTAGAATGTTGGTGGTTTGGCTGCTTTTTGCTGCTTTTAGCAAAGTTCTACAGGAGAGAGTTGAATTCAGCTGAGAGCTAGTCAATCTGCAAGCAGATGTGGAAGGAAATGTCGCTTTGCTAAGGGAGGCACTCTGTGCTGCAGCCTGTACTCTAATTTGACTGAGAGTCTATATTTGGGAGTGTTTGAAGTGTTAATTAAGCTAACTATGTCTGTACCCCAATTTGGAAGCAGCTCCAAGAGGTGGCTGCAAAATGGCAGCCTTGCTAATGTGTAGCACTGTGACCCCAAACCCTCTTCAAGCAACTTACTTTTAGAGTTCTCTGCCAAAATGGGAATCAGCTTAGCTGGCTGCAAAAATCAGATCTTACCAAACCTTTTGTTTCAGTTGCTGCTATGTTTTCTGTGTGTGTGTGTGTGCGCGTGTGTGTGCACGCGCGTGCGAGAGAGAGAGAGAGAGAGAGAGAGAGAGAGAGGTGTGGTCAAACACTGGCCAGTAAGGAAAAAGCCTGAGACTTTAGGCTTAAAAACTTTGTCTACCCGTCTCTACTAAAAATACAAAAAATTAGCTGGGCATGGTGGCGCATGCCTGTAATCCCAGCTACTCGGGAGGCTGAGGCAGGAGAATTGCCTGAACCCAGGAGGCAGAGGTTGCGGTGAGCCGAGATCGCGCCATTGCACTCCAGCCTGGGTAACAAGAGCGAAACTCCGTCTCAAAAAAAAAAAAACAAAAAAAAAACTTTGTCTAGATGACATCTTTGTCTGTGTTTCTTCACACAGGGAAACAGATAAACTGGAAGCCTACTAAAATTTTGAGGGAATCATATTGGAAACAAAAAAGGCTGTGAGCAGCAATCTCTAGAGTGATGCCTGTGTTCCACAGCCTGCATTAGCAGGAAGAAGGTGTGAAAAGGGATTGTGTGTACCCTCCAAGGCCCATTTCAGATGTGGTCAAGAGCATGACGGATAAGGGAGAAGCTTCCAGAGGGAAAAGCCAGGGCCAATGGACAAGGGAGTTATTCTCAGGAAGGAGAGTGAGAAGCTGCCAGGGTGTCTAACCAGGGAAGCTACTTCACTATCAAGGATAGGAGACTTTGCTGTTCCTGTCCAGTGGGATATGACAATAGTTATGGGCCAGTGACTTTTGGGCATTTCCCCTTCTCCCCATTTTCAAATGAGAGTCTTTAGAAATGGTTGTTATCTTGTTTCTTCTCTACCATTTTAATTTTAGGTATGTGGTAGGAAGGTAACTTACTATTAGCGTATAGATCACCTGACCACTAAGAGCTGCATCTGGGCCTGATGGAGAGGACTGAGCACTAGTCATACACTCTGGATTTAAGCTGACTGCAGACTGGTTGTGTCATTGCCTTCTTTTGTGGAAAGGATATGGGTGCACATGGATATTTTTAGGGTTAAAGAGGTGGATTGTGAGGCTAGGCACAGTGGCTCATAATCCGAGCACTTTGGGAGGCCAAGGGGAGAGGATTGCTTGAGCCCAGGAGTTTGAGACCAACTTGGGCAACATAGCAGATCCCCTCTCTACAAAAAATTAAAAAATTAGCTGAGTGTGATGATGTGCACCTGTAGTTCCAGCTACTTGGGAGTCTGAGTTAGGAGGATTGTTTAAATCTGAGGAGTTGAGGCTGTGAGTGATAATTGTGCCACTGCACTTCAGCCTGGGTAACAGTGAGATCTTATCTCAAGAAAAAAAAAGAGGTGGATTATGGAAGAAACACCTAGTTTTCTCACCGTATCTTCCACAGTGATGTAGCCTTTGACTTTTTACTGGGCATATGGCTTTTCAGAATAAAGATTACATTTCCCAGGCTCCCTTGTAACTAGGGTTAGTTATGCCACTCAGTTCTGGCCAATGGGCTATAAAGACCGTGTGTGTGTGTGTGTGTGTGTGTGTGTGTGTGTGTGTGTGTGTGTGAAGTTAAAAGGACTTAGATCTTTCTCCTTTACTTTTAACTTTCTTACTGGTGGGAATGTGGATAGATTCAGCATAGCAGCCCTGAACCATTACTTTAGATATTTACATGAGAGAGAAATATAGTTCTTTCTTTTAGAAGTCATTTATTTCGTGTTTTCTTTCACTGGCAGTTAAATCCAGCCCTGTAAGGGGATGTTAAGACAGAAAGCACACTAATAGGAGAATGAAAATATCTATTTCCCAGGTTGCCTCATTTCAATATTTTATACCATTAAGGACAATGATCACAAAACTGTTTCTCAGACTATTTTTTCCTGTTTTTTAGAAGTTTTATTTTGTTTTTAATTGACACAATAATTGTACATATTTATGGGGTTCAGTGTGATGTTTTGATACATGTATACATTATGTAATGATCAAATCAGGATAATTACTATATCCATCACCTCAAACACATCATTTCTTTGTGGTGAGAATGTTCAAAATTATGAGGCCTTTTCCTTGGAATTCTTGCATAGATAGTTTAGCATCTTGCTTTGGAAAGTGAGGATAGCTGATACCTATTTTCTAGATGTTCCAGAGGAAACTGAGCCAGAAAGAGTTCCATTTCAACATTCTGTTACAATCATGTATATAAACTAATAGTTCCAGAAAATGCACACTATAGTTAGATGACAGAGTATGTGTGTTATAAACTATAAATGCTCAAGGAATTCAGAGAACGGAGAAATTATTGTAGGCTGGATTAGTTGGAGAAGTTTCTGAGGTGTGACAGACTTGAAATGGAGGGAATGAAGGTCTTTGCTAAAAGACAAGAGGGTGTGCCAGGTAAGGGTGTGAGTGTGTGTATGTAGGGGTGAGGCAGTTTAGACTGTACAGGTAAAAGTACTACAGTAAGAATGTTCATAGTTCACATGGGGCCCTTTGTTTGGAGCTTTATATTTCTTGGTGAAATTTTATCTCTATTCACTTACTTGATTTTTCTTCTCCTTTGTCTTCCAGGGTTGTTATATGACTGCACGATGATATGTTGATCACCTATGTCTTTATTGATGGAAAATAACACCCCTCAAAGTACTCTCCATATATTTATGGGTGTTTTTCAGGAGTGAAAGACACCTCTATCCAACCCCAACACCAGTACATGTCCCCAGTCCAGGTATTTCCCTACTCACAGACCACAGTTTTGTTTGGGTATCAGGCAGCTGCATTGTTCAGAGAGCTTAGACCCCACTCCCATAAAGATAGATCATCTTATTCCTGTAAGCCAAGCAAGGGAATCTTGTTTCCCAGTTCAGTGGTTGGTATAGGCACTTGGCATATAGTGCAGTTCTAGCTCATGTGTTGCAAGGAGGACTGGAGAAAGAGGGTACTTCTGGGAAAGTTATCTTTGCCATTAAAGAGGGATACAAGGAAGGAGTATTCTGTCTTAAGTTTGTGTGAGCTTGTGATGCCTAAAACATCCACAGTCATCTGGCCTGAGATGGGATAGCCTGAGACAAAAGCCAACATACCTGGGAGAGCAGAGCAGAAAGACAGAAAGTCCTTGATGGTGTCATTGGATTGGGAACCACCCAACCCTGACGTTTCTTAACTTCCAGACTCTTTGTTACATGAGAAAATCACCCCCTTTTATTGCTTAAGCCATTTTAGCTTGGTTCGTGTTTATTTGGTGGATATGACAGAGTGCTGCTCCCTATTCAGAAATGGCCTTAGTTCTTCTCTCCACAAGGGTGCTATTTGGCAGCTTCTGCTCCTCATACCACCTGGACAGAGACCATGAGGGCTCCTCCTGCTGGGGAGCCCTTTACAACCATTACATTGACCTCAGGGGAAACAGACCCAGCTGTTAACGTTGACACTTCATCATAGGCATGGGATCAATCTTTCCAGGAATTATCCCTATCCCTTGTAATTCCTGACAATGCAGCAGAGACTGGGATGTAACATTTCTTTTTTTTTTTGAGACGGAGTCTCGCTCTGTCACCCAGGCTGAAGTGCAATGGCATGATCTCTGCTCACTGCAACCTCCACCTCCTGGGTTCAAGCAATACTCCTGCCTCAGCCTCCTGAGTAACTGGGATTATAGGCATGTGCCACCATGCCTGGCTAATTTTTGTATTTTTTAGTAGAGACTGGGTTTTACCATGTTGGTCATGCTGGTCTCCAACTCCTGAGCTCGTGATCCACCTGCCTCGGTGACCCATAGTGCTGGGATTACAAGTGTGAGCCATGGTGCCCAGCCAGATGTAACTTTTAACAAGACTTCACAGAAGGTTCGAGGATGATGGAGGGGAAGTACATACACACAGTAGCTCGCAACTGAGGTGTGCATGGCTTAGGCTATCTTCAGAGTGTCTTGGCAAACCAGCTCCTGGTCTTATTCCTGCTTTATCTGGAGCAATTTGGCTAACCTCTTGCTCCCTCTCCCTTGCACCATGCCTCTGCTGCCAGAGAGAGTAGAAAGATTTCCCTCACACTAGTCCTTGAGCTGTGCAAAGTGTAGTCCAAGTACTGGCAGCATCAGCGTCACCTGGGAAATTGTGAGAAATGCAGAATCATAGGCCCTGTCCTAGACCCACTGAAATATAATCTGTATAAGCCTTCTAGGTGATTTGTAAGAACATTAAAGTTTAAGAAGTTATTATAGTCTAAGGCTTGCCTCTCATGCCTTCATTTCCTGTTCCAGATTTGAACTCTACCTGGGATGACTGGCTATGGGAACATTTTTTTTTTCAGGGAAAACTCCACCCTCATAGCGATGTGGACTTTTGGGCTCAACAGGACACTCATACAATTTCATACAACCAGTACATAGTCTTAAATCCAGGCTGGTCAGTTCAAATAAATGGTCACTATGTGGCATGAAAAGCCCAATCCAGGTAAGGGCTAAGACTTTTCAATTTTTAAAAAACTTATAGATTAAAAACACAATCTCGGATCCAAGATGGCCGATTAGCAGCAGCTCAGGATTGTAGCTCCCAGTGAAAGCGCAGAGAGTCGGTGGACGCCACACTTCCAGATGAATTTTTGTTGCCCATGGACCAGGAGATTTCCAGCAGAGGAGCCGCACAGGTCACCATTGCGACTCTTTTAGCCGGCATAGCTGTTTTGCTGGTGCCCCAGCGCAGCGGTTCTCAGTGCAGAGTATACGGGACTGGGTGCCCTTTTAGTTGGCGTTTGGAGCTCTGGGAAGGCAGAGTCACCCATTCAGCAGATTGAAAAGGGGACTGAAGTGGGGAGCCAGACTGGGAGATTCCTGGGCAGAAAAGTGCCACGAATCTCAACGCCACTGTTTCAGCCAGCGTAGTGGGTTGCCACAGGGGAAATTACACAGATACCAGTGCCTTTTTAGTGGGTGACTGGAACACCTGGGAGAGCGTCGACCATTCAACTGAAAAAAAAAAAAAAAAAGAAGCTCTGAGACAGGGAGCTAGGTGATCGGCTGGTCCCACCCCCACAAAAAAAACGGCAGTTGGAAGCGCTGAGGATTGAGAGTTTCACAGCAAGCACAGCTGAACCTGGGAAGGTCCAACTCTGTAGGGGAGGGGCGTCTGCTGAAAGAAAACTAAGAAACAGAAAAAACTTCATCACCAACAAGCTGGATGTCCACTCAGAGACCCAATCTGAAAGTCAGCAATTACAAAGACGACGGGTGGATAAATCCACAAATATGGGAAGAAACCAGTGCAAAAAGGCTGAAAACACCCGAAATCAGAATGCCTCTCCTCCTACAGGGGATCGCAGCTCCTCAACAGCAAGGGAACAAGGCCTGATGGAGAATGAGTGTGATGAATTGACAGAATCAGGCTTCAGAAGTTAGATAATAAGAAACTTCTGTGAGCTAAAAGAACATGTTCTAACCCAATGCAAAGAGACTAAGAACCTTGAAAAAAGGTTTGACAAAATGGTAATGAGAATAGACAATTTAGAGAGGAATATAAGTGAATTAATGGAGCTGAAAAACACAATACAAGAACTTCGCGAAGTATGCACAAGTTTTAACAGTCAAATTGATCAAGCAGAAGAAAGGGTATCAGAGGTCGAAGACCAACTTAATGAAATAAAACGAGAAGACAAGATTAGAGAAAAAAGGGTAAAAAGGAATGAGCAAAGTCTCCAAGAAATATGGGATTATGTGAAAAGACCTAATCTACGTTTGATAGGTGTACCTGAATGTGATGAAGAGAATGAATCCAAGCTGGAAAATATTCTTCAGGATATTATCCAGGAAAACTTTCCCAACCTAGCAAGGCAGGACAATTCTCAACTCCAGGTAATACAGAGGACACCACAAAGATATTTCTCAAGAAGAGCAACCCCAAGGCACATAATCATTAGATTCACCAGGGTTGAAATGAAGGAGAAAATACTAAGGGCAGCCAGAGAGAAAGGCCAGGTTACCCACAAAGGGAAGCCTATCAAACTCACAGCAGATCTCTCAGCAGAAACCCTACAAGCCAGAAGAGAGTGGGGGCCAATATTCAACATCCTTAAAGAAAAGAACTTTCAACCCAGAATTTCATATCCAGCCAAACTAAGCTTCATAAGTGAAGGAAAAATAAATTTTTTTGCAAACAAGCGAGTACTCAGAGATTTCATCACCACCAGGCCTGCTTTACAAGAGCTTCTGAAAGAAGCACTACACATAGAAAGGAACAACCAGTATCAGCCATTCCAAAAACATAACAAAAGGTAAAGAGCATCACCATAATGAAGGATCTACATCAACTAATGGGCAAAACAGCCAGCTACCATTAAATGGCAGTATTAAACTCATATATATCAATATTAATCCTAAATTTAAATGGACTAAATGCCCCAATCAAAAGACACAGACAGGCAAATTGGATAAAAAACCAAAACCCATCAGTATGCTGCATCCAGACCCATCTCACATGCAAGGATACACAAAGACTCAAAACAAAGGGATGGAGGAAGATTTACCAACCAAATGGAGAGAAAAAAAAAAAAAAGGCAGGAGTTGCAATTCTCGTCTCTGATAAAATAGACTTTAAAGCAACAAAGACCAAAAGAGACAAAGAAGGACATTACATAATGGTAAAAGAATCAATGCAACAAGAAGAGCTAACGATCCTAAATATATATGCACCTAATACAGGAGCACCTAGATACATAAGGCAAGTTCTTAATGACTTACAAAGAGACTCAGACTCTCACACAATAATAGTGGGAGACTTTAACACCACATTGTCAATATTAGACAGATCAATGAGACAAAAAATTAACAAGGATATTCAGGACTTGAACTCAGACCTGGAACAAGTAAACTTAATAAACATTTACAGAACTCTCCACCCCAAATCCACAAAACATACATTTTTCTCAGTATCACATCACACCTATTCTAAAAGTGACCACATAATTGGAAGTAAATCACTCCTCAGCAATTGCATAGCATTTCACAGGTTTAAATGAAATATTGGTTGGCTGTTTGTTTGTTATTTTCCTCCCTTATTCCTTCCTGTCTCCATTGTTAAGCAAAATTATTGGCATAAAAGAAGTTTTTAATACCCATTTTTAGACTGCATTCTAGCCTGGGCAATAGAGCAAGATTCCCATTCTCTCTCCCTCTTTCTCTTCCTCTTTCTTTCTCTCTTTCATTCTTTCTTTCTCTCTTTCTTTCTTTTCTTTTTCTTTCTTTCTATAAAAATTATAAAAGTAACATTAAAATATTAACATTTAAGACAAAGTGAATTTTATGTAAGTTGATATTACCTTCTCATCCTTGTCTACATACATGTATATTTAATTTTTACATATTTGATTTAATATTTAATGATTCAATTTTATATTCTGCATTTTCATTCAGTATTATACTGAGATGGCTTCCATTCTGTTATTCTTTTTTCTTTCCCATAGTCTGTATTTGCTCCCCTGAGATAATTAATATTAAAAAATTGATTCATATTTTTGCATGCCTTTCTCCATCCTCATGCAAATATATGCACTCCTGTATATGTCATTTTTTGGGTCAGTTTCTCTTTTCTTACAAAAAGAAATTATATTAAGCATTTATATCAGGTTGGCTTTTTTTCCCCTTAACCATCATCGTAGTCCTCCAGGTCAGTGGGCACATAGATAACTCCTTATAGTTGCATAATATTCTTTAGTATGTATGTATTAAAATTGATGCAACTCTTTTCTCTTACTAATGGGCATTCAGATTACTCTGGCCATATGTTTTCTTACACATAGGGCCTTATGTACTCCATACTTTTAACTCTAAAGACAGATGCCTATAAGTAATATTGGTGGGTCAAAGGATATATAGGTTAGAGTAAGCAAGCTGCTGTAACAAATAGACCCTAGAATATATCATATTTCAACATAATAAAAGTGAAATAGTCCATGTTAGTTCTGGATACTCAGAGGGGTCTCTGCTATACATAATCACTCTGGGGTTTAGGCTGCAGGGGCTTTGCCACCTTCAACAAATGAATTTATTGTCAAACCTGAGCTAGGACTCAGTCGTCTGCCACAGAGGAATCGGAAACATGTAGTGTAGGTGTGCCCTGAACAAGAGGAAACAATTTTTTTTGAATAGTTTCTGCTACAAAGGGTCAATAATATTTAACTTAAATCTATATTACCAGGTTGCTTTTGCAAATGGTGGTAACAGTTTACATTCTTACTAGCAACATATGAAAGAGTCCATAATCTGGAATCCTTGCTGGTGCTGGATGGTATCATCCTTTAAATCTTTCCAAATCTGATGGATGAATAATGGATGATATTGCTTTAATTTGTATTTTCTTGATTATTACTGGTTAAGTGTCTTTTCATAAGTTTAATAGTCATCTGGTTAATTTGTTTATTTCCTACCTGTTCTATGTTCCCTTTTGTCTCCTTTCTTGCCTTCTTTTGGATGATGATGATGATGATTATTATTTTTGAGACAGAGTCTCTGTTCTATTGCCCAGGCTGGAGTGCAGTGGAATGATCTCAGCTCACTGAAACTTCCTCCTCTCGGGTTTAAGCAATTCTCATGCCTCAGCCTCTCGAGTAGCTGGGATTACAGGCATGTGCCACCCATACCTGGCTAATTTTTGTATTTTTAGTAGAGACAGGTTTTTGCCATGTTGGCCAGGCTGGTCTTGAACTCCTGGCTTCAGGTGATCCACCCACCTCAGCCTCCCAAAGTGCTAGGATTACAGGCGTGAGCCACCATGCCCAGCCTGGATTATTTTTTATTATTCTATTTTTTCCCTCTTTTAGTTTGCTAATTTTACATTTTATTTTTGTAGTCTTTAGAGGTTACTCTAGATTTTAAACATATCTCCTAGACTTATGAAAATCTAATATAATGTTTCAGGTTGGGTCCCCCAGGAGACAGACTTTGAGATGTAGTTGTTGTTCAGGAAGTTTCCTGGGGAAATGTTCTTGGCTTAACGCTAGTGGAAGGGAAGGAAAGGAAGCAAGTTTGTCAAAGGGAGAAGTTGGGTTTTGCTGCAATTAGAATGAAAAACTAAAGCCCTCTCCAAGGAACCTTGGAAGTTGGGATGGCTTTTCAGCATTGCCTTGAGTTTGGGTGAGGTGCCAGACTTTTATATCCACACACTGAGCAGTTATTGGATGCAGGCAGCCTTGGGAAGGGGGCATGTCACTGGGCAAGGTGGCCCTTTTCAGCTGTCCCCAAAGAGGGGACAGCTGAGGGAGTAAGTCCCTAAGTCTTGAAGGGGAGGTCTGACTGGCACAGGTTAGATTACACTACATGTAAAACACAACTTTTACCCCCACCCAAGGACCTTAGAACATTTTAACTTCATTTGGTTTCTGATTTGTATTACTACTGTCATTTATATTTATTCTGTGTGTATTTTAACTGCCGTGACATGATTACTATACTTTTTACATTATATATTCATTTATGTTTTCCCATGTACCTTTTCCATGGCTCTTAATTCTTTCTGCACTTCTAAGTTTCATTTGAGATCATTTTCAACTTCTCGAAAAACCCTCTGTAGAATTTCCTTTGGTACAGATCTATTGGCAATAAAGTATTTCAATGTTTCTTTGTGTTACAACATCTTTATTTCACTCTTTCTTTAGGGATATTTTCACTGGTACAGACTTCCAGGCTGACAATTATTTCCTTTCCTCTGAAAATGACATTATATTGCCCTTATTCTTGAAGTTTATTTTCTCTGGATGTGGAATTCTTGGTTGATAACTTTGTTCCAGAACTTTAAATGTTTTACCAATTTGGTATCTTACTTTCAAATGAGAAGTTCATGATATTTTGAGTCATTGTTCAGCTGTGTGTTTTGTGTTTTTTTCTCTGGTTGTTATCAAGATTTTCTCTTTATCTTTAGTATTCAGCAGTTTGACTGTGATAATATTGATGTCATTTTATGTGTACATGTCCTGCTCATGAATCACTGAGTAAATTTATGTCTTTCACTAAATTTGGAAAAAAATTTTGGCAATTATTTCTTTATTATTTGTGTCTTACTGTGTCTTTATTCTTCTTCTGGGATCCAGTTATATGTATGTTGGATATTTTGATATCATCCCACAGGTATTCAAAGCTCATATTCTTAGCTATACTCTGCCTTGGGGATGTGTGCTTTGAGTATTAGCGAGAGATTTAATCAGTTTAAACAGAGAAATTGTGGTTATCCTTTCTGACTGTATCCTTTCTGAGATTTCCCTCTCCCTTCCAGTGGCTGATTATCCTGAACTCTGTCTTCTACCTTTTGCAAGCCAGTGAGGTAGAGGTTTTCTGTTGGAGTTCTATCAGAACACAGTGTGCAGCACTGACTTTGGCCTACACTCAGGCAAAATGCTGTAAAAATGGGTAACTCACCCTGTGCTGTTTCTTTTTTCCAAGTGTCTACTTTCTTTCACAATTTACCTGTTTGTTCACTTTCCAATGTCATTAGATTTTTTTTTTTTCTAATTTTGTTCAGAGTTTATAGTTGTGATATATGGGAAATTTGGGTATGGTAGCAGCTACTTTACCATGTTGGAAGTGGAAGCCCAGTTTTTTGTTTTTTTGTTTTTTTTTTTTTTCAGCAGTTTGCAAGCATCATTACATAGTTTCCTGGCTTTGTGAAACATGTTCACTGTGTACTGGTATCAATCTCAAGGAAGGACTCTAAACACTGCACTAGCATCAATTTACTTGCTTGAGTCTGGTAACATAAGAAGTTAAGTGAAGCAACTTTTTTACTCATAAATAGGCAGCAGAGGATCATAGAAGCGTAGGATTCATGATGAGCTGGTTCCCTAAGGCTCAGGAAAGCTGTCCAGGGAGGATGAAGTCTCCTATGCATATATCCCACTTTTCACCACAGCTGAGGGTCGCTGAAGGTGTGTTCTACCCTGGGTTTTATACCAGAGGAAACTGGATTCACTGGGCTAAAGTGTTGCAGGAGATCTTATTCAAGGAGGGACTGGAACAGAGCCCAAGCTGTTTTGGCCCGTTCCTCCTTATCTCAGGCTGTTGCATTCCCAGCACATTCTATAGTTATCCTTGAGAATTCTAAGTGAGAAAAGAAAGTAAGAATTGGTCACCAAGGTCATCTGGGGACATGTCCATCAGGCTTCAGTTATTACTGTTGGGAATTCAGCTGTCAGTCTTATTGTCACTCTATTAAAGGTAATGTGTCCCACCACCCCTGCCCCATCTGCTTTTAGGATTTTCTCTTTTACTTTGACCTTCAAAATTTTACTGTGTTTATCAAGATTTGGATTTCCTACAGCCTGGCTATTTTCTTCTGGCCTATCTTCCAGATAACCATTATCTTTTTGGCTGCTGCTAAGCCCCACTCTTGAATTTTTAATTCCAATTGTATTCTTCTGTTCCAGCATTTATACTTGATCCTTTTTAAAAAGTTTAGTTAGAGATTTTCCATTTCATCATATAATATCTTGAACAAATTAATCTCAATTACTTTATAATCTCTGAAACTCAAACGTCTCGATTTTGTGTTAGTCTGTTTCTATTGTCTGTTCCTTTTTGTCGGTTTTTGGCTGTTTAATCTCCTCTCCTAGCATGCTTAGACATGCATATAAGAGCTGTTACGCTAATCTGGAGTTTTGTATGATGTTATAGTTTTCCAGAGGACCTGTTTTGTGTCTGGCATTAAGTTACCCTAGGGACAGATCACCTTAGTCAGACCTGGGATTGAGATGATTTGAAGGTAGGCAGATTTTGTGAGGTTAGATTTATTTTGTTCACCATGATGCCTAGAGTATAGCCAGTGGGAGTCCCAACTGAAAGCATACTGTGTTTACCAGGGCACCTTCTCTGTGGTGACCTTGGAACTCCAATTTCTGCTTCCCTCCCCACCTGAGACTGTCAATGCTCTGTCTAGTCTTTCAGTTGCTACTTTCTCATCAGGCGTTCAACCTTTTAGCTGTTGCTTTGAAACCTGTGAATACCAAGAGGGCAAAAGCAGTGATGAATATTGGACTCAGTTATCTGCAGTTTTCTCTCCAGGAATGTCCCCTCAAGTCCTCCTCAGCTTGGTAGTTCTCTGAAGCCAACATATACATTCTAAAAAGTATCTTGTCCGAGTGTTCTAGTTGTTTTTGGTGGGAAGGTGAGCCTTTAACAAACATTGCCACCATTGCCAGAAGTGGAGATCATCAGTTTTTTTTCTTTCCTCACGAAGGTGTTTAGAGTCATGAGTGAGAAAAGCTGCTACCTAGTGTAAAAAGCTGCCATAACTGCGTAGCCAGATCTGATCTGTCATAATGACTCAAGTCATAATGCATCTCCTACAACTGCTGAGTTGTTTAGAGAGGATTTTAGTTTGAGGTAGCAGAGGTCGTGTTCATGGGAGAAAAGGTAATAGACTTATATTTCCAGCCCAAGTGGCCTCATTCCTCATCACCAGGTGTGAGACTCAGTGATCATGGCAGAGCCACCATCTTCACTGTGATACCCTTTCACACCCTGTCCCTGTCTGCTCATCCATCCGACCCATCCATAATCCCAGACTCCCATACTTTTGGCTACATCTACCTATTTCCCCACCCTTTCATTCTCCCACTTGTTCCCTTTTGCCCCTAAACCCAAGTCTTCTTCCCCTTAGTTCCACTGCACAGACCCATGCCTATGTCAGGGAGGGAGAAGGGAGCAGATTCTCAAGAAAAATGTAGTGAGTGATAATGAGGTACACAGAGTGCTTGTGCCTGTGACGTCTTTATTAGAAGAAACATAGGGGAAGACCTGGGGGCATAATAAATCTTGGGCTCCCTCACTCCAGCCTGCAACTGACATGGCAGTGATCTTGTCGATTGCATCAGCAGCCTTTAGGAAAAGTATAACAATGTTCTCACCCTCAGATTAATAGCTCTTTCAGTTTCTCTATTTCTCCTCTTGTTTAGAGGTTAATTGTGAAAAGTTAAGAACCCTTTTTTTTTTTTTTTTTTTTTTTTTGAGACAGAGTTTTGCTCTTGTTACCCAGGCTGGAATGCAATGGCGCGATCTCGGCTCACCGCAACCTCCGCCTCCTGGGTTCAGGCAATTCTCCTGCCTCAGCCTCCTGAGTAGCTGGGATTACAGGCACGCGCCACCATGCCCAGCTAATTTTTTGTATTTTTAGTAGAGACGGGGTTTCACCATGTTGACCAGGATGGTCTCGATCTCTTGACCTCGTGATCCACCCGCCTCGGCCTCCCAAAGTGCTGGGATTACAGGCTTGAGCCACCGCGCCCGGCTGTTAAGAACCCTTTAACAGGCATTTTGGAAAATCCAGACTTTGGGACAGTCACAGAACAAACAGTTTTTTTAACAAATAAATTGCAAGAGAAAATATTGAGGAAGATCTATACATGGAAAAAAGACAGAAAAGAAATAAATCAGTTGAAATGTATAGGCATTATTTGGATTCTTATTAAAATAAATACGATTACAGTAGTATGACATTTATTAGAGAAATTAGAAATTTAAATATTAGCTGGACATTTGATATTAAAGAATTGATATTAAGCTTTTAAGTGTGATAGTGACATATGTTATATCTTACAAACGTCAGTCCTTTTAGGGACACATACAAATATTGATGGGTGAAATGAAATAATTTTTGGGATGGGCTTTGAAATAATATGACTGGAGAAAGAGGGTAGGGATCTAGATGAAACAAAATTGTCCACGAATTGATAGTTGTAGAATCTGAGTAAAGAGAACATAGGGTTTTATTATACTATTTTCTCTACTTTTGCATATCTTTGAAGCTTTTCAGAATAAAAAAGTCTCTGTATCTCTGGATAACTTTGTAGAAAGAATCCTCAACAACTAATAATGCAATTCAAAACCCTGTCCATCCCATTAGCATAATAGTCCCCAAATGATGTCTCTAGCATAAAGAAGCTTCCAGGTCTAAAGAACATAGCACATATTGTGGGGTGGATTTTCAATTTTGCAGAAAATGTGTGTTGGTCTGGAGCCTATTCTCTTTTAGGTTTAGTGCTTACAAGAGATCATCCAGATTATTCTATTTGTGTGTGTGTGTGTGCGCGCGTGTGTGTGTGTGTGGCTAATACCCACTTCAGTGCCTTTGAAACGGGGTTGCAACACATGCTACAAGATTATCCCCCTTGTTTATAGAACAGTCCTGGTCCTGAATATTTTGGATAGAGCATGAATGGATGAAATGGAGTTTCATAGGATTTCTCTTCACATAGATAATATTAGCTGAATCCATATTGGGTGTCAGGTGTTAGACTTAGTATTTCACATGCAATATTTCCTGAAATGTTCACAATTATTCTATAGAGAGGTATACTCGTCATACTATCTTTTTTTGAGACAAGAAAATGGAAACTTGGAGAGTTGACATAACTTCTCCCAGGGCACAAAAATAGAAATTAGGATACAGAACCAGCTGGGGCTTGAAACCTAGGTTGCTTGACCCCAAATGCTGAACTCTGCTGCGAATTTCATGGTAATTCAGTTTATTACAGATTAAATTAACTGTAGATCCTGGGAAACATATTTAGGCAAAGGTTAAAAAAGGTTAAAATAAAAACAAAAGAAAAGCCAAATGCCAAAGCTCTAAAGACATCTTCAGGTTTGCTAGAATTTAAAGGTATCTTATGGGGCTGGGAAATGAAGTGGTTGCCATTCTGGGAATGACCTTCCATAAAACTTTCTGGAATCCTCTTCAGAACACCTCACAACTGCATGTGGTACAAATATTTTCTTCCCTTTCTTGGTCATTGATGGTACACATATTTTCTTCCTTTTCTTGGCCATTGAAGACAGAGAAGAGACGGGCTTTCCTGAGCCACAGAAGTTTGCAACCTTGGTGAGGACCTGAGACTTTGTTTTCCGTGGGCACTGTTGCATTGCTATTGGAAGAACACCAGGAGATGCCCAGCTTCTTGACTGTCAGTGTAAGTCTTTCTCCTGGGCATGAGACAGTGGCCAAAGTGAGTTTAGGAGGGAAATAGATCAGTGTTTTGTGAAGGACTCCAGTGTCTTCTAGGTTAGTTTCATTTTGCAGATGATTGGGGAAACAAAAGGCCTGGGAAAGACAAAATGCCCTTCATGGTGGAGGTGGGAGGAATCTTGTAATGCAAATAAAGACCCAAGATGGAGAAGAACTTAAATGCAAACCCATCCTAGAAAATTCTGCAAGGCTGATTTCACAGTTCTCCAGGTGTGCTCATTATTTTTGAATTATTTCCAAGGGGCCTGGTGGAAGACCGAAATAAGCTTGTAACTAGGTGACTATTGCCATGGGATGTTGGTTTCAGTCTATGGACTTGGATAGTGATGCCATTGAGAGGAACTCTAAAACTGGGGCAAGCCAAGCTCAGAGTCATCTGGAAATATGTACCATGCTGGAGTGGATGCAGAATAGATTTCAGAAGGAGACATCCATTCCAAAGACCTAGTATGTGAAATCCCTGCAATAAGGCATATCAGTTCTTTGTCGCTGTCTTGAGGTTACTGGACTAGAATCAAGCACCAGGGGTAAAGAAAAGATCATTTTCTAAGAAACATTCAGATCATTATGAGGAGCAACACTCATCAGCCAATAGGATTCTACTGGCCCATAAACTATTTGTTGGCAGAGGCTCTTCTTTCAAGAGGTGGGACTAGAGACTCAGAACTATTGCTCACTATCCTCCCAGCTCTTGGTATTCAGCTGTTTGTCAGAGCATCTGTTCACAGGAACCTCAACAATTTCTCTAGAGAGCTAACATTAGAAGGGCAATGAGATTTACTCTTTTTTCCCCCCAACCAGAGAGAGGGAGATGAAAAATCTCCTAAGGATTCTTTCTGGATTATTAAGGTAAAAGTTTTAAGCACTGCCTTTATAGGATAGGACTCTCTACAAAATAGTTCTTTCAGCAACAATGGTTCTAGGTTCCTCTTGGTTCTCTGACTCCTCTGTTAATGTGCTACCTCAGAGGAGAATTCAGAGAGCGTATATCTTCCTTCTTGCCACCTTTTAGTTTTAGTTCAATTGCTTATTTTGCCCAATGACCGATACCATAGAAAAACAGAGTTTTAAAGAAAACAGAGCTCTTAAGAGAAGTTGTGCATTTCTCTGTTGGTGTGGACTATCCCATAACTCTGTCTGGGTCTCTTGAATTCATATGCAAATAATTTATCAAGGAATTGCTCTCAGGAGAACAGGTAAGGAAGTGGAGGAACCAGAACAGGGAACAGGAAGAAGCCATTCACATTGCTGTGGCTGCATAACAAATTACCCCAAAACTTAATGGCCTAAAACTATGGCAGCACTCACTTTGCCTGCAAATATGCAATTTGGGCAGAAAGCCATGTGTACAGCTTGTTTCTGCTAACTTGGCATCAGCTAGAATGGCTCAGGGACTAGGGGTGGGATTGTGTAAGACACTCATGTGTGGTGGTGGAATCTGGCTGTAGGGTGATGCCTCAACTGGGGCTGTCAGCTGGAATATCTAAATGTGGCCTATTCATAGAACATAATGTTGAGAGAAAACAAACATGGCAAAATGATACCATTTTCAATATGATACTGCATATAGAAATGTTATAAACAGCCCACTATTATTTATAAATCCATGTATACATAGTAAAAGTATGAAAATATGACTAGATTGACAATAACCTCAAAATAATTATATCTGAGTGATGTAGATTGGCTGTGTCCCCAACCAAATCTCATCTTGAATTGTAACTCCCACAGTTTCCACTTGTTGTGGGAGGAATCTGATGGGAGGTGATTGAATTATGGGGTAGGTCTTTCCTGTGCTATTCTTGTGAGATTGAATATGTGTCACAAGAACTGATGGTTTCAAAACGGGGAATTTTCCTTCACAAGCTCTCTTTTCTTGTCTGCCACCATGTGAGACTTGCGTTTCACCTTCCACCATGATTGTGAGGCCTCCCCAGCCACGTGGAACTGTAAGTCCAATAAACCTCTTTCTTTTTTGAATTGCCTAGTCTCGAGTGTGTCTTATCAGCAGCATGAAAACAGACAAATACACTGGGGGATTATAGAGGTTTGAACTTCATCTGTGATATTTTATGTGTCTAAGAAAGATCAGAATCAAATATGATAAACTATTAACATCTGTTATGTGTGGATAAAGAATCTTTCTATGTGCTATTTTTTCTTTTTTATTATTATGTTTTAATATTATAGAGACAGGGGCTTGCTATGTTGCCCAGGCTGGTTTTGAACTCCTGAACTAAAGTGATTCTCCCACCTCTGCCTCCCAAAGTGCTGGGATTACAGGTGTGAGCCACCATGCTGAGACCAAATTTTTCTTTTTATAAAGGAAAAATTTGGGGAAAAAAGAACACATTTTAAATTGGGATGTTTACATTTATACCACCTAAGAAAAGGCAATAGTGTTGATGTAAAAACAAAACAACAGAGAATGAATTTAAAAAAAGATGAAATAATGGAGTGTAAGGAAGTTAGAAATGAGTTGGAGGTTAAAATCTGTAATGAAGTCATGCAGGATAGTGCACATATGGTACAAAATAAAACTTTTCTCAGAATATGGAGGGAAAAAAGACAAAGATTAAAACAATGAGGGGTAGGGTAGAGATGTAAGCCAGAGGAATGAGAAGAGTGAAAATGACAATTGGTGCCATTGAGGAAGAGCTCACCCTCCGTGTTGCACAAAAGTGGTTATCAAAGATGTAATAAGCAGAAAGTTTCCTGAGGCAAAGAAAGACTTGAATGTAGCTGGAAAGAACTCACAGAGGTCCTGATAAGGTCCATGAAAAGAGGTCTACCCTTAGATTCTTCCAGTGTCTTTCGAATTACGAGGCTAAAAAAATTGGCTGGGCGCAGTGGCTCACGCCTGTAATCCCAGCACTTTGGGAGGCTGAGGTCAGGAGTTCAAGACCAGACCTCTTTTTGTATTTTTAGTACAGATGGGGTATCACCATCTTGATCATCTGGCCAAGATGGTGAAACCCCATCTGTACTAAAAATACCAAAAAAATTAGCTGGGCTTTGTGGCAGGTGCCTTTAATCCCAGCTACTCAGGAGGCTGAAGCAGGAGAATCACTTGAACCCGGGGGGCAGAAGTTGCAGTGAGCCGAGATTGCGCCACTGCACTTCAACCTGGGTGACAGAGTGAGACTCTGTCTCAAAAAAAAAAAAAAAAAAAGGAAACCTCTTTAAGCATCCGGGTTCAAAATTAGTCTACAAAGGAACAAAAATCAGGGTGGCGGCCTCAACCCTAGAGAACTAGAAAGGCTGCTGCCACCTACAGAGTTTTGAAGGTTAAGAATAGGGGACGTCACAACCCAAGAATTGTCTTAATTTGTGAAGACAATATTAAAAATTCTGCAATACTCCAAGTTGTACACAGCTGAAAAAATTACTCAAAGTTTTACTCTAGTCAACTGAGGTATCAAGGTCTTAGAAGCCATGATATAAAAAGATTCACAAATAGCTTCTTATTCTGTTTAGCTTCCATAATAAAAAGTCTAATTATATTGGATATTTTCAAATTATAACCCAGGGTAAAGCTAGGGTCTGTAACACTTCCATTGGTTGTTATTGTTGGTTTTCACTGTTTTTTTCAAAATCAAGAAATACTTGTTTTTGGGTAATATTCTTTACCTCATGGTTCAGATGGAATCGCCTTCTACTTAAAACAATACAACCCACTTCTTTTCTAGTCCAAAAAAGGACCTGCCATATTTAAATGACAGGGCATTGTGTCTGCAGAATTACTAAACTCAGAAAGTATTTTTTTATCCCTCCATTGAAACTGATTTTTATTCAGCAATACAAAAGCATTGCATTGACAAAGAACTTGAGTAATAATTTTATGCTTCTTAGAACTCATTTTGAATGACCTGAGTATATAGGTTTCTTTTTGTAATTATGAAAAATGAATAACCTACCAGTGGCAGATATAATCTGTGATTAAAACCTCCTTTATAACATCTTCCAACTAGGAATTGTGAATGACTCTTCTTGGGTTAATTGTACTTAAAATCAGAATATGTAATATAATCTTAACCATGTTAAATTATGCATAGAAAAAGGACTTTAAAGAAATAAAGTAGTAAATGAGGATATCTGAGTCGTGAGATTCTGGGTGATTTTAATTTTCTTTGTGTATTTGTATATTTATAATAAACTGTATATTTCTTGCCAGAAAAATGAATGCTATTATGAAAATCAGCATATACAATTTTACCTATGGCATATGATAAAATTATGTGACTATTACACATGAGGAGAGGATTGAGGGGTACACTATTGTGTTAAATAAAGAGTCTGCAGTCTTTGGATGTTAGAGCTACAAATGATTTATCTTTTTTTTTTAAAGACTTTATGTGTGGCAAGACTATATGTTTCTTTTCAACTGAAAAAGTTCTTTATTTTACAAATATACTAAAATAAAATATATTTTATGCAATATAGCAATGCTAAAATGGGCATATATAGGAAAGGTATACTATGCTTTCTATTTTTAACTCTTTAAAACTATAGCCCTATCCTCTTGCCAATAAGTTGCTTTTAAAATCAATGACAGTCCAAACAGTAGACTAACACAATAATTTAAATATAAATAATTATAATAAAGCTACTATAACATAAATAAAATATATAATAAAACTAATTTTAATAAACATTATTGTTTTAAGTGAAATAACTATGATAAAATCAACACTTTTAAATACAAGTATTACAATGAAACTGAAGATCTGAATTTCAGACTTGAAATTCTAAACCACAGGGTTTTAGAGAAGAAAAGACTTCTGAGTTGATATCATATCCAACTTCCTTATTTGATGGATGAGCAAACCGAGTGGAGAGAGACGAAATGAGTAGCTCTTGAGTTTCACATTAATTTGCACTGGAACTCAGGGTTGCAGATTCCCTGCACAGTAATTTTTCTTCCCATAACCATGTTCCTAGTGAGGATGGCCTTTGAGTGTGGATACAGAGGAGACTGACATATGCAAAGGTAAACTGGAGACTGTTCACCTGCCCATCTTCCTATACAAAATAAAATGTGGACTATTTTTGTGTTTGCAATTATGTGAAACACCATTTGATTCTCACGTCATAGCTCCATGGCTAAAACTTCTTGATGATCATCTTGAAAGGAGGCAGAAAGTCTCCAATGCTGTCCTTGCTCAGAATGTCACTCTAGAATTTCACTGGAGGAAAATCTAGGAACATTCTGCTGAAAGTTAAGTAGCTTCCAGTATTAAACTATCAACATGTATTTAGTTTCTCAACTATTTTCTAGATTAAAATCAGTGCAAAATTTATGTCAAAAGATATTTCAGGTTTTACTGAACCCATTAGGGTTGCCAAATGTTTTTAAAAAATTGATTAAAGAGTCCGTCTCTAGATTCTAGAGTCTGGAAGACAAGAGGGAGAAGAGTGATGAGGAAAACAATCTTAGGAGCGTGGCAGTGGTGGGCTGGTGCTAATAGTGATTTCATTTGCAGTGGGCAGGCACCAAGGGTATTCTGGGCAAGTCTTATTTCCCAAGGCAATGTATTCTAGTCTTAGGAGAGCACTGTCACAATTTTTTTTGAGATATATTTGAGATTGGACTCTGGCATGAAGTTTTCTGAATATGAAGCAACATAATGACATATTATCTGGAATTTGAGGCTCTCCTTTGATGCAAAAGTGATCAGATTTACCGTTTCCACTAGATGGCATTAGAAACTTCTGAAGCCATGAACTACTTACTAGTCACCTTTGTTAGGCTGTAAATTACACCTGCAGGTTTTAAGAGGCAATTGGCAATCGACTATCTGGTGTGTTTTAACTTTGATGCCAGGTACACGGTTAAGACATTTGTATCAGATCTCACCCTTGACATAAATAGCTTCTGGGATTATCAGAATGTCATTCCTCATCTCATGTTCCAAGCAAGAGTTTTGAAAGCAACATATACCCTCCCCCTCTGTAAATCAAAACCAAGTAATACTAGGTCCTCTTATCCTAGCTAGGCAATCAGTTAAGGGCAAACATATTAGGTAGAAAGTGTAAACAAAAGCTTTTGTTTTCTTAGCATGCGGAGATTTTTTTTTTTTTTTTTTTTTTTTGGTTTCTTTTGCCATATTTCAAACATGAGGGAGAAAAACAACAGAATCCGAAGATTTATCAGCTTCTCTTAGTGGCGGTTTTAAGAAAACTGGATAGGTTTTAAAATTATAAATGAAAACTTCTGGGGTCTAGAATGGATACATGTCCCAGTGTTTCTGAAAAGTCTTTGCCTCTTCAGATGCTCTGTGTAGTTAAACCAGGAAATCGTAGGTTCAGTGTGTGCGTGTGCGTATCTTTTTCTTTTCTCAGTGGTGTGTTTGTGTGCCTGCCACTGTCGCCGCCGCCACCATTGCCTGCTCCCTAGCCTGGCTTTCATCATTTCTTCCTGTTGATTGGTGTCACCTCACATGCTTAGAATGTCTGCCTGTCTGTTCAAAGTGTGAACACATTCCTCAGAATGCTGATCTGTTCGTTTCACACCAGTGTCAAAATGACTTATTAAATTCGGCACCTCCTGATACTCAGTGGCTGATGTGTTGCTGTCCAAACAGTAAATGACAATAAGCATATGCAGCTGGTGGGCCTAGCAAACTCATTTAATTTGATAAAAATGTCACCGCAACATGCTTTAAATCGCTGTCCTTTTCATCATTGCTAATTGCTAGCTATAGACCTTTTTCCTATGCTTAATACAAGTGTTAGAATACTACTCTTTCCAGCCTGATTAAGAATTAAAAAAAAAAATGTAGAATTCCTTTTCAGTGGCAGCATTATTTCATCAAGAGATGGATTTTGCTCTTAATTAGCCAACATGCCACTAGGGAAGCTTCAGAGTCATGGGTGTGAAACAGCCTCAAGCAGGAGATCAATCTAAAGGAAAAAAATGGTGGCTGGGGAATAATTGGCAGCTCTGGTAAACGTGGGCTGGTTATAACAGTGACAATATGTTCCCGTGGAATATCACAAACCTCTCTCTCCTATTTCCAACTTGGCACATTTCAAGCTCAACAAAAGCTGAACAATATATCCCATGGTTATTTGTCTATTGTTTTATATTTTTTTCTTGCTACTTCATTGAGGTTTTTCATGTGTTGGCCTGACAATCTGGACATTTCTCCAGAAAGGATTAGGGGATTAAGAAGGCATACAAATTCAAAAAATAATAATCCTTCAGAGGTTTAGTGCTTAAAAACAGATCTGGAACTGATCTATACACTAGAATTAGGCAACCTGCACTAATTTGCTAAACCCAAAGTTGATTTAATGCCCCCATCACCCGCCACCCACATACCCATACATTGAACTCAAACTTTTTAAAAAAGATGTGTGCCAGATTGAACAGGAACTATTTTATTATACAGGCAAAATGGAGAAAAATTGCAACATAATTTCCCACCCAAACTGAACTGATACTTAATTTGGTTAAAACCTACTTTTTTTTTTCTTTTAAAATAATCTTTCTGTGTGGAGTCTGACTTCTGGAGTGGTTGAGCTCATAGCCATACAGGCCACCAGTCTCTCTGCTCACCGTTAGTACCTCCTCCCAGCAGGAGGCTTTATCTGGGATTTGACTTATGCAAAATGGAATGAACAAAAAAGGGACAATTTGCCTTTCCTCCTGATAGTCTTGTATTTCAGAGCTCGATAGCCTTTGCTAAAAATGGAGCATGGATCCTGGATTAATGTCTACTTTATTTATGTGGTTGAGTGTATTGTTTTCAAGTTGCTTATGGAAGAAAACATCACAATCATTTTGGTGCAAATTCCAAGTGATGTTCCCAGTCAACTTCTATAGTCTTCCTGCTGTGATTGGCCCATCTAAATAAAATAGTCAGTTAAAGACATAGGTAACCTACTTTTAAATACATTTTTGCTTTGATTTTCTGTCTATATCTAAAGTTAAGAGGGACGTTTTGAGCACTGGACTATCTCAGACTGCCAGAGGTCATTTCATTTTCTCCTCTGCTTGTGTGCTAGTGATACCTTTACCACTGGTATATAGAAAAGAAATGTCTTTGTGATATTTCCAGGAAGGCCCATGGAAGCTCTTTTTGCTTAAATTGAGCAATGCCAAAGAGCTCATCAAAATGAATGAGGGCAATGGGAAGTCTGGGTCCTGGCTCTGAACTCTTCCAGATCAACATGGCTCTGCCTGGGCAGTTCCAAATGAGAAGAATCAAAAGTTCTATGCCTTGGTCAATATGGGGGTGGGCTGGAGGGTACCATTAATCATATTAGTGCTCCCAGTAACTGGTTTGGGGTGTTGATGAAAGCGTGTGTCCCATGCCTGGTAGGCACATAGTGGACGGCTTGCCAAGAGGCCCTCTGGTTGACATGCTGGGGCAGAGGGGACTCCCTCAGCCTTTCCTCCCACCCAGGGTTCCCCTAGTCTCAGCTGCGACTCCATGTTACACATTGTGCCTTACATTTCAAGTAGGTTTGGAGCCCAGCTCAGTAAGGTAGCATACTCACATCATCCTGAACCCTGGGTTCTCCAAGTTTTGGACTCATCATAACCCCAGCTCTCAATTATTGACTGGCAGAAACTTTCCTAGAATTTCTATAATTGTTCCCTGAAACAAGTTAGATGATGTTTTTACTGACCACATAAAAATTCTCTTCTCTCTTGCATAAGCAATATATAAATATATTCTCTTCACTTGCCCTGACCTAGTTCAGATCTGCTTCCAGAAGAGTCTACCCTTGTGCCTTGGCCTGTGTGCCTCAGTCTACAGTTTTGTGTACTCTTACACGTACATCCAGGGGCCTGTAGAAATCATCCAGAGTTGTCAGGGTGGGTTCTTTTCCCCAAAGGTGAATGGTGTCACCCAGTGTGTGTCATTCCACGGCTTGCTCTTTTAACTGAATGCCGTATCTGAGAGCTGGACATGTTCTATGGAAATACGGGTCATTCCTCTGAAGGACTGCCTGGGCTTCCATAAAATAAAAAGAGCAGAGTTTGCTTAGCATTTTCTCTTCATTTCATAGATGATAAAACACAGATCCAGGAAGGTTAAGTGACTTATCCAAGGTCTTCCAACTATTAAGCATTAGAGCATGGGTGAGAGCCCAGACTGGGCTGATTCTCCTGCATGCCTGGCTCCTCCCATATCATCAGGTTTCCTTGAGAGGCTGCCTTCTTTCTCTCCTCTGCACTATCCTCTCACCTGCTGTGCTCTCGAAGCTACATTAGGCTTGAGGTTTCTGCCATGAGTGTCCTAATTCCTGGGGCCAGATCTACACTGACCTAGGAAGTACTTGAGAATGAACATTTTGAAAAAACATTTTACACAGTCAGAGGGTGTCTTTCAGCATTTTAAATATTTTATTTCATTTTGCTAACCAGGTAGTTTTATAAACGCTTGGGCTGTCATAGCCTTACAAATCTTCTAAAGATTTTTCCCCAGCAGGGTCTGCTTCCCATATTTAACAGGAAAGTGTGTAGGAGCGATGTGGGGAGCAATTGCTTGGGAGAAATATTGCCCTCACAAACATAAATATGGCAATCACAGTGGTTCCTACGCAAAGGTTTATGGTAGTATCGTGGGTCAACAGGAATTTCTGTTTGTGAAATGGCTGCAACATCAGAATGGGAGGATAGGCTGAGTAACTTGGCTGCTTTATAAATGAAAGGGCTTTTATCCTCCCAAAGCCTTTCATAGTATTTGAGACTCAGTGGCTAGTTCTGAAGAGGATCCATTCTTGAAAATGGCCCATTTAGCAGCACTTTGAGAAGTCATCAGCGAGTACTCAAGGATGGACTGTCTCTGAAAAAAAAATGTTGTTAAAAAAGCCCTGTTTGTAAATTCTGCTTACCCATAGAGTGAACTAATTTTTTGCATCTCAGTACTTTGATTTGGAACTTCACATAGATGTATTTGAACATAAAATTTTAAAGCCATTGTTGCCCCAGCTATGTGCTACAGACGCCCCCTCCCCCACCACCGACCGACCACCTGGTTAGTTTTCTGAGAGTTTCTGCGGGAAAGGTTTACAATGGCTGGTTCCTGGTTTGATGTCATATCGATAAATTATGGTGCTTTAAACAGATGTGATCTCACAGCGTGGAATTCTTCAGGGTAAAGCTCATGAAAAGGTTTTTTCCCCCTCTTGGTTTCATTGTAGTTTTGTTGTTTGGAGGTTTTATGTTGTTCATTTAGTTCCCTGGCTTTTGGGGTTTTATAGTCATATTTCCTTTGTTTAATATAATTTCTTTTTTTCTTTTAGCTATTTTTGTTAGGGTGCCCAGAGGCTTCAGTTATGAGTGACTGTAAAGTAAAATATATTATGATTATTACAATGATAAAGTATGAGCTTTTAAGAGTCTGCTTATATTGACCCATATATTCTCTTTTTTCCTCTCTCCAAGATACACACAGAGGCACATTGGAAACACAGCAGAAAACGGCTGCCAATTTAAAACCAGAAGTTAAGAAGAGCAAACTCGAATGTACAGCAAGAGAGCTTCAGGCTGGACTAGCTTCCAGCAGAAGTGGAACTAGAAACCTTGGATTCTATTGCCTCTTCTCTGTGACGTGGGGAAATATGTCAGTATCTGAACTTGAACTTGGTCATTACTGCTCATTTCCTAACCTTTTCCAAGCCACGTAACTCCCTTGAGGCTTAGTTTTCTCATCTGTGAATTGTGGGATGATATGTTCATGAGGTTGCTGTAAAGACTGAATGAGATAATGTGTATAGAAGCACCAAGCATGGCCTCTGGCATACAATAGGTGCTCAATAAATATGAACTGGAGTACACATGCACTCTGCTCCCTCCTGCTCCCTCCTAGTGCCTGGCCTGGCTCTGGGCTCCCTGGGATATGGTAGGTTACCAAAGCAGGCACTAAGGCATGTCTACTCTTGGTACCTTATTACCTAGGTTTCCCGTGCCACTTGTTTCATTCTAGACACAGATTTCAGGCTTCCTTCCAACAGAACCTCACTTCTGCTAGCTGTCATGTTCAAAAAGGGACTGATGACCACTCAAGCGTGATATGATAGTGATTTATAAATGTCATTCCTCCAGACAGCATTTGGATTATTACAGTTTTTATTTGCTTTTATTCGGCACTAAAAAGGCATTGAGAGCCAAAGGAAAGTCTCTTTAATGGTGGGATTTAGGCATTATGGCACTTTTCCTTATGGAACAGAAGGGTTTTCATCCTGAAACCCTCTATGTAATACCCCATAGGTCACTGCTGAGTCTCTCTACTCATACTGATCTCTTTCTCACTGGGTTGAAATAGTGTTCTCCCAAAATTCATGCTGGAACCTGTAAATGTGATCTTATTTGGAAATAGGGCTACTGCAGATATAATCAAGTCAAGATGAGATCATATTGGACTAGGGTGAGACTTCACTTCAATATGACTGATATCCTTATAAGAAAAAGGAAATTAGGCCGTAGACATAGACTCACAAGGAATCAGGCCATTTGAAGACAGCAGCAGAACTAGGAGTGAAGCATCTACAAGCCAAGGAATGACAAAGTTTGCTGGCAACCACCAGAAGCTGGGGAGGCAGGGAAGGATTCTCCACTAGGGCCTTCAGAGGAGACATGGCCTGGGAAACACCTTGATTTCAAACTTCTAGCCTCCAGGATTTGGAAAGAATAAACTTCTGTTGTTTTAAGCCACCTAGTTTGTGGTATTTTTTTTTTTTTTTTTTTTTTTTTTTGAGATGGAGTCTTGCTCTGTTGCCCAGGCTGGAGTGCAGTGGTGTGGTCTGGGCTCATTGCAACCTCCACCTCCCAGATTCAAGTGATTCTTCTACCTCAGCCTCTCAAGTAGCTGGGATTATAAGCATATGCCACCATGCCCAGAAAATATTTTGTATTTTCAGTAGAGAGAGGTTTTCACCATATTGGCCAGGCTGGCCTCAAACTCCTGACCTCAAATGATCTGCCCATCTCAGCCTCCCAAAGTGCTGGGATTACAGGAGTGAGCCACCGCACCCAAACTAGTTTGTGGTGCTTTCTTACAGCAGCCCTTGGAAACACACTTGACTGAGCAGGATGCTTGCTGGATGGCCTAGTGAGGCCAGCCACAGGGAGGGGTGAAGTGGAGATTTTGATGGCAGGTAGCTAATGTTGGCTAGGACTGTGCTTGGCATGTATAGCAGGAGGAATGCGCTCTTCAGGTGGAGCAAGGGTGGGTGTAGGTTGTGTGGTGGACAGTGTTACAGGGGTATCTTAGAGTAAAGAACGTGCTGTGAGAAACTACCTGTGTTCAACAGGAGTGTGCCTCATTTTAGAAAAAGAATGCACTTGGAAGTATTTCAGGGGAGCTAAATTTTTCCTGACTTCTCTAGGAGAAAGTGAAATTGAAGAGATCACTGAAATTTCAATAAAATAGAAATCTCCTTGTAAAGTGAAAATCCACCCCATCCCAACCTAGGTATTTTTTATTTTGGAAGTTCCATCCCTATGCTTGTGAAAGCAAGGCCTTCCTGAAATGCAAGGTATCTCCTTCTGAGAGTCCAAGAAGATTTGGGAGAGGGAAGGGAGGCTGACTTTCACTCATTTGCTAGAGACAAGAAAAAAAAAAATCATACAACTCTTCTAATTTAAGAATTCTAGAGTAATCTCTTTAAACACTTGAAAATTCATTTCTGAATGTTAAGGAATAGAATTTAGCAAGAAGAGGCTATTGTGTGTCAAAATAGAGGAGGGGCGTACTTGATCATTTGAAATAGCAGAGAAAAACAGTGCTGTTGAACCATCCATTCAACAAACGCTTCCAAGACACTCAGTTGGGCACCTAGGGAGAAAGATACTAATAAGCTTGATCCCTGCCCTCGATGGCATGGTTAATAAGATGGTTTGTGAGGGAATAGACAGATTTGTAAATATGTAATCATAGCAATAGCTAACATGTTTGAACACCTACAAAATACTAGGTCCCATGCCAAGTTCTATACATGCAAGACAGCATCATTTATCCCTCCATAACCATATGAGTTGGTTCTATTACTCATCCCATTTTCCAGATGAGGGCACTGAAGTTTGGAGGGAATAAATAACTTGCCTAGTGTCATTCACCTAAGGAAGTGGCAGAGCTGAGATTCAAACTCTACTCTGAGGCCCTGAAGACTCTACTCTTCATCCTGACAAGTGGTTGGGATGTATCTGTTGAGTGGGTCCAACAGCCAGACTCTTTGTGTTCAAATAGCATATACTTACCTGCCGTTAACTTGCCCTTAAGCAAATTACTACTAGGTTTCGTCGATGAGGTTATAGAGTTGTTGTGAGAATGAAGTGGCCTAATGCAGACCAGGTGCTTAATGTAGCACCTGACATAACAAAGACAGTCACAAAATAGCAGCTTTTGTTACTACATGGACAGGGGCTACTGCAGATGATGCCCAGAGAGCTGTGAAAAATGAGGGCTCCCGGCTGCTCTCAGTTGGGACAGCAGGACACAGCTTGCAGATTAGAGTCTGCCCCCTTCTGCATTGTACTTTAGTCCTTCTCTAGGAATGGATCAGGACAAAAAGGGAAGTTAAAAGGGAGGCTTGTGTGTATGGAGCTTCGGAATGGTGGGCGAGGGGTGCGTGCTGAGGTGAGGGGACAAACATCAGTAGGTTGACTTTTATAGAATCCCATTTTAAAAGTGATATTTAATGGCTTCCGTGGGTCTCTTTAAACGAATTCCACCATATTATTTGGTAGATAGGCCAAATAATGGGCTGAGGATGCAGGTATGCTAGTTAAGTTCCCTAGCAGAAGTGCTCCCAGGCTAGGGGGGTTAAGGGGATTAAGAGCTTGTTGAAAGTGCAGTGCTGTATGGTAGCCGCCAACAGTTGGAAACACCTTACCTCAAATCATTTGAATGCAAGAATACGAAAACAAAGTTAGTTCTTTGAAAACAGCAATGGTTTCTGAAATGGTTCTGAGAAAACAGCAGGTGAATTTATATGATAGGATATTTTTCTTGAGACTGAGAATAGTCTAAAGCTGCTGGTTCTGGTGGCATTTTGAAGTGCAGAGCCTTGAACTTGAAGCCAGTGCTTGGCTGACTCCTATGTAACCTTCAAAATTTGGCTCAAACATCACCTCCTCTAGGAAGCCTTCCCTGAACTCCTTATCTATGCTCTCAAAGCACATTCTGAACACCTCTATTGTAGCATTCACCGTATTTTGTTGGAGTGATCTTTTCAGAAAATTTTTCTCCTAATTTCCACTTCTGTCTTATTTCTAGCACTATGGACTTGGCACACAGTAGGTACCCAAGCTAGTCAAGCTGAAGTAGATATTACTAGGTTACAAGGAGAAAAGAAGGGGGAATGAAGACAGAAAGGGAGGACTCTAAGGCTGCCGGCAACAGTCTTTCATTTCATCATCTTATATCAAACAGACCCTGGCTCCACATATTTGAATTTAAAATCCAATGTATTGTCAATCTATCCCCTTTTATAGAATAATTCTTTATTCCCCATCCAGACCTGGAAAAACCACAAACCTCAGGCAGTTCATGTTACTTTCTTCGAAGCAAAGCAAGCATGGCTGGCTTAGGTTCAAGAGAAGGGAGGGAAATTGATCCATCTTTCCTTTCCTACCCTCCAAGAAAAAAAGGAGACCAGTTCAGCTTAGGCAAGATCCCCTGTCAAGCAGGGACCAACAGCTTGCAAAGAGTTTCTATACTGTCCAGGTCAATGGTGCCACCCTTTGTCTCTGTAACCTGCTTCTCCAACATGGTGGGTGATGGGGAAATTTTGCACAAACACTTTCTGATCAGCTGTGTCATCTGGGGGCAGCTCTACCATCTGTGCCTGAGATGTCAAAAATAATGCTTCTAAGTATCTTCTCAGGCAGCTTGGGATGATTTCAAACTTAAGAAAAGACACAGGGTAAAAAATTATATACCATTCTAAATCAGAGCAGACAGGCTGTAAAGTTCTAGATTTTGTTTGAAATTTCTCTTCAGTGTAGAATAGCATCTTTACTCTGTATTGACAGAAACAGCCCTTTCCTTAATATAAGCCAAGACACAGCCATAAACCAGGCCAACAGGTATAATGTATTTGGCATGTATTGTTATTTGTTACCAGGAGGGCTTATAGCCCACAAATCACCCTAAACAGATGAACTCTAAATGCCTGGATTACTAACAGCTGTAAATTTAGACGTACCCAACTTGTCTTTGTTAGAATGAACCCAGAGCACATGACTTTCCTACCCTGACGGTTGGTTATTGCTGCCCTAGTCTTTGATGGAGATTAAAAAACAAACAAACCTGATTGCAATGGTGCTTTGGAACCCCTACATCCTAAACTCCTTTGGGGGAGATCTGAGAGTGGCCCCAGGGCCCTCTGCAGCCAAGTCAGCCTCCCGAGCTGGCTAACGGCTGGTGAGTTTCTTTCTTGAGTTTTGGTGGAGGTGACCACTATGGTGTCAAGAATATAGACTTGGGAACAGATAGACTTGGGTTCAAATTCCAACGCTACCACTTATGAATTGAGGGACTTCAGCCCTCATCCAGTTCTCTTCTTCATTATTTATTTTCTCTTCTTCAATGGAGAATACTTTGACATGTTTGAAGACTTAAACAACAGAAGGATATGTGTGCTCAGAATCTGTTCTGTCCTCTGTCCTTATCCATTGTGCTCACCTAACCCTGACCATTGTCCTTAGATTCTTTCTCATTGTTCCTTCTGGTGCTTTTTATGCAAACGAAAGCAAATGTATTATATATATATAATTATTTTTCTTCTTTCCTTCCTCAAAAAGCATCCTATTATATACATTGTCCTGAACATTGTCTTGTTCTTTTTCATTTATAGTATCAGAACACACAGATCTTCCTTATTTCAAAAAAAATTTTAATTATTATTATTTTTTGAGATAGGGTGCTCACCCATAACAGTGAGCTTCCCCTCCTGCCTCAGCTTCTGAAGTAGGGGTGCACCACCATGACTGGCTAATTAAATTTTTTTTTTTCCGTAGAGACAAGATCTTGCCATGTGGCCCAGACTGTCTTCCTTATTTTTCACAGATGCAGATTATTCTATAGCATGAATATATCATAGTTTATTCAACCAGTACCACATTGCATGGTTTCTAGTCTTTTGCTATTGGAAATAATGCTAACAATGAACATCCTGGGTTGTATGTCCTATGTTAACTGGCATGCCTGTAGGAATACCTCTGCCGATACAAAAGATAAATGCATCTGTCATTTTAGTAGAGCTGGAATCATTTGGTTCTAACTTCTTGAAGAATTTGCTTTAACTGAATGATGATTGGAATGATGCTATTATCTCATATTAAAGCATATTGTAACAACAAGTCATCCAAAACTTATTGTATTTACTCCCGGGTAGTACAATGCTACTTGATCATGGAGTGAGCATGGACTTGAGTCAGATCATCCTGTGTTTTGAATCTTAGCTCCACCACCTACCAGATGTGCTATGTTGGATGCACCACCACAGGTTTTAAGTCTGCCTGTTAATTTGGAACAGAGTTGACCTCTTAGTGGGTGCTTAATAAATATTCCTTGGTTGAGTTCTGTAGGGACACTGTTGAAGATGCTGCTGCTTGGTTCATTTCATGTCTTCTTCATGAGGACCCTGGACCAAATCTCTTACTAGTCTGTCTCAGGGTTGAGTGTACTTCTAAACAAGTGGGGTTTGATTTTATCCCATGAACACTGTGGATCGTGCAATGGATTACGTTTTTCTCTTTTCACTTTGGCTGCTAAGAGGCTCAGAACCAAATTTGCTGTTATCCTCTAGCCAGTATCCAGTTTTTTAGGGCAGACATTTTTTAAACCAGTGTTTCTCAAACTTGACTGTACAGCTCAATCACCTGGGACACTTGGAAAAATTCCAATGGCTAGATCATACCCCATATTAATTAAGTCAGGACCTCTGGGGGTAGAACTTAGACGTCAGGACTTTTTTTTTTTGAGAAAGAGTTTCACTCTTGTCACCCAGGTTGGAGTGCAATGGCGTGATCTCAGTTCAGGGCAAACTCTGCCTCCTGGGTTCAAATGACTCTCCTGCCTCAGTCTCCTGAGTAGCTGGAATTACAGGCACCTGCCACCACACCTGGCTAATTTTTGTATTTTTAGTAGAGACAGGGTTTCACCATATTGGCCAGGCCGGTCTCAAACTCCTGACTTCAGGTGATCCACCCACCGTGGCTTTCCAAAATGCTGGGATTACAGATGTGAGCCATAGTGCCCAGCTGGCATCAGTACTTTTTAAAGCTCCTCGGGAGATTCGAAGGCACAGACAAGGTTGAGGACAGGTATTCTAAGCTAAACATATCCCTGCTTTTTCTTAATTTTCCTTTTCTTATTTTTCTTTCATAGTAATGTATATTAGTTCTCTTATTTCCTGCATTGCTCCCATCGTCTTCCATGTAGAAAATAAAACTTGGCTTCTTATAAGTCATTGGCAACAAGATGCTGGAGAATAAAGCAAGCAAGGGAACAGAGAAGGAAATCAGGTATGTCACTAGGGGAAAAATCATTTATTCATTTATGCATGCATCATTCATTTATATTCAACAAATATTTATGACATGCTGTGGGCTCAGCTCCATGTTTTGGGGGTGGGAATTACCTCTCTGGTGAAAATCATGTCTAAGAGAGATTTTTTTATTGCATTTTAGGTTTTGGGGTACATGTGAAGAACACGCAAGATTGTTGCATAGGTACACACGTGGCAGTGTGATTTGCTGCCTTCCTCCCCTTCACATATATCTGGCATTTCTTCCCATGCTATCTCTCCCCAACTCCCCACCCCACTGCTGTCCTCATTCATAGGCGGGTGTTGAACAATGAGAACACATGGACACAGGGAGGGGAGCACTACACACTGGGGTCTGTTGAGGGGAAATAAGAGAGATTCTTTCTAGAGAATATGTTTTTTAGGTGTATGATGATTTCAGGTTGTTTAATAGGAACTGTGCTTCTGACATTTCTTTTCCCCTCCAGGGAGAAACTTGGCATTTGCCCAGAGAAACATCCTAATGTGTACCACAGCAGGGCATAGTAAAGAACCTAGAAACCTGTCAGTCACTAGGTGTGTTGGCCCCCAGAAAGCCAAGCATTTGTCTGATGAAGCATAGAGTGGACTCTGGCTTATATCTTTCATCACTTGGCCGGGTCCTTCATCCGATGAAAAGGTAGCAGCTGAGAGCATTAGCAGAAACAGTTGACAGGCTAAGCTTTCTATGAGAGCTACAGACTTAATTGAGGAGGGCTGGGAGTCCAGGTGTGAGCTGTCAGGAGAAGTCCACTTGCGGCAACAGCGGCAGTGATCCTCATAAACACAGGCCCACCGTGCTCAGAGCCCCGTTTTCCCACTTACACTGGTCAAGATGCACCCTGGCTGTGTGCAGACCCCAGAGAGAACAGCCTGATAGAGGCAACACTGGCCCAGAGGCCAGCCAAGGAGGGAGAAACGGCAAAGCAAAGAGGACTGAAGATATGAAGACACAGATCTTTACTGAGAAGAGCGCTTCATAGAACAAAGACATATGGGCGGGAAGGTGACATGCCTGTAAGTATTCAAACACCAAGTCCAGCTTCCTGGTTTCACCTATGTTATCAGAAGCGTACAGATTCTAGGCTGGAGGGCTACTTTTGTTCAATAAGTGAAAAAACAAAAATTCATTAAGCCTCCTGAAATTATTGCTGAATTCAGGGATGAGGGCAGCTTCGATTTCTTCTCTGAACATGGAATTGTTTGCTGGATTTTGCAGGCTTGGCTCCTTGACTTCAGCAGTACAGTCGTAGAAACAGGCCAGCAGCAGCGGCCACACCTAAGCTGGGTCACACCTTTCTGGCAGGTGTCCCTGCCAACATGGAAAAACCTGAGACGCTCCCCAGTGGGTGCAAATATGTGGGAGAAAATTGAATAAAATTTCCCCTGGGGTGCCCCTCAGGAAGCATGCTTCCCCCTCCACTCTCCTTTGGTTCTCATCTTCAGTTCTTCTGTGTCCAGGCAAACCTTTATGTTGTTAAAAATGAAATGAGACCTGAAAGGAAAGCAGGGAGCAGTTGTGGCCAAAGATGACACTGAGAAAAGGTGGAAATTGGTGGCAGCATCAGGCCTCCCCCTGCTAGAGTCCGCAACCTTGAAATGAGCAGGCAGAAAGTCACTGCGAGGAAAACAGCTGCAAGTTGCTCAGTCACTGGGTCCCAACACAGGGCATGCCGGTGCCGAACAGACTGCAGAGCAGATCCAGGCTCTCCTCCCGACTCTCCCACCCCTTCCTCTTCTTCAGGGGCCTCCACAGGTCCCCATCCCCAGCACGTACCCACGCAATGCACAGGCCCTTCCCCAGTTCTGGAGGGATTTATGCCTTTTGGAGGAGCAGGTTTTAAAGCCAAAAGGGTTTTTTGGTGATGTGCAAAGCCCAAAGATGGCACCATGGCCTGGTTGCTGGGTGCAAGCTGGTGTGGCTCAGACTCACTGGCCACAGGGGTGGGGGGGCTTTCCCTGCATCCTAGGTGGGCCAAGTCACCTCAGGGGAGTGCTGAGCTGAGTGGATGCTCATGTTTCCTTCCTCAAGGGGCAAGTGCTACAGGGAGAGGAGGCTCCCGGCTGACACCCTTTAGGAGGCCTGGAATTGGGGCGGCTTTTCCTGACAGAAAGCTGTCTGGCTCACTGAGCTGGGCTCTGCCAAAAAGCCATCTGAGCCCTGGCTTTCATGCTAACGTAAGGAAGTGATTATGACTGGAAACTTGAACTTGGAATGTGGTCTCTCCAGGCCCAGGGTACTTCTAGTGCACCTCGCTGGGTAAAACAGGCTTTCTCAGCTGCCTGGGCAGCCTTGCCATGGAGTGGGAAGAGCCCAGAGCTGCGAGGTGTGAGCTGTGGGCCTGGCCTGGCCTGTCACCCTCGGTGTGAGGAGACAGTGCCCTCAGCATGTCTGGGCCTCACAGGAGGGTCTCAGCCCCTTTCTACCTCAAGAAATTGTGTGTAATCAAGTCTGTTATTCATTTGGTGTCATTCTTTCCCTGTAGTTTGTGTAGAAGGGAAGTGGAGTTGTGGTAAAAAGACACCCGGCGTAGCCAAAACACACATACACAAAACCCCCGGGCATCTCTCAGTTGAGTCTCGCTTGTCAGAAAGTGCCGCGAAAGGACAGCTTGATTTTTCTTTATGCTGCTTGTCTGCAAATGGCACTTGAGCTAAAATATTCCCTTTCATCTTTGTGACAGAAATATGATTCGGTAATTCTTTGTGAAAATGTAGATGATACGCTGCCGTAGTTACAGTGAGTTAGGTTTAAGTGGCAAATGCCTACTGATAAAGACTTAATTAAAGACACAATAGCAGTGGGAGGTCATTATCGTAATTACAGCCCCGGCTTTATTGTTGGGGTCCAGTACTGAATTGTAGCAGCACATTACCACTACATAGTGTCTTGGTCTGATGAGGCTGTGATCCAGCACAGTGTACTGAGACTTTCACTTGCCATGGGATCGGGGCTTTCTGCAGTTGCCCTGGTTCCACTTTGTTTTCGTGTAGGCTTTGTGCCTTACTTAAAATCCGTGATAAAATAAATCGGTAATCTCATAGGGGTACGTTCTGTTTCATCTTTTTCTGGACACATATTAGACTGGCACCAGGGGCATGTGGAGGATTATGAAGGTGCCCTGGAACTTCTTTTACGGCTGCACACCTGTAAGCCTAATCTTGAGGAATGCTGAAACCCTGGAGAGAAAAATCTAGTGAGGCCAGCAACTTTCTCATGTCCTGGGATAGGACGATGGCTGGTGCCATGTGAAGGTCTGCGAGGGCTTGACTTTGGTTGGCTGTGAAGTACATGAAGCTGTTGTCACTCATTTCTGAGCAAAGAGGTACAGCTCTCGGCACCTCCTGAGGGCCTCTTCTTCCAGGTCTGTCACATGACTTTGAGGGCACTGCTTCAGGCCAGACTGCAGGCAGAGTGCCTTTGTGGATTTCAGGACAAACCTCATGCTTGCATGACGGGGGCAGAGCCTTGAACTGGGTTGTCATGCAGGTTGAAATGTTGGTATCAAAGAACAAGAGTCATTAGCAGTTTGCTAATGTGGTTAAGAATATTGCTGGCATCATTACAAATGATGGGAACAATAGTCACTGGGGTCTCCCAAAGAGGGGAGGGAGAGAGAGGGGAAAAAGTTAAAAAACAACCTATCAGGTACTATGCTCACTACTTGTGTGACAGGATCATTCATACCCCAAACCTCAGCATTATGCAATGCAAGGTACCCATGCAACAAGCCTGCACATGTAGTCCCTGCATCTAAAATAAAAAATAAAATAAAAAAAGAATATTGTCAGCATCATTTTTGAGTTATCCTCAACTGAATATTGTAAGGGAGGGGTAGGTTAATCATGAAGGTGCATCTAAATGGCGCCTTCTGCCTCTTAGAAGTCTGGGATAGTAATTTGTGGGTTATTAGACATCTGCTTATCAGCTGAAGTTGTAGAAGGTCTTACCCTTTTTCCTAAAATCACTGCCCGTAGACATCATCTTGCCTAATGACTCTTCAACAGGCATTTCTGCCCCTGACTAGGGCTAATGAGATGTCAGATGAGGCTCATTTAGAATGATTTTAGAATATCCAGAAAATATGCCTCAAAAATATCTTCCCTGCTGTTTTGTGGCTATGACAGAAATTGTCCCAGTAGCAATCCTTTGGGTTATATTAGAAGTTATGAACATCTGTAAGATGAATAACAGTATGGCCCAGAAGGTGTTCCTTGACCCTATCATAGGAGTGCTAGGTCATCAAGGATCAGACTAAATAAGACCTTTACATGTCCTCCAAGGTCCAGGATCCTGACACCTCTTGAGCTTCTTGTCTGGTTCCCGACTTCATTGTTGGTTGAGACTCTGGCTCTTGGCTCCTCCACTTGGCTCTTGGCCTGTCCCAGCCTCCTGGTTGGAATTAATTTTGGCTTTGCTTGATTGACTCATCTGCTGTCTCCTGGACTGACTTTGATGTGTGGCTTTGTCTCTTCTGGCACCCACCTTCAGCAAGTCTCAGCCTTGAGTTTTACCACATCTCACCAGTGCTTAGGGCCTTGGTGTAAAGTGCCAATAATCCTCAAGGGAGTGGCTCCCCTACTTGGAACCCTTTAAGGGATTGGATTCCAAAAGGCAAAGTATTAGATCCTTGGGGAGTGGGACTGGGATGATAGATGGGGGAGATGATATTGAATAGCTGGGGACTTCAACATTTCACTTTCAGCAATTGATAGAACTAATAGAAGATCAGCAAGGGTACAGAATAAGTGAAAAAATCATCAAATAATAGGATAGAATTGACATTTATAGAATACTTCACCCAACAAGAGTAGAATTTGCATTCTTTTTAAGTACCCTCAAAACAGTCATTAGGATAGACTGTATCCTGGATCATAAAACAAGTTAAAATATTTAAAAGGATTGCAATTGTATGGAGTATATTCTTGAAGCATAATAAAATCAAACTAGAAATTGATAGAGGAAAGCCAAAGTGAATCCATGGATCGAAAAAGAAACCTTAAAGGAAATTTAAAAAATACAACCAAATAAAAATGAAAAAAACAACAAATCAATATTTGTGAGACGCAGTGTTGAGAGGAAAATTTATAACACCAACTGCTTATGTAAAAAAGATAAAAGATTTCAAATCAATAACCTAAGTTCTCATCCCAAGAAACTAGAAAAAGAGCAAAACAAGCCCAAAGCAAATCAAAGGAATGAAATAATAAAGAACAGAAATCAATAACACTGAAAACTGGAAAACAATACAAAAAAGTAATGAATCAAAAAACTAGTTATTCAAAAGAAATTAATGAAATTGATAAATCTCAAGCAAGATTGACAAAAATTAAAAAAGAGAAAATACACAAATAACCAATATCAGGCATGAAACAGAGGCTATGACAACAGATCCTGTAGCTATTGAAGGGATAATAGGGGAATATTATGAACAAATTTATGCTCAGAAATGAGAAACTTAGAATTAGACCAATTCCTTAAAAACCACAACTTACTGAAATGCAGCCAAGATTAAATGGGTAACATAAATAGTTGCATAACTATTTAAAAATTAAATTTGTAATTAAATAGCTACTGAAAAAGAAATATCCAGGCCTAGATGAAAGGACTTAACTAGAAGATTTTTATCAAACATTCATGGAAGGATTAATACCAATTTTTTATTTTATTTTATTGCATTTTAGGTTTTGGGGTACATGTGAAAAACATGCAAGGTTGTTGCATAGGTGCAAACGTGGCAGTGTGATTTGCTGCCTTCCTCCCCTTCACCTATATCTGGCATTTCTCCCTATGCTATCCCTCCCCAACTCCCCACCCCCCCGCTGTCCCCCCCACTCCCCCCGACAGACCCCAGTGTACAGTGCTCCCCTCCCTGTGTCCATGTGTTCCCATTGTTCAATACCCATTTATGAGTGAGAACATGCGATGTTTGATTTTGTGTTCTTGTATCAGTTTGCTGAGAGTGATAGTTTCCAGGTTCATCCATGTCCCTACAAAGGACGCGAACTCATCGTTTTTTATGGCTGCATAATATTCCATGGTGTATATGTGCCACATTTTTCCTGTCCAGTCTATCATCGATGGGCATTTGGGTTGGTTCCAGGTCTTTGCTTTTGTAAACTGTGCTGCAATGAACATTTGTGTGCATGTGTTCTTATAGTAGAACGATTTATAATCCTTTGGATATATGCCCAGTAATGGGATTGCTGGGTCAAATGGAATTTCTATTTCTAGGTCCTTGAGGAATCACCACACTGTCTTCCACAATGGTTGAACTAATTTACACTCCCACCAACAGTGTAAAAGTGTTCCTATTTCTCCACATCCTCTCCAGCATCTGTTGTCTCCAGATTTGTTAATGATCGCCATTCTAACTGGCGTGAGATGGTATCTCAATGTAGTTTTGATTTGCATTTCTCTAATGACCAGTGATGATGAGCATTTTTTCATATGTTTGTTGGCCTCATGTACGTCTTCTTTTGTAAAGTATCTGTTCATATCCTTTGCCCATTTTTGAATGGGCTTGTTTGTTTTTTTCTTGTAAATCTGTTTTAGCTCATTGTAAATTCTGGATATCGGCCCTTTGTCAGACGGGTAGGCTGCAAAAATTTTTTCCCATTCTGTTGGTTGCCGATTCACTCTATTGACTGTTTCTTTTGCTTTGCAGAAGCTGTGAAGTTTGATTAGGTCCCATTTGTCTATTTTGGCTTTTGTTGCCAATGCTTTTGGTGTTTTGGTCATAAAGTCCTTGCCTACGCCTATGTCCTGAATGGTTTTGCCTAGGTTTTCTTCTAGGGTTTTTATGGTGTTAGGTCTTATGTTTAAGTCTTTAATCCATCTGGAGTTAATTTTAGTGTAAGGTGTCAGGAAGGGGTCGAGTTTCTGCTTTCTGCATATGGCCAGCCAGTTTTCCCAACACCACTATTGAACAGGGAATCCTTTCCCCATTGCTTGTTTTTATCAGGTTTGTCAAAGATCGGATGGTTGTAGATATGTTGTGTTGCCTCTGACGCCTCTGTTCTGTTCCATTGGTCTATATCTCTGTTTTTGTACCAGTACCACGCTGTTTTGATTACTGTAGCCTTGTAGTATAGTTTGATGTCCAGTAGTGTGATGCCTCCCGCTTTGTTCTTTTTGCTTAGAATTGACTTGGCTATGCGGGCTCTCTTTTGGTTCCATATGAAGTTTAAGGTGGTTTTTTCCAGTTCTGTGAAGAAGGTCATTGGTAGCTTGATGGGGATAGCATTGAATCTATAAATTACTTTGGGCAGTATGGCCATTTTCACAATATTGATTCTTCCTAACCATGAACATGGAATGTTTCTCCATCTGTTTGTGTCCTCTCTTATTTCGTTGAGCAGTGGTTTGTAGTTCTCCTTGAAGAGGTCCTTTATGTTCCTTGTTAGTTGTATTCCTAGGTATTTTATTCTCTTTGTAGCAATTGTGAATGGCAGTTTGTTCTTGATTTGGGTCTCTTTAAGTCTGTTATTCGTGTATAGGAATGCTTGTGATTTTTGCACATTGATTTTGTATCCTGAGACTTTGTTGAAGTTGCTTATCAGTTTCAGGAGATTTTGGGCTGAGATGATGGGGTCTTCTAGATATACAATCATGTCGTCTGTAAATAGAGACAATTTGACTTCCTCCTTTCCTAATTGAATACCCTTTATTTCTTTTTCTTGCCTGATTGCTCTGGCTAGAACTTCCAGTACTATATTGAATAGGAGTGGTGAGAGAGGGCATCCTTGTCTAGTGCCAGATTTCAAAGGGAATGCTTCCAGTTTTTGCCCATTCAGTATGATATTGGCTGTTGGTTTGTCGTAAATAGCTTTTATTATTTTGAGATACATTCCGTCGATACCTAGTTTATTGAGAGTTTTTAGCATAAAGGGCTGTTGAATTTTGTCGAAGGCCTTCTCTGCATCAATTGAGATAATCATGTGGTTTTTGTCTTTGGTTCTGTTTATGTGGTGAATTACATTTATAGACTTGCATATGTTGAACCAGCCATGCATCCCCGGGATGAATCCTACTTGATCATGGTGGATAAGCTTTTTGATGTGCTGTTGCAATCGGCTTGCCAGTATTTTATTGAAGATTTTTGCATCTATGTTCATCATGGATATTGGCCTATAGTTTTCTTTTCTTGTTGAGTCTCTGCCGGGTTTTGGTATCAGGATGATGTTCTTCTGATAAAATGATTTGGGAAGGATTCCCTCTTTTTGGATTATTTGGAATAGTTTCAGTAGGAATGGTACCAGTTCCTCTTTGTATGTCTGGTAGAATTCGGCGATGAACCCATCTGGACCTGGGCTTTTTTTGGGTGGTAGGCTCTTAATTGCTGCCTCGACTTGAGACCTTGTTATTGGTCTATTCAGGGTTTCGACTTCTTCCTGGTTTAGGCTTGGGAGGAGGCAACTGTCCAGGAATTTATCCATTTCTTCCAGGTTTTCTAGTTTATGTGCATAGAGTTGTTTGTAATAATCTCTGATGATGGTTTGAATTTCTGTGGAATCTGTGGTGATATCCCCTTTATCATTTTTTATTGCATCTATTTGGTTATTCTCTCTTTTCTTTTTTATTAGTCTGGCTAGTGGTCTGTCTATTTTGTTGATCTTTTCAAAAAACCAGCTCCTGGATTTATTGATTTTTTGTAGGGTTTTTCGTGTCTCTATCTCCTTCAATTCTGCTTTGATCTGAGTTATTTCTTGTCTTCTGCTAGGTTTTGAGTTTTTTTGATCTTGCTCCTCTAGCTCTTTCAATTTTGATGATAGGGTGTCAATTTTAGATCTCTCCTTGCTTCTCATGTGGGCACTTATTGCTATATATTTTCCTCTAGAGACTGCTTCAAATGTGTCCCAGAGATTCTGGTATGTGGTGTCTTCGTTCTCGTTGGTTTCAAAGAACATCTTTATTTCTGCCTTCATTTCATTGTTTATCCAGTCAACATTCAGGAGAAAGTTGTTCATTTTCCTTAAGGCTGTGCGGTTCTGGGTTGGCTTCTGAATTCTGAGTTCTAACTTGATTGCAGTGTGGTCTGAGAGACTGTTTGTTATGGTTTCCATTCTTTTGCATTTGCTGAGGAGTGATTTACTTCCAATTATGTGGTCAATTTTAAAGTAGGTGTGATGTGGTGCTGAGAAGAATGTATATTCTGTGGATTTGGGGTGGAGAGTTCTGTAAATGTCTATTAGGTTTGCTTGTTCCAGGTCGGAGTTCAAGTCCTGGATATCCTTGTCAATTTTCTGTCTCGTTGATCTGTCTAATATTGACAATGGCGTGTTGAAGTCTCCCACTATTATTGTGTGGGAGTCTAGGTCTCTTTGTAAGTCTTTAAGAACTTGCCTTATGTATTTGGGTGCTCCTGTATTAGATGCATATATATTTAGGATTTTTAGCTCTTCTTGTTGCATTGATCGTTTTACCATTATGTAATGTCCTTCTTTGTCTCTTTTGATCTTTGTTGCTTTAAAGTCTATTTTATCAGAGATGAGAATTGCAACTCCTGCTTTTTTTTGCTCTCCATTTGCTTGGTAAATCTTCCTCCATCCCTTTATTTTGAGCCTTTGTGTATCCTTGCTTGTGAGGTGGGTTTCCTGGATACAGCACACTGATGGGTTTTGGCTTTTTATCCAGTTTGCCAGTCTCTGTCTTTTGATTGGGGCATTTAGTCCGTTTACATTTAGGGTTAATATTGTTAAGTGTGAATTTGATCCTGTCATTTTGATGCTAGCTGGCTGTTTTACCCATTGGTTGATGCAGATTCTTCATTGTGTTGATGCTCTTTACCATTTCCTGTGTTTTTGGAGTGGCTGGTACTGGTTGTTCTTTTCTATGTGTAGTGCCTCCTTCAGGAGCTCTTGTAAAGCTGGTCTGGTGGTGATGAAATCTCTGAGTACTTGCTTGTTCACAAAGGATTTTATTTTTCCTTCACTTATGAAGCTTAGTTTGGCTGGATATGAAATTCTGGGTTGAAAGCTCTTTTCTTTAAGGATGTTGAATATTGGCCCCCACTCTCTTCTGGCCTGTAGCGTTTCTGCTGAGAGATCTGCTGTGAGTCTGATGGGCTTCCCTTTGTGGGTAACCCGACCTTTCTCTCTGGCTGCCCTTAGTATTTTCTCCTTCATTTCAACCCTGGTGAATCTGAAGATTATGTGCCTTGGGGTTGCTCTTCTTGAGGAATATCTTTGTGGTGGTCTCTGTATTTCCTGGACTTGAATATTGTCCTGCCTTGCTAGGTTGGGGAAGTTTTCCTGGATAATATCCTGAAGAGTATTTTCCAGCTGGGATGCATTCTCTTCGTCATATTCAGGTACACCTATCAAATGTAGATTAGGTCTTTTCACATAGTCCCATATTTCTTGTTGACTTTGTTCATTCCTTTTTACCCCGTTTTCACTAATCTTGCCTTCTTGTTTTATTACATTGAGTTGAATTTCGACCTCTGATATCCTTTCTTCTGCTTGGTCAATTCAACTGTTGAAACTTGTGCATGCTTCGTGAAGTTCTCGTGTTGTGTTTTTCAGCTCCATCAATTCACTCATATTCCTCTCTAAGTTGTCCATTCTCGTTAGCATTTCGTCAAGTCTTTTTTCAAGGTTCTTAGTTTCTTTGCATTGGGTTAGAACATATTCTTTTAGCTCATGGAAGTTTCTTATTATCCACTTTCTGAAAGCTGATTCTGTCATTTTATCACACTCATTCTCCATCCAGTCTTGTTCCCTTGCTGGTGAGGAGTTGTGCTCCTTTGTAGAGGAGAGGTGTTCTGGTTTCCAGTGTTTTCATCCTTTTTGCACTGGTTTCTTCCCATCTTTGTGGATTTATCCACCTATCGACTTTGTAGTTGCTGTCTTTCTGCTTTTGGTAATTTTAAGTCTGCAGTAGCAGAACTCATAAACCCCCTTTTCTTCCCCCCAGGTGTTCTGTCCTAGGGAATTAGGGCTTTATGATTTTCTGCTGTCTTGCTGCCGTTTTCCCTGCCCACAAGGTGGTAGCCTAGTCACACTCAGCCTGCAGAGGCTTCACTGAGCTGCTGTGGGCCCCGCCCAGCTTCCATGTGAACTTCCCTGCAGTGCTCTTTATATGGGTGTAGTTAGAACTGCTTCCGCTATGTTGGCCCGCCCCTGTAGTGACGGAGTCTCTGTGGTGGCTGATTGCCTTGGTTACTGCAAATTACCCTGGGAACTGAAGGGTGTTTCCATAATGGAGGACACCCCTCCTCCACAGAGCTGGACCGTCCCGGGTTCAGTTGTGTTTCCTGTGGCGCATTTTTGCCCAGGAATCTCCTGGCTTGACTCCCCATTTCAGCTCCCCTTGCTGGCTTAGAGGTGACTCAGTCTCGCTCACTCTGTACAAGGAGCCGCTGCCCCAGGGCGCTGGCCGAGCGGCCGCGCCAGTCAAACCAGTGGCGCTGGTGACCCGTGGGGCTCCTCCACCTGTGAATCTCCTGGTCTGTGGGCAGTAAAAATCTGCTGCCCTGTGAGTCGCTGCATCGGCTGAAGCAGTGGCTCTGAGATTCATGGCGTGTTTTTGCCCGGGAATCTCCTGGCTTGACTCCCCGTTTCAGCTCCCCTTGCTGGCTTAGAGGGGACTCAGTCTCACTCACTCTGCACAGAGAGCTGCTGCCCCAGTGCAGGTCAAGCAGCCGCGCCAGTCAAACCAGCAGCGCTGGTGACCCATGGGGTTCTTCCACCTGTGACTCTCCTGGTCTGTGGGCAGTAAAAATCCGTCTGGAAATGCGGCGTCCACTCACCCTCTGCACTTTCTCTCGGAGCTGCAATCCTGAGTTCCTCCTAACCGGCCATCTTGGATCTCTCTCCGAATTAATACCAATTTTATATGGTCTCTACAGAAAATAGAATATGGGAAAACATCATTCAACTCATTTTATGAAGTGAGTATTACTATTGTTCGAAAACCAGGCAAACACAACAGGAAAAAAAAAAGAAAACTATAGACTAATGTCTCTCAGAAACTTAAATGAAGAAATATTCAAAATATTCAACAGAATTTTAGCAAACCAAATCCAGCAATGATGGAAAACAATAATAGACTGTGACCAAGTGGGATTTATTCCAGGTATACAAGGCTGATTCAATATTTTAAAATGAATCAACAGAATTTACCATTTCAATATCATTGATAATATCACTTTGGGCAGAAAACAAATTTAACACAATATATTGCTACTTAGAACAAAGACTCTCAGTACATTATGAATAGATGATAACTTCCTCAAGCTCATAAAGAGCATCTAGAAAAAATGCAGCTAACATTGTATTTAATGGTGAAGAACTAAATGCTTTCCCTCTGAGATTGGGAACAAAGCAAGATTGTCTGCACTCACTAGTCTTATTTAACATAGTACTAGTACTTCTAGCCACTGTAACAAGGCAAGAAAAAGAAAGAAAAGGCATTCAAATTGGGAAGGAAGAGATAAAACTGTTTCTATTTTCAGATAACATGATTGTGTATATAGAAAAATCCCCCTAAATCTATGAATAAACTTCTAGAAATAAATGAGTTTAACAATATTGAAGGATACAAGATCAACACACAAAACTCAATTGCATTCCTGTATACTGACAATGAGTTAAAAATTTTAAAAGCTTTTACAAAGGCTGCAAAAAAGAGAAATACTTAGGCACAAAATATGTGCAAGATCTGTATGCTGAAAATGACAAAATGCTGATGAAAGAAATGAAAGACCTAAATATTTGTAGACATATCACAGACTAGAAGACTTAACATAATCAAGATACCAATTCTCTCTAAATTGATCTATAGGTATAATGTTAATCAAAGTCTGCTAAACTTCACATGAAAAAGGAGAGGCACTATAGTAGTGAGGATAAATTTGAGAAAGAAGAAGTCAGTGGGGGAAATTATTCTTTTTAATGTTAAATTTATTATATAGTTATAATAATCAGTGTAGTATGGTATTTGCAGAAGGATAGACACATGAATCAATGGAACAGAATGGGAAACCCACAAACAAATCCATACAAATATACCTAATTAATTTGTTGACAAAGGAGCCAAAGCAATTTAATGGAGGAGGAATAGCCTTTTCAGTAAATGGTGCTGGGGCAATTGGAAATTCATTGGCAAAAAACTGGATGTTAACCCAAATCTCACAACTTGTGCAAAATTAACTCAAAATGGCTCATGTACTTAAATGTGAAACACTGAACTCTACAATTTCTAGAAAAAAAAAAAACAGAGGAAATCTCTGTGAACTCAGAGTAGGCAAAAAGTTTATAGACTTGATACTTTGTGTAGCCTATAAAATGAAATATTGATAAATTGAACTTCATCAAAATTTAAAACCCTTTGCTTCGCAAAAGACCATATTAAGAGGATAAAAAGGCAAATTACAAATAGGAGAAGACATTTGCAAATCATGTATCTAACAAAGGACTTGTATCTATTATATATAAAGAACTCTCAAAATTCAACTTTAAAAAACCAACAATCTATTTAGAAAATGGGAAAAAGGCATGAACAGACATTTTTGAAGGGGATGTACAGACGATAAGCACATGAAAAGATGTTCATCATCATTAGGCATTAGATAAATGCAAGTTTAAACCATAATGGGATACACCTCTCAGGTGTCTAAAATAAAAAATAGCAATAACTTCAAATGCTGGCAAGACTGTGAAGAAACAGAATCATTCATACATTGTTAATGGGAATATAAGATTATATAATCATCCTGGAAAATAGTTTGGCAGTGTCTTAAGAAACTAAGCATGCAACTCCATGCAACTCAGCAATTCCACTCCTTGGGCATTTATCCCAGTGAAAGGAAACTTATGTTCACTCAGAAACTTGTACAGTAATGTTCATAGCAGATTTATTAATATCCCCAAATGGGAAACCACACAAATGTCCTTCAATGGGTGATTGGTAAAACAAACTGTGGTATATTATACCATAGAATTCAACTTAGCAATAAAAAGGAAAGAGCTATTGACACATGCAGCAACTTGGATGAATCTCAACAAAATTACGCTCAAGGAAAAAAGCTGTTTGCAAAAGGATACATACTGCATGATTCCATTTATAAAACATTTATGAAATAACATAATTACAAAGATGGAGTGGTTGCCAAGAATTAGGAATGTAGTAGGGTCAAGGGGAGTTGTAGATGTAGATATAAAGGGGTAGCACAAAGGAGTCTTGTGGTGATGAAATAATTCTTCCTTGCATTGGTGGTTGCATAAAGCTACCATATGATAAAATTGCATATACACACACACATACACACAGACACACACACACACAGACACATACAAGTACAGGTATAACTGGTGAAATCTGAATAAGCTCTATGATTTGTGTTGTGTCAATTTCCTGGTTTTGATATTGTACTGCAGTACAATAGTTCAGCAAGATGTTAACATTGGAATGGAAGCATGGGGTTAGGTGAAGGGTGCTCAAGACCTGCTTGTACATTGCTCTACAACTTCCTGTGAATCTATAATTATCTCAAATAATAATAAATCCAATAATCCCAACTTGAAGGAGTGACTTCTAAGCCCTAAATAAGAAAGTACTGATTCTTGGGTGGAGGGTGGGGCTGTCATGGTAGGTAGGGGAGATAATATTGTAAAGGGAGAAGGGAGCAGAAATGTTTCAAAGAAAAATCACATTTCCCATTTATTTGGGGACCAGAGATTGCCAGGATGTTATATTAAAATAGTTGTGGGATTGGGGTGGTGGGAACAGAGCTTTGAAAGGCATAGGGCATATTTGAAATTTTTATTAATCTAAAAAAACTGAAAAATACAGGAGAGTGAAACGAAGAAAATTAAAGCCTATTCATATTCTTAGTCCCCAGAATGATGCATTGTTAACAGATGGCATCTTTGTTTCTAGTCTTCTGTTTTTTTCTGTTTGCATTTTAAAGAAAAATCACTCTTGTTTTTTCTAGGGACGTTATATTTTATGGTGAGAAGCAAGGAAATGGGGAAGAGAGATGGAAGGAAGGAAAGAGATAACAAAAGCCAGAGACTTCTTCCATCTTCTTACTTTGTTTCTTCATGTCGATCTTTTCTTTTCTGCCTGAGCAAGGGAGGCTGAATTACTTGAAGTGCTGAAGGGCTCTTTAACTGCACTCGGTATTCAAGGGAATGTTTTATGGCACCATGATGATCTGGTTTACTGCTAAGGAGCAGATGCCCATGGCACAAAACTCAGGTAATAACTGAGTTTGGAGGCTCAGGAAAGACAGATAATTTTGAATGAATGTAGCATTTAGAAATGATTAACCACCAGAAAGTGGGGAAATCATTCATTATGAGTATAGTCTAGGAGGTTAATTTTTTCTGTTTTCTTTCTGTCTATTTAGATATTTTCCACTTCAGTAATTTACTTTTTAATTCTAATTAAGTAAATTTGGAGTTCCAAACATTCCTGGAAATGTAAACTTTTAGTATCTGAAAACCAGGTAAGAGAGAGCGGTGTACATTTTTTGTGCAACATACATTCCATCTGTGGCTGGGACATCTGTCTGCTTGGAACAAAAGTTTTAAGATGAAAGTTTGATGTCTAACCTTTTCATCCTGGCCCTTTTGGAAGCAGAGTTGCTATCTCTCCTTAAGATACTGTTATTTATAAAGGAAAGAGGTTTAATTGACTCACAGTTCCACATGGCTGGGGAGGCCTCACAATCATGGCAGAAGGTAAGTGAGGAGCAAAGTCACATCTTACATGGATGCAGGTAAGAGAACATGTGGAGGTGAACTCCCCTTTATAAAACCATCAGATTTCATGAGACTTATTCACTATCATAAGACCAGCATGGGAAAAGCCCACCCCCATGATTCAATTACCTCCTACCGGGTCTCTCCCACAGCATGTGGGAATTATGAGAGCTACAATTCAAGATGAAATTTGGGTGGGGACACAGCCAAACCATATTAGATACCAAAAAGTGATCTTGGAAAAAATGATGGAATTCTGGAAAATAAAATGTGTCTTAATAAAGAATGTTAGGGAGAACTGTGGATATACAGGGAATTTGAAAGCCCAAAGGCACAAGTTTGCCAATGTGAACTTGAGCTGGAAGGTCAGACAGAGTTCTTTCTTGAAGGGAGAAGTGAATTCTTTCTTGAAGAGGCACATCTCCAGATCTGTCACTGATTCCTTGTCCACAGGAGAAGAAGAGCCACCCATTAATGCCCCAGGTATCATGCTGGTTTCAGAAGGTGCTCGCTCTATGGGAAGAGGGAGACAATAGAATAGACACTTGGATTTGGGAGCTATCCCTGTGGTTGTTGGGATAGGGGTATTTTTTGAGTGCATTTTGATAAATCTGAGTTCCTTCAGATGAATATCAGAGACTTTGGGGAAAGGAAGCATAATAAATGGAGAGCAAATTAGAAATTACAGTACTAGGTGAAACTTGAGTCTTGAGAAAAAGCCAGGCTGTAAAAGACCAGGGGAAGAGTGTTCTAAGAAGAGGGAACAGTGTGTAAAAATATCTTGAGGCAGGAATGAGCTTTGTGTGTTCAAGGAACAGAAAGAATGCTGGTGTGCTGGAGAACAGTGAGCAAGGGGGATAATAACATACAATTAAGTCAAAGACTGGAGTTGTTCATACTATCTACTCTACGACTTAGCAATTTTACTTTTAGGTATTTATCTAAGAGAGATGAGTACATATGTCCACCAAAAGACCTGTACAAAAATGTTCACATCATTTTATTTATAATACCCCCAAGCTGGAAACTACCCAAATGTCCATTAACAATGGAATGAAAAAATTAATGTGGTTCATTCATACGATGGATACTACCTAGTATTGAAAAAGACTGAACTCATGCTGTGTGCCCTGATATGGATGAATCCCACAGGTATAATACTAAGAAAAAAGAGTCAGACATAAAAGAGTACATACTGTGTAATTTCTTTTATATGAGGTCCAAGGACAGGTAAAATACTCTATAGTGATAGAAAGAATCATGGTATTTGTGAGGAGGTATTACCTGTGAATGGACACCAGAGAGCCTTTTGGCATACTAAAAGTGTTTTATATCTTGATCTGGGTAGTGGTTATATGAGTGGATACATATAGGTAAAAATTTAGCAAGCTGTATACTTAAGACTTGTGCATTTTACTGAACGTATGTTATTCTTCAATTAAAAAAAGTAGAAAACATTTAATTCATTGGTGTTAGGCAGACACCAGACTATGTAGGACCTTGTAAGCCAGGGCAAGAATTCAGGATTTCATTCTAAGTACAATGGAAAGTCATTGGATGGTTTTAGCAGGGTAGGAACATGGCTGGATTGCATTTCTAAAAGACACTCTGCTGCCGTATCAGGAGTGGTAGCATGAAGAAAAGTTAGAGATCTTTGTGGAGTTCAGGTAAGAGAGGATGTCATTGTGAACTGGCATCCCAGCACTAGAAATGGAAAGAAGTAGATAGATTTGAGATTCAATTTAAGGGTAGATCTGACAGACCCACTGCTGGATTGCAGGTAGACAGAGGTGCCGAGTCCATTGTGATATGATGCTGGCGGTAATGGGAGGAGGAGTCTGCTGGCGAGGAGCACAGGCTGCTGCTTGGCTCTAGGACCTGCTGTCCTGGGAAGCACGTGGAGTCCCTGGTAATGAGGACTGTACAGCATTTCTCAGACTTCCTTGCGTCTAGGTATGAGCACGTGACCAAATTCTTGCTAATGGGGTATGTAAAAACTTAATAATGACTTTGAAGGATAAGGGCATGGCCGTCCCTTCCTGGTGACTGGAATGCTGCTCCTTGGTGATGAGCCATTTGCAACAGGTGGACAAGGATGATACCTTAGGGATGACGATGCAGCAACATAGAAGGAGCCTGGACCTTTGATGACTTTACAGAGCTGAGCTCCCAAACAAGCTCAGACTTTTATGTGAGCAAGAAATAAATCTTGGCTAAGCCGCTACAATTTTGGATTTCTTTTGCATGCAGCCAAACTGATGGCAGATCAAGCATTCTGCCCAGAACTATAAGACATTGAAGTCTTTCAGCAGTTGGATAGGTGAGTCAGAGCCCAGGAAAGGGGGTGGAGATGGAAATCTGAGAATCATTAGCATGTGGTACCTATAGTTCACCTACTTATCTACCTGCTTCTACAAACTTGACTTATTGCCTTGCCTTAGCTATTGGTACCAGCATTTGTATCAAACTCACTGCTCCCGTCTCAGGCTCTTTAGGCCCACTGTAAAAACAGCTTGTGAAGAGTTTCTAGGCCCCCATGTTTCTCTGTCCTGTACAGAATGTCCTGGGCTCTACTGCCAGTTGGTCATACTCCTGTTGGCTCTTAACTGTGAATAGTTCGGGTTGCTGTGGAATTGTTCCAAGTTCCTGTGTCTTGTCTCTACCTAGTAGAGAACTAGTCCTGAGAGGCAGGGACCCGTTTTTTGCTTTATTGTGCTCCTTCTCCAGACACCACACTATGCCTATAGGCACAGCTCGAGAAACATCCCTAATTTTGTATCGGATCTTAAAAGTTGCTTGCAGGTAAATAAAACTATTTTCAAGGAATCTAGACTAGGGAGCATCAAAATGATTTCTCTGCTCAACCTTCCAACTGTAACCTCAGGAGAGGTTAGTGGAAGCATATTTTCTGGAGTGCGATTAGAGTAAGAGCTATTAAGGGCATAGATGAATCGGGCAATGGGGTTATGGATTGGTGTGTGTGCAAGCCTGCACATGGGTGTGCTGGAAAAGAAGGGCAAAACTTTAAAATGTGTGGTATGTGTGGCAAGTTGCCTTCAGAGAGATAAATGCAAACCCACCCGTTTCTTCTCATGTGGGACTCACTGATGGGGAGCAAGGATGCATTTTGTTAGGAATCCCATTGTATGATATAATTTCATCTTGGAGAAGCTGATTGGGTTGGGGTATCTGTATAACTAACCAACAGCACGCCTACCGTCCAGCATCCAAGAAAACCATCTTGGAGGGAAGGAAGTCACTAGACAAAGGACATGTGCTCTCAAAATGTTTCTGATTGTAAGGCCAGTTGAAAACATTTCATCTTATTGGTTCTATTGCCCTGGGTTTCAGCTTGTCTCTTTTCATGTGCCAGGCCCTTTGCTCAGACTCAACAACCCTCAAAATTCTGAGAGAGAGAAATAGCTACAAAATCAATGGATAGAGACTTTCCAAATAGAGAAGAGAGGGAATAAATTTCAGAACCAGTATCTCTTTCTGAGATAGAGACACTTGATTTTCTCCCAGATATTTATGTTTTTTATATTTCTATGTTTTCTTTCTTTCTTTTTTGCTGAGTCAGAGTCTCACCCTGTCACCTAGGCTGGAGTGCAGTGGCGGAGTCTTGGCTTACTACAACCTCTGCCTCCCAGGTTCAAGCTATTCTCATGTCTCAGCCTCCTGAGTAGCTGGGATTACAGGTGTGTACCACCATGGTACCCCATGCCCAGCTAATTTTTGCATTTTTGGTAGAGATGGGGTTTTGCCATGTTGGTCAGGCTGGTCTCAAACTCCTGACCTCATGTGATCCACTTGCCTTGACTTTCTATGTTTTCTTGAATAATAGCTTGGCCTCTTTTAACAGGCAAGGAACGAATGTTTTAGTATAATAGAGCTAACAGGGAACCTGGGGAAATAATGTGGGAGAGAGAGTGGATGGAACAAGCATGGAGGCTGGGTCCCCATTCTGCACTGTCACAGTTGGCAGTGTGACTTGAGTAAGATAATAGTGATTGATAGTGACTATGCTATTTTTCTAGAGCTTCCATAATAAAATACTACAGAGCAAATGGCTTAACAGAAATTTAATTTCTCACAGTTCTGGAGGCTGGAAGTCCAAGATCAAGGTGTTGGCAGATTTGGTTTCTCCTGAAGCCTTTCTCCTTGGCTTGTCCTTTTGCTGTGTCTTCTCATGGTCTTTTCTCTGCACACCAGCATGCCTGGTGTCTCCTGTTCTTATAAGGACACCAGTCATTTTGGACCAGGGCTCTACCATTATGAACTCACTTAACCTCAGTGACCTCTTTAAAGGCCCTATCGCTAAATACAGTCACATTCTGAGGTATACTAGGGGTTAGGACTTTAACATATGAATTGTGGGGGACACAATTCAGTCCATAATGGTGATAATAATAATAATTTAGGCTACTGGAAATCCCAAGACATAAAAATGATAACTAATAATAACTAATAATAATCTAATGACAGAAGGCTTCATTTATTGAGTTCTTAAATATCTCAGACACTATTATAATTACCATCTATGAATTTTCTCACTTAATTCTTAAAGCAACCCTATGAAATATTTGCTCTTATTATCTTTTACAGGAGCACAAAAACTGTCCAAAGAAACACATCCAGTGAATTATAGGGTTACGATTTTGACTCCAGAGTCTCAGGTCTTTCCCTATACTATCTCCAAACATCTGGGGCCTTATGTTATCTATGTGTACAATGGAGTAGTTATCGCTTAGAGTCTTTTTCAGTTCTAACATTCAAGGCTTTATTTGACTACATTTTCTTGTTTATCGAACATGCTACTTTGAAGGAAGGCCCGGTTTTAGGTGTTTTGGAAGATGATGAAGTGGGATTGGTTTTGCTCTGAATTTTCAAGGACTCACCCGTTGCTTGGTCTCTTGCATTATCGCTTATGATCAAATCACCTGCTTGGATCCTGGTCTGTGTTGGGTGCCTGTGACATTCCCCCTTGCCCGAGTTTTGTTTTGTTTCCTTGCCTCACCATGTACAATAGTTTCTAAGGGACTCGAGTTCTGTGTTGCTTTCAGCAGGGTTTCCAGGAACAGGAAACCTGCCCTTGTACCTAAGTCCCTAGTCCTAGTGCCAGGGTCTCTGTTGCCACCTGTCTGCCTGTGCCTCTACCATTCACCTGCCTTAGGCCCCAGAACCCCACTTTCTCAGATGAGGTACTAGTTGGTGACCTGCTTTGCTCTTGGAAGCCTATGCAATGCCTGGCCCCCAGTTCTCCCTGCCTGATTCCTTCTTGGCAGCTATACTGTCCTTTCCTGGGTCTTGTAAGAGATGAGAAAGAAATGTGGTAAGATAGGGACTGAATACTTGACTTTAAACTCACAATACCCTGGGTCATTAAAATAATGGTATTACAATCTAACTTTCAGCTTGTTGCAGGATTACATTTCGGGAGGTGTCCCAGTTGCCTGCCAGTTACCATTTTTATATCTTGGGATTTCAAGCAGCCTTCTAGCACATGCTGGCATTTCAGATTCACTCGGTGCAATTAAAAAAATTGCATGACTGCTAGTTTCTCCTCTTTTTTTTCTCCCCTCAGATAAATTGTAGAATTCAACTTGATTAAAACATTTATTGAGTGAGATTTAATAGATTCCAGTAATGCTCTGTGTGTGTGTGTGCCCTCATTATCCATTTCTTCCATGTGTGCCAAGAATGGCCATGTGCATAGAGAATTGTTCATGGAACTCGCTTTATTCTGCAATTTACCAGCAATGTCAAATTATGGGCTTTAATGGATTCCTATACAAAAATTCCTAGCGTGGTTGTATTAGCAGCAAGTTTCATTAAAAAGGGCTATTTTTCTCTACCGGGATTTCAGTAAAGAGACAATGTTTATTTTTTCAGTGGAAAATTGATTGTAACTAAGAGGATACTTGGCTTGAAAGTGGGGAATTATCATATCATATGATTAAATGAAAGCTTACCTTGTTATAAGGTAACTAGACATATCCCAGTAGAATTGAGACAATGTTTGATTAAGCCAGATTTTCCTACTTTATATTCAAGGAACAAATTAAAGAATAATTGAGATCCTTTTCAGATCTTTTATAAGCTGCATATATAAAGCTTCAGCTCCAGGTGGCAAAGCAATTAGCTGATGAATAAAATCAACCCCACTGTCATTTGTCAGATGTTTAAATTCTATAAACCAGATAAATTAATGTGTTCCTTAAGCCAAATAAACGGTCATGCTCTCCATGTTACCACTCAATTCCCTTGGGGAAAGCTTGGCTGCATGCTCATGGAGAGGCTAGGATCTACTTAATCAGAAAGGTTGAAATTAAGTTGCCCATTTGATTTTCTGAAATAATGTCCATCTGGCACAAAATGTATTTTGTAGGCAAAGTTGTTAGACATGATGGTTTGGTTTGTTTAGTAAACTAAGGATAAAGCTGGACTCAGTGCTGCACTCCCCTCGCTTCATTAAAGAGCTTTTCATTTCTTTGTACTTGGCATTGAAGTTCTTTATAAGCAACTGAAAGTGCTCTGGTTTCATTTATTCCTTGCTCCTGCATATTAATATAGAGAATTAGAATTTCTGTTGCCTTTCTGCTTCCAGACTTATTTCTCTGAGTTGAGTTTCCTGGACAAGTACAATATATTGCCATCACATGTTGACATGGGCTTTTCTGACATTGACATCTAGGTAAGGTAGACTTAAGTCTCAGAGGATGTGATTTAATTAGCTGGTGACTAATTTTTGTTGGCTGGTTCTGCCCTGCTATTTTCATTATAAGCTTTGCTTTTAGGGTCTGTTGACTGGGCTCTTACTCCTAGCCAACTGCTCTGGTTTGCATGGCTTTGATAATTTGGTCACTGTGAATGGTTCTTTAGAATCTTGCTACTCAAAGTGTTGTCCTGTGACACCTGGGAGCTTATTGGAAACGCGGCATCTCAGCTCCACTCTGGCCTGTTTAACGACTGCATGCATTTTGTCGGTGATATGGCTTGGCTCTGTGTCCCCACCCAAATCTCACCTGGAACTGTAATCCCCATAATCCTCATGTGTCAAGGGCCGGACCAGGTGGAGGTGATTTAATCATGGGGGTGGTTTCCTCATGCTGTTCTTGTGATAATGAGTGAGTCTCCTGAGATCTGATGGTTTTCTAAGTGTCTGGCATTTCCCCTGCTTGCACTCATTCTCTCTCCTGCCGCCCTGGAAAGAGGTGCCTTCCGCCATAATTGTAAGTTTCCTGAGGCCTTCCCAGCCATGTGGAACTGTAAGTCAATTAAATCTCTTTTCTTTATAAATCACCCAGTCTCAGGAATTTCTTCATAGCAGCAAGAGAATGGACTAATGCAGTCACATTCATATAATAATCAAGTTTGAGAAGCACTGTGTTAGAGGCATTGCCTCTTTGACTGTATCTAAGGTTGGAGTTATGAAGTAAAAGCATGTAGCCAGTGGGAATATACACTTTGTAGATTTTCTAAACCTCAAAGCCTCTTTTCTTTTTCATATTTTATTCCCGTTAGCCACTAGCACTTAAAAAAAGAGAATAACAAAAAAGAAGAGCTAGAAATCATTTATTATAATATGGATTATTGGAGCACAGCATTCTTTAGGAACTATAACAAAAATTGGCAATTATTTATAGAAATTGAATTTAGATCTTGAAGTCATTATCAAGAAGACTCTAGATGAATCTTCTTGTTGAACTACCGGCTTGCTATCTATTAAGTGCAAAATATTGGTCCCCCTGTGGCATAGTAGAGAGACAACTGGATTGGATACTCAAGCACAACTCATCATCTGATTATGGGCAAGCAGTTTCACTTTGAGCCTGATTCCCCTGTCTGTAAAATGAGGAATTTGGAAGCAGTGATTCTAGGGTCTCCTCAAGCTCTGAATGTGTATAATTTGATGTGACTATGTGGGAAGTCTGAGCAAGACATTCTCTGAGTACATCAACTCAGAACTATCCCAGTGTCTAGAAACCAACCCCACACATAGGTTCTCCTGATGCTGTTTGACTAGCATCATCCCTAGTATTCATTTTACAGCAGTTTGAAAATTAGCTCATCACATGAGTTCCCAGGAATCAAGAGGCTGACCTTTGGGTGTGATGCAGGCATGTGCGTGAGTGCACATCTGTGGCCTACAGTCTAAGTGATTATTCATGCTACACAGGGACTGGAGAGAATGAAGCAGCAGCATAAATACGTTTTAATGTAAAGAAGAATATGAAACTCATGAATAGCAGAATGAAGCAAAACTCAACACAATCTTTGCTGTAAATGAATATTTGAAATTTTTCCAACCCCTGGTGTGTTGTATGCTGTTTTTTTTTAAAACCACAATCTGTCTTTTATTTCTTTCTTTTTCTTCCTCAGTGTGTTTTATTCTGGTTTTCATTTGTAGGTTCACTTTGGGTTGTATGTGTGTACTGAAAATGTTGAGGTGATTATTTTTTGATGCAAATAGGCATGGTTTCAAGATTTCAAGAAGTGCTACTGAGAGAAGTCAGGCAGTTAAAGAAAAGCCTTTTCTGTTCTCTTATATTTGGAGAGCAGTCCTATCCAAGAGCTGTGTGGGGAAGAGATGGCCTTGGAAACTCCTTCTCATTGGGGAAATAATTTGCTCACTAATTCCTTCCTTTTCTTTTTTTCTTCTTTCTTAACACAAAGCTGAATTTATTACCTACTATGGGTTCAAAACTAGAGAGACAGAGAGGAATAAGACACCATCCCGGCCCTGAAAGGCTCAGATCCAGCCAAGGAATGCATGGTCTATAATTTCTGTTTCTATTGATGGCTCTCACTTCAAATGTTATTTTAATATGAGCATATAAGAAAAGTCATAATGGTTATTTGAGAGCAATTTTATTTTCTGGTTACACAATGTTTACTCAAATTCTTGTAGGGATGTGTGTGTATAGGAGCATGTGTGTTGAGCGCTTTGAGTAACAGCTTAAGTGATATTAATAAAGCAGATTTCCAGTCTCCAGAGGAAGGCAGATTCTCAATGCAAAGTATGACATATTCTGGTAAGTGAGTTTATGTCTAAAATTGAATATGTTAAATCTAGGGATCTTTGAAAGACCTTCCTGGAAATCTTCTGGCTCTTAAAGTCAATCTTTGTGTTTTCTCTGTGTTGTAATTTTGGGGAGGCAAATTCTCTTTTGTCAAATTTTGCAGGCATAAGGCTATGCTTTGTGGATGCAAAAGTGTGCCAATTCTAAGGAAGTAGTTCTCAAGCCTTGGTGGGAAAAAAATCACCCATGGAGCTTGTTCACAATTCAGATGAGCCACGTGGCTGCCTCTTCATACCCCAAATTCTGATATGGTAGGTATGAGATGGAACCCAGGAACTTGCATTTAGAAAAGCTTCCCTAAATGTTTCTGATTTAGAAGGGCTGAAGACACACTTTGAGAACACTGGCATGGAATTTGTTCACTTGAATCACAGCTAGGCATAAGCCTGTGTACAACATACTTTAAAGAGCATTTTAAAATTCTTGCTGGAAAGAATGTTATACAATGTTATTCATTTCATGGTCTGACAAATGAATGGAAGACCTATGAGGCTATGTGATATCATGTCCACGGATTTAGGCTCTGCTGTCACGCATTTTATTTCCCATTCCTGTGCTTGCTGAAAACATGCCCTTGGGTAAGTAACTTAACCTCTCTAAGCCTCAGTTTCCTCAGCTGTAAAATAGGGATAATAATAATAACAATCAAATCAGGCCATTGTGAGAATTAAATGAAACAATTTATGTAAAATGCTCAGCACAGGACCTGGCAAAAAGTAAATGCTCAAAAAATTTTGGCTGACACCTCTATTAGTTTGTAACAGCAATGAAAAATTATGGTAAATAAGAGTGCATTCTTTTATTGCACTACTTTCTTCTTAGGTAACTGTGAGCACTTTGCAGAGTCCCAAGTTAAGCAGCACAGAATCCCCAGGAAACAGTCCAGGATTCTGTACTTTTCACTGGCCCCTTTGAACTGCTTATGCCATTTTCATGTTAAGTCTGGTTGGTAGTGGCTTTGCTTCATTGGTTAGATATCTAAGCCTCTTCCAAGCCTGACCACATAGACTGATTTCACTCAGAAATGAGTCCAAGAAAGTGTATCTTCTTCTTCCCAGGAGTGCACACATTTTCTTTTCATGTGATTGTCATTTACTTGATAAACTGTCATTTACTTGATAATCCTCTCCAACAAGATGAGCTCTTGCTGGAAAGGATTAACGCAATTGACAGTCATGGTTTGGAGACCATGGCTGGCATGGTCTCAGGTCAATAACTGCAGAGAACAGACGATTCTCGGGAGGAATGATGGTGCCTCCTCCAGAGACACTTAGCGTTTTGATTTTGTTTAGGTGTCCATATGCTCATATAATTCTCTGGGAAGTGCATCTAGGTTTCACTTAAACCTAAAACTTGAGATTTGACTGATTTAACATGGTCTGTTTCCCAGTGCTTTGCAAAATCCTAGCACAGTATGGGCTTTTGGTTTTCTTATTGATTGAAATGCTAAAGTATTATCAGAATCATAAGAGATAAACAGACTTATTGTTACTTCTGTCTCACACTAAGTTCTCCTGCAATGGCCCGCAAACTGCTGCACACTGGAATCACCAGGAGAACTCTGCTCAAACCCTAAGGTTCTGATTCAATTGGTCAGGGGGTTCACTTTGAGAATGGGACTTTGGAAGACTCCTTAGGTGCTTCTAAAACTCAGCCAAGATTGAGAACTTCTGCTTTACAGGGTGATTTCACATGCTTTCATCTTTGGCTTTTTTATATACATGTTCTCTGATATGCCAAACTCATTCCTCCAACTTCGCATAATTTGTGAATTTTCACAAACAGAATTTCAGAATAACCCTTGAATGGTGGTTCTTAACTAGGGGTGATTTTGCCTCTTCAAGGACATTTGGCAATGTCTGGAGACATTTTTGATTGCCCCCGCTAGGGGTGTGCTACTGGCATTTACTGGGTAGGGGCCAGGGATGCCACTAAATATCCTACAACGTATAGGACAGTCCCTGCAACAAAGGAACATCCTGCCCCAAATGTCAATAGCGCTGAGGTTGAGAAGCACTGACTTAGCTTAGCTACTCTCATTTTACAAGTGGGAAAATGAGGTCCAGAGATGATAGCTTGATTTGCCCAAAGATTCATGTGTAATTATCAGCAGAATAAAATTTCTAACAATTGTAACATTATAGTGAAACCCCACCCTTATTCTCCAACCCTCTCCCTTTAACCTACTGCCCTAGGAACATCAGTTATTCATCTTGTTTCCTTTCCCTCCTCAAATATCCCTAGGCTCTCAACAGTAGTGATTTGTTTTCTGTATTTTAGTATTTCAAATTTCTCAACTAAAATACAGAAGCCAAGTCTACTTAAGCTAAATTGCAGCCTAATTAGCATTCACTTTTCTTTGCTCTGGGATGACATTGTTGCAACTTGTTGCTAGGTCTGGTTTGCTTTGCGCTGATCAGCGCCTCTGATTGGAAGTTATATAAATCTTTGGTTAATTTAAAAAATGGGCAAATGAGGTAAGTGTTACTTCATAAATCTAGTTTAGCAAGCAAAATGTTTCTAATTTAAGGACTGGCAAAATGAAATTATAAAGGGGCTTCTTGGTGATGAAAAGAACTTCAGAGTCTCCCCAGGCCTTCTCTAGTGTGGGGGGTGTGTGTGTGTGTGTGTGCGCGCGCGTGGGTGTGTGTGTAATGCAACCTCTCAGCCCCCAGCTGCTTGGACAGAGTTTAGGAAGGTGATAGAGATTTTGAATTAAAGACCTGTGAGTCCACCTTTCTTCATTTACATATTCCCTGAATACCTCCCATCTTAACCCCAGGAAAGTAATTAACTGTGGTTATTTCTGGAAAGTAGAATTTAGAATCATGCATGCCTAAAATGTATGGTTTTTAAAAACTTCTGTATTCTCTGTTTTTTTTCCCTTTGTGAACATGTTTGTGTAAGAAAATGAAGCCATTTAATCATATAATTTTATTCTCAACATTCAGTGTATCAGAGTCTTTTGGGCGCCATCCCCAGATACTCTGATCAGTTGGCTTGGGGTTGGGGTGGGGTGGGGGTGTGAGAATGGATAGTGTTTAGCAGCTTCCCAGCTGATTCTTACCTGAGGCTAGAATTAAAAACTACTGTCTCAGAGAGCAGTTCTCAAACTTGTCTGCATATTGCAATGTCCCGAAGAACTTCAGAACCCTGATGCCTGGGGCCACCATAGAGGTTCTGATTTAATTGGTCTGGGGGTACAGACTGGGTTTTGGGAGTGTTAAGATTTCCCCAGGTGATTCTGAAATTGGAAGGGCTGGGTAGTGTCTCTGAAGATTTTTTGGGGGGCGTTCTTAATGTTGCTGTCTTATTAAGGAGGTGTACCAGCCTGCCCCTGCTTCCTGTTAAATGAGAGCTAATAAGGTGAGATTGCTCTATACCTTGAGCACAACTCATCATAATGCTAGAAACAATAGTCCGTTCTCCTTGGGGTGAAATAACAATGTTACAGGAACACCAATTATAAAGATAAGTTGTGTTTTTAATTGTTGACAAAAGGATGATCTTGAAGGAAGTTTTGCTTATTAAGACTGCTTTACCTTTATAAATGACTGTAAGTAGATTCATCAAGAATTGGGAGCTGCTTTGAGCTACAAACAAGCCTATGCAATAGGTACTAGTAATTGTTTTTAGCCTCCAGTTATTTTTGTCTCTTTTGCCTTCTTAAAAAGAGGGTGGGAGTGAAGAGGGCTCCCTATACTTCTGCCTTAACAACTCTCACTATGATGATGTCCAGGTTGAATTCCGGATTTTCTTTGGTTAGATTAGCCCTGCAGCTTTTTAGAGTTATTTAAAAGGGCTGCCTTCTTTGTTACAACAAAAAGTCTTCTTAGAGGTGTGAGCAGCTGTGCTCCCCCAGCATGGTGGGTGCTAGGAAGGGCATCTAGGGTGGGGTCTGCAGGTGGGCTCCTTAGTAGTGAGACTGCAGCGAGGCAGGCTCCCTGGGTCTGGAGAGCGTTCCAGCTCCAGCCACGTCTGGCTTCCTACTTCTCCACAGAAGCCACTTGGGAGCAGTGTGGCCTTGCCTATGAGGGAGGCTCAGGGAACCTTCCTGGAACTGACCGGCACAGCTGGGGAGCCTGGAGCCCCCAGCTGATGACAAGTGAAATATTTCACAGAATATAAATCTTTCATCTTGCAAATGCTCCTTTGGTGAGAAATCAGACAGTGGGTAAGAATTGGGCAGAATTCTTGTCCCAGCAAATAAAATGAAAGGATGGAGCCTCCCATCTTTGTTCTGTGATATGATGGTATGAAGTTTGTGGAACAGAAGATTTTCTGCTTATGATGGGTCCATTGGTCATAATGGGCTCCTGAATGGGAGACAATGGTATCTCCCTTTATCTCACTGACAATAGAAAGGGAAGCAGGGAGAAGGGGAAAGACCGAGAGAGAGAGAGAGGGAGAGACTCCCATTAGCCTGATGTGATGATATTTCACCCTGTGACTGTTTCCAAGTTGTAAGTTCTTCTGTCAAAAGTCAAACACAACAAATGACTAAAGCCTCTTCAGTCTAGTTCTTGTAAGCACCTGTATGAACTTTGCAATGTTATGCTTGTTCTGGGTCTTTGAATTAGACTCTTTACCATGCACACTTCTCACATCCAAGAAGACCATATATAAAGTGTTTTGCAGTATTATTATTACATGTCTGTGACTGCGTGATTAGCATTGTATCCACATTTTTGGCCCTCTCTACTTTTTCATGTTATAAGATTTACTTAGAAAGTGAGAGAAGAAAGGATATACAGGGAGCTGGTGGTAAAAGTCAAGGAAGCAAATAGGAAGAGACATAGGAAAGGGAAAGGAATTAGATGACTAGAGGATTCTCCTCCAATTTGCCAAGGTCACAGGGAAGGAGGAGTTAAAGTGTAAACCTTGTAAGTTGATTTTTTGGTTAGCTGTGAACTACCTCTCAGGTAAGAAAATGAGAAAATACTACTGCAGGTATTATCTTTCCCAGGTATTATCTAATGACAACATTTGCTCAATCCCATTGCAGTCATCAATCCCTTGCTGAGAATAAACCCAACTTTGGGAGGAGAATAGGAGGAGTTGTCAGATGGGAGAACAAATAGCTCTCACTGGCAGCTTTAGCTTCTCCCCAAAAGTAGGAGGAGGTAAGGACCCCTCATTGCCATTTTTTTTACTGTCCTGCCTCTGGGGTAGATTTCCAGAGTTTCTGAGATGTACCCAGATCCTGGCAATCTGGGGCTCATGGCCAGCTTGGACCCAGCATATGAGCTTGCCTATCTCCTCTGCTGTCCCTCCCTCTGAAGATTGGAACCAGCCAGTGCCAGGTGGGCCAACTGAGATGTGTCCTTCTTGGTGGTCTTGGGAGCTTCTCATACCCCAGGCTGGAGGGTGCCCCTTTGGTCCTAGGGGTGATCTGGTATCTCTCCTGCTTTTGGGATCCTGAGGGATCCTGGCCTCTCTGGGGCAAAATGGAGATTTCTAATCATGTGCTATCTGAATTTAACCTAAAAGCAAGTAAGCCACCACCCCAGCTGTTTCTTCAATGAATCCCTGGGGAGGCACGGAGCAAACAAACTTGGACTCCATAACTTTGACTAATAAAGGTCAAAAGTCAACTGAAACCAGACTTACAAGAAAGTGCTTCATCATAGGGGTGAGATTCAGGACTTCCATGATAAACTTTTAGGGGGCTTTACAAAAACCATGAAACAAGAGCTTGTTCTGGGAGCACAGGTTATACATGAATAACCTATTATGTATTATGACACAGAAAGTTCTTCGGGTAAACAGATGGAAGCCAGTAGGGTTGGCACAGTGACTTTGTCCATCACTCGGTGTGACAGGATTTATAGCAATTCCATCCTTGAGCATGGAGTGATAACGGAGCCCATCATAAACATGCAAGGCACAGTGCTAAGTGCCTTAGGTTTATTTTCCCATTTAATTTTCACAACAACCTTATGAAGTAAGTACGATTACATCTCTATGATGCAGAAAACACCTTGCTCAGAGAGGGTAAGTTATGTGTGCAGGCTCTGCTGGATGGAAGGTGGAGGAGCTTCTGGAGCTCGTGTTCTTAGTGCTTTCCCTTTTAAGGTTCTTTGCTATTACTGTGGGGGTTAGGGAGGATGTTTCAAGGTGTTGAGCCTCATGGATTTTCCTACTATGGGTTAATGGATGTGAGAATAAAATCCTCCCTTTTATTTAGATTAATTGTGCCAACAATATATTGTGAGACCATGAGGCTGAGAGACTCCAAGTGCTAAGTGAAATGAAAAACTCCTTCTTGACTTCACTGTAGTTGCTTTAAATAGCAATGTTGAATCTTCACGTGGAATTCTCAGTCATGGCTTTGGACCAACTTCCTCTGGAAAGAAGGTAAGTTAGGAAATCTACAGTTTCTAGGTAGCTGAACAAACAAAATATCCCCTGTATTCTGACAAACAAACAATCATTTACAAAACTAATAAAACTGCAGTAGGATTTTCTCATTTTGTAGGGGGATATTTTAAGGACTGTTTCTCTGTTTACCTTGAAAATTAATGGGAAGCTTCACCTGGGACTTGGGCAACAAGTTCCTCAGTGGCACCATCTCTGAATGACCAGACTTGATGGCAGGGCGGCTTGAAAGGTAGCCTAGGGGACAGCACAGTGGAGTGGAAAATCTGGCTCTGGCTGTGACGCCAATCCATCCCATGATTTGAACTAGCCCCCATCACCTTCCCTCAGCTTGCTTAACTGGCTTGGGATGGGAAGAAGACCATCTGTCCTCCCCACCTCACTGGTCATAGGTGTTCGTGGAGAACATGTTAAATAATGAGGGTCCACATGCAACTTGTATGTTGTCTGACTCATTTTGCTCATTGTAAATACTTGACTCACATTTCCTAGATGCCAGGTACTGTGCTTTATTTTAACTCATTTAATTCTTACAACAGTCTCACAAGGAGATATTACTTTTATCTTAATTTTGCAGATGAGAAAATGAAGGCACATAGAAGCAATTTGCTCAGGGTCACTTACAACTAGCACATTGTGTGATATTGTAACATAATGAGAAATATATTTTTAGTCTTTGTCTCTGGTTCCTGGCAGAGAGGTCCTGAAACCCTTGTACTTTTCTGAGTGATAGAGGTGAAAGGAACATCTTTTGTTATTTATCATAAACCATTTTCAAACATACCTGAGTTAATAAGGCAACTCTTGGTGAGCCTCAAGATAGTCTGAGAATGGGGGCTGATTGCCAGAGGAACTGATCCTTGATTAGAGAATTGGAATTTTCAGTCCTACACCCTGGCCTCTGAAGAGGGAGAGGGGTGGAGATTGAATTCAATTACCAATGGCCAATGATTTAATCAACCATGCCTATGTAATAGAACATAGAAATCCTAAACAATATAAAAATCCTAAACAACAAGGTTTGGAGCCTCTGGATTGGTGAACACATTGAGGTGGCAGGGGCAGGAGGCTAGCGTTAAGGAGAAGACATGGAAGGCTTGTGTCCCTTCTCACATACCTTGCTCTGTGCCTCTCTTCCACTTGTCTCTTCCTGAGTCATATCCTTTTGTAAAAAACCAGTATTAGGCCAGGCATGGTGGCTCATGCCTGTAATCCCAGCACTTTCGGAGGCCGAGGCGGGCAGATCACAAGGTCAGCAGATTGAGATCATCCTGACCAACATGGTGAAACCCCGTCTCTACTAAAAAAGATAAAAATTAGCTTGGCATGGTGGCATGTGCCTGTAACCCCAGCTACTCAGGAGGCTGAGGCAGGAGAATAGCTTGATCCAGGGAGTTGGAGGTTGCAGTGAGCCAAGATTGTGCCACTGCACTCCAGCCTGGCATCTCAAAACAAAACAAAACAAAAAACCAGTATTAGTCTCTATTTGTTTTCCTGAATCCTATGAGCTGTTCTTATAATTTATTAAACCTGAGAAGGGTTCATAGAAAACTCCAGCTTATAGCTGGTTGGTCAGAAGTTTGGGAGGCTTGGCACTTGTGGTAAGTGTCTGATAATGGGGACTGTCTTATGGGACTGAGCCCTTGTGGGATCTGATGCTAACCCCACATAGATAGCATCAGAAAACTGAATTAAATTGTAGGACACTTAGTTTGTGTCTGGAGAGTTGAGGAATTAGTTGTTGGTGTGGAAAAAGCCACATTCTTGGTGTCAGAAGTGTTGTGAATATAAATAGATCATAGTAACATGGTACAGTCAGACTAAAACCCAGGCTGTCTGAACACAGTATGTTTTTAATAACTGCTATAGTCCTCTATCTGACCTCCTTCAAAGTATATTCAGTTTTGACATATCTTTTTTCTTCTGGTGGTAGTGAGGGTTCTAATATTTTTGAATAAAGAGGTAATATGTTTGTGCAACTGAAAGGAGGTCAGAACTACAGTTTAACTGTTGTGAGACCCTGTGGCCTTCAGATTTCAAAATCTTGACTTGTGGAAGATCATGGATCAGTTTGAGGACTCTGATGTTTTTATTTTATTAGGCATCCCAGATGCACTACTGTTTTTTTCCCCTAGAGAATATATTATTGTATCCACATTGTATTTTTGTTAACTGTAAAATTACTTCTGTAGTTACATAATTCATTTATATCATTAATATGTGACTTACAGGTAAGTTAGTGCCTCTTTGACAATAGCGATTATTGGTGTACTCAACATCCAGAAGAATGTGGGAATGTAAGTCACTCAGCACAAATCTACTGATTTTATTTGTTTTTGTTAATTTAAAAAATTACATTTATTGTGGAACAAATAAAATAATGCCAAAATGCCAATGAAAAGAAATATAAAGCCTCCCATAATCACACTACTCTATGATAGTTATATAAAAGCAATATCTGCAGAGTTTTGTTTATAAAAGGCTGTAATTCAAGAATTTTATACCCAGCCAGGTTGTCTTTTATGTGTGAAAGCAACAGAAATATATACTCTGTAGACCATGTTTCAAAAAAATTATATGATAGGCAGTTTTCCTTTGTGAGATTTAACATGAGTCTCTGTTGAAAAAAGTGCTTGAAGATAAATTCCAGGTGATCAAAGATGATAGATGTTAGAATGAATGATGAAAATAGGAAAGTTAGAGTATAAAAAAGGTTGGGAGCAAACACTGAAGTCAGTTAATGTACATTTATTTTAATATCTAGATAATTATACATATTAGAGATAATATACAAATGCTTAGATTGTATTTCTTTTTATAAAATAAAAGCAAATGTAAAAATATCACCTAGAAGATATATAGTACAATAATAGTTATGTGGTAATCTGAATCTATACCTTCAACTAGTATCATCAAAATCTAAGAGAGAAGTTCTGGGAATGGGTGGGGTGAGGGCATGGGTGGAAACAGCATGAGTGGAAATGGGGGCTGGGGTGGATTTCAAGGCATCTGACTTGGACTACTAATCATTTGAACCTGGGGTTTGTTTATGCCCTGAAAATGAAATGTTATTAGTCAAGTGAGGATGATTATTATTTTAAGTAATGCTGTTCCTTAAAATATTTAGCTAAGTGACTTCATGGCTTTTAGGCAATTACATAATTTCTGCATTTTGTTTGCTTTTGAGCATGGTTTTCTCTGAGTTCCTGTTTTGCTGCTAATCTCATTTCAGTGTGTGTTTCTGAAAGTAACCGTGATGACAGGAAGCATATTTTTCTTTATGCTTATGACTGGTGTCTGACTAACCTACTGGTACTAGAGATTAAAAGACACTTTTCTGTAATTAATATTTTTCCCTGTGTTTTGTCTGAAAGTCATTAAGCTGAAGCTGGAATTATAGATGTGTATACATCTCTCTTTAAGGAAACATACAAAACAAATGGGAATTTACCAAATGATACCACTCTCTACTGACTGAATTTGTATATGACACTTCTTGAATGTAGTTTTCTCATAATGTGGGGGCACATCTGCATTGGAAACAGCTTCTTTGAGAAATGTTGGATGTTGCAATTTGGTAACATCTTATGTGTGTGTTTGCGTGTGTGTATGTGGGGAAGGGAGGGTAAGGAAGGATTCACAATGTTCAGAAGAGGACTGATGAGGCTTCCTCCACGAGTGGGCTAGTAGCATAAAGCCTAATCAACACTTCTGTGAGGAAGTTAGCAGCCTTCCTCCTGACCTGACTGCTTCCTCTTCTGGTGGTGGCAATGCTGTCAAGCCTCATGACTGGAAAGTTTCTGTTAAATTTCTACTTAGAGCAGGGGATGTGTTAGGAGATAGCTCAGACTCTGTGGCCATTATGACATCAAATTCAGACAGCGACAGTCCAAGTGGTGGTCAAAGAGTTTTGTTTATAGCTTCATTGAAAAATGTGAACATTGGCTGGGCACGGTGGCTCATACCTATAATCCCAGTCTTTTGGGAGGCCGAGGTGAGCAGACCTTTGAGGTCAGGAGTTTGAGACCAGCCTGGTCAACATTGAAAAACCCAGTCTCTACTAAAAATACCAAAAAATACTTAGCTGGGCATGGTAGTATATGCCTATATCCCAGCTACTTGGGAGGCTGAGGCAGGAGACTTGCTTGAACCTGAGAGGTAGAGGTTGCAGTGAGTTGAGACTGCACCACTGCACTCCAGCCTGGGTGACAGAGTGAACTCCATCTCAAAAAAAGATGTGGACATTAATAAATGACTTTAGAAGTCACCATACCTGCATGCTACTGAATTAGATTTAACAGATTCAATCTTGGCTAAATAATGAAGTGAGGATGGCATGAGTTCTAGGGTCAAAACAGAAGTAAAAGCAAAACCAGTGATGGGCATAGGCTTGAAATATATTAATACACTCAGCAGATAGTGCTGCATTAATAAATAAACTCAGAAATCTTAGAGGGTGAAGGGAAAAAAGGCTTATTTCTTGCTTGCATAAAGTCCTATATGGGTTAGGCGATTCTCTGGGCAGCACTTTGTCTTGTTATGCTGCCATCTCAACAGGTGGCCTCTAGGGTTGCCAAGGCAAAGGACTAGAGGTCACTCCCTTATGCTGTGGCACAGGAGAAACATACGATTTCTGCATACATTTCACTGGCTGTGACTAGTCACATGGTCATACCTAACTGCAAGAGAGCTGGGGAGTAGAGACTTCCTGAGTGACAGGAAGGAGAGAAGGGTATAGGTGAGCACTGGAAGCCTCTGCCACACATAGGAAGTGAGTGTGTATAGTCAGCATGGAATTGGGAATGGTCAGAGTCTGATGTTATGAATATTCAGCATTGGATTAATATATGTTGAACCTAATAATATCTTAATACATTTTTTATATAATTCACCCTCTTTGGTTAGCTTCCTTGGCCACTGGCCATGCCTTAGTAGATCATCTACTTTTAACATTTGGGTTCCTTGCTCCTGTCTGGCCCATCTGCCTAACGTCCTGGCATCCACCCTGCCTTGTAAGGGTAGTCCCTCAGTCTGTTTGCGAGACCCGTAGCTACATGGCACAGGCGATAAGGGTGTGGTGAGACCTTACCAGGGCATGCTTCTCGATACCTCCAAGTGTTCTCCTGCTGGCGTTGTTATAGACAGGCCCTACATGAGCAGAGAGGGCCCCCGCTTTCCTCTCTGGTGAGCTTCTATTGCTTCTTGGTTGAGAGAGTCTTGTCTCTGGCATTAGCAAAGAATGAGACCCTGAGCAAGGGACTTAACTTCACGGTGCCTCAGTTTCCTCATCTGTGGATATAATAACAACACCTTCCTGTTAGAGTTGTTGTGATGATTCAGTGAGTTAATATACGATAAGTGCTTAGAATAGTGCCTGGTGAGTGGAAAGTGATTAAAAAACATCAGTTGTGATCACTCTTCTTCAAGACTCTGTTCAAATATAACTGAGACTTCCTTGAACTTGCTTCTTTTCTGGGTGCCTTCAGCACTCAGCAAATGTCTCTGTTACAACATTTATCATGGTATATCATAATTATTAATTTACACATTTTTCTCTCTTGCTAGACTGTGATTACTCAAGGGCAATGTACTGCTCACCATTTACTCTAGTCCTTGACAGTGTCTGACATGCAAAATAGATTACCAAGTGTTTTCTGAATTGATGGGCAGAGCCAGGGTGGTAGAAATTACTACAATTCACCAATATACAGTTCTCTTCTCCTTCCTGTGCACAAAGCAAAGCTATGTTTCCCAGCTCTCTATGCATCTAGATGCACCACATCACTGAGTTCCAGCAAATGGAATATGGGCAGAAATGATGTGTGCCACTTTCAGGCTCATCATAAACTCAATGCACAATCTTCCATGAGCTCCTCCTCTCCCTCCCATTCAATTGGCTGGATATGGTAGCATTTTAAGGTGGAATGAGCCCAAATCCCTGAGTCACCACTTGGAAGAGAGAGACCTAGACTTTAAAATGGTGTCAAGCTTTTGAAATCTGAACCTGTTTGTTACGGCAGTGAGTGTATTTACTTGGCTAACAAAAAACAAGAATCTGGACACAACAACATTTTTTTCTGCCGGTTTCATGGCATGATATGACTCAATCCACAGACAAAGGCTGCTGAGCCCAGAACAGCTTATTGGACCAGCCCATATGAGAAGCAGAAATGTATAGAAGCAAACTGAACCCAAGGAAACAGTGGTGATACTTCGAGAGGGATCATAGAGGAAGAGGAAACACACTGACCATCCCTGTCCCAGCAAGGAGCCAGCTCTGATTCAGCAGTCTCTGTGAACATCTAGGTAGTTGCCCTGTTCTTTCTGTCCAGCAATGAGCAGCTGCCAAGCATGATTCCCCTCTTCCAGGTAAGTGACTTAAAGCAAAAGCAGGCTTTACTTTCACATCACAAATCATCATCTTGAGAAACAATTACAGTTCTTTTTAGAGTTCTGGTTCCTTCATAGGTACCTATTGTCCTAATAAATGCAATTCGTTGGAACACAAAAGCATTTATTTCCTCTTTTAGCTAATTTAATTTTTACAGCTCTGGTGAAAAAATATTTTATGTTTTTACTCAATGTGATTTTTAAGATAGTTTATTTTTGGATTCAATTTTGTTTTCATTTTCTAGAAAATCAATTTAATTCACAGAAGGTTCATTCATTTAATGGCTTTCCTTGCACATGGTTAATGATTAAGCATTTGATCAAACATTCCTCTTAGCAGTATCTTTACAAGGTTCAACCAGAGAAAGTATTAGATGGGGGAAATCCTCTATATTTGGGCAAAGCCTCTTTCCTCTGGACCAATTGAAATGGAAGATCAGTCTGAATTGGTGAAAGTGCAAACTATTTTTTCAAGGAGATTCCTGTGTGATTTCAAATTGCTCACAATAAACTTACAAAACGGCACACTAACAAAGCTTTTTAGGTTTATCTCCATCTAGCTTCCTAGTGAAGTGGCTACATTGTCTGGGGTAAATACCTGTCATCTCATGCCAAGAAAATTTAGCACACGGACACACATGAGGAGTTTAAGAGTGGAGGTTTAACAGGTAAAAGAAAGAGACAGGAAAACAGCTCACTATCTAGTGAGAGACAGGAGACTTCTGAGAGGAAAAGGCCGGCTATCCGCAGATGCACCAGATTTTATTGTTCGGCTTAAGGAGGCGTTGTCTAATTTATGTAGGGCTCACACAGTGGTTCAATGAGGTGTGATGTTTACAAAGCATGTGGGGAAGGCTGGTATCCCACCCTAATCTTATTTATGCAAATAAACTTTCCCCTTGGTGGGCGTCATTTTGTCTGCTCCTAACAAGCAGACACGTGATTGGCAGAGAAGGGGAGATGGAGCCACCATTTTGAACATGTCTAGTCCCGGTAGTTCTTTCTTGCCAGTGTCACCATGCAAGCTCCCAGCTTGCTTATCTATGTGTGCAGCTTGACCTCACAGGCTGCTCTTTGTTAGAAAATGAGTTGGGGATGCTTTTCATTAAAAGAAAAAGCTTACCGAAGACTTCCGGACTATCTGCCTAAGTAATTTTTTCTTAACTCCTGTATCATTAGTAGTTGGAATCTATATCTATATCTGTATCTGTATCTATCTTACAAAATTCTCTTGGGTTCTTGAAAACTCTTGCTCTCAAGTCCTTTAAACATTCTTCTTGTACTTTTGTTTACTAAATTATGAAGAAAGATTATTAGCAAAAGGAAGTCCCTGCCTGTATAATCGTAATTTGTGAATTATAAGTTTTTATATTTAAAGTTCGGTGACAATTCACCTTTGGAAAAAAATTTCTTGACTAATGGATCATTTTTTTCTTTGAGCCAGGTTCTCACTCTGCCGCCCAGGCTGGAGTGCAGTGGTGCGATCTCAGTTCACTGCAGCCTCTGCCTCCCGGGTTCAAACAATTCTCCTACCTCAGCCTCCTGAGTAGCTGGAACTATAGGTGCTGCACATCACCACCCCTGTCTAAGTTTTGTATTTTTTTGGTAGAGACGGGGTTTTGCCATGTTGGCCAGGCTGCTATCAAACTCCTGGCCTCAATTGATCTACCTGCCTCAGCCTCCCAAAGTCCTGGGATTATAGGCGTGAGCCACCGCACTTGGCCTAATCAATCATGTTTTTAGTGCTATACGGGATTTTTGGATTGAATTATAGGTGTTTTTGATTTGTTGACTTGGCTTTGGAAAGAAAAACTGGCCCTTCTGAAGACATCAGTTCTTTCCTGGAAAGCAGAGTCAGAGATAGCTAGAAGGCAGGACTGGTGCTTTTCAGTGTCAGACATTGCTGCTTTATTTAGGGCACTGCTTGTGCTACAGCACAGAGGAGGCATATTCTGGAAGGCCATGTTTCTCTGAAGTGAACTTTAAAGTTCAAAGAATAGATTTTACTGACACATAGGAAAGTAGACGGTGATCATGTAAAATGAAATATGCTACCCTTGGTGTTTTCTTCTTTGTGTTACAGATCTGTGCCCTCAGACAGGTCTTCAGTTACCCATGGTGAAACATGTAAGCCTTAAGAAACTTTTTGTTGAGCTCATAGATTATCTATAAGATGGTTTATGACCATCTGTCTTATAGGGTAACAACATAATTTATCCTCCAAATTTGGACACTTTTGAGAGTAAAAAGGGGAGTTATTAATCATTATGTCAAGGAAATAGGCAAAAATGGGACTTTTCTAGGCAACCTAAACATAGTCATTCTATTTATGAGGAATATGTGTCTTTTATAGGTTAGATACTAGGTCCCATAAAAGCATGTGGCCAAGATGGCCAGCTCCACCAAAGATTCATACTACCCCTTCCATAGTATGGAGCTGTTCTGGGAAGCAGTTTTCCCACCAGGGACAACATCTTCTAGCCCCTTTACATCTAAGTAGTACCATGAGGCTGGATCTTGCCAAAGAAATGTTTTGGAAGTGCGATGTGTCACTTTGGAGCCAAGGAGCTGAAAAAACAGGTGTGCCTCTGCCTTCCTCACCTTCCCCTGTACCCATCTCCATCTTCATCTCTAGGCCGAATGCAGAAGTCTTCAGGATCCTAGAGGAGTGAAGACGTACAAAATGGAATGATACTGGGTCCCAAATGACCATGTGAAGACTGCCCATTTGTCAGGAACATCCATATTGCAGGCTTTAGGGCACACAAAATTAAAATATCTTAATTTTGTATGCCCTAAGCCTCTTAAGTTGTTCCATTTGTTATAGCCATTGAGAATCTACTATCTTTCCATTGAGAATACAAAGATATGTAAGATCTGGTCACTTTCCTCAAGAAGCTTAGAGTCTGGGGGAACTACAGATGTATATATGTAATGGTAATTAAAAGTTCTGAATTAAAGGAGATGAATGTAATTTTGAATGCCAATTTGAGGTATCTGCAGCATATTCTAATGGCACTATCTTCTATGTAGATAGAGGGGGCCCAAGCCAAGAAGAGAGGTCTGGTATTAAAGATTTGCTGAATTTACAGTTGCAGAGGCTCATGTCAGTCCCTTAGAAAGAATCTGAGGACTCCTTGGAAAATAAGAAAACTTCCCTCCACATTCCTAAGGATTTTAAATTTATATTTATTTAAATTTTTTTCTTATTTTTTTCTTTTTTAAAACTTTTAAGTTTGGGATACATGTGCAGGTTTGTTACATAGGTCAATGTGTGTCATGGAGGTTTATTGTGTAGATTATTTTATCACCCAGGTATTAAGCAGTACCCATTAGTTATTTCTCCTGATCCTCTTCCTTCTCCCACCTTCCACCCTCCAATAGGCCCCAGTATGTGTTCTTTCCCTCTATATGTCCGTGTGTTCTCATCATTTAGTTCCCAATTATAAGTGAGAACATGCAGTATTTGGTTTTCTGTTCCTGTGTTAGTTTGCTAAGGATAATGGACTCTGGCTCTGTCCACGTCCTTAGTTTGCTAAGGATAATGGACTCCTGTGTTAGTTTGCTAAGGATAATGGACTCTGACTCCATCCATGTCCTTAGTTTGCTAAGGATGATGGACTCTGGCTCCATCCATGTCCCTGCAAAAAACATGATCTCATTCTTTTTTAAAATTATCATTATACTTTAAGTTCTGGGGTACATGTGCAGAACATCCAGGTTTGTTACAGAGGTGTACATGTGCCATGGTGGTTTGCTGCACCCATCGAACTGTCATCTACATTAGGTATTTCTCCTAATGCTGTCCCTCCCCTAGTCCTCCATCCCATGACAGGCCCCAATGTGTGATGTTCCCCTCCCCATATCCATGTTTTCTCATTGTTCAGCTCCCACTTCTGAGTGAGAACATGCCGTGTTTGGTTTTCTGTTCCTAGGTTAGTTTGCTGAGAATGGTTTCCAGCTTCATCCACGTCCCTGCAAAGGACACGAACTCATCCTTTTTTTATGGCTGCATAGTATTCCATGGTGTATATGTGCCACATTTTCTTTATCCAGTGTATCATTGATGGGCATTTGGGTTGGTTTCAAGTTTTTGCTATTGTGAATAGTGCTGCAATAAACATACGTGTGCATGTGTCTTTATAGTACAATGATTTATAATCCTTTCGGTATATACCCAGTAATGGGATTGCTGGGTCAAATTGTATTTCTGGATCTAGATCCTTGAGGAATCGCATCTTCCAAAATGGTTGAACTAATTAATACTCCCACTAACAGTGTAAGGGCATTCCTATTTTTCCACATCCTCTCCAGCATCTGTTATTTCCTGACTTTTTAATGATCACCGTTCTAACTGGCATGAGATGGTATCTCATTGTGGTTTTCATTTGCGTTTCTTTAATAACCAGTGATGATGAGCTTTTTTTCATATGTTTCTTGGCCATATAAATGTCTGCTTTTGAGAAGTTTCTGTTAATATCCTTCACCCACTTTTTGATGGGATTTTTTGATTTTTTCTTATAAATTTGTTTATCCTTGTAGATTCTGGATATTAGCCCTTTGTCAGATGGATAGATTGCAAACATTTTCACGCATTCTGTAGGTTGTCTTTTCACTCTGATGCTAGTTTCTTTTGCTGTGCAGAGGCACTTAAGTTTAATTAGATCCCATTTGTCAGTTTTGGCTTTTGTTGTCATTGCATTTAGTGTTTTAGTCATGAAGTCTTTGCCCATGCCTATGTCCTGAATGGTATTGCCTAGGTTTTCTTCTAGGATATTTATGGTTTTAAGTCTCATGGTTAAGTCTTTAATCCAACTGGAGTTAATTTTTGTATAAAGTGTAAGGAAGGGGTCCAGTTTCAGTTTTCTGCATATGGCTGACCAGTTTTCCCAACACCGTTTATTGAATAGGGAATCCTTTCCCCATTGCTTGTTTTTGTCAGGTTTGTCAAAGATCAGATGGTTGTAGATGTGTGGTGGTGTTTCTGAGGCCTCTGTTCTGTTTCACTGGTCTATATATCTATTTTGGTACCAGTACCATGCTGTTTTGCTTAGGATTGTCTTGGCCATATGGGCTCTTTTTTGGTTCCATATGGAATTTAAAGTAGTTTTTTTCTATTTCTGCGAAGAAGTCAGTGGTAGCTTGATGGGGATAGCATTGAATCTATAAATTACTTTGGGCAGTATGGCCATTTTCATGATATTGATTCTTCCTATCCATGAGCATGAAATGTTTCTCCACTTGTTTGTGTCCTCTTTTGTTTCCTTGAGCAGTGGTTTGTAGTTCTTCTTGAAGAGGTCCTTCACATCCTTGCTAGTTATATTCCTAGGTGTTTTATTCTCTTTGTAGCAATTGTGAATGGGAGTTCATTCATGATTTGGCTCTCTGTTTGTCTGTTATTGGTGTGTAGGAATGCTTGTGATTTCTGCACATTGATTTTGTATCCTGAGACTTTGCTGAAGTTGCTTATCAGTTTAAGGACATTTTGGGCTGAGACAATGGGATTTTCTAAATGTACAATCACGTCATCTGCAAACAGAGACAATTTGACTTTCTCTTCCTATTTGAATACTGTTTATTTCTTTCTCATGCTTGATTGCCCTGGCCAGAACTTCCAATACTATGTTGAATAGGAGTGAAAGAGGGCATTCTTGTCTTTTGCCGGTTTTCAAAGGGAATGCTTCCAGCTTTTGGCCATTCAGTATTATATTGGCTGTGCATTTGTCATAAATAGTTCTTATTATTTTGAGATATGTTTCATCAATACCTAGTTAATTAATAGTTTTTAGTATGAAGGGGTGTTGAATTTTATTGAAGGCCCTTTCTGTATCTATTGAGATAATTATGTGGTTTTTGTCATTGATTCTGTTTATGTGATGAATTAATGTTTTTAGATTTGTGTATGTTGAACCAGCCTTGCATCCCAGGAATGAAGCTGACTTGATTGGGTTGGATAAGTTTTTTGATGTGCTGCTGGATTTGGTTTGCTAGTATTTTACTGAGGATTTTCACATCAATGTTCTTCAGGGATATTAGGCTGAAATTTTCATTTTTTGTCGTTTCTCTGCCAGGTTTTGGTATCAGGATGATGCTGGCCTCATAAAATGAGTTAGAGAGGATTCCCTCTTTTTCTATTGTTTGGATTAGTTTTAGGAGGAATGGTACCAGCTCCTCTTTGTAACTCTGGTAGGATTTGGCTATGAATCTGTCTGGTCCTGGGATTTTTTTTTTTTGGTAGGTTATTAATTACTGCCTCAGTTACAGAACTTGTTATTGGTTTATTCAGGGATTCAACGTCTTCCTAGTTTAGGCTTGGGAGGTTGTATGTGTCCAGGAATTTATCCATTTCTTCTAGATTCTCTATTTGAATAGAAGTGTTTATAGTATTCTGTGGTGGTAGTTAGTATTTCTGTGGGATCAGTGGTGATAGCCCCTTTATAATTTTTTATTGTGTCTATTTGATTCTTCTCTCTTTTCTTCTTTATTAGTCTGACTAGTGGTCTATTGTGTTAATTCTTTCCAAAAACTAGCTCCTGGATTCATTGATTTCTTGAAGGGTTTTTTGGTGTCTGTATCTCCTCCAGTTCTGTTCTGATCTTAGTTATTTCTTGTCTTCTGCTAGCTTTTGAGTTTGTTTGCTCTTACTTCTCTAGTTCTTTTAATTGTGATTTTAGGGTGTCAATTTTAGATTTTTCCACTTTCTCCTGTGGGCATTTAGTGCTATAAATTTCCCTGTAAACACTACTTTAGCTGTGTCCCAAAGATTCTGGTATGTTACGTCTTTGTTCTTGTTAGTTTTAAAGAACTTATTTTTTTCTGCCTTAATTTCTTTATTTACCCAGTAGTCATTTGGGAGCAAGTTGTTTAGTTTCCATGTAGTTGTGTGGTTTTGAGTGAGTTTATTACTCTTGAGTTCTAATTTGATAGCACTGTAGTCTGAGAGACTGTTTATCATTTCCATTCTTTTGCATTTGCTGAGGAGTGTTTTACTTCCAATTATGTGGTCAATTTTAGAATAAGTGCCATGTGGTGCTAAGAAGAATGTATATTCTGTTGATTTGGGGTGGAGAGTTCTGTAGATGTCTATGAGGTCTGCTTGGTCCAGAGCTGAGTTCAAGTCCTGAATATGCTTGTTAATTTTCTGTCTCGTTGATCTTTCTAATATTGACAGTAGGGTATTAAAGTCTCCCACTATCATTTTGTGGGAGTCTAAGTCTCTTTGTAGGTCTCTAAGAACTTGCTTTATGAATCTGGGTGCTCCTGTATCGAGTGCATATACATTTAGGATAGTTAACTCTTCTTGTTGCATTGATCCCTTTACCATTATGAATGCCCTTCTTTGTCTTTTTTGATCTTTGTTGGTTTAAAGTCTGTTTTATCAGAGACTAGGATTGTAACCCCTGCTTCTTTTTGCTTTCCATGTGTTTGGTAAATATTTCTCCATTCCTTTGTTTTGAGCCTATTGTGTCTTTGCATGTGAGATGGGTCTCCTGAATACCAGTGGTTCTTGACTCTTCACCCAATTTGCCAGTCTGTGTCTTTTAGTTGGGGCATTTAGGACATTTACATTTAAAGTTAATATTGCTATGTGTGAATTTGATCCTGTCATTATGATGCTAGCTGGTTATTTTGCCAATTAGTTGATGTAGTTTCTTCATAGTGTTGATGGTCCTTACAACTTGGTACGTTTTTGCAGTGGCTGGTACCAGTTTTTCCTTTCCATATTTAGTGCTTTCTTCAGGAGCTTTTGTAAGGCAGGCCTGGTGGTGACAGAATCTCTCGGCATTTGCTTGTCTGTAAAGGATTTTATTTCTCCTTTGCTTATGAAGCTTAGTTTGGCTGGGTATGAAATTCTGGGTTAAAAATTCTTTTCCTTAAGAATGTTGAATATTGGCCCCCACTCTCTTCTGGCTTGTAGGATTTCTGCAGAGAAATCTGCTGTTAGTCTGATGGGCTTCCCTTTGTGGTAACCCAAGCTTTCTCCCTGGCTGCCTTTAACATTTTTCCCTACATTTCCACCTTGGTGAATCTGACAATTAGTTGTCTTGGGGTTGATCTTCTTGAGTAGTATTTTTGTGGTGTTCTCTGTATTTCCTGAATTTGAATGTTGGCCTGTCTTTCTAGGTTGGGGACGTTCAGGTTAATAACCTGAAGAGCATTTTCAAACTTGATTCTGTTCTCCCTGTCACTTTCATGTACACCAATCAAATATAGATTTGGTCTTTTCACATAGGCCTATATTTCTTGGAGGCTTTGCTCATTCCTTTTCATTCTTTTTTCTCTAATCTTGTCTTCACACTTTATTTCGTTAAGTTGATCTTCAATCTCTGATATCCTTTCTTCTGCCTGATTGATTTGGCTATTGATACTTGTGTATGCTTCATGAAGTTCTTGTGCTGTGTTTTTTAGCTCTCTTAGGTCACTTATGTTCTTCTCTAAACTGGGTTATTCTAATTAGCAATTCCTCTAACCTTTTTTCAAGGTTCTTAGCCTCTTTGCATTGGGTTAGAACATGTTCCTTTAGCTCGGAGGAGTTTGTTACTACCCACCTTCTGAAGCCTACTTCTGTCAATTCATCAGACTCATTCTCCATCCAGTTTTGTTCCCTTGCTGGCAAGGAATTGTAATCCTTTGGAGGAGAAGAGGCTTTCTGGTTTTTGGAATTTTAATCCTTTTTGCATTTGTTTTTCCTCATCTTTGTGGATTTATCTGCATTTGCTCTTTGATGTTGGTGACCTTCGGATGGGGTTTCTGTGTGGATTTCTTTTTTGTTGTTGTTAATGTTATTCCTTTCTGTTAGTTTTCTTTCTAACAGGCCCCTCTGCTGTAGGTCTGCTGGTGTTTGCTGGAAGTTCACCCCAGACCCTGTTTGCCTGGGTATCACCAGTGGAGGCTGCAGAACAGCAAAGATTGCTGCCTGTTCCTTCCTCTGGAAGCTTCCTCCCAATGGGCACCTGTTAGATGCCAGCTGGAGCTCTCCTGTATGAGGTGTTTGTTGACCTCTGATGGGAGGTGTCTCTCTGTCTGGAAGTCCAGGGGTCAGGGACCCACTTGTGGAAGCAATCTGTCCCTTAGCAGAGCCCAAGCACTGTGCTGGGAGATTCACTGCTCTCTTCAGAGCCAGCAGGCAGGAATATTTAAGTCTGCTGAAGCTGTGCCCACAGCTACCCCTTCCCCAACGTGGTCTGTCCCAGGGAGATAGGAGTTTTATCTATAAGCCCCTGACTGGGGCTGCTGCCTTTCTTTCAGAGACAACCTGCCCAGATAGGAGGAATCCAGAGAGGCAGTCTGGCTACAGTAGCTTTGCCAAGCTTTGCTCAGTTCGAACTTCTTGGTGGCTTTGTTTACACTGTGAGGGGAAAATCTCCTACTCAAGCCTCAGTAATGGTGGACTCCCCTTCTCTCACCAAGCTTGAGTGTCTCAGGTCGACTTCAGACTGCTGTGCTGGCAGTGAGAATTTCAAGCCAGTGGTTCTTAGCTTGCTGGGCTCCATGGGGGTGGGATCCACTGAGCTAGACCACTTGGCTCCCTGGCTTCAGCCCCCTTTCCAGGGGATTAAACGATTCTGTCTGGCTGGTGTTCCAGGCACCACTCAGGTATGAAAAATAACTCTTGCAGCTAGCTCAGTGTCTGCCCAAATAGACCCCCAGTTTTGTGCTTGAAACCCAGGACCCTGGTGGCATAGGCACCCAAGAGAATATCCTGGTCTGTGGGTTGTGAAGAGCATAGGAAAAGTATAGTATCTGGGCTGGAGTGCACCATTTCTCATCGCACAGTTCCTCTTGGCTTCCCTTGGCTAGGGGAGGGAGTTCCCTGATCCCTTGTGCTTCCTGGATGAGGCAATGCTCCACCCTGATTTGGCTCACCCTCCATGGGCTGGATCCACTATCTAACCAGTCTCGATGAGATGATCCAGGTACCTCAGTTGAAAATACAGAAACCACCTATCTTCTGCATTGATCTCACTGGGAGCTGCAGACTGGGGCCGTTCCTTTTCGACCATCTTGCCAGTCACTGATCTCATTCATTTTAATGGCTGCCTAGTATTCTGTCGTGTATATTTACTGCATTTTCTTTATCCAGTCTATCACTGATGGTCATTTAGGTTGATTCCATGTCTTTGCAATTGTGAATAGTGCTGCAATGAACATATGTGGGCATGTGGATGGTAGAATGATTTATATTACTTTGAGTATGTATATACCCAGTAACGGGATTGCTAGGTTGAATGGCATTTCTGTCTTTAGGTCTTTGAGGAATCGCCACACTGTCTACCAAATAGTTGAACGAATTTACACTCCCATTACAGGACATAAGCATTCCTTTTGATCCACAACCACACCAGTATCTGTTGTTTTTTGATTTTTTAGTAATAGCCATTCTGACTGGTATTAGATCTCATCATGGTTTTGATATGCATTTCTCAAATGATAATTGCTGTTGAGCTTTTTTTTCTGATGATTGTTGGCTTCATGTATATCTTCTTTGGAAAAGTGTCTTTTCATATCCTTTGCCTACTTTTTAATGGGGTTGTTTGTTTTCTTCTTGTAAATTTGTTTAAGTTTCTTACAGATGCTGGATATTAGACCTTTGTCAGATGCATAGTTTGCAACATTTTTTTCCCTTCTATGGGTTGTCAGTTTACTCTGTTGATAGTTTCTTTTGCTGTGCAGAAGCTCTTTAGTTTAATTAGATACCATTTATCAATTTTTGCTTTTGTTGTAATTGCTTTTGGTGTCTTGTCATGAACTCTTTGCCTGTGCATATGTTCTGAATGGTATCGTCTAGGTTGTTTTTCAGGGTTTTTATAGTTTTGGGTTTTCTATTTAAGTCTTTAATCCATCTTGTGTTAATTTTTGTATATGGTGTAGGGAAGAGGTCCAGCTTTAATCTTCTGCATATGGCTAGCCAGGTAGGTATTCCAGCACCATTTATAGAACAAGGAATCTTTTTCTCATTGCTTGTTTTTGTCAGGTTGTCAAAGATCACATAGTTGTAGGTGTGTGGTCTTATTTCTGGGTCCTCTTATTCTGTTTCATTGATCTATATGTCTGTTCATTTATCGGTACCATGCTGTTTTGGTTACTGTAGCCCTGTAGTATAGTTTGAAATTGGGTAGTGTGATGTCTGCCACCTTTTTTTGTTGTTGTTCCTTAGAATTGCCTTGGCTATTCAGGCCCTTTTTTGGTTCCATATAAACTTTAAAATAGTTTTATCTTGTTCTGTGAAGAATGTCAATGACAGTTTAATGGAAATAGCATTGAATCTATAAATTACTTTGGGCAGTATGGCCATTTTAATGATATTGATTCTTCCTATCCATGAGCATGGAATGTTTTTGCATTTGTTTGTGTCATAAAGGTGCTTTTAGATGCAGCTGCACTGTATCCTATCAGGGCTCACTCCACCAGTGGAATTTGTGCTCTAAAGATCCCTTGGCCACTGACTTCGTATTGAGAAAGAAAAGAAAGCCAGCACTTCCGTGTATCTCTAGATCCTTTTTGTAGATTACAAATTACTTTCATGAACATTACTTAGTTTGAATCTCATATTCACCCTGTGGTGTTGGCAGGGGAGTTCCCTTTCCCACTGAATGTCCCCAGGTCTTGCCCACCAGCAAGTAGGGGAAATATTTCATACAGTCTAATGGTTCAAATCTGAAGGCACTCAGCCCATTCTTCTCTTAACTGGGGGACCTCTGAGCTCTCTTTGGGATTCCTCTGTTGTTTCTGGGGTACCCCAAGGATGCCTCACTTGGGCTCAGGAGCCAGGACTCACATATCCTGCCTATTGTGCTAGCAAATAGTTTTCCACCCATATTCAGGCTGATAATGGGGCTGCTCCCAATGAGACTGAAGGGGTTGATGTGAAATCTTCTACTCTTCTATTCCTTCTATCAGACCCATGTTTCCCAACTCCTTCTTTTGCAGCAAAGGAACGTCTATCAACACCCACAAATAGAAGATGTCTGGAGGCATGGGTGTCACCCCCACAGTAGATGTGTCAAGGTTCAGTTCTGAAGGTACTAGTTTACCCCTGTATGCACACACACTACATACACACACACACACACGTGCACACACTCTGAGACTCAGAGACATGAACTAACACATTTGAGGGCATTCCATTTTTTTTCATAAACTGGATGTAGAACCCAGGACTTTTTACTCCAAATCTAATATTCTTCCCTTTGTCTATCCTGATTTAAAGAAAAAATATTCTATAAAAAAGTTGCTCATATACGCAGAACTATCTGCTAGAAGCTTGAACCAGTGCCACAGTGGAAGCTCTGCTTTTTGCCTCATTCTGTAGAGCTTAGGGAGGCTGCTGTGCCCAACCCTGGAAACTCTCAGGAGAGCCGGGTGAATAACGGGGGCTTTGTCATAGGAGTGCCCTGAAATCTTCCCCCAGTGTGAGTGGTGTCAATGTTTTCATTATTTTTGCCTGTGGTTTGTAACTTGTCATGAGAATTAGTTCCAGCTTAATTGAGGGCCTCATGTTGGGGTGAGAGAAGGAAGTGTTGTGGTCTCTCAAAATGCCTTTTATAAGATCTTGACACCCTAGGGCTTGGCAGATATAGCTGGGAGCAGTAGCACATGGGAAGGGATGATCCCCCAAGTATTGGCAGTTCAGCTCCCTCTTGGTTTCTGACTTGGAGATTGCTTAAAGGTCTCTTGGGGAGCAGGAACAGTTCGTTTTTTCCCCTTATTTTTTTTACCTCTTAAAAAAAATCTCCTTATTCTAGGGTTGTACTGCTTGAAAGCAAGAAGGCCTCTGGGCAGCATGTGATGTGCTTCTTCTCCAGCTCCCTTGGAAAAGGGTATTTAGTCCTTGGGTTAATTCTAAGCTCTGCTTTAGACCTTTCAAGTCTCTTTTATCAAATCATGCCAATCTCACGTCCATTCTTTCTTCTCTATGCTAATCAGATGCACTAATTCATACTGAACTGTTAGTGGGTTAAAGTGTGATGCTATGTCAAATACCTTAAAAACCTTCTCACATTTTTCCAGGGACTTTTATTGTCTCAGTGTAAAGCTTTCTCCAACCAAGCCACAGAATCCTACCTTTCCTCTGATTCCCTGGGCAGATCCTCAAACTTTAGTGAGCAGAAAAGCCACCTGGGCAGCTTTCTAGGCCTGCCCCAGAGACACTAGCCCACACATACGTGAAGCTGTTGAAGCATGCCATGGTACCACTTGAGAAATAAGTAGTGAACTCTACAGATCTTTCTCAATACCCCTCCCACCATGCCTGGAAATCTCCCTATTAACACCTTCAAAAAATATGAACTTAATACTTGCTATGTGGAAGGTGGTAGGCTTGGGGCCAGAACCAAGCTTATATTCTAGTGGAGGAATCAGGACACACATTTACAACACACTCTAATAATTACCAATAGGACACAGCTGAGAAGAGAAGTGCTGAAGAAGAACCCTAGGGTGGTGTTACTCTTTTTTTTTTTTTTCTTGAGACGGAGTCTCACTCTGTTGCCCAGGCTGGAGTGCAGTGGTGCCATTTCGGCTCACTGCAACCTCTACCTCCCAGGTTCAAGTGATTCTTCTGCCTCAGCCTCACATACAGTGCGTGCCACCACTGCCAGCTCATTTCACGCCCAGCCAATTTTTTTGTATTTTTAGTAGAGATGGTGTTTCACCATGTTGGCGAGGCTGGTCTTGATCTAACCTTGTGATCCACCTACCTAAGCCTCCCAAAGTGCTGCGATTACAGGTATGAGCCACCGCACCTGACCTGCAGTGTTACTTTAAGTGTGATTCCTGCTCTGGCAGCAGCAGCATTACCTAGAAGCTAGTTAGAAATGCAAATTCTTAGGTCCCACCCCTGAGCCTTTTGCCTGTGGAAGTCAGTTATCCTGTGAACACCCTCCATTCTTTGCTTATACCTTGGGCTACCCCTTTCTGTCTTGGGCACTGACAGCTCACAGCTTGCTGGTGATGATATAAAGAGATAGAAAATAAATGACCTGTAATTCTGTCATCCAGAGATAACCACTCTCACTATTTAGTGTATATCTTTTCAGACTTATTTCCATGCAATGTAGATATACATAATAGAAAACAACATAGAAACAAAATTCTATTCTATCACAATACTGCTTTTTGAATTTCTAATTACTACAATTAACACTATGGTGGACTGTCTTCCCATGTAAGTAAAATTACATTTCCCCTTAATTTTTTATATCTATCTATCTATCTATCTATCTATCTATCTATCTATCTAATTGCACTTTAGGTTCTGGTGTGCATGTGAAGAACGTGCAGGATTGTTGCATAGGTACATACATGGCAATGTGGTTTGCTGCCTCCATCCCCATCACCTATAACTGGCATTTCTCCCCATGTTATCCTTCCCCAACTCCCTACCCCCACTGTCCCTCCCCTAGTCCCCCCCAACAGACCCCAGTGTGTGATGCTCCCCTCCCTGTGTCCATGTGTTCTCATTGTTCAACATCCACCTATGAGTGAGAACATGCGGTGTTTGGTTTTCGGTTCTTGTGTCAGTTTGCTGAGAATGATGGTTTCCAGATTCATCCATGTTCCTACAAAGGACACAAACTCATCTTTTTTATATAGCTGCATAGTATTCCATGGTGTATATGTGCCACATTTTCCTTGTCCAGTCTATCATCGATGGGCATTTGCGTTGGTTCCAGGTCTTTGCTATTGTAAACAGTGCTGCAATGAACATACATGTGCATGTGTCTTTATAATAGAATGATTTATAATCCTTTGGATATATACCCAGTAATGGGATTGCTGGGTCAAATGGAATTTCTATTTCTAGGTACTTGAGGAATCGCCACACTGTCTTCCACAATGGTTGAACTAATTTACACTCCCACCAACAGTGTAAAAGTGTTCCTATTTCTCCACATCCTCTCCAGCGTCTGTTGTCTCCAGATTTTTTAATGATCGCCATTCTAACTGGCGTGAGATGGTATCTCAATGTTGTTTTGATTTGCATTTCTCTAATGACCAGTGATGATGAGCATTTTTTCATAGTTTGCTGGCTTCATATATATCTTCTTTTGAAAAGTCTCTGTTCATATCCTTCACCCACTTTTGAATGGATTTGTTTGTTTTTTTCTTCTAAATCTGTTTTAGTTTTTTGTAGATTCTGGATATTAGCCCTTTGTCAGATGGGTAGATTGCAAAAATTTTTTCCCATTCTGTTGGTTGCTGGTTCACTCTAATGATTGTTTCTTTTGTTGTGCGAAAGCTCTGGAGTTTAATTAGATCCCATTTGTCTATTTTGGCTTTTGTTGCCAAGCTTTTGGTGTTTTAGTCATGAAGTCCTTGCCTATGCCTATGTCCTGAATGGTTTTGCCAAGGTTTTCTTCTAGGATTTTTATGGTGTTAGGTCTTATGTTTAAGTCTTTAATCCATCTGGAGTTAATTTTGGTGTAAGGTGACAGGAAGGGGTCCAGTTTCTGCTTTCTGCACATGGCTAGCCAGTTTTCCCAACACCATTTATTAAACAGGGAATCCTTTCCCCATTGTTTGTTTTTGTGAGGTTTGTCAAAGATCAGATGGTTGTAGATGTGTGGCATTGCCTCTGAGGCCTCTGTTCTGTTCCATTGGTCTGTATCTCCGTTTTGGTACCGGTACTGTGCTGTTTTGATTACTGTAGCCTTGTAGTGTAGTTTGAAGTCTGGTAGCATGATGCCTCCAGCTTTGTTCTTTTTGCTTAGAATTGACTTGGCTATATGGGCTCTCTTTTGGTTCCATATGAAGTTTAAGGTGGTTTTTTCCAGTTCTGTGAAGAGGGTCATAGGTAGCTTGATGGGGATAGCATTGAATCTATAAATTACTTTGGGCAGTATGGCCATTTTCACAATATTGATTCTTCCTAACTATGAGCATGGAATGTTTTTCCATCTGTTTGTGTCCTCTCTTATTTCGTTGAGCAGTGGTTTGTAGTTCTCCTTGAAGAGGTCCTTCACATCCTTTGTTAACTGTATTCCTAGGTATTTTATTCTCTTTGCAGCAATTGTGATTGGCAGTTTGTTCTTGATTTGGCTCTCTTTAAGTCTGTTATTGGTGTATAGGAATGCTTGTGATTTCTGTACATTGATTTTGTATCCTGAGACTTTGCTGAAGTTTCTTATCAGTTTCAGGAGATTTTGGGCTGAGACTATGTGGTTTTCTAAATATACAATCATGTCATCTGCAAATAGAAACAATTTGACTTCCTGTTTTCCTCATGGAGTACCCTTTATTTCTTTTTCTTGCCTGATTGCTCTGGCTAGAACTTCCAATACTGTATTAAATAGGAGTGGTGAGAGAGGGCATCCTTGTCTAGTGCCGGATTTCAAAGGGAATGTTTCCAGTTTTTGCCTATTCATTATGATATTGGCTGTGGGTTTGTCGTAAATAGCTTTTATTATTTTGAGATATGTTCCATTGATACCTAATTTATTGAGAGTTTTTAGCGTAAAGTATTGTTGAATTTTGTTGAAGGCCTTCTCTGCCTCTTTTGAGATAATCATGTGGTTTTTGTCTTTGGTTCTGTTTATGTGGTGGATTACGTTTATAGACTTGCATATGTTGAATCAGTCTTGCATCCCCAGGATGAAGCCTACTTGATCATGATGGATAAGCTTTTCGATGTGCTGTTGCAATCAGTTTGCCAGTATTTTATTGAAGATTTTTGCATCTATGTTCATCATGGATATTGGCCTGAAGTTTTCTTTTCTTGTTGAGTCTCTGCCGGGTTTTGGTATCAGGATGATGTTGGTCTCATAAAATGATTTGGGAAGGATTCCTTGTTTTTGGATTGTTTGGAATAGTTTCAGAGGAGTGGTACCAACTCCTCTTTGTATGTCTGGTAGAATTCGGCTGTGAACCCATCTGGACCTGGGCGTTTTTTGGTTGATAGGTTATTAATTGCTGCCTCAATTCAGCCCTTGTTATTGGTCTATTCAGGGTTTTGAATTCTTCCTGGTTTAGGCTTGGGAAGATGCAAGTGTCCAGGAATTCATCTATTTCTTTCAGGTTTACTGTTTTATGTACATAGAGTTATGTGTAGTAATCTCTGATGGTAGTTTGTATTTTTGTGGAATTGGTGGTGATATCCCCTTTGTCATTTTTTATTGCATCTATTCGATTTTTCTCTCTTTTCTTGTTTATTAATCTCTCTAGCAGTCTGTCTATTTTCTTGATCTTTTCAAAAAACCAGCTCCTGGATTTATTGATTTTTTTGAAGGTTTTTTTGTGTCTCTGTCTCCTTCAGTTCTGCTCTGATCTTACTTATTTCTTGTCTTCTGCTACCTTTTGAGTTGATCTTGCTTCTCTAGCTCTTTCAATTTTGATGATAGGGTGTCTATTTTCAATTTTTCCTTGGTTCCCCTGTGGGCATTTATTGCTATAAATTTTCCTCTAGACACCGCTTTAAATGTGTCCCAGAGATTCTGGTATGTTGTGTCTTTGTTCTTGTTGGTTTCAAAGAACATCATTATTTCTGCCTTTATTTCATTGTTTATCCAGTCGACATTCAAGAGCCAGTTGTTCAGTTTCCATGAAGTTGTGCAGTTCTGAGTTAGTTTCTGAATTCTGAATTCTAATTTGATTGCACTGTGGTCTGAGAGACTGTTATGATTTCTGTTCTTTTCCATTTGCTGAGGAGTGATTTACTTCCAATTATGTGGTCAATTTTAAAGTAGGTGTGATGTAGTGCTGAGAAGAATGTATATTCTGTGGATTTGGGGTGGTGAGTTCTGTAAATGTCTATTAGATTTGCTTGTTCCAGATCTGAGTTCAAGTCCTGGATATTCTTGTTAATTTTCTGTCTCATTGATCTGTCTAACATTGACAGTGGAGTGTTAAAATCTCCCACTATTATTGTGTGGGAGTCTAAGTCTCTTTGTAGGTCGTTAAGAACTTGCTTTATGTATCTGGATGCTCCTGTATTAGGTGCATATATATTTAGGATCATTAGTTCTTCTTGTTGCATTGATCCTTTTACCATTATGTTATGCCCCTTTTTGTCTCTTTTGATCTTCGTTGGTTTAAAATTTATTTTATCAGAGACTAGAATTGCAACCACTGCTTTTTTTTTTGCTTTCCAAGGGCTTGGTAAATCTTCCTCCATCCCTTTATTTTGAGACTATGTGTATCCTTGCATGTGAGGTGGGTTTTCTGGATACAGCACACTGATGGGTTTTGACTTTTTATCTAATTTGCCAGTCTTTGTCTTCTGACTGGGGCGTTTAGCCCATTTACATTTAAGGTTAATATTGTTATCTGTGAATTTGATCCTGCCATTTTGATGCTAAGTGGTTGTTTTGCCCATTAATTGAAGCAGTTTCTTCATTGTGTCGATGCTCTTTACCATTTGATATGTTTTTGGAGTGGCTGGTACTGGTCGTTCCTTTCTATATTTAGTGCTTCTTTCAGGAGCTCTTGTAAGGCAGGCCTGGTGGTGATGAAATCTATTAGCAATTGCTTGTTCATAAAGGATTGTGTTTTTCCTTGGCTTATGAAGCTTAGTTTCGCTGGATATGAAATTATAGGTTGAAAGTTCTTTTCTTTAGGGATGTTGAATATTGCCCCCAACTCTCTCCTGGATGATAGGGTTTCTGATGAGACATCTGCTGTGAGTCTGATTAGCTTCCCTTTGTGGGTAATCTGGCCTTTCTCTCTGGCTGACCTTAGCAGTTTCTCCTTCATTTCAATCCTGGTGAATCTGATGATATGTGCCTTGGGGTTGCTCTTCTTGAGGAATATCTTTGTGGTATTCTCTGTATTTCCTGGACTTGAATGATGGCCTGCCTTGCTAGGTTGGGGAAGTTCTCCTGGATAATATCCTGAAGAGTGTTTTCCAGCTTGGATTCATTCTCTCTGTCACATCCAAGTACCCCTATCAACCATAGATTAGGTCTTTTCACATAATCACATATTTCTTGGAGGCTTTGTTCATTTCTTTTCACTCTTTTTTCTCTAATCTTGCCTTCACATTTTATTTCATTGAGTTGATCTTCAATCTCTGATATCCTTTCTTCTGCTCAGTTGATTCAGCTATTGAAACTTGTTTATGCTTCATGAAGTTCTTGTGTTATGTTTTTCAGCTCCATTAAGTCATTCATATTCTTCTTTAAGCTGTTTATTCTAGTTAGCGTTTCGTCAAACCTTTTTTCAAGGTTCTTAATTTCTTTGCATTGGGTTAGAACATGTTCTTTTGGCTCAGAGAAGTTTGTTATTATCGACTTTTGAAACCTGTTTCTGTCAATTGATCAGACTCATTCTCTGTCCAGCTTAGTTCCCTTGTTGGTGAGGAGTTGTGATCCCTTGGAGGAGGAGAGGCATTCTGGTTTTGGATGTTTTCATCCTTTTTGGGCTGGTTTCTTCCCATCTTTATTGATTTATCTATCTGTGGTCTTTGTAGTTGGTGACTTTCGGATGGGGTCTCTGAGTGGATGTCCTTTTTGTTGATGATGAAGTTATTTCTTTCTGTTTTTCAGTTTTCCTTCTAACAGTCAGGCCCATCTGCTGTAGGACTGCTGGAGGTCCATTCCAGACCCTGCTTGCCTGGGGATCATCTGCAGTGGCTGCAGAACAGTAAGGGTTGCTACCAGTTTCTTCTTGTTATCTTTGTCCCAGAAGGATACCCGCCAGATGTCAGCCTGAGCTCTCCTTTATGAGGTGTGTCTTTGGATATATGGGGGTTGAGAAGCTGCTTCAGGACACAGTCTGTTCCTTATAGGAGCTCAAGTGCTGAGCTGTGAGCTCTGTTGTTCCATTCAGAGCTGCTGGGCAGGTACGTTTAAGTCTGCTGCAGCGGAACTCATAACCGCCTTTTTTATTCCATGTGCTCTGTCCTGGGAAGGTGGGGCTCTATATATAAGTTCCTGATGTGCTGCTGCCTTTTTTCAGAGATGCCCTGCCCAGCGAGGAGGTAGCCTAGTCACAGTCTGCTAGCAGAGGTGTTGGTGAGCTGCTGTGAGCTCTGCCCAGCTGCTGTGTGAACCTCCTCGTGGTTTTGTTTATAGAGGTATAGTTAGAACTGCCTCGGTAATGGCAGTCTTACTCAGTAATGGTGGACTGTCTCTGTAATGGTGGACTGCCTTGGTAGTGGTGGATTGTCTCAGTAATGGATACTGCCTTGGTAATGATGGACTGCCTCGGTAATGGTGGACTGCCTCAGTAATGGTGGACTCTCTCGGTAGTGGTGGACTGCCTCAGTAATGGCGGATGCCCTTCCCCGCACAGAGCTGGACTGTCTCTGGTTCAGCTGTGTTGATTGTGAAACTCTCAATCCAGAGCGTTTCAGATTGCTGGTCTTTGTAGGGGACCTGCCAAGCCAGATCACCTGGCTCCCTGTTTCAGCCCCCTTTTTTTTCAGTTGAATGGGTGACTCTGTCTCCCAGGCATTCCAGGCGCCAGTTGAAATGGCACCCAGATTTCTGTGAGTTTTTGTGCGGAGACCCACTGCGCTGACTGAAACAGCCATGCTAGAGACTTGTGGCACTTTTCCATACAGGAATCTCCTGGTCTATGGGCCGTAAAAATTTGTTTGGAAATGTGGTGATCACTTACCCTCTGCGTTCTTGATGGGAACTGTACTCCAGAGCTGTTCCTATTTGGCCATCTTGGATCCAAAAAACTCATCTTAATTTTAATAACAGCATAGTATTTCTTTGCACGGACTTATTATAAATCATTTAGCTATTCCCTATGGTGCAAGTCTTTCCACATTTTTAGAATATCTAAACAACTTTCAGAAGAATATCCTTGCACATATATCTTTGTACATATCTGAAATAATTCCATTAAAATTAAGTAAGTTCTTTTCTGTAATGTGTACTTCAGATGTAATTTGCAGAACATTTGTGTCAGAGAGACTCATTTAAGAGATGAAGACTTCCCCCTTAATAAGTACTATTAATCACGATGCCAGTCTTCCATTTTATAATCAAAAGTACACGAGGATGGAACAAGTTGTGCTGAAGTATTTTTATTTTACATAATTAATGGACTTAAGGCCATTGGTAAAGGCCCCTGTCAGTTATCATGGGACAAATACATTCCAGCAAATGTAAGCAGTGAGTTAAGACTCTAGCGTGTGTTTTTCAGACTGCTGCTTGCTGAAATGCATCTTGAATTTTTGGAAACAACAGTGAGTTTCTAAAATAAGTGGAAGATCTGCTTATACAACTCTGATTTTAAAATAAGCCTATATACAGTATCAGCAGATTGATTAAGAAGTCTGCTGGTGGTGATATTAAAAAGGTTGGCAGATTTTCAATTCAGATTGACACCATTCAAGACAGAGGCATAGCTGATGTTTATGCAAGAATCCTTAGACATGTCACAGATTCTGTGAAGAACATCTGATAGCTATAGAGAGCTTGAAGTAAAGTCCTGGGAAAAATATGTTCCAGACGGTTACAGATGTTCTTATATCAAATCATATTTCTACGAAAAGTTATGTAGCATGTTCAACTGATGGCACAACCAATGTGAAGGAACAATTTAAGGTTTTCTTCCTGTTAAAAAATAATTGATTCTATCAACTTTATGGGTAGTGTTAGTCACATATTTTGAGTGTTGCAATGGTAGATTTAAAAGTTGTCTGAACCTCCAGTTAATCCCACAAAAATTTGAGTCTGTGGTATCCACTTAGAACAATTTGCATGCTGCAAGCCATGTAGAAACTCCCTGAATCTTAACTGAATGTTTTACCAAATTAAGTACATTTTATAAGTCCTCAGGTATCACATCACATCAGTGCATACTTGATTGTTTCAGATGTTGGTTCTGAGGCATTAGACATGGTGGAAGGCTACAAAGAGGGCCCTGAAAAGGATTAAAAGGGTTTTGTCATTCCCTTATGGGAACTAACGGAAATTCAGGAGAACGTGTTCCCACATTGAGGATTCTGGTGTAAACACCAGACCAATGACAAAGACATCCAAAGAATTATCACGGAGGCTCCTTTTTAGATTAACTTGTCTGCAGAAAAATTTGACCTGGAAATACCACAGTTCAGAATATGGATTCTGAAACCATCAATATGAGATGAAGTCAAGAAGACAGAAAAATTTAAGTATTTTATGAGTAAGAGGGCCTCTTAAAGGCAGATATGAACTATAGATAATACTCTAGAAGGTTCTTCACCTCAACTGTGTTTGTGTGTGAGTTGAGGATGAATTGAGAAAATAAGTTGCCAATGAATTGAGAAAATAAGTTGCCATTTAGTGATATTTTCAGGGTGTTTACAGATTCTCAGTGTAGTTACCCACCTGCCTTATGTTTTGCTGAAGCAAACATCTTTTGAAAGAGTATTGCTAATCGCTGAAATAATTTCTACCATGATTTAAAACATCCACTTTGCAAAGCAGAGCTCAATTTGACACTGAGAAATTTAAGGAATGATCCAAGTTTGGTGTAGCTTAGGCCACGATAAATTGATGTGTTTACCCTGTGACTGTGCTGGTGAATGGACAGTGATTTAAGGAGTCAGGAAAGGAAGACAAGGAGGTGGTCTTAGTGCTAAAATTAAACCTGGTGCTAGGGTGATCAACTATCCAGATTTGCATGGGATTGAGGGTGGAGGGTTTCCTAGGATACAGAACTTTCAGGGCTAGAACCAGGTCAGCGCAACAATAATCTCTCTTTGGATCACCAAGACTGACTTTGTGGGAATGGACCTACCTTTCTGTTATTTTTAATACCTGTTTCCCCTTCAGAGATGCCACTGAGACCCATTTAAACATAACTTCATCTGGATATCACTGTGGCAAAAAAAAGCATCTCTCTCTCTCTCTCTCTTTCTCTCTCTCTCTCTCTCTCTCTCTCACTGTTTGCCTCAGGCTCTGCTTTCAACATCCATGTTAGGAATCACAGAAAAACAGAGAGGCTCAAAGAAAGACTCTTACAATAAGGGCTTGCGCTGTACAAGGCACTCCAATGTTTTCTGAGGGCACATGGGATTATGTAATGTGAGATTAGGAGACTAAGCCTACCCTCAAGGAGTTTGTCCTATATTAAGAAAAATAAAACACACCAGCAAACAGTTAAATCAGCAGAAAGAATGTGATAAATGCCCTAAGAAAAATACCGACAATGTGCTATAGAAGTTCATAGTCATTGGTGTTTTCATTTATTTAGTTCAAAGGTGGGTGGTATTTGTATTGAGTTCTGAAGAGGGTGGTGATGGGCAAAGACTAGAGAAAGAAGGCTCCTGGGGGAATGCAAATTGCTTAAGATATGGGGGGGTCCCTGCCCTCAAATCACTTACATTCTAAGTGGGAAATGGAACAGTGAACAGTAGAGCCATGGAAGTTCGGGGAAAGGAAAAAATTGATCTGTGTTAAGTAGAGAGGACAGATGTAATGGTGGGTGGCGCTGTGAAAAAGGACTAGGTTTTCAGTGAGCATAGGCAAACTGGAGGACACTCAGATAGAGTCTTGGAATGTAAGCAGAAGGCCAGAGGAAGGAGTGAGCACCACTATATTTTCTGACACCAGGAAGTGCCAGGGGCGTGGTATGTGTGTCTGGGAGTATGGGAAGAGTTGGGCTAAGAGGATGGCCCAGATGACTGAGCTCTAGAAGGCCAGGCCAGTAGGATAGGAGCTTGGCTTTAAGGAAATGAAGGCAATAGGAAGGAAATTGTAGAGACTTCTTTGGGGTGATTGGGATGACATGTTAAAAGTACTTATTTACAGATTCTTCTGTCAGTTGCACACAAGATGGCTGAGAATGTGGGAGGGGGAGAACCCTCTTTAAGGATTCTTTCAACAATTCTAGAATGAGTAAGTGAACATGCATGGGGTGTGGTGTTCATACAGATGGAGAGGCTGGAGGAAATCTGGTAGACATTTTGAAGGAGGATGTGACAAGTGGATTTTGTGACAAATTGAGTCAAGGGGATGAAAAAAGAGTCAATATACTTACCTTTAAAATAAAGGTTTTTCAAGATGATCTGTAACATTCCTTTCTGTTCTGGGAATTCATAACTTCCAGGTTTCTAGACTTAGCAACTGGAAAATTGCCAATACCTTCCTCCCTACCTCTTTTCCATCACTTAAACCCTTTTATTCAGTACCAGGTATTGTAGGGAGTAAGGATGTACATCTGTCTGTGAAACACTTTTTAGTTTAGTAGGAGCTATGGACACTTAAACGGATAACTGTAATTTGATGTGATGGGTGCTATTGTGGAGCTATGGCCAAAAGACTAGGAGAAAACAAAGGAAGCACAACTAACTCTGCCTGGAAAAGTGGAGATAAGTTGACAAGGGTGGGTAAGGGTTTATAAGGCTATATATAGTGGGGGGTGGAAAGAAAAAACACAATGGGAGAAGCATGAATGAGATTGATGTGCAGGACACTACCAGTGACTTGTCCGGGTGGAACTTAGGGTGGATTGAAGTGAGAGAGGAAAAAGGAGGGAAATGGGAGATTTGGCAGCAGAGTTAGGTTGTGGTCAAATGAACAAGGTTCTCATTCCATGAAAGGAATTTGGACCTGATCTTCTTGCTAATTATGAATTAGTAGAGATCTTTAAGGACAGTAGTAAATGATCTGACTTGTATGTCAGGAGTTAACTCCGATGACTCTAGAGAGGGTGGACTACAATGGGGAGAGGTTGGAGACAAGGCGGCCAATAAGAGATTATTAGAATTCAGGCAAAAAATAGTGCATACATGGGTTACTTGGGAAGGTATTTGGGGAAAAGTTGAGTTCAATTTTGAAACTATGTTTTAAGAGGTGGCAGGGCATTCATTTATGGATTTATTTTTTCCCTGCACTCCAATCTTTATTAACTTTTCCAGGTACTGAGGATAAGAAGATAAGTAGAACACTTCCATGACCTCCTTCAGCTCATTTGCAATGATTCTCACTTTTTTTTTCCTGCTCCAACACTGTTAAGAGACGTGACACACAGTTTTGGGAGTAGGTTGGCAAGGGACGAGAAGGGGATGAAAAGGAGTAAGGATATGGTGGAGGAAGTATGTCCTTAATGGAGAAATAGCAGAATGTGGGGTGGCATGATGCACAGATGTCCCCCTTCCCCAGGGGGATGGAACACCTGAGACTGTTTCATTTAGGAGACTTTCAGCTTTCAGTAATAGAATACCCTACTCCAAATGGCTTAAACAATAATGGCATTTATTATGATATATAACAAGAAAATAATGGATGGCCATCTCAGTTGTTCAGTAATGTCATCGAGAACCCAGATTCCTTATGCCTTTCTAGTCTGCCATCCTTAGCATGCTCTTCTCAGGCTATTTCCTCTCATGGTTACAAGATGGCTGCTGCAGTTCTAGGCATCACAGGCAGAGGTGACTATGTCTAGAAGAAAGAGGCCTTTTTCTTCCTTGTGCATCTTTTTGTTTCCTTATGAACAAAGAATCCTATCCCGGAACCCCCAGCAGACTTCTTACATCTCAGTGGCCAGAACTGAGTTAGGGGCCCACCCTCGAACCTATCACTGGCAAAGGAAAGTGGGAGGTAGGAAACACTGGAAACAAAATTATGGCTGTTATCAGAGAAGAAAGTGAACATGGCTTTTGAGTAGGCAAACAGTCCTTCTGCTGAAATTTGCTGGCTGTAGGAAAGAATTTCTTTGCATTTGTAAGTAGAGCCTTTGTTACAGATAAGCAGTTCGGGATTAGAGAGATAGATTTGAAAGATACTAGAAAATAGATGGAGTTTTTTGTTTTGTTTTGTTTTATTTTTTGTTCTTTAAAAACTAACCTGACTTATATTTTGTGCTTTATACATCTTAATTCATAGAACCTCACTAGGACACTAACAGGCAGGCCATTTTCACTGAGGAAGCTGAAGGTCAGAGAGGTTGAGGAACTGAGGACAGTCACACAGCTAGTAGGTGGCAAAGCTGGAAATGGATATGCTCACTTCATCTTATTATGGAGAATTTTGAACATACACAGAAGTAGATAGAATGGCATAATGTGTCCCGTGTACCTACACTTAGTTCCAACCAACAACAACCCCTTGCTAATCTTTCAGTCATCACCTCTTGTAAGTAGAGCCTTTTATTTCCCCTTTCCTCTGTTATTATTTTGGAGTAAATTCTCCACCATTGTATTGTTTCATCACCAAGTATTTTAGCATGAATCTCTACAAGATAAGGTCTGTTTTCTTTTAAAGATAATGACAACCATTATACCCAAAATATTTAACAACACTTCTTGAATATTATTAAATTTTTAGGTAGTGTTTAATATTCAGATTATCTCATAAATGTCATTTTTTATAGTTTATTTGAATTAAGATCCAAATAAGATCCACACATTGCAGTTGATTAATAATGTTTTGATTCTCAATCTGTAAATTCTTCTTCCATGTCTTCCTGTCTCTCTCTTTCTCTCCCTCTTTCTTTTTTATAATTAATCTTTGACAGAAATCAAGTTATTTGACCTGTAGAGTTTCTCACAGTCTGGGTTTTGCTGGTTGTATCCAGGACAACTGAGTACAAAGAGCTTGGACAGAGGAGAGAAGAGGGAGCAGGAAGAAGGAGACCGCCATGAATGCTAGAACCACACTGTGATTTGGGTCAGTGTAGCAAAAGCTCAGTAAATCGGATTGGTGTTTTTGGCATATGGCTGCTGTACTTATCCTTTGCTTGGAGATCTGTGACTGAATGTTTTACTTTTCAACCAATTGTGGTACCCCCTATGGACTGCTGGAGAGGGGAGGACAGCCAGGGGTTCTGTTTCCGCCTTTTCTGGCCACATTAGAGATGCCTTGGGTGGAAGCCTCATGCCACAGAGTTACTTGCAGATGATTTAAAGAAGGATGCAGAACTGTTTTTCACTCACAAAGAGAAAATTAATGCTAGAGATTTGATCCTTTAAGAGGTCTTTGAACTTGTAAACCCAGACACATATGTGTTAAGAATGGAAACTGGCAAAGGCTGTATTCTATAGTTTGAACTTAATTGCTTTTGGTATGTACTTGAAAAGATAGAATATCCCAAGACGTTTAACTTTAGAAAGTCATTCTGTTGTGCTGCACAGTAAGTAATTTTCACAAGGATTTGGCCAAGATATTCAGTATCAGTATGCAGGAATGGTTTCAATATGTGGTAGGCCAATAAAAACAAAGTCACTCTGACCCACACTTTGCAGATCTAAGAGGGACAGAGGAGCAAGTAGTGATAATTAGTTCCAGTTTCAGGGAAATACGGTAACTCTGCAGCCACATGCCTCTGTCCTGCCCGCTGCGCTGTGTGTCTCTCAGGGAGGGGGGCTTAATGTCCCAATCTGTGCTTCTCAGGTGGGCACTGCACATGATGTGGTTATGCAGAGAGGCCTGAAAGTGAGTCCTGTGGAGATGGGTAGTGTTGGTTTGATCTGAAATCATGGGACCCACAGAATTGGCCACTGGGTTTTGAAAACCCTCTGTAGGAGCAAGCCTCAGTGAGAGGAATTAGACTGTTCCACACCCCGTTGCTTTGCTGCTGGCTAGCACAGGCAGGAATGCTGCCCAGAGCCTTTGACCCACTTCCCTGCTTCTAGGATGGTCAGATGCAACCAATGGGGGATCTGCTTGCTCTTCGCCCTGGCCTTAATTCATCAGCGTTCCCTTTCTCCTCTCGGCCTGGGGGTGGAGGGGTGGTGGAAAAGAGGATCTTTCCTTTCTGGTGTTCAAAAATGGATTGAAGCATATGTGTGGGGCAGGGGATGGAGGAAGGAAGGGTGGGACCTCTGGAATCATAACCATCATACTCAAATAATACTCAAAAAGTTTTTGCTGTTCTGCCAGTATCTGCAAATGACCTCAAGAATGCCTGTTTGGGGATTACAAATACATTTTAGTGAGTTGGTAGATTTGTAAATATGGAATCCACAGTCTCCAAAATGGAAATTTTTTATTTTTGTAATTGACATGATCTTGCTCTGGGGTTGCTGTTGATACAGAGTAACCCAAAAGAAGTTAAATTTGCCTATTTAAATAAATTGGTCTATTCTGGTTTGTAGCATTATTTTTCAGGCAAGCTCAGATTCTGTAGGCTTAAGCCTTTTCTCCTCTCAACTCCTCTTCTTCTCCCTAGGTGACATCTAGGCACAGGGAAAGGCTTAAGTAACATTGTCATGGTAGGGGCAGGATGTTTGCTTCCTTTCTTTCTTTCTTTTTGTATATATATCTTGAGACAGTCTTGCGCTGTCACCCAGGCTGGAGTACAGTGGCACAATCTCAGCTCACTGTAACCTTCATCTCCCCGGTTGAAAGGATTCTCCTGCCTCAGCCACCAGAGAAGCTGGGATTACAGGTGCCTGCCACCACGCCCGACTAATATTTGTATTTTAAGTAGAGACGATGGAGTTTCACCATGTTGGCTAAGCTGCTCTTGAACTCCTGGCCTCAAGTAGTCCACCTTGCCTTAGTCTCCCAAAGAGCTGGGATTATAGGTGTGAGCCACTGCACCCTGCGGGTTATTTTCTGCTTGCATTGTCCTTTTCTTCTGACTTCTGTTGACTTCTTTTTGAGGTGCAGCTGATTTTGTCTCCTATTTGGGAGTTAGCTTCAGCTACTAAGCTGTCTTTGGTTAAGGTGTCTCGTGATTGTCAGCTGTGTGTGGCTACCTCTAGGTTTAGCATCCTCTGCTTTGACTCTTGCTGCTGTAGACCCTCTGGGGCTTAGCCAGGAACTTCTACTGGAACCTGGCTTTATGTGGTCTACTTCTCAGCTTCTGCTATAGGATTCTCTTGCCACATACCAGGCAACTTCTTAGCAAATACTCCCTTAATTCTCAGCTCCCTTCTTCCATGTCCAGCACAGCACTGTTCAGGACCTTCTAGATGTCCCCATGCCAGGTGTATTTCTGGGAACAAGAGAAGGTTACTTTTTGGCCCATCTGCTTGGGCATTTCTCTCTGCAAAGGATGTTCGAGGGCTCCTGAATTCCAGGGGCCACGCATGTGTGCATGTGGAGCACAGGAGAGTGGAACACATTAAAGCACCAGCCTAAGTAGTTTTGGATTCTCCCTCAACCTAGCTGGAATTTTTGTCTTCTTACGCTCCTTATTCCCCGGCCATCCCCCAGTAGGTGAGGAGATAGATGAGTAGAAAGATTGCGCCTTCTTCTGTTCAACAGGAGTTGCCCCCACATCCCATCTTCTGTCCTCTCTACACAGTAACTCATAGTAAAACTCTGTGCTTAGTCCCCTGGGCTTTGTTCTTAATATGTGCAAAGATAATTTTTGAGTAGAAATAACGTTTTTCTTTTTCAATAAAACTCACTTCTAAGACAATAGTTTCTCTCTGACTTGAGAAATCTAATATAAAACACAAGGTAAAAAAAAAAAATTGTTGGTTCAAGTTTGTGCCTCTTCTTTCCCTGAAACAACAAAGGCCATTGATTCAGTGGGTGGAGAGCTGCAGGGCAACATGATTTACGGGTAATGAAAAATATATTCATGTAATAGTTTCAAAAATATGGTAGAAAGAATTGGGAACTTCTGGATTAGAGGAAATGGATCAAATAAGGTTGCTTACATGCTGGGGTGGCTGAGTCAAAGGAAAATGTAGCGGGATCACCACAGCTGGATATCCTTGGGTTATGTGGTTACCTTTCTCAGTCTCACTGAACAAGATCAGAAGACATGAGTCACAAAACTAACTGCAGCAGGAAAGACAAATATGGCCCTATCTCATGGCTGCACAGAGGGCCAACAGAGGCTCCTGTGAGCTTGTGCATTCTTCTTGTTCAGAAATCCTTTTCTTCTGGTTTACATGAGGCTATCCCAGTGGGTCTTCAGGGGTCAGCAAACTTTTTCTGTAAAGAGCCAGATGATAAAATATTTTTGGCCTTTCATGCCATGGAGTGTATGTCACAACTACTCACCTCTGCCACTGTGATGGGAAGGTAGCCATAGGTAATATATAATGGGAAAGTGGGCTGGAGTTCCAATAAAACTTTATTTATAAAACCAGGCAGTAGGCCAGATTTAGCCTGAGGGTGGTAGTTTACTGATTATTAATCTGGAATAAAGTGCTAGGTCAATGTAGAGAAAGAACTGCCTGAACCGACTCCTCTATCCTATGTCTGTCTGTCTGATCCCCTCCCTACCTTCCATTCCCCCCACCACCCCATATATACCTTCTTCCAATTGCACATACAGACGAGACCATGTTTTTAATATTATTACGACCCAGGCTTTGGCTTTACTCATCAAGTCTCCAGGGTGGAGAAACAGAGGTCCTGAACTGGCATTTAAAAAAAAAAAAAAAACTTGTCAAGCTCAATGACTGTTATTCGCAGAGGTAGTTTAAATTTTTTTATTTTATTGTTATTTTTTGCCCCTAGGAAATCTCTAGCTTGGCTAACATTTTGATTTACAGGCTTTCTGGCCAGAGCTGGATGCTCAAGAGGTCAATATGCTGATGAGTGGAGAAGACAAAAGGGCCAAGCGAGCAGATGCTCCTAACTGACCACAAGCTGCAGGATAAGGCATTCTGCCTCTATTTGAGAGCATATAGTAATTTTCTATGGCTGCCATAACACATTACGACACACTTAGTGGGTTGAAACAATTAAAATTTATTATCTTACAGTGCTGGAAGATAGAAGTCTGGCATAGGTTTTATGGAGCTAAAATCAAGATATTGGTAAGGCTGTGATTCTTTCTGGAGGCTGTAGGAGACGATCAATTTCTTTGCCTTTTCTGGCTTCTAGAGGCTGCCCACATTCCTTGGTTCATAGCCTCCACCTCCATCTTCAGAGCCAGCAACTTTGCGTCTCTCTGACCGTTCTTTCAATAGCCCTGTCTCTTTCTGACTGACTATAGCTGGGAAAGTTTTCAATGATTCAGATGATTAGATTGGGCTCACTTGAGTAATCTGAGATAATCTCCCTATCTCAGCGTCCTTAACCTTAATCCCATCTGTAAAGACTCTTTTGTCATGTAATGTAACATATTCACAGCTTCCAGGGATTAAGACAAGGAGATCTTTGGGGCACCATTATTTTGCTCACCACAGAGCAGGATCCTGCCTTGTGTTTTTCTCATAGATACTTTCTGGGTACATAGAAATGCTGAATAAATCACTTGCACTTACTGGGATCTAAGCCCCTAGCCTAAGGGGAGCCGTTGAGGGGAAGCCCCAGTCTGCTGCATGAGTGGGGTGTCGCCTTCCTTTGGGGGAAGGGAGACTGAGTGGCGTAGGACAAGCACTGATTTCACAGGCTAAGACTTGGGCTCTTGTCCCAACTATGCCGCACATCTCACTTGCTATCTCTGATCCCTCGTGTTATCTTCTATAGCATGAGGAATGTAGATTAGGCAGTGGTTTTCCAAAGCTTTTTAAGCACCAGGGACTTTCTTCAAGTCGAGCCTATAGAATTTTAGGTAGGAGTGGAGCTACTATGTTTGAAGTAGGGGTGAAGCCCAGAGCCTTCCCTGCAGACCTTTCCCAAGAGCTCTCTGGCAGCTGCAGAGATAGTTTCTTTCCTGGTCTCCTGAAACACTATTTGGAGATCACTGGACTAGATCAGGGTTAGCTAATTGCAGCCAGCAGGCAAAATCAGATCTGAGGCCTTGTGCTGTTTGATTCCTGAACTAAGAATTCTATACATATTTATAGTGTATTTATTAAGGTAAAATACATGTCACAAAAATGTTACCATCTTAACCATTTTTGAGTGTGCAGTTTAGTGATATTACGTACATTTACTTTGCTGTGTATCCATCGCCATCGTCCATCTCCAGAACTCTTCATGTAGCCTGACTGAGACTCTGCATCCATTAAATAATAACTCTTTAATTCTCCTTTTCCCATTCCCTGGAAACCACCATTCTATTTTCTGTCTCTGTGAATTTGACAGAGCTGGGACCTCCTATGTGTATATCAAATTACACCCAGCACAGTGTGTCCGAAGGAAATAGTGGACACTGTGCAGTACGGTGGCAGTATTGCTTATTTCAGATAAAAATTGGAATCAAAAGCCCAACACAAGGAGATTCTTTGAATCATTTATGGGGTGTCTATAACGTGGAATGATACAAGGCTATTGAAAAGGCATCATAGATAAATATTTGTCGACATCAGAAGATGGATGCGATTTATTAAGAAAGAAAAATAGATCATAAGGCATATGTCTATATGTGGCTTTTAAAGTTGTTACACTTGTTTTAAATATATAGCTGTAATTAAAATATATACATATAATTTAAAAAATATGTACATGAATCTATATATATATTTTGCTGAATTTTATAAATGTATTTCTTCAAAATAAGAGCTATTAGTTATTTAGAAATTCTTCAAACAGATTACAAAAATATGAGGCTGTGAGACTGGAGTTAGCAAGTATTTTTTAGTTTATGCTTTTTTTTTCTTTTTTTTGTTGCATTTTAGGTTTTGGGGTACATGTGAAGAACATGCAAGATTGTTGCATAGGTACACACATGGCACTGTGATTTGCTGCCTTCCTCCCCATCACCTATATATGGCATTTCTCCCCATGCTATCTCTTCCCAACTCCCCACCCCCTGCTGTCCCTCCCCTTTTTCCCCCTGACAGACCCCAGTGTGTGATGCTCCCCTTCCTGTGTCCATGTGTTCTCATTGTTCAACACCCACCTATGAGTGAGAACATGCAGTGTTTGATTTTCTGTTCTTTTGTCAGTTTGATGAGAATGATGGTTTCCAGGTTCATCCATGTCCCTACGAAGGACACGAACTCATCGTTTTTTATGGCTGCATAGTATTCCATGGTGTATATGTGCCACATTTTCCCTGTCCAGTCTATCATCGATGGACATTTGGGTTGGTTCCAGGTCTTTGCTATTGTAAACAGTGCTGCAATGACCATTTGTGTGCATGTGTCCTTATAGTAGAATGATTTATAATCCTTGGATATATACCCAGTAATGGGATTGCTGGATCAAATGGAATTTCTATTTCTAGATCCTTAAGAAATTGCCACACTGTCTTCCACAATGGTTTAACTAGTTTACACTCCCACCAACAGTGTAAAAGTGTTCCTACTTCTCCACATCCTCTCCAGCATCTGTTGTCTCCTGATTTTTTAATGATCGCCATTCTAATTGGCATGAGATGGTATCTCAATGTAGTTTTGATTTGCATTTCTCTAATGACCAGTGATGATGAGCATTTTTTCATATGTTTGTTGGCCTCATGTGTGTCTTCTTTTGTAAAGTGTCTGTTCATATCCTTCGTCCACTTTTGAATGGGCTTATTTGTTTTTTTCTTCTAAATCTGTTTTAGTTCTTTGTAGATTCTGGATATTAGCCATTTGTCAGATGGGCAGATTGCAAAAATTTTTCCCCATTCTGTTGGTTGCCGATTCACTCTAATGACTGTTTCTTTTGCTGTACAGAAGCTGTGGAGTTTGATTAGGTCTCATTTGTCTATTTTGGCTTTTGTTGCCAATGCTTTTGGTGTTTGGTCATGAAGTCCTTGCCTACACCTATGTCCAGAATGGTTTTGCCTAGGTTTTCTTTTAGAGTTTTTATGGTGTTAGGTCTTATGTTTAAGCCTTTAATCCATCTGGAGGTAATTTTAGTGTAAGGTATCAGGAAGGGGTCCAGTTTCTGCTTTCTGCACATGGCTAGCCAGTTTTCCCAACACCATTTATTAAATAGGGAGTCCTTTCCCCATTGCTTGTTTTTGTCATGTTTGTCAAAGATCAGATGATTGTAGATGCGTGGTGTTGCCTGCGAGGCTTCTGTTCTGTTCCATTGATCTATATCTCTTGTTTTGGTACCAGTACCACGCTGTTTTGATTACTGTAACCTTGTAGTATAGTTTGAAGTCCGGTAGTGTGATGCCTCCCGCTTTGTTCTTTTTGCTTAGAATTTACTTGGCTATGCGGGCTCTCTTTTGGTTCCATATGAAGTTTAAGGTGGTTTTTTCCAGTTCTGTGAAGAAGGTCTTTGGTAGCTTGATGGGGATAGCGTTGAATCTGTAAATTACTTTGGGCAGTATGGCCATTTTCACGATATTGATTCTTCCTAACCATGAACATGTAATATTTCTCCATTTGTTTGTATCCTCTCTTATTTTGTTGAGCAGTGGTTTGTAGTTCTCCTTGAAGAGGTCCTTTATGTTCCTTGTTAGTTGTATTCCTAGGTATTTTATTCTCTTTGTAGCAATTGTGAATGGCAGTTTGTTCTTGATTTGGGTCTCTTTAAGTCTGTTATTCGTGTATAGGAATGCTTATGATTTTTGCACATTGATTTTGTATCCTGAGACTTTGCTGAAGTTGCTTATCAGTTTAAGGACATTTTGGGCTGAGATGATGGGATCTTCTAGATATACAATCATGTCGTCTGCAAATAGAGACAATTTGACTTCCTCCTTTCCTGTTTGAATACCCTTTATTTCTTTTTCTTGCTTGATTGCTCTGGCTAGAACTTCCAGTACTATATTGAATAGGAGTGGTGAGAGAGGGCATCCTTGTCTAGTGCCAGATTTCAAAGGGAATGCTTCCAGTTTTTGCCCATTCAGTATGATATTGGCTGTTGGTTTGTCATAAATAGCTTTTATTATTTTGAGATACATTCTGCAAATACCTAGTTTATTGAGGGTTTTTAGCATAAAGGGCTGTTGAATTTTGTCGAAGGCCTTCTCTGCATCAATTGAGATAATCATGTGTTTTTTTGTCTTTGGTTCTGTTTATATGGTGAATTATGTTTATAGACTTGCATATGTTGAACCAGCCATGCATCCCCGGGATGAATCCTACTTGATCATGGTGGATAAGCTTTTTGATGTGCTGTTGCAATCGGCTTGCCAGTATTTTATTGAAGATTTTTGCATCTATGTTCATCATGGATATTGGCCTGTAGTTTTTCTTGTTGAGTCTCTGCTGGGTTGTGGTATCAGGATGATGTTGGTCTGATAAAATGATTTGGGAAGGATTCCCTCCTTTTGGATTATTTGGAATAGTTTCAGAAGGAATGGTACCAGCTCCTCTTTGTATGTCTGGTACAATTCAGCTGTGAACCCATCTGGACCTGAGCTTTTTTTGGGTGGTAGGCTCTTAATTGCTGCCTCAACTTCAGACCTTGTTATTGGTCCATTCAGGGTTTTGACTTCTTCCTGGTTTAGGCTTTGGAGGAGGCAAGCGTCCAGGAATTTATCCATTTCTTCCAGGTTTTCTAGTTTATGTGCATAGAGTTATTTGTAATAATCTCTGATGATGGTTTGAATTTCTGTGGCATCTGTGGTGATATCCCCTTTATCGTTTTTTATTGCATCTATTTGGTTATTCTCTCTTTTCTTTTTTATTAATCTGGCTATTGGTCTGTCTATTTTGTTGATCTTTTCAAAAAACCAGCTCCTGGATTTATTGATTTTTTGAAGGGTTTTTTGTGTCTCTATCTCCTTCACTTCTGCTCTGATCTTAGTTATTTCTTGTCTTCTGCTAGGTTTTGAGTTTTTTTGATCTTGCTCCTCTAGCTCTTTCAATTTTGATGATAGGGTGTCAATTTTAGATCTCTCCTTGCTTCTCATGTGGGCACTTATTGCTATATATTTTCCTCTAGAGACTGCTTTAAATGTGTCCCAGAGATTCTGGTATGTGGTGTCTTCATTCTCATTGGTTTCGAAGAACATCTTTATTTCTGCCTTCATTTCATTGTTTATCCAGTTAATATTCAAGAGAAAGTTGTTCAGTTTCCATGAAGCTGTGCAGTTCTGGGCTGGTTTCTGAATTCTGAGTCTAACTTGATTGCACTGTGGTCTGAGAGACTGTTTGTTATGGTTTCCGTTCTTTTGCATTTGCTGAGGAGTGATTTACTTCCGATTATGTGGTCAATTTTAGAGTAGGTGTGATGTGGTGCTGAGAAGAATGTATATTCTGTGGATTTGGGGTGGAGAGTTCTGTAAATGTCTATTAGGTTTGCTTGTTCCAGGTCTGAGTTCAAGTCCTGAATATCCTTGTTAATTTTCTGTCTCGTTGATTTGTCTAATATTGACAATGGGGTGTTAAAGTCTCCCACTATTACTGTGTGGGTGTCTAAGTCTCTTTGTAAGTCATTAAGAACTTGCCTTATGTATCTGGGTGCTCCTGTGTTAGGTGCATATATATTTAGGATCGTCACCTCTTCTTGTTGCATTGATCCTTCTACCATTATGTAATGTCCTTCTTTGTCTCTTTTGATCTTTGTTGGTTTAAAGTCTATTTTATCAGAGACGAGAATTGCAACTCCTGCTTTTTTTTTGCTCTCCATTTGGTTGGTAAATCTTCCTCCATCCCTTTATTTTGAGCCTATGTGTATCCTTGCATGTGAGATGTGTTTCCTAGATAGAGTACACAGATGGGTTTTGGCTTTTTATCCAATTTGCCAGTCTGTGCCTTTTGATTGGGGCGTTTAGCCCATTTACATTTAGGGTTAATATTGTTATGTGTGAATTTAATCCTGCCATTTTGATGCTAGCTGGCTGTTTTGCCCATTAGTTGATACAGTTTCTTCATTGTGTCGATGCTCTTTACCATTTGGTATGTTTTTGGAGTGGCTGCTACTTGTTGTTCCTTTCTACGTTTAGTGCCTCTTTTAGGAGCTCTTGTAAAGCAGGCCTGGTGGTGATGAAATCTCTGAGTACTTGCTTGTTCATAAAGGATTTTATTTTTCCTTCACTTATGCAGCTTAGTTTGGCTGGGTATGAAATTGTGGGTTGAAAGTTCTTTTCTTTAAGGATGTTGAATATCGGCCCCCACTCTCTTCTGGCTTGTAGGGTTTCTGCTGAGAGATCTGCTGTGAGTCTGATGGGCTTCCCTTTGTGGGTAGCCTGACCTTTCTCTCTGGCTGCCCTTAGTATTTTCTCATTAATGTCAACCCTGGTGAATCTGACGATTACGTGCCTTGGGGTTGCTCTTCTTGAGGAATATCTTTGTGGTATTCTCTGTATTTTCTGGACTTGAATATTGTCCTGCCTTGCTAGGTTGGGGAAGTTTTCCTGGATAATATCCTGAAGAGTATTTTCCAGCTTGGATTCATTCTCTCTGTCACATTCAGATACACCTATCAAATGTAGATTATGTCTTTTCACATAGTCCCATATTTCTTGAAGACTTTGTTCACTCCTTTTTACCCTTTTTTCTCTAATCTTGCCTTCACATATTATTTCATTGAGTTGGTCTTCGACCTCTTATATCCTTTCTTCTGCTTGGTCAATTCAGCTGTTGAAACTTGTGCATGCTTCACGAAGTTCTCCTGTTGTGTTTTTCAGCTCCATCAATTCACTTACATGCCTCTCTAAGTTTTTTATTCTTGTTAGCATTTCGTCAAATCTTTTTTCAAGGTTCTTAGTTTATTTACATTGAGTTAGAACATGTTCTTTTAGTTCAGAGAAGTTTTTTATTACCCACCTTCTGAAGCTTGATTCTGTCAATTCATCACACTCATTCTCCATCCAGCCTTGTTCCCTTGCTGGTGAGGAGTTGTGATCCCTTGTAGGAGAGACTTTCTGATTTTGGGTGTGTTCATCCTTTTTGTGCTGGTTTCTTCCCATCTTTGTGGATTTATCCAGCTATCGTCTTTGTAGTTGCTCACTTTCAGATTGGGTCTCTGAGTGGATGTCCAGTTTGTTGATGATGGTTATTTCTTTCTGTTTCTTAGTTTTCCTCTAAGATTCAGGCCCCTCTGTTGTAGGACTGCTGAGGTCCACTGCAGGCACTGCTTTCCTGGGGATCACCTGCAGTGGCTGCAGAACAGTAAGGGTTGCTGCTAGTTTCTTCTTCTGGTATCTTTGTCCCAGAAGGATACCCGCCAGAAGTCAGTCTGAACTGTCCTTTATGAGGTGACTCTTTGGATATATAGGGGTCAGGGAGCTGTTTGAGGAGATAGTCTGTTCTTTATAGGAGCTCACATTGCTGAGCTGTGAGCTCTGTTGTTCATTAAGAGCTGCTGGGCAGGTACGTTTAAGTCTGCTGCAGCAGAACTCATAAACCCCCACTCCCTTTTTTTCCCAGATGCTCTGTCCCGGGGATTTAGGGCTTTATTTATGAGTTTCTGTTGTGCTGCTGCTGTTTTTCAGGGCTGCCCTGCCCAGTTACGAGGCAGCCTAGTCACCGTCTGCCTGCAGAGGCTTTGCTGAGCTGCTGTGGGCTCCGCCTAGCTGCCGTGTGAACTTCCTTGCAGTCCTGTTTATACGGGTATAGTTAGAACTGCCTCGGCAATGGCGGCCCACCTCTATAATGGTGGACTCTCTCTGTAATGGCGGGCCACCTCGGCAATGGTGGGCTGCCTCGGCAATGGTAGGCTGCCTCAGCAATGGTGGAGTACCTCCATAGTGGTGGACTGCCTTGGTAATGGCAGACGCCCCTCCTCCACAGAGCTGGACCATCCCGGGTTCAGCTGTGCTTGCTGTGAAACTCTCAATCAAGAGCGTTTCAGATTGCTGTTTTTTTGTGGGGGTGGGACCAGCTGAGCCTGATCACCTGGCTCCCTGCCTCAGAGACCTTTTTTTTTGAGGTGAATGGGTGACTCTGTCTCCAAGGTGTTCCAGTTGCCTGTTGAAAAGGCGCCGGGAGTTTGATTTCCCATGCAGCAACCCACTGCACCTGCGCCAGCTGAAACAGCCGTGCTGAGATTTGTGGTACTTTTTTGCCTGGGAATCTCCTGGCCTGGCTCCCTGTTTCAGTCCCCCCTCTTTTTTTTAATCTGTTGAATGGGTGACTCTGTATCCCAGGAGCTCCAATTGCCAGCTAAAATGGCACCCAGACCCATGTATTTTGTGTGGAGAACTGCCACGCCAGGTCACCAGCCAAAACAGCCACGCTGGCCAAAACAGCCACGCTGGTGACCCATGGGGCTCCTCCGCCTGGGAATCTCCTGGTCTGTGGGCAATAAAAATCCATCTGGAAATGCAGTGTCCACTCACCCTCTGCGCTTTCACTGGGAGCTGCAATCCTGAGCTGCTCCTAATCGGCCATCTTGGATCTGTCCTTGTACATGAATAAATTAACAGTGATTGGCCCTGGGTAGTGGGATCAAGATTGGTTTTCATTTTTTTTTGCTGGTTGAGTTCTTTTCTTTCTCTTGCAGACCTTGGGCCTTTTCTCTGGGTGTGGGTCTGCTAATCAGAGTTCAGAATCATCTTTCTTTTTTAAACCAAACCTGTCAAGCATTTTCTTCATTTTCTACTTTTGGGTGCTTTAAAGCAGAACAAGGATGTTAAGTATCCTTTTTTTAAGACTTTTACAGCATTTTAAATTTTTAGCAGTTGTTTAGCCTACCCCTAATTCCACAGAAACGATTTAAAGCAACTCATTTACTTTAAATAGTTTCTGTGGAATTTAGTTTTCATAGAAAAAACTCTGTTTTTGTTCTCCAATTCCATCATGTTTATGCATCTAAGCAAACTTGATATAGACAATTTGAGCCCTTTGTGAGTAAAACTGGTAGAGATGGAGGTGCTCAGGAGTGATAAGAGCAGTCTACTAGCTATAGGCATTCAGCATATCCTGGCATTCATCTGTAGTTTTCAGAGAGGGAACAGGGAGTATTTATTGATCCTAATGAGTTGGTTAAATGACAGTTAGTTGAAATTACTTCTACCACATATATTTTGCTTTCATCATATCCTCCACTCTGTGCAAATCTGCCACCCTCCCCAGCTGACCTGACACTGCAGTTTGGGGAACTGATACCCACAGGCTCATTTCTAATGCACAAGGGCCTCCTCTCCCAATATGTAGAGGATCTCATGCCAGCCATACTCCGTCCTTCCTCCTGAAGCTGAAATAAGGAATATGACAAAGGATGAGCTTGTTTGGATGGGCTCAGAACTAGTGTTTTTAAGGCCTATCACTCTTGATCCTACTGACTTTCTCCAAGCAGCCAACATTAAGGACCCTGCATTTAGGGGCTGGATGCAGCCATCCCTGCCTGATCCCTGCTGCTATCTCATGGCTGCATGCAGCCTTGTTTTGCCTGTTATCCCTTTGAGTCCAGGTTTTCTACATAGGATACAACATAACAGGCCTTTAATAAATAGTGATAGACTATGGTATGTCTGAGATATTTCCAGGGTGACCTGCAGTTCCACCGATGATCATGGAATAGAATCCCTTTCTTAATGTTTTAACTAGTTGTTTATGCATTATTATTATTATTTAGTCCAGACTTCTTGGCACTTTGTATCTTTCTGCCAGCTGGGTTGTTGACCTCTTCAAAACCAGCATTGCGATTACATTTTGTGGACCAGTTTATGAGTCAATTGGCAGCTGATCAGTTCCTCACTGCCAAATTCACACATTTTCTTTGTTATCACTTGAATGACCCACTGAATTGGATTACATGGGGCTTCATAAACAGAATCTTACCAGGAATTCTAGGAGGAGTGGCTTTTGCATGAGAAAAAATATCTTGGATTTGATCAGTAAAAATTGTGAATACACATTCCAAAAATGCCAACACCTGTATAAAATTTAGGTGTTGCATTATAAAAGGTCTTTAGTCTCCAATTGCAATTCAGGGAATCAACCAAATAACTCCAGAGTTACTGATTATTTAGAGTTATATTATTTATTCATACTCATCTCCTTAGAACTGCATATTGTTTCTTTTTCAAATTGCTGAGTTGAGTAAATATTTTCTTCCATAAAGGTAAATAAGCATCTCAAGAGCAAGTTACCACATTTTGTATTTCCCTGTTTTCTTTTCTGTAAAATTGTGCAACTAAGAATTAGGACCTACTGATATTAGAATAAAATTTGCAGACATTTGACTACATTAGCCAGATGGGTACTTACACCAATGATTCCTGAGTGTTCATCAGTTAACCAGGGCCTGGCTTGCTGCTTCTTAAGAGACAGGAACATTTGTGTTAAAATAATGTATTGGTAGGTATAACTCCAAGAGATCCTAATTTGTATCATCAGTAGTGTGACTTAGAAGCTTTTATTTGAAAGATGCTCTTCATGTCATCCTGAAGTGTTCTTTGCTTGCCTGTTTTGTTTTTGGTGCAAAATTATTTTATTCATGCTTTAGTATGTTCTTGCATTGCTATGAAGAAATACTGAGGCTGGGTACTATATATAAAAAAGAGATTTAATTGGCTAACAATTCTGCAGGCTGTACAGGAAGTATAGTGGCTTCTGCTTCTGGGGAGGTCTCAGGAAGCTTCCAATCACAGCAGAAGACAAAGGGGGAGTGAAATGTCCCATGTGATGGGAGCAAGAGAGAAGGGGGAGGTGCTACACACTTTTAACCAGATCTTGAGAGGACTCTATCATGAGAACAGCACCAAGAGTATGGTGCTTGATATGGTTTTGCTGTGTCCCCACCCAAAATTCCATCCTGAATTGTAATCCAAATTGTAATCCCTACATGATAGGGGAGGGACCTCATGGGAGGTGATTAGATCAGGGGCGGTTCCCATGCACATCTCTTTTCTGCTGCCATGTGAAGAAGGATGTGTGTGTTTGCTTCCCCTTCTGCCATGAGTGTAAATTTCCTGAGGTGCTCCCAGCCACATGGAACTGTGAGTCAATTAAACCTCTTTCCTTTATAAATTACCCAGGCTCAGGCAGTTCTTTATAGCAGCATGAGAACATGCTAATACTGTGCTAAACCATTCATGAAGGATCCGCCCCCATGATCCAGTCATCTCCCATCAGGACCCACTTCCAACAATTGGGGATTACAGTTTGACAGGAGATTTGATGGGGACACAGATATAAAACATATCATTCTGCCCCTGGCCCCTCAAATCTCCTGTCCCTCTCACATTACAAAATGCAATCATGCCTTCCCCACAGTCCCCCAAAGTCTTAACTCATTTAGAGCATTAACTTAAAACTCCTAAGTTTCTAAATCTCATCTGAGACAAGGCTAGTTCCTTCCACCTTTAAGCTGGTAAAATCAAAACCAAGTTAGTTATTTCTAAGATACAATGGGAACACAAACATTGGATAAATATTCCCATCCCCAAAGGGAGAAATTGGCCAAAATAAAGGGGCAACAGACCCCACAAAAGTTTGAAACCCAGCAGGGCTGTCATTAAATCTAAAGCTTCAAAATAGTTTCTTTTTTTTTTTTGTTTTTGAGACGGAGTCTTGCTCTGTCACCCAAACTGGAGTGCACTGGTGTGATCTTGACTCACTGCAACCTCTGCCTCCTGGGTTCAGGAGATTTTCTTGCCTCAGATGCCTGAGTATCTGGGTTTACAATCACCTGCCACCACAACTGACTAATTTTTCTTTTTTTTCTTTTTGTAGAGACAGGGTTTTGCCATGTTGGCTAGGCTGGTCTCAAACTCCTGATCTTAAGTGGTCCACCTGCCTCGGCCTCGCCAAGTGCTGGGATTACAGGCATGAGCTGCCGTGCCCAGCTCCAAATAGTTTCTTTTGATGCCATGTCTTATATCCAGGGTGCACTGGTGCAAGGGGTGAGCTCCCAAAGCCTTGAGCAGCTCTGCCCCTGTGGCTTTTCAGGGTTCAGACCCTGTGGCTGCTCTCATGGGCTGGTGTTGAGTGCCTGTGGCTTTTCCAGGCTGAGGTTACTAGCTGCTGGTGGATCTACCATTTTGGGGTGTGGAGGACAGTGGTCCTCTTCTCAAGTTCCACTAGGCTATGCCCTGGTGGGGACTCTGTTGGGGGCTCCAACCCCACATTTCCCCTGCACACTGCCTTAGTAGAGGTTCTCCATGAGGGCTCCACCCTACAGCAGGCTTTTGCCTAGACATCCAGGCTTTTCCATACATTTTCTGAAATCTAGGTAGAAGCTCCCAAGCCTCTCTTGTACTCTATGCACCTGCAGATGTAATGTCACGTGGAAACTGCCAAAGCTTATGGCTTGGACTTTCTGAAGCAGCAGCCTGAACTGTATTTGGGTCCCTTTGAGCCATGGTTAGAGTTGGAGCAGTCGGGATGCAGGGACCAGTGTCTCAAGGGCAGCAGGGCCTTGGGCCTGGCGCATGAAACCAGTCAGTCCTCCTAAGCTTCTGGGTCTGTGATGGAAGGGGCTACTGCAAAGTTCTCTGAAATGCCTTTTCCCTATTGTCTTGGCTATTAGCACCTGGCTCTTTTTCACTTTTGCAAATTTCTGCAGCCTGCTTGAATTTCTCCCCTGAAAGTGGCCTTTTTTGTTTTGTTTTCTTAACCACATGGCCATGCTGCAAATTTTCCAAACTTTTATGCTCTGCTTTCCCTTTAAATATAAATTCCAACTTTAGGTCATTTCCTTGCTCATGCATATTAGCCTAAGTTGTTAGAAGCAGCCAAGCAACTTCTTGAATCCTTTGCTGCTTAGAAATTTCTTCTGCCAGATCCCCTAAATCATCACTCTCAAGGTCAAAGTTTCACAAATCCTGAGGCCAGGGGCACAATGCTGCCAAGTTCTTTGCTAAGGCTTAACAAAAGTGACCTTTGCTCCAGTTCCCATTAATTTTCTCATCTTTATCTGAGACCTCATCAGATTGGCCTTTGTTGACCATATCAGTATCAGCATTTTGGTCAAAATCAATTAACCAGTCTCTAGGAAATTCCAAACTTTCCCTTATCTTCCTGTCTTCTTTTGAGTCCTCCAAACTTTTCCAACCTCCTTCTGTTACCCATTTCCAAAGTCACTTCCACATTTTCAGGTATGTTTATGGCAATGCCCCACTCCTTGGTACCAACTTTCTGTATTATTCCATTCTTGTATTGCTATTAAGAAATACCTAAGACTGAGTATTTTATAAGAAAGAGGGTTTAATTGGCTCACGGTTCCACAGGCTGTACAGGAAGCATAATATTGGTGTCTGTTTGGCTTCTGTGGAGGTCTCCAGAAACTTACAATCATAGTGGAAGGCAAAGGAGGAGAAAGGCATCTCATATGGGGGAAGCAGGAGCAAGAGAGAGAAAGGGGGCAGCGCTACACACTTTTAAACAACCAGATCTTGTGAGAACTCTATCACAAGAACAGCATCAAGGGGACGGTGCTAAACCATTCATGAAGGATCCACCCCTGTGATCCAGGCATCTCCCTCCAGGCCCCACCTGCAATATTGGGGATTACATATAATCACCAACTCTTGGGGATTATAATTTGACATGAGATTTGGTGGGGACACAGATCCAAATCATATCAACTCATACATTTTTACTTTTTCTATTTTTTTTTTTTTTTTTTTTTTTTGAGACGGAGTTTGGCTCTTGTTACCCAGGCTGGAGTGCGATGGCGCGATCTTGGCTCACCGCAACCTCCGCCTCCTGGGTTCAGGCAATTCTCCTGCCTCAGCCTCCTGAGTAGCCGGGATTACAGGCACGCGCCACCATACCCAGCTAATTTTTTGTATTTTTAGTAGAGACGGGGTTTCACCATGTTGACCGGGATGGTCTCGATCTCTTGACCTCATGATCCACCCGCCTTGGTCTCCCAAAGTGCTGGGATTACAGGCATGAGCCACTGCACCTGGCCATTTTTACTTTTTCTTCATCATCACAATGTTCTAGTTTCCTTTTTGAGATAATTTCTTAATATATACAAATTTATTCTTTAAAATTATGGAGTTACTATGTAGTTGAAGACTAGAGAAATAGAAAATAAATTAAAATGGTCATGCTAAGGTGTCAGCTAGGTTTCCTTATTAGCTAAATAAGTTTTATTCACCTACTGGTCTTTTAGTACCCCAAATTCAAATTCATGGAACAGCATATTTGAGAATTACCACATAGGTTGATAGGGAAGAGTTGAAACTAAGACTGTTAAATCTACAAATGCCAGATATTTGTATCATTATTTAGTTATATGTTCTGCCAGTTTTTTTTTAAATGAATCTATTGAGTTGTATAGTGATGACAATATGATTACAGAGTAGAACAAGTAGATGATAATAATACTAGGTACTACACTGAGCCAACAACTCCTTGAGGCTCGAATTGATTTCCAACCTGTAAATGATATTCTTGTGGAAAAAACTGAAGAAACTGGAAGTGTGGGGTTGTTTGACTAGGCAGATGTATAGAAGGTAGAAGAATCTGAAAGATAGATGGCTGATCCATCAGTACAATAAATGCAGCCTCCAGACGCATGCTGCAGAAATTAGACCATACCTTACCACGTTTTTATATGAATTCCATATTTGAGCATGATACAAAACTGGGAAGCCTAGCAAATATTTAAGATGATAGAATCTGGAATAGATGATCTTAACAGGCTGGATCCAGGAGTTGAATGTTAAAAAAAAAAATCACTTTGGTAGTAATAAAGGCAAAGTCCTACATTTAGATTACCAAAACCAACCAACCAGCCAACCAGCCAATCAAGAAGTGATATGAGTACAAAGTGTGGAGGAGTGGCTTGACAGAATTTCTTTTAGAAAGGACCTAGAAAGGAAAGTATTTAATTCACACATTCGTTCAACCAATACTTATTCACCACTTCCTTTGTGTCAGATACTATTCTAGAGGTACATTCTCCAATAAGAGAGTCACTGTTGAACATTTAGAATGCTATTGAACATTTAAAATGTGGCTAGTTCAAATTGTAGGTGCTATAAGTATAAAATACACATTGCATTTCTGAGGCTCGATATGAAAAGGATATAGAATATATCATTAATATTATGATTACATGTTGAAATAATATTTTGAACATATTGGCTACAATAAAATAAATATTGAAATATATTTAATGTGTTCCTTTCTTTTTCTTTAATGTTCCTAGTAGGAAATTTAAAATTGTGTATGTGGCTCACATTGTATTTCTATTGAGCAGTGCTCCTCTAGACCCTGGGTACACATAATTGGATAAAACAGACAAGGTCTCTGTCTTCTTTCATTCATTCAGCTAATATTTATTAAGCACCTATTGTGTGCCAGGCACCATTCTTTTAGGGTGATATATTCCAACAGGAGGAAGATAAATCATAAAAAGTAGCCAAATAAATAAAAAAGATCTTTTCACTTAGTATGCAGTGAAGTGATAAAAATACAATAGAATGGTTGTGGGGAGCGACAGTCATTTATATTGTGTGGTTGAGGAAAGTCTCACTGCAAAGCTGCCATTTGAGCCGAGACTTGAGTCACCAAGAAGGAGCCACACATTAAGAAAACTGCGGTGAGAGCCTTACACTCACAGAAAACACCAAGTACAAAGGTCCCAAGGTAGGAACAGTGACAGGGCCAGTAGTCTGGGGGTATTACAGGATGTGGCAAGGAGTTTTGCTTTTATTTTAAGGCAATGTGAAGTCATTGGAGGCTAGAAATCAGATGAGAGACAGGATCAAATGTAAAATTTTATGAGATTATTCTGTTTAAAAGGGGAAGAGTAGAAGCAAGGGTGCCAGTAATTCAGGCAAGAGGTGATGGTGACCTGGAGTAGGAAGACAATAATGACCTAAGGACTCAGAGTGTTTTGGGAGGTAGGGGCACTGAGCTTTATTGGAGGTTTGATATAGTGTGTGGGGAATGAAGGAATCAGGTGCAAATGCAGCATTCCTCAGAGTTTGGTGTCACTGCCAGAAACAAAATCTACCCAACTCCGAAGGTCAATGTGATCTGATGCTGCTCTGGTAGAATCTGGCATGTGTAGACTACCAAACTGTAGGTGGCACACAAGGTGCACACAAACACGAGGAGGCTTGATGACCAGTGGGAGAAGAGGTTACCCTTCCCCAGGGTTGGGGACTTCATATCATGCATATGAGGAATAGCTAAAGAAAAGACGTATTAACCAAGGGAGTGTGTACCGAAGGATGTGTGTGGGACTCTGCATTTCATTTTTGGTGAGAACCAAAAAGTAGAAGGAATAGGAAGATAGATTTGGTCTTTTTTCCTATTGTTCAGATATGTCTGGGCTGACTCCTGGAGTGATCTCCATGTCACAGGAGGCATTCAAACAAGAACCAGATTAGCAGCCATCAACTGGAGGTGTCTGTGAGCTACATCTGGCTGGTCAATTGTTTTCTTTGACTTTCACATTTTTTTCCCCTCCTTATGGTTCAACCAATTATCAGCATTTCAGAAAATTAGCTTGAGAATTGTTGGATTCTTGTTTCTGTGGAGCAAGAGGGAAGGTCTGATGGCTTCGAACCCACCTTCCTGCACTGTACTGGCTGGTCAGGTGTGAGAAGCGTCCATGCCCTGTGGGGGAGAAAAGCCTTCTTTGCTTTTCCTCTATTCTTGCCTGGTCCCATTCATTCTCTTGACCCCTGTAGGCATTGCGTTTAGGAATCCTAGACTTTTTAGGAGGATATTCTAATCATCTCTGGAAACTGGACAAGAAAGTCTCACAGGATTTATATTGCTAAAATTGAGATTTTTGATTTTCTTGACTGATACTTCCAGAACTGAAGCTCTCATTTATTCTAGGATCTCTCCTTCGCCAGCCTGCTCTGGGGTAATGCATGCCGTGGTATGGATGGTGGCTTTGAATGCAGGCTTTGAAGTTAGCTTTATGTTAGTTCCAATCCCAACACCAGACAGTCACTATATGACTTCTGTAGGCCTTGTTATTACTGTCTGTAAAATTGATTTAAACATTTTAGTACCTCCTCCAGAGAGTTGCTGTGACTATTAAATGAAATAATGCGTTTAAAAGACCTAGCCTATAGGCAGGGTAGGGGGGATGGGGATGTGAAGATGGTTAATGGGTACAAAAAGAATAGAAAGAATGAATGAGACCTAGTATGTGCTAGCACAACAGGGTGGCTATGGTCAAAAATAATTTAATTATTCATTTAAAAGTAACTAAAAGAGTACGTAGTTGGGCTGTTTATAACACAATGGATAAATGCTTGAGGGAATGGAAACCCCATTTACCCTGATGTAATGATTATACATTGCATGGCTGTATCAAAATATCTCATGTAACCCATAACTATATATACTACTATATATCCACAGAAATTAAAATTTTTAAAAATCAAAAAATAAAAGACTGAGCCCAAAGCGAGGCTCACAGTAGGTACCCAGCAAACTCTATTATTCAATACTTATTGAGCATGTACTATGCTTCAGGCTTTTTGCAAAATTCTTAGAGTTGTCAGACTGTGAGGTGATCATTACAATTCTAGTGTAATCCTCTCATTTTACAGCTGAGAAAACTGAGGCCCAACAAATGGTGAAATGTTTTGCTCAAGGTTACCAAGTTAGGATCTGATTGACGGAGACTTGGATTTAGGGCTTCTCTGTCCTGAGGACAGTTGGATTCAGTCTATTGTTTGCCTATTCATTTTCTGGTCAAATTCTCCTCCAACCTCTTTTCCCACTCAATTCAACAATATTTATTGAGCATCTACTACATTCTTGGAGTTAGTTAGATGTAGAACAGTGGTTCTCAATTGGAGGGTAAGTCATCCAGGGGACATTTGGAAATGTCTAATGACATATTTGTCACAACTGGGTGGGTACTACAGTATCTAATAGGTAGAGGCCAGGGATACTGTTAAACATCCTACAGTGCTCAAGACAGCCCCCAGCAATTATCTGGCCCTAAAAGTCAGTAGTGCTGAGGTTGAGAAACCCTGATGTAGAGGATGTACAGATAAGTGAAACTTTTTTTTTGGCTTGCAAAGTGTTCCTATTCCAGGGTAGAGGGTGGGGAGGAGGTGATGGTGGATTACTCTTGATATGTTGTGATAAGTGCCCCCAAGAAAATAAGTACCCCTGGTGAATGCTCTCTGAATTTTTGGACCTAACTGTTTTCCTTTAGACAACACTTATAGCAAATCCACATGGGCAGAGCAATTATTAAATAAAATGGATAGGGTCACAGAACTAAATCAAAGTACAGAGTCCTAAGTTGAGTCTCCTTCCTGGAGGCTCAAACTGGGAAGAAAACCTCTGGCTGGTCAGAGTTCCTTGGCAAGATCTTCCCTTTCCATTCCAGGCAATGCCCTAAGGGAGCAAAACCAAATCAAACAGACACAACATAGGCAATATATGCATTTATTCATTTTAAAAACAAAGCCTCCACTCCATTGGTGTAATAATGTTCATTATAGGAAATTTGGAAAAATATATAAAAGTTAAAGGCATAAATAATTCTTGTTAATATTTTGCTTTATTTCCTTTTGGCTTTTTTTTTCCTTCCTGTGCTTGCTTTTTTACTTTGCATAGTTGTGATCATATTGAATGAATAAACTTGCAGACTGCTTATAAATTGGCATTCTTTCATTGTATATGTGTTACTGCTATGGACATCTTTGTGCATACATCTCCTCCTTTATTTAGGGTTAAAAAAATAAATTCTCAGAAGTGAAATAGTTAGTTTAAAAATATAAGCAATTTAAGGCTTTTGATATATACTGAAAATTCCTTTCCCAAGAGATTATTTCAATTACATTCTCACTGACAATGTATGAAATTGCCTTCAAAAGTTAATCTTAAAAATCATGAGTTGGGTAATGTGATTTTAAGATAGTCAATGGTGAGATCAAGTTATGTATTTCTTGGAATAGATGAGCAATAAGAGAACATAGTAATTGTTTAATAAGCTCTTGATAATTTAACTTTCAGTATTGTTCACCATTGAATTCAGTGTTCACATTTGTTATAGAAGCTTTAAATATCTGTTTCATCATGTTGAAAATACACTATTCTACATTCGTAGTATAAAATCCTTACTGTATTTTAAATTTAGTTGTTTTTGTGGCTGTGGCATTTCATAAATATATATGGTGGTATCAATGTTTGTGATATCTCTGGTTTTGTGAGGCTATTTTATTCTTGTGTAAGAACTTTGGATGAGAGTTTTATCTCTATTTCTCTTCCTTTCCTTTATGCCCATTAAAAAAAAATTTAGAAACTGCCAAGCAAACAACCATCCCTCAATGAATGAGATATATAATTTGCCTTTTCTTGCTACAAGTTGAAACACAAAAATGTTATAGCAAAGAAAAAGTATACGGATCCAATTTTATGGTTAAATCTCTTTGTCTGCAGGACCAGAAAAAGCTCTTCCTTGAAGTCAGTACAGAAATATGTTTTCACAACTTAGCAATAAACTGAAATTCTTTAAGGGAGCTTTTATTTTTCCCTCCTACTTCAATTATAAAATTGGAGATGCAGTCTCATAAAGAGGGGAAAAAAAATCAATGATAGACTGAGTTGAAAACATTTGACAAGGAAATAATTTAAGACTGGTTCTACAAAGGGCATAGACTGCAGAAGAAGAAATGTAAATGACTAATATCATATAAAAAGGTCAACTTCATTAATAACGACATGCAGATTGAAATGAGGTACCATTTCCATCTATCAAATTGGCAAAAATAAAGATAATCTTCAGTGTTGATAAGGATACAGTGAAACATTTGCAGACATTGCTTTTTGGAATATAAATTCATGTAAGCATTACAGAAATCAATTTAGCAATACGTATGAAGAACTCAAAAAGATTTCACATCCTTTTTTACTCAATAATTTTTCTTTTATGGGGCTACTGTAAATTATTCAGAAATCTGTACTAATATGTGTATCCAAAGATGTTCATTGCATTGTTATTTATAATAACAAAATATCGCAAAGAACCCAAATATCCAACAATAGGAAATTGGTTGAGTACACTATAGTATAGATACCTTGCTACTTGAAGTGTGGTTCAAAGACCAGCAGCATTGCCCCATCCGAGACATAATGAATACAAGCCTGCATTTTTAACAAGTCTCCCTGGTGATTCCTGTGCACATTGCAGTTTCAGAAGACTTGTGCAGGTGTAGGAGAAAACAGCTCCCACCAGAGATTTCTTATAGGGTTTCTTTTCTTTTCCTTCCTTCCTTCTTTCCTTCCTTCCTTCCTTCCTTCCTTCCTTCCTTCCTTCCTTCCTTCCTTTCTTCCTTCCTTCTCTCTCTGTCTCTCTCTCTTTCTTTCTTTCTCTCTTTCTTCTTTCTTTCTTTCTTTCTACAGAAACATTCTCAGCTGGGGTACACAGACTCTCTGATGGTGGAGGCAGATTATCTGTAGTTTTAGGAAGCTCACAGGTGATTCTGATTTACAGCCAAACATGAGAACAACAGATATATGATGTGATGCTACTGTTAAATCTTCTAACCTCTCTGTCTACTGTCTTCCACAGCACAAGTTAATTTAATGAATTATCTTTTGTCTTACATTGAACAATCATACCAAAAAACCACACATAGCATTTGCAATATGGAGGCCACTGACGGTACTTTCTAGATATTCCCTAAGAGCCGGGATAGCATTACTTCCTCTGAGAGCAATACCTGGCACAGGAAGCTTGATGGATGTTGTTGAAGGAATGAGAAAGTGTGCAGGAGCTCCTATGGCTTCCACACCTACACTCTGACATTCTGTTTCTATACTGTTTGTTGTTAGATAAGATATATTTTTAGGTTCCCCAACTCCAGGTTTAGCTGGCTTAATCATTTGTTGTTAGATATGATTTTGATTGTATTGATGAGGATGCTGGCAGAAAATAAATGGCACAGTTAAATTAGGAATTCAAGGTGAGTTTAATAAAGACACTATTTACAAAGGTGCCAGGCAGAGTTAAGGAAACGAACCACAGGGAAGAAACAGTGGGGGTGGCTGCCGCCCTAAGGTCGAGGTAAGGGGTAAAACAGAGTGGGAAGATGGGCAATGTCCCTTGGAGAGGGCTGCCTGATATAAGCTGAAGCCTAGTGAAGAAATGCAATGCATTAAGCAGGCCTTTATTTTCTGTATTCTGATGCATTGACAGCATGTGGCCTTGTTGACCCTGGAGGGACTCCCTCTCCCAGGGTTAGCAATTCCTAGAGTTAGCAAGCAATTCAACTGGGAGTACATCTTCTCTAAGCAAACCAACCCATCCAGAGCCCAAACTCCAACCACATTCTTTATTGGGCTTTTACACTCTGGGTCACCATCCCCCTGACCTGATTACTCTAGGGTCAGGCAACTAGGAATGGCTCCTATGCCCCAGAGCCCACTGAAATTATTCAAATGATCCCATCCTAAACTTGCTCACCTTGCCTCCCCTGAGCCTTCCAGTGGAAGCCTCAATGAAATCTCTTGCCCATGTGTCTCCAGCTCTCTCTCGCTCCTCAGTAACCCTGGTGCTTTCCCATGTAACCCCCTTTTTGGCCAGCCACATCTGCGGTTTCTAGGGAGCTGTGAGTACAAACATTTCTTCTGTCACAACAGTTATTTCCATGCCTGCATTTGTTAACCAAACCTGATTAAAACAAATCCCAGGTACCTGATTAGAGCACACAGCCAATCCAGAGGCACCTGGCAGGAAGAAGTGGAAGGGAATAACCACTTCACTTTCCTTCTCAGCCTCTTGCTAGCATCTCTGCAAGCCAAGCCAATCAGAAGCTAGTGGGCCAGGGAACCCCAAGTGTAGCCCATGTACATCAGGCTTTTGGGGCACAGAGGAGGGAGGGGAAAGATGGTGAGTGCAACTGGAGCTGTAAGAGATGAAACCCAGCATAGCAGCAAGGGACCCATGACAGCAAGAATAACATGGAAGCAGTTCTTGCTTTCTGGTCTTCCTACTCTCAACACATTGGCTAAGTGTATGATCCAGTTTCTGGTAACATCTCTATCTTTGTCTTTGAATCACAGCACAGACAGGGGAGAAGACAGCAAGCAGTATTCCCCCCTGCCCCAATGACTTGCTTGTCAAAGCAATAAGGTTTAGGTGGATAACGTCTATAAGAGACAAGAATTACAAACCACTTTATCAAAGGAAAACCACATATGGAGTTTTCAGTTGCCAACGGATATGTTCTGCTGAAAGCTCCAATTGGATGTGGTTGTTTTTCTTTGGTCTTTTATGCCCAGAGACACATTCTCTGGGCTCACACAGGCAACAGACACTAAGAAGGTAGAGCATCATTTTCCTCCTTCTTGGGCAGTATTGCCTTTGGAAATGGCATAGATTCATTCTTGAACTTCTAGCTCTTGTTCTTTGAATATAACTCTCAAGTGTTTTGATGATGGGTAGGTCCCTTCATCTTGAGTCTATCTCTTTCTATTTGCAGCAATATTAGAAAGAAGTTCTGAGTGGAAGAAAGCCATGAGAAGACTAAAAGGTTTTTAACTTTTAACAAGTGAAAGAAGTTGAAATGGAATTGTCATTTCATGTGGGGACTAGATTCACCCAGGGTAATCAGAACTACCTGGGGAAAATTAAAGTCCTTTTGGGGGGTGAGGTCTTACTCTGTTGCCCAGGCTGGAGTACAGAGGTACAATCATGACTCACTGCAGCTTCAGCCTCCCTGAACTCAGTGATCCTCTCACCTCAGCCTCCTGGATAGCTGGGACCACAGGCATACTCCCCCACTCCTGGCAATTATTTTTGTATTTTTTATGCAGATGGGGTTTCACCATGTTGCCCAGGCTGGTCTTAAACCCCTAGTCTTAAGAGATCTGCCTGCCTCGGCCTTCCAAAGTGCTAGCATTACAGGCATGAGCCTCCCCTACACGAAGTCTAAGGTCCTTTAAAGATCACAGTGTGGTGCAATAGCATTTTCGAGCAAGTGGGGGCATCGCTGCAGCTAACAGTAGTCTGGATCTGGACTTAACCTCTGTGTCTCAGGTGACCAACTTAATTCCTGGGCTGTGTATAGTGGCTTGGAATGTGGATACACAAAACTACAAGAAGATTCTAATGAAATGGTGCTTGAACTCTGCCTTACAGGCACGTGGGGAGTAGTCCATTGGCATGAAGGTGAGAGTATAGAAATAAATAGCAGAATGGGGGCCATTTTTATGTATTTTACCTTCCAGTCATCTTGTGCTTTAGATGACTAATGCCCTCTGTGAACTTCCGTGAATGGAACCAAAACTGTTTAATGAATAAGTGATTTTTAGTGCTTATTTTTATCTAGAGCTTAATTTGAAACAGATCATCATTAGCTTTATGGTTTTAATTGTATTGGAATTTCTTATTGTAGCCTATTGCTTTATTGCATTAGTCCATTAACCTGGGTGCCACGGAGCCATAGTTTTAGAGCCTGTATTTATATCTGGACTAATTGCATGGATGCTTCCTTATAGGATGAGATATTTTTCAGATAATCACAGGAAAAATCACTGAACCCCTTTCCAAACTTCAGGGTCTGGGAAATAGCTAAACCAAATCCAAAAGACCCTGAACATTATTCTGAATTTTTCTTGCTTTGAAATACCTACGTCTCTATCAACAAGGAATTGCAAAATAGTCATTCTCACAATATGTGTTGGTCCCACATGTTTTTCATTTGGCAGTACTGTGGGAATTTGGTTGGCCAGCTCCCCAATCAAAACTAGGTGGTCAATGGTCACAAACTGGGGGACCATGAAGGGGAGTGTACCTTGTTCGTTAGGGCAAATGGAGATAGAGTGTCCAGGCCACTGGCTGAGGGCCTAGAATCTCAGACGAAGAATAACCAAGGCCCACCTCTCTCTTCCTTTGCTAATAACCTGGAAGGTGGCACAGCTGTTAACACCCAGTTGACCCAAAGCATTTCTTCCCAGGGTGGGAAAGTGACTGATGGAGACTCCAGCATGTTCACATCACACAGGGTGTTTTTCACTTCTCCTGGAGGAAGGAACATTAAAGTTAGAATTGGGCCCTTTGTAACCTCGCAGATGCTCAACAGCAGGAGTGTTTATAATGCCCATCAACCAGGCTTTCCGCTGCACCTGTTGGTGGACCAGCTGCAGAAAGCAGGTGTATCTGGGGACAGAGAGGACGGGTGACTGTGGAGAATGCTGAGGACTGCCAGATGTAGTCCACATAAACACCGGGTCAACAGCTGGGAGACAGGAGAGATGTGGATGTAATTAAAAATGACGTGCAAATTTGATTATTAATTTCAAGCCACTGTGTGAATGTAACATACATACATACATATATACACGTATATAATATGTATTTCAGAACGACTGAATGGAATGTGTTAATGGAAGCATGAGTTTCACTTTTCACTAATTCCATGCACATTATCTTTTGCTCATTGGCCCACACATTGTTAATCATATTTCCATGTCCATTAAAAAAAATTTCCCAGGCAGAAAGTTAAAATTCTAGTTTAATCGTAAATGCCTTGTAATCCCAGGAATACAAAGTTGTCAACTTAAACAGATAAACTGAATCAGTGGCTTCTGATGCTTGCATTGATAACTGGACTAACATTAATGCATTCATTGTAGGATGGGAGACTTTGACCACAACTGTGTGCTGAAGACTCTTAAGAGATTGGGCTAAATTCCTAGTTTTCGTTTGCCATCTTCACCAGAGTTGAGACACAGCAGTGCCTCATGAGAGGGTGGAACTCATGGGACTATTGACACGGCCTTGCGAGACTCAGTAGTTGGCTCATAGGATGTGTAGGAAACCTGGGGAGAGTTTGCTGTGGTTAGCTTTGGAAGACCAAGTGTGTTGTAGGTCTTATCAGTGATGAGTCTGGAGGCATGGGGTATCCATTACCCATTACTTAAAGGAGCTGGGAGTGAGGATAATCTCTACCTTGGAAACAACACCTGATTGGGTAGTGTTCCATGGTATTTAAACTTAAAATTGGTACTGGCCAAAGAAGATAGTCACAACGTTTTGGCATCAGAGAGGAGGGCAAAATCAGAAATCTGAAGTGTATTGTCTCTTGAAGTTTTCAGGGGACTCTCCCTCCTACCTTAATGTGTCACATTGCCCACATTCTTTTAGGACATTGATTCTCATCTGAGGGCCCCTTGAAACTTTAGCCAAAATGTGTATATATATATATATATATACACACACAATGAATTGCACATTTTTCTCAGTGGTGTTTAGTATGGAAATTTCTATGGATTCTCAAAGTTCTCAAAAGCTTAAGACTTAAGGAGAGCAGTGTTTGTTTGTTTGTTTGTTTTAAAATACTTTAAATTCTGAGATACATGTGCAGGTTTGTTACATAGGTATACACATGCCATGGTGGTTTGCTGCACCCATTAACCCATCATCTACATTATGTATTTCTCCTAATGCTATTCCTCCCAGCCCCCCAGCCCTTGACAGGCCCTGGTGTGTGTTGTTCCCCTCCCTGTGTCCATGTGTTCTCATTGTTCAACTTCCACTTATGAGTGAGAACATGCAGTGTTTGGTTTTCTGTTCCTCTGTTAGTTTGCTGAGAATGATGGTTTCCAGCTTAATCCATGTCCCTGCAAAGAACATGAACTCATCCTTTTTTATGGTTGTGTAGTATTCCATAGCGTATATGTGCCACATTTTCCTTATCCAGTCTATCACTGATGGGGATTTGGGTTGGGTCCAAGTCTTTGCTGTTGTGAACAGTGCTGCAGTAAACATACATGTGCATGTATCTTTATAGTAGAATGATTTATAATCCTTTAGGTAAATACCCAGTAATGGGATTGCTGGGTCAAATGGTATTTCTGGATCTAGATCCTTAAGAATCACCACTCTGTCTTTCACAATGGTCAAACTAATTTACACTCCTACCAACAGTGTAAAAGCATTTCTATTTTTTCACATCCCAAGAGAGCAGTGTTTCTAAGGAGAGAAACTTATTTCTCTTGAGGAAATGTCTTCATGGCAAGAAATAATAATGGTAACAGCAGTAACAACAGTAATAGTTAATACTTATGGCATTCATGATATTCCAGGCATCATCTGAGCACTTTACATATGTTAGCTTGTTTAATAAGGCATTTGTAGTTGTCAAAAACAGAGTATAGTGCCGTACTTTATAACTACTCTTCCATGAAGGGATTCCATTTCTCTAGCATGATTCCAGTGCCTTCCCTGCTCTGATTTTGAATGCCAACCCTTTTCAATATTTATTTATCCAATGTATTAGTTTTTTATGCAGCACAAAACATTACCACAAATTTAGTGACTTGAAAAAACACCTCTTTATTATGTTATAGTTTCTGTGGGCTGGTAGTCCAGGCAAAGCTTATCTGGGTTTTGTGTTAGGGGCTCATCAGGCATTAATACAGGTGTTGGCTGGGGTTGTGGTCTCATCCAAAGTTTGATTGGGGAAACAACCAAACATGCTTACGTGCTCCATTTAAGACTGTGGGAAGAATGCATCTTGTTGTCTGTTGCCTGGAGGCAGTTCCTTGTGCTACAGCCCTTTTATGACATGGAAGCTTACTTCTTCAAAGCCAGCAAAGGAACCTCTCTCTCCTGTCTGATAAGATAAAATCTTATAAGATAATCATGGGCATAATAGACTGAGACTTATAATGTAACCTAATAAAAGGAATGACGTCCTGTCACCTGTGGCATATTTTATGGATCAGAAACAGGTTACAGGTTCAACTCAAATACAAGGAGAGAGAATTTTGCAGGGGTGTGACTCACTGGAGGTCACCTTGGGTTGTGTTGCCCACTATTCAGTGCACACTATATGCTCAAAAACTATTCATTAGGTGCCCACTATGTGCTGGCATAGCTTTAGTTGCTTGCTTGAAATATACACCAGGGAACATCACTTCCCTTTTAAACTTTTCCTTCTAGTTCAAAGGGAGCATTATCTGCTCCCCAGATGGGCTGTGCCCACCTGCATTGCTGAGTCTTTGCTTCCAGCTATTCTCCCAGCTTGGGCTGCCCTTCTATGTCCTCTCTCTCAGTTATAATCTTTGTCAGACTAAAAGGTTCAGCTCAAATACTGTGGCTTTCCTGAAACCTTTCCTGATCCCTTCATCATTGTGGATGGCATGGGAACACTTGGTTGGACCTCTCCTGTAACAAGCATTTAATTCTGAGTTATATTGTAGTTACTTGTGTAAATATCTATTTACTTCAACAAAGGGATCATGTTCTACATGTTGTAAAATTTTTTTGGCTCATTTTCACATGGGAAGTACTAGAGAAATGTTTGTTGAACATTTCCCTACTTCCTACTTTTAAATTTTTTCCTTTTTCCAGAAATGAATCAACAATCCATCTTTAGCATAGGTTTGAGTTTGTGTCTGTAAAATGGGGACAGAAAAGTTGCCTGTGGCTCTTTCCTTTTCTTTTCCCTTTAGCTCCAGTGAACTACAACAACGGCCCTTTAGGACCTACCCAGGACCTGTTAGCCTAGCTTGAAAAGATCCATAGGTGAAGGCTAGGGAACTTCCCAATTTGACATTGTTCTGGTTCTTAGTGAGGTTTTATGCCCCACTTGCCCTGCATTTCCTTCCTCCCATTCTGATGCCTAAAGCAGAACTTACTGCTGAACAATCACTCCTGGTCCTGCTGAAAAAGCATCAAGACTGGGTGGCAGACCGGCTTTCCAGCCATTGAAACGAGTTTCCGGTGGGGTCTGTCATCCCAGCAGCAGTTTAGGTGCTTTTGCTCAATGTGAGGTTGCATTTTATTCGCCCTAATTACTGACTGGATGTTAGAAATGATTTGACATTCAATTCTTTAGCTCTGTGTAAGGCAATAAACCGCTTCATCATACAACCCATTTAAATTATTACCTTTCATTTTTGGGGGAGCTGTTAGCACGATGTTGATAAAATGTAGTCCAAATGGTGTTTTCTGATGCAATGTTGCATTTCTGTCTCCTTACCCTGGGGCTTATTACTTCCTGGAGCCAGATTTTTAAAAAAATTAAAAAGCAGAGGAAAAGGAAATTCAGGTAAAGCAGCAAGAAATATTCCTGACATTGGACTCTGCAAAGGCAAAGGGTCTAGCATTGATTTCTTACATTTAACATGATACTAAAGTGAACCAGATATTGCAAAGCTGGAAAAGAAAATAATCTGCGTTAGCAGAATTGTCCTTTATAGATAAAGTGGATGTGATACAGTTACTGTCTACTGAAGTCAGGATTACTGGCTGTCCTTGCAGATGCTTTATCTCTCTGTCTTCCCCAGGTCATCCATGTCCCTTTCTGAATCTCCCACAAATGAAAGAAACACATATCAAAACAGTTGTTCCTATTAGGCAACATCAGGCAGACTTGGAATTTGCAATTCATCCAGTGAATAATGCTTTATTGAGGTGGCTCCAACAGAGATGGGCCACATTCCCAAGAGAGTCAAAGATAGAACTGGTCCTAAACTGGGCTTGACCCCTTGGCCATACAAGAGGGTGTCTAGGGATGGCAAAGGCTGATGGGTCATTTGGAAAGCTCTTGGCATAAGTGGGACTGTGAACAAGTTCCAAGCTGGGTCTGTGGTAAACCATTTGTTCAGTATTAAGAGAAAGATGATGGAAGACCAAAGGAACAGGTAGTCTGTGAAGTGAAGGACTGTTCAGTGTCAGGGAATAGATGAGGATGGAGATTTCCTCTAGATATCTTGCTTTCATGTCCCTGCGTCACATTAAAAAAATTTTTTTTTGAGACAGGGTCTTGCTCTGTCTCAAAAAAAACTAAGTTTCCATAGTTCTCATTTAAAGAATTGTCCAAGATCTCCCTGTGTGTATATTTTTATTAGAATGCCCAGTTAAATAGGGAGAGTCTTAGTATTTGAATAGACTGAGACAAAGAGTTGCTTTCTGACACTTGTGTGTGTTTGTCTCATCACTGCTCAGGCTGGAGCGCAGTGGCATGATCATGACTCACTGCAGCCCTGACCTCCTGGGTTCAAGTGATCTTCCCACCTCAGCATCCTGAGTAGCTGAGACTACAGGCATGTGCCACACATCTGGCTAATTTTTATTTTAATTTTTTAGAGATGGGGTCTCACTATGTTGTACAGCTGGTCTCGAACTGCTGGGATCAAGCAATCCTCTCTCCCCAGCCTCCCAAATTGTTGGGATTACAGGTTCGATCCACTGCCCTCAGCCATGACACAATTTTTTTTTTTTTAATTGTACTTTAGGTTCTGGGGTACATGTGCAGATCATGCAGGATTGTTGCAGAGGCACATACATGGCAAGGTGGTTTGCTGCCTCCATCCCCTGTCACCTATATCTGGCATTTCCCCTCATGCTATCCCTTCCCAACCTTCCCACCCCACTCTGTCTCTCCCCTAGCACCCCCCAACAGACCCCAGTGTGCAATGCTCCCCTCCCTGTGTCCATGTGTTCTCATTGTTCAACACCCACCTATGAGTGAGAACATGCAGTGTTTGATTTTCTGTTCTTGTGTTTGTTGAGAATGATGGTTTCCAGATTCATCCATATCCCTACAAAGGACACGAACTTATCATTTTTTATGGCTGATAGTATTCCATGGTGTATATGTGCCACATTTTCCTTGTTCAGTCTATCATCGATGGGCATTTGGGTTGGTTCCAGGTCTTTGCTATTGTAAACTGTGCTGCAATGAACATATATGTGCATGTGTCCTTATAATAGAACGATTTATAATCATTTGGATATATACCCAGTAATAGGATTGCTGAGTCAAATGGAATTTCTATTTCTAGATCCTTGAGGAATTGCCACACTGTCTTCCACAATGGTTGAACTAATTTACACTCCCACCAACAGTGTAAAAGTGTTCCTATTTCTCCACATCCTCTCCAGCATCTGTTGTCTCCAGATTTTTTAATGATCACCATTCTAACTGGCGTGAGATGGTATCTCAATGTGGTTTTGATTTGCATTTCTCTAATGACCAGTGATGATGAGCATTTTTTCATATGTTTATTGGCCTCATATATATCTTCTTTGGAAAAGTATCTGTTCATATCCTTCGCCCACTTTTGAATGGGTTTGTTTGTTTTTTTCTTGAAAATCTGTTTTAGTTCTTTGTAGATTCTGGATGTTAGCCCTTTGTCAGATGGATAGATGGCAAAAATTTTTCCCATTCTGTTGATTGCCAGTTCACTCTAATGATTGTTTCTTTTGCTGTACAGAAGCTCTGGAGTTTAATTAGGTCCCGTTTGTCTATTTTGGCTTTTGTTGCCAATGCTTTTGGTGTTTTAGTCATGAAGTCCTTGCCTATGCCTATGTCCTGGATGGTTTTGCCTAGGTTTTCTTCTAGGGTTTTTACGGTGTTAGGTCTTATGTTTAAGTCTTTAATCCATCTGGAGTTAATTTTAGTGTAAGGTGTCAGGAAGGGGTCCAGTTTCAGCTTTCTGCACATGGCTAGCCAGTTTTCCCAACACCATTTATTAAACAGGGAATCCTTTCCCCATTGCTTGTTTTTGTTAGGTTTGTCAAAGATCAGATGGTTGTAGGTGTGTGGCATTGCCTCCAAGGCCTCTGTTAAAAATATGGAATGCTTCACGAATTTGTTTGTCATCCTTGTGCAGGGGCCATGCTCATCTTCTCTGTATCGTTCCAATTTTAGTATATGTGCTGCCGAAGAGAGCACCATGACACAATTTTTTAAAGCTCCCAGGGCTGATCCAGGAATAACAGTGACATAGGTTTAGTGGGGGAGGAGGCAATAGCCTTAACTTTAAGGAATCATCATGAGTTTCCATAGTTCTCATTTAAGGAATTGCCCAAGATCTCTCTGTGTGTATGTTTTTATTAGAATGCCCAGTTATATAGGGAGAGTCTTAGTATTTCAATAGACTGAGACAAAGAGTTGCTTTCTGACACTTGTGTGTGTCAGTCTCATACTCTCCCATTTATAGAACATTCACTACACATAGGGGTGAGGTGGGCCTCCTTTCCTAGAATGACCACTACATCCTCCATCTTTTCTGACCCTGGATACAAGTTCATTCCATCTCCATCTCTGAAGTATAGGCTATGGTAACTTGCAAACGACTAGAATGTCTCAGCACCCCTGAGTTATGGTTCACAATGGGGATATTAATAGTTGCGGAGATTAAATGAAGTAATAGATATTAAGCCCTTAGTTATTTTTATTAAAGTTATTATTTTTATCATTATTGGTAACGGGCCAACTGCCTACTTGGATCTGATCTTAACCATGTATCTTTTACACCTTCTCTCTTGCCTTCCTGTAGAGCGAGGCTCACTTTTTTTCTAGTGTAATCATGAATGATATACTATTTTTTTCTGTTTAATCATTTCTTTAATATTTTTCAAAATAGAAATAACTTTTTATTGCACTATTTGGAATAATAAAATGACTTGTCCCAAAAGTTTGAGGTTAAGTATATATTTATGTCCTAATGGTGAGAAAAGAATATAATCCTGAAAATAAGTCTGGTAGTCCTAGAGAGTGGTTCTCTGGGGGTGATTGCCCCTGCATACCCCACCTCCCAGGGGGCACTTGGCTATGTCTGGGCCATTTTTTTGATTGTCATAACCCGGGGAGGGTGCTTCTGGCATCTAGCAAGTAGAGCCTATGGATGCTGCTAAACATTCTACAGTGCACAGGACAGCCCCGATTCATTTTTAAACACAAGGACTGCCTTAATGATTGCTGCCATAACAAATTACCACACATTTAGTGGCTTAGAACAAAACAGATTTATTATCTAATACTTCTATCGGTCAGAAGTCTGACATGGGACTCACGGGGCTAAAATCAAGCTGTCAGCAGGGCTCCCTTTCTTTGGAGGCTCTCGGGAAGGATTCATTCCCTTGCCATTTCCAGCTTCTAGAGACTGCCTGTATTCCTACCCTGGGACCCTGCCCCCATATTCAAAGCCAGCAATCAGGAGTTCAGCCCCTTTCATGCTTCAAATCTCTCCTGCTTCTTTCCATCATCACATCTCTTTGAACATCTGCCGTGCCTCCTTCTTCCACATCTGTGGGTCCCTATGATTACATTGGGCCAACTCAGGTAATCCAGGATAACTTCCCTATTTTAAGGATTAGCCACCTTAGTTCTATCTGCAAACCTGAATTTCTTTTGCCATGTGATGTGACATTCACAGATTCCAGGGATCAGGACATGGATATCTTTGTGGGGCTACTATTCTGCCTAAACAGCCCACAATAAAAAAAAAATCATTCAGCCCCAAATGCCAAGAGTGCTGAGGTTGAGAAACCATGTCTTAGAGTAAAGCTTCCTAGTCTTAGAAGCTGGGTCCTTCACTCAATGTGGATAAAAGAAAAAGATAAGCTACCTTTAAACTAACTCATTTGAAGTGTGAACATCACAGCACATTTAATAATTTGGACAATTTGCATTAAAAGCCACTGCTGGCCAAGATATGATGATAACTTAGTCTATGCAGTGAGGAAGTGAAAAATCTCCTATTAAATAAATGAAGCAGCAGCTTCTGGTAACAAACATATAACAAACAAACATATGAAACAGAATATTCATCTTTTCTTCAGTGGGAATAACACATGACAAAAGTGAGGCTTTCTTCACATTGTTTGTTTATAGAATATTCATCTCCACTGAGGCCTTATGTTAAATTTGCTCTCTGATGTTAGCATTTCCAGGATGCACAGGGCCACTGGAGTATGTTCTTATGATCTTACTATTTATTTACCTTGATACAAAACTCCAATTACTGTCAGAGATGCTTCTTGTTAAATATGGTAAGATCTCCAGCTTCTGAGAGTGTGAATATGTATTTGATTCTCTGGGGCCAGGCTCAGATGGAAGTTAAGGAATAAGAGTTCTGGGGACGTGGGTGCAAATTAATTAAATATCTAAAGGTAACTGTGGAGGAAGCTTGGGCTTTAGAGAAAAGGCTGAAACTTAGGGAGAGAAGATTGTTTATCAAGAGACTGTAAGGTTGGTTTTTCTTCCACTGACGCCTCTTTTCCTGGTCTTGCATGGTGTGTGTGTGTGCACGTGCGCATGCATGTGTGTGTGTTGTGCATGTGTTTGCTTGTGTGTGTGTGCATGCTCATGCACAATGCTTGCTCATTTACTCTAATATTACTGTGCTTTTGTGTTGCATTCTTGTATATTTCAATGCCTAAAGCAACTATTGGATTATCCAAAATCAGGAATCAGAATATAACATATAACTTCCAAAGACATCAGGGGAGACTATTCTCCAGATAAAATGTTGGAATTCTCCTGATATATTCAAACTGTCATATTTAGTTACTGGCTTTCTTTGGGCAATCCAACTCTATTTTATTCATGGGCTATTCTAAAAATATAATCAAAGGACACCTACTGGCTACAAGCAACTTTGCTCATGTCTAATAGGGCTGTGAAGAATGGTTTGAATTTAGTGCAGATGCAGGAAAATATGTGCTGTCATCAAGAGCCTATCACACTTTCAACTTATAAAATATCTTGACTGGAGTCTGGCCAGAGTGAGTATGAGGTGGAAGCTCTAGTGAGGATGAATGTATTCGGTCAGATAAAGTAAGGACCGAAGCGGATCTTAAGTAGACTATAAACTGAACAGAATGGGATACTATTATTTTTGCCTCAATAAGTAGAAAAAATGTTACTATGCTTGTCTTTTCTTCCATTTTTTGACTTGCATTTAGTCTCCATTTTAGGGTTATATATATATTTTATTTCTGGCAGCCACAGAGACCTGCTTTGGGGAAGCATTGGAGTTCTATGGTTCTGAATGTGAAAAAGAAATGATGCATCATTGTTGTTGCCATGCTGGGGAATTTTCTGGGGAAACATTTCCATTCCTTCATAGAAATCTGTTCTGTGCTTAGGCCTAGGAGAATGATCATTTCCGAGGTATAAAGCACATGCCTGCAGCAGCTCAGTAATACTTTATAACCCCAGAGCATATAAACAATTTGATTTGGAAAGCCAGTTAAATTCTTCCTTTGCATTCCATCTTATCGGCAGCGTAAGTTGTTTTGCCATCCTCCTCTGGTATGGAGAGGATAAAAGCAATGCATTTTTAGTTATAGGGGTAATATGTTTTCAGCCTTATAAGAAGTGACCTTTTGCGTGATTGTTATTAGCACATAGGGGTTGTAATATGTCAAAACCCCAAAGATATACCAAGATGCAAATGCAAAGTGATAGGAAAGACTTCAAAAACCAGCAGAACCAAGGTGTGGTGTAGGGTGGTAGTTTCAAATCTAAGGGTGCATCAGACTCTCCTGGCATGCTTGTTTTAAAGCACAATCGCGGGACCTCATCCCCAGAGTTTCTGATCCAGTAGATCTAAGGAGCAGCCCTAAAATGTGCATTTCTAACAAGTTCTCAGGAATGCTGCTGCTGGCCCAGGACTGCACTTTTAGAACCAGTGGCATAGTGGGTAGACATAAGCTTAATGATTTTGAGTCTGGCTTCCACCATGTCCAGCTGCTCAACCTTTGGCAAGTTCCTTAATTCTTTGGACCACTATTACCTGGGACCTTGAAGTCTTGGGTTAGTGTTCCAGTCATAACTACTGAATCAAAATTTGCCTTTTTTTTTTTTTTTTTGAGATGGAGTCTCGCTCTATTGCTGAGGCTGGAGTGCAGAGGCATGATCTCTGCTCACTGCAAGCTCTGTCTCCCAGGTTCAAGAGATTCTCATGTCTCAGCCTCCTGAATAGTTGGGATTACAGGTGTGTGCCACCAATTCTGGCTAATTTTTGTATTTTTAGTAGAGATGGAGTTTCACCATGTTGGCCAGGCTGGTCTGAACTCCTGACCTCAAGCAATCTGCCGCCCTCAGCCTCCAAAAGTGCTGGGATTACAGGTGTGAGCCACTATGCTGGGCTTCAAAATTTGCATTTTATCAAGATCCTCGGATCATTTACTTACACATTAAATTTGATAAGCACAACTTAGTTTCACTTATTCTTATTTTCTGTAAAATGGGAATAGTACTTATTTCTTCCCAGGGTGTTGGCAAGTGAAATGCATATCAAGGTTTTAGCAGTAGTGCCTGGCACAAAATGTGCCCTCAGTGAATTTTACCACTTAAAATTATTAAGCTGATTTGGGATAGAAGAGCCAGCAAATTCTCCCCTTATAGTAACTTGTTTTTGTGTGTTTCTACTTTATTTTCACTTTTGTCCTTCCCTTTTTGCACTTAAGCTCATCTTTTATGGGTTTCTAGTTTCTAGCCTGCAAATGTTGAGTGACTGTTGTGGGTTTGAAGGCAACAGGTTTCCTTTATTACCCACTTTATCATATAGGCCTTCTACTAAAGCACCTTCAATTATCTTGAGGCAGCGTGGGGAAATTCTGAAAGCAAAATTAGTAATAAATTAAAATATGTGTCTTAGTCTGTTGTGCTGCTATAAAGGAATGCCTGAGGCTGGGTAATTTGTAAAGTAAAAAGGTTGATTTGACTTACAATTCTTCTGGCTGGAAGGTTTAAGATTGGGCATCTGGTGAGGGCATCAGGCTGCTTCCACTCCTGGAGGAAGACAAAGGGGAGCCTGCGTGTGCAGAAACCACAGGGAGAGTGGAAGCAGGCAGGGGTCAGTGGCGGGCTCTCTCAACAACCAGTTCTCATGGAAGCTATGAGTAACAACTCACTCGCTCCTGAGAGAAGGGCACTGCAACATTCATGGGGAATCCACCCCCAGACCCAAACACGTCCGACCAGGCTCCACCTCCAACACTGAGATCAGACTTCACCATGAGACTTGGTGGAGCCAAATAAACCGTATCCAAACAGTAGCAGCACATCTATCTAGCACTTTGGAAAGTGCTATGGGAGAAGGTCTTAAAGCCAAGCAGACTTCAATAGGGTGTAGACACCAAAAAAAGTTGGGAATTGCCGTTAGGCTGTCTCCCCTTCCCCATTCTTCCCAATTCAATTCTAAAATTGTTCTCAGAATTATGTTAAATTATTTTGCCCGACTGTGACCTAGAAAAGGTTGATGTGCCTTAAGAAGTTTTCTTTGCGATGAAGCATTTCAAGGTTTCTTTGGGAGGCTCAGTGCTCTGACTTCTTAAGACCTGTTCCAGCTCAGGGTGGGCCTCCGAATCCTCTTTGTTTGCTCCTGGGATCTGGCTCTAAACAGCAGATGATCTAACTTAGAGTCAAGGGTGTCACCCCTGGCGCTGTAATTAGTGCGCTTGGTTCCGGGACTAACATACCTTGGGCAGATTTCTCATCTATGTTGAATCCCAGTTTTCTCATCTTTAAAGGGGAATTATTCTATTTTTCCAACCTCTATTCCAAGATTGTAGTAAATACAGTATGTAGAGATGCCTTAAATATCAACAACATTGTTTTATCATTGTCAATTTTATCATTGTTGGTTGGGCAGACCCCTGGGATGCAAGACCAGAGCTGGCTTCAGAGAACATTGGAGTGCCCTGGTGTCAGAGGTCTGCTCTCTGAACTCAGACTGGGGAGGTTTGATTGAGAATGGTTGTGAAGACATTGGCTCATAAAGGTTGGGTGTACACACATAGGAGGAAGGCCTGGGCTATTTCTGATTTCTGCAGTTTGGGGACTGGCAACCTCCTTTCAATGTCCAGCAGATGAGACACTGCTGAGAGAAGCCTGAGGCAATGACAGCTGCAGCTGACCTTGCAGAGAACAGAAGCCAACTTTTTAACTGGATGAGCAAGCCACTTTGTCCTCAGTTCCCCTTTGACGGAAACTCTGCCACCTGCCAAACCCTGTCTGTATCCTGTGTGGCACAGCAGGTTGTTCCATAGGGAGAGTGGGTCATAAAGGGTTAAAGAAGATGCCATTTAACAAGCCTGTGGCTAGGTGCTCAGTTAAGACCACCTGTTGTCCAACCACCAATCAACGAGCCTTGCTTCATCTGTGGCTCCTTAAAGGATGTGAGGGATCATCTTACCAGGAAGCTTTTATATGCCCGTTTAGATTAATAAACAAACAAACAAATGATATTTAACTGCAGCCCTGCTGGTAAGCCTTTCCTCTTAGGGAGAAATTATAGTTGTTGACTCTATCACATACCCTCCAGGCCTGACTCCTGGCTTCTTATCTAATTCCTATCCTTGATTCTTCTCCCGCAACCACCTCCCCCTCCGCTGCCCCACCGCCCCAAGTTGGGCTAGCCCACCTTCTTGGATGAGAACAGGTTTTCTTCTTTCTTGCATATTGTCCTTGGTCCTGACTCTCCCTTGCTGCATTGCTGATTTGGATTTCCAGTACTGACTCCAACCTTCCCATCTGTGATCTCATCATTCTAACCTCCTGTGCTGCAGATGCTGGAAAACCAAAAGCTATTTGAAAAAACTCCCTTAGAGTTCAGTTTCTGTGTACTATGTTGGTTCTACCTACATACAAGCCTAGGTTTCAGAGCTGAGTAGGATGGAGTGAGAGGCAGGGTATGAGGCATCCACTTTTTGGTGTAGATCAGGGGTACCATGTTCCACACTCACACCTTCCTGCTGGCCGCAGTGGTGACATTTCCCTCCATTGTGGCAGGACATGGGGAATTATTCCTGGAACCTCTGCATCCGTGTTTTAAGCTACCTAATGCCTAGTAATGAATCACTTTTTGCTGAAACTAGCTAGAGTGGTTTTTGTTGGCTGAACTTGAATCCTAACTGATATACTGAATGGATACTTGCCATCCTCCCCAATATAATTCACCAGCTTTCACACCTGCATTCTTGCCCAGCCTGACAATCTTACCACTAGAGCCACAGCACCTGTTATTTAGTTCCGACAGGGGTCTCCCCCACTTACTTTCAGGCACATTTCCTGTCATGAACTCTGCGGCTCCCACTGCCAATCAAGCCATGTCCTGGGGCTTGAACAATCAAAAAGTGCTACTAAACAGAAATTGCTTAAAGTTGGAATGTGGATGGATGAGTTATCTATGAGTTTACTTAGTTTCCTGGCCTAATCCTGTTCTGATGTTTCAAATACATTAGTGTGGTGGAGGCTGATCAGAAATTCTCCACCTTTCTTTCTTATTAGATATTCCAAACTTTCAAGACATCTGTAATTGTTCAATCATTCATTTATCATATTTTAGAACATTACTATTTTAAGCAAATAAAAAGGGCATGATACTAGTCTGTTCTGCTGCTAATAAAGACATAGCTGAGACTGGGTAATTTATTAAAAAAAAATAAAAAGGAGGCTTAATTGGCTCACAGTTCCACATGGCTGGGGAGGCCTCATAATCATGGCAGAAGGTGAATGAGGAAGAAAATCGTGTCTTACATGGCAGCAATCAAGAGAGCTTGTATAGGGGAACTCCCATTTATAAAACCATCAGATCTTATGAGACTTATTCACTACCACTAGAACAGTATGGGGGAAACTGTCACCATGATTCAATTATTATCTCCACCTGGTCCAACCCTTGACATTTGGGGATTATTACAATTCAAGGTGAGATTGAGTGGGGACACAGCCAAACCATATCAGGCACTTTTCATTTCAAAAATGGCTGCATATGCAGTTTTCTAGATGTATTAAATAGTATCCCTAAGGGAATCTTTTCAGAAGAATTGAAACTACATGTAGAGGAGTAAATAAACTGAGGACATTTGAGGAATCAGGTATATCAAGGGACATCCAGAGTCACACTGAAGACTGTGACTTGAATTTTGGAGTTGTGGATTTTTCAGGTGGGCTCTGTTCCACCAGCGTAGAAAAGAGAAAAAAAAGTCTCTAAAAAAGTTCAGAGCCTGTCTGTCAAAGCCTGTTGGAAGAGGGTGTTTTGTGATGTGTCTTGGTTAAAGAAGGGGTTTTATATATGCAACACACACACACACACACACACACACATGCGCACGTACACACTTGAGTTGTTCCTTTCAAGGGTGCAATTAGTCTCTGCCTTTCATCACAATCCATTCCTGGAAGTTCTGTTATAAAGCAGTCACATTTTCCCATAAGAACAATATAATAATTGGGTATTGCAATCCTGACCAAGGATTGGCCATTAAATAAACCATAGATGTGGCAAAAAATATGTCATAAAAGCAAAGATGCAGCAGCTGTAAACCTTTGCAATAATTTTAAAGAATAAAATTATGCTCTGTCATATAAATGGGCTCAAATATACTGTACACATTGATTATATAAGAAATCTCAATGAACTATAAAGTCTATATAACATAAAAAGTACAAATCTAGTGCATCATAAATTTGACCTAAAACTGATATTCTAGCTATAATAAACATTAAACATTTAATTAAGAATCATTTTTCTTTCCTTCTTGGAAGTAAGGAAGACATTTACTACTATATGATTCAAATGGCCTAGGTTTCTCAAAAAGAACCAACCATATGCCTTCTTATCTCAGTGGACTTCCCTTAACAAGTAGAGGCATTATAGAAAGCCTTCCAATGACCTTGACATCATAACCCATGGAAACATTTATTGACAATAGACAGCAGATTTCAAACTACTGAATGGGGAAATATGGGTATTATAAAGGATGATACAGTTTTGTTCTACAGAATGCTGAATGAATGGATGGTTACATTGGGAAAAATGAGGTCTGAGGGCTGCACTGGTATAGTTTTGAGACTTGAGCTTGCTGTAAACGCTAGAGTTTTCCGTTAACACATTTCATGTTTATTCAGTTCTTTAGTGCTTAATGACTTAGAAAGAACATCTACACCTTCAGTAGCCCTATGGTGCTCTTCAGCTTCTCTTTAGAAGACCAAGTTCAAGAGATGTCAACAACTCTGCCACTATTTTCTTAATAAAGCAAAATTATTTGCTTTTTATTATTATTTGCTTTATTATTATCACTAAAAATAACACATTAGCTCATTTCAGTTAAACATAACCTTTGAGTATGTGTCATAGTAATACCATGCTTTCTGCTTTCTGGTTCATAGCTTCTAGTGCCTGGAGTAGTGTCTGGCATGTGATTGGCGCTCAGTAGATAGCTGTTGCAACAAAGAAATAAAAAAGAGAGAAACAGAGAGAGGGAAGAAGGAATAAAAAATTTCTCAAATATGAACTTTAAGTACTAATGGGCTCCCAGGACAAACCTTCAAATATGCTTACAGAGAGGATACCTTGAGGAAGTCAGAAAAACTGGACTCCCCAGGAGTGGTTCAGCATAGTCTACCCAGCAGAAGAATAACCAGCCAATTCAAATTCAAATCCAGCAAGGTGAATATAGAGGAAATCAGTTGAGCAGAATCCAGGCTTAGGCAGTTTAAGAATCAATATGATTAAAGGAATTAGGTGAGATATACATCATCTGCCCCATCTTTCTCATTTAGTCTCCCAAGATCTTCTTGTCCAATCCACTTCTTCTCATCCACTTCAACTCGCGCCTATAATCGAATAGTCCTCAAACCCATCTTTTGAGCCCAACCTCTCATCTCAGCCCTAGAGCCTTATATATGAATATCTACTGGATATATCCATTTGACTCTCCCAAAGACACCTCAAATTCACCTTATTCAGTACTAAATTTGTTTTATCTGTTCTCACTCCAAATATGAATATCTTTCTACTTTTACTTTCTTGGTGAAAAGCTAAAACTTTCCTTCACTGGACTTTTCTTGAGTTAAGGAGGGGTGTGTCTGAACAAGTTTAAGTTATTTTCACTGCTTTTATCCTGTCCTAGTTTTCAGGTGGAAGACACTCAGCATCCAGGGTCTTGGCTAGCAGGTTCTGTTGTGTTGGAAACAATTTCTTAAGAGCTGTACATATTGGGAATCATATCATTTTTGGAAAAAGCCTCTTGCACTGTGTATCAATGGTGCTTTCAGCACATTTTAGGAATAGACATATAGTGTTAAAAGGATTAACTCAGAGGAGGGTGACTGAAGGAAGATTTAGGAAGACCCTGGGACTGAAGAGTTTCCTGGGATACAGAATGTTCAGTGTTAAAACCAGGACAGGCTTGGGCAAGCTGGGACGGCTGGTCATCCTATGAAGGAATGTTTTCCATCCTTTAAGAAAAGGAAGAAAGTCAATAAAAATGATGTGTAGAAAATCTGTGGATTGACATAAAGTCTTTTTGGCCATATCATCACATAAGAGTGACAATGCTGTTTTTATGTGAACATGTTTAGGTAATGAGAGTCAAGAGATTTGTAATGCTGTGCGATTTAAAAAGAATTTTCACTGATAGAAGATACAGATTTGTGAAAGTATTTACTGTTGAATTCATGAGCTGCTTGCCTATATCCAGATAATTAATACATAAAATGAAAAGGAATATTTGAAAATATTAATATTCTACAGACAAATTCAGGCAAATATTCCATTCACTACAATGGGCATTTTGAATCACTTAAAAATAGTTGGCTTTTATGGTCAATTGGCTATAGCTATGTTACTGGTAATAAACCATAAATCTTAATGCATCACCTTTTGAGACCAACAGGGATGATAATTTAAGGTAAAGAGAATATGGAAGAATTTATACAGCATGCCAATTTCATTGTAATTCTTATTAATAAATTAGCAAGGAAGAGGTAGCAAAACGATGAATTGCTGGAATTCATTAAACTCAGAATAACTCTCTTTGTGCTTGAGCCAATTATTTCTAAGATAGAGTGCTTGGAGGAGGCAGTAACATCCAGAGCTAAGATATGATAAAAATGGGGGAAAAATCACTAGTGGAATATCATAGCAGTGACTGTTGTCCAGGAATTATAATCCTAGTTAAAGGCTAACTGAAAATGAACTTGACCAATTTCCCAGAAAGCTTACTTTGCATTTTAGTGGTGAAGTGCAAAGATTGCCTGGGTTTTCATTATTTGTGAAACCTTGTGCAGTTTAGCTATACTCTTCAAGACTTGATTTTTCCATCTGTAAAATTAGAGTAGTTACTTCTTGAGCTGTTGGTTTGAGACAATGAATATAAAATTATTAACAGAGTGCCTGAAAGAGTGTTAGTTGATTTTATTTTGCATCATACATAATTATATATTAAGTATAAAATAATGTATAACATAACCGTTATGTAACATAGTTATAATATATTTGAGTTGCTATAACAGAATACTATAGACAGGGTGGCTTCAACAACAGACATTTATTTCTCCCAGTTCTGCAGGCTAGGAAGTCCAAGATCAAGGTGCCAGCAGTTTCAGTTCTTGGTGAAGACTCTCTTCCTGAGTATATTCTCACATAGCAGAAAGAGAGAAGGTTGTGGTGTCCTTTTTCTTCTTATAAGGGCATAATTCTATCATGGGGCCTCTATCTTTATGATCTCATCCAAATCTACCTCCCAAAGGCCCCATATCCTAATATATCACACTGGGGATTAGGGCTTCAACATATGAATTTTAGAAGGGATAAAAATTCAGTCATCGACTTATGAAATACATTACATAATGAAAAATAACAAAACTAATATATGTTAGTTATTATTATTAAATAAATTTTGGGATTAAGAGTGTTGAGATCTGCAGTTGAATGAAATGACATCTTGTGTTACATTAGGATAGCTGGCAATGTCTGTTTTTTTTTTTTTTTTAACCATTATTTTTCCTTTCCTTTAAGCATACCCTGAATTTGGTGATTTGAAGGATCACACATTACCAAAAATGGTTTAAATGTATATGTAGTGATTAGAAAGACAGAAACTTAGACAAACATAATTTTGGGAGAAAATAAAATCTCATAGTATATGCATTCATTGAGTTCTGGATAGTAAGCCCCGTGAAAGTTTACTGTTTCTTAGTTTACAAGATTCTATGTCTTTTTTAAGAGCTATCAAATGGAAAACTCTGGGGTGGCCTCGCACTGTGTTTGAAAATGCAAGATCTTTGCAATTCACATCCTCTTGGTGAAATGTCAGCAGTTCTTCAAAAGATTTAATGACAGGAATAAAGAGACCTCACTTCAAATCAGTAGCTGATTGTCATTAACAATGGATGCCTAAACATGACTCTGGGTCACTAATTTACTAGCAGTCTCTTTACAGGCACACACAAGCATTAGTCAAAGATTAAGAGTGGATTGTAAGAAGTGATAAACTGAATGAATGTCTGATAAATATAGGTAAGCCTCATGCCCGAAGGGCTTGGTTATGTGTTTCACAACAGAGGTGAAGAACGAACACATTTGATGAAGTTTGATCCAGGCTGGTGAGATGATCTATTTCAAGAATTGGAGAAATTAAAGGAGTTGAGTCTGCTTGCAATGGTGGGCATTTGTTGAATGAGTGCATGAATGGTGATCGGTGCAATGGGGGCTTGCTCAGGGGACTACCTAGATTCACACTGATGCTCTTTCTCATTAGCAGCCTTTGGATGAGGAAAGGAAGTTGAGTTAGGAGAGACCCCAAACTGAAGCGTTTTAGCCTGAAAGGGCGGAGGGAGCAAGTGGGCACAGGAAGCACAGGGATTTGGCCTCTTCACAAGGGTCTTCGCCATGGTCAGTAATCACAAGCTTCATTTCCTGATTGGTGGTTCCTGGGGGAGGGTGGGAGGGGGCTTTGTTCCCTGCTGATAAAGTTTAATGTCAAGTGTAGACTGATTTGCTTTACCTCCAGGACCTTTTTTCTCAACTTAGGGATGGTGGCTATTTTTCTGTCAGACACAAGCTTCACTTAATGACTGTGTAGTTTATTACCCAGTAGGTCATATCCTGTATATTTTAAGGACAAACACCTCAGAGACTGTGACTTGGTAGAAGGAGATGACATGTGTCACTGCTGTTATTTTCACTACAGCCTGGTGGAAAAACTAATTACCTTTTCATCTGGGCAAATTCAGAGGTCAGTTTACCACTAGTATATCACTACATGACAGGGAACATGGGTAATTAGGTGGGATGTGTAACCTGGATATTCCATGGATCTCATTACATCTTATTTAGAAAGGCTATAATTTGATTGGTGGAAAATTAAGGCATCTTCTCATGGGTCATTTTATCTTTCTGCAATAATAATTCTTGGCTTGATTAAAAATTGATCCAGTGTCTTCAAGTGAATTTATTATTGCTGCAATCTATCACCCCCAGACAGATAATCTGGTTCCCATCTTTATCTGATTTGAAAAATCTGTCACTTATTATGTGTTGTTTTTTTCAATCATTTAAATTGATAGCATTCTAGGAAGGCATTTGCAACCCCAGGTTTCTTGGAGAAAAGCTTGCAGACAGTGTGTGTGCATCCTTTTATGGTAAAGGATTGGATAATCTGTCAATTTTAATAAATCAATTTTGAATTGATCTATGGCAACATTTTCGTTATTAAAAATAATCAAACCCCATTTTGGGGAGTGTGAACAATTGAAGGATAGTGGGAGGGCAGATTTGCTTCCCCCCTCCTCCCTCTCTCTCGTAGCTTCTTTTGTTGAATCAGAAGACTTCAGTTCATTTATAGATTCTAAGACTGTAAAACTTACCCTGAACTCTGGAGAGTCAACCAAAATATGTTTAATGAGCCTCGAGAAATTGCACAACATCAGTCCATATGCAAGAAAAACATTTTGAGTTAATTCAGGCATTCAAAGAGACATAGTAAATTTAATTATTCACATTTTTATAGGTTCTTTCAGCTCATAGTGCTACTCCAAATAGAAGATATAAAACTCTCAAACATCAAATGTATTTTAAAACTTTACCGTAATAGTAATAGCATCTTTTATTAAGTGTTTACTGCATGTTGGGAAGAATATAAATACTTTATGTGGGTTTGTTTATTTAGGTATCATAGCAACTCCATGGGTGGGGTTTAGGCATACTGAGGTTAAGTAATTTCCTGAGGTCACACAGGTGGTAAGTAAGCAGTGCCACCAAGATTTGAACCTTGGTAGTCTGACTCCAGAGTGTGTTCAGTTCCACTACTGTGCTGTCTCCTGTCTTAGAATTATCTCTCTAAGGCCAGGCAGAAGGAAGGGTAAAGCCAACAATTTCAATAGATCAATTAATAGATATTTATTAAAGATTGCTATAAATGGGGCAACATTCCTGGGTACTTGAGAGATACAAAAAATAATGTGACAAGATTTTCATTGATATAAATTAAATAATATAAATGAGAAAAGACAACAATGCAACAACCTCCTATAAGTGACATTTATCCCAAACTGACAACAGGATTGGAGCTATAGAGATTCAGAGAAGAGTCAACAATTGTAGGTCCAGCAATCCTGGAATGCTTCACGGAGGAGGAAGGGTTTGCATTGTGTCTTGACAAAAATTCTTTGCTTGACCAAATTTTAGTCAGTCTCCTAAATCTTGTTTCCCTAAGTCTGTCTGTACACTTCCTTGTAAAATTAAGTTGAACAAAAACCTTGCTAAATTGCTTTAGCCAGAATCCCCGGTCCTCCGTATCTAATCCCCCTCCATATCTGATTGGGTTCCTCTACCATCCCCAGGTGATGTCTAATCACCCTAGCTTGTCTTCAGCAAGATTCTTGTTTAGCCAGAATCTCCCTTACCCCTGATGTCTCCTCTTAGTCATTTTCAACCCACAAACCCCCACCCTGCTCTTTGGCTATAAATTCCCAGTTGCCCATGCTGCATTCAGAATTGAGCCCCGATCTATACTAAACTATCTTTTCCCTATAATAATAGTCTTGAATGAATTCTGTTTTCATCACTTTAACTCTGATTTTTCTCTGACAGTCTTGAAGAACACATGGAATCTGGTGAGGCATAGAGAAGGTAAATGACTTTCTAGATGGGAGGGATGGTGTAAACAAGCATGGGAATGGAAGGGGGTCAGATGATTTGGAGGATGGATGCCTGGAGCAGAAGACATGGCACTTCGAAGGATGAAAGACTGATAGGTCATCAGGGGCCAGGTGTGGAAACCCTGAGTACTAAGGTGAGGGGAGTAGAATTTGTCTAAGAGGCTGGGGCAAGACATTGGAAGCTTTGATGCGAAACTGAAATGAAAGCAAAGTAGACCTAAGAGGGTGAGTTGAACATAGAACAGACTGTAGGGCAGAGAAACCCATGGTGTCGGAGGGCTGCTGGATGACCACTTGCAAAAGGCAGACAATTTTTAGCCCTGGGGAAAGGTGGAGCAAAGGTCTCAAAAGCATCAAACTAAGGCTGATACTACTCGGCATCACACCATGGCCTGGGAAACTGGTACTCTCTGTTCTGCCTCAACTCCCCACATCCGCTCAGCCCCATCTTCTGTCCATTACTTTCCATTCTGATTTCTCCCTCAGCTGGGATGTGCCTGGTTATCTCCTCACCCAGCCTGATTTCAGCCTCATGACTTGGCATTTGTTTCCTGGCTACTTCCTTGGCTGGCTTCAGCCTCGGCCAGAACCTGCCTCCATCTGTTACTCAGGTTTATTGGGACTTACGACTCACAAGCCTGGCTGCCTCCCCTGGCCATGTGCCTCATCAGGCCCAGCAGGAGCCAGGGAGACCAGTGAGGAGGTAATGGCCATAAACATAAATCATGAGAGTGTTGCAAGGGGCCTACAATAGATCTTGATAGTGGGGCTTTAGAGGAAAGAACAGCTGCCATAAGTATGTAGGAAATTATTTATTAAAAAAATTAAGGCCAGGCACAGTGGCTCATTTCTGTTATCGTGGCACTTTGGGAGCCGAGGTGGGCGGATCACTTGAGCTCAGGAGTTTGAGACCAGCCTGGGTAACATGGTGAAACCCCATCTCTACAAAACATATACAAGTTATCTGGGTGTGGTGGTATGTGCCTCTGATTCCAGCTACTTGGCGGGCTGAGGCAGGAGGATTGCTTGAGCCCAGGAGGTTGAGACTGCAGTGAACCAAGATCATGCCACTGCACTTCAGCCTGGGTGATGAAATGAGACCCTGTCTCAAACAAACAAACAAAAATGTAAGTCCCTATTAGGATCCTAGATAGAGCTCTCTCTAATGTAGATTTTCATCTGATTTATAGCTTTTATTTAAGAAAAAAGGAAATAAAGGTTACATTCATTCACACAATTATTTAACAAATTATTATTGAGAGCCTAGATTCCAAGAATAGGAATTCCATATCTTTACTTCTGGACGACTGTAAAAACAAAACGTTACGTTTTATGGCATCTTATAATTTACATAGTGTTTTCAAATATATTCACTCCACATTAAAGACATCTCTATTGGTAGGTGCTGTTATTTCACTTTTTCAAGGGAAGAAAATAAAGTTTGAAAAAATTTCCACTCAGAGTTCCACCCAGTAATCAATGGTGAGGTTTGAAACCTGGGCTTCCCGACGTGCTGTGCGGTGCTCTCCACCTTAATACGGCTGCCTGCGGAACCAGCTGGCCGGAAGAGTGGCTGTGGGCAGTTCACGGCCAGACTGCGATGGTGGCGAGGCACGGCCACGTGACTGGTGAGTTGGTGAGGACGGAACAGTGGACTGGGAGCAAGGCAGGCCCTGCCAAGGGGACTGACAGGGTCCAGGGTGATCTTCCCAGGGATGTCCAGAGTGTGTGACCTGGCCTTGGGTGGGTTGGGCCCATTGTTTGACTGCAATATAATTACGTGGAGGGCAGCTGTGATGAGCCGGCGGGGTGCTGCTGTTGGGGGAGTGTGCCCGGAGCCCAGGGCAGCAAGGCCGGCTCTAGTCACACGGATTAATCAGGCAGGGCTCCCCACCTGCTGTTGAACATGGGCGCGTGGAAGCACCAGCTCAGGCAAGGGGTGGCGCTGAGACGGAAGCCTGAAGGCTTCTGTGCAGACTGGAGGGCTGGGCTGGGGGATGCCAAGGGCCTGGCTGCTGAGCTGAGCACTGACAGGCTCTGCTTCCCTCGGTGTTTTTTCACTGCTGTGCTCGTTAGCCGGGGTCCAGGCATTTCCCTTCTTTGGGCTTGGTGATTATTCCCTCTCGCAGTCTGCAGCGACTGTTTTCGGTTTCATGGGCTTCTGGGTAAGTTGCTTGGTGATTGACCTGGTGTATTTACTAGGCTTTGACTCTGCAGAGGGAGCTAAATGCTGGGGGCTACGATGTTCAGAACTGGGTTCTGGAGCCCCCAGGAATCCCAGCAAGCATATTGCTACCTGAAATCCTTCTCTTCCTGTTCTTTTTGTTTCTGATTCCTAAGCCCCTTCAAGTCATAGAGAGGAGGCTGTTTGCCAAATTGTGTGAGCCCATTAGTATGTCAATATTAATACCTTCCACGTGCTTGCTGCTTTGTACATTCTAAAGCACTTCCATGCAAAGCACCCTTTGGAATGGTTTTAGAATTCCTGTTAGAGAGATTGGAGGATATTTTTATTTCCATTTCATACATTGGGAAACTGAGGTTCAAAGGCCATACACAGGAGAGGAGTAGGAAAAGGTCTCACTCCAGGCCTCTTGACATGTGAGCAAGTGCCCTGCCGCACATATGTGCGTTCTCCCTGAATTTTCATTAATTTTTTGGAAACTTGGGATTGTAATTGGGTGAGTTGAAGTGGTGAGGGAGGCTTACTCTTGTCCTTTAACATTAGCTTTTCAATAATGCTGAAGATGATGATCATGATGACAAATCGCCTATAAGATATGCCTATTCAGAAGTCTCTCATGTAGTTCCCAGCATTTCAAGGAATTCTTTAAAAACCAACATGAACCCCAGGTGACCTCAGGTCTCCTAATGTGCCAATCATTCATCTAAGGAAACAGAACTAAATTATTTGTACCTGAAAGAAAGCCTTTTGCAAAACAAAGAGTATATACACACTCTCACCTGAGCCCAGCAGTTACACTCAACGGTGGCAGTTATTATAAATGGCTATATTCCTACGGCAACCCTGGAGAAAGAAAGAAAATTGTGTAACCAATTTAATGAGGTGTGTGTGTAAGAGGGATGGTTAGCAATTTGTCTTTAACAATCTTGTTATACGGCAAGAGGCTCTAAGGGGAAAGAGAGAAAGAAAGAGACCGGGAGTCAATGCTCTATTTTCTAACAATTCTCAAGAGAAAGGAGATAAAGACCAAGAGAATTCACTGAGCAAATGTTTTCTCTCTGGTAACAAATGCAGGCTTCGTGCTTGCAGAACCACTAGGCAATATGAAACGAGAAGGGTCATAAATCTGGATTTAACAAAGGTTTCACCCCAGCGGTAATAGAGTTAGAGGGTGAAAGGTTGCATCTTGTTCAACCTTCTCTGGAATCATTTTCTATAATGCTGGCAAGTAATTTTGTGGCATTTCTGGAAGCTTAACTGAATAGAAAGAAATACTTATTTGGTACTTGAACCACTGTTAGCAAGGTGGGCAGTTGGAAATCTACCTAAGTATCCAGTAATGTTAAAATGAAATGGCAGAAGACCATTTTAATTGCAACATCGAGTGCCCCTAGACATGTGAGCACTTGTGTTCCCAGTGGTGATGCACAATATGGAGAGAGATTTAATTGGGCACTTTTGAAAAGAGAGCCCTTCTCAACAGGGACTATATCTTGGGCTTGTGCTTAGAAGACATTCAGCCCAAGAGCTGCCCTGGTGCACTTTTCCTCTGCCCCTTTGGTTGCCTTCAGGTTCATCAAGTTCTAATTAGTCATTAATTTAGTTAATTCAGAAATGAGACATTTATTGAGCAATTACTATGTTTCTGGCCTTATTCTAGATTCAGTCATGTTTAGAAAGATGTTTACAACACAGTTTTCTGTTAGTCCAGACTTTTTGCTTCCCAGTGAAAGACAATTTTTGGTAGCATCAAGAAGGTAATTTAGTGGGATTCTCTATCTCTTCAACTTCGTAATCTCCATTGTTTCCCCAAACCAATTCTAATATTAAAAACAATATATTTTATCACAGTTGAGATGTCCTCTATTGTTAAAAAAACTGTTATGTCATTTACCACTTGCATAAAGGAAAAATATCTAAGATGGGAGGTCTAATAGGAGATCTCTTCATAGGTAGGACACCAAAGAACAACACACCCAGTAAAAGGGTTAAGAACAATTCTCCAGAAGGGCCAGCAAGGAAACTTTCATGTCTTAGCCTTGGGCTTCTGCAGAGGGAAGAAAACGCAAACCTCTCTGAGAATTTGAGCCATAATCTAGTATAGATGGAGCATCCTTAATCTGAAAATTCAAAATCCTAAATGCTCCAAAATCCAAAATTTTTTGAGCCCCAACATGACATCACACGAAGCAAATTCTACATCAGATCTCATATGATGGGCTGCAATCAAAGCGTTACCAAAACTGTTTTGTGTAAAAAGCTATTAAAAATAGTGCATAAAATTACCTTCACACTGTGTATCTAAGGTATATATGCAACAAACGAATTTTGTGTTTAGATTTGAGTCCCATTCCCAAGAGATCTCATTATGTATGTACAAATATCCCAAAATCTAAAAAAAACCAATACAAAACACTCCTGGTCCCAAGCATTTTGGATAAGGGATACTCAGCCTGTCAACCTGTAGTCACACAGGTGTAAAGTCTGAATTTACAGCATTGGTGGGGTCCAGTAATTCTCAAGCAGAGAAATCAATTTCCAGTGGGCTCAGGTATCTTTGGCAGAAACAAATGCAAAATCCTGTCTGGAAGAATTCAACTTAAGTTCGAGCCCACAGATTTTAAGAACTTATTGATTATGTGATACATTCTGATTTTAGGGATTATAAAAATGTGAGAATATTGTGCATCTAAGAATTAATGAACGGTAATAATAATGATTTTCATGACTGGTGTATTAACATAATTTTATGTAACTATTATTCATTTCCTTTGCTATGGACAGTGAAAATTTTCTGAATCTTCTGTAAACTGTGACTAAAAGCATTTTAGGAATTTTCTTGGCTAGGTATGGTATGGTGGCTCACACCTATTATTCCAGCATTTTGGGAGGCTGAGGTGGGAGGATTGCTTCAGCACAGAAGTTCAAGACCAGCCTGGTCAACATAGCAAGACCTCCTCTCTACAAACAACAAAACAAAACAAAACCCTCCAAACCCCCAAACTTTCCTATGTTTACTGATCTGTAATCAACAAGCTTGCTATTCATACTCAGTTCTAAGAAAGTCCCATAGTCTCTCCCCAAATTAGATTGCCTCCAATGACTTTCCTATAAAGAAATGAGGGTACCCTAACTGAAACCCAGTTCTAACCAACTTAAAAAAAAAGAAAATCCATGGTTCATGTACCCCCGTAAGTCCAGGGGTTAGATGTGACATGATTCAGACACCCAAATGTTCTCATCCAGACCTTGTAATCGCTTATTTCTTGGTTCTTCTTTCTCTGTGCTGTACTGGATTCAGAGCTGGGCCCTAAATGAGGCTTTCAGCATCCCTGGGACTAAATCTTCATCCCTGTTTGCAGTCTCAAGAGAAAACACGCTTCTCTTTTCCACTTCCATTGAAGATCTCAGAATTGAGTCTTATTGTTGGTTGGATCATGTGTCTGTCTCTGGTATAGGAAGATCATGAGTTGGATCATGAGCCCATTTCTGACATATGAAGGTTTGGCTACCCCCAAGTCATAGGGACTGAGAGTGGAGAGGAGTGATTCTCAACAGCACACAATAATCAGAACAAGGGGGCTTGGATGCTGATCAAGATGGAAGTCATCAGTTATATGCTGGAAACAGTGGATGCCCTCTATATGTCCTCCTTGTCCTGGAGCAGTACAGTTTACTTGTAGGCTTACCCACAGTGAAGTAAGATGACAACTCAAGATGTCAACTGAAATTAGAGATATCTCTGTGAGAGATGTGACAAGGTTCTATGTAACAAATGCCACAGAAATATCACTATAAGAGCTCAAAGAGGAAGAAATACTTGGACTAGGGTAACTGGGAACACCTTGTGGAAAAATTTGACAGGAGGAGAGAGGATCAGAAGGAAAAGAGCAAGAACAATGGTGTGTAGAGGGATAAGCAAGATCATGGTATCCTAACTCCGGAAAATTGGTTGGCTTTGTGCGTGCCTAGGGTTCTTTGGACTCCTCAGCTTGTGCGCAACCACTGGTTCTATTCCTGGCCAGAGGATATACTCTCCAATTAACACAAGAACTTCCTTAGTCTGGAAAAGTCCACTGGGATGAAAAGATTCCTAGATCGAATTCTGATCCTTTCTCAAACTAGCCACATGACTGGAACAAGGCATTTAATTTCCATTGGCTTCTGCTGTCTCATTGGAAAATAGTAATGATTTACCTGTCACATTTATCTCACAGGGTTGTTGCAAGAACCAAGGGTAGTGTTTGTGAAGGTGATTTGAAACGTGAAGTTCTCACACAAATGCAAAGCCTTGTCTGTGGCACACAGACTAGTGTTGGTCTAATTGAAAGCTTATGCCCTGCTTGTTTCACCTTTTATGTTTGTTACAGACTTTATGTAGATGGTGAAAATAAGCAATGAATTTTTGTGGGTTACTAGAATTATGAAAACGGAGAATGGAATTTTGGATCCTGAATTAACCAGCTTTCTGAGCCAGTTTATCTATGGCAGGTAGTATATTTTCATGCTGTAATAAACAAACTCCCTCCCTCCCTCCCTCCTTCCTTCCTTCCTTTCTGCTGTAGGTAACATGCAGTAGGGAAAGGGTAACATTCCTTCCCTCCCTCCTTCCTTCCTTCCTTCCTTCCTTCCATCTATCCAATATTTGTTGAGTTGGGAACTTTACTTAGTATATACTTAGAATGGAATTAAGACAATTAACTTAGAATCGCTTTGTATGTTATTGCATTGTTTTCAAAGGTTTGTTTTCAAAGATAGAACAGTGCAATCAAAAGCACAATACATTATCTTATTGTTAGAACTAAAAAGAGTCTCGTGGGGCTTCAAGATCATCATGAGCAGTAATTACTGTTGCACTACCAGTGTAGTGCAATAATAATATGCTAGTTATCAGAGAGTTGTGTTTGGTGAAATACGAGAAAATTACCTTTCCTTGTAAAAAAAGAAAACAAAAAACCCAAAACCAATCCCTCGTCTCAGAAAAACGGTTTTCCTGAATCTGAGAATCTTGCTTTGGGCTCCCCATTGGGTTGGGTACAAGCTTTCAGAGATTTAGCTTCTCTGTCTTCTTCCTTAAGACATAGTCTTTGAAGAAAGGATAAATTTAAAAATGCCTATTTAGAATGATCATCCATGCCTAGAACCTTGATGGCATAATAGCAAGGTATTATTTACCAAGCTTGTCTTGACTGAGGAAATTCTTGAGTGGATAAATCTCCATAGAAATTGTCTAAATATTCAAACTTGTAAGGAAATCTCTCCCATTGGGGAAAAGGAGTGTTTAACTGGTCCCATATGTTTTCCAGGAGATCTCTTTCCCTCTGTCACTTCCTGCAGCCAGTACTTATCTTTTGTGATGTAAAGGAAAGAAACATGATTTTAGGGAGGGCCTCTTAATCTTAAGCATCCTTTCCCCTGATTCATTCTAATGCAATTGTATGCAGATATGAGGGGATTCTTTTGGTTTATATCTGTCACTTGGAATTTCTCCATTAATGGAGTCTCTGAAGACATTTTAGGAATAAATAATATCTTTTATCTCATTGGAATATGCATGGGATTCCCATCAAGTCTGTCCTCGTGTGACTCCGAGTAGACAGCCAGTAAGATTTCCTCTTTCAAGTCTCTGTCAGGAATAAATAGTCAGTTCTTCAGTAGTGCCTAGATGAAAACTTGATAGTGGAGGCTTTGCTCTGAAAGCAGACTGTGGCCCAGCTGTTCTGTGGTTTATGAATTTTTTAGCAAGACTGGGGCTGGTGGCTGAACCAGCATCAGCTGAGTTCAGGCATACCCGGGGGGTTTGATGACTTCAGGCAGGGGTTAGAAAAATCTGGCTGTGTATTCTGGGTTTCCCCTCTGAGGTTCGGAGATTTGTTCAACTTTGGCTCAAAGCCAAGCTCAGAAAACAGAAAATGGGGGAAGCTACTGGGCTCAGCAGTTTGTAGTGGTTCTCCTGCAAGCAGTATGGAAAAGGAGCCACACTGAGGTCAGGTCAATGCTCGTTTAGAGAGGGATGCTGCTGACTGGGCCATCTGAAAATCATCTCTCCAGTAGAAAAACAAGCATCAGGGGCCCAGCCTCCAGCAAAGGCTGACTTAGTCTCACTTCAGCTGTGCTGGAGGAAGGAATGGGGAGAATCAGAGTTTGGGCCAATGGAGAGAGAATAAGGACCCAATAGTTAAAAGAAGGTGGCACTTCAAAGACCCAAACTCACCCAGAAATTGGATAACTTTTCTTCTCTGTATTTTACCCCCTTTACGACACATCTAAGGGTTGAAGGTCTTATTTTTTATATCTTGCCTCAGTTTCTTTAGTTAAATTGTAACATTTGGGCAAAGGGAAATATTCATTGGCTAGATGTCATTACTGTTTAGTGGCCATTGGGAAGACAGGCTGGGAGCCAGGAATTAAGGTAACATTCTTCCTACCAGGGAGTTCTGACATTTGGGTCTACGGAAAACAAAGTGAAGTGAAAATAACGTTTTACAATGAGAACACCTGGACACAGGGAGGGGAACAACACACACTAGGGCCTGTCAGGGGGTTGGCGGGGGAGAGCATCAGGATAAACAGCTAATGCATGCTGGGCTTAATACCTAGGTGATGGGTCGATAGGTGTAGCAAACCACCATGGGATATGTTTACCTAGGTAATGTGCACATCCTGCACAGGTATCCTAGAACTTAAAATTAACGTTTTCCTCAGCCTAGTGATGATTGGGGAAATAATTGACCCATTTGATTATGTGAATGCTCAAAATTAACCATCCCCATCAAATGACCCCTCAGGCCTGACTGAGTCTGTTTGACTCACAGCATTCCAGGTTCTCCCCTCTGATCTTGGGGAGACAATATGCTAATACTAGCAGCCTACTTCAAGCAGACCAAGTGAATTAGGATCTCAGTGGGTGGGGCCTAGGCATTGACTTCAAAACTCCCAGGTGAATCCAGTGATCAGCCAGTGCTGATAACCATTTGTCTACTCGATCCCAATCAGCCAGGCATTGTGGCTGCCAAATCATCATTTTGTGTAGGGAGGCCAGGGTGCTGATGCAAGGATGAAGTTGTGCTTTTTCTTGGATTCTCAGGAAAGGCCTTGCTGCTCAGGTAACATTTGAACATGGACATGAAGGAAGTGAGCAAAGGAGTGGAGGAAAGAAGTAGAGAAGGAAGAAGAGGATTCCAGGCAGCGTTACATCCACCCCACAACAGAAGACTAGTTTCTGCAGGTGGGTGGGTGGGAGACAGGGGAGGCATAATGGTATTTATCTTGCTGCCATCACACTGGTTCAGATAGAATTAGACAGGCCCCTTGAATGCCTCATCAGTGTGGAAAGAATCTGATAGTGAGAAATAACCCGTTGGTTAAAAATAACCTGAATCTTATGGTAATTATTAAACAATATGAAAGCACGACTACAGTTTAAACAGGGTGAGGTTTCACAGAGTCTAGCACTATAGGTGCATTTAAAAAGACAAGGAAAGAAATTATGTGAGAGTACAAAAAACAGAGTTGCTAGTAGGGAAAGGGTAACATGCTCGCTTATTTGTTTGGCTTTGATCTGGGTATGATAGAAGCCTGGGGAAGGAGCCCGTGGGCAGGTCACAGTTATGCTTTTGAAGGTGACCAGTGGTACTGATGTGCCCCAAGTGTGCCTGCTTCATCGTCATATGCCTAATTAGGTAAGCAAGGGGTTCACAGTGGAGATTATTTCATTTATTAGGTTCGAATGAAACCTGTGGGAATTGGTAAGATGTGATCTTAAATTAACATACTTCCTGCAGCACCTGCGATGTGGTAGTATCAGAATTAATTAAACAGTCTGAAATCACGGGCGCGGTGTCAGGCTGGGATAACCAGATGCCTGAGAGCCTGCATGTCTGGGCTGGGTCTCCAAACGCTTGAGCAGTGTCTTTCTCTCCCTCTCCCCACATCCTGACGGGTCTCGCTGTGGAGCCTTTGAAGCTTCTGTAGACATGGTGGGGGATTCTATGGGGATGCATATAAACAAGTAAACCAGTGTTGCTCAAATTTTAATACTTTCCTAAGTATTGCCTGGGATGCCAATGATTTTCTGAAGGGGTAGACGGAAAGCCTCAGAGAGCTGGCTTTGTTTTTCTCACCTCTGAGGCTTCGATCAGTTTTAAGTTATTTGGTGGAACAATAGGAATCCATCTTTTAAAGTCTCTTTCTCCCCCATCTGCTTGCAAAAGGCACTGTTACCCAGATGAAACGCATGTGTAGAAGCATACAGTAAAAATGTTGTCTCTCTGTGTGTGTGTGTGTGTGTGTGTGTGTGTGTGTGTGTGTGTTTGAGCTTGTGTGCAGTTGTTTTCTGGTGGTCTTGCCAGTTAATAACATGTAGATTTCAACAGATCAACAGAATTTATCACTAGAGTTCTTTTGATCTGTAAGCCAGTTTCCATGGAACAGGGATAGTGGCCTGGTTGTGGCCTGGCTTAGTGGCTGAAATGCAACTTCCATTGTGTGTAGGCATTTGCCATGAAAAAAGTTCCCTCTATACTTAATTAATGAATCAGATGCATTTCAGCAGCAAGGAAAGGGCTGGGTCAAGGATCAAATGCCTTCAGACAATAGTGTGCAGAGCAGGGCTGGTTTAGAGGCCCCAGTGCGGTTAGTTTTCTCGATGCCTCCAGAAAGAGGGAAGTCTACTGCACCCAGTCAGTTGTAGAAGCATCATAGGTGGAAGGGTGAGGTCTAGAAGGCAACTAAAATAAGGATGACTCGTGCCATATCAACATATTCACCTGCACCTTCATTGAAACGTTGCTAATTTTTCAAGACCCAAATTTCTAAATGGCCCCTCTCCAGGTAAGTTGTTTCCCCCTCTCTGCCCTTGAACACAAGCCACACTGCTACAGCAGCTGTTTTCTCTTTACAGTGTGATTAGTTTCCTCTTCATCAGATTATAATCTCTTTGGACGCAGTGTCTTATTCACGTTTATAATTCTAGCATTGAATCTGGGACAGTCTTTTGAACATGTGCTTAATGATGGCTAAGTTGTGTTTTTCAAAAAGGAAGTAGTTGAAGGAGGGATGAGAGGGTAGGAATGAAAAAGGCAACTTATACAAAGTTACTGCCTAGCCAGGAGTGGGACAGAGAGGCACACCAAGGTCATTAGGCTCTTTTCATCATGTTGCCAAGAAATATTTAGAAACTTAGCATACCGAAGCTTTTTGTTTTTTTCATTTTAGACAAGATCTTGCTGTGTCAGCTGACCACAACTTGTAATGGTTAATATTGGGTGTTGATTTGATTGGACTGAAGGATACAAAGTATTGTTCCTGGGTGTGTCTGTGAAGGTATTGCCAAAGGAGATAAACAGTTGAGTCAGAGAACTGGGAAAGGCAGATCCACCCTTCATCTGGGTGGGCACCATCTAATCAGCTGCCAGCACAGCCAGAATAAAAGCAGGCAGAAGAACGTGGAAAGACTAGACTGGCTTAGCCTCCTGGCCTACATCTTTCTCGCATGCTGAATGCTTCCTGCCCTTGAATGTGGGACTCCAAGTTCTACTCTTGGTCCTCGGCCACAGACTGAAGGCTGCACTGTTGGTTTCCCTACTTTTGAGATTTTGGGACTCCGACTGGCTTCTGTGCTCCTCAGCTTGCAGATGGCCTATTGTGGGACCTAGATCACCTTGTGATCATGTGAGTCACCATTCCTTAGTAAACTCCCTTTTGTGTATACATCTATCCTATTAGTCTGTCACTCTAGAGAACCCTGGCTGATACATGGCTTCTTGCAACTTGAACTCCTGGGCTTAAGTGATCCTCCCACTTCAGCCTCTCCAGTAGCTGCCATACCCAGCTAATTCTAAACTTTCTGTAGAGATGGGGTCTATGTTGCCCAGGCTGGTCTCATATACCTAGCCTCAAGTAATCCTCTGGCCCTGGTCTCCTATAAAAGCTTTTATGGGAGTGCTATTGTCCTATTCAGTTGGCTCATACACTGTTTTACCAGTCACTTTACTTGTGAAAGATTGAGCAAAAAATTATTTTCCTTAACATTAACGATGAAAGGGAAGTTGATGTTTTTCTATGTAGTTTTGTCTGCTGAAGGAACTGTAGATTATATATTTGCCTATTGTATTTTCTTTTTTATGTTGTTCTTCATAGAGTCACTCATCAGAGACCCCATCCACTTAGCTAGTAGCTCTCGGACAAGGCCTCATGCCTTATATAAATGCTTCTTTTCTCTTTCCTTCAAAATGGACCAGTCCTGGGTGTCTGTCTCTGAGCACCCTGCCCTCTGCTGGTGAACTATCCATACCTTCTTATTCCACAGATGTGTGTTTACATGCTCAGGCTGCTCTCTTGAGTGTTTTGGGGTTGGATGGGGCACCTCAGGCTCCAGAACTCTTTTGGAACCTTCTGAGTACAATTTTTAGGTCCATTAATTACTAGCAGAGACTCGGGGCTGTCAGTGGTTAGAGTCCAAACATTATGACAGAAGAAATTGTAAGTCAGAGTTGTTCTGCGAGATTATAATGGAATTGTAGAGCTGGAAGGTAGCTTAGAAATGGTCCAGTCTTTTCTTCCATGGATATAGAAATTGAGGCTCTAGAAAGTTACACAGCATGGGTCAGGGCCAGGTCTAGAATCAGGCTTTCTGATTACTAGCTTATTATTTTCTCTGCATGTACCAAAGGCAAGTTCTCACTGCTTTGTTGCTTTTTTCTGTCTTAGTTCATGACAGGGTCCCTTAACCCCTCACTTCTTTGGGAAAGAAATTCACCCCCCAATTAAAAAGAAAAACATATAAATGTAAATATTCATTTTATAAATATGCATGTCAATTAAATATACATTTATTTTAAATACATGTGTTAATTATGTTACATCAGATCACAATTAACTCAACAGAAAGTGATGATTTGCATATAATCAAGCTTGCATATTAATCAGTTGTCAATCTCAAATGCCATTTTTCTTCAGAGAGCACCTTCCAAGAAGGCATATCAGGGCCAGGGTTTTGAAGCAAGTGATCCCCCTACATATTTGAGAATATGCTTCTACGTGGCTCTGTGCTACTTATTTTCTGTCCTTGGCCCCTGGAGTCCTATTTTTAGTTCTTCACTGAGGTCTGGGTGTTCTCAGACTTCCCTCCTAGAATCTTTTTGAAGGAGGAGAGAAGTTTCTCTACGTCTGATGGCAACTGATTCTGAAGTTTCTCACTCTGTTCTAAAGGATTTTCTAGACCATGGAGGCTGTTTACTAGGTTACAGGTGTCCTACTGAGAGGAACTGGAAAGAAGAGAACTAGTAAATGTTTCAACTGGAAAGAAACGTATAAATACAATCTAACCCAAATCCTTCACTTAGTAGGTAAGTCAGCTAAGGCTACAGTTGTTAAGTATCTCCCATAGGAAGCCTAACCAAAGTCTTTTGAATCTCTAGCCTCTTCCTGAAGTCATCAGCATCCATTCTGCTCCTGCAGACCTCCTCCTCCCTTACTTGCCTGTAGCACTTACTAAGATACAACTTATATGGCATGGTTTGTCTGAATACAACTTGTTCCTCTCAAGAGATCGTTTTCTAACTCTTCTGTAACCACCGGACTAAACAGTGGGTGCACCTGGTATACAGTAGGTGCTCAATACATACAGCCATAAATAATTTGTTGATTGGAAGGGTGTGAATTCATTTGGAAAATATATGGAAATGTCTCTTCTTTATGAATATCATAGTTTAAAGCACCTAAGTGCATTCTCTCAGAAAAGCAGTGAATCGTTTCTGGGGAGGGCAGAGGGGACAAAGAGTGGACCTGTCGCTTTATCACTAGACTCTACTCTTTCCTCATGCTGGGCCTGCTTCCAAAAGTAATTAATCAACAAGGACAACTTCTTTGTCCCCATTGTCCTTGGGTCTGTGGTATGAAAAATGTTATTTCAGCTAGAGGAATTGTGATCACTTAGCATTTCCTCTACATTTGGTCCCTGATCTTGTAAGATAGCAGGAAAAGGTTTTTCATTTCATTTCTTGACTAATTACAGTTAGACATTTCCCACTTTTACATTATTCTAGTGAAAATATTCCACTTCAGCTTGATCATCTCTACTCTTGGATGAAACATTTTTCTTTAAAAAGCATTCATTTTCAAAATAGTTTATAAGGAAGAAACAATATGTTATAAAACAACTGAGAAGATGGTGATATTAATCCTTTAGAGCAACACTGCGTATACCTGGGGTGTCACTACCTTTTGCCATATGGAAAATCCACAGGAGAAATGTATGGCCCTTTGAAATATTTATGGCCTATTTACCATTTGCAGGGTAATAAACCAGACAATGTGATAGATTAGACATAGTTTTTGTCCCGAAGAGTTTGTAGTATACTGAAAAAACTGAAACATGGTGTCTGAAGGCATGTCTGTCTTTCTAGGAAAATGATTTGTAGTCATTTATATATTCAGCACACTTTTATTGGGCACTTACAGTACAGATACAGATGCTGTAGTGTATCTGTGTGGAATACTGGAATTAGTCAGCTAGAGGCCTGCCCTTGTGATGTATACTTTGTGGTAAGTTGTAAACGTGAAGACAGGTCCGCAGGCCAAGAATTCAGAGGAAGTCTATGCTTTGACCTACCCTCATAACAATTATATGTATACACATAATAATTGTATATAAACTATAAAAGATAAAACTGAAAAGGCATAGCGAATCCCAGAAACAAGACAAATAATAGAGCAGCTACTTAAGGTGGTGAGCAGAGCTAAATGAAACGCAGGCCTGGTAAACCCCAGGTTGAGAAGCAAATAGTGTTGGCTGGGAATTTGGCTCTAACCTGGACTAAAAACCCTTAGTGGGAGTATGGGAGACTGAATCTAGGCTTACTGCTTGAAGCCAAAGGCAAGGCTGTGGGTCTCTCTATTCCAACACCTAGTTGTGAAAGAAGACTAGGAAAAACATACCACTTGCTGCTGCTAGGACTAGAGCTTAAAAGGATCTGCAAACTTAGGGAAGATTGGGGTCTCGGACAGAGCCTTGAGATCCTGAGCTAAATCAAGTGGCTCTTTGGGTAATTTGGGGGGATCAGTGATCATTGAGGGGCGAGGACCTCAAACTGCTTTGATCAAACAAGGTTCTGGACTGTGGCTATAGGAGGCCAGATACAGGAAAACACAGAGATGGGTGAAGTCAGAAAAGCGGCATGAGGACAAAGCAATCACAAAAATTCTCTCGCTTAAATAAGCCTCAAAAGCTAAATTTTAAATCACACAAAGAAACTAAAGACTAAGGAAGATAGTCAACAAAACCAACAATCAGAAAATTAACTAATTCAAATAAAATTAACTTTTCATTATAGCTGGAAGAACTGTTTAAATATTTTTGGAAAGCTTACATTAATTAGGGGGGAAATGATAGCCACAAAAATTTAAGATATTTTACAAGGATAGGCAGAAACATAGCCATTTGAATATGAAAAAGAATCAATTCAAAAATTAGAAATAAATCTTAAAAGTAAAAAATCATCATAATACACTCAGTAGTTGAGATAAACTCTAGATAAGACAGGTGATGGAATACTTAGTGTATTGAAAGCCAACACAGAGCTGGTCACCTAGAATGTAGCAAAGAGAAATTAAAAAGTTAGTATTAAAATAAAGCCAAAATGGCAAACAGGCATATGAAAAGGTGCTCAACATCATTAATTATCAGAGAAATGCAAATCAAAATACAATGAGATGTTGTCTCACCCCAGTTAAAATGGCTTATATCCAAAAGACAGGCAATAACAAATGCTGGTGAGGATGTGGAGAAAAGGGAACCCTTATACATTGTTGGTGAGAATGTAAATTAGTACACCACTATGAACTGTTTGTGGAGGTTCCTCAAAAAACTAAAAATAGATATGATCCAACAATCTCATTGCTGAGTGTATACCCCAAAGAAAGGAAATCAGTATATGGAAGAGATATCTGCGCTGCCATGTTTGTTGCAGTACTGTTCACAACAGGTAAGGTTTGGAAGCAACCTAAGTGTTCATTAACAGATGAATGGATAAAGAAAATGTGGTATGTACACACAATGGAGTACTATTCAGCCACAAAAAAGAACGAGGTCCTGTCATTTGCAACAACATGGATGGAAATGAAGATCATTATGTTAAGTGAAATAAGCCAGGCACAGAAAGACAAACAATGCATGTTCTTATTTGCAGGATCTAAAAATCAAAACAATCAAACTCACGGAGATAGAGAGTTGAAGGATGGTTACCAGAGGATGGGAAGGGTAGCAGAGGTCTGCGGGGAAGAAGTGGGAATGGCTAATGAGTACAAAAATTACTTAGAAAGAATAAATAAGACCTATTTGATAGCACAACAGGGTGATTAATAGCTTAATTATACATTTAAAAATAACTAAAAGAGTATAATTGATTGTAACACAAAGGATAAATGCTTGAGGAGATAGATATTCCATTCTCTATCATGCACTTATTTCACATTGCATGCTTGTGTCAAAATAGCTCATATACCCCATAAATATATACACCTACTACATACCCACAAAAATTAAAAATAAAAAACTAATGCAAAGCAGTGAAGAGACAGACATGAAAAAATGGCTGGAGATGTATTAGTCAATACATCTAATAAGACTTTGCAAAGAAGAGAATGAAAGGAATAGTAGAGAAGCAATATTTGAATAGACAATAGCTGATAATTTTCAGTATTGAATAAAGACAAAAATTCTCAGATCAAAATATACTCTGAGAATGAAGCTATATAAATAAATATAAACCCACATCTAGACACATCCAGTTCAATCTGCAGAACATGAAGAATTTGAAGAAGATCTTAGAAACTATGAAACAATTATTAAATTTAAAGGAACTATTATCAAACTAAAGGAATATTTCTCAACAGAAAAATTAGGTGCCAGAATATACATTATATCCAAAGTGCTTGGTGAAAATATCTGTCCTTCTATAATTTTATATACAGCTAAAATATCACTCAAAGTGAAAACAAAACAAGGACATTTTCAGATACACAGAGGCTCAGGAAATTTGATACACAGAGACCTATTCATGATTTTACTTTAGTACAGTCAAAAACAGAGTGAACCAGAGGAAAGACATAGGGTGGAAGACATATTGTTTTAGACACAGGATGAAAGGAACATTGATATAATATACTGGTGAATTTACTTATCTGTTGATTAAAATGCAATACTCGTTTTATGCACGTGTGTTTAAAACAAGTCAGTAGAATAACACAGTAGTTAAATATGAGGGTGTTTCAGTGGGCAGTTGAGCAAGCTAAGGTCTTGTGTTTGGGAAGTAGTTAGAAATTGGTTAGAAAGTAATAGATGAGCTTGGAATAAAAACCTAGTGAAACAAAACCAACATCTAGATGTTAGAAACCTAAAGTAAAAGCCATACAGAAATGTTGAAAATAGAGAGATGGGAAAAAGTATATATTAAGCAAATACTAACTAAAAGAAATCTTATATAGCAATATTAATAATAGACAAAGTAGAATTTCAGAATACACTAATAGGTATAATTAGTGTATTTCGAATTCTCTAACAGGTGAATTTCAGAATACACTAATAGACACTGCATAATAATATAAGAAACAATCTACCAAGAGGTCATAATAATCATAAATCTGTATTGCCTAACAATATAGTCTCAAATTACATGAAGCAAAGTCCTTCTTAAAGAGCAACAAAAAACTCGTTTTTAAAGAGTCAACCTAAAGAAGGTAGAGTAAATAATATGAGCTTAAGTGATAAAATTGGAAATAAAGATCATCAGCAAAATAAAATGATTTATTTGGAGGGTGAACTCAAGCTCAATGGTACCTATAACCCTCTTTGAAGGCACCTCTAAAAAAAGAAAAATTAAAAGTATAAATACATAATAAAAAGAATTGTTACCATAGAGTAGAAGTTTAAATAAGAAAATACTGTGAATAACTTTATGGTAATGAATTATAGACTTAGACAAATTAATAATTTTCTAGATACATATAAATAATATTTTATTTAAAAAGTGATAATACACCCCAATAAACCAATAACAATTATATCTTCTTTTTTAAAAAAACAAAGATATACGTTTTATTGCTTTTCTGAGCAATTGGAAATTTTCTCATAGACATCAGTGTGTTGTGACATACCACTTTGGTGAATAAAATGAGACCTAGCAGAAGGTAACTTTTATACGTATATGACTAAATGCAGCTAAGATTAGTACTAGCCTAGATAAAGCAAAACCAAAAGGCAACAATGCAGTTTGATAAAAAAATTGCTAGACATATGTCTCAGGAATACTGTGTAGCATTTTGACTCCAGTCTTCTTTAGGGATAAGAGGTCCAGTTTTATAAGAAATACCTGGATTTTTCTCCACCAAACACATTTTGTTAAAGTGAGCTGAATATGAGGCATTGGGTTTGGGTCTTAATGAGATCATGAGTACATTATGGGGTTAAGAAAACATAGCAAACTGCCTGTTATTACTAAAATATATATATGGATATTATGTGTCTACTCTAAAAAAATTAGAAGGAAATTTTCTATTCCTCTCCCTTTTCATCCATTGCCTCTTTTGGCTCCTTCCTCCTCCTCCACTCCTAGATTCTGAGTATCTCTTCTTAATAAGTACAAGGCAAAGATAGTTCCAGAGGTGAATATTAACATGCGCTTAAGGACTGGATGATCTTTACCTTACACACAGATTTCAAAGGATAATAAATGAAAGAATGCTACTGAATGCATTTGGTACTCATTGTTAGCAGCAGTGGACAAGGGCATAATAAGGGAAATAATTATGGAATTGTAGAGCATTTAAAAATAGAAGTATAGAAGCATTTTCTCCAAATGGAACTGAACAGTCTTTGAAAAATGATGATTATGACTAAGTAAGGTTTATATTTGATATGAAAATGAGTTACTCATCAGAAAATCTATTAATGTAAAATATTCTAAGATAAAAGGATCAAGGCATTTAATTTGCTCTATAGATACAGAAAAATTATTCAGTTAATTCAATACTCATGGTAAGAATATTATGTAAGAATTCTAAGATAATTAGCAAAAGAGGGATCCTCCTTAAAATCATAAATACTATGTTTACAAAAGTCACAGCACACCTAATATATGATAGAAAAACTTTAGAAATAGCTTCATCAAAGTTAACAAGAAGGCAATGACATCCTCTCTCTCTGGATTCTATCAACGTTGTAGTGAAGTCATAGCCAATGCAATAGAACAAGAAAATTAGAAAAATAGAACTGAAAGGGAAGAAATAAAACTAGCTTATTTCCAGGTAACATGACTGCCTACCTAAAAAACTCAAGACAATATGCAGATAATTTTTAGAAATAATACTAGAGTTAGGCAAAGTTGTTGAATCACAGATAGATACAGAAAATCAATAGAATGGAATTTCAGAAGTACACACACACACACACACACTCTTATGTACATATATACATGTATAATACATATATATGTATTAATAAGTACTTATGATATGTGCTTTCTATTTATAATATGCGCTTTTTCTAAATTCGATTCTTTCCTTATCTTAGAGCTAAGATATTATAGCTTCATTTAAAGGCAACGCAGAAGCAATGTAAGTGCTGTAAAACTAAAGAAGTACTAGGATAGACAGTTCTGGAGAAAAGATCAAAAGTCAAACTATTAGAAGAGGCCATCTATTGCAGAGATCATTAAAGAGTAGTTTTGTGATCATTAATCACAAAATATAATAGGAGAAAGCTCCCCATTACAAAAGCAGCACAAATGAGTTAGGAACATATATAGCAACAAAAAAAGACTTCTGTGAAGAATTTTATTAAACATTATTTAAGGACATAAAAGAGAATAAATGTAGAATTATGCCATATTCTTGAATGAGAGGGTTTAATATCATAGAGATCATACTTTATTCCAAGCTAATCTATAAATTCAGTGCTCGTACAATAACAATTTTGTCTGGATTTTGTATGGAACTTAGCAATCTTATTTTAAAATTTGTAAGGAATAGTGAAAGCTTACAACTGGCAAAGACAATTTAAAAAGAATAAAGTGGGAAGGCATAGCCTATTGTATATCAAGAACAAATGGACCAGTGGAATAGAATGAAGAAATCAGAACCGATTCATATATACAGTTGCTTGATATTTAATAGACATGGTATTTTAAATCACTGGGGAAAAATATTCAGATAATGATGTAAAGGCAAATGGTTATCCATATTGTAAAAAGGAAAATTAAATCTCTATCTCATATCATATATTAAAAAGTGTGAAAGGCAAATCTGTAAAAATTTTAAAAGAAAATATCTGATAATATCTTTTTGGCTTGAGATTTGGAAGTGTCACTTAAACTGGACAGAAAGCACATATCATAAATAAATACTTAATTTAATACACATATAACATGTGTATACATGTATATATGTACATAAGTATGTGTGAATACTTCTAAATAAAGACGTATCCAATAAATACATTGATAAGGTAGGTTGCAGACTGAAAGAATATATTTGCATTGCATAAAGCTGGTGAAGAATTTGCATCCTTTGAAACAACAGAGGCGGAAGATTATGATACTTTGGATCTGGATTCCTGGGTCTGAATCTTGGCTCTATCACTTATTAACTGTGTGTGACCTTAGACATGTTATTTAACCTCTCTTAACATCAATATTTTTCATTTTTAAAAACTTGGATAACAATCTTGACTGTGTTGTAGGGTTGTTGTGAGGATTAGATCAGTTAATGTGTATGAAGTTGGGAGTGTAATGTCTTTCATTTAGTGAACACCTCTAAAATCTCAGCCATTATTAGTAATATTATCCAGTATATATAAAAATTACTTCTAACAGTCCAAAAGAAAAGGAGGAATAGGTATGAATTAATAATAGAGGAATTCTATATGGCTAACAAACATAAAAAGATGCCCAATGTCCCTAGCAATTACACAATACAAACTAAAACAATGGTAAGGTATAAATTTACACCCACCAGGTGAAAAAATTCTAGAAGTCTGACATTGCAGAGGTGTGGGACCATGTGAAATCTCACACACTGTTGGTCTGAGTGTAAATTTTCAAGATGAGTGTCACTACTGAAACCATTCCAAACAATACAAAATGAGGGATTCCTCCCTAACTCATTTTATGAGACCAACATCATCCTGATACCAAAACCTGGCAGAGAATCAACAAAAAAAAGAAAACTTCAGGCCAATATGCATGATGAACATTGATGTGAAAGTCCTCAATAAAATACTGGCAAACCAGATCCAACAGCACATCAAAAAGCTTATACATCATGATCAAGTCAGCTTCATTCCTGAGATGCAAGGCTGGTTCAACATACACAAATCTATAAATGTAATCCATCACATAAACAGAACTAAAGACAAAAACCACATGATTATCTCAATAGATGCAGAGAAGGCCTTCGATAAAATTCAACAGCCCTTTGTGCTAAAAACTCTCAATAAACTAGATATTGATGGAACATATCATAAAATGATAAAAGCTATATATGACAACTTCACACAAAATTCAATACTTTGTGCTAAAAACTCTCAATAAACTAGGTATCCATGAAATGTATCTCAAAATAATAAGAGCTATTTATGACAAACCCACAACCAATATCATACTGAATGGGCAAAAACTGGAAGCATTCCCTTTGAAAACTGGCACAAGGTAAGGATGCCCTCTCTCACCACTCCTATTCAATATTGTATTGGAAGTTCTGGCCAGGGCAATCAGGAGAAAAAGAAATAAAGGGTTTTCAATTAGGAAAACAGAAAGCCAAATTGTCTCTATTTGCAGACGACATGACTGTATATTTAGAAGACCTTGTCATCTCAGCCCAAAATCGCCTTAAGCTGTTAAGCAACTTCAGCAAAGTCTCAGGATACAAAATCAATGTGCAGAAATCACAAGCATTCTTATACACCAATAACAGACAAACAGCCAAATCATGAGTGAACTCCCATTCACAATTGCTACAAAGAGAATAAAATACCTAGGAATACAGCTTACAAGGGATGTGAAGGACCTCTTCATGGAGAACTACAAACCACCACTCAAGGAAATAAGAGAGGACACAAACAGATGCAAAAACATTCCATGCTCATGGTTAGGAAGAATCAATACCATGAAAATGGCCATACTGCCCAAAGTAATTTATAGATTCAGTGCTATCCCCATCAAGCTACCATTGACTTTCTTCACAGAATTGGAAAAAAACACCTTAAACTTTATATGGAACCAAAAAAGAGCCTGCATAGCCAAGACAATCCTAAGCAAAGACAAAAAAAAAAAAGAAAAACCTGGAGGCATCACGCTACCTGACTTCAAACTATACTCCAAGGCTACGGTAATCAAAACAGTATGGTACTGGTACAAGAACAGAGATATAGACCAATGGAACAGAACAGAGGCCTCAGAAGCAACACCACACATCTACAACAATCTGATCGTTGACAAACCTGACAAAAACAAGCAATGGGGAAAGGATTCTCTATTTGATAAATGGTGTTGGGAAAACCGGCTAGCCATATGCAGAAAGCTGAAACTGGATCCCTTCCTTACACCTTATACAAAAATTAACTCCAGATGGATTAAAGATTTAAACATAAGATCTAACACCATAAAAACCCTAGAAGAAAACCTAGTCAATGCCATTCAGGACATAGGCATGGTCAAGGACTTCAGGACTAAAACACCAAAAGCAATGGCAACAAAAGCCAAAATTGACAAATAGGATCTAATTAAACTTTTAAGTTTCTGCACAGCAGAAGAAACTATGATTAGAGTGAACTGGCAACCAACAGAATGGGAAAAAATTTTTGCAATCTACCTATCTGACAAAGGGCCAATATCCAGAATCTACAAAGAACTTAAATTTACAAGAAAAAACAACTCCATCAAAAAGTGGGTGAAGGATATGAACAGACACTTTTCAAAAGAAGACACTTATGCAGCCAACAAGCATGAGAAAAAGCTCATCATCACTGGTCATTAAAGAAATGCAAATCAAAACCACATTGAGATACCATCTCATGCCAGTTAGAATGGTGATCATTAAAAAATCAGGAGACAGATGCTGGATAGGATGTGGAGAAACAGGAATGCTTTTACACTGTTGGTGGGAGTGTAAATTAGTTCAATCATTGTGGCAGACAGTGTGGCAATTCCTCAAGGATCTAGAACTAGAAATAAAATTTGACCCACAATCCCATTACTGGGTATATATCCAAAGGATTATAAATCATTCTATTAAGCACACATATGTTTATTGTGGCACTGTTCACAATAGCAAGGACTTGGAACCAACCCAAATGCCCATCAGTGATAAACTGGATAAAGAAAATGTGTCACATATACACCATGGAATACTATACAGCCATTAAAAAAAGTATGAGTTCATGTCCTTTGCAGGGACATGAATGAAGCTGGAAACCATCATTCTCAGCAAACTGACACCAAATGGAAAACCAAACAGTGCATGTTCTCACTCATAAGTGGGAGTTGAACAATGAGAACAGATGGACATAGAGAGGGCATATCATACACTGTGACCTGTCAGGGAATGGGGGGCTAGGGGAGGGATAGCAGGGAGTGAGGGGATTGGGGAGGGATAGCAGTAGGAGAAATACCTAATGTAGATGACGGGGTTATAGATGCAGTAAACCACCATGGCACGTGTATACCTATGTAACAAACATGTATGTTCTGCACATGTACCCCATAATATACAAGGCATGTGTTACCACAAAAAAAATGGGTGTCACTAATTTAGAGGGTAATTTGGTGATGTTTAGTAAGTCTGAAAATACACATACCTTACAATTCAGAGCTTCCATTGCTAAGTATGTGCTATAGATAATTTCTTCATTGCTAAAAATGTGCTATCCCTATGATGTAGAGGTAGCACTACATTTATCTCATGAAAAGATCTCAAAACTTAAAGATAGCGTTTTTTAAAAAGTAAATTAAGCTGGGGTTCGTGGTTCATTCTTGTAATCCCAGCACTTTGGGTGGCCAAGGTGAGAAGATCACTTGAGTCTAGGAGTCTGAGACCAGTCTGAGCAACAGTGGGACCCAATTTCTACAGAAAATAAAAAACTTACCTGCACATGGTGGCATCCACTTGTAGTTCCAGCTACTTGGGAAGCTGAGATGGGAGGATCACTTGAGGCCAGGAGGTTGAGGCTGAAGTGAACCATGATCACACCCATGCACCCCAGCCTGGGAAACAGAGTGAGACTCTATATCTGGAAAAATACAAAAAAAAAAAACAAACCCAAAAAACAAAAAAGCGAAAACCAACAATGAGAAAAACCAAGATAAAGACGTAGATTTCATACATTTATATATATATATTTAAAGCATCTGAAAAATACTATATGTTATGGATACATACATAAGCAGTAAAAGTAAGAAATAATTTATGAGAATGATAAGCACCAAATTCAAGATACTGGTTTTCTTTTAGGAGGGCAGGAAAGGAATGTGTGGATATGGGTACACAGGCAGTTTGAAATATATCTATAATTTTTTATTTCTTTGAAATAAAATGAAAAATTCTGCAACAAATATGGCAGAGTATAAATGTTTATTCAAGCTGTGGGGAGGGAGTGAGAACTGTGCCATTGTTCTCTACATTTTCCTGTGTGTTTAAAATATTTCATAAAATAAAAATAAAAAAGTAATATTGGAAATTCCCACAAATATGTATTATACATGCACATTTGTTTTTAAAGATACTTCTCCTTTAAAACTTATAGCATACACACTAAAGTTTAAATGATACAAACAGATATGTTTGAGTTTGGTATCTTTATACTCACATAATGTTAAGCTCATATGGAATTTCACTTGATACAGAGTAAAACTAACAACTAAGCTGTTTAAGTGTTTTTTATTACTTTGAGTCATTATTCCTTTAAAAATAGCCAATTTCACTAATCAGTATCACAAACTAAAAGAAAATGTATTTATTTCGTGAAGGTGTTCAGGACCCAGGAATTGAGCCATGAGCTCATGATGTTACCTCTCAAGGAGATCAGGTTGAATGAAGAATGATACGTTTTCAGTATTTAATATTACCATGTTGAAACAGGGAAAAAATTACGAAGAGAGCTGGGGTAAGAGAGTGGGGGCCCCGGTAACCTGAGATGAGGTGAAATGACAAGAACACTGTCCCAGCACCTGTAGGTACCAGGTCCCATTTCCATTCTTCCCAGTGTGTCCCACTTCTCTTTTACAAATGCAGGGTTAGCCGTGATATCTCAGTAGTCCCTTAAGCTCTTGAATTCTGTGATTCTACCAACCTAACGTGTTCTTTTCTGTGTCATTTTCAAAGGGAGACATAATTTGATACAATTATGTGCCTCCTTTTAGTAGTACATTTAATTTCAAGCCTTACTGCTTAAGGCTCTCCTCACTCCTCACTTCTGTCTGCTGCTCATTGTGCACTTAGCCTAGGACACATATATGACACATTGAACTAGATGCATATGTGATTTGTCCTTGGCTGACCTTGGTGTTCTCATAACCTTCCATTTTCCTATGGCTTGAATAAGAGTTGGTGTGACCTTAAAAAAATGGCTGCCAAATGCACCTGCATTAGCTCTCTAACTACTTGGTTCTTAGTGCGTTAGGATGTAAATTATGTGCATTTTTGAGAACTTAGCTCTATAAATAGACCCCAACCTATTTTACAACCAAAGATATTTTAGGATAAATGAAGTACATCTCTAAAGTTGTTAAAGAGGCTCCTCCTCTATAATAAAAACTAAAAATAAAATTTATCTAACCTAATATTAGGGTTACATTAGAAATGGGCCCACATGCCTAAACTTATATATATAAATGCATATTAATGATGGTGATGATGACCCTTTTGTTCTGAGCTATTAGAAGTAAATGGCATATAAAGTAATTAAAATAACAGAATTCTGGGAAGTGGTGGAATGAGAAATTAAAAACTGTGATATAATTTCACATTCTTGTGGAAATCCATTGATCATAATTAGCACATAAGCTAAATCAGAATAAATGGGTAGATTCTAAAGTACAAGCATAATATCATAGGTTATGGATAATGTATTTTATTTTTGTTTAATGGATATATGATTGGTTCTCAAATGCTGTTCAACTGGTAATGGAAATGGGTTTCCCTTAAAAGCCCTTTTTCTAAGCTTTCATAGCACCAAGACATTACGGTTTTCTTCAAATGTGATGTAGACCCCATGTACATGCTGTCAACTTAAACAGGTACTAGAATAGACAGCTCCAGGGTGAAGGGCAAAGGTCAAACAATCAGAAGTAGCCATCTATTGCAGAGATCATCAAACAGGCATGCCATCAATGGATTCAGGCAAGAATGTTAGAAATTAATCAGCTCGGCTCTCAGTGTTTAGCCAGGCTGATTATATATGCCCTGGAATGTGAGCATGCGATGACAGGCCTGAGAAACCAAAGTAATAGGAGTCTATTCTCAACAAAGGCTGGGAAGACAGATCAATTTGCAATATTCTTTTCTGCACCCATGCAACAAAGCAGAAACATGAAAGCAGAACATTAAGGGATGCTCCCTATGAACTGGACAAATCAATAAACATCAGTGGTAAAGAATAAAAGTTTCTCATTCTCTTGGGTACCCTGAGGGCTTTTCCATCTCAGGGAAGTGATGAGTGATGGTGGCCTCTGTCATGTTCCCTTCACCTACACAGTGTCATCTCCTGCCATCTCAAGGTGAACACTGCTAAGCATTGGCAGAAGGAGGATTTTGTGGGAGTGTTTAAGGAAATGACTGCCTCTTGTTAGAGATGCGCTCTGCTGGCCAGGAGGTGGATGGACAACTGTGTCTGTGGCCTCGGGGGGAAACATTGAAGGGAGGGTCAAATGGAGTAAGATAGTGAGTCTCCCTAGCCCCCCAACCATACTAAATGAACCAGGTGAGTGTTTTCTACTGTCAAGGTTTGAAAAGCTGCATAATATTGAGGGTCCTCTTTATTTTCCTGGACTTAAGTCATCAGTGGAAAGCTGGAGAAATAGCAGACACAGAATAGCCAGGAAGCAATTTAGAGATAGAAGAATATGCTTATGTCTAAGACTATTAACAGCTTGATTCCAGTTCTGGCATAATGTGGCAGAGATCCAGATCTCATTGCATGTGTGAGCATGCACAAGTACTTGTGTGCATCTGTGCAAGAATGTGTGTGTGTGTATGCATGTACATATATAGGGATGAGAAGAAAGGGGCTGTCAGGGCAAGCACTCTCTGAAACTTATGAGACTGTCAGACTGATTCTTTTCTCTTCTAAATCATTTCCTGTAAAACAAGGAGATGATTATCTGACTGCTAGAGGAAAGTGGGGGTATTATATTTCATTTAGGGGGAACGTAGATTTATGGCAGATGGAATGGTTTTTCTTTTTTTTAAACTAACAACCCAGTAGTGGCAGAGTTCATAGCATGAGTTAAAGCACTCACCTATGTTTTGCATTTTAAGCTGATGGGATTTACAGACATTTGTGGTGGTTTTGGAGGCTGTGCCATTGAAGAGACTCTCTCTCAATGAGCATGAAGAAGGAGAAAGAGGACATCTTATACCTGTTTAACAAAGGCAGTGTTTTTCCAATACTTACCCAAGGTATTCTGCAATTAAAGACATCTTTATGTCAGGAAAATAGTTAAAAGGGATTTTGCAAAGGCGAAGGAGATGAATTCACTGACTAGTAGTGACAAAGCATCTACCTTCAGGCAACTTACAATCAGTGGTAAAGGTGGGTAAGGACCAAACCTGCCCACCATAAGGTGGCATTTCCCAGTAGAGGCCCATACCAGGCCCCATAGCAGCACACAGGAGGAAGGGCTAAGCCCCCTTGTGTGGCCAGGGCAAGAGAGTGTTGAAGGAGCCATCACTAGGGAAATTCTGGGGAGTGGAAACAGCAGGAGGCCTAGGAGGGTGATGTGCATCTGAGGATCTGTGAGTGGCTTGGGTAGAAGGACTGGTGGGTGTACTTTGGTAAAGAATGGAGTATGGAAACCAGGTAAGGCCCACAGCAAAGGAGGCGAGGAGTTCAATTTTTGATATTTTGAATTTTAATGGAGGTGAAAATGTGCTACAGGAGAGTTTAGGGGGAGAGACAGAGAATTACTTTGGTTGGGGAAATTAAACTTTCTGACTAAAAGGTATCCTTCCCCATTTTTTTTTAACTAGATGAGAAAAGTGCCTTTAGTGACACCTCCATCCCTGAGTGAGCATCATAAAAATGTGACGCCTGCTGCAGCTGAATAGCTCCTCTTTCCTTAACAGTTCTTTGTAATGAAAAGCAAGGTTTCAGCCTTCCCCGCGTCTTATCCTATGCGCTGTGGCACTGACCTGGTTTATCAGAGTTCCACTGTAGGTGCCACACAGAGGACCGGTACATTCCCAACGTGTGGTGTGATTGTCCCATGGTTCAGGGTCACATGTGTCCCATGCTGCTTTACTTGAGCACTCTGGATTACTGTCCTGTTAATAGTCACACTGCACTGCTTGCTGATCTTAAACCTGAAGGAGTTCAAAGCTTCTGGCCTTTTACAAGTCAATGGGAAGAAGACATTCTCTGTCTTTCTCTACGATAGACATATTGTTTATTTATTTTTAAATTTTAGATTCTAGGGGTACAAGTGCAGGTTTATTACATGGATATGTTGTGTAATGATGAGGTTTGGGCTTCTAGTGAACCCATCACCTACATAGTGAATATGGTACTCAATAGGTAACTTTTTAACACTCCCTTCCTACCCTCCTGCCTTTTGGAGTCTCCAGTGTCTATCATTTTCAGCTTTCTGTGTCCCTACAACTGACATTTTGAACTTAGATAGGAGGTTAATCTTTTATGTCTTTATCCTTTTTTTTTTGGTCTTTTTGTTACAATGGCTACTGCAACTATGATAAGCCATATTTCATTTAAAAGAGTTTATAATAAAAATACTTTCATTTGAGTAAAAATGGAAGTAAAAATTTAAAAAATAAAAAATACAACTTTCTGGCCGGGTACAGTGGCTCATGCCTGTAAACCCAGTACTTTGGGAAGTGAAGGCTGGTGGAACACTTGAGGTCAGAAATTCAAGACCAGCCTGGCCAACATGGCGAGACCCTGTCTCTACTAAAAGTACAAAAATTAGCCAGGTATTGTGGTAGGCACTGGTAATCCCAGCTACTTGAGAGGCTGAGGCAGGAGAACACGGGAGGCAGAAGTTGCAGTGAGCCGAGATCACGCCACTGCTCCTTAGCTTGGGCAATAGAGACTCTGTCTCAAAACAACAACAACAACGAAAACCCCAACTTTCCTAACAGTCTTAATGTTACTGTATTTTATTTGTCTTAGTTCATATACAGAAAAAACTGTACAGCTTTGCAATCCTAAAATAGACAGAAGTTTGCTTTCTGGTTTTAAAGTAACATGCCTTAGATCTTTTTCAGGTTACAACAGTCTTGAAAATGAAAATGTGAAATTGTTGCATAATATTGTATAATGTGTCTATGCCATATTACACTCGATCATTATTCCATTGTTGGACAATCAGGCTGTTTTCCATACATTAACCATATAGAAATACAGCAACAATCTTTTTCACTTATTTTCCATTTCTTCTTTTGTATTATTTTCCTGGGGCAAATTACAGGGGCCGAATTACGAGGTCAAAGATAAGCAGTGTTTTTATGGTTGTTGAAATGCAATGCCAATTGCTTTCTAAAACCCAGTGCCACCTCTTCCAGAAATGTGACAAACTTTCTAGGATTTCATCCTCATTAGTGGTGGCAGAACCAAACCTAGTTATTGGTTGTTGAACCAAGAATTACAAATTCAGTTCAATGGGATGCCATTCTGCCTTCATTTCTCCATTTGGTGCTACAAACAGGAGAGCATTTGTGGGATACTTAAAGGCCAGAATCTTGCTTGCTGCCATATTTCTAGCTTCTAGTGCATAGCAAAGGCTCAACAAATATAGTTGAATGAATAAAATGCCTCTGAATCCTATAACTTTTTTTTTCTGATGTAACATTCATTAACCTCGTGAGAAACTGGCTTTGAAGTGGGGATGCTGTCATTCTGTAAGATTGGCTTTTGGCCAACATCCCATGACCTGTCCTAGACTGTGAAGATTTCTGAAACACTCATCTCTATTGTGGGGCCTGGGTCTGGTGTTCCAAGTGATAGTTCTACTGTTGGGCCCTGGAAGAAGATTACAGCTGCAGAGTTCAGGAGCAGGGAGGCATGTGGGAGGCCAAAGTGTGGGGCATCTTTTTTCCCTGGTTCTCCAGAGACACCCCTCATTTGCCCAGGATGGGTTCATATTTACCATCATGCTTGGCCAGCCTCTCTACAGAGATCACCCTGGAAGGCAACCGCATTGTTGAAATCTTTTTCCTGAAGTCCTTCTCCTTTCTCTGTTTTGGATGTATTTGTTCACGTACATGCTTTGATTGACATGACTGGCTCCTGATCTGAGTACTTTGGTAGTACCAGAAGCCAAGTGCTTTACTGTTAGTTGAGTAATAACTAGTTATGAACTAGAGGACCTGCTTATATCTTAACATACAAGTTTATACTAACAACAGCTAAAGCAGCTGCTATTTTTCCCCTCTACCTTGCTATCAGTTGAGTGTATATAATGTGCCAGACATGGTGCTAGATGTCTTGCGTATATTTTCTCTAATCTTTACAACAACCCTGCAAGGTAGGTGTTCATATTACTGTCGTCTGCTGTATCAGTAGGCTCCCAGCAGAAAACAGCCCACTCAAATTAGGATAATTTGCAAAACGTTCAGTAAAGGGACTCTTTACCAAAGTGTGCTTAGGATGCAGAAAATCTCAAACATAGTGTGCCTGGGGCTAGTACTAATGGTAGAGCCCCTTTGTTATAAGCCTAAGATTGAACAGGGCAAGAAGGGAGTGGATATGGGGCCTGGGGAGGCTGTTTGGGGATGCTGCTAATAGGAGTTGAGTCTTTCTGTTGAGTGAAAATGTTGGTCCACAGCAATCCTGCAACCCAGTGGAGCAACGGGAATAAATATCCCAAGGTTGTCCTTCTACCTCTCTCCATTCATCCAGTGGGAAGCCAGAGGGCCAGGGAACTTGCGTAAGTGTTCCATACTGTGCAAGGCAGAAAAGGGTAATGGGGGAGGGAATGAAAAGTATCCAGTACATTCACCAAACTCACTGATGGCTCTAGTGTTTAGCTCATTGTTGTTCTTTTCCTCTTGTAGTTCTATCTCAATTCTTGGTGATAGTGAATTCAATATTCAGGTATTTGATCCATGAACATTGAGGACTTTCAGTTCATTTACCTCTTCACATCCAAAATCCTTGCCTCTTCCAATATCTTTGCCCACTCACACGGTCATACTCATGACTTTGTCATCACCACTATCCCTACGTTCATTGAGACCTCCAGGCCAGAACACTCCAGAAGTGTTCTCACTTCTGCCTTTCCCAGGTAGGATTCCCAGGTTAATCATTAGAATCACTCCCCTGCAGGCTTGCTTATACCCCTGACTCCTTTGCTCCTTTCTGACTCTGTGGTCCTCCTTGAGAAAACCCACCTCTGGTTAACACCATCACCTGTCTCCTTCATGTCTTCACTTGGGTCAGCCCTGTTGGAGAAAATGTATGATTGGGCCAGCTGATCTCATTAAAGTTAGGACCAAAATCTTAAATGAACTCTCATTCAACCAGCACTCCTACTTGCATTTCCCTAGAGGAATTTCTTTCTGTCCCTTCAAGTTACTATTTAACACTCCTGTCCTCAAATCTTTCATGCTTTCTCCTCCTGGTTGACTCCCAGTTGAGGAGCTTTTCTTTACTATTTAACCCCTACTTCCCACCACCCAAATTCTCCAAGCTATCTGTATCTGTTAATATGCTGATACCTTACCTCTTCCCTCCTGTTAGGAACATGTTCTGTGCTTGTTTAAATTCAGCCTATGCACTTGTGTTCTAGGTCCTTTCTGCATCCTTTCTCAAGAACTTTGTGCTGCAGATTTCTCCTTTTCTGTGTCATGCTTCCTCTACACTGGATAATTCCCATGAGTGTCTAAATGTGTTCTAATAATTTCTGTCGTGGCATAAGCTTACTCGTTTCACATCCCATTTATGTTTCTGCCTCATTTCTCTGCTCATCTTCACAGCAGATTGTCTTGATATTGTTGTCTGTAGATGCTATCACTGCTTCTTGACCTCACATTCTCTCCTACTTGACTCCCAATTCTACTTTTCCACTGAACGGTCCTTGTCAAGGTCACCAATGACCTTTGGGTTTTCAGATCTAATGGTCAGTATTTTGTCTTCATCTTACTGGCCCTCTCAGTGGTGTTGGATATGGCCGACCACCCTCCTTCTTGAAACAATTTTTCTTACCTTTTCTGTCACAGCTGCTTTCTGGTTTTGCTCTGACCTCACTGGCAGCCCAGCCTTAGCTTACTTTGCTGGTTCCTTATCCTCTGCTTGACCTCTGAATGATGGCATGATTCAGGCTTCCTTTCTCCCTCCCTACACTGTAGCTAGATAATCTCATCATCTATGCTGTGACTGTGCTGAAATTTTTATCTCTAGTTCAGACCACTCCCTTGCATATTCAACTGTGGCTTGACTTCTCCGTTGGATGACTAATAGGTATTTATAGGAGACACTGTTGGGAGGTCTTCCAAACTCAAATCCTCTTCCTGAATGCATACCTAGGCTGCACATTTCAACCTTGCATACCAGTACGTGTGGCTTTGTGACAGATTTCTAGCCATGGCACGAGAACAGATGTATGTGTACCACTTCTAGGTGTAGCCCATCAGAAACTCCCACAAGAGATCTTCCACATTCCTTGTCTTTCGTAAACTGATGCATGTGACCTCAGTGACTTTTTTAGCCAAATGTTGAAGATAGAGGGGCCACCGCATGGAAGGAATCCGGGTCCCTGAACTGCTATTTGGAGGAGAGTTGCCTACTATGGAAACAACCTGGGTCACTGCATCGCCATTTGGAGGAGAGCTGCCACTAATCAAGAGTAACTGACTTGAATTTTACCAGGGTAAGAAATAAAATCTTACTGTATTAAGCTACTGGATTTTGTTTTTGTAGGACAAAAACAAAATCCAGTAGCTTAATACAATAATTGTAAGAGCAACTGAAATTACCTAAATTAATACGGCATCTTAACCTTAACCAGCATCTGTCCCTGCAGCACTTTTGAGTCCCTTTATTCCCAAATGGCCCCTATCCTAGTCTTGCTCATCTCAGCAAATGATGCCAGCATTCACTGGCTCCCCAGCAGTATAAGAGTAACTAGCACATATTAGGAGCTCATCAATACTTGCTGAATCACTGCATCTGATCCTTGATTCATTTCTTTCTCTCTCTGTCATCTGATCCATCTGAAGTCATGTAAGTTCTGTTTCACAACATCCACCTGCTTCTCTCCACCTCTACTAAAACCATCTTAGTTCACATTTCTGCCGCCTGTCACTGACATTATTGCAGTAGCCTCTAACTAGACTCCCTCCTGTGCTCTTTCATTCTTTAGTCCAGTCTCCTCATAGCAGCTAGACTGATCTTCTGAAACTATAAGCCAGCTCATGTCATTCTCATGGTTCAGGTCCTCCAATGGTTTCCCATTACATTTTGAATAAATTCTCCATCCTAATGATGGTCTAAAGGGCCCTCTGTGGCCTGGCTGCTGTTTCCCTCTCTGACCTCATACTGTTCCACTCACTCTTTGCTCATAAAGCTCTGGCCACACTGGCCTTTTTCTGCCCATGAACACATCAGGCTTGCTCCTGTCATTGGACTTTTGCTCTGGCTGTTCCCTCTGTCTGAAATATGCTTCCCTGCTCTCTCCACGGCCAGATTCTTCTCGTCATTCAGTTATCAGCTTAGTGTTATCTCTGCAGAGAGGTCTTCTCTGGTCATCCAACATAAAGAAGTCCTACACTCACTTCCTATCACGGAACCTTGTTTTATCTTTATCACCACACTTACAACTATTTGACATTTTCCTAAGAGTGTATTTTATTGTCTTCCCTCATCCCTGACAAGGGACTTTGCTTACCTTGTTCAACACTGTATTGTCATCACTAAGAACAGTACCTGGCTTTTAGTGCATGCCTGATACGTGGCTCAGAAAAGTTAGGAAATTTGCTTAAGCTTCTACAAACTCAACCACAATGGTGCTTCTTTGATTTATTCAAGGCTTATACTTGACTTGGTCAGGCTTGTTGCCATGATGAGTACTGTGAATTATTGTTATTATTTTAAAAAGTTTTTAAATTTTACAGAAGTAATGTTTTTATTAAAGAAAATTTAGAAAATGCAAACAAGCAAAAAATAATTAAAAGGTAATTGTAATACAGCATCCCTGTCTTAACTACCATCAACATTTTAATTTCCTTCCTTCTTTCCTTCCTTCTTCCTTCCTTCCTTCCTTCCTTCCTTCCTTCCTTCCTTCCCTTTCTAATTATTTATATACATGTTAAACAAAACAGCATCATTTTCTCACAGTGTAATATTGGACAAGTTTCTTCATATAGTATTAGTTTTGCTCAATAAGCATCTTCTTAGAGGGCACTTTAACTCAACACTAAGTTTAGTGGTAGGTGTGTCTGTGGAAAGTTTTGTTGGGTCTGCCAAATGGATGCAGCCTCTGGTCATGGTATTGTACCTCTGCAGGCATTGGATGATGCCAATTTATCACTGCCACTGTCCTGCGGGTGGTGTTGAAAGTCAAGTAATGCTATGGTCTCCGTGGTTAATTTTTTTTGTTCTTAAAGCTAAAAAGTGAGCGACCTACTGCAGAATTCTGTGACCCAGCTGGTTCAGTGGTGACAGGCTAATGTCTCCCAGAGTGACTGTAGCAGCTTGCAGATTGGCAGTAATGAAGCTGACCTCCATTACATGTAATAAAAATAGGACTCTTAATAAAAACCTAAACAAGAGAGGGGCACAGTAAAGGCTGCATTCCTTTTGCCTTAGGTCCTGGAAAATTGTCATGTAGTTACTGAAGCCCTAAAAGACAAGACATTCAGTGATAGTTCAGTTACAATTTACTTTTTAAATGCTGTACATTAATAGAGTAATTATACTAATATAAGACATACTAGTGTAACAGACAAAGGGCAAATGATGTCAAACTTAATATCTTGAAAGTAAAAAAATATTTTGGCTTTTTAATGGTATATTTGGTGGATTGGTCCAGAGCTATATTTCGACTCTGATTTTGGTCAAAGAGTAACTATTGTACATAAATAATTGTAGTGAATCAGTCTCTCAGCTCATGTTGCTATGTACTCAGATGCTATAGATAAATCTTACCAATAGACCTCTTTTGTAGTTCTGCAAGGGGATATTCTACAAGAAGTGGTGTGGCAGACTGAATTATGTCCCTCCAAAGATATTCACGTCCTAATCCTTGGAACCTGTGAATATGTTATCTTACAAGGCAAGAAAGACTACAGATATGATTAAATTAAGAATCTTGCAATAGGGAGATTATGCTGGATGATCAGAATAAGCCCAATATAATTGTCAAGTTCCCCTTGAAAGAAAGGCAGTAATATCAGTCAGAGAGAGAAGATGCAAGGATAAAAGTAGAAATCAGAGAGAAGTAATGATGTTATTTTTCACCCTGCTTTGAAGAGAAGGAAGAGGCCACAAGCCAAGGAATGCAGATAGCCTCTAGAAGGTGCAGCCAAACAAACAGTTGCTTTCCTAATGCCTCTAGGTGGAGTGCAGCCTTGATCCATTTTAGATTTCTCACCTCCAGAACTGAGAGATAATAAATTTCTGTTGTTTTAAGCCACAAAGATCATGGTAATTTGCTACAGCAGCCATGGGAAATTTATGCATATGGTCAATTTATAATTCATGGGAGACTCTAGGCCAGAATGCATGTCAACTCTGATCAGTAGGTAGGTGATGTCTGGGGCTCTGGGTTAAGAATGATTTTGAGGCTGAGTCTGCTCAGTGAGGGCATTACCACAGTCAATCAGCAATGACTGCTAAGGGTTCAGAATGCACTTCTATACCTCAGACCTAAGTCTTTTTGGGGTGGGTAGGAGAGTATAACCTGCAGAGCCTAACAACAAGCTATTGCATGCAGCTCTGAAAGATGAGCCCTGTACTGGGCACTTCATCCAGCATAATTTCCCTATTGCAAGCTCCTTAATTTAATCATAAAATTAAAGCACAGAAATGGAGATTGCCTAGGTATGTGAGTTTCAGTGAACGATGCAGCTGAAGTTTCTTGAAAGGAGAAAGCTGTTGGCCTTACCCAAATATTTGGATATCCTAGAGGCCTTGGTTATACTCATGTCCAGTAATCCCACTAACTTGAAATTTTGGGTCATTTGATATCCTGTTATTACAGTTTACTAAAAACAAACTAAGCAAAATCTATTTTGGTTTAAAGGATGAAAAATTGCCCATTTAAAAAAACACGGAAGTTAGTGCATCTTGCTTGTAAAAATCTAGCCACAGAATGCTTAAGAAAACCTGGGATAGATTATTATTTTTAAAACTCTCCTTTCATTTGCTTTTAACTTTACCCACTTTTCCCTATACTTCCTTTAGGGACACGAATATGTAACACCCACGTTCATGGAATCGGAGTCTCCTGGGAACAGTGGTATGAACTTGAAGATGAGTCATGACTTGAGTTTTGAGGACTGTCTTGGTGAGTTAGAACCAAGACCTGTTGTTTGTTATTAACAGTCTGGATGCTATTATCCATCCTTTTCTTTCCATGGTACAACTACAATCTGTGAACTCACAGAGGACCCCCTTGGCAGCTGCAGGACATAATTACCACATTCCAGAATATCTTTTAGGCATTTGAATCTATGGCTACCTCTTTGGATTGCTCCCCTGCTAACTAATATGTTACTGGCTTGACACAATTGACAGCCGGCTGTGCCGGTGGCAAAAGGACTGCCTCTGGGGTTGTCTCAAAATGAGGTTAATGATGGGCTGGATGAGCTCTCTGGGTTTCTTAGACATCATCTACCTGGGAGCGGAATGTGTGTGAGGCTCTGGTGTGATGACAGCGGGGGCTCTCACCACACAGTCAGATCTACCAAATGAGCCAATTATTCTTCTAGGTGGATCATGGAAATTGTTTTGCTAATTTAGAATGTAATTAAAACAAAGCAAAGCAAAACAAAGCTATACCATTCTTACAACTACAAAAGGCCAGGAGTGATAAGTTGCAGAAGCCAGTGAAGTTGCATTTTCTCCTGGGTGAGGGGGGACGGGTCTCTTCAGCTTGTTCTTCCGTGTTCCCGCACATGATTGGGACAAGCCACAGGGTAATGAGGTTTGGGCTGAAGCTACAGTGTCTGACTGAAAGGACACTTTGTCATTTTTCTGATCAACTCACACATATTACAGATATGGAAGCAGAAACCTGGATGGGGAAAATGCTTTCTCAGGGATACTTAGTTTGTTAACAGAGGAGGCAAAACCAGAATTCATTTCTCCCAACTTCTAGCTGGGGAGGGAGAAATCCTGAGGTTCTGCTGACTACCCATTGGATTGGAAGATTCTCATTCAAATATTGAACATCTTATGGGTAGGAATTATGTTTGCTCATGTCTAAACCCCTAGCACCGGCTACCTGGACAGTAGGAGGTGCTCAATGAATGTTGATTGAATGAAGGAATAAATAGATGTTCCACAGAAAGTTCAGGGAGGTGGGGGAGTTGAAAGTTTCCTCCACTCTTAGCAGCTAGAATAGGCCTTCTGAAGCAGGGGATTGGCTTTATCTTTATTGCCTTGTTTTTTCTTAACTTTCATTAATCTTGGAATTATATTAAAGATATCTCACGGAGTCCAATGTCTAAAAATCTAATTATCTGTATAGAGCTGTGCCATCCAATATAGTAGCCCCTAGCAACATGTGGCTATTAAGCACTTGAAATGTGGCCAGTTTGAATTGAGATTTGCTATAGGTATGGAATACATACTCAATTTCAAAAACAGTACACAGTATAAACAGGGAATGTAAAATATTTCAGTATTTAAAAAAATACATGTTGAAAGGATGATGTTTTGGGTATATTGATTTAAACATTTTATTAAATATAATTTCTCTATTAATTTTTTTTCTAATTTGGCTACTAGAAAATGTATAATTACAGGGGTGGCTCACATTTGTGGTTTGCATTGTTTTCTATTGGAGAGCATTGCCATAGGTCATTCGTTTTTGTGTTTGCTGGGCAAGTGGGCTGGATGGATTAAGAAGTTATTTATTTGATGAGGTATCAATTAGTTAGTGACTTTTATGTAAATATCCAGAGGTTTACTACTACGTATCATTTGGTGAAGGTATGCCTTCTTAGATCTGTCCCATTAGTAGATCTTGCCACGTGTCAGCGAGAGACTGAATCTCACAGAGGTTAAGCGTCGTGGAGCAGGATTAGAAGATGGACTTGTAGGACTACAGACTTGTGCTCTAAGCCTCAGCTTTTTCACACACGGTCCCAGGATGATGGTGTGGTATGTTCAGGGCTAAGGGATGCCACTAACACTTTATTACTCATATTAGGTCAAGGCTCAAAGTATGTGATTGCTTTTACTTATAAATTAGAGTAGATTCAAGGCTATCTCTGTGTATTCCTTTCTTACTTACTCCTCTTACTTACCTGCATTCTGACATATTTCCTTCTAAAGGGGGAGCAGGCAGGGAATTGGGTATACTCATAATAGGTTAATGGACATGATCTCACCCTATATCACTCTCTCTTGTGATGACTATGCACCAGGCAACAAGTCAAATGTTTTTTAATATCTGACCACACCAAGTTCTTTCCAACCTCAGGGCTTTTGCATTTGCTCTTTCCTCTCCTTGAACGTAAGTGGAAGTTTATGCTCCCAATTTTAGCATTGTGAGTTTTTTTCTTATCCTTTTAGTCTCAACTTAAATGTTACCTCCTTGGAGAGGCCTTCACTGAGTCCAGAGTCATTCCTACCTGGTAGAAGCTATTCTTGATTTTCCTTGTCATTTCATGTCACTTTTCCTAATCCGCAATTATTTTTATTCACTTCTGTATAAATATCAGCTTCACAGGAGGAGAGACAGGTTACTCTTGTTTCCCTCTGTATCCCAGTCACCTATCAACAGACCTGGTAGAGAATAGAGGCTCCATACCTATTAGTTGAACAAATGAATGAATGAAAAACTTGGCATGCCTAGGAACACAGCAGCTGAAATTATATTTCATCTCCAGAAATGGCCACTGTTTCACACAGGCAATGGTTGCCCCTGGGGAGTGAATCTATTTCTAGATTGCATTCATGTAAGGCATGTTTGGAGAAGGAATACAGAAGGCAATGGTGTAAGTCCTTGAAGGTCTGAGGTCACATCTGGGAAAGAATGGCTGGATTGGACTGGGTGAGAAAATGTGGTTTGATGCAGCAACATTTGTTTTTTTCATACAAAACAGAATAGTTACTTTAAAAGCCCTGGTCTACTGCTTCTTTAAAGCTAAGCAGGTCCCCAATAAATCAGGTGGCCTCAATATTTTTGTTCTATATCCAATATATTAATAGTATCACTATTTTGAAGGGCATGCTCTTAGTAATCCTTTGTTTAATCTTAACACAATTTACTTTCCATTTTCTCCTAAATGTAGTGCAGAAAACCTTCAAAATTGATGAGAAATGGAATGAGTTTTGGCTTGAGAATTTTGTCTAAAAACTTTCAGTATGCGTGAGATGAGGGAAGCGACCTTGCAGTTTTGCAAATTCAAGATTGGGAAACAGCAGAGTAAGGCAGGGAATGTTTCTGGGTAACCTGGGATTGGTGTAGGAACATCCTAGACAGACTTTTGTTTTTTTTCCACAAGTGATGACTTTGACAAGAAAACAGATGGGCCCTTTGAGGATGCTGTTCCTGCCTGAGTTCAGGGAGGTTCCAGGGTAGGATTTAGTTAGCAGAGGGCATGGAGCCGTGTCTGTGTTCAGCTCTAGTTGTTTGACTGGCTGGCATCACTTTTTGTCTGCCTGCTGCTGAGGTCACACACACACATATCTTCCTGTTGCCCCTGGCTGGCAGGAGAGCTAAGGGCAGCTGCTTCCAGGTGTGGCCACTGTTGAGCCAAGCTCCTGTCACAGCCCTTATTGCCACATAGAAGCAGCTTCTACTGAAGTTAAACCCAAGGTAACACAGATCAGCCTCTGGGTTACTTCTCCAGGGTTGCCAGCTCATTTTAACCCAGACTGGTCAAAAATTAATATCCCATCATTCCAGCTTGCAAGGCCATTCAACACTAGGTCAATGTGAATTCAATAGAATCTCATATCACTTACAATAAAGACTCTAGATTTTGCGAAAGTGCATACAGAAGAAAAAAAACAGATGAAGAGATGAAGCCGCAGATCCCTGGGCCAGTTGTCAAAGGGAGAAAGCCTTTATGCCAGCGACAGGAGCTAAGCCCATCCTTCTTGGTTCTTTTAAAGTGAAGGTGGGTTTGAGCAGAGAAAATCCTATTGTGTTGAATGATTCTGTCAGGTGAGAGGTAGAGACTTTGGAATATAAATGAGTGCTAGCGAGTTGGAGAATTAAAACTCTCCCTCATCCGTGTATTATGGGCTTCATGTGTGATAAGCATGCGTGTTTCCAGATTAACCCCAGCCTGCCAGGGCCTGTTTAATGGTATTATTATTAATAACATCTTTGATCCCAGCGTGTGTTTACCATGCTTGTCTGAGAGTCATCTGTGCTGAGTGATGGTGGGGCCCGGCTTGAGCACACGTCCGATCTTGGGAGGGAAGTAGGTGACTTTCAGTCCACAAAGACTTAGGATTCCTTATCACGGGGGTGTGGTGGGAGATGTGCTGGGGAAACTCGGGGTGTGAAGAAGGAGAAAGTCTACAGAGGAATTGGCAATTCTGAGGATTACTCTAGGTCCAGGTTCAGTGCTTGGTTTAGAAAAAGCAACTAATTTTGGAAATTGGGTATGAAGGGAATTAAATATGGAGAGAGGAAAGAGGTGAGTAAATACAAAAAAAATTTGAGAGAGTGGGAGAGAGAGCGTGCAAGAAAGAAAGAGAAGAAAGTATTGGTAGGAAGAACACTGGTAGAATGGAAGGCCATGTGAGGAAAAGAGGGTATCTATGAACTCTTCTGTGAATGGTCTGCCCCAGGCCCTGGCCCTGCCTATGTTCTCAGTGGCTTATGCAGCAAAAAGGGGAACAGGGATGGGAAAAGTCTGTAAGGCACCAAGAAGCAGCATTCTTGTCCCTTTTTATTCTCTTCTCCTTTATCTTCCCTTTTCTTTTTGTATCTTTTCTTCCTTCCTTTACTTGCAAGTTCAAACATTTTGGTTAAGTTTAGCCTGAGTGTTGGAACTACCTGTTCATCTTTGGGCAAGTCTTTTAATGCCCTTCGTCCTGAGATTCTCCATCTGCATGTTAGAAATGAATTGCTTGTGCATGAGTGACTTTGTTCTTCAGATTGTGCACACTAGTCAGAGGTAATTGAAGGTACACATTATTTGTGTTGTTAAATAATGTGTGTGGGTGAATAATATTTGAAAAATGGAGCTACAAGAAGTGAAATGTACCTTAAAATGTACAATAAATAGCAAACATCCCATGACAGTTTTTCTTCTTTCCTGGTCACTTTGTGAGGAGCATTCAACTAATGTCTTGGAAGTGCAGTGTTGTGGGTGTGCAGGGAAAGAGGCCTAACCCCCCCGCTTCCATCATGCAGGGCTCAAGGAGGACTTTTTTTTTTTTCTGAGAAAAGATGCCAAATGCAGTTTATTCTGAGTAACAAACAAAACATTACACCTTATTACTCAACATTGCTTTATGTCTGAAATAATAAATCCCGATATACCATTCTTTGAGGAATCACCTATTCTTGTGGCTTTTTCCCATGAAAGGCCTTGACATCTGGTTACAAGGATGGAAACGAAGATGAGTTTAATTGACCAATTGACCAACCAACCAGCCAACCAACCAATCATCAACCAAAATAAAGGAATAAGGAGATTTCAAATGCACTTTGAAGTATATCTAGTGTTAGGTCAGTTGTGAAGTGTTCCAGTAATACATTTTCACTCCTTTCATGGTGGGGACACAGGCCTATGATCAACCTCGGCACTGCAGAAGTTCCAGGTGGTGGAGAAGTTGACAAGATTTCCCCATACACTTAGACAAGGGCAGGGTGTCCCTTTGCTCACTGGAGCAGATGGCTTTGTACAAGCTCTTTAGGACAGCGCATGCCCTGGTTTCAGCTCAGGTCACTGAACTGGAAACATGCGTGTCCATAGAGACACTCACCTTGGACAGTAGTCATCTGTCTTTTTTGCCTTTTATATCTATCTCTCCTCTTTTCTGATGTTTTGCCCTTGAATGAAGCTTCTGAGTGACCTGGTTGTTGAAGCAGATGGACTGGTCATTGCCTGGACTCTCCAAACAATGGGCCCTGTACTTTATAATAATTTTCTAAATAATCAGCTTTAGCTGTAAAATGACTGTCAACTTGAAACCTTACTGTTTATATCACAGTGTGCAATAAAGATGGCAGAGGCTGTGAGAATATCTGCCTGGCAATTGTACTTTTGTGTGTCAGGCCAAGAAGTGCTAAAAGCTTTCAGAAATTTCAACATTTCTGACTGTGGGAACCATTTTTACAAGAATCTTTTTACAACTGAGAAGACTTTATTTCAGAGAGAAGTCAGGGATAAGGAAGCAGTGCCCATTTTGAGCATGAAGATGTCTCATGTATATGAAAAAGCAGTTGAAATTCTTGCTGCTTCTCCTCCCTCCCTCCTTCCTACCTGCAGTCCCTGACTGCAAATCCCCTTGTAATTATCCCCATCACTAAAGTCTGGGAGGCTCACCTTCCACAACAGGGGATATTAGAAGGGCTAAATGTCTCCCACCACACAGGGAGAAATATTCCTTTGTTTGAAGAGGAAGTTTTCTCATCCAAAGATTATGTCCCCCTGTGACTGTGCCATGATCGGAAGAGAGAGAGATTTTCACGTCCCTTGTGATTGACTGTTGTGGAAAATACAGTAATATCAGGGTTTAGGTTGGGGAGGTGGGAGTTTCAGAAGATTTTGAGGGGGTCTCTTTGCCACTGAAAGTAATATAACCATTTTCCGGGATTAGTGAAGATATGGGGAGGAAGACATGGTGCCTAGGGGCTGCCGCTGTGTTAGGTGCCATCCCTCTAATGTTTGGAAATCCTCCTCTGCCTGTTTTCAACCTCAGTTCTATGAAAGCCAGTCCCTAGGGGAGAAAAATGGTACTGGCACCATAGTTCATTCCAAATCAATGTCCAGTTTTGACATTCAGCTGATAAAGTGACGTTTTTCAGGCCTATCCATTAGGGACATCTGAGTTAGGATAGAGAACACCTATTGGGTCTGCTTGGTTAGGTATTTGTGCTTATATAACCTGAAAGAAGTTCTTTTAACTTGAGGCTTTTAAAAATACAATGAAATGATTAGTGGAAAATGACTAAATATACACTTTGATGCAGATTAAAAATGGTTTACATGTAAGTAATTTAATAGTAAATAAATCATTGGTAAATTACAAATATGTTATTACCACAGTGTAGTTTTGTTGTCAGCTACTAAACTTGCCTCACTAAAGTTTGAAGTTTTGTTAGAGTGTTAGCCAAGAGTGATTTGGGGCTAGATCCAACCTGTAGGCAGTCCAGGGTCTGTGGGTTTATCCTTGGGTCCTCTGAGGGTCTTGGGTCTGTGTACACGCTCCTGTATGCCAGGGCAGACAGATCTCATTGACTTTGACTCACATTGAACCACGTGTGATTTTGGGATGGATCCATTTCTTAGGCAGTCCAGGATCCAGGGATTTGCTTCTAAGTCCATGATGGTCTTGAGTCAGACCTAGGGGTGATAGAGTCATAGTAAGAGTGTCCCTTCTACTTGTCCCCAGCCATGGAAGATAGAGCTAATTGATTATGGCCTACTTAGCCTTGAGTCCAGATGTAGCCTCACCATTCCCAGGCAGCCTCAGAGTTGACCTGGGAGACACAGCCCACTGGTTATCCATAGCACAGTATGCCCTGATATTTGAATTGATGGCCTCATCTCAGGGCTTCTTACAAATCCTATTTTCAATGGCTTGAAGTTCAGTCCCCAAAGACCCTGACTGGCCCACACAGGGTTGGTGTAGTTTCTGTCCCTTATTGCTATTCAACAAATCCATGTGATATAAACGTGAGCATCACGTAGTAGAGAAGAAAGAGAATGGTGTTGTTTTATCTGAGCTTGGATCCTGGTTGTTCCACCTACTAGTGGTGTGACATTAGGCAATTATGTCTTTGAGCACTGGGCTTGTATCCCAGTGCTCAAAGAGATAACTGTGTAAGATTTGCCTTGTATGGTCATTGTAAGAGTAAGGGGTGATATAAATAATGAATCCTTCATATTTGCTGATATGCTTTAAGCACAAATAAATAGTGGCCATTATAAGCACTACCACAGGAAAAGGGGACTAGTGCAGTGTGTTGTGGACACTCACGAAATGCTGTTTTCTCTTTTTCCTATTTATTTCTTTTGTAGGAGTTATCACAGACTTTAGTTATTTGTGTATGTGTGTTTATTTTATTTCTCAGGTCATCTCCACGAGAAAGTTAGCTCCATGAGGAGCTTATTGATTTCTTGGTGCTGTATTTCCACAACATAGCTCAATGCTTGATGCATAGTCGTCACTCAATAGATATTTGCTAAAACACCAGATGTGCTCTTTTATTTTTCTTAATAAAATAATAATCTGCAAGAATGCATAATGTAGCTCTTCTCTGTGTTCCCCCCCGCATCCCTGCCCAACAAAGGCTTGCAGGAGGTTGTATGAAAGTGCTGTCTTCTTGGCACTGCAGGGAGTGGAGGGGTTAATAGGCTTCTGGGGCTTTATATCAGGGATGGGAACCTCTGTAGGGCTGGAGGCTGCCTGGAAACCTTTCTCTCACTTCTCAATAGCTGTGGTGTGGATCTCACTGCAACAGTTCTGACTGCAAAGGAGCTGTCTGCCCCAAGGTTGGATTTGGCAGGGCTTTCCTGTTGAAATATTTCAGGCAGACACTGTGAGGCTGTGCTGTCAATAAGTAGCCACATGTGGCTGTGAAGCCTTGAAATGGGATAGTCCAAACTGAGATGGGCTGAAAGCATGAAATACACAAGGGATTTTGAAGACTTTGTAGGAAAAAAAAATAAAATGTTTCATTAATAATTTTTAATATAGATTACATGTTGAAATGATATTTTGGATATATTAGGTTAAATAATATCTATGATTATAACCAGGTTTATTTTTTTCTTCTTGCTCTTTAAAATGTGGCCACAAGAAAATTTAAAGAGACATATGTGGCTCACATTTGTGCTGACCTTATATTTCTCTTTGCCAGCCCTAGAATGGGACACACTTTCAGGGCAAAATAGAGGAAAGAGCTGTGGACCAGGTGTCCAGAGCTAGTCTCAGTCCCACTTCTCCAAGTATTCGACATGTGATCTTGAACAAGCCACCCAAACATTCTGCACCTTAGGTCTTTATGGGAAAGTCTATTCAAAGGCTTTGATACCTAAGAAAGAAACAGTAGTGTTAAACTACCCTACAATTACAAGATGCCATTATCTTGTTTCCATTACTAAAGCCACTTTGGAACACATCTGGGGTTGCAGACAGCCACACCTTCCTGATTTTGGGAAGAATGTATACTGAGACCTTCTGTCTGCACCAGGCAGACTCTTGGAGGGAAGAACACTACTAGGCAGGAAACTCTACCTTTTGGAGCTGACTGAATGATAACTGAGACTTTCTAATCATGCAGAAATTCCTTACAAAACCCCAATTTTTATGAAACAGATTGATACACTGTAAAAGTCTCATCCTTAACACCTCTGCTCTTCTTATGACGTCAGTGTTATTTTTAATGACAGGAGACTCATTCAGAAAAAAACCGAGGTCAGCACTTGGACATAGTGGGTGCACAATAAAATGTAACACAATGACCTACTGACCTGGGAAATGAGGACCTTTCCATGTATTAGAATCTCTGAAAAACTTCTTCTTCTACAATCCCTGCTGGGAAGGAATCAGAACTCTGATGATGTTGTTTATCTAATTTAGACTGTGTCTATTTAATTTAGCTTGTGTCTTTCTAATTTATATTACGAGCCCTTTCTACTGAAATTGAGTCTCTCTTAATGTTCTGTATGGTGTCTAGTGTGTTTTCTATGCTCAGATAATATGAACAATAAGAAACATCTTAGGTTCTTGATGTGTTTTTTTTGTTAACGTCAAGTTCTTTGGAGGAAAATCTCCTTCAGAAGTTTGGGATTTTTAAGTTGTGTCTGTGTCTTTCAAACATATGAGACAAAAGTGAAAAATTCCGGGACCTGTTATTTATAAATATTTGAATATAATTTATAAATAGATGGAGGAATCTTCTTATTTTAAAAATCCAGCTATTTGACATTATGTACACATGGTCTTGTTCTCTGATATTTCTTCACCTACCTATATAATTACAAGTATACATGGAGTGTGTCTGTCTTCTGGTAGATAAAACTCAGGTCCCTACTGTCTGTTGCTTGCACTTCTATTCCCTGCGAGTGCACAGAAGAACCTGCAGGTTGCGTTTCGATGCTTGATTTAATTCCCTTTTTTTCCTTCCTTCAGTGTGGAGTGAGAGCAGGAATGGGCTCTGGAATCTACCTGTACTAGAATCTGTGCTCTCTCAACTTGGTGTCCTTGGGCAAATTATTTATCTCTCTGAGCCATAGTTTCCTTAAGTCACTTTAGGGTAAATTATATCGAGCTAGCTTAGTTGTTTGAGGATTAAATTTGATCACCTCCATATAATGTCTGGAACTTGGTGATAGGCTTTCTCAGAAAAGGTAGGTTAAAAGGACACATTTGACTCTTTAAAAATTCATAGATATGCAAGACTGCATCTACTCAGTACTTCCAAAGGATAAATATTTTGCAACAAATTGTTATTATCTCTGCAAAATATTGCTCATGTGTTTATAATTTTTCTATGCCTACTTTGCAAGTGGAGAAATGGAGTCACTGGAAGATAGAGCCCCATTGCTCTCAGTTTAGGCTGTCATGTTCTTTTGTCAGAATAACTCAAGAATGAAAATGCTGACTTTTCCTTGACAGTGAAGAACCCACTCAACACCATCTACTTTACTTTAATATCCTCCAATAGAAAGGGAAGTCTCAATGCTCAGGTCAACCCCTGAACAGTTAATGAGCACCAGTGTATGCCAGGCATTGGGAAAACCAAGAGGGTTCCTGTCCTCAAAAAACTTGACATCTAATAGGTGAGTCAGAGCACATAAATACACATGAAAACAGTAACAAGGCAAAGCAAATCAACATATTTGTTGAATCCCCACTATGTGTGAAGGCATATATTAATGTCTTGTTCCTGGTGCAGCAATAAGGGGTCCAGGCTTTCAGCAAGGGAGGGTTTGCCAAGTGGTGGTGGAGTCAGGGAAGGTTTCTGGGGGCTAATCTAAGGCCGTGGTTCTGAACCCTTACTAAGCATCAGATTACCTGAGCCCTGCCTCCTGAGATTAGCAATCAGCAGGTCTGGGGCAGGGCCTGGGATTCTGCATTTCTTACAAGCTTTCAGGTGATGCTGAGGCTGCTGGTCCTTGGATCACACATGAGTTGTGAGGCTAAGGGATGAGTCATGTCTAGCTCTTGAAGGAGAATTGTGGAGGAGACACCCCCATTGTGCATTTCTGGCTTTTGCCTTCCTCATGTCCTTTACTGAGGTGTGCCTTTGTTGTGTTTGGCCAGTGCTACAAGGTTTCACCCCATGATGGAGCAATGGACTGTGTCTGCTCTTTATTCAGAAAGAGGAAATTCTTACTTTGCTACCATGGCCTTGTTGCTCTGCCTTCTCTTTCTCAAAATATTTGTATTTGAGCATGAACTCTGCCTCTCCACCTCATCTCATCCCATCCCACCTCCACTCAACCTTAGCTCTTATTTTGGCAGCAATGAAGTTGCTGTGCTTCCCATTTGAAATAACTTTAAAGAGAAGTAATCCCACAAATTACAATTAGTGGTATTTATCCAAGTAAAACCCAGTATCCTGTTGCTTTGTTGACAGCAGGGCCCAGCCAAGTGTTGGGTTAGCGGGGCCGAGGAAGTTAAAAGGAGGGCCTGGTTGAGTTGCCTCACCATGGGAAGAGAGAGGCATGCACAATCAGATATTTAACACTCCTCAGCAATTATGGGAGTTTTTATTCTCTGCCTGGCAAAGAACATAGCCCTTTACCGCAGTGTTTCAAGTTTGCCTACAAGGCTGTCTGACAGAAGTGCTTTTATACCCTGAAGATACAGTATAAAATACAAATCATCATTGGTTTCATCTCAGCTGGAGCTGCTGCTTCTCCAAATACGTTTACTCTGTGCAACTGCCCATCAGACCCATTTTCATCCTTCACCCCACTCCTTGACGATGGCTGGGTTTCAGGCCTTTCTTCTGTTCTTTGTTCCTTCAGCTCAGCGAAGTAAACAGCAGGATTGATCTTACACTGCATTTTGGTATTGTTCCAAGTACTCATCAATAGACACGGCTGGGAATGCACTGACTGGAAAGGAAGGGCAGATGGAAATGCACTTCTTGTTCTTTGTGCCTTTTAGTGTGCAGCGGAATGTCCCTAATCTGAGGGCTGCTACATTGGCTGCCGATCGACATGCAAATTCATCATCAAATGATGAATCCTGTATTAGTTCTAAGGGAAACCTTTAAAGATATCAGCGAGGAAGAGGGAGGAAGGGGGAGAGGGAGGGAGAGAGAGAGAGAGAGAGCGTGAGAGAGAGAGTGAGCGAGTGCGTGCAAGAGAGAGCACAAGCGTAAGCAAGCTTTTCTTCATTACCTCTTACATCCAGGTCATTACAGTGTCTTGGGAAAGAAGAAGGGGGATAAATAAGCTGTTATGTTGTGTTTCTCTTTGCATTGCATCTGTTCACAGGTGCACAAAGAAGTGAAATGCTCTGCTTGGAAAATCTTTATTTTAAAAGCAAGGCAATTTAAGTTAGGGATAACTTAAAATCAGAGATGGTGGCCTAAAGTGAGAAAAAGGATTGCAAAGCATGGGCTTTTCATGGTTGTTTTCTTTTTGCTTTGTCATTTTTCTTCTCAGTTATTTGGAAAGCAAATCTTAACTGGGCTATTTTCTGTATTCTTTTTTAATTAAAAGAGGCCAACAGTATTTTGACTTGTAACCCCACCCCACCCTGCTTTTTTTTTTTTAAAAAAAGAAACAACAGTGTGTGGCTAAGTTGGAGGCTTAAAGATGCTGCTTTTCTGGGACACACGCTAGTCGGTTATATTGGAAGATGATAAAAGTAAGTTGGCTAAATGGGTCTTTGGATTTGTTTGTTGAAGACCCACCAGTTATTATAATATCTTTAGATATTTTTGAGATGTAACTGGCTGGAGGAAGAGTTTATAGATTTATCTTGTCTTGAACACTCCTTAACAGCAGGACACATTCCACTGCCTATCAGATGATGGGCATGGAGATGGTCTGAGCTTACATTGGTTAGGTGGAAAACATCTCTGCTTTGTAAGAGGTCTGCAATTTTAAGGGGCAATTAGGCAATCTCTTACTCTTCCTACCTCAGCTTTAACAAAGTGTAGTTTCTGTTTCATTTCCATTAATAGTCATATCATGGCAGTTACTTCTGTGAAGTTTTTCTCCAGCACCCACCTTCCCCTACAGTATCCTACCTAATCCCACCTTCCTTGTGACACTAGTCATTCCCTCCTTCATTCTGGAAATGGACTTAGCACATGTTTTATCATACACATGTAATCTATTTTTGGTTATCAAGGTTTGCATTGACCAATTTATAGATTGTGTTTTTTAATATAAAATACACACTTATAAAAATGTTACAGTTACCAAGACTGTATAGACTTCTCTTCTTTAGAACTATAAGGTGGTAAGGTGTTCCCTGTAACATAGCCATACCCCCTAGTCTTTCTAATCAAATGTGCAAGTGCATCTTTAATAGTTCAGTGTGAGTGAAGAGTTATATGTTTAAATACAATGAGGTTACCCAATAACTAAGACATGGAAAAGGGAAAAAAAAACAACCACACAATAGTTAACGTATTACAAAAACTTTGAAAAATGTGTAAAAGGGTAGAATATAAAACCCAAACCAAACAAATTAAATTATACAAATACAAATATAGGTGGCTTAAAGTAAGAAAAAAAAGATGAATTAATTTATTTTGCATTCTCAGTGAACTGATGAAGCTGATTGAAAAGAAAAGGCAAAACCATTAAATGGAGCCCCTTAAAACAACCTTGTTAAGGCAGTGCTAGTTTAGTTCCACTGGCAATGGGCAAACAAAACTGTGTCTGGACTGATCTGTGGTGGACAAGGAAAATATTCCTTTGACACTGTTGGAACAGATGGTATCTTTGATTCATATTTTGGAGATTAAACAATATCAAATGGGTCAGGGATTAAAAAACTGGCATCTGAGACCCTTAGCAATGGTGACATAGTGGGTGGCATGGCAGACACCGTCTGCCGTGAGGAAGGGCTAGATAAAAGCAAGATCACACTGGTGCATTTGGATCGACTGTTGGCTAACCTCCTTAAGGGATGTGCAAGGTTTTTTTTCCACAAGTAAGTTTGCTTATGTAAATGAGTTCACATTTAGTTTAAACATCAGTTTACATTAAAACCATTTTAAACTATATTTCAACTAGTTATTTTTAAATTCACATTTTGAGCTCGATGTGACCTTCCTCTCCCAATTTTTCAAATATTGAACCTCTCTGGGAAGTAACTGTTTATGTGTTTGCCTGTGAGCCTCTGAAGGAAAGAGATCCTTTTTCTTATTCAACTCTGTTTTCCTAGTCCGTAGCCCAGAGTAAGTGCTCATAAATGTTTATTAAATGAATGTTTGAATGAATAAATAAATAGATGAATTAAGATGTCTTAGCTTAGATGACCTTGGCCAAAGGCATTTATTATAGAACTAGTAAAAGAGCTCAAGAATCCAACCCTCTGCCTCTAACTTGTCCTGAAACTTCCAGGCATCTGTATTGCCCTCTGAACACTGGGACGGTGGGCTTGTTTTGGGATTCCTGGTTCACCCTTAGTCTGCTTCCCCTGGGAACTGCTTGTGCTCCTAATATTTTGTTAAAGGAACTGGGAATCGGGATATTGAGAGGCCAAATTCATTGATAGATGGACAAACCCAATGGCATTCCTGTAGGAGTCACCTAATTAGGTGAATAGTGAAGACTAGAATGAAGGTCCAGGTGTATCTGCTAATGAGGGCCCCAGAACCACTCTGAATCTAGAAGCATTCACCGAGCCCAGCTCCTACTGGGTCTACCACCCACAGCTACTCCATTTTCTGCCCTCAGGTTTCAGGTCTCATTTTCAAATATCTGCTCCCTTGCCCCCAAAGCCTACATCTTTAATTGAGCTAATTTAAATGTTTCTTGCAATAAAATTGTATTCTGTTTCCAAAGAGAACTTTGGGGACATCTCAAAAATCAAATCTGAAAATCCTGTTTTGTAAGTGGGTTCCCTTATAGAGATACTGTGTTCAAGTGAAAGAAATCTGTGTTCTCCTGAGTTGCTCTCTTCTACTTTCCTCCTTATCTAAGGAGAAATGGTTTTTGTGAAGCTACAACTTAGAAAATAACTTTTCTTCTGTAATAGGAAACAAGATGTGAGCGAAGTATCAGCTAAGAAACTCAAGAAGCATTAAATTTTAGAGTTGAAAGAACAATAGACAGGTTTCCCCTTCTTAGTGTCTCTAAGAACTCATGTTCTGGCTCCTGGAATGTCAGCTCTTCTCTTTCAGTGCCACTAACTGACTTGGTTCCTCTGGTCAGAAGGGTCTGTTGTTAGTGGCCATGTAGCATGAGCAGCAACAAGTCATGTGAAGACTGTGAATATGTGGCAGTGGCCAAGGGAAAATGTAGGTAGGTTGTTAACGCAAAGTCCAGACTTTGGCACATCTTTCTTCCACTGATAGCACTAATTCCATGAACTTGGCTAAGAGCATGTTCATTTGGGCCAGTTAGTTTTGCTGGTTTTAAAGAGGACTGTATTATTTTCTCTCTTGTATTGCTTAGGGTACAGACTAAGCTGGTGTATCAAAAAGACTCCTAAGCACAACAAATCAACCATGATGGAAGTTTAATTCTCTGTAACACAGTAATTGGAGGCCCAGGACTTGATAGGGTGCCACTGCCACCCTCAATATGTGTCTTCCATGTCTGGATTCAAAGTGCATGTTCCAGCTCATGCCACGTCCAGTCAGTGAGAGGTGGGGAGAGTGACGCAGGAAGGGCAAGAAGAGTGCATGCCTATGATCTACCCTGGGCATACGATGGGTAATTTCCATTCACCTGTCATTAGGAGAACACTGTCACATAGTCACATGGCCACACTCAGATGCAAGAATGTCTAGCCAAATGCAAGTGTAGCTGGGCAGTCATGGACCCAGTGAAAACTTTCGAGTTTTATTCAGTAAAAACCCAGAGATGGATATTGATGGATAATTAGCAGTGTCTGTCACATTCCTCAAACTCATGCCTCCTCCTCAACCTACATACCCCAAATCTACTCAGCGGGAAAATGTGAACCCTTTCTTAGAAGGGTGCAGGGGAACTGAGCTGTAGATCTGGCCAGTCAGTAGAAAGCTATAGAAATCCTAAGAAAGAATTTGAAGTGTGATTGTGAAAAATTATTTGTGTGTCAGTCTATCAGTCACAGAACGGGGTGAGCAGCCAGGGCTGTCGCCAGCTGATATGTGAACATTCTCTAGGACTTCTCAGAGAAGCCATCACGCCACCTCTGCTCGAATCCCTATTCTAGGGTTTAGTCTGTGCTTCTAAGTATAAAAAGATTTACATTGTAAAAATAATTGTGAAAACAAAGGTAAGACAGTCCATTTTTACAAGCTTATCTGCCACTTCCATCATACTCCAGAAACAAGAGAGAGAACAAGAAAATGGAAATTGTTTACTCTCTTTTGTGTATCATAAGGATTGGAGCATAACATATAGAACATTGGTTTATACATAAAATTGTTGTATAAGGGTTCTGGGATGTAAAGGCTTTAAAATATCTGGAAGTTTGAGTGGAAAAAGCCTCTCATTTTTAATAAAACTGTCTTTAATTCTTTAGAAAACTCTTGTTTATTTAAAATTTACAATTTTAGGCCAGGTGCAGTGGCTCATACCTGTAATCCCAGCACTTTGGGAGGCCAAGGCAGGTGGATCACTTGAGATCAGGAGTTGGAGACCAGCCTGGTCAACATGGTGAAACCCCCTCTCTACTAAAAATACAAAAATTAGATGAGTGTGGTGGTAGGTGCGACCTGTAATCCCAGCTACTCCAGAGGCTGAGGCAGGAGAATTGCTTGAACTCAGGAGGCAGAAGCTACAGTAAGCGAGATTGCACCACAGTACTCCAGCCTGGGTGACAGAGCTAGACTCTGTTTCAAAAAATAAAATAAAATATAATAAAATAAAATTTACAATTTTAAAAGGACCTATGTGTTTCTCATAGTGTGATTTCTTATATCTCCCAGTTTCCCTGGTATTTCACCTGTGCAGCACATGTGATTTTCTATTTAAAGTATAGTGTAGTTTCCTTTAAATGTATATCTTATTTCTTTTATTTGACTACATCTCCTTGAGGAGGGTATCCACTTATGCTTCTTCTCTGTGCCCCTCAGCAACCAAACGCCCTCTCTTCAGTATGACAGGCACATAATAAATACTTTTTTGGGAAGGAGGATGAAGTAAACAGGCAGAGATTTAGGCTCAATTCAGGTTGCCACTCAGACATCACCGCCTCAGGGAAGCCTTCCTGCCCACCCTATCTAGAATAGTATGTGGGTTCCCTCAACCTACATTAATTTTCTTCATAGTACTTTCTTTTTTTTTAATTGAATAAAGATTGTATATATTTATCATTTATAATGTGTTGTTTTGAAAGATGTATACATTGTGGAATGGCTACATCGAGCTGTTTAACATATGGATTACCTTATATACTTATCTTTTTGTGGTAAGAACACTCAAAATCTATTCTCTTAGCAAATTTCAGGAATAAAATACATAGCTATTAACTATAGTCAGCACACTGTGCCATAGATCTCTTGAGCATACTTTCTTCTATTTAATTGAAATGTATTCTTTGACCACCGTTTCCATCCCACCCCACCCCCAAGCCCTTGGTGACTGCCCCTCTACCCTCTGCTTCTTCTTCATAGTACTTCCCACTGCTCAATGTGACTTCATCTATGGGTTTATTGTCAGTGTCTGTCTTCCTCCCTAGAGACTACAATCCATGAGGTCAAAAAGTTTTCTCCTTTATTCACTGCTGTACCCCAGCCTTTAGAACAGTGACTGGCTCATCCCATACTTACTGAAAAAAAGTGAATGAATGCTTTGAAATGAAACAAAGACATGTCATTTATATATTTATTTATATTATGTACTTTGTTATATATAAATACGTATTTATATAATATACCTATATACATTGTGTATGTGTGTGTGTGTATATATACATATATACACACACACACACAATCTTTGGGGGGGTGTGTGTGTAGACATTTCATATATATATATATGAAATGTCTATATGAATATGTATATGAATATATATATATGAAATGTCTACACACACACACACATACCCCAAAGATTGTTTAAAAAGACATTTATCAGTCACTGGGATGGGCTTGAGACACTGAAGAACCTTCTCAAATAGTTGAGCTACCTTCTAAAGAAGCAATTCTATTTGTTGAAGGGTTTAGTATTTGCTGATAGGATGAGTAATGCAAGTTCGAGGTTATGAGCTGGGTATAGCTGGCTTTTTCTGAATAGCAAGGAGGGGAGGTACTTGAAGCTTTGGAAAGTAATCTGAAAGGAAAAGGGACTAATGGGTGCTGGCTACTGTGTCAGAGAAAAGGAGAAAGAGAGAAGCCCTCTTATGATGTAACTGAGGAGGGATTTGAGGAAAATAAATGGCCTAATGTAGAGTTTAATAGAACACTGTGTGCAAACCTCTATAGTACCCCTATGAAGTCTTCCTGAATTTCAGAAAAAATTAAACCTACAAAAATCTCCCAATTAGAATTATTGCATTTTTCTTGGAAACTGGTAAGGGGGCTGAGTCCTACATCTGGTTATATGTGGAGCTGAGACAGTTAGTACTCCTGGCTAAGGGATGGGAAGCGGTCTGGATTACATGGAACATACCCTAAAGGAAGATAGCCAATCAGGTAAGTGTCCTGCTTTCCCTGTTATACTGGGAATTTCTAGAGTCAGAGCATGCCTCTCCAACTTTCTTTGAAGCCCCTTTCACCAAAGGGAGTAATACACAGTGTTCTGGAAATAATGATTACTTAGTGCATGCTAACTGTGTCAGTCAGCTACTGCTGCATAACAAACAACCACTAAATCTCAGGGGCATTCACAGTATGTATTCGTTTCTTACATATCTGTAGATTGTCTTGAAAGGCAATAATCTAGGCTGAGCTTGTATGGGTAGCTCTGCTTCCAGTTGTAGATTCAGTTGAGCTTAGCACTGTAGCAAGGGCTCTGGTCTGCTCCATGTGGATTTATTTTGGGGTTTGCTCTAAAGGGACAGCATCTGCTTGAAGGGAAGCTTTTAAAATTGTGATAACAGAGTCAAAAGAGAACAAACATAACATCAGATGCCTCTTTAAGAGAACAAGCAGAGCATAAGATGCCTCTCTAAGATTAGGCTGGAATCTGGGAACTGTAGATATTTTTGTCTACATTCTGTTGGCTAAAGTATCAAAAGTCAAGTCTGAAGTCTAGGGGTGGCCTCTGCCTTGTGTTGGAGGCATAGCAAAGGTTGTGAATATGGGAGGGGTAAAGAATTAGGACTGATAATTCAACCCATCACATTAACTGACCGACTGGCCAGTTGACTAAGATGATTCTGAGAAGCTGGGCCAGAGAATGAGTTCATTCCCACAGGTGTTAGTGTGACTGTGGTTTGAAGGCCTTTGAGAGTTTTTTTATTTTTCTTCTTTGTGAAAGTGGCCATTAAAGTTAAAAACCTCATTTTTGTAATAGAATGCACACAACAGTACACATATTGACTTACGTTTTTAGTCAATATCAAGATTTATTGTCCCCAGAGTTAAATAAATCGTGATATTGACCCCATCATAAGCCAATATCTGCCTAATGCATTTTTTTAAAGTATTTTGTATTCATTTATATTAATAGGACACAAGCAATCGCTCAGTGTTACTTTGTTTTCCTTTTTTGCTCTTTCTCCTTTGTTACTTTCTCATCAGTCATAGTACTTAGCCCAGGGTTAATGTAAAAGTTACTGAAATAGAGTACAGTGAGGGAAAGAGAGCCATAGTGGGCCCTTCCCCATTGTAGAGAGGGGGATTTGTGATGCCTTTCTGATTCCAGATGGTGCTAGTGAATTTTGTTTTCTTCAGAAGTTGTTTTTTCCCTGAGGTTCCTCTCCTCTGTAATGTTCCTGTATACAATTCCTTTGGGCCAGTAGGGAAATGGGAGGCAGTGGGGGTGGGCAAGGAAGGAAGGGACAGTAAGGCAGGGGAATCTTCAATTGTCCCAGAATTGTTTTTTCTGACTTTTTTTTTTTTTTTTTGCTGTTCTAGTCTTGATTTCTTCGTCTTTTTTTTCTTTCCATTTTGTAGCCGGCATTTACATTTTCTGGAGGACTGGGAGAAATATATTTCTTTAATACTGAATTTCATTTATCTCCATAAATTGGTTAGGGTGTATGATCTAAAGGACTCAGCTGTTTTTAAAATAGGTTTATTCCTTTTCTTGAAGATTATTTCCACACAGTATCGACGAGTTAGAAGGAGACTCATTTTGTAGGCCTTGGTGAGAGCTCCACATTTGCAGGGCATCATTTCAGATGTGGAGTTTTTGAACAAAGAAATTAAATTTATATGTATCACCTAAATTATTTCAAATTCATGGTTCAGCAAAGAGTTCAGACCCTAATCAAATATGTAGTTTGCATGGGAGCTACCCTCCTTCTCAATAATAATGTGGCAGTTCTATTTACAGTGTTGACTAGACCAGGGGGTGGGGTATGGGAGATGGCTTTTGTGAAAATTTACCTTGGTTGTTTGCAGTTGGGCCTGTGTTAAACATGCACTTTTACCACATTAAATTTTTTCCAGAAAGGTAGTTGAGAGAAGAGCTTTTCAAACAGTTCCGACTCCTTATAAACAACAGGACTTCCCCCCCAGTAATCTTTAAAAGGAAATAAACTCTACAATCTCCCTCTTGTCTTTCTTTTTATCTATCAAAGTGCCACCATTATGCAAGGCCCCCACAACTCCCCCCAACCCCAGGAACCTCCCCCAGCTCTCCTACTGGCCCCTCCTACTAGTTTGGGCCCCTATAGAACATATGGTCTGTATCATATCAGCCCCTAACTTGGGGTTGGCTTGATTTTCCTGTTGTTTTTGGTGTCAGCCTTATCTTTATAACACATTGTGAACTATAGGACACCAAGAACAGTTTTTCATTTCTTTGAAAATAGAATCTGGGCAATGATGATGATGATTGCCTCTACCATTTCTTACTGCTCACTAGGTACCAGGAATTGTTCTAAATCCCTTAAATAGATTAACTCATTGAATCCCTACAACAACCCTAGCAGTTATTATCCGGCCTTACATATGAAGAAACTAGGCACAGAGAAGTTAAGCAACTTGCCTAAGGTGAGAGGTACACCAGCATTCAAAAATGAGTTGTCAGGTTCTCAAGCTCATGCTCCTAACCACAATGCCTATCTTTTTGATGGTTATTGGAATAAGCCATGCATTTCTTGCTTGACCGTGGAGACTAAGATTGAGCCTGCATTTTTGGGCAATTTTGGGGGTGGGCTGGGTTGCAGAATAAAGGTCTTGACCTGAGGGTATTTAATGAAATTTCTTCTGGTGCCATCCTTACCAAGCTTAGGTATAATGCTCAGAAGTGACAGCTCAGGATTTTGTAAGTGGTAAAACTTGGGAGGGATAAACAGTTTTTAACTTCAGACAGCTGCTAGGGGATGACCCCTGTGCAGTAATGCTACATCCCCATTCCTCTTATGGAAATTCCTAGCTCACATGGCATAATGCTTTGCTAAAAATGAAAACACACCCTTTCTCAGCCTGATGCCTGCCTATGTGGTATTGGCTTTGTATTTGAGATGGTGGAGAATGTGCTCTAACCTGTGCCATTCTGAACCTTGTCTGAGCTGGGGGTGACCACTCTCCAGACGGAAGAACGGAGAACTCTGGGGACCACCACTCAGTGCCTGGAAGTTTTCAACCTATGTCACATTTTCACACAGATTTATGCCGCAAATGGTGCATTTCCCTTCTTTCTTTCACAAAATTAAGATAATACCCTTCGGTCATGCCATCATTTGGGTTGAACAAACACCTCCTATTTGGTTTTCTCATAGCTCAAAACCTGGAATGTATCAATTTTATTGGTTAGCCTGTGAGGATGGGGCATGGAGTGGGGAAGAGGAGAAAAGAGGTAGAAGTATCCACGGGCTACAGTGCCCTTAAACAAACTTTCCTGGCTTCAGGTTCTAGAAAGTGCTCCTCTCCCTTCCTTCCCTTTCTTCCCCTTTTGGAAAGCGCTCCTCTCTCCTTCCCTTCCCTCCTCCCCCCTCTACTCCCCTTCCCACCTCTCCCCTACTCTCTGCTCCAGTAGTCAGGGCAGTTGGGCTTCTGATGTCTGTAGATAAATCAGCTGGTTCATGTTCACATCTGGCAAGCAGATGTTTCCCTGTCTACGAGTTCTATAACCAGCAGGCTAGAAAGATTGACTTAGGGATACTCTCCACTCCCTCCACCCCAAATGGCAAATTATTTCTCATTTGAAACACACCAGATCAAGACTATCACCATTGTTTACTATGATACTAAGCTACAACTATTAAAGTGGGTGGTAGGGGGCATGGAAATGTGCTCTGTGGTTCAGCCATTGGTCTTTAGTTTAAATTTAGCATCTGAGTGAAATGAAACCTCTTGATTCAGGCATGTTTTGGTTTTCTTTAATTTTGTTTCTTGATTGGGATGTGAGAGTGTGAAGACCTTGGTAAGAAGAGGCTGGGCAAAGCACTCTCTCACTCCCTCTGGCAATGGTTTAAAATGGAGCAACTTCTCATCTCCTTGTTGGAATGGCTTCATCTGCTTTTAATCCACATTTAGTCTAAATTTCCTGGGTTTCAGTTGAGGCTCTTGAGCTGTTTTTCCCCCAACTCCTTTAGGAATGAAATTGTTTTCTTAAATCACTCATTTCTAATGATCTCTTTTCACCCCCTAAAAAATGATGTAAATTTTACTAATCCAGATACATAATGATTCTATAATTCAGTTTTTAAGGTTAACCTCAGGACCAAATTTAGTTCTCCTGGGATGCTGCTCTGCAGTTATTTAACCATCAAATGGCTTTAATGGTGACTTTTGAGAGAGGAGAAAGCAGGTTGCCTGAAAAGAGAGCAGAACAGCTGAAATTAGAGAGTGATGGCAGTGTCCTATAGCTCCCTGCCATTATGCTTAGCTGAGGCACATGGGCAGGTTTTGCTGTTTTATTTCATGAGTTTTGGGGAGGTGAAGGCAGCTGGGCACTCTGAGACATTTCAGAGGAAACCTGCAACAGAGATGAATGCAACAGAGTTGGCTGGATTGACTCTTGCTTGAAATATTGCTGTCTCCACCCCCCGCCGCCCCTATCAGAGGCTGTTGCTACACAAAACTATTGATAAATGTATTAAAGTTTACTGAGCTCTGCTGTGTGTGTTTATCATAAGCATTGTGCTGGGGCCAGTCAGAGACAGAATAAATATCAGATTGAACTGCATGGAATTGCTGCTATTAGACTGTTTTAATCTACAACAATGTCAGTTTCATATAATTCAGCCTAATATAAAAAAACTCTACTTATTCAATGAATATTTGTTAAACAAAATAGGGCATGCAAATTGCTTACTGTACTGCCTGGTACATAATTATGACTCAATAAATGGTAGCTATGTTCATCAGTGTGTACTTACCATGGGCAGTGAGTGTGGGTTGGGCAGAGTATGATGACAGTTCAGTCAGCTTTCATCAAGGCCTAAAGGTGAGCTTTCTATTTTAATTGGTAGGTCACGTGACTTAAGAACTCATTTTTATCCACTGCCCTGCCTGAGATTGTCCCATTACATGATGGAGGGAAGCAAGTCCTCAGGCTGGCTTGGTGGTGGGGATGGTGTCTCACTGCTCCACCACATTTCAGTGGAACAGCCAGTACTGTGTGTCAACATCTGGAATAAACTCCAATGTTTTCTCAGGTCTGCTTGCAATTCTGCCTTTTGAGGAAGATTAACCTTGTCCATAACTTGTGAAATCTTCATTTCACTCTGAGTTTTAATCTGTAAATGTTTTCATATAAACGGCATCATTGAGAATTATAAGCCAAATTTGATGGAGATGACAAATCGAAGTTTTGGATGATTATATCTGATATAACAGCTGGAAAAAGAAAGCTAGAAAGACGAGAGAGGCCAATAAAAAGCTTTCTTTGGCATGAAGTAGCATATTGTCGTAACGTTCCCTCCAAATTGAATTGCCTTAAAAAAAAAACTAGGAATATTTGAAGAAATAAAAATATTTTTTAAAAAGTTAAAATAAACCCTTTTTTTCTAAGATAATGTTTTCAGTACAGTCAGTTTTTAGCCTTCAGAATTTTTCAGAGAGTAGTTCATTCACTAAGGGAGCAAAAATACTCCATAGACTTTCTACTTTTTTCCTAGGCATTTTTCTGTTCAGAATCAAATTCAGAAGCAAAGGGATTTATGAACTACCTGATATAAGTGATAAATCATAAGCACTTTGAGTCAGTATCCTCCCTGTGTTTTTAAGTCCCCAGGATTTTCAAGTAAAAAGAGTAAGGAGTCCTCAAGGAATTCTGGGCTTGTGAGATGATTGTGGTTATAATGGCTGTGGTAAAAACACACTCATCCATTCTACCCATCAGTGTGGTCAAGGTTGGTTTCTCCAAGATAGTTACCTTTGAGCAGAACCGGACAAAGAGTGTTTGAACCTGAGAAAGAAATGAGCTGGGATATGTTTGAGAACAGAAAAAGGCCAGAATGGTTAGAACTTAGGGAGTAATTATGTTTGAGAAAAGAAAAAGGCCAGAGTGGTTAGAACTTAGGGAGTAAGGGGAAGGAGAGTGTTATGAGGTGATATGAGAAGGTAGACAGTGTAGAGACAGGTCTTGTAGCTCTTAGGAAAGGAAACAGTTTGGGCCTCATCTTGGCTCTTGCACCACTAATCCTGTGACCTTTTTATCTAAAGAAGTGGGGATATAATTATACCTACCTTGGAGAGCTGTTTTAGATTAAATAATTTGATATGTGCAAAGTGCTTAGACCTGTGCCTTCTACTTAGTTAAGTGCTCAATAAATTAGAGATATTATCATTATTAATAATATTATTAGAAAGCACAGGATGATCTTAGCAGGAGAGTAATAAAATACAATTTGTACTCTAGGGATAGGGGACACTGTAGGGATGGCGGGGTCGGCGGGTGGCAGGGAGACCAGTTAGGAGGCTGTTGCTAGAGTCCTGCTGAGAGATGATGACATGGACAGGGTAGGAATAGAAGGAAGGAGATGGCCAGGGTTAAGATATTTATAGGGGTGTACTCAACAGATCTTACTGATAGATTGGACAGTGGCTATAAGGGAGACAGAAGGCTCAACATAGTGCTTTGCTTTTAACTGGAGCAACTGGGTGAATACTGGTACAATTTACCCAGCCAGAGAACACTTCTGGCAAGAAGTGGTGAAATTACCTTATTTGATGCCAAAATAACTGACTAGTTTCCCCAAGTACAATTGGTTAAATGAAAAGCAAGTGAACAAATATGTCTGGAGCATCTGCTCTGTTTCTGATGCTGCTCTTGGTACCCTGAACTGGATGCTTCGTTTGTTCCTCACAAGAGCCTGTACATGAAGGTCCTATTTGTCCAGAGGATGAACGTGAGTAAGGGATGGAAATTGACTGGCTAGGTCACCTGGCAAATAAATGGCCAAACCAGGAAAAGAGCCCAGTGCCCACCCACCATGCCACAAGTCCTCTTAGATCAAGTCATTCAGAGGGTGAGTGAATGAATGGAAAGGGGGCAACAAATGTGCTTGTAGCAGAAAATAAATAAATAAATCATTGGCCTGGTTTCTCGCTTTTTAGGCACAGTTACAGCCTTGGTTACACTAGGGCATGATATCTAATAATATTGGATGCTTTTTTTTTTTTTTTGAGATGGGTCTCGCTCTGTTGCCCAGGCTAGAGTGCAGTGGCATAATCTCACTCACTGCAACCTCCACCTCCTGGGTTCAGGTGATTCTCCCGCCTCAGCCTCTTGAGTATCTGGGAGTACAGTTGCACGTTACTACCCCTGGCTAATTTTTGTACTTTTATTAGAGATGGAGTTTCACCACGTTGGCCAGGCTGGTCTCGAACTCCTTACCTCAGTTGATCTGCTCGCCTTGGCCTCCCAAAGTGCTGGGATTACAGATGTGAGGCACTGTGCCTGGCCAGGTGCTTTTTTTTTTCTTTGAGATGAAGTCTGGCTCTGTTGCCCAGGCAGGAGTGCAGTGGTAATTTCGGCTAACTGCAGCCTCCACTTCCCTGGTCCTAGCAATTCTCCTGCCTCAGCCTCCTGAGAAGCTGGGACTACAGGAATGTACCACCATGCCCAGCTCATTTTTGTATTTTTTGTAGAGACAGGTTTCACCATGTCGGCCAGGCTGGTCTCGAACTCCTGATTTCAAGTGATCCACCCCGGCCTCCTAAAGTGCTGGGATTACAGGCGTGAGTCACTGTGCCCAGTTGTTGGATGATTTTTGACTTGCCTGCAAGGCTTTCTGTTCAATATTTCATAGGATTGCATCTGTATCTTTGAGCATTTAAAAAAAATGATATAAAATTGCATGAACATTCAAATGCTTTCCAGAAGGTCAGACAGTTTCCTCTTTGAGGAAAGTTATAGGTATCTCTGGTTTGGGGATAACTTAAGGACAGACCTACATGGAGAGAGAAGGATGTCTATGATGACCTGTCATGAGAACCTCCTTTTTGGTTCTCATGGTTATGATGTATATGGTGAAACAGTTTGAAAATTAAAGGTGAATTAGTGTAATGTGATTTAGGGCCCACTCATACTGAATCCAAAGCATTGAGCTAGTGAAAAGTCCTGACATAAATAGTTTCTGCAAATGGATTTGAATTACAGACCTTGGAGATTCTAAGCCTGGTAGTGGTTCCTTGAATAACATCATTTTGTTCAACGTCATTTCCTTCTAACATTGATGAGAAAATAATTGACTCCTGGCTGAAGCCACTGTCTGTGTGGAGTTTGCACATTCCCCCGTCTGCGTGGGTTTTCTCTGGGAACTCCGGTTTCCTTCCACATCCCAGAACTGTGCCCCTTTAGGTGAATCTGTGTGTCTACATGATCCCAGTGTAAGTGAGTCTGAGTGTGTGTGAGTGCACCCTGCAATGGCATGGCATCTTGTACAGGACTGGTTTCTGGCACCCTGAGCTGCTGAGACAGGCTTCATCTACCCCTAACCCTGAACTGGAAAAATTGTACTTGTTTTTATTAATGATGTTTCTTAATGTATATATAACTCATATTTATTTCAGTGTTTACTACTAGAAGTGTTTTGGTCTTTATTTAGAAGTTTGGTGATATTTTTATGACCAGAAAAATGCCGCAGGAGCTTAACTCTTGTTAAGCTCAATCAGTGAGTCTATTATAAAACTGGTTTCATTACATCTTGTTTTCCTTACAATTACAGTTTCCAAGAACCTATTAAATATGGACTTACTGTATCTGTCAGTCTAGTCTCTGGTCCTCTGTAGTCTAGGACTTCGCAAAATCACTTTCCCTGAGTCGTGTTTTAATGTTAAGCTCTTAGTATTTAGAAATGGTATATAATCTGAACTGCTTATGTGATATTTGTAACACAACTCAAATTAGCCTGAGCACAAAAGTGACTGAATTAGGTCAGGTAACTGGAAGTTCAGGGATAACTCTTTCAGGTATGGCTGTACCTAGTACCTAGATGCTTTGCAACACATCAGAAATCTGATTTTTTCCATCTTTCTTCCTCCTGGTTGACTTCAATCTTAGGAATACCCCCACTCCAGCTCACCAGTACAGCAGCAAAGTGACTGCCAGGAACCCATGCTTTCATTCTGTTAATTTTATAACCCCAGTGATAAAAGAAGGCCTCTTTTAAAATAATTTCTCAATAGGTCATATCAGCCTAGATGGAGCACCTTTATCTAACTTGTCCTTTCAGAGAGGTGCTTTTTTGTAATTCTTAGGAAGGTACCTCTGGCCCTGATGAGATTGAAAAAGGGTAAAAATGGAAGCAGTCAGGTCATTTAGGAGGCCTTGCAGTCACCAGGTGAGAGAGGATGGTGGTACTTGGATTAATGAGTAGTGAAGATGGAGAGAAGTGGGTAAACTTAGGCTATGTCTTCAACTGAATTAAGGACATTTATTCAACTGACACAATAAGTGCCTACTCTGAGCCAGTCCCATGTGCTAAGGCAAGAGATACAATGGTGGATAATACACGTCCCCACTCTAGAATTGTTCATGGTCTGTGGGTTAGGTGGATGTGTGAATAGGAAAGTTCCACACCACAGAGTAAGTGCTTTAATAACAATGTGAACAAAGTGCTATGAGAGTCCGGAGGAGAGAGCAAGTAAGTCTAGTCTAAAGAAGAGACAGGAGTCTTAAGGCAGGTAGCAGTGTTTGGGTTGGGCCTTGAAATACAAGTAGGAATATTCCAGGTGAAGAAAAATGCAAAGGGAACTTCAATGGAAACAGCATGTGCAAGAGTATGAAGACATGAAATGTGGTGAGGCAGGTGGGGTAGATGAGATTAGATGAAGGACTCTGAATGCCTCTTTAGGGAGTAGGTTTCAATGTAGGAATTCAGAATCTGAGCTGTGGTGTATTAATCCATAGGTACAGATACGTCAACTAGGTTTAAGTGTTTCTTGCTATGTTTGAATTTCCAATGTTAGTGTACATAAGAATTCCTGTACTATGTTTACTGCATAGTATCTTTTGTTTTTTTTCTCATGGTAAATTTTGCGTGTGATTTTTTTTCACATCTTGATATTAAACTGTAAACTCTCTTGACTTAAGATGCAACTCTGTTGTACTGAGTGGACACTAATGACTTAGTGCTGGATGTTGCCTACTACATTCTTCAAGCGCTCTAGAAAATTCAGGGTGCCAGTTAGAATTCTTTTACTTGCAAGAAAAATAAAACTCAGCTCAAATGGGCCTAAACAATACAGAGATTAATTGCTGCACATATGTAGAAGTACAGCTTCATTATATGGCCCAGGCTGGGCTCTGACTCTCTTTACCTAAGGTTTCCTCCACTCTCTCTTTTTTTGTGTGTGAGGATTTGACATCATTCTTAGTTCATTCTCAGGATGGTTCCCATCTTGACAGCAAAAGAGTAGACAGCCATGATTGGAGCCACCTGCTTCCTTGTCTAAATCTAGGAAAGAGGGAAAGTCTCCTCTTAGGAGAATCAAACAGGATTCCTGAACTTCACCCTGATTAATCTCTGAGCCAGGCTGGCTGGTTTAGCTTTGGGTTGGCTGAATGTCAAGAGAAATAAGATTACCATGCCAGCCTGAAACAGATTTCTGGAGCTGGAGGTCTGGTCGGTCCACCCAGCCCTCATGGGGCGTGTGGAACAGATGTTATGGAGGTGATCACAGGGTCCCTCATGGTCATATGAAAAAATAAAACCCAAAACAACAAAATACCAAAGCCTTGAATTATTTAGGTAATTGGAGAAAATGTCATGGCCTGTATTATGCAATTAAAATTTTAGTAAACAGTTGTGTATGTAGATGGTGTTGGGAGAAATGTGCATTAAACATTTTTTGTCTGAATTAAATAGGGGTTGAAATGAAGATCACTTTTAAGGTAGTTATGAGGAAAAGGTTTCCTAAATTAATAAATAAGAATACAGAAAGGGTTGAGTTTACGAGAGCAAATTCTTTGCAAACAGCCTTAAAAGATGCATTTATACGTAAGTATCATGTGTTGTATACAAAGTGCCATTAACTGTGCATTATGGCACCAGTGTCTTCTACTTGACAACATGTTGTTAACCTAGTTCCAAATACAGTCTTACCAGAAAAATATTAAAAACTGAATTTTACTTCAAATGCTGTGTTAAGGTAGAATGTTTGTCCATTCAGAGGTCCTCTCTTCAGTAGCTGAAATCAGTAAACTTTCTATGGAAACCTTGGCAGAGGGCTATGCTATTTCCACTCACCAGATGGTGAGGAATGACAGTAGTGATATTGGAATCATCCACTCTTGGGTTCAGTTTCCTGCTCTGCTTCTTGTTAGCTGTGTGACTCTAGGCAATTTATTTGGCCTTGCTGCAGTTCAGCTTCCTCATTTGGAAGGTGATGATAATGATTACCTACAATAGCTGTGGTTGTGAGGGTGAGATGTGGCAGTGCTTGTAAAATGCTAGCACAAAAGGGTGCTTAACAAAAGTTAGCAAATATTAATATCAAAAATCATTTATGAGAGTCTTCAGCCCAGATTCTCTTCTCTTGATTGTTCCAGGCACAATTTATCCATTCTGCCATGAGCAATGAAATGAACAAAGAGCTCACTCCTGATTTGCCAATTCTAGAGCTGAATTTTTGGTCAAACAATGGGTGTTAGATAAAATGGTATTGTGCGTGGGCAGGTGATGGTGGAGTTCCCACCTGTGGATTCAGGTCTCATGCTTTCTCATCTCTAGCAATGGCAATGGAGAATGAGGAGAGCAAACAGATGCACATGTTTAGTCATCTCTCGTTGTCCCTCAAATGTCATTTTTCTTTGTTTCTTTGGTTGTTGAAAGGACACCTGAGACCTTTTGGGATTGTTTTATGTCTGATGCCCAGATGCTCAGATTCTAGGTTTCCTATTTGATGGTAGGGGGCAGAGTTCCCCATATCTACCCCTCCACACCAAAGCCTTCCTTAGCCAAAAGTGGTGGGTGGTCTTACCATTCTCTCGGTGTTTTGGGAACCGGCCCGCCTAGGCACATGGAGAGAGTCAGAGACACTGTTAAACTCCCCCCTTCCCTGGGTATATGTGCTTAAGCCGTTGCCAGAAACTTAATGTTGTTTTAACACATTTTTGTGCGTATGTGAGAATCCATTTTCCAGGACTGCTGATGGAGGGCATGTACCCCTGTCTTTATGACTGAGAGCCAGCTGAAGACTCTAATACAAGCTTTATTCTGGAATATGCAGTGGTGGTTTCTTTTCTCTCATTCTCTTTCACTTAGGCATCAGTTCTTTTATCTTTTGCCTGAGAAAAGAAAACTAATATACTCTAACTAGGATGTTTTTAAAAACTAGGAACACTTCAAAACAAGTTTAAATATAAATGAAATCCGTTTCCAAATGTCTTGTTAAAAAAATGCAGATGTTTTATATTTATTATATCATTTTTGTTTTATCACCTTACAAAATTTTACAGCATGGAATTTTATTTAATGCAGTGGCATTTTGAACAGCAATATTAGACAGATGTATTTGCTTCATATTTGGGGACTTTTTTTTCTCTTTGGCAGGATATTAAAACTGAAACTAATGTAACCCGGTGTTTTGGGAAATGTGGACGAGGCATTTTGCTTATTGGTAATTGAAAACAACAACCATCTCCTCTCCAAATGTACCCCTCAAAAAATAAGCTTTATTGCTTGGATAAGTGATTAAATGTTTTCAGAATGCCAGAAGTTCAAATGAAGCCACTTTGAGGAAGACTTGGCTCCTCAAATGCAGGGACTGTGTCTTTTGACTTTTGCTGAATGGTGCCAGGCAGGGCCTAATCAATCATCTTGTTGATTTGTTGCTTTTGTTGGTTTAGGATTTTGTAAGGACTTATGGCACAGATACAGATCCCAGTACAGCTGGAAATGGAATTATTTTCAGGCATAGTATAAATGAGCCAAATCTCATTTTTTCCTTTTAATTTGTACCCCTTAGCTCCACCCCCACCTCCTTTTAATTTGCTTTTTCAAGATGATCCATTAGTACCCTTAATGAGGGAATGGGCTGAATATTCACAACTGAAAATATGCCTGCCAGCTTTTTTTTTTTTTTTTTCCCACAAAATTTTCCTTCTACAGGCACAGACAGGTTTCTAGCTCTTTCCTAACCAAGCCACAGACTCTCTGTTGGTTTGCCCACCCTCTAGGTCACAACAAAATCCCCTATTAATTAAACTAAAATTATGTCTGAAATCACTCAGTGAAAGAAACCCACTGTGGCATTCTTTTTCTAAAGATGTTTGCAATAATTAATGAAACATTTGGTGACTGGTGACATTTTTGATAACTCTTAAAGTGCCAGAACATGTTGACATATAAATAATCTCCATGGACTCTAGACCAAGAATTCAGATGATTAAACAAGGGCTGAATAACAATTTTTGTTTTGTTTCTAGAGATCTTGTTGCTTTTGGGGGAGATGGAGAGGATAGGGTGGTGGAAGCTGTCCTTTGAAGAGAAATACACTTTTTCATCTTCATAGTATAGTCTTTCTCCTATCTAACGTATCTCTAGTCCATCCAAAGTTATAAACTTAATTACTAATAGGTTTGCCCAGTGGGTCTCAGCTTGGTGGGAGGTTGTGTGGTATAGAGTTATTGCAAGGGTTTGTGAATCTACAAGGGCCCCAGGCATTGCAGAGATACAAAAAATAAATATACTTCCCATACATTCTTTCATTCAATAAATATATCTTGAGGCTCAGCCTACTGTGTGCCAAGCTCTGTCCTTGGCACTGTGGATTTGATAGGGGAATAAAACATACTAAGTCCCTGTCCTTTGTGGAGCAAAAAAAGCTATTATAGGGACAAACAATAGAAACAAAAATACAGAATATAATGTCAGGCAGTGCTGAGTGCCACAAAGAACCACAGCCAGGAGAAGGGATAGAGAGGCTGCAGGATTGGAGAAGGGTCAAGGAAGACCTTCCTCAGAGGTGACATTCAAGCAGAGACCCAAGTGAAATGAGGAAGACAATTTTGCCAACAGTGAGGGAAGAACATTTCTAGCAGAGGGATTGGCCACAACAGAGGCCAAAAGTGGGCCAGTCAAGCGTTGGGTGCATTTAGGAATATGAGGGCTGTGTGCCTGGCTGCCACAGGGGAAGGTAAAGAAGATGACAGGTATTCAAATTTGGCGCCATGAGGTAGAGCATGGCCGCTGAAAGTCCCTTCCTGAATCTCCTCCTTAGCATCTATCTGGAGGAGGCAGGGCCGCCTTGTTCATCTTACGGAGGGGAGACTGCAGCAAGCCACTCTAAGCAACTGAGTTACAGATGTAGCCTAGGTCACACAGCTGAGCCTGGAGCCCAAAGCCCTGGCTTCCACAAGGTGCTTCTTTTCAAAATGGATTTCTACTTCCTGTTAAGGAGTCAGTCAAAGGCAGAATGTGATAAAAATGCTCCACTCCTTCTTGAGTACTGGCTGGACTTAGTGTCTTGCTGTGAAAGAATAGAGGGAAAAATCATAAATTTGCATAGGAGGAAAGTGGTAGACACTGCCTTAACCAAGTGATGGGGGGAACATCTTCAGTGATGCTGTGTGGATCTCTATCATGTGCCCCCTGAGACGATGGGAGGAGAGGGCACACACCTCTGTGATATTCTTCCCCCAAACCCCAGTCTAATCACAAGAAAAACCTAAAGTGAGGGCCATTCTGCAAAACACCTGACCAGTACTCAAAAGTAACAAGATCATGGAAAGCCAGGAAACTTAGGTAACTTAGACAAGAGGAGACGAAGGAGACAACTACGTGCACTCAATTATCCTGGATTGGATCTTGGAACAGAAAAAGGACATTAGGCTGAAAGCGGTGGCTCATGCCTGTAATCCTAGCACTTTGGGAGGCCAAGGAGGGTTGATCACTTGAGTCCAGGCATTTGAAACCAGCCTGGGCAAGGTGGTGAAATCCTGTCTCTACAACATATACAAAAAAGCATTAGCTGGGTGTGGTGGTGCATGCTTGTAGTCCCAACTATTGTGGAGGCTGAGGATTACCTTAGCCCGAGAGGCAGACGTTGCAGTGAGCCAAAATTGTGCCAGTGCTCTCCAGTCTGCGTGACAGAGTGAGACCCTGTCTCAAAAACAAAACAAAACAAACAAAAAGAAAAAGAAAAAGGACATTCATTAAGAACTAGTGAAATCCAAATAAGCAATAGTAAAAGAAAAAGCATATTTATGTAACACATTTTTATTTTTGAGATAGGGTCTCACACTGTCACCCAGGCTGAAGTGCAATGACATGATCTTGGCTTACTGCAGCCTTGACCTCCTGGGCTTAAGCAATCCTCCCCTGTCAACCTCCCAAGTAGCTAAAACTGCAGGCACACACCTATATATTCGGCTATTTTTTATTTTTTGTAGAGGTGAAGACTCACTATGTTGCCTAGGCTGGTCTAAACTCCTGAGCTCAAATGAACCACCCACCTCAGCCTCCTAAAGTGTTGAGATTACAGGCATGGGCCACCATACTTAGCCCAAAGTAATGAATCATGTTATTTAATAAATGTGTCTTCTGTTCAAAAATCTCTACCAGCCGTGGTGCTTTGGAGGTGACCTTAGAACCACAGATAAACTTGTGGTGTCCCTGTAGACTGCCGTGGGCTCCAATCAATCTCTATTGCCATGGTCTGATCCCCAAGAGAGGGATCAGAGGTGGGTGAGGTGCTGGGCACCTTGCAGGTGCTTTCAAAAGCTCTGATGGATTGATTTTGATGTCTGTCATGTGGCATACCACAGGACTTCTCCTCACTCCGCCTGCCCCCGCCCCCCGCCCTGCAGCAGTCTTCTGCTTCCAGAACCATTGGAGAGTACAGGTAAAAAGGGTTTCATTCATGTACAAGGACTGAGGGAATTAAATATCCTTAAGACTTTTTAGCAGAAACGTTTGACAGAAGCAACTCTAAATTACCCCATCTATCCTGCTAGTCTGCTCTGCCTCACACAGTGACCCATGTTTCCAAGGGAGGCTGATGGAGATGTGAGGAGGCAGGAGGCACTGCCAGAAGAGGGACCTCCCCAGCCTGGACCCCAGAAACCAGGTTTTAGAAACAGATTTTTCCCACCCCGCTTCGCCATAAAGGCTGGTGCTTGTTGTAGAAATTTGGAAACCACAGTGAGTAGTAGAAAGCAGGCTTTTTTGGGAACAAAAGAGTTTTTTTTTTTTTTTTTTCTTTTTGAGACAGGGTCTTGCTCTGTCACCCAGGCTGGAGCACAGTGGTGCGATTATAGCTCACTGCAGCCTCAAACTCCTGGGCTCAAGTGATCCTCCTGCCTCTGTTTCCCAAGTAGCTAGGACTATGGATGTAAACCATCATGTCCTGCTAATTTTTAGGGTTTTTTAGAGACAGGGTCTTGCTATGTTGCCCAGGCTGGTCTTGAACTCCTGGGCCCAAGCAATCCTCCTGCTTTGGCCTCCCTAAATGTTGAGATTATAGGCTTGAGCCATTGTGCCAAGTCAGAGTCATTGTTATTATTTTTTTAAACCATCGGTGTCTTGTGTGCGATTCTGCACAAGCATCTTGCTCTTCAAAGGGACTGAAGGCAGTTAGCTGATGGAGAGATGGCTTTTGCCCAAGAGGAATCTCAGGGACCATTCCCCATCATTGTCCTCCCATCCATCTTCATTTCCTGAAAGAAAGGATCTAAGAGGGCCATTCAGCAGGTAGAGGCTACCCCAGGTGACCAGAAACTTGGCATGCAGTTTCTGTGTGTGCTGCTCTGCAAGCCCTAGTTGTCAGCTTTTTAAGGAGGTCTTTGGAAGACATAAAACTGTTTCTTTTCCTGATGGCCCCTGAAGCTAGAGTGTTGTGGAGACACATTGTCCTACTGGTCAACCTCACTATCTCTACTCCATTGGGGTGGGAAGTTCCAAACAGCAGTGATGGAAGGATAGTGAGCACATCTTGCCTGAACATGCGGCCTGGGACATCAGGAATGACGCCCAGAGGCAGTCTCAGATCTGCCTCCAGTGCGATCTGCCTCCAGTGTAATCTGCCCTTCTCCTTCTTCTGGCTTTCCCACCTAGAGCAGTGAGCTGACTATATTCATTCTCTGCTCATTCTCCCACCCTCCCTCCTTCTAGAAGCAGCAGTAGGGCTTTGGACCCAAAGACTTGAGATCTAATCCTGGCTTTTCTACTTTCCTACTGGGTGACTGAAGAAATTACTTAATCTCTTTGACCTTTATCTGCAAAATGAGGATGAAAAAACCTATTTCATAACTTCTGTGAAGTTTTCAATGGTATAAGCCAGGTTTCTCAGTGCTATTTACATTTTTGGTCAAATAATTCTTTGTTGTGTAGGGGACTGTCCTGTGCAGCATGGGATATTCAGCAGCATCCCTGACCTCTTCCCATTAGATGCCAGCAGTAACCCTATCCTCATTTATGACAACCACAAACGGATCCAGGCATTGCCAAATGTCCTGGGGGAGCAAGAGGGGTCAAATTGTCCCACAGTGAGAAATACTGGCCTAAAAAATGGAATGCAGATTGCATGGCTTGTAGCACTTAGAGGTTGGTTGAGGCTAACTGCTTACCTTCTCCTAGATGCTATGGGGCTTGGCAAGGAGGTGCATAGCAGAGTTTCTGCTTTCTTGACATTTTAGAGTCAAAGTGGAAAAAGGGACAAAGTCAGATGAAAAGATACATAATGCAGATTACGGTTAGGATACTGGTTCCTTGAAACCATGGCACTGAATGCCAAGATTGTTGGGTTACTGGTAGGAGGAGAGTTTAGAAATAACCCAACAATGGGAGAGAGACTTCAAGAAAACTGGAAGTAAAGACCAGGGGCAAAATAGAAGCACAGGAAGAGTGATTCTGTTATGGTAATAACTTGGCTGTTCATGAATCTCGAACACACCTGGCTCCTGATTTCAGGGACAGGCTCAGCCATGAATTCAAGGGCAGGCCTAGATTCAGCAACTTCTAACCAGATATTCTATGCTCATGAAAAAAGGATCACTTTCATTAGATAAAAATATCTTTTGATAAAAGAGTAAAACATTAAAAAATAATGTTGTATTTGCGTATCATGGGTTCCCCGCCTGCAGTTTTGACAATGAAGAGTTATTCTTATCGCATCTTTCCCAACTCTTTTCCTCTTTATAGCCAATAGGGAATCATACTAATGTTTACCTGTAGTGACTAGTGTGGTTTTCCTGTAAAAGTATTTCCATGGATACCAAGGTAGAATTAGAAATAATGCAGTGGAAATAAAGTATATAACTGTGGACTTTAGAACTGGTGTGGCCTTAGCAATCATCTTTAACTCCCTCGTTTTAATGATGAAGAAACCGAGCTTTAAGAGGTGTTGTAACTTGGCCAAGGTCACTCGGCTCAGTAGAGTCAGAATCTTCAGTGACTTGGCCTATTTCTCGTGCCTTAAATCTTTCTTTTCTGATCTGCTTTCAGTATTTTAAGGAAGAGCTTTAGGCCCTTGATTTTTTATTTTTATTTTTTGTATTTTTTTTTAAATCCCTGAAGCAAAACCCCATGAAATACTAAATAAACTCTGTTCTTATTCAGTAACTCGTCATCTCCCCTTCCCCAGTCCCCACTTTCTGTCTCCGTGAATCTGATTGTCCTTGGTACCTCCCGTAAGTGGAATCTTAATACTTGTCCTTTTCAGTGTTTGATTTATCTAAGTTCTTTGGTGTGTTGGTTCTGACTTTTAAGATTCCATTCTAAACCTCATGGTCGTAAAGGAGTCTTTGGGTATTTCCAACTGACTGCTGATAATTTTTTCTTCTTTGTTACTCTTGTCTCTCTCATGGGATCCTTTTGCAGGATGAAAAACAGGGAAGTTGCTGTCTCTGAATGGGAGGGCAATGGACCCTTCCTCTGCTTTCCGGATCCCTGAGAGAACCAATGGGATGGCTGTGCTCACCTAGGTGCTGTAGAATGAACCAATCTCCTTTAGGTTTTCCAGTAACCAACACAGTCTAAGTAAATCCCTTCCTGCCGGAAGAAAATAAGAGTTAAGTTGAATGATGAGTTTAGATACTGCTTAGTGTTCTTAATTTTTTTAAAACTGTGGTTTTCTATCATTTCATGTACACTCTCAGAGGTCATTCTATGGTGGAAGTGTCTTAAATATTAAAAGCAAATAAGTAAATAAAGGGTTATCTTTTGAGCACCTGGCAGCTTTGTTGGATTTGAGGAATCTAAGTAGTTAAAATTTCTAGTTTTCCTAGATCCTGTAAATGCAAATGTCAAACAGCTGCCAAAGTCATCAAGATAACTAAGGATTTAACCAGTTAGATTTGTCACATTCATTCAGGGTTAGCCTGAATCTAACTTTGTACATTCTGACAGATTAATCTTTACTCTCAGAGACCTGAATGGCAAGCATTTCCTTCCTCCGGCCTTTCCAGGATCTCTCTAGGCAGGTTTTGCATGGGCCGCCTTCACTAAACCATGGGGGAAGGCAGTTCTTGTGCTGGCGCTCATGGGTGACCTTGTGCCTTGTGGAATGTGGATGCCCTGGCCCCAGATAGCAGTGTTTGCAAGTCAGTGGTGGTCATCCTGTGGGAACATTTGGCTACATGCAGTATACTCTGTATCTTGGAAATGGTCCACTACTTTGCTAGCTGGAAAAGCCACCAGCACATTGTTTCAGCCAAGGCTGTGCCTGGTCATCCATGGGCCATAAATGCTCCAAACCCTCACATCTCAAAGTGGAGTTTCAAGATTTCCACTGCTCTCTGGGTGATCCATATGAAGGCTTTGCCATGTTCAAGATGCAGGTCTTGTAGCTGGCCATTTGTGGTTTCAAATACCATGCAATAACCTCAAGACTCAACATCAGTGGGTCTCAGCCCTGATAGCACACTGGAATCATGGAAAGAGCTTTAAAAATTACCACCTGGGAGATTCTGAGCTAATTGGTCCAGGGCTGGGGAATCTGGGGTAGCTGATTTTAATATGTAGCCACATTTGAAAACCACTGTTTGAAATCCTTGAAACCTATTTTCAGAGTAAGGCATGCCTGCTTCTTGTCTGTGCTGGTGATTACAATGAAGACAATGATGATGTTGATCAGAGCTAACATTTACTGAAACTTACTATGTGCCAGATCCTGTTATGAGCACTTTTGCATGCCTCATCTCAGATTACCTTTGCCACAATATTATAAAGTGAATGCTATTGTTGGCCTTATTCCAGGCATGTGGAAACTGAGGCACAGAGGAGGTAAGTCACTGTCCTAAGGTCACCCTGCTAGTATGTGGCCGAGCCCAGGAAGATCTCATGCTTCTGTACCCGTGAAATAGCCACTGTACCCATGAAGGATGATTAGGCTGTTATCTGGGTGCCTCTCTCTGAAAACCCTCCAAGGGGCAGGAGCTCCCAGTCTCCTTGGATACGGCATTGTGCTATTGTCTCTTTTCCATTGTGGAACTGGATGTGGACATTGCCAGACACAGAGAATGGGCACATCAGAATGCAGGACATGGCTCCAGACTAAGGTCTAGAGCTTTACCAGGGGCCTCTACTGTGTCAGTGTTGGTAGCCCCAGCCAGATGGAAATACCTGCAGTGACTTCTGAACTTAAATGAAGTGCTGTTAGGAGGAAACATTAAAGAGTGATTGAAGGCAAGGACAATAATGCTGAGGTCTTTTCCTGGCATTGCATTAATAGGAAAATGTGGAAACTCAGCCGCTTTCCTTTAACTCTTCCTTGGCTCTCCTGTGGCTGCTTCTAAGGGTATCAGGCTGGGCTTTGCGAACCCGTTCTCTTTGGGGATCACTGCACATCTCATGTTGTTTTGCAAGCCGTTGGGCTGTCCAAAATGCCAAGCATTTTTCCTATGGAAATGTGCTCGTGTGGTTCTGATTAATGCCCTCTCTTCTGCTTAATGCCTTCCTGGGCTGCTTTTCATTTCCTGCTGCTTCCTACAGCTCTGGTCCTTGGTCCAGTTCTACCTCCTCTTGTCCACCTAGTGTTATTCTCTAGTTGGAGCCCCATTTTCCTGCTCTGTCCCATGATGCTCCTGGTCCCACTGACTCTTACTTACACATTTCTCCTCCATGCCCACTTTGCCTGTGAAATCTATGTGAAATACAATACAACTTGCCACTACTTTCCTCCAAACCTTAGTCATGCCAGGAGGAACAAAGAAATCACTAATGGTACAGTCAGTTCTTTACCATCCCCACGCTAATTCTCATCTGATGGTTTTGAGGAGGATTTTCATTGATTAATTTATTCAGTCATTTGCTTATCTGTTTAGGGACCTCAGTTGGGTGGGGAGAATGTATTCTTCTTTATGCTGCCTCAAGGATCGCGACACCCCATGCTAAATCCTAATCAGTGTGAAGTCAGTGATCTTTAAGTAGAGAATCTTTACATTCATGCCATAGAAATTAGATGCTATGGTCTTTAAAAACTTGGGGTTCTCTTATATCAGAGCCAACCCTTCCTCTTGTGGCTTATGGATTTTTCCATGTCATTCTTTTCTTCTATCAGTTTCAGTTATCAAACTGCTTGATGTCCGTAAGGCAGATGATTGGGGAAAGTGCAGCCCTGATTAATCAAATCAGCTGTTTGGCAACTCTTGCTGTGAGAGGTGAAGTCAGGCAGGAAGTTCAGCTCTAGGCACACTTGGGTTTGGAGGTCAAATGGGGGTGTCATTTATCTATGCCAACCCCACTGCCCTCTGCCCTCCTGCCAGTGCTCTTTGCCCTCACCCAGTAACCTAATTTGCATTTGAAAAAGAGCAGTGGTTGCAATAGCACCTTGAGTTCCAGCCTTCAGTCAGCCTGGAGAATGCATCAGGAATTTGGGTGGGCATCTGCTGGGATTCAGCAGTATGCAGAAGACAGCAGGAGGTCAGTTCTCCTTCCCCAGCCACCCAAGGTATTTCTCAGGGGGTCAGAAGCAAGAATGTCGGTGAGAAGGGAAGGCAAGGAAAGGGTGAAAGGAAACAGGCTAGAAGAAAGCAGGCTTTCACAAAGGAAAGTTGCTGATTCTGTCTGTGATCAATCACGCTTAACAAAGAGGCTAGTGGCACAGCCTTGTTCCCCCCCAGAACATCGCCATTCTACCATCCAAAGCCTATCAGAAGACGTTGACATTAATTTCAATGAATGTCCCTGTTCTTGTTGGCAGCTTTTCCCAACATGGATGGCGTTGATGAGCTGATGGCAGTGATTTTTTTTTTTTTATTTCCTTGATGTGGTCTTCGGTGGTAGGAGCCACCTTTACAAGAGGCCACCCATTTTCCTAGATGCGTCCCCAAAAATGTCAGCCTCAACTATAAAGCTGAAAAAGACATTTCACATACATAAAATATGTAATTAAAATGATGAATTATTGTAAGATAGAATATTAGCCTTGTGACATTTTAATCTGAACGCAAGAGCGAGGGAGAAAGAGAGCACAATCTGAAGCGCTCAATTAAATTTAGAATCTCCCCCCTCCATTGTTATGAATAAATAGAAAAGATTCTGTAGCAGCCGGTGGAATTTATTAATTGCAACTAGTGTAGAAGGTGCATGCACCATATCATGAAATGGAATATCATTGTTAGTGACTATATTTCTTGGTAATTAAGGCCCAGACTAATGATGCAAGTTTTCTCCAGCATGATTTTCATCTGATTATGAGGCTGCTTCATTAAGAGCACTCAGCCTAACGAGCTGTAGCTGTAATAAAGTAATTTTCTGTCTTGTGCTCTGATTGATAAAGAGTTTCTATAGCTAAAAGGAATTGAAAATATAATTATAATTAGAAATGGTTGAATAAAGTTATTACAGGATTGCTGAAGGGTAGTGCAATTGACACCATAATGTTTTTTTGGAAGTGCGCATCTTAAAATTAGACTTTATAAAGCAACAAAACTCCTTTGCTAATAACTGGGCCGAATGTTGCTGCTTCCATAAAATGAACATTTAGATTAAAGGAAAATGAGACTTTCCCACATTGTTCTCGACAAGAAAAACATATGCAAGAAGAATGCCATCGCCTTTCTTCCCAGCATTCTTCCCTCGTGAAGTAAAGCTTATGAACATACTTTTTACTCCATTTATAATAATTTTCCTTCTGCCATATGTTGGAAAAAGATCTTTTTGATTAAACTGATGTCTTTTTAAGCATACAGTATAATTTTGGAGTTTCTCCTTGCCAATGTGCAAAGAGTTATGCTGTCTTTTTATATATTTATATTTATGAAGCAGTTGGATTTCATATAATTTTTCAAATTGTGTGGAGGGTTTTTTTTTTTTCCCCTGTCTTTGCCATTCATTGGTTGAAATCCAAACATAACTGGGGAGGATACAAGATTCTGACCCCCTCCCTTGGGAAATGCTAATCAACTTTTTATCTTAGAAACCTTATTTCTTTTTATGATGTTCACATTTATAAACCATGAAAACTCCGTTAGAGCAGTCCTTGGTGTGTCTGTCATTGGATATGTCTGCAATATTGACATATAAATCTATGGCAGTGGTTTTATTTAGAATTAGCTGATATACTTTGTGCTTCAAATTAGTTTCACATATTTAGTCTCTTTTGCCTTATTTTAGCTCCCTGCACTGCATGAAAAACATGCATATACTTTAAAGCTAAATGGTTATGTAAATCTATTTTATGCAAACTTACCCAGACATTATTAGGTCTGGACTGAACTGAGGAGTGGATATTCCTAGATCCACACTTCTGACAAATTATTTCAAAGCTCCGTTTTTACACTGATTCTGATAATTGGAAAGACTTTTAGAATTTTTGAGAATCATTTCCAACATATTATAGGGTAATAAAAGCATGTTATTGGAATACCATTAGTAAGATTAGAAAGGAAAAAAAGCAGAATTTTATTGGTTGTTCATTGAAAATGTTAGCTGTGATTAGTTACATAATCCTACATTAACCTGTAAATTAAAATTCCTTGGTGCAATTTGATGGCTGATTTAATTTTGTCTTTCTTTGTTTGCCGCAGGCTAATTCCATTATGAATTCTTTATACAGCCTTTTCCCTCAATGATTAGCAGCTTCTACTCAAGTTCTGATTACTATTGTACACTTAGCACTACATAAAGCCGGGGATTAATATTCCCCTGAAGAATTGTTGCTATGGATCTGCTCTATTCCTTCTAAGAGATGTTTCTGCAGCTTCAATTGTCCATAAATTATGATCTCTAGTGAATTATCAGTGGGAGTGAACTGAGCTTAACAAGCTGAAGAGTGCACTCTAGTTCGGAGAGAAAAAAGGCAAGGGAGAAAGAGAAGAAGAGATTCTCAATTATTAATTATGAGGTTAGATCATTCAGAAGAAGTGATTTTTTTTTCCATCTCTATCCTTGTAGATATGTACAAATTAGAATGGGGTTGTGGGTTAAAACAGATGCTTTAAAATCTTTCAACATGTAGTTATTATAACATGCCAGAAGGTCTTAATTACCTGTAAACAGGAAGAGAAAAGGCTGGTTCTGCTACCCAGTAACATAGCAAGGTTATAGGGTATGTTTTATTTTGGGAAGTGGCATTGTCTTAATTCGCAAAGTGTGATTTCTCTATCTATCAGTTTAGGAATATGTATTTGGATACCATTGTTTTAAAACATCACTGGGAATAGCAGAATGCTCAAATAGAATTCATACAAGGATTTTTCAAAATGAGAAAAGTTTTTCTCAAGGAAGTGGTATTTCCAGATAAAGTTGATCTGTAGCTTGGGAAGGGTCTCCATTTTGCTGGGACTAAAAATCAGAGTTTAGATCATTCTTGGGCATGTTTCCCCTTGGGAAGTACATCACAGGGGGTTGTGTGCAGGGTTTGTTTTGAACCTCAGTTTGGATAAACCCTGCTATCCATTGCTTCCACTCTGTAGCACTGTTTGCTGGATGTTTGACATGGGGCAGAAGCCCTTAACTGGCTCAGACACTGGGACTGAGTTTAGCTAGAGAAACCCACTGGAATCCAGTGGAGTACCACCAAGCTTGCCGAATTGCTTGCTTTTACCCACACGTGTTCCAGGCCAAGAGAAATAAATATCTGAATAATATATCATGTAAAAGGATTCTCTTTTCTTTCTTCTCTCTTTTCCTCTCATTTAATTTCCTTCTTCCTTTTTACTTCCCTTCTCTTCTAATTTTGTCTTTCTTCCCTGTCTCCCATCCTTTCTCTACTTCATTCTTCAATCTTCTCTTTTGAGTTTCTCTTTTTCTTTTTTTATTCCTCCCCCAGCCACTCTTCCCCAAAGAGCTACAACACTGAAAATATGCTGGCATTTTAAAGTTAAAGCAAAAAGGTGAATTATATTGCTACTTGGAAGCCAGCTAAGGGCAGAGTCCTGAGGGAAGTGAGATAAAATAACGGAGTCTGAGAAATGCACTTAACAGAACAGACACAGTGGAAAGAATCTCTTCCAGGAATTATCACTTCCCGGTTTTCCAACTGCAAAGCAACAAATCAAATACCAAGTCAAGGCAATGCTGTTATTAGGGAGGTGGTTCCTTCACATTATTCTTAAGTCAGAGTCTCAGATTGTACTGAGCAGTTCCTGGAAGAGAAGGTAATGTCCATTTTATCGGGAGCCTGGCCTCTGCAGCACAATTCATGGCAGTTTGGGTACATGCACACAAAAGTACAGGTATGCACACACTCACACACATATGCATATACACATGCAAATCCATGCAACACTTCTGAGAGTGAAAAGATGTCGTTAGTATTTAAGCCAGGACAATAGGCATAGGTGACACTGTGCTTGGCAAACAGGTCACGTGGTCACCTTAGCGTTAGTGAAGGATTGCAGTCAAGGTCCCTGAAGATGAAGCCTCTCCCAGAGTCCTGTGTTCCCATGTTTGCCTTTCCTTTTGGCCGCTGGGAATCTGAGCTTCCCTTTCATGTCTGAGGAATTTGGCACCTGATGGATCTTATTAGGAGTCAGGGACTGTTCTCCACTTTTTATTGAAACCCATTTACTTTCAGGGTACAAATATAGGACCATAGTTTGCCCAGCAGACACATCTCCATGGGACTTGGGCTTGGGGACTAGTGATGCCAAGAAGGGGTCTCTGAGGAGCTGCCTGTAGTTTCCGGGCTCAGCAGGATGGCAATCACACAACAGACTCCAGATCCCAGGGCTGGAGGGGCAATCTGTGAGGACCAGGACTGGGTGAGATCTTGAATGCAGTTCCTAGGCACATAGTTTCCCAGTCTTCTCTTCTCCTTCTAGAGATGCTGTGAACATTACTGTCTTATCACCAAGGAGTTGCCATGAGAATTACACATGACACCATGTGGGAGTCAGTTATAGCATACTGGTCAAAATGCCCTTCTTCATTCCACAAACCAGGTACCTGGGGACTTGTATTCCAGATGCAGGGACCTGGGGGCCAGTGAAGAGTGGTCAGAGAGTGGAGGAGGCCACATCTCTATTATGTGAAAATTCAGCTCACTTTACTCAGTACTGGAGGTAGGAGTAGGGGACCAGGGGCTCCAGGGGCTACTTAGACCGCCCTCCTCAGAAGGTGCAAGCTCTCTGGGAGCACTTTCTCAGCAAGTGCTTAGTCTGCATTTCTCAGCAAGCCATCCAATGACATTTTAGGCAGAAAATTTCTGTTTCATGCATACTTGTTCCTGGCCCCACCCATTACATGCTAAGTGCCATTTTGATCTCCCAATAGTTGTGAGATCCCCAAATTCTTCTCTCCATCCAGTTCCAGACATCTCCAAAGAGCATCAAAACCCCAGATAAGAACCATTGAATTACTACTGTATTCTTCTGATCACATATAATACTCTTTCCAAAAAGAGTTTTGACAAGCACATTTTTAGCCATTTTTATAACATTTCTAGCAACATTCTGTGTCCTGGTGATACTTCAGTACACTTTACAAATCAGTCCCTGAAGTCTACCTTCTCTTAATCCAGCTCTACTTAAAATGGATTTGGAGTATGTTACCAAAAAAAGGCTCAGCAATCACAGAGTTCATCTCTACTTGATATGACAAACAACCCATCTCGAAGCCAAATTTGAAGGGAAAAACCCACTCAATACTTATTTTATTTTATGTAGTAGCATTTGCATTTACTGGAAGTCAGTGCTATTTTGGGAATGACTCTTCCTCCTAGAACCTTCTTCCCCAGGGACTTGAGTGCAGTCCCCAGGCAGGAATCTGGTCCACTGGATAGCCCCCGAGGCAGTATCTGCTGAGTGTGGACAGCTTTGGCCACAGGAGAGGGTTTGTTGTGTATTAAATGACACCAAGGGTCTAAACTTACAGCATGCTGAAAATTCAGAGCCTTCTCAGCCACATGCTCACGTGACTGTTGTTTCAAGTTATGTGGCAAATTATTCATATTTGGTGGGCAGAGTGATAGAAGTTTAAAGATAGAAGTACCCGGTTTAGCTGCTTTTCTTTTTCTTTTTCTTTTTCTTTTCTTTCTTTCTTTCTTTCTTTTTTTACACGCCCTTCTTTTTCTTAATAAGGGAAGGAAGTTAGAAGTGTTGACATGACTAACCGGATCATCATCATGATAGCAGCTCACGTCATACTTTACTCATCATTATTTCATTTATATTTGGATAAGGCTTGTTTCTGTGCTGGTTTTCTTGTAGTCTACCTAACATTTTATTATAACTAATGTATTTTCTAGTTAAAGGATAGCTCACAAATTAAAATTCTTTTAGCTTTTCACCTTGGGAAAAAAAATCTGCCAGGTGTGGTGGCTTATGCGTGCAATCTCAGCACTTTGGGAGGCTGAAGCTGGAGGATTGCCTGAGGCCAGGAGTTCGAGACCAGGGGGAGACATAGTGACACCCCACTGCTACAAAAGATAAAATAAAAAAGACACTGCTCTAATATTAACCATTCTAAATATTAGCTCATTTGAGCCTCATGACAGTTTTATTAGGTAGTTATTATCATCGTCATCACTGTTTTACAGATGAGGAAACAGAGGCGCAAAGAGGTTAAGAAATTAACCAATATAAATAATAGAAATCGCAAGTGGCAGAGTCAGGATTTGAACTGTGAACCTTCAGCTCAGTGCCTCCGTGGCTCTCGGCCATTATGCCGTTCACCTCCAGAGGTGGAAATAGCATCTGAATCTGAAGTGTTTGCTGTGAGGTGTAGTAGACTTTCCCATATTTCTCTGTCTCTCTTTCCTTCCTTCCCCATCAATTACTTATCTCTCTGTAATTGAAGCTCCTCTCCACTGAGGCAGCTCCACGGTGCTTCCTGTCCCTGCTTCCTTCACATCCTCGCTTTGATATTTACATATCCACTGCCTCTCAGTTTTTACTGCTGCCTTTCTTGCCAAATACAAATAATGACTGTTCTTTTTACTGCTCCTTGTTTCTGGTGCAGCAGGACAATGAGGGGAGCATAGATCAATGTTTCTCAGAGCATGGCTGTGGCGAGCCTTGAAAAGAGGGAGCCCTGGTAACAGGCCCAGAGGTAGAGGCAATTTCCTTGCTCCATTGATGTCTCTCCCAGGGGCAAGATTCTCAGTAGAGGAGCCAGCTCTGGATTCAGAAGAAACATTGATGGTTTAAATGATATGTGTGTGTGTGTGTGTGTGTGTGTGTGTGTGTGTGTGTGTGTGTGTGTATGAATAATACTCTTTCAGTGAGGACACAGAGGTCTCAAGCTAGGTGATTTCCTGGCTAGCAAGCGCAGAGAGCACTGATTAAGGCATAAGTTTAAGTCATGAGTTAAATATTTTCCTGCTATCATATTGGCCAGTGTGAGAGAGTGAATGAAAACCCCAAATGAAAGGGACTCACATTCTATGGATGCCTTCTCTAGCCTTTTATTTCCTCTTTATTCTAGCCACAGCTCAAGTTTGCGTTAGAGCCAAGGAGGCTGAATAATTTTCCTTTGCGGAAAGACTTGTCAAATTCTATGCAAGTTGATTCTGCTGATTTGCATGAGAGGAAATATAATCTGATGAAGATGTAAATGTACACAATTGTTTTCTTATCTGTAGGCTTTCTGTCTCTTATTTGGAGTCTGATTTAAATAGTCCCATTTCAAGTAACTTAGAAAGGCTTAATGCAATGCCAAGTGATTACATTTTTAGAGACTTATCATTGGTTAATTCTGGCTTTCCTTCTTCTATATCAATTCATTTTGTCACGCTTAAAACAAGAACTTTTGAGCATTTATATTAAAAATATTAGGGGAGATAGGATGCAAAGATAAATAAGGAATGGGCGCTCCCTTCTAGGAGCATACAGTGAAACACATTTTAAAATGCATTTCGAAGTCATTTGAAATTTGGAATGAATTTGCCATATAAGCAAAGTTCTAACACATTGCAATTGTATAGTACTTTATTGTTTACAAAATACTATCATAATCCTAGGCAAGACAACAAAAGCTTCTTTAACCCCTCATGTAATTGAAACGATACAAGTGGAGACCATTTTAAGTGTTATTTCTCAGTCCTGTGAAAACCCAGAACTACCATGTGTGAGATCTTGAGCTGTTTCCACTTCATTCTGCATCAGGACATGAGCCTGAATGTCGGGCGAAGAGTATCAGTGAGTCCCAACTTTTGCAACTTCTCACTTCTGCACATTGTAGTTGATACCCCTAAACTGTCTTTTGTGGGTCAAATTTAGGCTTTCTTCCAAGAGCCAATAGGAACTTTCAAAATTTTGATATTGCCTGCCAGCATCTTAACAGTTTCAATCTCTAGCTGTAAATATGTTTGTCTCTGAAATTATTTAGATATTTTTATCTAATGTTTTCCCTGATTGGTTAAAACAAATGTCAAAAACAGGAGAATGCAAATGTGTGGGTTTTATTGAGTGAATATAAATAAGACGGGTTGAAGCACTTTTGCCATATTGTAAGTGGAGACCCTCGTCTCTTTCATTCAGCCTATTACATCAGGTAAATACGTGTGTTCACTTGTGAAAGAAATGAAGAAAATGTTAAGACACATAGTATGATAGAATTAGATTATTAAGGATTGTATATGCAAAACAAAGTATAGTTAAGAACTTCACAAGATTATTTTTAGCTTACTAAGAACAGAACCTGTGGCCAAGTTTATGGTTTTGTTTGCTTAACTTTGACTTTGAGACATATGTCAGAGTAAGTGTGGATGGAATTAAAGGATTCTACAACTGCGTGGGTAGAAAGAATTCACTCTTTGAAGGGGGCAGATGGTGACAGTGGTGGCTGGAGTATTTGGCTACAGAGAAATAGCAGAGTAAGGGAAGGGGACAAGGAGGAAGAAGGGCCCTGTGGCCTAGGTCAGCAGCAGTAGTGTAGGGGGAGCTTGACAGGAAGGGGACGGGGAGCGTCCAGCTGAGGGAGACACTTCTATAAGCAGGAGGCATTAGGAAGTCATACAGAATGCTTTACATCCTATTAGTGACAAGGAGGAGATGAGATCATGTTTGATGGTGGGTCAGGAAGGCTTTAGTGTATGTATGACATTTAAGCTGAGCCTAGAAGAGTGCATAAGATTTTTTTTCCAGCTGGAAATTTGGGAAAATGATATGATGAGTGCAAAACAGGATGAGATGAATTATGAGAACAAAAGTCGGGAGGCGGCTGGGTGCGGTGGCTCAGGCCTGTAATCCCAGCACTTTAGGAGGCCAAGACTGGTGGATTACCTGAGGTCAGGAGTTTGAGACCAGCCTGGCCAACATGATGAAACCCCATCTCTACTAAAAATACAAAAATTAGTCGGACATGGTGGTGGGTGCTTATAATCCCAGCTACTTGGGAGGCTGTGGTAGGAAAATCACTTGAACCCAGGAGGCGGAGGTTGCAGTGAGCTGAGATCATACCACTGCACTCCAGCCTGGGCAACAGAGCAAAACTCCATCTCAAAAAAAAATGTAGGGAGGCAGGAAATGTAAACACCTGTTTGGAGAACAGTGAACTGTTGGGCAGCAGTTATAGGTTGGTTCAAGGTTCATTGAGGAAAGAAGAGAACGATTAAGCTGGAAGGTCAGGTTTTGCCCAGATCAAGGAGGTTCTGGAATTCCAAGCTAAACTGTGATTTAGATTTAATTTTTTAGCCACTTAATTTGGTTCTGGAGATCCCGAGACTTAGAAGGAAGGGGGTAGCAGTGATAAAGCTCTTGTAATCATTCAAGTGGAAGTTTCTAAGGGCCCAAATCATGGAAGTAAAAATAAAAATAGGATGCAGTGATGGATTCAAGAGTTAGAATAGGTATGATTTTGCAAAGATAGGAGAAGGGGAAGGAGTCAAGGATGACTGAGTGAATGGAAGATTGGCAGTGTTTTAACAGACACAGGAGAAAGGGTGAGAGGGAGGAACAAGATAAATTTTAAAGGTGTTGAGTTTGAGGTGGCTATGGAATATCCTGATGGAATCCTCAGGAGTATTTGGTGGAATTGTAGGCATGTAATATGGAAGCAACTTCTTTGGAAGCAATGGCAGAAGTCATGGGGATAGACGAGGTTTTCACTGAGGACAACAGAGGGCAGAGGGTCAAGGACTGTGGTTCAGAATTGTGGGAATTTACATTTTTAGGGTTTGAAGGAGGAAGGTGAACCAATGACGAGAGAAATAGGAGAATTAAGTGCAGTGTAAAGGGTGACAAGGAAAGAGCAAGCTTCAAGAAAAAAGTGGTAAGCAACAGTACGAAGTGCTGGGAAGCTTTTGAAGTGCCTATTAAAAATTACCAGAGACCCTTAAGTGAGTGGGGTCCGTTTAGAGGGATGCTGTGATTGCTGCTTTCATATTAACTTGAATGTCTCTGCAGTGCAGGAGGCAATGCCACTGCTTGGAGTTAGGTTAGGGGCTTGAAAATGGAGCTGTACATGCAAATTCAGAAGAGCCAAGTGGGGAAATTCATCAGCAGTGAGGTGCCAGCATTGGGAAACAGCATTGAAACTGAGTTCAATCAGCATGGTTTGAGAACTTTAAAAAAAAAATGTTTGTTAGATTAAAGTAAATGGTGAGTGTTTCCAGAGGCTGGAGAGTGGCAAGGCAGTTTCGGTGAGCAAAGAGTGAGGGACTCCATGGTACTTGCGAGGGAGGAGGCTTCAATGACTGGCATTGAGCCCTACTAGGCAGCAGGATGAATGAAATTGGAAAGTGTGTGAGGCCCTTGTCTAGAAGAAATAAAGATCCAGGAGAAAGCGTGAATAATTGGCTGTCATGATGAGGGCAAGGATGTGTTTAGCAGGAGTGAACATATACGCAAGCAAGGACTATCCAAAGGAGGGAATTTCACGGTTTGGGACTTTTTAGCTGGGGTAGTTTACAGTATTGTGATTTCCCAGGTATTAAAGTAGAATGGGGATGAAATTTCTGGAGTTCACAGGTCTGGGAGGTTTTAAGACAGTTCTGAAAGATCATCAATATGAATTTTTTTTAACAAAATTATTTAATTCCACTCTGTCGCAGATAGTATGCAAAATGGGTAATAATATACCAATTTACAAATGTGGAATGCATCCCTAAAAGTGTTTAATAAACTTGCCTGGAATCATCCTTGTAGTATGTGGTGAAGACAGACTTGTGAATCTACCGTTTTTGAAGCCTCTTTTTTCTTGACAAATTACATTTCTTCAATAAGATGATGAATTTTCCAAATTTCTAATTTTTTTTCCATTAGACCTGCTATAGAAGATAAGTAACTACTTTTCACAATGGATTTTAAGTTACAATGTAAACGCCATACACTCTAATTAACCTAGGATCAATGATCAATGCACTTTATTGATGGACATTTTCTTTCCTGAAAATAGAATTAAGATACTTAATATTTATAGTAAAGCATCCTATCTGATAATAATCAATATGGATTCCGAAATCCTCAGAGTTAAATGCAAGGGGGGGAAAAAGAAAGAAAGAAACTACTACTTACTGAGGGCCTACTATGTGCCAGGCAGTGTGCTACATTTTTTCATATCCACTCTAGCATTTAATCCTTAACAACATTCCTGTATTGGTAGGTAATTCTGCACCCACTTTACATGTGAAGAAGCTGAAGTCTTGCAAAGTGGCCCAAGGTCTCCCAGGGATGACCTGCTGGAAGCAAGCTATGAATCTAAGTCTTACCCCAAAGCTGCCTATGCTCCCTTGTGAAAAGAGCCACAAGCCAAAAGTTGGTATGATCTTTTGGGTCTCCCAGGGGTCAATAGGCAATGGTGAGCAGAATGGAGATAGTTTGCTATAAATAGGGAGATAAAATATGTTGTTAGGTGGGTGTATTGGGAGAGAGATCCGAAAATGGAAACGTGGAATCAGAGGTATATTGACATCTCACACAAGGATATCCGGTGTGTGAAGGGGTGGGTTTTGAGGGGCTATCAGCAGAAATTAAGATCCAGTTAAAGGGCAATAGACATATTGGAATGATTTAGGCTATTCTCAAGAGGAGATTTCAACTTCTTTATTGCCTTCCACCCAATACAAATAGGACACTTGTTTTCATCCTCTCCATTCTGCTCTCATGTTTGCCAGGATCAATACCCAAGGACAGACACCTCTCTAAGAGCTGTGATTGAGCTTGGTAAGTATTTCAGGAGCAATTCAAATAGATTCTTTCAAATCCTAAAATGTGAAGTGATAGTCTTTGCTTCTCTCAATGGAGGGAATGGGTTTAGAGTTTTATAGAAAATTGACTGAACACTTCATTCTCCATTTCACATTGGCAGGCCAGGCACAAGGTAACTTTTTCTCTTTCTTTCTTTTTTTTTTTCCAACTCTTATTTTAGATTTAGGGGGTACATGTGCAGATTTGTTACCTGGGTAGATCATGTGATACTGAGATTTGGGATATGAACGATCCTTTCACCTAGGTACTACGCATAGTACTCAACAGTTTGTTTTTCAACTCTTACCCCTCTTCCTCCCTCTCCCTTCTAGTAGTACCTAGTTTCTATTGCTGCTCTTGTTGCCACAGATAACTGCCCTTTGTTATTATTTGTACTATTTTGCATTTTAGATTTCCTAAGAACCACTTGCCCTCCAAGCTGGGCATATTTATTTATGAACCCTTAGAGTGGTTGATGTGAAATTATGAAGACTTTCTGTTGGTCTTGATGCTATGAATGGGGTTATTTCGCAGGCATGAATAAGAAGTGGTTGACATCAGTGAGTAATTACCCAGGTCCTTGATATTATGTTTTCTGGTTCTGAAGGCTGTTTCTGTGAGGCTGCTGACATCTATAGGGACCAGTTAAGACCAACTTCAGTCAAACGTTATGGACAAGGGTTTGGCTATTATTCAAATTGCACTGTATCTGTGTTAGATGATTTGTTCTTAGTGAATTTTTCCTTATGCAAATTTTTCCTTTATACAAATGTATAAACAGTGGGTTCTACTTTTAAAAAATTGTCCTTTTTCCTCTTAGGGAGAAATTCATTCGATTTTTATAGTTGTTGAACTTAGAACTTCTGGACACATTAAAATCAATTCCACACAATAAAATGCATTTTAGGAGTTATTAAGTAGAATTTTTTATCTTGTTTCTTTTTTACATGAAAATGTCCCAGATACATTAGAATTGAAGGGAAACATCATTTCTGGCTTTGAGTGGGTGTCCTACTTTTTTTCTGGTGGTTGGCTTGGAGATATGCCACCAAGAAGTGTTATCTTGTCCTCTCGGCTAGCTGGTAAAGATCAGCTAGGTGTGGAAAGATCCATTCATCTATTCAGGAAACACCTACAGAGTGCTTGCTACTTGCCAGGTGCATTCTGGGGCCTGGAATTACAGTAGGCAACAGGCCAGACAGAAGTCCTTGCCCATGAATTTCTGGTGGATGAGGCAGATAAAATAACCAAGTATAAAAATTGTTATAAAGTGTTGGGGAGTTGTAAGCAGTGTAAAGAAAAGCAGATAAAGGCGATAGAGAGGGAGAGGAGCAATAATTTTCTCAGAGTGGTCAGGGAAGGCCTGTGTGGAGATGCCATTTGAACTGAGATCACAGTGGATAGAAGGTTGGAGAAATTTGGCATGGGTTGCTTTGCATTTGCTTTTGACACACAAAGTGCTTTGTTGTGGCATTCAGTCCACCCACAAACCCTGTGAAGAAGATATTGATGTCCCCATTTTCAGATGATGAAACTGAAATGGAGGCAGTTAAATGACTAGGAAGTGTGTGCAGGGCCGGATCTCTCACTGGACTTAGTCCACGTGGAGTGTCTGGCCCCATATCTCTCATCTAACCTTCAAGTAAAGACACACCAGCACATTCAAGACAGTCGCCGGGATGGGTGTAAATTCACACAGCAGAGTAGCTAAGTGCCCAGGAGCGGGGTGGGAGCCAGAAAGAATGGGCCCTCAGAGGTGCCTGCCTTGGGGAATAGTGAGTGCAGCTAGGCACTCATGGTCCCTTCTGGTCCAGCACAATCGGAAAATGAGCTGAGGCCTTTTACACTGACCTTGAGGCGTCCCAAATAACCTTATTTGAAGCCATTTAAAAAAAAATCTTAAAACTTCCTTTCAAATGATATTCACCAACCCCTCCCCACCAAGTCACACCTCAGGTGTTTAAGAAATGCTGTGAAGTAACTGACAATAAGCAAAATGCACAACGTGCCTTTTCTTCTTTCTTTTCCATTTCAGTTAGAGAATTCAGGCTTTCTGTAGCTCCCTCCGGTAACAAAACATCTAAACATGTTCAAAACAGTGTTGTTATCTTTCACTTTACCCTTGAGCAATGCAAAGAAAACATTGTGAACTGGCAGACATCATTTTGCTAACACTCTCGTGTACATCCTAGCTGTGCTTCTCCTAGGAAACCTCCCCTTCTGTCTCTGGAAAAAAGATTTTCTGCTTCATATTTTGGAGTCTGTTTCCAGGAAGCATGTGGCTTGACTTCCTCTTTTAATTTCATCCCAGCCCTATTCATTGCATCTTTAAATAAGCATTGTTTAGCAAATCCAGAAGCAGAACTTGTTTCTGGCTTCCTGGAAGGGATTTTACTTGGAATGTAAAGAGGTTGGAGAGCTGGGCTTTTGTTTCTGGCTTTGCAGAGGGCCTAGGGTGCAGAGGCAGGTATGTGGCACACATACCATCACTATGTATTCCCAGATCCATGGCAGACATCAATAATCGCTCCTGGCCTTTTTTCTTGTCGTATTTGGACATAGTCCCCAGAATTCTTCACAATCCATGGCAGCCCCTGCTGACTGCCAGAGCTGACTTATTGATATAACTCTCTTGTCATCTCTAACTTATCAGAACAGCTTCTTGGTGACAGCTGTCTTTACTGTATTCACTATAAACTTACAAATAATTTAAAATGCTCTTATTTTACTCTTAGTATTCGCAGGACAAATATAACAGAAACGTAATAGAATATCTACGGTTTCTGACATGAAAAGAAGGTTTATTGAAATCTTTGAGGGGGCATGTTTAGGGAGTCAGTCTAGAAATGCACATTTTTAATAAGTTTCTTAGGTTTTGCTAATATTTCCACCTCTGGGTTGAGAAACATTACAGCACACATTTTTAGTTTTTGGCACAGGCTTTTAGCTGCCTTCATAATAGAGCAGGCACCCCTGGGCGAGCTTTGGGAAGGGAGATCTGGAAAGCACCTTTAGCTGTGCAAAGCTCTGAGGGCTGACCTGACTTTATGGCAAAATCACGTCCTGGAAACCATCATTCTCAGCAAACTGACACAAGAACACAAAATCAAACACCGCATGTTCTCACTCATAGGCGGGTGTTGAACAATGAGAACACGTGGACACAGGGAGGGGAGCACTACACACCGGGGTCTGTTGGGAAATAGGGGAGGGACAGCAGGAGGTGGGGAGTTGGGGAGAGACAGCATGGGGAGAAATGCCAGATAAAGGTGAAGGGGAGGAAGGCAGCAAATCACACTGCCACATGTGTACCTATGCAACAATCTTGCATGTTCTTCACATGTACCCCAAAACCTAAAATGCAATAAAAAAAATCATGTCTTCATCCCAGGGAACCGTAATGGTGGCTGAGTTTCTTGAGAATAGTGAGGCAAGTCTCTCTTTCACCAAACAAAGTGTTGCCTGCCGGCTTTGCCCTTTGGAGAAATAACTTCAGGTCTGGAAAGAAGATGGTCTCCCTGGTAGGAAGGAGCCAGCTTCTCCCTTGCCCCCTGCCCCCGAGTGGCCAGCATTTCTGTCAGCACAAAGCTGGACTGGCCCCCCTGGTCAGGGCAGGAGGCAGCTTTTCTTACAAAGACTCCATTTGTAGTTTCTAAGAAAGAACTTCTTAGCATGTTCAAAATCAAGTTGTGAAAATATTTTTTCGGAGACACCTCATTAGTTTTAACAATAAATGCTCATAACTGGAAGTAATGATTTGGCAATTATAAGTCAAACTTCAAGCAGGAGTAGAAGACCTATTTCTAGAGAAACAAATAGGGCTGCCTCCCATCGAGCTAAATTGTGCTTTGAACTTTTCTAGAGTTTATTTTCCCCCAGGACCTTTAAGAACTGAGCAAATATCAGTTCATCAGTAAAACCTGTGCTTGTAGATGGTTTATGCTGAAGTATTTTAGACTCCGTTTCTGTGTTTGAATGTGGGAACTGAGTCAGAGAGACTTGCCCGGATAATCTCTGTCTAACTCTCTGAGTGGTACACAGGGTGGGTGCTGTGGGGCAGGGCTGGGTAGACAGCATTGTGACTACTGGTCCCCACAGGTGAGTTAATGACCTAGGAGTCTGCCTGATATGTATCATTATAGCATGTATATCAGTCTCCTGTTCTGTGCTATAATTCATGAACTTACTTATTCATTGAATTATTCAACTAATGCTAATAATTGTCCACAATATCCCAAGCCCTAGGCTTTGTGCTTGGAAATTAAGATAAGTAAAATCATGTCCTGCCCTCATATATCTCTAAGTCTAGTGAGGACAACAGATCCATGCATAGATGTTTTGAAGCAAGACAGCAGGCCATGATAGAGAAATGCCCTGAGCTTTCTGATGTGTAAGGAAGTTCTGTAATCCTGATGGGGGGTTAAAAAAGGGTGTGTGTGGGAAGCTTCCTTGTGAAGATGACAACCTGAATTTTAATGGAAACAGAATGGGATGGAATTTTCTTTTATTCGTTTTTCTTCTCTCCCTAGGTGGGGCCTGACATGTTCCAAAGTTAGACAGAAGGAGCTTTCAGTGGGGAAATGTAAGGCAGAACAGGGATTCCTTGGGCACAGAAATGTATGGGAGGTGTGCTGAGAGGGGGTCATTAGTGGCTTCATGAAGAGCTCAATTGGCTTATTCCTCAAGCCAGTGGCTCCACTCTCAGGTTGGAACAGGGTCTGACTCTGTTTCTCTCTTTCTTTCTCTACCCAATAATTGCAGTTCCTCTGAAAGCTCTACCCCAAATCTTCTATTCTGTGAGCAGCATGTCCTAACCTTTCAGCTCTCCATCCTCATCTAGACCTCTCATTTATTTGTTCCTACCACTTTTTCATTCCACCCACTCCCTTTTTCTTAATTATTTCCATTTTTTAATTCCAAGATTCAACATGAAAAGCACTCCCTTGTAAAGACCTTGACCTCTTGGTCTCTCTTACTCTGTAACACTCATCTGGCAAAACCCCAACCATGTTTAAGACCATCTATCTATCTACTCAATACTTGCACCCAAGCAACTGAGCAAGTGAGAAAACAACACACAGCCATGCCTTAGATGCACAAGGACATGCCTTGAATGGGTACTCAACACCGCCCTGCAATCTGCCATGCTCCCCTAGTTGTATATACGGGCTCACACTCGCCAACCAGTTATTTCACACATTCATTCATGATCCATCTGGTGGGCATTTCATTTGTGTCTGGCACAGTGACAAGCCCTGGGGACAGAGTGGGAAACATGACACACAAGCACCATCAAACTGCTTACTAAGAGCTATGCAGGGAATGTTGGATGAATTGACAGACGGCCTGGCTGACTGTTTTACATAGATTGCTTTGGGAAAACCTCACTGAGGAGACATTTATGCAAATATCTAAATTCCAAGAAGGAGCCAGCCCATGAAGATCAGAGGAAGGAGCATTCCAAGCATTTGGAATAACTGGAGCAAAGCCCCTGAGATAGATTTGTCTTGTTCAAGGAACAGGGAGGCCAGTGGCCAGGCCATAATGGTCAAAGAAGAGAGTAGTATAGAATTAAGAGTAGATACACAAAATTGTAGAATTGCAGGTGTAGGGAGGTTGGAGACTCAGAAGGTTGCACTTCATGGCTCTGGTTTCCATGCTGAAGGAGAAGCCCATCTTCCTTAGAACTCATGGTGTGTGGTAAGTGTTGTGCGGGTGGCTCAGGAGGGTGGGGGACTTTGTCACAGTCACTGTGGTAAATGGGACAGGACTGGAGTAAGGATTAGAGGTTGGAGATATGGCATCTCTGTAACTGGGATGAGAGTTTGTAGTGAGTGGCTGTGATCATCCTGGCTGTGCTATAAATGGGAGCAAGGGAGGTAGATACTTGCATTGATCTGGGGATGGTGTTTTTCAGAATGGATTTGGAAAAAAGGATACGGTGTTAAGGAGATGAGACTGCAGGTGGTCAATAGGTTGAAGATCAAGTACAGAGTTCAAGCTGTTAGAGGAAAGAGAGGCTAAGAGAGCTGTTAGAGCCCCAGACTAAACTGAGATCAAGAATCCTTTATGAGATTAAAAAACAGTTGTAGGATTAGTTTTAAATAGTGTTTAATTATTTATTTATTTTTTAGCCCAGCAATAGCAGCCTGAGTTCTAGTGTAGAGCCTGGTTTTGACAGCAGATTGAGATATCAGCTTGGCACCTGGCAGACCAGGAGATATTAAGAAGATGTTAATGTATTTGCTAGGAGGGCCAGAAGCAAGGATCTTGGAGAAAAGAGAGAAGCAAGAAAAGGAGTGAGGGAAAATGGGCCAGAAGAAAGCAGGCTTTCACAAAGGAAAGTTGCTGATTCTGTGTGTGATCAATCACGCCAACAAAGGGGCCAGTGACACAGCCTTGTCCTCCCAGAACATCGCCATTCTACCAACTGAAGCCCCTTTGGGAGACGCCAATGGTGATTTATAGGAAGGTTTCTGGCATGCTGTGGCAACTTACTCCACTATGCATGGGTTTCTTTGCTGGTAGAACACTTACTTTTAAAACTTCCTTTTGTGGGCAAGCAAGTCTCCCATATTAACACAAGCAACCTTTGGAAGATAAATGCTTTTAAGTCTTACATTTAAACATAAAAAGTTTCCCAAATCTATCAAACCTAGCCTGGCCTGAGGACTGATAGGCATAAAAACATTCCCCAGCAAGTGTCATTTTACCAATTGTGAATTCTCAAGGCAATCTTGTGCCTTTCCTTGGAATCTTTCTTAGACTCTCTTGAAATAACTTAAAGTTTGCATTGATTTTATTATTTTTAATTTTACTTTGTTGAATGAAGAACACTGCTAATATAATATGTAGTCTATTCATTTGCAGTCTTATTTCTAATTAGGCATTTGGTGAGGACTTGCTGATTGATGAGTTGCCTGGCCTTTTACTTTTCTGCCCATAAAGACCACTTAAAGGCAGTGGTCTTTAAGGCTAGTACCATAGGATGTTAATTAGCAAAAAGCCGAAAACAAAAAAAAAATTCAGTAGTCAAAAAGGTTAGAGATACTCTGGATAAAGCAATGTGAAGCACATTTTTTTTTTTTTAAACTGCTGACTTTCTGGGAGGTTTTAATATGCTAAGGAACATTGAGAGTTTCCAAGAGGGGGATAAAGTATGCGATATGTATCCTTTTGAGCATAGGGTCATCTTTGTTGGAGTAGTTTATGGGACTGATATTCTACAGAATACCCTTTGAAACCTATAGCATTAAGATTTCCAATAGAGGATACTGGGGGAGAAAAGGAATGAAACCTAGAATAATACTCTTTTTATATGAGAAATCAAATGCCATATTTTCCTTTAAGTTTACTTTGGTAATTGTATAATTCATTTCCATATTCCGTCTACATGCTATCTCTCTCTCTCTTCTTCTTCTTCTTCTTCTTCTTACAATGTAACCAGTATACCTCCGACCAAGAAGGGCTTGTAACTGCTTCAACTAAAAGATTGTGATTGTGATGAAAGTGATATGTGTGACTTCCAGACTTCCAATGTTAGGTCACAAAAAAGTTATAGCTTCTCTGTCTTGCCCCCACTTTCTCTTGATAGATAGATAGGTAGGTAGATAAATAGATTGATAGATTAGATAGATAGATAGATCGATAGATATAGATATAGATATATGGATATCCCTATGTCTTTCAATGCTTTCCCTTGGAACTCAGCCACTATACTATAAAGAAGTCTGAGCTAGCCCTTTTGGAGAGACCCTTGTGGAGATCTACTGAGACCCCTAGCCAACAATGAGAATCAGCCTGAAGAATATCAGTGACTGGAACTTCAGATGATTCCAGATCTCAGCTTTCAAATTTCAAGGTCAGCCCCAGACACTGTGGAGCAGAGACAAGCTGTCCCTGCTGTGTTCTGTCTGAATTCCTACCTACAGAAACCATAAGCACAATAAATGGTTGCCTTATGGTAATAAATTTTGGAGTAATTTGTAACACAGACATCATTTGAAAAAAAAAGGGTAAAGCTCCAGATGATTAGCCTGACATTAATGGCCTCTCTCCACTGTGGTCCCAAACTATTCTTCCAACTGTTCTTCTCCAATTAGTCCTTTATGAACTCAATGCTGAAAATCCAGCTGCTTTTTGTGCCCACAACAAAAATCACACTTTCCTTACTGCACATCTTTGCTTATTAGATTATAAGTTCCTTGAATAGTTCTTTCAAAAGTATTTTCTCAGGACTTAACAAAGGGCTTAGAATGTTATTGATTCTAAGTTATTGATAGATATTTGAATAAAAATCAATCAATAAACAAAGGGGGTCATTCTCCTAGATAGACATGTTTTCTATACTTTTCCACATGTTTAAGTCTTATTCATCCTAAAATATCAAGTTCAAATATCATCGCTTGTTGAAGTGTGCTCTAGTTATCCCCAAATTAAGCAACTTTCCTATCTTGAGTGCCAATATAATGCATTGCTTATACTAATTATATAGCCCTTGATATTTACAACCATAATGCTTTGCGTCTTTCCATAAGCGTATATATAATTCCTCTAACTAGTTCTTAAGGTATTTGGGGACAGTACTATACCTTATTATTCTTTTGCTTCTTCCTCCTTCTTCTCATTCTTTAATTCTACTTAAGTCCTATACAGTGTGTATTTTGTATATGGTGTGTGTTCAAAATCTATTTGTTGGTTATTATTAGTCAAAAATAAAATGATAGCTTTCAAAACAAACAAATGCAAAATCTGATTCAGTCTTAGGCAGTATGACATCTGTAGTGTGTTCAGATTCAGGGTGACTCTCTGCATCATTTATGTTGTGAGCATTGTGCACTATTCCAGGAGGATGATATATTTGATGAGGAAGTTAATATTCTAGAGCATCATAAGTTTGGGGGAAGTGCCTCTTGGACTCCTACAATAGTGAAGAAGAGGGCTGGTCAGGGAGAGGATAGAGCCCAGATTCCCACCTCAACTCTTCAAGAGCAGTTCTACCATATCAGAAGGGTGCTATATACAGTTTCATTTGGATAAAGTTCTTTAAGACAAAGTTAAAAGGAACGTGGACAAGGAAATGAGAAACTCAGAAATTATAACAAGCTTTTCAGAGGCACTGGGGATATCTGAGAAGACACCATGCTCATCTTCAGTTAACTGAAGTCAGGTATACACAGAATTCATGCTAAATAGCACCCAATAATTGACCTAAAGTGAATTGATGGGTAGATTTTGGGTTATTCTCAGGAAGACTTTCGTAGTAGAGATTACCATCAGTGTGCTGGGCTTTCCTATTAAGCAGCATGCTCTGTATCATTGGAGTTTTACAAAGGGAGTCAAACAGGTAGACTACTGTTACAAAGAATGACTTAATGACAAGAGGTTGAATTTAGTAAATTTGTTCCAATGCTTAATTGCTGAGCTGCTTTAGTCTAAGTTTAGTCAGAGAGAAGGAAAGCATTCTAGATATTCAAACATAAGGAATTAAATGCAGGGAATTGGTTGTAAATTTGTAGGAAGCGCTGGAAGAGCAAAAGGGAGGTAGAGGGAGCCTGAGGTAAAAGGAAGAAGGGGTAAAACTGAGATATAAGAAGCTGCCAATGTCCTGGGGTAAAGCCCATAAAGCTGCCTCTTTTGCTGCTTTGTTGGAGACACTTTGTAGTTTTATCTGGATGCATTGAGGAAGAGCTGCATGAACCAGGCCTACAACTGCGCAGGCTGCTACAGTTCAGAATCATCCCATCCTGCTGCCACAATAGCAACCCTACCTGGGATGGATGGCAATTGTCACTGTCAGAGCCAGAAGCAGGAATATTTTCTAAGCGCCTCCTATTGGCAGAACCCAACAGGAAACTAGTAGACAAGTACAAGGGAACCTGGGAAATGTAGTTCACAGACTCACAGTCCAGTAGAAGTAGAGCACAGTATACAAAGGCAGGTGGGTTGCTGACAGACAAGAAGTCAATCATTGACACCTGGGCTCATAGACCCACACTGGTGCAAACATTCATCTCTCATAGGAACAACTGCAGTAGCTCCAATTAGTTTCCTTAAATCCCCCTGGCCTTTCTTCTATCGGCTCTTTATGATAAAGCTGGAGGAGTCTCTTTAAAACAAACATCATGTCTCTTCTTTGCTTAAAAGCTCCCAATAGCTTCCCATTACCATTAAGACAAGGGTCTACTCTTTTGCACACATGTCTAGAAGGCCTTGTGTAGGCTGTTCTTTGTTTGTCTTTATAGCTTTCTCTGACATTACGTTTCTTCTTGATCTTTGCAATGCAGTTGTAATAATTTCTTTCAGTTTCTTAAATGTGCGGTTCTCCTTTTCTGCCATATGTCCTTTGTACATGCTTCTCCCTCTCTATAGGATATGGTTTGGATTTGTGTCCCCACCCAAATCTCATGTTCAATGGTAATCCCCAGTGTTGGAGGTGGGGCCTGCTGGGAGGTGATAGGCTCATGGGAGTGGATCCTTCATGAGTGGTTTAGCACCATCCCTTTGGTGCTGTTCTCATGACAGAATTCTCATGAGAGCTGCTTGTTTAAATGTGTGTGGCACCTCTTAGCCTTGCTTTCTTGCTGCTACAGCCATGAGATGTGCTGGCTCCCCCTTTGCCTTCTGCCATGATTGTAAATTTCTTGAGGCCAAGCAGATGCCAGAATCATGCTTCCTGTACAGCCTGCAGAACCGTAAGCCAATTAAACCACTTTTTAAAAATAAATTACCAAGTCTTAGGTATGTCTTTATAGCATTGCGAGAACAGACTAATACAATATGGTATGTTCTCCCTCCACATAACCCACGCATTCATTCATTCTTCAGAATTCAATTCAATCAGCCTTCTTTCATAGATACTTTCCTTTATCTTTCTGATTGGGTCAATTGTACCATTTTAATATAAATGTTTCCATCTATTAGTTACTTACTTCTATGTCTCTCTCTCCTCCCCTGACACACACACATTTAATTTCTTTTCTTTTCTTTCTTTTTTTTTTTTTTGAGATAGTGTCTTGCTCTGTTGCCCAGGCTGGAATGCAGTGGCACGATCTTGGCTCACTGCATCCTCTGCCTCCTAGGTTCAAGAGATTCTCATTCCTCAGCTTCCCAAGTAGCTGGGATTACAGGTGCCTGCCACTGTGCCCAGCTACTTTTTGTAGTCTTAGTAGAGACAGGATTGCACCATGTTAGCCAGTCTGGTCTCGAACCTCAGGTGTCGCCTGCCTCGGCCTCCCAAAGTGCTGGGAGTACAGGTGTGAGCACCTGGCCCACACATCTATCTCCCACTCTTGACTATAAACTTTTGTGAATTCAGGAATTAAGTCTTTTTCTTTGCTCAACAATGCTCACTCAACACCTAGCACAGTGCCTTACATGTCAAAGATGCTTAAAAAGTAAATAAATGTACAAAGACATGGGTATATGATTTGATGATTCATTCTTGCCGAGTAAAACTTAAAATATCCTGGGAACCAGTGTCAGTTGTCTACTTCTTATTGCACTCTTGAAGTGCTGGATTCACTGCTGGGCTTATCATAGGCATCATGTAAATATTAGAAAAATAACAATTATTTTTTCTCTGACTCTTTTGTTTGAGAGGTAAGTATCTCTGTAAAAATATACCACGCTTTTGGAGATATTTTGCCTTTTCTTTGCACTCCTGAGATCCCCCGCTCTCCCTAATGGCTCCAATCTTTATCAAGATCTCTCCCATGGGGGCAGCCCTCTAAGAATGTTGCCTTTGTTTGCTGGGCGATTTTGAAGCCTGGTCTATTCTGGCAACAAAAAGCCAAACTGAAATGGTTTGCATTTGACATTGGGAATTTAAACCACTTGTATCTAAGGCTATAGTGACAGGAACACAGGGATAAATAGATGAGTATCTGAGTTGCAAAAATTCCCCAGGACTCACTGGAAAACTACTTAAGGAAGAAGTAGGGTGGGGGAGAAGCACCAAACAATCTCTAAAAAGGGCCATATGGGGGTCAGCATCCAGCTTGTTTATTTATTTCTTTGGCTGTTGTTTTTGCCTTTACTATCTGTCCCTTAACCTGGCAAAGAATTGTGGCAGTTAGTCCCCAAGTCAGTTTGTGAGGAGGCCAGTGCAGGTGCTATCTGGATCTTAAATTTGCTATGAGAACACCCTTTCCTAGGCTTGAGGTATTTGGAGGATGGTGAGACAGGCAGTAAGCAAGAATTATGACATTGCTCATAAGTGCTTATTCTTGTTGTTATTTATTCCCTATTCCTTAAACTGTAGGTAAAGTGTCCTAGTCAAGGACTTTAGCTGATAGGGGACTCCAAGTCTCTTCCAGATGGAGAAAATATGAACCTGAGGGGATATATTTTTGCAGTGTTTACAGTGCACAGAAGTTTCCTTAAATATATAATCAGAGGTAATTAGACTATGTGGTGTAAGAAGGGGCATAAACACTATTGACATGCTAGTCTCGAAATAGATACCATCTGAGTTGATTTGCCTTTGACAGTTCCTGATTTTCAATATTTTTGATATTTTGGGAAGCAGATGTGATGACGGTGAAAGTTTAAGCTCAAGAATAACATCTCTTGGTTCCAAAATAATATTGCTTGTTTGCATCTTCTTATCTTTTTATCTAAGGAGAGACACCGCACATGGAGGGATATTGTCAATCTAGGACTTAGTAAATTGGATAATTCAAGATGGCAAGGTTCTACCTGCTACCAGATGAATAAGCTTCAGTGATATCTATGGAAATTCTCTGCCACAGGGGTTGACATCTTTTACTCTGGGTCAAATTTCTTAAAGTTACCCTTTCCAGTCTTGAAGCAGACTTAATATCAGTATTTTGTTGTGCCTGTCAGAAGTCTATTAAGTCATTAGTATTGTGAGAAAATATAAAACACTACAACAATGTAAGAACAGTATGATTATTAACAATTCCACTTAGGAACAACTGGTGTTTCCTCGATTTAAGACACATTTGATAATGCCAAATGTGTTTCCCCTTGCTTTCATAGGTAATAGATATGTCCCAGGGCCATGGCAGCCTAGAGTTAAAATCTGAGTACTAAAAACTAGCATTGCATTTATCCCAAGGCTCAGTGTCTTCATATAGAGCCCCATATAAATGCTTCCACATTTCACTGCTTGTGTTGCTGCATAGTAAATTACCTAAAAATGTAGTGGTTAGAAACAACCTTTAGTATTTCAGAAAATGCAGTTTTTGTGGGTTAGGAATTTGGGAGTGGCTCAGTTGGCTGACTCTGGGTGTCTCCTGAGATTATGATCAACATGTAAGTTGTGGTGTAGTCATCTGAGAGTTTGGAGCTAGAGAATTAGCTTTTACAATGGCTCACTCACATGGCTGTTGGCAGGAGGTCTGAGTTGCTTGTCACATTGGGCCCCTCCACATAGCTGCTTGAGTCCTTATAACATAGCAGTTGGATTTTTCCAGAGCAAGTGTTCCTAGAGAGAGCAAGGAGGAGTCCTTATGCCTTCATCCTGAGGGTCACACTACTTTACTTCTACCACGTTGTACTCATCAGATCATCAAGCAAAACTTACACTCAAGTGGACAGGAATTAGGCTCCACTCTTTGAAGCTAAGAGTATCAAAAAACTTGTGGATATACTTCAAAACCACCTTATTGCTGATTGATTGTGACCTACTCTACTTTGAAATGCTTATTTCTTCTTTGTACGCCAAGATCTTGTCACGTCAGGTGGACCTGTCCTGGAGCTGCTGCTAATTTTGTATGTTTCTCCCTTCCCCTCCTTAGCAGAACACCACCAGGCACAACTCTCAGGGAACCTGCCTTAGCTAAACCTAAACCTTAGTTCTTCATTTTAGGATTTTAGGCAAGAGAGCTGTTTGAAGCTTTGTGAGCAATGTAGTTTCTAGTAATGGAGGGTGTCAATTAACTTTGGGCGCAACTATCTTTTTTTTTTTTTTTTTAAAAGACTTCAGAACAAAATTCTTTACCTAAAAGTCAAATTTCCCCCATGCTATGGAATTGGGAGAGAGTGGAACGTTTCCTTTTCAAGGATCCTATTATCTTTTTTGTCCCAAGTGGCCTCTGTCAGGGCCGTGTGAATCAATTAAAATTTGTATTCTAATGGGAATAGGTCAGAGACTTTTTTGGGTGCATGAGGTGTCTGTAGGAATCTGGAACCCTGATACAGAATTACCACACCAGGGATATCCTTAGGAAGGACTGGCTCTAGACACAACCTGTGAGCAAAGTTTGAGCTCTTCCTGACCCTGACACCCTTGCAAGATCAACCAAGCTCATTCCCTCTCAGGGACTTTGTACTTGCTCTTCCAGGCATGAGCCTCAAATGTTCACACTCGCATTGTTGCATGACTGATTCCTTTTTGTTATCTCTGCCCAAATACCACCTTCTCAGAGAGCTTTTTCAGACTACTCAATCTAATCTCTTTCCTGCTGTTAGGCCATCTTTAGGAGTTCATCGACTTTACTTCTTCAAGGCTGCATTACTCTGTGAACTTATTTTGTTCATTTGTTTTGTTTATTTGTCTGCCTCATTCCATTAGAACATAAGGACCATGAGAGTAAGGGACCTTGCTTTCCTTTTCTCTGCTGTATCCTCAGCATTTACAGCAGAACCTGATGCACAGCAGGTGCTCAATAAATGTTCTCTGGATGAATGTATGAATGAGTGAGTGAGTGATGAATACAGATTCTGTTATGAAATAAAAAAAAAAAAATTCCTGAAGACCAACATTACAGACCGAGCAGGCTGTGTGTTCTTGGGCATATCTGGGAAGGAGAAGCAGAGCTAAGCTGGGCAGGTAGAGCCTCAGAGTTATTATTACTTGACTATCAAAGCAATGTGACTTTCTTGGTATCTTAGTTTATTGAAGCAGGTCATACCTGCTTTACACAGGTTTTCTGCATGTAAATTAGGAACCCCAGCCCTATCAGTTGCCCAGTTCATTGGGCAAACATCTGCCCCTGATGGTCAGACTTTGTTGACTCGTATCCAACATGAGCTGCACCTCTCTCTCTCCCTCTTCTCTTCTTTCATCCTACCCATTTTTTTCTCCCTTGAACATCTTCCCCTTAGCTCAAATTCAGCTCATGAGCCCCTCTGCCCCAATCCTCTCCCTTCTAACTTCCTTATATATTTTTCCATTTTTGGAGTTTTTGTTACACATAACTAAAAATCCAAAGGTGATGAAAAATGACAAATGATTCAAACCAAGGTAAATCTATCTGTGTCAGAAGCCTGTGGTTACTGGTATTTATTTCTTTTGTGTTCCAGTGGTGGTTTCATTGTTCCTCTCCCCATCGCTCCTCTTTGTCTCTGGGGAGAAATCTTGGCTGCTGCCTTCTTTAAAGGATTTCACAGATGAAGGAAATAGCAAGGACAGACTTAAAAGAGGGAAGAAGACTATTATTTGAAGCCAGGTGAGGCCACTTAGGAAATGTGGGCACAGTCCTTTCCAAGTCCACCTGTGTTGAAAGCATGCAGCAGCCTCTGTACTTTGCTAGCCTGAGCTGTTTGGCAAATGATGTCCTTTTTATTTACTCTCTGCCCCTTTCTTCAACCTGTTCTGAGCTTTCAGAAGGCCTCTCTGTGTGGGCTGGTAGAAGCAGGCTCCTAAGTGCTGTGTTGCTAGTTGGATGTGAGCAGTGGGAGGCATCTGCAGTGAATCAGAGGATGGGAGAAGAGTGAGGTCAGGGTATTTACTCCTGTGCCCTGGCTTGCATCCAGTGGATGCTATACAGGCAGTTCCCTAGATGTAGCCAACTCTCTAGTTTTCAGTTACTTCTCCCTCCCTTTGTCCCTTAATTATAGGGGTAGTAACAGCTCTTCTCAACTGATGGCCCTGAAGTGCTACACTACTTCTTTCTGGTTTCTGTAAATCTTATTCATCTCTTGGAAAGCAGCCCCTTTATAACATTATCCTCCAGTAGCAGAGATGCTGCACACGTATCCCCTTTCCTCCCAGGGCCTGAGGACCAGCTTGCTCAGCATCCCTGTCCTTAGCAAATCCTTGTCACAGCCTCCACAAATGACTAAAGCCTAGGCCACTGAGGCATTTACAGACACTGCTGGCATTGTTTACTTCGAGATAAGTCACATGGAGACTATATTACTGTGCCCACCAAGAACCAAACCACCCCACCCAACTGACACTACAGGATGCATCTACAGGAAAAAATGTTGTCCCCTAGAAAAGCTACTCCATAAAATTGGAACTGTTGTACCAGATGGACAGCTATCAGTGGAGGGACACACACACTTTTAAAAAAGATACAAAAAAGTAGGGAAGTATGATACCTCTAAAAGAACACAATAATTCTCTAATAACATACCCAAAAGAAAAGGAAATCTATGAAATGCCTCAGTAACACAATCTCAATCTTAATCCTTCTAAGCTCAAAGGCAGAACTCCTCCCTTCTTCTGTCAAAACTTGATACCTGCTTTTTGATTTTCGGTATTCTAAGAAAGGGAGGTGAGCACATAAACGTGTAGTACAAATTATTTGCACTGAAAAAGTGTATATACGCAGATGCAAATGAGTTAAAAATATTTTGGTCTCATTTCTAAGTGAAGGCTTGATGACTATGGTCAAGAGCTCTGGGCTAACTAAATCCCTTTGGGAGCCTCAGCAGCTGAGGCCGTCACTCAAAATTGAGGGTGGTAGATTCTCCTTTGGACCTGTAGGTCCGACTCAAGAACTAATGGCTGCCCTGATCATTCTATAGTCCATGTTGTCTGATGGATCCATATCTTCCTCTTTGGAAAGCTGGAAACTAGAAAGAAGTATTCTATTTGCTATTACCCAAGGGATAATACTACCAGAATAGCTGGTGGACTTTGCTTATTACTCTTAAAAGATTGTTTTCTTAAAAACAACCTTTTTATTCTAGACTAATTTAAGATTCATAGAGAAGTTACCGAGGGAGTACAGAAAGATCTTATGTGCCCTTTACTCAGCTTCCTCTACCGTTAACATCTTATATAATGATAATTTGTCAAAGTTAAGAAATTAACATGGGCATATTAATATTAACTAAGCTCTGGATTTCAGTTTTCCCACTAGTAATCTTTTTGTGGTGCAGGATTCAATCCAGGATACCATGTTGCACTGGGTCATTGTCTTAGTCCATTTGGGCTGCTGTAACCAAATACCTTACACTGGGTAATTTATAAACTACAGAAATTAATTCTCATAGTTCTAGAGGTTAGGAAGTTCAAGATCAAGGCACCAGCAGATTTGGTGTTTGGTGAGTGCTTGTTCTCTGCTTCAAAGAACACCTTTTTGCTGTATCCTCACGAAGTAGAAGGGGAAAAATAACTAATTGGAGCCCATTTTACAAGGGCACTAATCCTATTTGTGAGGGTGAAGCCTTTGTGGATTAATCACTTTTTAAAGGTCCCACCTCGTAATACTATCACATTGAGTATTAGGTTCTAACATATGACTTTTGGGAGGACACCAACATTCAAACCATAGCAATTGCTGTATCTCCTTAATTTCTCCAATCTGTAATACTTTCTTGGATTTTCATTACTTTCCATGACCTTGATGTTTGTACGCAACTTTTTAAATTAGCTGAAAGTTCATGAATGTGATTAGGACATGATTAGTCATGAAAAATTATTTTCAAGTAGCTGTTGTCATCCTATGGATCCCATCCTTTGAGGACAGAGCAGGGCCTTCCCTCTGCTTTGCACGTCTCTATCAGTGATTATGCTGAGTGTGTTATGATTTATGGTGATCACAGAATGATACTGAGGATTTTTTGATCAGTGTCTGTTTATCATGGTAGCCAACAGCTTTCATCAGCGCCCTGTAAAGGAAATGAAAAGACCTCTTTTAGGAAACAGGGTCCATTTATTTTCCCCTTGGCTTTCCCTTAGAAGCCAATGTATAAACTCCCTTAGGTGGCAGCCACCCATAATAATTTTGAATAATGACCCTGAACCTATGGTCTTTAAAAGCCTAGGCTGCTGGTTGGACTTTCTTGTGCTTTTATTGTTGCATGTTATCACTTTAAGGGTGGTATTCTTTCTCACAAAGCTTTTAAGCATTACTCTGTGAAAGGTGTTGGGAAGGTGAAAATGATAATTAAATCTTATCTCCAGTGTAATTTTATGATTACATAGTACTATTCCCCAGAACTATGCTTTCAAAATTGTTGTGGGCCCACAAATGCCTCTTGTGTATCACTGTAGAGAAAGTGCTAACACAGGGCTTTGTTGTCCGATTATTTTTATTTCAGCATCTGAATGGATTCTCCATCTAGGCAGCCGTTGTTCATGCTTATCCTTCTCACTCATGTTACGAAATGAAATAAAAAGCAGGACTCCACAATCTTGTACTTGGATGATTGTAACACTGGGGTACCAAAGTTAAGACACTAGAAATAAAGGGATAAACTCTCATCCTCCTGATGACATGGACCTGTGAACTGGTGCATCTTAACAATCTCCAGAGACTCCTGCACAGATTAGCAGCCTCAATTTTGAATACTTCAACTATCTGGTGGAAGGAGATCTTCAGTTATATCCATTCACTTATTCAAGCAGTAATAGAGCACTGACAGTGTGTCAGACATTGTGTCAGTTTCAAGATGACTGAGAATTGGTTCCCATCAGTCTGAGAGGGGATACCTGCAACAGATAATTGCTGCTCAGTGTGGCATGTGCCATAAGGGAAGGAAGCTGAAGGAGGTCTGGGAGCACAGGGGCTTCGGGAGCAACAAGGGAATGAGGGCTGCCAGATGTTTTGGTGAGGGGTCCTGAGGACAATCCCCTTAAGAACTTAGGACTTCCCGAGCGAATACTGCTTTAAATAACACTTTGTGGGAAATTCAATCATGTGTGGTGAGAATAGAAGAGACAAGGGATTGAGACAGAAAGTGGGAAAATCAATTAGGAAGCAGTTATTACAGTCCAGGCAAGGGGATACAGTTTCCCTCCTCCTCTCTTATTTTATTTTCAGAGGAAATCACACTGTGTGGAAAAAAAAATGTATAGAACTGGTTTGTAGCTAAAGAAATCCTAGCTCTACCATTTATTGCCCATGTAATCCTGAGTAAGTCAGTGGAGTTCTCTAAGTCTCCATTTTCTCTTGCACAGAATGAAATAAAATGTGGAGAGTAACTGCCTGGTTGCTCTCAGGCCCATTCTCTGCCTTCCCTTGCTCTGTTCTGTAATGCAGAAAGTTACATTTATTTTCCAGACTTTCCTGCTCTTTGGCTTCCAGATGGATTTGACCCAAGAGAGGCAATGGCAAGATTGCAGAGTAGCAGTGGAGAGTAGCCAGGGCATTTCTCTTCCCCTTTCAGCTTCTTGGGGCATCCTTGACAGCAACTCAGTTTCCTTCATGGCTCCAGCTGCTGCTGTGGTCCCAGCTTCTGCACTGTGTTATACCACTGCCTTCTACTGTCCCTCCAGATCTAGGGCTGATAATGGCTTTCTACTATAGATAATGGCAGGATTCACCCCAAATGACCCTGATTGTATTTCTAACTTTTCCCTCACTGATGTAACTAATTTTTCTGTATTAGCTTTCCTCTGTTTGTAGAAGGAATAATGGTTTCTATTTTCCTGGCTAACATGTAAGATAGAGGTACTCTTTAAATTGCAACGTTAAGTATAGATATGTGAGCTTATGCTATTATTCTTTAGGACTGTTATATTTGAAGAGAATCCTGGAAAGCAAAATTCCATGATGGGCAGAGCTTGGTGTAGCTTGTGCTGGTCAGTGGGTCTGTCTATAGGCTTGGTAGGCAATTTCTTCGCTTTTGGGCTCTGGGCCTGTATATTTAGATTAGAAGCCAACAATTGGTTGTGTGTCAGGGCTTCTCTGGGTTCATGCTCTTTGCTGAGCGGAGACATAGATACATAAAACATACTCTCGGGGAGCTTATGCCTGTAGAAATTCAGCAGAAAATACCTAATACAGTACTAACGTGATTTGAGATTTGTACCTAAAAACAAAGTACAAATCAAGCCAAGTATATTAAAAGTTTCTTTGATGAGTTGACCAACTACCAAGAAATGTAAAAATAATTGGGTATGCATTATAGAAGGCATCATTCTAGACAATGCAAGGCATAGAAAGGAGGACCATGACATGATTTTCCTCTCATGAAGAGATTTACAGTCTCCTGGAGGAGATAAAATAAAATTGCATGAAACTAATGATTAAAGGAAGTGTATTACAATTGTTTAAGCATTCCAGAAACAGTTAAGTTTTAAGAACTTTGATATTTTTGACCAGTAAGTGTGAAGTTATCCTACTCTCAGCAATGTAACAATGTGTTTAAATTTCTTTTTTCTTTTCTCTTTCTTTGAGATGGAGTGTTACCATGTCACCCAGGCTGGAGTGCAGTGGCATGACCTTGGCTTACTGCAACCACCACCTCCCAGGTTCAAGTGATTCTCCTGTCTCAGCCTCCTGTAGTACCTGGGATTACAGGTACCTGTCACCATGCCTGGCTAATTTTTGTATTTTCAGCAGAGACAGGGTTTCACCATGTTGGCCAGGCTTGTCTTGAACTCCTGACCTCAAGTGATCTGCCCACGTCAGCCTCCCAAAGTGCTGGGATTCCAGGTGTGAACCATCACGCCTGGCCTGAATTTCTAAAAAAAAAAAAAAAACAACAACAACAAAAAAAAGCAAACCTGTCAACCTAGAATTCTTTGCTTGGCAAAAAAAAAAAAAATCTTTCAGAACTGAAGTAAAAAATAAATATATATATTTTTTTCAGAATAGCAAAAGGTGAGAAAACATGTTGTCAGACTTTCACTATAGGACATGTAAGAGAAATTCTTTTAGGTGGAAGCAAAATGATGCCAGATAAGACTTATATCTGCATAAAGGAATGAGGAACACCTGAAATGGTAAATATATTGGGAATATAAAGCACATTTTTCTTTTTTTTTTTTTAATTGCATTTTAGGTTTTGGGGTACATGTGAAGAACATGCAAGATTGTTGCATGGGTACACAAGTGGCAGTGTGATTTGCTACCTTCCTCCCCTTCACCTATATCTGGCATTTCTCCCCATGCTATCTCTCCCTAACTCCCCACCCACCGTGGTCCCTCCCCTATTTCCCCCCAACAGACCCCAGTGTGTAGTGCTCCCCTCTGTGTCCTTGTGTTCTCATTGTTCAACACCCGCCTATGAGTGAGAACATGCGGTGTTTGATTTTGTGTTCTTGTGTCAGTTTGCTGAGAATGATGGTTTCCAGGTTCATCCATGTCCCTATAAAGGACACGAACTCATCGTTTTTGATGGCTGCATAATATTCCATGGTGTATATATGCCACATTTTACACTGCACATTTTTCTTATACTTAAATGTCTTCAAAATGTTTGACTTTTTAAGGCAAAGATAACAATATTGAATTGAGAAGCTTGTAAACTAGGCAGAAGTAAAATGTATGACAAAATAGTCCGAATAATGTGAGGAAGGAAATCAACGTATTCATCATAAAGTTCTTACATTATACAATAAATTGGTACAATACTGTTTGAAGGTAGAGCATCTAACTTCTTGATGCCCACTGAAAACCCTAGAGAAACTGTTGAAAAACAAAACAAAACCCATGAACTAAAAACAAAGTGTTTTAGCTACTAAAACAGTAGCAAAGATAAAATGAAATAAGAACTGCCCAATCTAAAAGCATACAGGAAGAGGGAAAAGGCAACACAAAACAAATGTAAGAAATAGAAAGGAAATAAGAAGATGGTAGATTTAGAGCCAACTGTACTAGATAAATGGAAGTGATGTAAATGCCTCAATTATCATGCAGAGATTGTATGATTGGATAGAATACTAAGACCCAATTATATGTTGTCTGGAAGAAACACACTCCAAATATAAAAACAGAGAAATGTCACAAATAAAAAGATAATAGAGAGCCAGACACAGTGTCTCACACCTGTGATCTCAGTACTCTGGGAAGCTGAGTGGGGAGGATTGCTTGAGCTGAGGAGTTCGAGACCAACCTGGGCAAGATGACAAGACTTTATGGAAAAAAAAAAAAAGCTGGTTGTGGTAGCACATTCCTGTAGCCCCAGCTATTCAGGAGGCTGAGGCAGAAGGATTGCTTGAGTCTAGTATTTGAGGCTACAGTGAGGTATGATTGCACCATTGCACTCCAGTCTAAGCAACAGAGCAAGACCCTGTCTCAAAAAAAAAAAAAAAAAAAAAAAAGAAAATATTTACTATGCATACTTTAATCATTAGAAAGAGTTGTTGAGTTAATAGTCAGCAAAGTAGACATTAGAAAATAAATATTGCCAGAGATAATGGGATATTTCAGAATGAAAAAGGGATCAACATGTTAAGAACACATAACAATCATAAAATGAATGTATTCAATAACAAAGCTTTAAAATACATGAAGCAAAAGTAACTATTTCCCCTTGTAGTTTGGTCAGGAAACCCTGACCAAACTACAAGGGGAAACAGTTACTTCTCCATCATAGTTGAAAGTTTTACTCTCAGTAGTTGATAGAATAAGTGGCAGAAAAAAATCAATAAAGTCAGTAAATATATGGAAGACTTGAGTGGCACCGTCAAGCAAATTCATGTTAACGATAGAATACACAGTCTTTTCAAGTGTGTATGAGCACTAAGCAACATATGCTAGGCTAAAACAAATATCAATAAATCCAAAATAATTGAAATGACATAAAATATAATCTCTGACAACATAAACTGGAAATCATTAACAGAAAAATATCTGAAATATTCACAAACATTTGAAAATTAAACACTTCCCCAAATAAAAAAACACGAGAAAAATTAGAAAGTGTTTGGAATTAAGTGACAATGAAAAGAGAAATATCATGATTTATAGGGTAGAGCTAAAGCAGTATTTGGAGGAAAATATATACCATTAAATATTTATGTTGGAAAAGAGGGTTCAAAATAAATGACTTAAGTTTTTACCTTAAGAAGTAAAAAAAGAAGAGGCAAATTAAACCTCAAATAAGTAGAAGTTAGGAAATAATAAGAGTAAGAACAAAAATAAAAAACAGAAAAAAAGCAGTAGAAAATATCAACTAAGCCAAAAACTGGTTCTATAAAAAGAACAATAAAATGGATAAACTTATAACTAGACTAATCAGGAAGAAGAGTAAATAAAAGTCACTAATATTAAGAATGAAAGGAGATATATCACTATAGATCTTGATACATTAAGGATAATAACAAAATAATACAAATAAATAGATGTCAATAAATTTGACAACTTAGATGAGAGGGACAAAGTCCTTGAAAAACATAATTGACCAAAACGGACTCAATATGAAATAGATTATCTGAATAGCTCTATATCTAGTGAATTGAAATTCTAATAAAATATTTTGTAAAGAAAACTCCATTCCTAATTTCACTAAAAAATTCATCAAATATTTTAGAAAGAAATAGCAGTATTCCAATACAAAGTCTTTTACAAAATAGAAGAGATGGGAACACTTTCCAACTTATTTTATGTGGCCACTATTACCTTAATACTAAAATCAGAAAAATTCATTATGAGACAAGGAAATTATAGACCAATAATAACCTTCATGAGCATACACACAAATATTCCTTAACAACATTTAGTAAATTGAGCAGTATATAACTGATTCATTCAATATATAACTCACGACTGTGTAGGATTTATTTCAAGTAGTGCACAATGGTTTAACATTTGAAAATGAAATTCCTAAATCTGAAAAAGAGCACCTGTAAAAAACTTACAAGTGGCATTATATTTAATAGTAAGAGATTGAAGACTTTGCGCCTATGATCAGGAACAACCAAGAATATATCCCTTATTTCTATTTATTGTTGTACTGGAGAGCCTGGTCAAAGCATTAAGGAAAGGAGAAAAATGCAAACACATATACATTGGAAAGGAAGAAGTAAAGCTCTCTTTATTTACAGAGGGCATGGTCATGTCTTTAGCAGATCCTTAGGAATTTTCAAGAAAGATTTGAGAACTATAAGTGAGTTTAGCAAGGTTGCATGCTGCAAAGTCATTGTACAAGTGACTTTATTTCTCTATAGTAGGAACAAAGAATTGGAGGTTAAAAATTTGAAGATACCATTTGGAATGGCATCAAAAAACATGAAATACCTATTAATCAGTTAGGAAAATATGTGTTAAGACCTGTATGTCAAAAATCTATAAAATATTGCTAAAGAAATATTGCTGAAAGGAGACCTAAAGAAATAGGTAGATCCACCTTGTTCAGTATCAGAAGACTTAATATTGTTAAGATTGTCCATTTTTCCCACATTAAACTGCACATTCAATGCAGTCCCAGTCAAAATCTCAACTGCCTGATTTCAAGACTGACCATAAAGATATACTAACAAAGATGGTGTTGTATTGGCATAAGGACAGACATGGACATTTTCAAAAACTAGAACAAAATAGAGATTCTAAAATTAGATTACATGTGGTCAATTAGTTTTTTAAATAAAGATGTCAAAAAACTTTGAGAAAGAGAACATTTTAAAAAAATTATAATGAAGTAACTTTATTTCATATGGAGAAATGAATATTGACCATTGCCTCATGTCACACATAAAAAGTAATTCTGTATGGATCATGGAAGCTAGAAAATGCTAAACCATAAAAATTGTAAAAGAAAACAGGAGGAAATCTTTTTGACTTTGAATTAAGCAGAGATTTCTTATATAGGGGAGAAAAAACTGTGAATAATTAAAAAATAATACATTTGGATCTCATAAAATTTAAAACTTCTGCTTTTTTTTACTAATACCATTAAATGAAAAGATAAACCAGATCTGGCAGAAAACAGTCAAATTGATATGTTTGATGAAGTATTTGTATACAGAATATATAAAAAAAACTCTTACAATTCAATAATAAGAGCATGAAAGGTAAAGAAAAATTAGCAAAACATTTGAAAAGACACTTACCAGAGAAGAGATAGGACTAACTAATAAGAATATGAAAAGATACTCAACATCATTAGTCATCAGGGAAATACAAACCCACAATAGGATACCAGTACAAGTCCATAAAAATGACCAAAATTAAAAAGACTGACAATACCAAGTCCTGGTGAGGGCATAGAGCAAGTAGTATAAACATTTTTGAAAAAAAGATGGTGGTTTCTTATAAAACCAAACATATTCTTGTGTTACGACCCCTAAATTTTCACTTACAGACATTTATCAAAGAGATATCCATGCAAACACTTGCATATAATTCTTCACAGTGGTTTTACTTATGATAGCCTAAAACTGGTAACAACTCAAATGTCCCTCAACTGGCCAATGGATAAACAAATCATTATATAAGTAAACAAATTACTGTATAACTCAATAAATGCATTTTATCATGCATAAACTATATCTCAGTAAAGTTGGTAAAAACATGGAGATAATATCAACCCTAACTGTTGAAAAGGTGGAATGAGAAAAGTTGGCAACTGTTAGCATGGTTTAAAATGAAATGTGTGTCATCCACACATACTTACCAGACCCCAGAGATGTGGGGCTTAAGAGAAATTAGGTAAAACCTAAAGAATAAAATCAGAGGCAGAAAAAGAAGACTTTGAAATTGAATCTAGATTTCTCTAGAAGTTTTGAAATTTGAAAAAATAAAACCCAATCTATAAATATGTAACTTGTTGCAAGTGGCCATTTTCATAAGTCCTGTTGCACAGTAGTAGGAACATCAGATTCTGAGTGAAATAGAGTACTCTTTACCCACACTCGTTTTTCTGTGATGCCCAGTGACAAAGAAATGCCTTGTCACTTGAACATGTGATAACGAAACATACATATGTTAGCAAATAAAGTGTTAGGACACAAAGAACATTTTTATGACTTTTCTCAGTCTCCTGACTGGGTGCATTCTTACATTTTCACACTGTGTTTATGATTCTTGCAGACAGTGGAAAAGGGAGCAATCTCATGATAGCTTGAGTTCAGAACCAATTTGTACTTGTAGAACTCTCTGGTGAGCACTCCAGCTCCAACCCATGTCTAGCTGTACACCCTCCAGCCACTGATCAAACCAGAATGTATTATAGTTGTTATTAGAGACTTTTTATTAAGAACAAAGTATTTGAAGTAAAATACATGAAATAAAATATTTTAATTTTTACCAGAGATTTTAGAAAATGGTTTGGAATGATGAGTATATTCTCATATCGCTGGTGTGTGTTGGGCTGTGTGTCAAATGGGAATATGATTTTGAGTAAAAAGTCCAGATCATTCTTCCATTTTCTGTGGTTTTCTCTATAACTGAAAATTGATTTAGAAAATGAATACTAGTGAATTTTACCCAACACCTGAGGATATAGTATATTGCGGTGTGTTAGTTAGGGTCCGAGTTTGTTTGTTGTCACAAAGGCATAACTTAATGATGGATTAGACAAGATATAAATTAATTTCTCTTTACCTTATTATTTGAAAGCAGAGAGTTAGTAAGGGCTGGTAGAGTGTTTCTACAATCACCTATATGTGGCTTCCATTTCTGTGTCTAAAGTGACTTGTTCCTGGTCTGGCTATCACATCTGCATCCCAGTCAATGTGAAGGAGAAAAGAGGAATGCCAGTGCATATCACTTCCTTTTGAAGGCACGGCCTAGTGGTTACACATCATCCTTCTATTCATACGTATCATGTTGGCCAGAATTTAACTGCAGAGGCACACTTTGTTGCAAAAGGAGTCTGGAAAAATTATTCTTTATTCAGGTGGTAATGTGCCCAGCAATAATTGAGGGCTTTATTATGAAAAGAAGATGACAGTGGATATTGGAGGACATCTAGCCATATCTCACAATTGTGGAGGCTGCAGTAACATGAAAGGAGGAGAGGAGGATTTGGACAGGAGACCTTTATTGATTCTACAGACAGAAAGACTTGAGGACAGCAGGGTTTTAGGATTTGGTTTAAATGTGGTGTTCCCTCTCTATTGCTGTGGTAGAGGCTGGAGCCATGGAAACTAGGTGTGACATTGCCTTCGTTGCTCAGGTGTGACTAAGCAGGTGACCATGGAAATGGTAGAAAGGACTAAACCTGAGGAATAACTCAAGTAGGTGATGAATAAGACATGGGAACAGATCAAAGTGCAGAGGGAGAGGGGAGTTTCAGGGAAGACTTCAAGGTCTGTGGTGTGTGACAGCTGAAGAGTGTAGGTTACACTGACCCAAACAGGAAACTTGGGAGAGAAAAGCAATTGTTGGGAAAGACGATGACCTTGATAGGCATAGTGTTCAGTGGCTCTTGATCATAATTCAGTTCTGGGACAAAAAAAGAGATTGGTGCTTGGTCCATCCTCAAATCCCTGGGCTGATTCTAAGCTCTCTTAACTTCTCTTTGATTTTTTTTTTTCTATGTGAACGCACTTATAAACAACCTGAAACCTGGGAGTTTTGAGATGTGAAGTAGAATGAGATTTAAATAGTATGCCTGATGACTGGGCATTCACCACACTTCATTTTGTTATATTTAGAAAATAGACAAAATAAATTAGCCTACTAAATACTGGCAGAAAATGCGCATGTTGATACCCAGGTTTTGCTCAAATGTCATCAAGAAGTTCTGAAACCAGAGGTTTGTAATGATCAGAGTGTTCCTCTTAGATATTTATTTATTTATTTAGAGATGGGCTATCACTATGGTGCCGAAGCTAGAGTGCAGTGGCATGTTCCTAGCTCACTGTGTCCTTGAACTTCTGGGCTTAAGTGACCCTTCTGCCCCAGCCTCTTGAGTAGCTGGGACTGCAAGTACATGGCACCATGCCCAGATATCTCTTAGAAATTTCCTTGTTATTTTACTAGAAACTTCCTTGAACTTATCTTTGAGGTCAGTTAAAGCAATCTACATTATCAAAGTGATTTTTTTTCTAGTAATGTCCAGGTAACAATCCCCAATGAGAATTATGTTGCAAAAATTATAGATAACTTTTCTAAGTTGTTTCTAAATGTTGAAAGATGTATAAAAATTTGATTAAACAACTAGATATTTTTTAAACTACTGGGTGAACTCAGTCAAATAGTTTGTAATTGGTTAGTAAAGAAATAACAAGTAGTTTACCAAAATAATGGGTAGTTTGCCTAAATATAATCTGGATTTACATATTTCATGTCTAAATTTGTTTGTATGTGGTTAAGACTAGAAATTAAGTTTTCAGAGACATGGCTGCCCAGGGAATTTCTGTGTGAGTATTTGTGGTAGGAAGGGGATAAGTGACAATATGTAGAGAGATTTCTTCCCTTCTCTCTGCTACTCAAGACTTGTTGGAACAATTTGGTCTTTGTGGAGGTTCACCACTTTGAATTGATTGACATTTCTGTCCAGTTTCTAAACAACTCATTTTAAAATATAAGTGAACAAATTCTTATCACCCTGAAGAGGAAGATGCATTGTTGTCTATGATGAAGTGCTTTCCTTTGCTGTAAAAGACACTGTTTGTTTCCTCCCTTTTTATTCAACATTTCTTTGAATGGTCAGTAGAGAAAATTCTTAACAAAGAACTTTGGTAATCAGTTGATTCTAGTTGAGTCAAGAGATCAATTTTTTTTTTTTTTTTTGGTATGAAAATACTGGCTAAGAGGATTACACCTTACAAGTAGCAACCAGTTATTCTTCTGGTTAAATAACATTTACTTATATTGTGGGCAGAGATAAAAAGGCTGCTATATAAAAGCATATCTATCTTCTAAATTCAGTGGTTATTTCCTGCTTAATTCCTTTTTCCTTTTCAAAATCGTCATAGGTGTATCAGACAGTATTTTGGGCTAATGGCCTGGAAAAATTCATTATAAAATCATTTTAGACTACTCGGGGAAAAGGCAGAGCCTGACAACTATTGCCTTGTTTTCCCTTCTGAATTCCTACAATTTTGTTCACTGTGGACATTTCTCAAATTTGGAGTATAAATGAAAAGGCTTTGAACTTGCTTCTGCTTGTCACAGTGGAGAGCTGAGCAATTGATTTTGGATTAGTTGGCTTCTCATCTCTGAGGAAGGGAAAAGCAATAATAATTGAACACATTTCCTTTCAATAGTAGTAGTTTGGCTGTAAGAATATTTGAGGCGGTAGTTTAAAAATTTTAAATGGTAACATGGGTGCACTAAAGTATCATAGTGGGAATGCAGGCAGGCACAGAATTTAGTTCTTAGAAGAATGTATTTTTTGGCTCTCATTCTATATCAGGAAATGACTACAGAATACTATACTGCAGATCTTATACAGTTCAGAAGAATAGTACCATATTTAGCTTAAAACATTAACTTTCTTTAGAGTGAATGTATGTATGTGTGTGTGTGTACCTATGAGCAGACAGTAATGTTAAAAAAAATCCCTGATCTGAGCGGTTGCTGGTCATTCTGTTTCTGAGCATTGGGCAGACTTTATAAATAACACTGGTGAGCATTCCGATCTGTTTCACCAAATGAGGAGGAAGTGGCTTACGAATGGCCACCTATAGGTCACCAGCTTATCTATGACACTGGGTTGAGCCTGGCAAGAACTAACACAGGGAAACCTAGCTATTTCATCAGCTGTATAAGGATGTGGGCACTTTTTGTTCTGGGCCATTCACAACAAAGATCTGTAGTTGACAGCACAGGATTTGTGCACATAGACTAAATGTTGGGGAGGTTGAGAAAATGATGTTCATAGACAACCCACCTGGATTAGGTATTAGGCACCTATTCTTAGGTATATAAATAAATGCAGCTGGACTATGTTTTTGGAAACGTGTGCCTATTCAGAAGCACCTCGCTCTAAGTGTCACTCTATAGATATATGCACTTGCTGAAAGGTTCGTGTTTGCATTGAAGAAGAATCATGTGGAGTAAATGATGTGCTAGTGTTGGTCCCTTTTGGCTCATGGGAGCCCATTGTTAGAATCTGAGAAATTTTACAAAGTGGTTGTTAAGCACAGGCATTATCAAAAATTAAATTATATTAACTAATGTTAAATAAATTATATTAAAAACACAGGTAATAAATACCTCAAGCTCATTGCTTCCTAATTAACTTACCACATTTTTCTACAAGATGCTTTTGAGTTTAATTGCAATGATCATGTTTCTATGGTGAAGGCACTATATCATATGGTCTATTGCACATCTCTTCCTAACTCTGGGTTTGGTGGCATCTACTTGGTGACTTGAAATCAGGTAAACAGAGACCCAGGATACTTCCTTTTTTTGTTTTTGAGGCTTTTGACGATATTTTAAAAAAATCTCAAGAGGTCAAAATAGGTTAGAAATTATGGTATATTTAAAATATTTATATATTTTTAATACACAATACAATGTATTATGATTCTGCTATTCACAAGATAATTTTAAATTTTAGAAAAAAATGTTAACTCATAGTATATGAAAAGATGTGCCCCCCGCAACAGACCCCAGTGTGTGATGCTCCCCTCTCTGTGTCTCTATGTTCTCATTGTTCAACACCTGCCTATGAGTAAGAACATGAGGTGTTTGATTTTCTGTTCTTGTGTCAGTTTGCTGAGAATGATGATTTCCAGATTCATCCATGTCCCTACAAAGGACATGAATTCATCATTTTTTATGGGTGCATAGTATTCCTGGTGTATATGTGCCACATTTTCCTTGTCCAGTCTATCATTTATGGGCATTTGGGTTGGTTCCAGGTCTTTGCTATTGTAAACAGTGCCACAATGAACATACGTGTGCATGTGTCTTTATAATAGAATGATTTATAATCCTTTGGATATATACCCAGTAATGGGATTGCTGGGTCAAATGGAATTTCTATTTCTAGGTCCTTGAGGAAGCGTATGGTGCTTTTTTCTAAGATGTTCAGCCTCACTTCTTAGCTCCAAGTCACCCAAAAATTCCATTTCTGTTGCAAGAGGGTTCAAAGAGAATAACTACTTACTCAGATGTAAAGACAGCACGCAGTAGGAGAAATCTTGAGTATTTTGCAATATGTTTGCTAAATGAAATGTAAGATAACTAACATACACATATATGATTTTCTTTCTGAGGATGTTTTATTTTCTGGTCTTCATTTGGTATGCTATTAAAAGAAGTTTTGTTTTAGTGGTTTGTTGTCTGCATTTATGAACTTCTCCCAACGAGACTCCATAATCCAGCACATGGAGACTGTTTCCTCTAATAAGATTTACCTTTATGAATATCTGAAAATCCTTCCAGAAGATTAAATTGTTTAGCTCAATATTTAATCTGTTACTTCCTTTCTAAAGACACCCCATGGACGCTGCCATGCATTTGGCTGATACGAGAGGTATTGATCAGTCATAAACAAACAAAAAAATTGAGAAGGACCAGTGCAACTTCTCCTAGCTCCACCTTATAATTCGATTTTGATTTGAGCTGCTTTTGATTAATCTTCTTATTTGTGAGTGTGTGAATTCAAGGGGCTTGGTAAGTTTCTAAAATTGCTGGGCATTGGTCTCTGGCGGATGGCTCAGCTAAAGAACAGTATGATTGCGTTTTTATGGTTTTCAGATATTTAATAGCTTCTTCCTGTCATTTTCTGAATGACTGAATATGGTTCAGCCCTCTGGGAGCAGTGCAGCATCTGAGAGCAGGGAAGATGACTGAGGTCTGTGTACTTGACTGATTGCCTTAGTCTTAATTGTTCTCTTAATTAGCTGCAGTAGCAACGGCATCTGGGGAGAGATCACAGTATTGGTAAACAGCTCCACCTTGGAGCTCAGGGTAATGCCTTTTGGAATCCTGACAGTGAGCAGCTCATGCGCTGTCTCTCCTCAGAGAGGGGGAGCTGCCAAATCGCTAGCCCCCCAAGGCTGATGAACCCCCTCCAGCGACCTGTCATTCCAGCAACTGAGAGGGCCTCCAACTGTTTGTCTTTAAACAAATGAAGCTTTAATATGCAAAAAGTAGGCTTTATTGGGTTGGATGGATGAACATAAAACAAAAGGAGGGGAACAGGATGCACCTAGCAGGGCTTCTAGCTAGGAAGGCAGGCTTGGGAGAAGGAGGCCCAGGAGCAGGGCTGTAGCCTGGGAGGGGCGGCTCCTCCCAAGCCATTCTGGTGTTTCCCAGGAAGGCATCACAGATGGGCTCAGCTTAGCTTGTCTCTGAGTTGTGGCTTGGCCCCTGAAACCTGGCTTGCCTATTCTTATTACCTATTTGGGATGTCTCCTTCTCCTTTGTATTTCTCCACTGAGGTGTAGCAGAGAGACATGAAACGTCATCCCTAATTGCCAGAAAAGGAAGAAGGAGAAAGTTCACCTAGTCTGGGGGATTTGAAACCTAAACAGTAAAAAACTCAGCTTTTTTTTTTTTTTTAAGTGACAGTGTGTTATTGGCATGCTGATCCAACTGGCATATTTTAGAGCTTGTAGAACCAGTTCAGGCACACATTCATGTACAGAATGGAAAGGAAAACAGGTGCTTAGGTGATAAATTACAAGGTCATCACTTAATAAATATTTCTAAAAGCTATGCAAAGAAGTAAGAAAATGGCATGGAGAAGCAAAATGATCTCAAAAATGACATGAATCAGTTGTCAATATTTTCGAGAAAATAATAGGGGATCTATTGGAGTAGGACTCAAGGGAGGAATCTATGAGGTCTCGGGCAAATCATTTACCTTCTCTATGTAGGATTCTCTTTTGATATAAATAGGTAGGCCCTACACACTCCACACACTTATCACACAGATCAAACATGATCAGAACGAGCTTGCTTTGAAAGGAAAAGGCATTATTAAAAACAGACTAGGGATAATTGTGGTTATATTTAATAATCCGATTGTAACACTTTCTTGATCACAGGTGTATTTTTATTACCTTGAAAATAAAGATGCAGCTCAGAGATGGTGGCATTTCACATACACATGTACATAGTTGCATGGTTGGCCATCTCCTTTTCCATCTCTTGTCCAGAAAATTACCTGGTTCTTAATATAACCAGCCTGTTTTTCCCTATAGGGCAAACCCTAAGAAAAGAACAACTCCAGTGTCTGAGAGTTGCTTCTGAACCTGAGCTAGTAGAATGTTCGCAGAAAAGCAGTGCCTGGGAATTAAAATGAGTTAAAATATGAGATCATGGTTTGAAGGCATGTGTCATACCATTTTCAGGACAATACTGAAAACCATAGTGCCAGCTACCTGTGGCCATTAAAATGGCAAGACTGCCTCTTGTCAAAAATGTAATCAGCAAGTTAACCCTAATATTATGCTAATATTGGAACAACTGCATTGTAGTCACCAAACCCCCCCCCAGAATCTCAGCTATATGATATGTTTTATGTTTACCTTTGCCTTGCTATGGCGAGTGGCATTTCATGACAGCCATACATATATATGATATCTATATAATATATCTTATGTGTGTATAAGATATATAAACATATATGTATGCATATATATATATATATATATATATATATATATATGTTTCCCACCAAGGGGAAAGTCACAGATTTTGGCAATAGGACCATTTGATTAATAGGTACTTGATCACTATTGATATGAATGAAACACCAATACTAATGATGCCCATAAGAAGCACCAGCAGAATTGTTGTTAAGGTTTTTCCTAACAGAGGCATTGTGCAATACCTTCTCATCAGAAATTGTTATTCAAGCTCTGTGCTCAGCATGTGCCTAAATATCATTTCTGAGTGCATTTCCTACCATCAACACAGGGGCTTGTCTCCAATGTTTCCATTCCCAATACTTCTTTTCCTTTGTTCTTCTCTACTCTAGAGGCTACAAAAGTAAATTTTCATCTTTTTTTCAATACGGGGAAGCCATCTATTTGCCATAGGTCTAGCAGGGGAAGGAAAGAACCCCAGGGCCAAGAAAGCAGCAAGGGAGGGCAAACAAAACAGTAGCAGGAACCACCTAACTGCACTCCTTGTTATATGAAATAATAAACGGCTATATGTCGAAGTCCACTTAGTTGGTTTTCTGTTATCTATAGCTGCAGCATTTCTAACTGATGAAAGAGGTTCTATGAATCTGAAGAATGTGTGAAGCCCTAAATATTGAATAAGTGGCCTCAATAGAAACCCCTGCTTTAGTACAAATTCCATTCTCATCTTGAGAAGCCTTGTTATTGATGATGAAGGGCTTGGCAAACTGTGGCCCCTAGGCCAATCCAGCCTTCTGCCTGTTTTTGTAAGTAAAGTTTTATTGGTACACATCCCTGCTCATTTGTTTACATGTAGCTACATTTGCCCTACAATAGCAGAGTTGAATAGTTGGGACAGAAGTTGTAAGATGCCCTATGACCTGTCTAAATTACCTGTTCAAAGACATTTGAACTTTGACCTTATGGCAAACAGTTCCTTCTGGCCTTTAATAAATAGCAAAGCTCTTTGGTAAAACCTTTTTTTTTTTTAATTGTACTTTAAATTCTTGGGTACATGTGCAGAACATGCGGTTTGTTACATAGGTATACACATGCCATGGTAGTTTGCTGCATCCATCACCCCATCATCTACATTAGGTGTTTCTCCTAATGCTATCCCTCCCCTATCTCCCCACCCCCTGCCCTTCTCAAGTCCCCCACATGCTGACAGGCCCTGGTGTGTGATGTTCTCCTCCCTGTGTCTATGTGTTCTCATTGTTCAACACCCACTTACAAGTGAGAACATGCAGTGTGTGGTTTTCTGTTCTTGTGTCAGTTTGCTGAGAATGTTGGTTTCCAGTGTTATCCATGCCCTGCAATTTTAGAGTAAGTCCGACATGGTGCTGAGAAGAATGTATATTCTGTTGATTTGGGGTGGAGAATTCTGTAGATGTCTATTAGGTCCACTTGGTATAGAGCTGAGTTCAAGTCCTGGATATTCTTGTTAATTTTCTGTCTCGTTGATCTAATATTGACAGTAGGGTGTTAAAGTCTCCCATTATTATTGTGTGGGAGTCTAAGTCTTTTTGTAGGTCATTAAGAACTTGCTTTATGTCTCTGGGTGCTCCTGTATTGGGTGCATATAGCATATGCTATATTTAGGATCATTAACTCTTCTTGTTGCGTTGATCCCTTTACTGTTATGTAATGCCCTTCTTTGTCCCTTTTTATCTTTGTTGGCTTAAAGCCTGTTTTATCAGAGACTAGCATTGCAACCTCTGCTTTTTTTTTTTTTTCCCTCTCCATTTGCTTGGTAAATCTTCATCCATCCATTTATTTTGAGCCTATATGTCTTTGTATGTGAAAAAGACATATGTGGGTCTCCTGAATACAGTACACCGATGGGTCTTGACTCTTTATACAATTTGCCAGTCTGTGTCTTTTGATTGGGGCATTTAGCCCATTTACATTTAAGGCTCATATTGTTATGTGTGAATTTGATCCTGCTATTTTGATGCTAGCTGGTTGTTTTGCCCATTAGTTGATGCAGTTTCTTCATAGTATTGATGGTCTTTACAATTTGGTATGTTTTTGTAGTGGCTGGTACTGGTTGTTCCTTTACATATTTAGTGCTTCCTTCAGGAGCTCTTGTAAGGCAGGCCTGGTGGTGATGAAATCTCTCAGCAGTTGCTTATCCATAAAGGATTTTATTTCTCATTTGCTTATGAAGCTTAGTTTGGCTGGATATGAAATTCTGGATTGAAAATTATTTTCTTTAAGGATGTTGAATATTGGCCCTCACTCTCTTCTGGCTTGTAGGGTTTCTGCTGAGAGATCCACTGTGAGTCTTATGGGCTTCCCTTTGTTGGTGACCCGACCTTTCTCTCTGGCTGCCCTTAGCATTTTTTCCTTCGTTTCAACCCTGGTGAATCTGACGATTATGTGCTTGGGGTTGCCCTTCTCAAGGAATATCTTTGTGGTGTTCTCTGTATTTCCTGAATTTGAATGTTAGCCTGCCTTGTAGATTGGGGAAGTTCTCCTGGATAATATACTGAAGAGTGTTTTCCAACTTAGTTTCATTCTCCCCGTCACTTTCAGGTACACCAATCAAATGTAGATTTGGCCTTTTCACATAATCCCATCTTTCTTGGAGGCTTTGTTCATTTCTTATTACTCTTTTTTTCTCTAATCTTGCCTTCTCACTTTATTTCATTGAATTGATCTTCACACTCTGATATACTTTTTTTCACTTGATTGATTCAGCTATTGAAACTTGTGTATGCTTCATAAAGTTCTTATGCTGAGTTTTTCAGCTCCATCAAGTTGTTTATGTTCTTCTCTATGCTGGTTATTCTAGTTAGCATTTAATCTAACATTTTTTTCAAGCTTCCTTGCATTGGGTTAGAATGTGCTCCTTTAGCTTGGAGAATTTTGTTATTATTCACCTTCTGAAGCCTGCTTCTGTCAATTCATCAAACTCATTCTCCATCCAGTTTTGTTCCCTTGCTGGTGAGGAGTTGTGATCCCTTGGAGCAGAAGAGGCATTCTGTTTTTTGGAGATTTCAGCCTTTTTGTGCTGGTTTCTTCCCATCTTCATGAATTTATCTACCTTTGGTCTTTGAAGTTGGTGACTTTTGAATGGGGTCTCTGTGTGTATGGCCTTTCTTTTGATGTTGAAACTATTTATTTCTGTTTGTTAGTTTTCCTTCTAACAGTCAGGCCCCTGTGCTGCAGGTCTGCTAGAGTTTGCTGGAGGTCCACTCCAGACCCTACTTGCCTGGGAATCACCCACAGGGGCTGCAGAACAGCAAAGATTGCTGCCTGTTTGTTCTCTGGTAGCTTCATCCCAGAAGATAACTGCCAGATGCCAGACAGAGCTCTCCGGTCTGAGGAGTCTCCCAGTCAGGATACATAGGGGTCAGGGAGCTACTTGAGGAGGCAATCTGTCCTTTATCGGAGCTTGAGCACTGTGCTGGGAGATCCATTGCTCCCTTCAGAGCTGCTGGGCAGGGACATTTAAGTCTGCTGAAGCTGAACCCACAACTGCCCCTTTTCCCAGGTGTTCTTTCCCAGGAAGGTGGGGACTTTATTTATAAGTCCCTGATGGGCTTCTGCCTTTTTTCAGAGATGCCCTGCCGAGCAAGAAGGGAGTGCAGTGAAAGTCTGCCTGCAGAGGCTTTACTGAGCTGCTGTGGGCTCCGCCCAGTTACTGTGTAAACTTCCCTGTGACTTTGTTTACACAGGCGAGGTTAAAACCGCCTCCCGGAGGCTCAGCAATGGTGGATGCCCCTCCCCCCACGAAGGTCGAATGTCCCAGGTTGAGCTCAGGCTGCTGTGTTGGCTGTGAGAATTTCAAGCCAGTGGATCTTAGCTTGCTTATCTTTGTGGGAGTGGGACCTGCCAAGCCAGATCACTTGGCTCCCTGGCTTTAACCCCCTTTTTCAGGGGAATAAGAGGTTCTGTCTCACTGGCATTCCAGGTGCCACTGGGGTATGAGAAAAAATAAAAAAATCTGCTGTGGCTAAAATGGCTGCCCAGTTTTTGTGCTGGAAACCTGGGGTGCTGGTTTTGTAGGCACCAGAGGGAATCTCCTGGTCTACAGGTTGTAAAGACCGTGGGAAAAGCGCGGTATCCGAACCAGAGTGCCAGAGTGTTGGGAAAAGTCCCCGATGGCTTCCCTTGGCTAGGAGAGGGAGTTCTCCTGCCCTTTGCACTTCCTGGGTGAGACTGTGCCCCACCCTGCTTCGGCTTGCCTCTTTGGGCTGTACCCACTGTTTAACCAATCCCAATGAGATGAACCTGGTACCTCAGTTGGAAGTGTGGAGATCACTCGCCTTTTGCATCGCTCTTGCTGGGAGCTGTGCACTGGAGCTGTTCCTGTTCAGCCATCTTGGTGGAAATCCCTTTTTTTTTTTGAGACGGAGTCTTGCTCTGTGGCTAGGCTGGAGTGCAGCGGTGCAATCTCAGCTCACTGCAACCTCTGTCTCCCAGGTTCAAGTGATTCTCCTGCCTTAGCTTCCTGAGTAGCTGGGATTACAGGTGCCCACCACCATGCCTGGCTAATTTTTTGTATTTTAGTAGAGATGGGCTTTCACTGTGTTGGACAGGATGGTCTCTGTCTCCTGACTTCGTGATTCACCCACCTCGGCCCCCCAAAGTGCTGGCATTGCAGGCATGATCCACCATGCCCAGTCAGTAAAACCTTTTAAGTCATAACTTTGTTGCTGCGATGAATCTCTGGCAGGGTGTGCATAAAAATGAGACTTTTGGTTTTCACCAGAGACAAGGATGCAGCCTGTCTGGAGGGCTTGCATGTGTGGTTATGGGAATGTACAGCCTCAGAGCCAAGAGCTGGCAGGCCTGTCCTCAGCCAGCCTTCTCTCTAATGTCAGATTCCTACAAAGTGGATTCTAACCAGATACTTGTGTTTCATTCTCCTCCTCTAAGCAGATACCAGCTCTGCTCACTTGGAAAAATATATCCTAGTGCTAGCAAAATCTGTTCTAAAAACGTTCAGTCTTGCACAGCCCTACAGGGCTGCTTCCGTCTGTGAGTTATCAGAATACTAGGTTGCCTACCCTTGAATGCATTTTTTTCTTTTGGCATGTGATGAAGAAAGAAATTCTCTCAAAACAACTGACAACTCTAAAAATTACGTATTCATGAAAACTGATGAAAATAAAGTCAGCACAGTTCTTACCAATTTTCCCATTCTATCACCTTTCTCCACTTCAGGCCTTAGATCATCATCTATCTTTAGTGAAATACTCATTCTCGTTTCAGTTTTATTTTAGTGCAGGCAGTAACCAATGCATTACTTTTTCTCCACTTCCCCAAATGTGCATTTATGTTTTTGTTTTGGTGAAAGAAACAAAAAAGGCCAAAGTTGTCATAGGTTTTGATAGAAGTCTGCACCTTACTTTGCTCTTTTCTGTGTCTTTTCTTACAGATGGGGAGGTAGAAATCCAGTAAAAGTAAAAGAGCAGACTAGGAGAAAGGACAGCAATAGCAATACAAAGATGAATTTGATCCAGGTAGTGCTGGGAGTTAATCAACTTAGAGTTTCAGTCTATTAGTGGTTTTGGTTTTTGCTTTAGAGGAGAAAAATAAAAATCCTAAGCTCTCACAGAACATCTGGAAAATGAAACTTCTGCCTGTCACAATAAAACTAGCTGGAGAAGTAAGAAAGCCTCCATACTCTGGAAAATACTTAGCCAAGTGAGACCTTTAGTCATTCCTGGTCTCTAAAATGAAAAGGATCGGCTCAAGTGAATGTTGCCCTGAAGCTTGGAATATAAGGCTGGCGGAACATCAGTCTCCTAAATCCCAGAATCTGGATTCAAGTTCCATGCACGATTCTATGACATCCATTGACATTTTAATATACTGATCCTGAAAACCGATGCCCTGGGAGATGAACTAGATATTGAATTTGCAACATGCCTCCTGTAGAAGAAGAGAGTATTTTTATGATGCGCCTAAGACATTGCCAGAAACTCAAGTCTGCAATGGAGGCAGTGAGATTGGAGAGGTGCTTTTCCAGGCAGAAGTGGAGATATTCTGTCTTGGTGTAGCATTTATACGCATCATACCCTCCACCCCAACACATGCACACCTCTCCATGGGCTGGAGGTGGCAGCCCAAGCAGTCATCATTTATAAATGAGAAAAGAGAGGCCCAGAGAGGGCAAGAGAACTGAGGGAGAGCAGAGCCAGGACTTGAACCTTAGTCTTCTGAGGCCAGTCCTTCCTGTCTTTCTGCTACGTAAACTGCCTCTGATGTGGGAGAAATTAACCATTGGTGTAAACTGGAACTTAACCTGAAAAGAAACCAGATAGGCTCACAGGCATATTACCAGTTGAAGTTCACAAATAGTTTGTTAGGTTAACCTTGACCCCCCAGTTTATAAGTTTGTGAAGCTTGGAAGGGTAGGTGAGAATCTGGGACATTTAGATCAAAGCATTGTAATTCCTTGGCTCTGCCACAGAATGTCACCTTTACATCATGTACTTCTCAGCATTTCAGCATTTTCTAGGAGCAGAAAAAGAAGAGTTTTCTTAAAGGAGCTAGTTTCAAAGCAGAATGATCCCCACTAGTGCTTGAATAAAGCAGTTCTCAAGCTATAGAAATCACTGGCATTGTAAAAATCCCCTTTCTTCTCTTCTGCCATTTTCCCCCTGGTTTATTATTTGCGGTGTTTAAAGGATTTGCATGCCAACTTTTCTCTATTTCTTTTTTAGTACTAGGTTTTATAAATTACACCTTTCTCCTTTAAAAAGATCTGAACCTTTGTATTTAAAGTGTATTTAACCTACAGCCTAAATGATTTGAGTTTAGAAACTCTTAAGTACCTAATATTAAGGATCCTATTTCATAGAAGACTCTTTCAGAAAAGAAAGTATAAACATCAGCTATATGAAGGGTTTAGGTGAAGTGAATTTCCACAGAGTGAAAATGGAAGGCTTACATTGTGGGGAAGAGATGGTTTGTAAGGAGAAGCCAGCTGGAACTGTAGAGTAAGAGAGCATGAAAAGGACAGGACGGGAGGGCGCCCCTGATGGGAAGGATAGGGCAGACATACAAGTTAACCCTGGGGTAAGAGGGAACCGTCAATCACTCAGACATTCAAACCCCAAGAGTTTTTAAGGTTTGACATAAACAAATATACTCCTATAGTCACATCTTTCTGGGAACAGGGGGACTCAGAGTTATCAAGTCATGAGGTTTTGTTGACCTCAGAGGCACTGGGAAGGGCTGCTGGAGGCATCTTGGGTCTTTGGCTTCCAGGATAAGGTGGGCTAGTCTTTGATCCTTTTCTTCTGTTGGTTGGGAGGACACAGAACCCGAGGCAATGTTTGGAAGTGCAGATATAGCGCAGGAGTCATTTCCTGACAAACACTCAAGTCTGTCATTTCTCCATTCTTCATATTTGAAGCATACCTCACCCAACAGCACCTCAGATGAAGAAGATCCTGCGGCATCCCTGGTATCCATGGCCTTTCATTGCTCCTGGAATTCTTGCTCGTTTTTGAGTGTGCTTTGTTCGTTTCATAATTGGACTCTTAATTCAGCAATAGCTCTGGCCAATTGCTATTAATGATCACTTTGCTCTCCTCTTCCCATAGCAATTATTAATTAAACTGCCCAAAGAGTCATAATGAGAAATTAAAGACTGTAATAATATTTTAGGAAGCAGTGTCCCATGATCTTGGAGGTCTATATTCTGTTCCAAAGGTAGAGCAGAGTTTGTTTAATTCACAAACGTTTACTGCATCCCCTCTAGGTAGAATGCCCCATTCAGGTTCCAGGCATACACCAAGGATGGCTTCTGCTCTAGGGAGGAACTGAAGGTCATGGTGTGGAGTGTTTTTTGATCCAACTCTTAACTCTTATTGATTCTCCTTTCTCAACTTGTGCCATTCCATCGAGGATCAGTTCCAACGTTCCCTTCTACTTTCCTTACCCACTGTTCCCTCCCACAACCTTAAGGAGCACTCAGGTTAATTGCTCCTTTTCTGAGTTCCTATGGTAACTTTGTATAAATCTCTATTATAGAACTAATATTTTTATCATCATAAAAACCTCAGTTACTTCTCCCAGTCTCAGTAAATTTTGCCAGGGTGAAAAACATCCTCTTCACCTGTGTACCGGATATCACCTAGCCTAGGGCTTAGATCTTAGTGTTTAGTAAATATTGAAGTTTTGCAATTTCAAGTTAAGATCAGCCTTGGAGTGTGGGCTCAGACTTTAGAGTGGGAGCAGGGAGAACAAAGAACAAGGTGGGCAAGGCCATGGAGCTGGCCTTTTATGGAGGTCAAGATTCTGCTCAATCCTGTCCCTTAGGTAATGCTGGCCCACCCCATTGCATGCTACAAGGAACACGACCATTTCTTCTCAGTCCACCTGGTGTTTCCAGCTTCATCCCAGACCCTGCCCCTTTCTGTGCTCCTTGATCTCATCTTCTTTAAATACCTCTAATCCCTTAGCTTCAGGCTCTAGCTTTAAGCCTTTCTTTCGCCCTCAATTGCTTGGGCAGATTTTCTGGCTCTGACCCGTAGCACTCTCCCTTGGACCTGATGTGGCAGTTTGCCCTTTGCTCTGGCATCCCAGGACCAAGGTCTTGCCTGTCACAAAGCCCCTACTGACCCATACCCCAGAGTGGCTGGCTGACCCTGTGGTAGGATTTCAGGGAAAAGCCACAATGAGCCAATCGGTACTTCATCTCCGAATTTCCTCCCTTAACATATAGCTTTCACAATGGCTCCCAGAAATATTTTCTTTTATTTAAAATACAAAGGCCAATGGATGGAGTCATTTAAGTTTCTAGCATGCATGGTAAGTGCAAAAGAATTTGCAAGAAACTTTTTTGGGAGGAAGAAGATAGATCTTGTGGCTGGTGGGATTCAGTTTCGGAGAAAGGCTCTACTGCAGTGCAGAAAAAAGCTGGAAAGATGAGTGCCACCCATATTGTAGAAGGGATGAGTGCCACCCATACTGTAGAAGGGGTGGGAGGTATCTGTTGTTTTTGCCACCCAATATCCATTCACCTTTCTTTTTTTTTTTTTTTCCTTGAGATGGAGTCTCATTCTGTCACCAGGCTGGAGTGCAGTGGTACAATCTTGGCTCACTGCAACCTCTGCCTCAGCCTCCTGCCTCAGCCTCCCAAGTGCTGGGATTACAGGTGCATGCCACCATGCCTAGCTAATTTTTGTATTTCTTGTAGAGATGGGATTTTACCATATTGCATGTTGGCCAGGATGGTCTTGATCTCTGGACCTTGTGATCTGCCCACTTTGTCCTCCCAAACTGCTGGGATTACATGTGTTAGCCACCGCACCCTGCCCCATTCACCTTTCTTCTGGTAAAGGTAATCTGATTTTTCTCTTTGGAACTATTGTTCAAGTAACTTCAGCCTATAAAGTTTGAGTGGTGTTGATTCAACCACTGACTTTAGGAGGGCAAATATGAGTCGGGTTGGCCAGTAATACATCCTATTCCTGGCCACTGAGATGGGTCAGGGTGAGTCAAACCCAAGACTTTCGTTTGAATTTACAAGGTCAATAACTGTCTCTTTTCTCTGTGCTTGTGGTTATGAGAGTTTCAGCCTGGAGATGGCCACCCTGCTGGAAGGGGGTCCTGGGAATGAAGTCCACATAGGTCAAAACACACACCAGGGATATGTAGATGGATGGACTCAACAGCCCTTGGGGAATAGAGCCAGGAGTGCTTTCTACATTTCTACTAACATTGTTTTTTTTTCTTTTTTTCATACTCCAGTTTCAATTATTTTGTCTATCATTTTGCAACCAAAGCTGCCCTAACATAGCACTTAGGGGAAGCGTCTCTGGGTTTGATTGAGGTCAGAAGGTGTGAGCTTAAACCCCACCTGTGTCACTCATCAGCCACGTACTTAGCTTCCCAGAGCCTTGGTTTTCTTACCTGTAGAACTCAGTGAATAATGTCTGTACTACAGTGTTTTAGTCAACATTCTTGGTAGTAAGCAGCTGAAAATGACTCTGTTTAACTTAAGCAGAAAAGTGATTAATTGGAGGGATATCAGGTAAGTCAGAACTGAGAAGAAGGATGGAACCAGGCTTGCAAACAGGGCAGAGACCAAGAGGAGCTGAGCAGCCTATACCTCAGCTAAGATGCAGCTAGGACGCTGCTACCTCTCCATGCACCTCTGGAAGACATAAATGGCTCACAGGTCATTCCTCTTGGTGTTACTTGCTCCATATTCAAAGCTTTCCTGGGACTGCATATCCTGTTGGGCAGATGGTAGAGAGAGAGTTTTCTTTTTTTTTTTTGGAGCAGAGTCTCACTCTGTTGCCCAGGAGAGTACAGTGATGCAATCATGGCTCACTGTAGCCTCTGCTTCCTAGGCTTAAGCAGTCTCCCACCTTAGCCACCCAAGTAGTTGGAACTACAAGTGCATGCCACCATGCCCGGATAATTTTTGTAGAGATGAGGATTCACTATGTTGCCCAGGCTGGTCTTGAACTCCTGGGCTCAAGCACCCTGCCAGCCTCGGCCTCCTAAAGTGTTGGGATTACAGGACAGAAGTGAGCCACTGTGCCCAGCCAAGAGTTTCTTTACAAGGCTTGGATATTGAGCAGCCTGGACTAATGACAAAAGAGCTGCTGAGAGAATTATATGAAGTAACGGCTGTAAAGGGCTATGGTAGTGCTCTATCAAGGCTAGTTTATCTTTCCTTTCCTCACATTTCTGATCGGGGCTGAACCAACTCTGCCCAACCCCCAGATCTAACAGGCTACATGAGGCTGGACAGAAGTTTTCCTCTTCTGTACACCAAGACATTTGATAACTTTTCCTCTTACTGGATATCTCTTCATTCTGTCAAGTTTTCCCAACTTTCCTTTGCTGTTTATAGTCACAAGTACTCCTTTAGACTGTTAGATTCTTGAGGGCATAGTCAGCATCTATTGCATCATCTCCCTAAAAGTGCTTAGGGTTATATTCTAGTACATGCTAGCTGCTTATTGGATCAATGTTTATTTACTGATTGGTCCAAAATTAGGACTGGCTGTTTGACCATTTCAGGAAGACCGTGGATGGGTTGTATTTTTTTATGCCAATACCTGTGCCTGGCATATATAAGTATCCAATACATATCTGTTGAATGAATGGGTGGGTGGTATATAGTAGGTGGCCTCCAGTACCGTGCTACAAAAATATTGAATATAGCTGCAGCAACACTGCTCTAAGACTGCCGCTTATTCTTGTAAGTGGGTCCTTGTGCTATGACACTTGGTAACTATCTTACCCATTGCCATCAGATCAATGTAAATGATGATAGTGATGGCTTACTGAGCTCTGCCTAATCTCACGTAAAAGGCAGAGGTATGCACTGGGGAATCGAATGCCTCATTACATGGTGGACAGGTGAGCCATTCCAACAACCATAGGTATCTAGGAAGACTTATGTACTGGGTGCTGATATACAAAGATGACAGAAATGTATCCTGTGCCTTTGAGGAACTCGGAGGCTAGTGGGCTCACAAAGTCTGGCTTCTTAGATGCTCTGAAATGAGTCCTTAGCAAAGATTGTATCCTTGGGAAGCATAAATAAAAGGTGGAGAGATTGCCATATGTTGGATTAGGTTTTAAGTTCCAGAGAATTCTCTTGGAGAAAGGATTTCTAAACATTTCTTTTCTATAATTCAGGCTTACTCGGTATAGTCTTCCTTATTTCCTGACATCTCCAATATCTCTCAAGATAGCTTATTATCAAAGTTCTAGGACTTAGTCTTGCCCAAGTCTTTTTGCTACCATAAATTGGTAATTCTGTGTATGCAAGTGTGTGTATCCATGTGTGTGTGCATACATTTGTGTATACATGCATACATGTGTGTGCATGTGTGTGTATACACACATGTATGTGTATATGCATGTGTGTGTGTGCTTGCCCATGTTCATGTGTGGGGATGATGAGTACAATGACAGAAGTGTGGAGACCAGAACTAGATAAAAGAGAGAGTAGGAATGATGCGTAACTTAGCTCTTCTTTTCTTATCATCAGTGACCCTGTTAATGTTTTGCCTGTTTAGCAAATTGGTATTAGTTAATTACTAGGGCCATTAAATGTTCAAAGACCTCCAGGTCTTTTATTTCCATGAGTTCCTAGACCTAGATGTGGCATAGCCAGGCAGACAGGGGTGAAAGATTTGTTCCCAACTGGCTTCCCCTCTGCAGTCTCTGGCCTGCCTTTAATGATGAACATTTAGAGCCTCCTTTGAGGGCTGCCCATTCATTAAAGAAGTTAATACGGTTTCCTCTATGGTGACTTTGGGAGAAAATTAATTCTCCCTCAGTGCCTAGTTCAGTGCCCCAGGCTTAGGAGATGCTCAATATCACATTGCTCATCACTGCTGCTCATGTGCCCCATGCAAGAGCTTCGGAACTTGGCCTTCTGCTCGGAGAATTTTCCACTCTCAGCATTTCTCCCAAATGCACTCAGTTGTTCCACAATCCCACAAAGGTCATATGGTCCATGCACTAGGCATGTAATTTGCTGATCTCATGATTAGACATGCACACAAACCTCAGTGCTATTCTAATGAACTCTGCAGTTGGCCTTTGGATTGTTTCTCCCTAAGCAAATCTCCTAGCACATGTGAATGGAATTAGTCTTCTGATCACTCTGACCTGCTGCACAAAGTTGTTGAATACTTTGTCTGTAGTAACTCCTTGGCTGTGGGCAGCACAGGTTTCTGTGATCAGAGGCACATGCCTTGGTTCTGGGTGCCTTCCTTGGGTCAACAATGCCCAGGTGAGAGGGACCTGACACTTAGTCTCGATGTGCTTTGGATGTAAAAGTTTTGGGAAGATTTCTTGGTTATTTCTTTCTCTGATTTGATTCTTTTGTTGTCTTGGCAACTAGAATAATAGTTTTAAGTGTCTGTGTTTGTATATTCTTTGGAGAATATTTTATCACAAATCTTCTCCAAAAATGCCTATCTCATGATGCGTTGATTATTCCTTAGTGTCTTCCTTTTTTTCCCCCACTATATATGCTTGTTTTCCATAGTTGGGAGAAAGAAATGTTTGTATGATATAAACAGCCTCTAGGTTGAGGATCAGGAGTGCTTGGTTAGCACTTTACCTCTCTGGCCTTCAGTTTTCCAGATTAAATGGACCAGATGATTTCTTTAAGCTCTGAACTACCATGACCCTAAGCCAGAATTAGGTAAGAATGTGCCAATACTTGCTGGGATCCTTGCAAGAATCTTCTGCATTATGCATGGGAATTTTCTGATTCTTCACTCTTCATTGACTGGAATATTTTTTATTTGCTGAAATATGTTACTTCATTCACCTCAGTCCTCAGTATTTTGGGGAAGGAGTAAATGCTGCCATGTAAACACATGCTATTGGCAGAAGGCTGGTGTTTCCTCAAGCCAGTGTTTTACCGTGGTTGGAATAAATGTCATGGAGGTTTCTTCCTCTTTTCTTTAACAGGTCTCTTGTGTTTTTCCCCTCCTTCCTACAGTTGGTACCCTTTATCCCCTCTTTGCCATTTATCAACTTGAGGTCTTCAGGGAAAAACTTCAGACATCCACGAGGAAGTGAATCCTCATAGAGGGCTGCCCTGGAGGCTCCTGGGAGGTTGGAGTGTCCAGATGGATTGGCCTGGAATCCCTGACACCCAACATGCAGATACTTCCTTCAATGTTGACTTTGGAGCCATTTGATTCTGCTCGTGTGTGATGGCTGGGTAGGGATCTTTGGTGCCTGTGGCAGGATGGCTTCTCCTTGGCCACACCGGGTACACATTTCAAAGCCAGAACTGGAATATCAGCTTCACTCAGGATAAATTTTCCTTGCATCATTGGTCAGTAAAAGCAATATACATTGCAATAAAGGAAGACAGCATTTTTCCTTTATTGTAGCATTTAGGTAGAAAAGAGAATTACCAAATGATAATAGTGTATGATATGACTTTAAATGATAAATGCATGCATGTTTATCATTTAAAATGTAACCGTATCACTGGTAATGACATACTAGTTGTTAAAATGTGGAAACATTTCTCTATTAGGCGGTCAAGAGCTGCTACCTCACGTTTCCAGTGTGGGCATGCTACCGCCGCCTCTCTGGTCATTACTCCTGGGTCTCCAGGATGTCCTGATGATCCTGGCATAACGAGTGGCCTCCTGCAAGGCTGCTATAGCTCTAAGACTGCTATTTGTTCCTGTAGATGGGTGCTCTGACTGCGCTACTTGTTACTACAGTGCGAATTACCACCAGATCAATGCAAATGAAAGTAATAGTGATAGGCTTACTCTGTGTGTAGGACCGTTCTGTAAACTCTGAAGGGAGGTGGCCTTGTTTCCCTCCTTAGGGCCAGTCACACACAAGCACTTGATAAACACTTTCCCAGCAGTCGGTGATCTCATGAGATTCCATCAGCGATACTTTAAGGCGGGTGTTTTAAATCCAATTTTGTAATTGCTAAGAAGATGTCCTAAAGAATTCACATAACAACATTCCCTGAGTCCAGCTGAGAGATGAAGGAGTGGATATTTCAACACTGGGATGTCATGGCAGGTTAAAAGATTTCACTCTTCTAGGGTGCTTGAGATGTTCGGAAACCTCACAGGTACCTGCTAACTTGGATGGTCTGTGATTCCCGATATGGAAGGTAACTTGGTTTTAGGTTCCCCAAGAAGATGGGTGGGAGGAAGGGGACTGTATATGTGAAATGGGGCAGGATGGATGGACTGTGGATCCAGGAGAAGGGGCTCTAAGATCATCTTGAGAGATTAAAACATACCTGCCCCCCACCAGACCCCATAAACCAAAAAGTCCTTCCCTATAGGAAGAGGAGAAAAAAAGAAAATTATATGAGAGGAAACTATATATCAGCCATCATACCACCATACCTGCTCCCCCATTAGCCTTCTGTGAATATAAGAAGAGAGCATCAATTTTCCAGAGGTACTAATGGTTTCTAATTAAGGCAGAGACATAGAACTAAGTGTTTAGAGGCCTTCTTTGCTGTGTTAAATAAGGCCAGAGCAATTAGAGGAAGCTGCTCAGAACAGGGAGGCTGGGTGTTCAAAAGCCAAGCCTCTCAAGCTTCTGAGTTTGTGTAGAGCCTCTTGGTAGCTTACCCTGGCTTCCTTGTATCATCAGAATTGCATAGAGACAGAGAGCACGAGCCTTGGGCTACGTTTTAGTAATTACAGTGAATAAAATTCATTAAGAGATAATAAATTAATGTCAAACAGTCTCATTTTAAAACTTTTGTGTCGATAGGCATAGATATCAGAAAAACTGTTAACCCATAATAATAACATCACTTATTTAACTCCTATACTGTCCTGGCTTTAGATACTTTGGTCTCATTAATCTTCACAACACCTTTATGAGATAGTTATTTTGATTGTGGTAGTTTGGATCTCAATTTTTCACTCCCTCTGTGGCTTTACAAAGGCTTCGTGGGTGCAGAGTGCACTTCCCCCTAACTTGACTTGAGATTTGGTATGTGACTGCTTTGTCCAATGGGATCTTAAGAGACGTGACTTGCCCAAGGCCTTTAGATATGTTTGCACAGTCTGGCTTGCCCCTCTGTGCTCCCGTGGCTTGCCATGAGAAGAGCCTTCTTGTGTTGCTGCTGGTCCAAGAAGATCAACCCCCAGCCTGGAGCTCAACCCTGCTGACCCCAGTCAATCCCAGTGGACCTTCAACTACTGGCAGACCTGTGAGGGAGAGAGTAACTGCTTTTTAAGGGACTGAGATTTTTGAGATTATTTTTTATGCAGCAAAAATGGACGAACACACAATCCTAATCTCCAAGTGCAGAAGCTGAGGTTCAAAGAGGTTATGTAGTTTGGCCAGAGTCACTGAAATATCATAGCACAGGCTGAATTCAAACCATGGGTTTTCTCATTTCAAAGCTGCATTGTTGTTTGGGGAAAAGTGCCCTGTATTGGAACAAGAATAAGGTTAAATATGATGAATATATTTAAAGTACCTCCCCAAGCCTTACACCTAATGGAGGGGAAGGACAGGGCATTAGAGAATGGTTCTCAGAGAAGCACCTCTCCTTCCAGGATGGGGCCCTTTAACATAGGAGTGAGAAGGCTTGCAGGACATATTCCAGGATGTGGTGGCACCCAGCAACCCTGAACACCACCCAGTGTCACCTGCTTCCCAGCCCCACTAATGATGATGCCCCTCCTTGGCCATAACAGGCTGAGCTTCAGCAAATCCCTTTTCTGAATGTTTACTATACCAGAGGCTTATTTAGATTTTACATGGGGAACCTCATTTTTCTTTTATTAATTGTGATGAGAGTTATTTTTGTTGCCTTAAGTATAAAATATCCCTCTAGGGAGTTCTGGGCCCATTATAGACACAAAGAACCCAATCATATTCTGTCCTTGTAACAAGCCTAGGAGGGAGGCAAGACAGGAGGCACTTAATCGGAATCGTAATGGGAGAGGAAACTTCTGAAGGCTTTACAATGGAAAACTCGAAGGGAAACAAATTAAGAAGCTAAAACTTGGCTGCTGTTGTCAAATCAGCCCCACAGGGAAGAGCCCAGGACACACAGAGGAGAAAAGAGGAAGAGGAAAAGGAACTAAGATGAGACAGAATAGTGGAGGGAAGGAGCGCCAGAAGGACAAAGGCAGGTTCTGAAATCCGGAGACAAGCTCTGCTGGGTGGGCAGTTACTTTCGTGGTTTGCCAGCAAGCTGCTCCATTCAGCTGATGCCATACTTGTATATCTTCAGAGTTGAGAACACATCCCTCGGACTGACCCCAATTCAAAGGGATGATGATGAAAGCCGAAGAAACTTCCCTGTTGAGGAGCAGCCAGCTTTGCATTTGTGTCCTCATGCCAATGGCAAATTTACTTTGGAAACTTCTTCCCCAACTACTTTCCTAATCAAACACTTTTACCTAAAGCATTCTACATTAACTGCTTTCAGCCTGAATGCAATAAATCTGTATTTCCTGATTTAATCTTGGCCAGTATTCCTTCTATACCTATCCTCTCCCAATGACGTACTAGGCAAAAATCTTCAAGAATAAAAATGGAATAAAGAGTTTTGTTGTCTTTATGCTAGGTGAAGTTTCCTAAGACCTTCTTCTTTCACATTTCTGCCAATAGTTCTGGGGCCATTTTGTAGCCTCTTTCCTCTTTAGCAGAATGCATTCATGAACTGTTGATTCATGAAATCAATCCAATAATGGGCTTGTTCACAAGTTTGGGACAAAGCAAGGGTAGCTGGGAAGAAATTTTTGGTACATAAGAATGCTGAGCTTGCTACCCAGGGTTCTAGCATGGCAATGTGGGAAATAGCCCCTAAGTGTGGAATACCTTTCCACTGTTAACCTGCACAGCATATTGAAGTGGAGCCTACATCATTGTACAATTACTCTCAAATAGTGGCTTTTCAGTTTTCTAGAAACTATCAACCTGTTCAAACTACCTACCTCTTGCTACACCCTTACTTCCTGAAGCTTTGGTCATAAATCCACAGTGACAGCTATCTTCTGAGTTTTTTTTTCAGATTTTCTCAGCACCCTCTGATTTGTATTGGTTGGGGCTATGAAATAAAATGCCATAATTTAAATTTGGCCTGAGAAGCAACTTGAAGAGTTGATACTTGGTTTAGAGGCTCTGGGTGTGGTGGACGTTTCTGTAAGAGAGTTGACTGAGGGGTCATCCCTGGAGAGCAGGGATGTCTACTTTGGTGACAGAGCTGTTGATGTTAAGAGACCTCCAGACATTAGGCTGGTCTAAGCAAGTTTGAAAATAAGTCTTTGGCTCTCTCACAGCCACTTTGTGTGCTCCTTTGTGACTCCTTGGTCCCGTTTTCCTCTTGCTTTGAGCATTCAGCTTGCCTCCTGGGTACACTGTGTCTCCATTTGGCCTATTTCCCTTTTAAGACCTCACATCCAGAATGGCTTGACTCCTCATTCCTCCATACTTCCATTGAAACCCTGTCAATTATTTTAGTGAATTGTCTGCAAGGGAGGCTCCTAGCTCCCTCAACCACACTTTGATCCCACTTCCAAGGAGGAAGAATTTGACTGTGCATGGATGGTCAGGCTTGAAGGCATTCATTGGATCTCATTTTCTGAGAGGTAGAGTCTTACCTAGAATGGGGTAAATAAGCCCATTTTGTGACAGCCACTCTCTTAGTCTTTCCGGATGCAACTCCTTCCAAGGCCCGAGGAGTAAGGCAGGGGCTGTGTGGAGACTTGGCCATGCTTGGCTATGCATAGAGAGTCCTGGCCTGGTAGAATTGGTCTATTTCTCTTTCTCCCTCTGTATTGCCTACTCTTTCTTTAGGAGCTTTGCGCTTTAGGAGGCCAGAGGTAAGAAATGCCCTTTTTCCATGATGAAAGAGGTAGACCTCTTCCCACTTCCTTTAAAAAGTTAAGTGAAAGCTAGAGTAATGTTCAAAGTAAAACAAGCCACTTCAGCCTTCCCAGTCTAGCAAAGGGAAGTTCGGACAGGCAGCAGAGCTAACTAGGGCTAGAGATCTACCTTATGGTTTGGGGCCAAAGCAGCAGCTGCTAGCAAAGGATGAATGTTCTCACTATTGTCTTCTGTGTGTATAGATTTCTGGACCACTTGCAGGATGGTGCGGGCCTCTCTGAAGAAAGGTCTTAATTACTGAAGCTCAGATGGTTATGAGACCTGTTCATCAGTAGCTCCATCTCCTGATCTTCCCACACTTATCTGAGGTAGGTGTAAGAAATCCAGGAAACTTTTGTAACTACTTCAGGCTAAGATGTGAATGATTGAAAGTCTACCTCTACAGGTAGTACAGGTTGGATATCCCTAGTTCAAAAATCTGAAATATGAAAATTTTTAAATCCTGACATGATGCCAATAGTATAAAATTCCACACCTGACCTCATGTGATGGGTCACAGTCCGAACTTTGTTTCTTGCACAATATTGCTAAAAATAGTACATAAAGTTACCTCAGGCTATATGTATAAAATATATGAAACCTAAATAAATTTCATGTTTAGATGTAGGTCCTATCCCCAGGACATCTCATTGTGTATATGCAGAAATTCCTAAATCCCCCAAAATCCAAAATTCAATATACTTCTGGTCCCAAGCAGAAGAAATAAGGAATACTTAGCCAGTATTTACATTTTAGGTGATCAAGAATTAACTCTAATATCTTTCTCACAAAGATATTGTGAACTCTGCTGACATACTCCTGATCAACTGAATGATGAGCTTCCTGCTGTCTTGGATAGCATTTAAAAATAGGCACCCATGCAAAAACAAATACACCCACACAGCAAAGCATTCAGGAGTTCATTTCTTTAGGTTTGCTCACACCTGGCATAGCATCATGGGCAAAATTATTTAAGCATCTTAAGGGCATCAGTCATTCCCCAACAACAGCACAGAGGATGATATGGCTGAACACATGTCATATAATCAAATTTTTAAAATTTCAACTCATCAATTGATGATGATAATATACTTGGGCATTGCCCATGTTGTTAACCTCAGCAATCAAAATAAAGTAATTATACTAATTAGAAGCCTCTTAAAACCCAGCTCAGTGTCCTTGTGCATGAGAGGCAAGCTATGTCACAGTCACTTCACAGAGCTCTGAGACCCCATAAAGGTCTTAGGAGTTCCTCATGGGGCCAGTAGCCACACTGCCAGGGAAAAGGAGAATTAGAGGTGAGTCTAGAGGGAGATGGATAAACCTTTCACTCAGAAATGGCCTTAGATGCTGGAAAGAGTTGCAAGTGGCCAGGTGGGCCTGATGGTCTGGAACCAGAGATTTAAGAAGCACCCATGCCCAGTGAACTGTGACTGTCCCAAGTGTTCTGGCTGACAGAGTCAGTCATCTACTTGAGCTGCATTGCTGACAGAGTATTAAAAGGAGACCCACTATATGCACAGTTATTTGGATACCTCTCTATTGGGAACTGAAGTGACCATATGCAGACCTGTAAGGTAGCCACATTTTATTACCACGTATCTAGAGCTGACAGCCAGGCTAAGTGAGTAAAATGTGGTAAATCTGAAAGTGGTCATGGTAAAGAGAAGCCTAGTTATTGAATCAGAAATGGATATACTATCAGATGTGAGAGCTCAGATCTGGGAACAATGAATAAAAAAGTGGAGAAGGGTAGAGGGCATTGTACTGCTTGAAAAAAGGAAGGAAAGTTACAAAAATATAACTAAACTGATTGTTTCTGAAAATCATGGCACCTAATAGTTGTTTGCAAGAATTGTACTCATTGTGGCCTTGAGTATTTTTCATACTCTGACCTACTTAAAGACATCATGCTCCCCAAATTTTCTGCTCTACAGTAATCAAGCTATTACAATAATATGCATTACCTCCATAGAAAAATGACATGGCAGGTATAAAATAATATGCATAAAGCATTTGCTATTAGGTTATTATAGCAGTAGTAAAAGTGACTTACATTAACCCACTTTATAGGAGTAAATGGGTGAATAGGGTACAATATAGTAAAACAAAGGAATGGAAGATTGGGAAAGCCACCAAAAGCCTTGGAAGGCTTGTGTGGTATAAAAATAACCAGAGATCTTACAGACTAAACAGTAAAATTGCTCAGCTAATTCATATCTCATATTGAGTGGCTTAAGTTTAGATAAGTTGATGGGAATAATTGACAAATGCACATAAAACTTAAGTCAATATTCAAAACATTACAGAAATAGAAGGAAATTAAGGATTAGAAAAATTAAGTAATTCCAGGAAAACCAAATAAAATGTTCTTAGGCTTGATTAGCTCTCACCGAGAGTGTAACTCAAATATGATGTGTGATTAAATTGTCGGCAAATGTTTGTCAAGTTCCTAATATCTAATGGCTACAGCATCGTGGTTGTGAGAGAATCAACTGGGCAGATGAGCCATGGAATTGTCAACCTATTGTCATCTTAACCGGAGGTTACTGAAGCAATCTAGATCACATTTCACTAGAAAGCTGCAGGTTCTGACTTGCAAATAATATAGTCCAAGAGCTCCACAATAGCACATGACAGTAATGCAAGATGTTTCCTGCAAACGCCATGTCAGTCAGACATAAAGGTTGATTCATGACATCTGGAAACAGCTGCCTTTTACTGAAAGACAATGAAATTTCAAATTGCATTAAATATAGCCTGCTAATATGCTTACCTGCCATCCACAAATCATTGGCAGACATTTGGGGCTGAGATTTCCTCACATTGTCAGAAAAATTAGGTCATGAGTAATAAATAGAAAAGATGTTGGAATTTGGACAAGGAGGTAACAACCAGATCTCCAAGTGGGTCAAAAACAGCAAAGCCAATCAAAACCATTTGGGACTGTGACTGTGGTTATTCAAAAGTGACAGAGTCTGGGAGTACATGTGGATGAGCTGAACTATAACACTATTCTTGAATGATTGTTTCCACTCAACAACATCCATATATATCACCCAGAAACCTGCTATTAAATTAGTGTACCCCTATCTCATCTAAATCTATATCATTGCTAATTATATACATGATGCTTCTTTCACAGCTTAAATTCAAGAGCCAGAAATAACAGGATTCAAATACAGGCTCTTTCAATGTGATGCTCCTAAAATACTGTTTGTTTTTTTTTTCCGCAAAGTCTACTGTTCATCATCTTTTACAAGGGAGTTCCCAATGGTACCAACATCTTTGGTTTATTATAAGGTTTGAATCAGATTAAAATCAGACAATGTATGTAAAAGGGCTTTTTGTTGGCACCTAAAATTCAAAGTCTGGCTGGGTAGAGAAATTTGTAGTGTGGTAAATGATGCAAATCCCAAGGTTTGCTTTTAGCAAATCTATCATTTGATGGGTTGTCTAATAACAGTTTTTGCCACCTATAGAAGATTGTTTGGGGGATTCTTATACCTACTATTCTTGAGGTATCTCTATCCTAATGTAAGTGTGCTGGCAATTATCTGAAACCTAATCAACTGGCTTTTTTTTTTTTTTTTTTCTTAGACCACTACCATAGCAGAGACTGCTAGATGCTCATCAAACCCATTTCCTCCTCCTACTGAGCATACAGTCAAATACATTTCCCTTTTGTGGCCATGTAACTGTGTTCTAGCCAGAGAAATGTGAGATGAAGTAGTATGCACCACTTCTAGGCCTGGCCCATAAAATCCTCCTACATGCATCTTCCCAGCTCCCTTCTCCTTTTGGCTTGCTAGAATGACATTGACTTTCACGAAGGTTTGAAAGCACATCCTGAATATAACAGACCCTGAACACAGAAGGAGTCTGGGCCCTTGATTCCCTCCTTTTAGGCCAGCCACCTAACCAGGAATGCTAAACTGAACTATTATATGAGTTTAAGTTTCTAAGCCATTGAAATTTTGGGATTTGTCTGCCAAATCAGCTAAGGTTGCCTGAAGTCACATGGCTACCTATTGAGGATGTTTGGTTTGAAGAGCCTAATAAATAATGCTCGTCTCCTCTTTGCCTGAATTCAGAGCCAAGTGAAAGATCATCACTGGAGCCAGTCATATGGAAACCAAATGGCTGGCTTTAACCATTAAAAATGCAACCAAATGGGCTTGCTGATATGTTCTGCTCTCTCCTTCACAGTTTTGACTCTGGGAATGACATTTTTAAAGCGGATGCTCTTGTCTAGGATTGTAGCATTATTCTGATCCAAAACAGAGAGGAAAAGGGATCAAATTCGTAGGGTTCCTAAGAATTAATTCTCACCTAAGTACAATATGTAGACCAATAGCTTTCATCTTCCATCAGTGTGAACCATTTGTGAGTAAGGCTCATGAGACCAGGACTGTTGCTCTGGTAGCCATCTCTCTATATGCTAATGCAGGATTGAAGTTCATGTCTACAAACCAGACAGTCCTTGTCTACATGCCACACATGGTCTAAGGGGCTCAATGTGCAATTCTTTTGGAAGTAACTTTGCCATCATGGCCTTTCCATGATTACTTTTTAATTATTCAGAATTCCCCCACCGCCGTTTGGATTTCTTCATTTGAGAAAGTCATTCCCTTCAATAAGCAGGCTGTTGTTGGGGGAGGAGGATGTTTGTAGAGCAGTGAGGAAGGGCATTTACCCCACTTTGCCAGACCAGCTGGATTAATCTTTAGAAATTAGGATGCGGCACATCCAGGCCAGACGCTTCACAGCTTGCCTTATTTCCACAACCTGGGTACTGATGGATTTTGTCATTTTCCTGGGGAGAATTTTCCATCATGGTTATGATTGATTTGGGTCATCATGCCAATTGCTTGTGTGCAAATTGGCTATTAATAAAGCTCCAACGTCAGAATAGGTGATGAGATGTGTCACCCAGTCATGTAAAAGAATGCAAATTTGATATCACTCACACTTCTTAAAAGATCTGTCAGTTTTTAAATCCTCCAGTTCTTTGTTTTGTTGCCAAGTGGAATGAACCATTATTACAGCTTTCAGCTGGGGGAAGTACCTTCTGATTAAAGGCTATCGTCCTAAACCAGTGACTGCTTCAGGGAGACTTGCCTGGTCTATTATAATTCTGCTTGTAGACTGAATCTATAAAGGAGAAAACTAAATAGCACTGACTTTGGGTTTAAGAGCAGACATCAGGACCAATATAACTTCATAAGCCATTTGGTGTGCATGGGCAACTTTGAGTTCTCTGCCAGCTCAAAAGCACAGTGCTGTAGCTATTAAATGGAATAAGAAACTTACAGATGATATACAGTTGCAGTAGGGTATAAGTAAATACAAGTCAATCCAAATGATGAAATCTAAATGATACTCTAGTCTGATGGCTAGATCGTGGTCAGGAAATTCAAATCTTTTGAGCTCAGAGGGAAAATGAGGAACTCATCAACGTTTGAGATACCAATGTTTAGAAGAGCTTGTCATCCAGAAATAACAGGGAAATTGAATAAAACATTTACTTATTTTCATTATTTGTAACAGGCAAAATTTCAAAGCTCTTTATATGAAAGGCACCTTAAATTCTAGAAAAGTCTATATGCTAGTTATTATTCTATTACTTCACTTAAGTTTCATAACGATGCAGAGAGGGAGAGAGAGGGGGGATATGTTTGACGTTATGCAAGGAACAAAATGTGGGAATGTGGGCTGTTTCTGTGTACCAGTTCTCACTGGGTAGTACTGATGCAGGATTTTCTTGGTCACTTGTCCCCTGGAGACCCCAGCTGGTGATACCCTTACCTAGGCCTTGCTTAGGCCTGAGTTTGTCACAGGAGATGCCCCGTCCACTAGGCCTGACGGGCTGCACTTGGCCTGCATTCCAGCATGGATTCCATGGCTGCTGTGACCGTGTGCTCAGACTCCAGCAAGAGGGGGTGTATGAGTGAGGGAGTGTGGAGTCTGACCAGTTGTTCATAGTGCTGGCACAGGAGTGGGCTCTGTGCAGTGTTTGTGGCCAAACCAAACATGTTGCAAGCTATTCTTGTGGTGGACTCTGGTGTCCAGAAGAGGGGAATGTGGTGGTGCCCAGGCAGGGGTGCCCATGACCCTGAAGCCCCAGAAAGAGTGTTACAGTATGCTTTTAGTCCCATTGTCCACAACCCAATGGATGGCAGTGTGTTAACAGCTCTGCCCTGTGGCAGAGGGCCACAATATTACAGCCTTCTCTATACCCACATTTTGGTGGGCCCCAAGCTCTTGTCCCATGTCCAAGAAGAAAGAGAATACACTGACAATCAAAGGGTGAGGAGGGTAGAGAATAATTGTATTGAGCGATGAACAGTTCTAGAGGAGATGGGACATGAGGGTGGAACCCCACTGGCTGGGTCCAGGGCTTTAACAGACTTAGAATAGAGAGTGTGTGCTGATTGGTTTCTGAGTATGCAAAGAAGGTTAAAACAAAGGCACCACTCAATGGTAGGCACAACAGTGTAAAAACCAATTGAGGGGGCCAGGTGCAGTAGCTCATAGCTGTAATCCCAGCACTTTGGGAGGCCACGGTGGGTGGATCATGAAGTCAAGAGATCAAGACCATCCTGGCCAACATGGTGAAACCCTGTCTCTACTAAAAATATAAAAATTAGCTGGACATGGTGGTGGGTACCTGTAATCCTAGTTAATCAGGAGGCTGAGGCAGGAGAATTGCTTGAACCTAGGAGATGGAGATTGCAGTGAGCCAAGATCATGCCACTGCACTCTAGCCTGGTGACACAGAGTGAGACTGTCTCAAAAAAAAAAAAAAAAAAAAAAAAAAAAACCAAAAGAAAATGAATTAGGGAAGGGTAGGTATATGTAAAATAGGTGAAGGGTGGGGACCAATCAGTGGAAAGCACACCAAACCAGAAATGAGGTTCTCAGTCTGGTCCATGGATTTGACTTGTAGCTTGGCTTTCAGGCTTTAAACTCTCTTAGGCTTGAAGCTCAGGTTTCACCAGGGACTTGCTCCTGTCTGCCTAGGATTTTTCTGCTTCCTGTTGCTATCAGTATAGGAGAGGCAAAATTGGCCCAACATAGACCTTGAGGTCCCCAAGCAATTTCATAGAGTCCTGGCAAAAGGGTATGACTCTCTGTGAATGACCATGGCAAGGATCTTGTGTCCTACAGGCAGGAGAGTAAATGAAAGTCTGCAATTTGTTTTCTATACAGATTTTAAAATTGAATGCTTATAATATTCAAACATTTAGAAATTGACCCCCAAATCATCGCAAAACTATGATCTAGACCTTGAAATACAAAAGCAGCACTGACAATTTCCTCACAATTTCATAGCTGAGTCAGGTTTAGAGAAGGGGCTCAAATGTTTTCAATTAGCTAAATAGATGTTGGTTAAGATGAGCTAAAAATGGCAGGTCAAAATGCAATTATGGGAACTAAGAACAGGATGGTATGGAAAACACTGGGTTGACATATTTGGATAAAGGAGTACAATAGCTTATGAGAACTATGCTTGAAATTGAGAAGTGCATCACTTTTTCTTATTGTTAAAGTGTACAGCTAAAGCTGTACAGGACAGATTTTTAACTGGATTGGTAAGTGGATAATAGGACACTAGACCATAAAATAATATTTACAATAGCGTGAGGCATGGGAAAACTATGTGTTGAAACCATATTCACATATTTGGATCAACAGAACACAAGGTCTTTTATTTATTTTTTAAATGATTACAGCAGTAGATATTATTGCTATTCACTAAGCAGAAGTGTCCCAAGAAGATATACGAGAAGATAAGATAAGGAAGATGGATCAAACTGAGACAAATTTGAAGATCACAGAAGTAAGGTAACTCATCAGTCTGGCCACCACGTTGACTTCCATGAGTCTTCTGGCCTTGGATGATTAGAAAGACATGACATATTGTCTCTTAACCATGGAAAAGAGTCATTCTCCATACTTTAAAGGCATGCTTCATGTGTTAATTCAAAGGGCTATAATTCCAGACAGCTGAGACAATTGGGAGATAGGAAACTAAAAAACAGTTCAATATACTACATGTATACTTTGTTATAAAGTGATTCATGAGACCATCTCAATCTGAAGTACAGAAATACGAAATAATAATAGAACCCAGAATTTATAGGATGTCTTCACTCCCAAGCATATGAAACGTCTTCATGTGTACTCTATTTGATTTAGGTTAATATTCTGTCTATTAGATAATGTATGGACATGGGACAATTCCCATTTGAGAGAGAGAAGAACCAAGACACAGAGAGATGAGGTGATTTACCCAGCACTTGGGTATCAAAAGTAGAACTAGAATTTTCCATTCACCAGCCACTTTCCCATAAATGTGGATGGTCCAGATTCTAGTGGATTATCTGAGGGGCATAAAAAACACTGTAAATGGCCCAGTTTTTGTCTACTTCTTCATGATATTGTAATCTCTTTGCCAATGCATGTCTTTTAACTAGAAACTTTCTCATACCTTAGTGAGAAAAACAGAACATTAAAGAATTTCTATGGAAGTTAAGGAAATCATTGCTGTTTTGTGGAAGGGAGGAGAAGAGAACTTGGCTAATTGCTGCTCTGCCACTTTGGAAATGTTAAAAAAATCAGTAGCAAAGACTTATTTAAAGCTTAAAGGAAATAAAAGCAGGGCAATAAGCCACCTGCTATGGCTGGGGGTGCAAGGGCAGTAAATCCAGGAGGTGGTTTTCATGTATGGTGTATAATTTGGTCCCTGACAGAGCTTGGATGAGGAATAGGCCTATATAACTATTGATCCACAGAGCTATCAGGGGCATCATTTAACTTGATGGCTTGTGTTAGTCCCTCAGGATGTGGAGTCAGCTTTAACCTGCAAAGGAAAAAAATATATAGGTAAATGAAAAGAATAGAAGGGAAAAACCATGGAGAGTTTTCCATACCCTCCCTTTTAATAAGATATGTTTCCAAGTGATCCCCGTTTTTAGCTGCTGTGATATGTTTTGGCTTATTTCACTCATTTACTTATATAATTATATTGAGCAATGCCTATCACTCAATATCCTATTAGACATTTACAAATGCATCATCGATACCTAGTCTTTGACAGTGATTGCAGCCTAGGAGACAAGGGGAGACAGGCCACCCCTGGCCACAATCAGTAGCAATCCCAGGTCAGTGTGAGACTCCAAAGGGGGAAAATGGGATGCTGTCACTCAGTGGGAAGAGTTAGTTGCCTGTCAAATGTAGAGGTATCCCGTTTCATTGAGACCTCGCCATTTCTGGAATTGCAGAAGCTGATGTGTTTCAGGCCAGTGATCCAAGCCTGCAAATTCTTTAGGTCAGGGGTGTCTAATCTTTTGGCTTCCCTGAACCACATTAGAAGAAGAATTGTCTTGGGCCACACTTAAAATACACTAACACTAACAATAGCTGATGAGCTGAAAGAAAAACTCACAAAAAAATCTCATAATGTTTTATGAAAGTTTACAAATTTGTGTTGGGCTGCATTTAAAGCTGTCCTGGGTCACATGTGGCTCATGGGCTCTGGGTTGGACAAGCTTGCTTTAGGTTGTCAGGCATATTCCTGAGCCAGAAATCTGCCTCCACATCCAGCCTGTCTCTGACCTTCTGCCTTCTCCTGAACCCTTTCTCTATCCCACTTTGTATTAGAGTTCCCAACCTGTTTGCTCTTTTTATTGTTTCTAAACCCATGACTGGGTTTTCTGTGGATGGCCTTCAGCAGTTTGGCTTAATTGTGTGGTGCTGCTGCTCCAGTTTTGGCCCTTTCCTCCTTTCTTTGACCACAGTTCAGACTGTTTTCCAGTTATATTGCTTTCAGCTGCCTTTGGTATATGCTCCATTTGGAGTATTACGTTTCCTGGTCATGTTCTGGAAACATAAACTGCAGTGTATGCTTTCAAAGAGGCAGTGCCCCCTCTGACTTTACATCCCAGTAGGGGGATCGAACCACATCATATAATTTAAAGGCTAAAAGGACAAAACACTAATGCTAATTCATTGCCAGTGTTCTGTTCATTTCTGTCATTAACTTGAATACTTTGTATGTAATTAACCCACAGTTATTACTCACTGTTGGTAAGAAATAAGATGCCACATGTACATCTCCCCGAGACTTAAGGTCCTACAAGGTCAGGACAGTCACTTGTAAAATTTGTTATTCCTTGAAGGTATACCTATAACCGATATCTTGGATTGTTTCATCCAGAGAATTTGTTAGTTGAAATGAAAAGGTTTATGTTTTTTGTCTTCTAAACAGTGAAATCTCTGCTCCTTTAGGTATCTTGACCCAATGCTTTTTCAATTCTTCATCCATTTTTCTGGCCTTCCTCAGCATCCTTCTTGCCCTGTCCTCAGCCTTCATAGTCTGGTGTGCTTCTGGTCTGGTCTTGGCAGCCTTTTCAGCCCACATAATTTCTCTGATAACACCCAATTTTATAGATTGAGCCCATCCCTTTCTGCTTTTCTATAAAAATGTCTAATGTGCCTCTCTACTTGATTGTCATTAAAAATTTTCAAATAAAAATACCCAAACCTATATTCATCAACTTCTCCCTCCCAAACCTGGTTAATTGCCTGTATCCTTACTCTCAAATTAAACCATCTTTCCATTCCCACCTTCACCCGATACGATTTCCTACTGGGTTCCTTGACTTCAATTTATTCCTCTTATGCTTACTTATGCTTAGAGCGATCATCCCAAAACACCAAAAGATTAATTTATTTGTTCAGTTCATACTGTTGAGCACCTGCTGTGTACAAGGCACAAAATACACAGTGGTGAATTAAGCAGACCCGAGCCCTATCTGCCCTTATGGAGTTCATGCCACTTTCCTCATTAAACCCTTTGACAGCTCCCTTAGCTATGGAGACAAAGTTCAACTTTTTACCTGACCATACAAGACCTTTCAAAAAGTGAACTTTTTCAATTCATCTGTAGCCACTACCCATTCACCTTCTGCTCTCCAATTATATAAAACTACTTGCAGTTTTTCGAACATGTTGTAATATTCCCCCTATTGTTGACCTTTTAACTCCTCAAAATCCTGTTCCATTATCTTCATAAACAGCATTGATTTGGCTCTCTTTTTGTATCATTACTGTACCTTGTAATATTTCTACTTTTAGCATTGCAAACCAGAGTTTGCTTATATTTCTGCCTCTCTAACTAAATTGTGACCTACTGTGTCTCTTTATCATATACTTGGCATTTAGCACAATGTCTGGGACACAGGGAAATTTTATTTTAGAAAAAAAATTTTACTTAAGCTATCTAACTCACGATTGTTCTTCAGAGAACTACAAGCTTGATTCTAATGAATGAAAGAAGTTATATATTTTTTAACCTCATAATAATAATAGACATTAACTATCATGTACTTAATTTATCAACTGGATAATATTCATTAAGGGTCAGCAATCTGATGCTTATGAGACCTAACTTAGAAGTGAATAATGGTTGCCTATTTTCATCTGAGTCTTTGTCTGGTTATTAGTTTTAACACTAGGATTTTCAAGTGTTAAAGATGCCAAATGAGGGCCGTTAATTAAATAAGCTGTTGATTTGAGACTACATGTGTCAGGATTTTCTGATTTGTTCATAGATGATGGACTTATATCATTTTATCAATAATTTAAGTTTCTACTCTATATCTTGCTGTCCAAGACAATAAAGAAGTAAAAAACAGTAGAAGGTATGGCTGCTGCTTGTAATGTATTTGGAGAAACATGATAAACCTAGGTCACAAGTAGATAACATGAAGAGAAATACTATGCTTGCAAAATACAAGTTCTAATGGGCCATACTGTAGTAGTGGTTCAAGAGACATGGGGCTTGGTGGGGAAGGCTTCTTAAAAGTTTTTATTTTGTTCCTGCTCATGGAGCTAGATAGCCTAGACATATTGACAGTGGCATCTGTTTACCTCTGTATTTTCAGTATCAAGCATAGTGCTCAGTATGTAATAGGAGCTAAATGCATGTTGAATTAATGAGTGAATTAATTAACATATTAGTGGTAAGTCAAGGACTAAGCCTTGGATATGAACAAAGTGTGAGCATTTAATGTGAACTAGAGATGGCAAGCACATTTCTACTCCCTTGCCAACTAAGATTTAATGGTAGTACTTGTCTGTAGTACTGTATTTTGGGAGTGTCAGACTAATGTTGGGTTCAGCAGGTCAGAGTTCAATGGTCAAATATGAAGACATGGGAGGAAAACATTGCAGCCCTTTTGCTGGGAATTTCCACTTCTACTCTCTAGGCAATGGGATTTCTGATAACTTACAGGGCAATATGAAAGAATATAACCTTGAGAGCTATCACAGATAAATAGCTATGACATAGATGTATAGTATGGATTGTGTTGGAGAAAGACTGGAGCTTGTGTGTGACTATGTGATTATAAGTGTATGTCCTTGTGGGTACAAGCAGAAAGGGTATCTTCACCTTGATTCCTGTAACACATAATTTTCACATTTCTGTAGCCTGATCTTCTCTATTGCTGATGAGTTTTTAAAGAATGGGTACATTAATTCTGAATATTTTTTGAATAAAAGCTTTGTTGTGTTGTTCTGTTCTCATAGAAATTTAGCAGGTGACTTTAGGATTAATCAATCAGGTGGACTGACCTGGAGTGGTTTCTCCCAAGAACCTTCTAAAGCTGGGAGCCCCCTTGATGCATGTATCCCCCAGGACTGGCAAAAAGTGAATGCTTGTCAGCAGTTACAAACAAAAATCATGAGTGTGTTATTCAGAAGTTATCCATGCATCACTGAGGCCAGAAGTTGTGCTGCAGCAGAAGGAGCCTAAATGATCTGATATATTAGGAAGTATGCACTTTACAGAATCTTATCATATGCAGAAAGGCATAGCACATTTCATTTACAGGGTAGTCCTGCGAGAGTGTATGGGCTGTGTATAGTCATAAAATGTTGCTCAAACAGAAGAGAAATTAAACACAAAGACTTACTTTTTTTTCCCTCTTTTCCCTTATGGCTTTTACTTTGGGAACAATTTATTTCCTTTCTAAAAGGAATTGCTGCAATTACACAGCACCACCAAAATGACCTAGTTAATATCAGAGAAAATTAGGAGCCCATGTGGTTGAACATAGAGAAGAGAGGAAGGCTGCTGCTCCTAAGGACTTGGGGAACTCTCATCTCTAAGATTTAGAGAACTTCATACATTTAATTTTTAGATGAGAAAATCTACTGAGGAGTGACAATAGTTTCAGGTTGCAGGACTGGGTTATATAGCTGGTGGAAGGTAAAACATTGTGAAGCTAAGAACAGTCGTCTGAGCATGATAAGGGAGTATATTGGTGACTTGAGGATGTGTGACTACAGAATATGCACATCTGATTTGAGAGGGTGGTGAGTTTATGCTTGTGCCATATTACTGTGCAGGCGCAGAAGGCTAGATAGCACTGAGGCTGCTCATTGCCGATGAATACAATCCTACGCATCAGCATAATTCTAAGGTGACTGTAATTGCAGCAGAAGTTAGGAGATCCAAATTCTAGCCCAGATGGTGCCCTGCTACTAATCTGTTTAGGAGAAGTCTCTTAACCTCTTAATGCCTCTGTTTCTTTATCTGTAAGATGGACAAAACACCTGCTCTATATGTTTTAACTGATTTTTGTAAGGATAAGATGAGCTTCACCTATGAAGGCTTAGTACAAGTTGAGACAAAGCTGGCCAACAGAACCTCCAAGTATGTGAGTGGCAAATAATAAAATATCTCAGTGGTAAAAATGGAAGACCTCAGGAAATGGAGGCAGCTGGGGAATGCAGTGTATGAGTATAAGGCATGCAGAATCTGGCCCAAACAGGAAATTAACAGGAGGAGGCGTATGTTTGCATCAACAATATCTCTGTAAGTCAATCCACCATGCACACATACCATACTCTCACTAATCAGCAAACGGAAGTACCCAGTGTAATCCGTGGCCAGTCTTGCCTAATTTGCTTCAATTTCAGCCCAGTTCATGTGGCTGTTGGCTTGGCTTCTGTGCTCTGGTCTTGACACTTTAATGTGGCTCTGAGCTGGACTCTGCATGCTCCTTCCAGGCATCTAACTTGGGCTTACAGGGACTGGGATGGGTTCAACTTGTCCTCCTAATCAGAGAACTAAAAAGCATTGCTGCAGGAATGTAGCTGTATTCCTAAGATTTTGTCATCTGTTTTTCGTTGTGGCAAAGAGGGAGTCCTAGTGGTCATTCATACTGAGTCTTTGAAGATAAAATGTTCTGAAGTTGTGGCATGGTGCAACATGGAAGGGACATAGGGAGCATGGGTGGAGGAAGAAAGCAGAAACATGGAGACGTTGCTTGTTTTTCTGAGTTTTCAGGAGAAGAAAAGCAACATGCAGCATCTGGGCAGGGAAGAAGCAACAGGAATAAACCTTTGGGGCACATACTGGACCTGAGTCTTTGGTATCCCTCTTGAGGCAAAAGTAGCTACTCAGAGAAAAATAATATAGTGTGGGAATTGTAATTATGAATTCAGTGAATGGATGCTATTTATAGTGTTCCATATTCTGCAGGAAGGGAATTCAATGTGAAGTTCAGAGCCACAGACAAATTGAATTTGGTGTGGAGGTCCTGTCAGGAGAGAGGGACTGCTGGAAGAATGTGGTGGGCTTTAACAGAGCAGGTTAGGGTCAGAGGCTCTGTTAATTCTGCTCATGAATGAAAGAGTAAGTATGGAAAACACTGTGACTTTGTTTAGGAGGGATTTACTTGTGGTAACAGTTCCAGTAAGGCAGCTTGCTTTGAGGTTTGAACTTGGCAATATGAATGGGAAGGTGGGCTGTAGCAAGTTGAAGGGTAGCTTCTCTACCTGCTAGAAAGTTTTAGAATTTTTTTAAAAAATTAGGGTAGAAAACTGGGTTATCACTGGAATGAAGGTAATCCAAAAGGTAAAAGTAAAATTGGAACCTAAGAAATCATTTATGCTTAGTAATGTGCCAGTAAGCCAAGTGTTTTGGTTATGGAAAGCAAGGATACCAGATTACTAAATCTCTATAAACATTTGGGAAATAAAGTCTACAAAAAACAAGCAAACCTTGTTCAAGAGAAATTTTTAGTTAAATTAAAAAAAATGAAATTAAGCACCCTTAAATCTTAGTTCAAATAAAAAATTAAAATTAAAACTCTAGACTATTTAGAGATACATGAAATGGCAACACCACACACAAAAACTGATGGAATGTGACTAAAGCTATAATAAAAGAAAAATATATAACCATAAATGTTTTGATTAGGAGAAAAAAGACTCAAATAATCAAGCTAAGCATTTAGTTCAAGAAGTAAAAATGGGCTGGGCACGGTGGCTCACGCCTATAATCTCAGCACTTTGGGAGGCCAGGGTGGGCAGATCTTGAGGTTAGGAGTTTGAAAGCAGTCTGGTCAATATGGTGAAACCTCGTCTCTACTAAACACACGCAAAATATTAGGTGGGCTTAGTAGCACATGCCTGTAATCCCAGCTACTCAGAAGGCTGAGACACGAGAATCACTTGAACTCAGAAGACTGAGGTTGTAGTGAGCTGAGATTATGCCCCTGCGCTCCAGTCTTGGCAACAGAGGAAGACTCTATCTCAAAAACAACAACAACAACAACAACAACAACAACAACAACACAATGTAATTTTAAAAAGCATAAAAAGAAAAATCAATAAATATAAAATAATAATTTAATGAAAAAGAAGAGACTTAGAAGAAGAAGGTAAGTGGAATGAATGACAGGCCTCACTTCTGCCATTGGTCTCCAGATTACAAGTGATATTCACTGTCCTTCTCATTCATCCACTCTAGCTTCCTCTTAGCCTTGTCTAGCAACTTTTGTAGTACAGATAGCTTACCTGGTGGGATGACTGAGACCCACATGCTTGAGTGACCAGAGCCCCGGGTTGTCATGTGCTTCTCAGGCAAGAACTGTATACTTGTCCATTTACTGTCAAAATTGTATAAGATTGTACCAAGAGATGGTCCAGTGTGTCACCTGGTTTCCAAACATTCTTCTCTGGCCCAGTGCATACCAGCAGCCTTACTTCTTCATGACGATTGGGTCAGCTACTCTAGTGATTCCATGCATTGCCTACTGGCCCCTCAGCACAAGGATCCTGGTAACCAGATGGAAGTCATAGCTTATAGTTTAATGAAATCTTGTCACATGGTGGAAGCTTTCCACCTCTGGGATCTGCTGCCTCTAAACCTACGGAGCTTAGAATTCCAGGGAAAGAAATCACAAATTTCCATAAGTGAGTAACTTCAATAATGATAAATGGTGCCACTCCTATTTCTGGTCATTAAAAAAAAAAACATGTATTTTATCTATGGAGATTCAGCACTGTGCAATGTTCATCAATTTGGAGTACCTATTACATTCTGGAGAGGCTGCCTTCCTCAGAGTATCATCTCTACACTGACCCCTCCATTGCACATTCAAAAGGCTACTCTGCTGCTCTGTCAGGCCAACAGCTTCTGGCGACGCAGTATGTAACAGGACTGGTGAATCTAATGACCATGCACCCACTGTGGTACTTCCTTTACTATAAAGTGGGTACCTTGGTTCAATGTTATACTTGTGGAATCTGGGTCAGTGGATCAAGTATTCTATTATTGGGTAGTGGTGTTGACTGAGGCCTGCAGGCAGGAAAGGGAAACCTATACCCAAAGTGTGTTTCAGTTCCATTCAAGATGAATCACTGCCCTTTCTAGGATGGAAAGGGTGCCGTGTAATCATTGGTTGGTCTTCTTGAGGAATGGTGGTTTCAGAAGCTCAGCATTGGTCTCTATTGCTGGTAGGCTTGACATTTAATGGCTGCAGAAGCTAGGTCAGTCTTGGTGACTGGGAGTCTATGCTGTCAGGTTCATGCATAGCCCTGTCCCTGCCTCTGTTCCTGCAACATTGCACCAGCACTGGGGTGGTGATGCAGAGCCTGGTTAACATCAGCTGGACAATCATCCTGCCTGCCTGGCTGTTCAGTCCCTCTTTTATGGTAGATACTCTCTGGTAGGTTAGTTAACATGAGATGTAGAGCTCTTTACATTTTACACCTTCTTCCATAGACTCATCTTCATGCCTCCTCCCCACCTCTCCTTATCCACACTTTCTGATCTCTCCTTCAGACTCCTGACACACCAGACAAGCCACTCACCATTGCCCTTGGGTCCATGTTATGTTCTTACCTTGGGCCACTTCTCATTCTATGCAACGTATATTATCAAGCATATCTTCTGAAGCTCTGCCTCTTGGGAGGATTTTTCGTACCATTGCCTTTTTAGGCCACCTCTGAGTGAGGCTTTTGTGTAGCAGTGGTCCCTTCCATCCTGCATCTACAGGTTGAGAAGACACATCTGTGATGCAAACCCAGCCTTGTGTCTTTTTTATCCTCTGGTCACATGAGGGAATCATAAAGACCCTCCCCACACCACAGACATGAGCTGAAGGTGAAGCATTGGTGTGAGAGTACTGAATGAAGTGGGGTCTGGGGTACTTAGTGAGAGTACTGAATGAAGTGGGGTCTGGGGTACCTAGTGAGAGTACTGAATGAAGTGGGGTCTGGGGCACCTACTTGTGCTGCTTGTTTGGGCCTCTGGCCCTGCTTGTTTGATGAGTTGCTGCTAGGCTTGCCTGACCTTATTTCTTGATCGGTTTGACAACACGTAGTTTGTGGTAAACAGTTATGGTCAAGTGGTTATTAGATGTCCCACGGTCAGGTGCTATATCTATATCAGTAGCCAGTACTCATACAGGAGCTGTTTTTCAAAAGATGCCACTTCTCTACTACTGGTGGTATGACTTTGCTACAGCACCTTTGGGGTCTGCATTATGGTTCTCCTCAAGTCCACAGGGCATCTTGTCTCATAGCAGTACCTGTATATCATGGAGTCTTCCAGGTAATAGGGCCGAGTGGCAGGCTTACTTTCAGCACAGCCTGGTCCTACTTGTAGAGCCCTTTTGTACTCCAGGCCCCACCTAAACCTGGTAACTATTATGGCACCCAGTAGGAGGTTAGGGTAGTATTTCCAAATATGGAACATGCTGCTTCCAGAGCCTGAACTGTCAGCATTGTGCTTCCTTCTTATTGATTGGAAGTGTGAGATGAAATAATTTTGTGTCCTTTACTTTGAAAGGGATGTTGCAGCATCCTTAGACCTCTAAAAACTTTACTGATATGGTATGTCCCTGAATCTTGATAGGGTTTATTTCCTCCCCTCATCTGGAGATATATATGACCAAGGCCTCTGCATACTTGTTACTTCTTATTCCTCCTGTCCAATAAATGTGTTGCCATCAGTATCTACAATGTCTGGTAGATTCCAATCCCGTTAAATTATAGTATGATGAAAACCATGAGAGTTAGTATAGCCCAGGAGGAATCATGTAAATGTATTCTGTTGCCTGTTCCATGATGAAAGAGAACTGTTTCTGATCCTTGTTTGGATAAGGATGGCAAACGCCACATTCACCAGCTCAATTGCCATGTACTTGAGGCTGTGTTGATCTACCCTCTAGAAAAGTTACTACCCCTGACAGAGAAGCTGCAATTGAAGCTAAGTTTGATGTCATCCACTGTCATCCTCTAGGATCTTTTTTTTTTTTTTTTTAAAGGAAATGGGACTGGTGAGTTAAATGGGAATATAATGGGGCCACCACCCTTGTAACCTAGTTCACAATAAAGCCTTTAGAGGTGGTACCAATCTCGTCCGTTTTCCCAGAACATGAACGTATATTTTATTTACAGTTTTTGGCTTGGAAGACACAGTTTTAGAGGCTTTCACTTGGCCTTCCTGACTACAGTAACTCTTACTTGAAAAGCTAAGAAGCCCATGGAAGGATTTTGCCAAGCAACAAGTATGTATACTCCAATTACATATTTTGGGTTCAAGGAAATTCCACCTGGTAGCTCTGTGAACCTGGTGAACCTGTTGTGAGCAAGATTGGGCCCAGAACTCCATTGATTACTTGTCTTATAAGCTCCTACTATAACAGGTAGTCATGAGAACATTTATGTATGCAGATAGCAATTCAGCTCCTGTGTTCAACAGTTCTTGAAAAGTTGCTTTGTTCTACCTTTCCCAGTGTATGCTTACCAGAATAGTGGTCATAGAGCTCTTTGGAGAAGAATTAGTGAAGTTATTACCATGCATACTTGCCTTGGTATTGCAGGGTCCTTTCTCCTAAGTATCCAGCTTTTCCTTCAGTTGATGGGTTCTGAATTTAAAAACTAGCTCAGGTTAAGAAACTGGACAAAGGATCATGCCTTCTTACTGCAGTGCCTGCCCTTAGCCTCCTGATCATCTGTCCATGAATTCTTTGGTTTAGACTGAGCAATGCCCTTGTTGGCTGTCCACCTATTTTGCCCTAGTATCTACATAGCTCTTCATGAGTCAGACACTCTTGGCTACCACTTCTTGGGTTTTACAACATATCACAGTCATTGTGCCTGCAATGGACTGAATATTTGTGTCCCCTCATAATTCATATATTGAACCCCAATCCCTAATGTGATATGTTAGGAGATGTGACATTTAGGAGGTTATTAGAAAATGAGGGTGGGGACCTCATGAATAGGATTAGTGCCCTTATCAAGGAGACCCTGGGGAGATCTCTCACCTCTTTCCAACCTGTGAGGGTATACAGAGAAGACAGCTAGCTATGAACCAGAAGGCAGGCCCTTACAAGACATGGAATCTGTCAGCACCTTGATGTTAGACCATCTAGCCTCCATAACTGAGAAATAAATGCTTGTTGTTTAAGTCACCCACTCTATAATATTTATGTAAAAACAGTATGAACACGCTAAGACAGTGCCTTCCTTGCTTCTGACAAGTAAAGGTCAGCACCAGGGTGATCATCATCTCCTTTTTTACCAGTGAGCACAGTTATGCAATAGCATCTCCTTCCCTAAGCTCTGGTTCACAGAGGACAGCCCCCTCCCTGGCCCATTTCTTATTGCCTTATTGCTTTGCTAAGTGAGGTGTCCTCTGGGCCCTACTGCAGAACGTCAGGTGAGCTTTCTTGCTCTACATACCATATCCACTCTAGCATGGCAACTTCCCAAGCTTCTAAGCTCCTTCATCCTATTATCTGTTACGAAAACTTTGGCATTTCTACTTAACTAAGTGTGGGATCTTTCTTTCTCTCTTTAGAGCAATCCTAACTGCATGTAAGCAACATTACCTGGGCAGGATATTAAATCCTATATTATGGGAGAGTGTTCCCTTGTTGATTAACTCTCCCTTCCTCAACTTTATATTCCATGCCCACTCTTGTTCCAGCATCCTTAGGACCCAGTCCCATACATACTCTTTCAGCTTCTCTCAGTATAAGTTGGCTATGTTTTCACAGCATCATGGGAATATAGTCCCTCTCCTTCCTTTGCATGCTCAGCATGTCATTGGGCGGACTGTGTTGTGTCTTGATGCTAGGTCAAGTCACAAACCCCAGCAGAGGTTTGGGTGGGGATTGAACTTGAGGGAGGCTGTGTGTTGCTCTGCAGCACGGGAGTCTCTGAATCATCTTTAAGAAAGTGGGGGCTATAGACCCGAAGAATTCAGGGGAATCTGGAGTGTAAAAATTTTCAAGTACATTGACCCAAATGACCCAGCTCAAGTCTCAGGGTTTCACTCCTCAATTAGGGCCCTAACTCTAGCATAAGAGACTTACCAGAGCTGAGAATCCAACTTTCTCTGGAGCTTTGCTGCTCTTATAGTTAAGTCTTGTGCTTGATCCTTAACCTTCTCCTCCCCCAGGAGATCAAGGGATCAGAGCCTCTTTACATGCTGCCAAGGAGGTCCTCTGATTTTCACACTTAGCCTTTAATTAGTGATTAATTACCCTTAGCCTTTTCTTGTCTTTCTCCACTGCATCAGTGCCACTCAGCAAGCCATTGGAGTCTATTGTCCTTATAATTAGTACCTTCTCAGAACCTCTCAAAAGCTTAAGCTACTGCACCTGCCAGTGCATTTTCTTCCAAGACTGTTCTATCCCAGGTTGTCGTTGATAAAAAGCTTCAGCAGTTGCACGGATACAGCATGCCTGTAGTTTTCAGTGAGGCACCTACCACTAGGAATGGAATCCTCATTGCCAGCTGGTTAGCTGGTGATCCAGTTTCAAAAGTGCATTTTAGTTCAGTTTTCCTCCTCAGATCACTCCTGGCAATAATTGTTTTAGGTTTGGTTCCTAGGAAAATAGGCTCTGAGATGGAGGCTTCCATGCAGGATATTTATTGACGAGTACTCTCAGGATCAATACCTCTGGGGGAGAAGAGAGAGGCACTGAACTGTTATGGAACTGCCACAAAAACCCCATCCACTTCCATGGGGAGCCCTGGAGCTGGGATGGTTCTTCAGCATTTCTTTCCCTTGAGGTGAGGGATTTGGATCTTGATACCCACAATCTACCAGTCACTGGATATGGGCTGTCCAGAGTGAGCACTCATGAGTACAGCAGCTCTTTTCTACTAAGGGCAGTCCCAGAGAGGAATTCAACTTAAGTCTGTCATCCATCAACACCCAGTAGTTGTGAAGTGCTTGCCTAAGCCCAGAGTGAGGACTGAGCAGCACATCACAGTGTCCATTGCAGTTCCTGTATACTAGTAATAAGCCGGTAAAAATATGATGAATGACAATCTGTTAACAATAGCAACTGGAACATAAAATGTGTTCAGAGTACCTTAAAGACTCATATGAAAAATCAAGAAAACCTTTATTAAGAAACAGTATCTTGATGAATGAAAGTATTTACCCTGTTTCTGCATAAGAGGACAATAGGCTGGGCGCAATGGCTCACACCTGTAATCCCAGCACTTTGGGAGGCCGAGGCAGGCGGATCACCTGAGGTTGGGAGACTGACCAACGTGGAGAAACTCCGTCTCTACTAAAAATAAAAAATTTGCTGTGCATGGTGGCACATACCTGTAATTCCAGCAACTCGGGAGGCTGAGGTGAGAGAATCACTTGAACCTGGGAGGTGGAAGTTGCGGTGAGCCAAGATCAAGCCATTACACTCCCAAGATCAAGCCATTACACTCCAGCCTGGGCAACAAGAGTGAAACTATGTCTCAGGAAAAAAAAAAAAGAAGAAGACCATAGCAAAAATGCCAACTCTTTTCAAATTAACAGAATAGAATAAGCTATAATAGAACTAAGAGAAATATATGACTTTGTTTAAGATAAATATGGTACTTAAAATCACTAGGGAAAGAAAGGATTATTTAATACATGTTTTGAAACAAATGATCAGCAATTTGGAGCAAAAATTAGATTTTCTACCACATACTATTTACCAAATTATGTTTCATATGAATTCAATGTTTAAATAGGTAAAAATGCTAGAAGACAATATTAGTGATTTTTTAAAAAATCATCTTTTGGTGGGGGAGACATTTAAAAGGCATGATACCAAAGGTAGGTAGTATATAAGAAAAAGATAACTAATTAAAATTGCTAAAGAGTATTTTTTCATTAAAAATTGTAAAAATTTAAAAGCAAGTGAAAAACCAGGACTAAAATATTTGTAAGGATAGTCTACTACTATTCTTGAGGTATAGAGAACTCCTGTGATTTAAGAAAAAGACAAAAATGTGTAAAGAACGTAAACAGATAATTCACAAAAGCAGGATAAAGTCAATAAATATATAGAAAATATTATCACCTACTAATAATCAAATATATGCAATTGAAAGCAACAAATAATATCATTTATGACCTAGCAAATTGGATGCAGTTTTAAAAAAAATTGTCATAGGGTTACTGTTTTCCTGGAGGTAAGCAGTATACATACTCATCTCCAGTGAATAGAAACAGATACATTTATGGAGAATGTAAAGCCCACATGGAAAGTGCTTTTATAATCTATGTCCCCAAACTTCATTCAGATCCTTTGACCAGCAAGGTCCACTTCTAGGAATAAATCCTAAAGAAGCAATCACTGATACACACAAATATTTTTGTACAATAACGTCCATTGTATAATTATTGTTTCTAATACTAAATGTTAGAACCAACCTAAGTCTCACAGTAGGCATTTGTTGAATCATAATAGCTTATCTATATTATGAAATACTATATAGCCTTTAAAAATGATGTAGCCCAATATTTAGTGGCACAGAAAAATGTGCACAGTAGAATGTAGGTGAACTTAGCAAGCAGCAAAATGGGATACACAAGCAATCTCATTTTTTTGCTAATGTATAGGAAGGGGAAAAAACCCTGAAAGTGTATACTCTAAAACATAAATGGTGATTATTCCTCATTGGCCAGGTTTAGATGAATTCAATTTTTTTCCTTTTGATTTCTAGCATTTTCTTCCCCCCCGCACTTTTTTTTGTAAAGGAATAAAGAATTACTACTTCATAAGCAGAGCAGCCAATTTCCTGTATTTTCTACAATGTGCTATGAATCAAGCTGCAATGAGTACACCAAAAGTAAATGAAAATATTCTCTGTTATTTTAGTTCTGATTGTACCCTGATGCTATTCTGATGATTTTAGAGTGATGTATCTAACTGAGAAAGGAAAAAAAAACAAACACAGAATCAGATTGGCTCCATAGGTCCAGCTCTAATGAACTTGGATTTTTTTAAAGATATATATAAATTTAAAAGAATGAACTCAAATCAGGAATATGTAAAATAAAATAACGAGCTTTTTTTTTTTTTAAAAAAGAAAGGAAATTGAAAGGAAAAAATTTTTAAAAAGCTAGAAAAGTCCAAAGTGAACCAAGTCTTTCAAAAATGCTTAGTATAAGGAAAAGGATTTAAAACTAAGCATGGAATAAAGAAGAAAAGAAACTGTTTTGGCTGGGTGGTTGGCAGCACTATGGTACTGTTGATGAATGATCGTACAGTGCAAACTCCATCAGTCCTATTTTACATTCATCTTTTCTGCCAAAAGGAATGAGGCTGGGGCTGTAGAAGGAAGAACAAACATCAGTAGGAAGGAACTGCGGCCCAATGTGAATGAACAGATCCGGGGACCTCCCTGCTCTGGATGAATTCTAATTTCCTGGCTGGAGCAAATGCATTTCTATGTTCTTGCACATGAGAAAGCAGGTCACTGCCAGTGCTCACGGACCAACTGTTGGAGGGGCTGAGAGAGGGATCAGCACATGGGAGCTGGGCCAGCGCAGTTCCTTGCTTAAAAAAAGGAAGTAAGGTGAGGCCCTTAAACTTCAACCTGGTGAGCAAGATTCTCAAACAAATTTAAAAAAGGGGAGGATTCCAAGGAAACCCAGAACATGAAACAAATCTTCATAAAATGAAGATGAACTAAGTGGAGAAAAATAGGACAAATCAGAGAACAAATGAGAGACTTCTATGTCATTGCGGTGCAGGTGATGAGGGATGGAGAAGGTCAAGGAGGAATAATGATGCCACCTACACCATCTGGGAGTATGCTGGGGGATGCTGTAGCAGAGAAGGGGATAGCACAGGAGTCCTTTCTGTCGTCGTTTGTCGGAAACTTTTCCAGGGAAAGGGGGACGGCTGTGGGCTAATTCTGGCATTTCAAAGAGGCAGACATTAGTGATTTGATGCAGGCATCCAAGCTTTACAAATGAGTTGATATCTGAAAGCGCTCCCACAACTGAAGGCCTGATTTCTTTCCTGGATTCTGTGTTAGGTTTGATGATTGCCTGATCTGTTTCTTGGCAGTAATTTTTAATGGCTAATAGGAGAAAGATGATTTTAAAAAAACAACCACGGTACACAAAGAAGATGCAGCAACTTTTAAAGGAAGAGAAGGTGAAAGCCATTACGAACCCCCAAGTTTCACTTTCATCCTTCCCTTTCTCTTTTCTTTATCCCTTCCCTCAATCTCAAATATTTGTTAACCTACTACTATACACAAAATATTATGCCAAATGCCAGGAATAGTTGCTCCTTTTTATTTTTTATTTTTTTTATTGTACTTTATGTTTTGGGGTACATGTGCAGATCATGTGGAATTGTTGCATAGGTACACACATGGCAATGTGGTTTGCTGCGTCCATCCCCCCGTCACCTACATCTGATATTTCTCCCCATGTTATCCCTTCCCAACCTCCCCAACCTCCCCAACCCCCTGCTGTCCCTCCCTTGGATCCCCCAACAGACCCCAGTGTGTGATGCTCCCCTCCCTGTGTCCATGTGTTCTCATTGTTCAACACCTACCTACGAGTGAGAACATGCGGTGTTTGATTTTCTGTTCTTGTGTCAGTTTGCTGAGAATGATGGTTTCCAGATTCATCCATGTCCCTACAAAGGACACAAACTCATCATTTTTTATGACTGTTAGTATTCCATGGTGTATATGTGCCACATTTTTCTTGCCTAGTCTATCATCGGTGGGCATTTGGATTGGTTCCAGGTCTTTGCTATTGTAAACAGTGCCACAATGAACATACATGTGCATGTGTCTTTATAATAGAATGATTTATAATCCTTTGGGTATATACCCAGTAATGGGATTGCTGGAACAAATGGAATTTCTATTTCTAGGTCCTTGAGGAATCACCACACTGTCTTCCAAAATGGTTGAACTAATTTACACTCCCACCAACAGTGTAAAAGGGCTCCTATTTCTCCACATCCTCTCCAGCATCTGTTGTCTCCAGATTTTTTAATGATCACCATTCTAACTGGTGTGAGGTGGTATCTCAATGTGGTTTTGATTTGCATTTCTCTAATAATCAGTGATGATGAGCATTTTTTCGTATGTTTATTGGCCTCATATATGTCTTCTTTTGAAAAGTGTTTATATCCTTCTCCCACTTTTGGATGGGTTTGTTTGTTTTTTTCTTGTAAATCTGTTTTAGTTCTTTGTAGATTCTGGATATTAGCCCTTTGTCAGATGGGTAGATTGCAACAATTTTTTTCTCATTCTGTTGGTTGACGGTTCACTCTAATGATTGTTTCTTTTGCTGCACAGAAGCTCTGGAGTTTAATTAGGTCCCATTTGTCTGTTTTGGCTTTCATTGCCAATGCTTTTGGTGCTTTAGTTATGAAGTCCTTGCCTATGCCTATGTTCTGAATGGTTTTGCTTAGGTTTTCTTCTAGGGTTTTTATGGTGTTAGGTCTTATGTTTAAGTCTTTAATCCATCTGGAGTTAATTTTGGTGTAAGGTGTCAGGAAGGGGTCCAGTTTCTGCTTTCTGCACATGGCTAGCCAGTTTTCCCAACACCGTCTATTAAACAGGGAATCCTTTCCCCTTTGCTTGTTTTTGTTAGGTTTGTCAAAGATCAGATGGTTGTAGATATGTGGCATTGCCTACAAGGCTTCTGTTCTGTTCCATTGGTCTATATCTCTGTTTTGGTACCAGTACCATACTGTTTTGATTACTGTAGCCTTATAGTATAGTTTGATATCCAGTAGTGTGATGCCTCCTGCTTTGTTCTTTTTGCTTAGAATTGACTTGGCTATGTGGGCTCTCTTTTGGTTCCATATGAAGTTTAAGGTGGTTTTTTCCAGTTCTGTGAAGAAGGTCATTGGTAGCTTGATGGGGATAGCATTGAATCTATAAATTACTTTGGGCAGTATGGCTATTTTCACAATATTGATTCTTCCTAACCATGAGCATGGAATGTTTCTTCCTTTGTTTGTGTCCTCTCTTATTTCCTTGAGCAGTGGTTTGTAGTTCTCCTTGAAGAGGTCCTTCACATCCTTTGTTAGTTGTATTCCTAGGTATTTTATTCTCTTTGTTGCAATTGTGAATGGGAGTTCACTCATGATTTGGCTCTCTGTTAGTTTGTTGTTGGTGTATAGGAATGCTTGTGATTTCTGCACATTGATTTTGTATCCTGAGACTTTGCTGAAGTTGCTTATCAGTTTAAGGAGATTTTGGGCTGAGATGATAGGGTCTTCTAAATATACAATCATGTCATCTGCAAATAGAGAAAATTTGACTTCCTCTTTTTCTAATTGAATACCCACCTTTTTTTTTCCTTGCCTAATTGCTCTGTCTAGAACTTCCAATACTATATTGAATAGGGGTGGTGATAGAGGGCATCCTTGTCTAGTGCTAGATTTCCAAGGGAATGCTTTCAGTTTTTGCCCATTCAGTATGATATTGGCTGTAGGTTTGTCATAAATAGCTTTTGTTATTTTGAGATACGTTCCTTCAATACCTGGTTTATAGAGAGTTTTTGGCATAAAGGGCTGGTGAATTTTGTCGAAGGCGTTCTCTGCATCTGCTGAGATAATCATGTGGTTTTTGTCTTTGGTTCTGTTTATGTGGTGGATTACGTTTATAGACTTGCATATGTTGAACTAGCCTCGCATCCCCAGAATGAAGCCTACTTGTTCGTGATGGCTAATCTTCTTGATGTGCTGTTGCAGTATGTTTGCCAGTATTTTATTGAAGATTTTTGCGTCTATATTCATCATGGATATTGGCCTGAAGTTTTCTTTTTTTGTTGTTGATTCTCTGCCGGGTTTTGGTATCAGGATGATGTTGGTCTCATAAAATTATTTGGGAAGTATTCCCTCTTTTTGGATTGTTTGGAATAGTTTCAGAAGGAGTGATACCAGCTCTTCTTTGTACATCTGGTAGAATTCAGCTGTGAACCCGTCTGGACCTGGACTTTTTTTGGTTGGTAGGCTATTAATTGCTGCCTCAACTTCAGCCCTTGTTATTGGTCTCTTCAAGGTTTCAACTCCTTCCTGGTTTAGGTTTGGGAGGGTGCAAGTATCCAGGAATTTATCCATTTCTTCCAGGTTTACTGGATTATGTGCATAGAGTTGTTTGTAGTAATCTCTGATTATAGTTTGTATTTCTGAGGACTTGGTGGTGATATCCCCTTTATTGTTTTATATTGCATCTATCTGATTCTTCTCTCTTTTCTTTTTTATTAATCTGGCTAGTGGTCTATTTTGTTGATCTTTTCAATAAACCAGCTCCTGGATTTACTGATTTTTGGAAGGATTTTTTTGTGTCTCTATTTTCTTCGGTTCTGCTCTGATCTTAGTTATTTCTTGTCTTCTGCTAGCTTTTTAGTTTTTTTGATGTTGCTCCTCTAGGTCTTTCAATTTTGACGATAGGGTGTTGATTTTAGATTTTTCCTCACTTCTCTGGTGGGAATTTATTACTATAAATTTCCCTTTAGACACTGCTTTAAATGTTTCCCATATATTCTGGTACATTGTGTCTTCATTCTCGTTGGCTTCAAAGAACATCTTTATTTCTGCCTTCATTTCATTGTTTATCCAGTCAACATTCGAGAGCTAGTTGTTCAGTTTCCATGAAGTTGTGCGATTCTGAGTTAGTTTCTGAATTCTGAGTTCTAATTTGATTGCACTGTGGTCTGAGAGACTGTTATGATTTCTGTTCATTTGCATTTGCTAAGGAGTGATTTACTTCCAGTTATGTGGTCAGTTTTAGAGTAGGTGCGATGTGGTGCTAAGAAGAATGTATATTCTGTGGATTTAGAGCAGAGAGTTCTGTAAATGCCTATTAGGTTGGCTTGGTCCAGATCTGAATTCAAGTCCTGGATATCCTTGTTAATTTTCTGTCTCATTGATCTGTCCAGTATTGAGAGTGGAGTGTTAAAGTCTCCCACTATTATTGTGTGGGAGTCTAAGTCTTTTTGTAGGTCGTTAAGAACTTGCTTTATGTACCTGGGTGCTCCTGTATTGGGTGCATATATATTTAGGATCATTAGTTCTTCTTGATGCATTGATCCTTTTACTATTATGTAATGTCCTTCTTTGTCTCTTTTTATCTTTATTGGTTTAAAGTCCATTTTATCAGAGACTGGGATTGCAACTCCTGCCTTTTTTTGCTCTCCATTTGCTTGGTAAATATTCCTCCATCCCTTTATTTTGAGCCTATATGTGTCCTTGCATGTCAGATGGGTTTTTGGGATACAACACACCGATGGGTTTTGACTTTTTATCTAATTTGCCAGTCTGTGTCTTTTGATTGGGGCATTTAGTCCATTTACATTTAAGGTTAATATTGTTATGTGTGAATTTGATCCTGCCATTTTGATGCTAGCTGGATTTTTGCCCATTAGTTGACACATTTGCTTCATTGTGTTGATAGTCTTTATCATTTGGTACATTTTTGGATTGGCTGGTACTGGTTGTTCCTTTCCTTGTTTAGTACTTCTTTCAGGAGCTCTTATAAGGCAGGCCTGGTGGTGACGAAATCTCTCAGCAATTGCTTGTCCATAAAGGATTTTCTTTGTCCTTTGCTTATGAAACTTAGTTTGGCTGGACATGAGATTCTGGGTTGAAAGTTCCTTTCTTTAAGGATGTTGAATATCGGCCCCCACTCTCTTCTGGCTTGTAGGGTTTCTGTGGAGAGATCTGCTGTGAGTTTGATGGGCTTCCGTTTGTGGATAACCCGACCTTTCTCTCTGGCTGCCCTTAGCATTTTTTCCTTCATTTCAACCCTGGTGAATCTGACGATTATGTGCCTTGGGGTTGCTCTTCTTGAGGAATATCTTTGTGGTGTTCTCTGTATTTCCTGTACTTGAATGGTGGCCTGCCTTGCTTGGTTGGGGAAATGCTACTGGATAATATCCTCAAGAGTGTTTTCCAGCTTGGATTCATTCTCCCTGTCACATTTAGGTACACCTATCAAATGTAGATTAGGTCTTTTCACATAATCCCGTATTTCTTGGAGAGTTTGTTCATTTCTTTTTACTCTTTTTTCTCTAATCTTGCCTTCGTGTTTTATTTAATTGAGTTGATCTTCAATCTCTGGTGTCCTTTCTTCTGCTTGGTCAGTTCAGCTATTGAAACTTGTGTATGCTTTGCGAAGTTCTCGTGCTGTGTCTTCCGCTCCATCACGTCATTTATATTCTTCTCTAAGCTGTTTATTCTAGTTAGCATCTCATCTAACCTTTTTTCTAGGTTCTTAATTTCTTTGCATTGGGTTAGCACTTGTTCTTTTATCTTAGAGAAGTTTGTAATTACCCAACTTCTGAAGCCTGTTCTGTCAGTTCATCCGATTCATTCTCCATCCATCTTTGATCCCTAGCTGGTGAGGAGTTGTGATCCCTTGGAGGAGGAGAGGCATTCTGGTTTTGGTGTTGTCATCGTTTTTTCTCTGGTTTCTTCCCATCTTAGTGGCTTTATCTACCTGTGGTCTTTGTAGTTGGTGACTTTTGGATAGGGTCTCTGAGTGGACTTCCTTTTTGTTGATGTTGAAGCTATTTCTTTCTGCTTCTTAGTTTTCCTTCTAACAGTCAGGCCTCTCTGCTGCAGGACTGCTGGAGGTCCACTCCAGACCCTGCTCTTCTGGGGAATGCCTGTGGGGGCTGCAGAACAGCAAGGGTTGCCGCCGGTTTCTTCCTCTGCTATCCTCTTCCCAAAAGAGTACCTGCCAGATGTTGGCCTGAGTTCTCCTTTATCAGGTGCCTCTTTGGGTACTGGGGAGTCGGGGAGTTGCTTAAGGAGACAGTCTGTCCCTTATAGGAGCTCAAGTGCTGAGCTGGGAGCTCCGTTGTTCCATGCAGAGCTACTGGGCAGGTAACTTTAAGTCTGCTGCAGCTGAACTCATAACTGCCTCTTTTCCCAGGTGCTGTGTCCTAGGAAGGTTTATTTATAAGTTCCTGTCGTGCTGCTGCCTTTTTTCATGGATGCCCTGCCTGCATGGAGTAGTCTAGTCACAGTCTGCCTGCAGAGGTCTTGCTGAACTGCCGTAGGCTCTGCCCAGCTGCTCTGTGAACTGCCTCAGTAGTGGCGGTCGTCCTTCCCCCCACTGAGCTGGACTGTCCTGGGTCCAGCTGCACTTGCTGCGAAACTCTCAATCCAGAGCGTTTCAGATTGCCTGTTTTGTCAGGGTGGTACCTGCCGAGCCAGATCCCTTGGCTCCCTGTCTCAGTGCCCCCCTCTTTCAGTTGAATGGGTGGCTCTGGCTGCCAGGCATTCCAGGCTTCAGTCTAAATGGCCACCCAGACCTGTGTGAGTTCCTGTGTGCCGACCTGGCACTGGGTGAAACTGCAGCACTTAAACCTCGTGATGCTTTTTGGCCCAGGAATCTCCTGGTCTGTGGGCAGTGAAAATTGTTTCAAAATGCGGTGAGCACTCACCCTCTGCACTGTTCTCACTAGGAATGGCACTCCAGAGCTGTTCCTAGTTAGCCATCTTGGATCCTCCTCCCTAGTTGCTCGTTTAACAAATATTTAAAGTGCTTACTAGGCACTAAGATTCAGCAGTGACAAATACAGGCAAAGTTCCTGTTCTGATGGTGCTTGAAGTTTCATGTGCTGGTGGTGGGTTCTGGAGGAGATGCAGAGAAAATAATAAGCAAACAAGTATGTAATCTGTGAACCTGTGACATGTGCTGTGAAGAAAAATGAATCCAAACAGGAAGATGGAGAGCAATGGTGAGTAAGGTATACTGGTGCAGGGAGGGCCTCTCTGGGAAGGTGACATTTGAGCAAAGGACTACATGAAGTAAGGCCTGAGCTATGCTAAAATCTGGGGCAATAGTTTCTAAACTTGATACTCGAATGACGACTAGGAGTTTTCCAATTACACAAATAAAACAGAAGAGGGAAAATCTTGCAGATAGAGGAAATACCTTGAGCCAAGTCCCCAAGGCAGGAAAGAACATGGCTCATCTAAGGACTGAAGGAAGTCTGGTTTGAAATGTAATGTAAAGACAGCGGAAGATGAGCTTGAAGATCAGGAGGGGCCCAAACACCCAGCAGCCTTGTAAGTTCTGCTTAGAGTCTGGACTCCCGCTTAATGGCAGAGAGGACTCGTTGATGGTTTTAAGCAGGGTAGTAACAGGATCACATTTTTATTTTAGAGACTCCCTCGGTCTGCTGCAAGGAGACATGGTTGCAGTTGGAAGTAGACGAGAGGGGAAGCAGGGAGACCACTTAGGAAGCTGTGTGGTGTTCAAGAAAGAGGTGTTGGTGGCCCAAACCAGCTAGTGACAGGAAGAATTCAGGATGAGACAGATCAGGAGATGAACTTGAGATGACAGTGAGGGAGGAGAATCTGACACCCAAACCAAGGATGACATCTGGTGGATGGTGGTATATTCACCAGAGAGGAGAAACAGGTTTTGAGGTGAAAGAAGGGGTCAGGAAAAGGGGAGAGTTCAGTTATGGAGTTTAAATGAGTTCAGAATACATGTGGGCCACCAGGGGACAATGTCAAGCAATTTATGAGTATGAAAATTGGATGAGAGGTCAGATGAGATGGGCCAGATATCAATGTCTGTTCCAAAGTCCAAAAGGCTGATGAGACCTGGGTTTGGATCTGTTTACTTGCTTCTAAATGAGAATGTTAGATTAGATTTCATAGGTCTCTTTCCAGCTTTAAAATCTCATGGACAAGGGTAGAAAATAAAGGCTAGGCTTGTAAGAAAAAGTTTTGAAAGAACTCTCTGTACAAATGAGTAATTTTCATTTTGAAGTTGATGGATAAACTTGAGGCTAAGCTGAGCATAACTGAGCATAAACTCCTTGAGGCTGATCTAGAAAGCCTAGACTATCCTAACCTAAGTAGGTTCTTCCTTATCACCATCTCCTGGCTCCTAAGCAGTTGTGGCTGCCATGTGGTGTTATTTGTGAACAGACCATCAACTTATCTTGTGGCAACAGAAATAGAAGCAGAGCATCAAGGGGCAAGGAGGGCCTTGGAGATGATCTAACAAGTCACAAGAGCAAATGCAAGCACCAAAAGATACCACCAGGAGAAGGTTGTGAAGGGAAGTCAAAACGTCTGTTGTGAAATATGTTAGCATCATTTGATTAACGTTTTTGCAGTACAAAGGAGGGAGAAAGAAGAAAGAAAAGAATAAGAGGAAAAAGGTTGAGACTCATTCCCTTATGATAAAAGATCCTCAGAGGCAACAGAAATGCAAACACCTATGGGTATAATACAATGACAACAACAGTAAGAAAGGTTGTAAAAGAATCAAAATTGACCAGGAGAGAAAAGAGCTTTAGAGAACAGCAAAGAGTGGGACAGTGGATGGAGACAGAGATCATTTGAGACTAGGAGCAACTGGTGTTAATGTTTCCAGAAATTGCTGGTTTGCTTGGTGATGCTAAGATGACTGTAAATATACATCATATTTATGGGCTTTACTGCCTATGAGTATCGAATGTAATAACAGAGTTGTGAGTACTTGGAAGATTAAAAAATTCTATACACACATAAGGAATGATTGCTATTTAAGCTTTTTCAGCTAAAAAGAAAAATATTCCTTTTGATCAGGATACCTTATTTGTTCTTCCCCACTTTAATCCACGAAGGGGTAGATCAGACAGAAAAAGGTGTGTTTTGCTTCTCACACAATTCCCAGAGAAAGAGACGTGTTCATATGCTACAAGTGGGGAAATTGGACAATTTATTCTAGATAATTTAGGACAATGATATTCCAGTTCCTCTGCATGTCTTAGCTAGGTCTATAGGGAACCACCAGATCTGTCAATTCTGTTAAACTCTCAGTCTGAAGATTGTTTCATTCCTGTGAGTGCCTTTGATAAATCAGCGAGTGCCTTAATACTCTGTAGACAGGAACAAATGTAATTTGAAGGAAAATAACACTGGAAGGTAGGGTTTGAGGAAGGTGTCATCCTCCTTTAGGGTTTTCCCAGCTGACACTGATTCAGGTCAATCAATTGAAAGAGAGCAAAGAGACATGGAGGGAGGGAGGGAAAGTGAGGGAGGGAGACAGTGTTCACTGTATTCTCTGGAGAGCAAGCATATAATCATGTATATATTTTTTGTTAGACAATTAATAAGATTTTTCTCCTTAACTGAGTGTAAACTCCTTGAGGCTGATCTAGAAAGCCTGTGTAACTATCCTAACCTATGTAGGTTCTCCCTTATCACCATCTTGTGGCTTCTAAGCAGCTGTGGCTGCCATGTGGTGTGATTTATGAAGACAGGAAATCCTCTTCTCTCCTTCTAGGTTTTCCAACATAGGTATCTCCTTGCTTTCATGCTGTTTTCTTCTATGCGTTTTCACCCATATGCATTTTTAACAATAGTGATGCCAATGTATTACTTTAAGGACATTTTAAAAAGATTGACACTTTTAGGGAATGCACACCCCCCACTCCCCAATATGCTTTGGGAGGAAAACGTTCTTTCTTTCTTCTCTTCTTTCTGTGGTTTTGTTTTCTGTTCTCTTTCTTTTTTGTCTTCCCCATACATAGTTGGATGGTCAATATTGATCCCTGCTCCTCCCTTGGATCCCTGAGTCAAATGTCTGGGCTGTAAGAATTTCTCTGGAGAGGCTGTCCTCCCTCTCCAAGGTGGCTGAGTAACATTCTACATATGGCAAGCACATGGCTGCACATTCTATCTTGGTGTGGGATTGGATGTTGATTGACACAGCACAAATAGCAACTTTATTCTATATTCCCAAAGCTCAACTCAGCTGTACTTCTCACCACGTGGCAAAGGCTGGACTGAAAGCTGGGGGCAACTGGGAGTATCTGGATGAGTTTGGATATTTAATTTTGCTCTGATCCATTGAGAAGCAGGGCGAGAAGACTGTGTGTGGCACAGAGCCTCTGGAGCGTAAGTGACACTCTGAAATCATTCCCTTCGTCCTCCGCGGCTTCTCCTGGATCTCATAGAAACAAGGGGCCACATAGAAAATGCCTAAGCTGTAAAGTCTAACTAGAGCATTTAGGGAATTGAGAGAGGAGGGAACTCTTCTAAACTAGTAGAAAGACCCCCAACATAGAAGTAAGAGAAAAGCCTTCAAAATATCTGAAGACAGATTAAAATAAATAGGGCTGCCTTGTGTTTCCCTTCCTGACAAGATTTTTCATGTAACCACACAAGCATAATCACTGCGTCTGAGACTTGGAGACTCCATAAACACCTGATGGATTCAAGACAGAGGCTTGAAGGGCTGTGCTGATGGGGGCTGAAGCCCAGAGAAAGTTTCTTGTGTAGTCCCATATATTGTAACCCCTCTGCATATACCATATTTCATTGTATCTAAGGGTCCATCCAGTGTAATAGATGCCATTACCTTATGCTTCACTAAGAAATAGAAATAGTTATCCATTAAGTTATGTTATGCCATTGATCATAAGGTGCATTTTGATTTTACAGATGTTAATACATGAACAACTTAAGAAGAGGTGAGGTACAGTAGTAAAAGATCTACAAATGGTAGGAGGCAGCAGAGATGACCTGCCCTTCATCCAGTTCTCTTTACCAATACACTAAGAGGTAAGCCCAGCCCTTCCTTGGGCCTTCTCTTTAGTGAGCTGAGGAGGCTTTCCTTGGTGTATCTCACCCAGCTGGCAATAAGGAGTGGCTATGGCCTTCTTCATGTCTCCTATGCACTTTGGAAAGTTAAATTTGTCTTCCAAGTTCCAAGATGAGCGAATTTGTAAAATGGATGGTATATGCTCTTCAGACATCTCCATCTTGCTGAATGCAATTCATTTTTGTGACACTCCACTTACATTTCTCCTTAATACTGGTGGCTTCATACTCCATAATGCCTATCCAGGCTGTCCTGTGGAACCCAATCAGTGTGTTTATGTTGGGAAGGTTATCCAAACTCCTTTTATTTTTTAGCTCTACACGTCAAAACTTACCTGTCCTGGGCCCCATTCCCTTAAGTCCTTGCTAGGTAACTAGTAGTTAATCTGGAACTGAATGGTGATAAACTAATAATTAGGCAATTCCTCCAAATAAACACATTTTAAAGTTAATTTGGACCTTGTTGAAGCTCTTTAATTCTAAAAGTAATGAGTAAGAGATCAAAATAATTAAGAAAACATTTGATCTGTAGAGCGTTATTCTTCAAATCAGAGCATATACACAGTAACACGTTCTCAAGATTTTACCAGGTTAGTACACAGACTGATGGAAGGATCTAGAGGAGGTGTATCAAATGCCAAAAGCTGTTCCCCACCCAAGCCCATGGCACACACTATTACTTGATCACAACACATTTTCTTACTGAGATTGGGCCCAACCTCAGAATCCCCCTTAACAGAACCCTCACACCAAGGAACTGGGGTTTACATATGAAATAAAGCCCATTTTCCATTTTCCAGCCCTGATACAATATGTCTTAATGGGCAAGGATATTTATCAGCTTACATACATTGTCTCAGTCTGAAGCACAGTCAGGTCCTTTCTATTTGGGACCTCTCCATCCATTCAGTTAAGGTGAAAGAAATAGCAAGAAAGCATATGGAGTCATGTTTTCAGAAATATCTCAGTTTAAGTGAACCAGGGCATCTGTCATAACTGTCAACTGGAGAAGGCATTTTTGGAGAATAGCATGTGCTTGTCCTATGTGGAGCTTCCCCAGGCAACACAGACAAAGAGAACGTGGGAAGGCTCTGGCTCAAGAGATGAATAATTGTTGGAGAATGGATTAGCCTGGAAAGGAAGACCCTGATGGGTCACCTGAGAGTAGTCATCAAGTGCTAGGAGTATTATTGTGGAAAGAGTGTTTGCCAGTTGTCTCTTCTGTCTTACTGAAGATGATGAACCTTACACCAGAAGGAAATACAGATTTACTTAAAGAAAGAGCTCCCAGGTAAGATCAAATACACTACCAAGTACTTAAAATACACTAGATGTTCTTGTGTTGGGGATGACTATCTGTGATGGAGTTGAGTGACTGCAAATTTCCTGCTGCCAAGCAGCTGACAACATGTAGGAGATACCCTCTTAACAGCAAATTCTCCCATAGTTCCCATGTGGAGACTGTAGGCACTGCTCTCCATGCTTTACATGTATTGACTTCTTGTACCCATTTCACAGATGAGGAATTGAGGCCTGGAGAAATTCTGTAAGTAACCTGGAGTCACACCACAGGCAGAGATTTGTGATTTACTTAATGCTACGATTCACACCACACTGGATTCAGGCTCCAGAATCCATACCCTGAATCATAACCTTATGCTGTCTCTCCAATCACTATTCTACTTTGCAGAATGAATTAATCCCCCCAGAAAAGTATGAAGGAGAGAGAACCTTCATGGATTACTTAATCCCACTCACTGAGATACCCCAGTGGCCACTGAGTAAATTCTGTGTGATAGATTGAGTGATTCTCTTCTAAACTCTGAGAGCAGCACAGTAGCCTCATCCAATTTGTATTCCAGTGAAAATCATAGTCCTTCCTGATGTGAAGACAGAGTGAATGAATGAATAATGGTTTATGTATGTGTGTATGTATGTCTATTCTTAGCATTAGTCTAGTTTTGGACAGTAAAGTAGGAGAGAGAAAAGAGCTGCTTCAGTCAAGGAGGGACATATTATGCTTATGGTCTTAGGTAGTCTCAGTACTGCTGGGGTCAGGATTCGAGACTCTATTCCTGCTAAGGAACTCAAAACTCACGTCTTGTCAAGACCTTACCCGTCACTTAATTTTCTCCATAAAGACCTCCCAGACTCAGTCCTTCCATACCAAACACTCCTTTCTTTGCTCTCCCCCAGCCTTTTTGGATGTGCTTCATATAACTTCCATGTAGAATGGCATCTAATTCTAAGAAATTCTAATAAAGTACGAACTCTGGAAGTTTGCTCATGAGCTCTCCAGTAGAGGTGGCATGTTTTATTTCTTTTATTCCTTGCTCAGAGTTCTGGTTTGATGCAGAATGGGTGTTTGAGAAATACCATTTGCATTCAGCTGAGTTGAATATTTCCTCCCAATATCAAGCAGAAAAAGCAATGCCAGGCCCAGGAAGGGGACTAAAGCACCGTACCAAGGTTATTGCAATACTTGCTGTTCATTTTGTTTAGAAAAGAGACATCTGGATTTTGCTGCCATGAGATTGATCACTCATATAGTAATAATTGCATTTATTAGCTCGTTTTACAGCAGGAGAGATGAGGCCATCCAATTTTTTTATTGGCGGATATGAAAATATAATCCAGCTATTGTTTCTTAGCCCAGTATTTGTCCCTCTGTAATTCTATTAGAGACAAGTCTAAGAAGTTCTGGTGAGTGAGAGAAGTTGCAAATAAACTTATTTGCATCTAATAAGTTAGAGTCTTCAGGAAAAAGTATCCAGGGTAGTGGTTTTGATGATCTTGTCTGTGGGCCGTGTGCCATGAGAAGCAGCTTGGGCTGTTATTTAAAATGAATAACTCGAGGCCGAGGCAGGAGGATTGCCTGAGCTCAAGAGTTCGAGGCCAACCTGGGCAATGTGGTAAAACCTTGTCTCTACTAAAAATACAAAAAAAAAAAAAAATTAGCCAGGTGTGGTGGCACATGCCTGTAGTCCCAGCTACCTGGGAGGCTGAGGCATGAGAATCACTTGAACCTGGGAGGTGGATGTTGCAGTGAGCCAAGATCGTGCCACTGCACTCCAGACTGGGTAACAGAGCAAGGTCTCAGGGGAAAAAACAAAACAAAACAAAACAAAAACGCATAAGTCCTGGGCTCCTCAAAACTACTGAATCAGATACCATGGCCCAGCCTAGGAATCTTCATGTTCCGTACATTCCCCAGGTCATACTTATATCCCCGAATGTAATGGGCTAGCTGGTCAAATGCTTTCCTACAGTAGAAACGGTTTATCAGATAGACTTTTTGCATTAAAAAAAGGTCTTAGGAGATGATTTTGCTCCACTCCCTTCAGCTACTTTCTTACGGGGCTCTTCTTTTTGTATGTTTCTTTTCATCTTTCTGGATATTTAAGATATCATTAAAAAAAAGAAAATAACAATACACTTTTAAAAACACTGGTTTCTGTGAACTTGCAGTCTGGTCTGAGTCAATCTGGTCTGTACATAAAAATTGTTTTCATATTTATATGAATCATTGTTAATTTGCTGGACTCTTATAGTTGTGATGGACATGTGTGTATGTGTATTCATGTGTGTGTGTTTGTGTACTAAGGGGTCCTCTCTGGCAGCTGGCTCCCCTAAAATGGGTCATCCTGCATAGAAGTAATTTGGGAAAGAATCAGGCTTGGAGGAAACTCTGCCTGACTGATGTTTTAATGCCCTAACTAAAATGATGTTTTAATGCCCTTACTTTCCTACAGCCCCTTTTTCTCCCCCAGGTTTTCCCAGACAGCTTTTCTTTTCTTTTCTTTTTCTTTTTCTTTCTTTCTTTCTTTTTTTTTTTTTTTTGTTGTTGTTGTTGTTGAGATGGAGTCTCACCCTGTTCCCTGTTGCCCAGGCTGGAGTGCAATGGTTTCATCTTGGCTCACTGCAACTTTCACCTCCTGGGTTCAAGCAATTCTCCTGCCCCATCTTCCTGAGTAGCTGAGATTACAGGTATGTGCTACCATGCACAGCTAATTTTTTTTTTTATCTTTAGTAGAGATGGGGGTTTCACCATGTTGGACAGGCTTGTCTCCAACTTCTGACGTCGTGATCTGTCCAGACAGGTTTTAATAGAATCCTGAGGTAGGATTCACTCAGAGCAGGGTTAACAGAGAGACACCATAACCGAGTGCCCAGAGGACTGGGACCTGAAGTGCCTGAACCCTTGCATGGGTTTCCTCCTGACTTTCCTGCTCTGCCTCCCTGGGCCATGACACCTTCCTCTTCCTCATTTTCAGACCCTGCCTTGATTTCAGGTGCATGAGAAGCTACTTATGACATCTCTCCAGGTCTGTATGTTGCTATCTGTAAAATTTACACTCCATCAAAGCATCATCAAAGATGCTTCAAGGTTACTTATTTTTTTAAAGTGTACTTAGTTCCCTTGGATCAAGAGTTTAAATTTCTGACAAGAAGGTGCTAATTGAACCTGGCCTGCTGCCCTACTGAAACTCAATTTTTTCTCTTAGAATTTTCAGATAGGATTAATATTGCAATCTCAAAACTTGAGGCTGTAGAATCTGAATATAATTTGACAAATCATCTGGTCTAGTGGACACACAGAAGCCCAAAGAGGTAAGGATTTCCCAAAGCCACACAGCAAGTCAGTGGCAGAGCTGGTGAATCCGATCTCCAGACTCCTGGTCCAGCATTCATTCCAGAGTGGGACCAGAAAAGGGCCTGTCTCTTCTATGCCAGATGTTTTCAGCATGCCAATTAGAATGGCCTAGCAGTAGAGGAGGTCACATTTGGATTCCTAAGCATCAATGATTTAGGTTGAGAGGATGGCATCCCTCAGGCAGAAATGCACATGGAGTCTTTGCTTTGGTTTTCAGGACACACAAGCATTTTTCACAGCAAAAGTTGGTAATTTTACAAATCATATTTACCCAGGGTCTTTGGAAATTGTATTAATGCTGAAAAATTAAAATATAGAAGCAGTTTGTTTTTCACTTATTCGCATTGCTGTATGGTACCCCAATTGGAAAGAGACTATGAGCCCTTCTAATACTTATCTGTGCAGTGTTGGTACAGCTACCTACTCTCTGTGTGTCACTTTGATTTTATCTTTAAAATGAGCCTGACAGGATCTGCCTTATGTAACTTCCAAGATAGTTGTATAAAAGAAATGAAGCTGGGCACAGTGGCTCACACCTGTAATCTCAGCACTTAGGGAGGCCAAGGCAGGTGGATCACTTGAGGTCAGGAGTTCGAGAACAACCTGACCAACAGGGTGAAACTCCATCTTTACTAAAAACATAAAAATTAGCCCACCTACTGGGAGCCTGAGGCAGGAGAATTGCTTGAACCCATGAGGCGGAGGTTGCAGTGAGCCAAGATCACTCCACTGCACTCCAGCCTGGGCAACTTAGTGAGACTCTGTCTCAAAACAAACAAACAAACATCAAAAACCTAAAACAAAAAGAAATGAGATAACTGTTATAATATTTTTTAAAATTAGAAGTGCTATATGAGATTGTATTAGTCTGTTTTCACACTGCTATAAAGAAGTACCAAAGACTGGGTAATTTATAAAGAAAGAGGTTTAATTGACTCACAGTTCTGCATGGCTGGGGAGGCCTCAGGAAACTTACAATCATGGTGGAAGTCGAAGGAGAAGCAAGGTACATCTTACATGGTGCCAGGAGAGAGTGAGAGTGAGGGAAAAAGTGCCACACTTTGAAGCCATCATCTGTCATGAGATCTCTATCATGGGAACAGCGAGGGGGAAGAGCATCCCCATGATCCAATCACTTTCCACCAGGGCCCTCCGCTGACACATGGAGATCACAATTCAGCATGAGATTTGGGTGGGGACACAGAGCCCAACCTTAACAGAGACTTCCTGAGATCTGATAAAACTGTTATATACTTCAAGGGTACAACAGCCATTGAAAGAAAAATGAAAAAGTTTTAAAACGATAGGAATCAGAGGGTGAGACTATCATTCATCCTCACCTTACAGCTTTAACACAGGCTGGCAGGCCACTTGAGGTTTGCATTTAGGTGAATGGGTGGGTAACCCTGACTGTACCTCATTCTCAGTTATTTCTTGGCCTCCACTGGTCAGAATTTAAAGTATAACATTTCTCCAGGATATTTTGTTTCCCTTGTTTCCTGCATCTTGAGTGGAAAGCTCCAGAAAGGTGCAGTGATTGCCCAATGACAGCAAATTTTCCATAGAATCAGAGAGCCAAAGTCCGCCTGGTGAGAAAACAAATGAAGCAAATACTAAAATAACATTGAGGGCAGAGCCCCTGCAGCTTTCCTCCCCCTACCCCAAACCTGCCAAAAAGATATGAAGTTTGATTAGAATAATTATTTTAATTGAATTACCATTTAAAATCAATTAAAGGGAAGGAGTTCAATGGAAAAATGCCAAATCCTAGACATGGAATCCATTCGCTGGGCTGTGTGTTGGGAGCCTAAATAGTCCACGTGATGACTGGGCACACTCATGCCTTCTATAATAAACACTTTTAAGACCTCTCATAATTGAGCTTCACACCCAGGGCTCCAGACCTGGGCTTTGCTGAGCTCTGTAATGGGATAACTCAGGGTGATTATGTGGCTTAGTAAATATCCATAAATTAAGGATAGTTTTTGAAGGCTGCCAATAACGACCTCAGTTTCCCAGTATCCTCCAGAGAAGTAAATTAATTCTTTTAAGAGTTCGGGGCAAAGGCAAGCCAGAACAGAGAAGATTAGCTCCTTCTATTTCTTCTCTCCTATAATTGGTTACCTTCCTGGTCCCTCCCGGAGCACTGGAAGTGTTTCACGCAATCTCTGGGTCTCGACAATAACGTACTTCGAAAAGGAGGCTGATTACATTGACTGAAATCCATCCTGGCAAAAGGCTTTTGCTGCAGCTGGTTCCATTTACATTTTGTATTTTTGGAGCTTGTGCCTGTTCCAGGGAGGGATGGGATAATTGATTTAAATCAAATTATGAAATGTGATACTTTGAATTCCTAAAAACATGTTTCCTGGCACTGCCTGAAGCAGTGGAACCCTTGCAGGTACAGTGGAATGGGATGGGCGCAGGAATGCCTTTCTTGACCTGTGTGTGTGTGTGTGTGTGTGTGTGTGTGTGTGTGTGTGTGTGTGTATCGGGGGGAGAGAGAGAGAGAGAGAGAGAGATCTCACACTCCTTCTTTAGAACCTGGGCCAGGATTTCTTTAGAACCTGAAGCCATTAAGAGAGTCTGGTGTCCCCTTGTAGGTGAGGTGCAGCTATCATATCGTCACCGTTCCTCACGCCAAGCACAGCCATTGATTTTAATAGTGAGCTTCTCAAGTTTCATCTCTTTGATCACAGAGCTGAAATTAAAGACTGTACATTGTATAAATGACAAAGGAAATATATGGGACTCAGCAAAAAGATGCTAATAACTTTAAGACTTCACTGCATCACACATTCATTTCGATTTGGAAAGACAATTTGCCTCCTAGATTTTAAAAGCTATTTTAGAACGGTTTCAAAATCAAGATCCTTAATGTTGCTTTGCTCCCATCTGTAGCCTAAATTATTTGTAATTAAGTTAAATAGCTTCATATAAATAGTAGACCTATGCAGTCGGGGAATGATTGTTTCACATACATCCATGCTTTGTGAATTGCCAGTAGCAATGACATCTTGGAAGAGCAGCCCCCACTCTTATCTGGTGCAGAACTTTGATGTGGAATTTAGGAAAATGATTCTTACTTCAAATATTATCTCCAACTCATTGTAGATTCTGGGTCCAGCCAGCTAGCTGGATTTAAACTGCACCTCTGTAACTTACTAGATTTGCAACCTTGGGTAAAATATTAACCTTCTCTGTGCCTTAGTTTCTGTTTTTTGTAAAATGGAGATTATAATAATATCAACCACATGAGGTCACACATAAAGCACTTAGAGCAGTTCCTAGGGCATAACAAGGCTATTATTTCTTTCTTCAATTATTGTTGAAGAAATACTAATGATATATAGTTCTTAGAGTGTTTCCAGCCATTTATTTGAATGATATGTTGAGCCTTGCTATTTCTATCCTCTGTTAGCACCACACAAAGTTTCACTTCTCTCCCCTTCAGGCAACAAAGCCTAGCCCAGAGTACAGCTTGGGAGGGTTGAAAGGCCTTTCAACCCTGCAAGCTACTTTGAGCTCTTTGGTTCATAGGAGTTTATCCCATTTGAGATGCAGGCCACTAAAAGAATGGATATTTTTGAAACCTTGACTTGAATGACCCATATATTTATTTATAGGTAAACATATATCCAGGTTTACCCATGTATTTATTTATGGGTAAATTTATGAACAAAGATGAAACTCTTAGACCAGGAGTTAATTTGAGAACACCAGCCCTTGCTGTGTTGTCAGGCATTCTGATCCATTTAGAAAAGTGTGTGGCTTCTTACACCTTCTCCCCAGCAACAATTCCAGGCTTGACTCTGCGAAGGGCTTATCTTTCAGATGAGTCAGACTTGATGATACCGTTGAGCTTCCAGGAGATCCTGGATGCCTTGCTCAGTCCTGATGTACAGCCCCTGAGCCTTGGGAATCCCAAGGCAGTTCAGGAGAGGGCTCAAGAGAGAGGGTGAGAAAGAATGTCCACAACTCTGCCTTCTGTGGTAGGAACTCCATGAAATGGGGTGAAAACCCAACTTAGTGCCCAACTTTTAAGATAGAAATGTCAAATAAAACTAAGTGTTCAGAATCACTGTGAGATTCATTTTGATTTGAGTGATACATGCACATAATTAAAATCAAATGATACTAGATAACACATAAAGAGAGCAGCTCCTTGCTTCCATTCTCATGACTACCTAGTTTCATTACCCAGAGAAAAAAAATCTCTTTGAATACTCTAAACTGATTCTTTTGGTGTATATCTCCATATTGTTAAAATAATAAATCTTAACTACTGTTTTTTGATTTATCAATTTTAGGCATTATCTGTAGGCACTTTTTGATGACAGACAGTGAGTTTCTCTTTGAACACTACCATCCTTACTTCTTCCGTCTCCAACCTCTCAATATAGTTATGTACAAATCTTTTATTAAAATTAGTAGTCAGAGTTTTCATTATTACAATGACATAAACATTATCAGGGTAAAAGCAGTAGTGTACTATGATATTTTAAAATTTTACTTTAAATTCCGAGATGCATGTGCAGGATGTGCAGGTTTGTTACATAGGTATACATGTGCCATGGTGGTTTGCTGTACCTATCAAACCCATCATCTAGGTTTTAAGCCCAGCATGCATTAGGTATTTGTCCTAATGATTTTAACTGCTGTCCTATTTTTACACATGGATTTCTATGTACTTGTCAGAATGGGCTAGGTTTTGTTTAGTAAAAAACAACCTCATTATTTTAGTGGCTTAAAACAGCAGAGTTTTATGTCTTGTACCGTAGGTTGACAAAGGGGGATGGGGAGGGATTCTGTTTATTGTGGTCCTAGGCTCTTAGAGGAACCATCATCTTGAACCTAGTCCGTTTTTGTGCCAGAAAGAAAAATACTCTGGAAAGCAACTAACCAGAATTTTAATGCTCTGGCCCAGAAGTGATATACATCACTTTTCCTCACAATTTGTTGGCCAGAACCAACAAAGTGGCTCCAGCATTCATAAGGTACCATTGAAGAGCAACTCTATCATGCATTTGAAATGCAGGAGCTAAAAATATTTGTGAAAAGCATTTAAGATTATCATTGAATCTTTTCTTCATTTTCCCCCAATTGATCTGTCAGATCTATTATACATCTCCCAGTTCTCTGTTTTCCCCAAATTTGTGATTTTGTCATTTAATCGATTCCATTAAAAAAAAAAAAAGCAAAGCTTGGTGGCCTCCTGCGTCAGAAATGCACAGCTGCCACAAAGAACACTTCCCTTTGCCACTCCTTTGGATTAGATCCTCTGCTTTCTACAACTCCTTAAATCCTTTTCTTTCTTGATTTTTTCCTTTTTAATAGTGAGGTGCCATTCCAGTATCTTCCTAAGAAGGGTACAGGCAGCTATAACATGCAGGGAAGTTATATCTGATTTCTTCATAGCAGTCTTCCCTCCCATACCTCCATCTGATTTTTAGTTTGGCTGGTGATATGGTTTAGATGTTTGTGCCCTCCAAATTTCATGAAGTGTGATTCCTAATGTTGGAGGTGGGGCCTAGTGGGAGGTGATTGGATTGTGGGGGCAGATCCCTCATGAATGGTTTAGCATCATCATCTTGGGGGTAAGTTAGTTCTCACTCAGTTCACATGAGATCTGGTTGTTTAAAAGTCTAGGCCTGTCCCACTTTGCTCCCACTCTTGCCATGTAACACACCTATACCCCCTTCACCTTCTGTCATGATCATAAGCTTCCTGAGGCCTCACCAGAAGCAGTTGCCAGAACTATGCTTCTTGTACATACCACAGGACCATAAGCCAAATAAACCTCTTTTCTTCATACATTACCCAGCCTTCAGTATTTCTTTATAACAATGCAAAAAAGGCCTAATACAGCTGGATAAAGAATTCTGTGTTGAAAATAAGTTCTTACTGAGAATTTTAAAGAGATTATTTCATTGACATTCACAATTTTATTGCTGTTAAGACGTCTTATGTTATTCTGATTATTATACCTTTGTACATGACGTGAAGTTTTTCAATGGAGTTTTTTTTAGAATTTTCACTTTACTCTTAGATTGAATTTTCACACTGATGTACCTTAGTATGAGGTTTTTTAAAAATGTTTTTTCTTCTGGAATATTCTGTGTTCACTTGGGATTGTGGTGTGGTGATAGGGGGTGGGGTAATAAAAAGATTTATAACTCATTTAGAGAGGTTTCCTTGTATTATATATTTGATAGTTTCTATCTCACCATTTTTTGGTTTTATTTATAATGAACTTTTAATAAATTAGACATTGGAATAATCAGATTGATGCTCTGTTATCTCTTTGCTTCTCTCCTATTTCTTCCCCATTGTTTGTTATTTTTTTAAGGAAGTTTCCATGATCTGTTTTTCCAAATCTTCTGAGTGTTTTAAGGTTTATCTATCATAATTTTAGTTTTCAAGAACCCTTTCTTTTTCTCTGATTGTGCTTCCTCTGTGGCATCCAATTTTGTTTTACAGATGTAATAGTCTCTTATCTTTCTGAGACTATTTGTTATAGTTTGTAAAGCTTTCTTTTGTTTGTTTCTACATGATCTGTATTTCAACTGTGTCCCCTTTTCTCTGTTGTTTTATTCTTATCTCTTATTCTGGAGGCCTTTCTCAAGTCTGTTCATTGAATTTCTGTTTTTATTTAAGAATGAGGTTTTCTTGAAAGCTTTGTGGGCCTATCAAGTAATGGACTTCACTGTATGGTCACTGGGCAGAGTGGCATCCTCATTGGTTAATGCTGCACATGTCATACATGGTAGTCTGGAGCTGTTTAGATCCCTGAAGGTGGGGCAGGTACTTTGCTATACATGTTTTCGGGACAGGACAAGTAAAGTAGGCTAGTTAGCAGGCCCACAGAGCTTTCTTAAGCCTCCAGTTTTAACCTCCTTATGGTATCCCTTTCCCTTGCTATTCCTTGAGCCTCTCCATTTTATTCCTTTTAGAAGGACTACAGCCTTCTGCCAGGGGACTATGTGGTGTGAGGGAAGGGATTTAGAGATGCAATCACCTTATATGCAGATCTTTACTGTCACCCACCAAATCCCTATTGAGACATAAGCCTGACCCCTGCCTTGTGCAATATCCATAACTTTTAGTTTCTGAATCTCTTAGGGATTCTATTAGGGATGATCACCCTCTTCCCATGGGTATCTCTTTCTGTAGGGACATTTGGTTCTAACTTTTCCTGAGCAGCTAAATTGGTCACTATTTGTTTTTCTTGATTTATTTTTTCCTTCTAAGAATGTCTTAAAATTTTTATCTGCTCATGCCTCATCTCCTGCTTCTTTAATTCATGAGAACTTATATCCTTTTATTTCTTTCTCATCATTTTAGTGGACCTAAATAGGAGAAAAGATACATGTCTGTGGTTGGGCTGCCATATTTAACTGAAAGTCTCTTTAATGAAAGATGTTACCTCATAGTTTTGATGACAGATTCACCTCTTTCTCATATGGTTAGTTCTCTCTCTAAGCAGCAAAAACCCTGAACATGAAGGGTCAGCTCTTTCTCAGAAGCCCTACAAATTCTAGACTTGGGCCATAGAAAACTCCAGCATCTTGGCTTAGGAGTGCCATTGGTTAATGGTTTTAAAGCATAGGCTTTTTTTTTGAGAAGGCTTACGTATGTGTTCCAGCTCCATTGCTTTCTACTGATGTGAACTTTGACAAGTTTCTTACTCTTCCTAAGTCTATTTTTCCAGTTATAAGATGTGGGTAATGATAGTGACCATCTCCTAAGTTGATATAAGAATTAAAGAAGATAATAATAACTTGTAAAGTATGTATCATGTTACCTAACACATAAAACGTGCAATGATAGTGGTCATTACTATCCTTAATTGAAGCATTTAAATATTTCTGGTTATATTCTGCCTAAAATAAACTTTTGAGTTCATTTCAAAACTCTCAAAAAATTGCAAGCTGAACCTATGACTTTGGATCACTTCCAACAGACACTGCTCTTGAACTTGAGTTTAGCTAATTCCTAGAACCTATAGTCTGCCCTATTTAGATAGTGGGTTTATTCTCATTGGAAAGTTTAAATTAAAGCTTAGCAATCTTTCAAGCTCAGAAGGGCCAAGCCATACCCTGGGAAGTTGAAGTTATTTAGGGTCAAAAGTTTGTTGGCAAACTTTTTTTTTTTTTTTTTTTGTAAAAAGCCAAATAGTAAATATTTTAAGTTTTGTGGTACATACAGTCTCTTTCTCAGCTACTTAACTTTGCCATTTGAGTGGAAAAGTTGCCATAGATAATACACAAATGAGTGGACCTGCCTGTGTTCCAGTAAAACTTTATTTACAAAAAAAAAAAAAATGGTACCAATTGGGCTTGGTCACTCATAGCAATTTGCCAATCCATGGCTCAGGAAATAGGGAAAGAGAGGTCAAAAAGGAAGGGGGAAATGGAAATAACATAAATATATCCATGGGGAAAAAAATTGTGCCTCTCAAAATGCAATTTAGTGATTTAGAGGAGGTTTAAGGGTGTTGACTGCCATGAAATCTCTCTCACTTCTCTATCTGGTAATTTTATAAGGGATGACTCTTGGGAAAGGTAGGATGAAGGAAACATTTTTGAGTTGCAATCCGAGGACTTTAATGTTCTGCTTTTTCCATTTACATTTTTCTTTGATCCTCCTTCCCTTGCCTGGTTAGTGACTTCAAACTTTTTCCCCTAGTTCTTTGAGACCCCCTTAATACTAAAGGGTAAGTTACCAATAGGGGTTTGTATTTTTCCTCTTCCTGGAGGAATTTTTACTTTGGAAATAAAATAAAATAAACTGATATTTCCTCCTAAGAAATATTTTTGTAATGTATACAATGAACACACCTTATTTCTGAGCCTCACCCCATTTAGGGTGTGGTTTAGAGAGAGATTGGGTGGGGATTGTGGTTTCTGTTGCAAATATACCTTGGTAATAAAAACAATGTTTCAGCAATTTGAGTTGTTTTGAAATGGTCAAATCAAAATGTCTTGTTTCATTAAAAATTGTAGCTTAACTTTATAACAAAATGATTTGACTGGATAACCCCAGTGGGGTATACTCTAATAGCAAAAAGAACTACAGAAAAAACCACTTAAACTATTTTTCAGTATTCAAATTTAATAGTTTCAACATCAAATTATTGGTCATAGTGCTGATGTTGCTATCCTGCAGTTGTTGTATGTTTGTATGGGATAATTCGGATGAGCATTTATTTTGGTTTGCTTAGAATTGAGGTTTTCAGAGAGGTTTAAGGAAATAAAGATAAAAGGTCAATGAGATAAAGGAAAAATCCGGTATTCTTGAATTTAAATAGAAATAATTTGTGTGACTTCATAATATTATTTCTTTTAAAAATGATGCATTTTTATATTTTATTCTCAAAAAAGTCTTAAATATAATGACTACACCGTACCAGTGTGTACTCTATCTCTGGATTCTGTTTATTAAATATTAATTCCATTTCCTATCAAGAGACTATAGCTCCTAGGAAAAAGAGGTAATTCCATGTATGGAGAAAGAAGTGTATAAGATGAGTTCAGAACATCTTTTAATAAAGTTCTTGGTCATATGGGTATTATTTCAAAAGGACTCAAGAGATAAATAAGTTTCCACTTAGAAAATATGGGACTATTTTGGCATGAATAAGAATTGAGTATAATGAATTTGAGTATAACGAATATATTTAAATCCATAGGTTCATAATGATACTTTAAAACAAAATGAACAAATAAAAACAAACAACAAAAAAAATCCCTGCCCCCCCCCCCCAAAAAAAAAACTCACAATACCCTATTGGTCACCTTTGGGGGAATAGTAGGAAACAGCCTCATTTTAAAAACTGGTAAGTAGAGAAAAGTAATTATTCATGTTTCCTGATTTTCCTATATGTTCTGTACCTCAGAAAACCAAATAGTTTTATGAAAAGGTTCTTATTATAAGAATTATTTGAATTAATGAAAAAGGAGAAATGATAGAATTAGAAAATCACTATTTTGTACTCTTGATGAACCTCGATCAGGGGTCAATAAACTTTATCTGTAAATGATCAGATAGTACATATTTTTGACTTCACAAGACATTCAGTCTCTGTTACAGATACTGAAGTCTGAAGTTGGAATGTGAAGGCAGCCATGGGGGATGTATAAATACATGGACATGTTCCAATAAAACTTTATTTACAAAAACAAGGTGACATGATTGGATTTTGCCTATAAGCTCTAGTTTGCTGACCCCTGACCTAAATAATGATCATCAGTGTCTGCTTTTAAAGATATATATATCCTTTTAATCATATTCATATGTGTCATATTAATATATCTATACATATATGTGATATATGTATATATATGAATATTTTCACATATGATATATGGAATTTGCTTCAAAATTATACATAGAGGAAGAAGTTGGTGGAATAGAGATAAAATAGCATTAGCTTTATATTCATAATTATTGAAGTTGAATGGTGAATACATGGTGGTTTATTATATAATCAAAAGCAATAAAATTAAACAAAACAAAGCACTAGCTTAAAGAACTTCTGTTCTAAGGGTGAAATTCCAGCCATTTTTCAGCAAGAAGTAGAAGAGTTAAATATTTGAGTAACACAGCCTTCCTGACCATTTCAAAAAAATACTATGAAGATAAACATCTGCTCAGCAAGACCACCACTTCTGCTTAAATTATGATCCTTAGGGTTAATTTTGGGTATTAATTATGTCCAGAAAACTAATGTTAAAATTCATTTTTTAAAAAACTGATGATGACATATTAGCTTGTTTTTATCTGTTTTTATATAAGACACTGCATTGTAAATCCCTTTCTTTTTCAACTATGAGAAAATTTCTGTCAAATCACTTAGCTATTTAAATCTCAGCTCTGTTGTTGGCATCAAGTGGGAATTTTCATGCTTTACTTAATGATGACATCAGACCTGAGACAAACTATTGATTCCCATAGGAATTAGCCAGAGAATAGGCCATAGGCAGGCAACTGTCTCAACCCTTGGTCTTGTAAAACTGAAAAATACATAGGACAGTCTCAAGAGAATCTGCCTCTTCCTAGAGAGATGGAAATGGATAATAAGAGAATTTTAGTGACTTGGGTACTATGATGGGCTGAATTATGCCACCCCTGTCATTTATATGCCAAAATCCTACCCCCTATAGGCCTTTAAAAAGATAATGCAATATGACTGCTATCTTTATAAGAAGAGATTAGAACACTGATGCACAGAGAGAAGCCCAGGTGAAGACACAGAGAAAGGGAACCAGTTACAGGTCAAGGAGAGGGGTCTCAGAAGACATCAACCCTATTGACAGCTTGATTTTGGACTTCTAACCTTCAGAATTGTGACAAAATATATTTCTTTTCCTGAAGCTACCTAGTCTGTGGTACTTTGTTATATCAGCCCCAGCAAATTCCTACAAGAGGCTCATATGGGTCAGCAGAGGAACTTTTCTTGAAGTCTTACCAGCCTCAAGAATTGTGATTCTCAACAAAAGGAAGGCTCTGATGGAATGAGAGTTAAGCCAAGTGATGGGAGGAGCTAGAAAGCAGTAAGAGTCAAACAGAAAGGGCAAAAGCAAAATGAAACAAAAGGAGCAGAGTAGTATAAATGAAGCCCTGGTACTCACCAGATTTCTTGAGGAAGGTACTAAGAGGTACTGCCAAAAATGCAAATATCACCTTTGTATACCAAAGAGGCTTGAAGGTCTGAACTGTACATTTATGTTGCACATGTAGGATAAGAATTGCTCGATATAACCTCAAGAAATGAGGTATGGTTACATTATGAGTAATTACAGCTAGCTAATAATCATATCTGAATTAGCTTAATTCTAGGGTAAGCAACTATAGTCAGCCCTCCGTATCCTTGGGTTCCACATCTGCAGATTCAACCAACTGCAAATAGAAAATACTTGGAAAAAAGGAGGATGGTTGCACCTATACTGAACATGTTCAGAATTCTTTTCTTGGTCATTATTCCCTAAACAACCCAGCATATCAACTATTTACATAGCATTTACATTGTATTATATAGTAGTCTGTTCTCAGACTGCTAATAAAAACAGCCAGGACTGGATAATTTATAAAGAAAAAGAGCTTTAATGGACTCACAGTTTCACGAGGCAGGGGAGTCCTCATAATCATAGCGGAAGGTGAAGGAGGAGCAAAGGCACATCTTACGTGGTGGCAGGCAAGAGAAGAAGTGCAGGAGAACTGCCCTTTTATAGAACCATGAGATCTCAAGAGACTTACTATCATGAGAACAGCACAGGAAAACCCACCCCCATGATTCAATTACTTCCCACTAGGTCTCTTTGTGACATATAGGGATTATGGGAGCTATAATTCAAGATGTGGGGACACAGCCACATCATACCAGGTATCATAAATAATTTAGAGATGATTTAAAGTATATGGAAGAATATGCATAGGTTATATGTAAATTCTATATCATTTTATATCAGGCGCTTAGCACCTGTGGATTTTGGTATCCAAGAGGGTCCTGGGACCAATCCCCTAGGGATACTGTGGGACGACTGTATTTCAGAGAGAAAACTACATGATTATACTTTTAAAACAAAAATTCTTTAACATGAAAAGTATGTGTAGAGGTATCAATTACTTATATTTAGAGTTTTAAAAGGATGAAAAGTATGTGTAGAGGTATCAATTACTTATATTTAGAGTTTTAAAAGGAATGGGAGCAATCTATGAAGAAATGTGTTGTGAGTAGGTAAATTCAGTATCAGTTTTCACTATCTGCATTTACGTTTTTTAGCTTACTGTCTCTGGAATTAACCTTCATGATTGAAATGCTTTTCAAACTTTCAGGCCAAGCTCAAAGTATCCCTCGCCCATGCAGCATTCCTGGAAGCTCCTTAACTACATAGCAAATACAAATATAACAACATGACAGTAAGTACAGAGAAAGAATTTTCATGCCTTTTATGTTTTCTAGCTCATTATTAATGTGTTTTTTTCCTTCGTTAGGGGTTCAAAGCACTTTGAGGTCAAGAACTGTCTTGATTTTTTGTTTAATATAAAAATGTTTGTTGAACACCTACTAAGTGCTAGTCAACATTCTGAGAGTCCTGGAGTATAATAGTGAACATGACAGGATAGAATTGACTTGGTTTTTGTAGCACCATATTGGCTAGCAGAGTATATATTGTATGCCAAGCCTCAATAACTATATAAACTTATTTATTATTAGATTGTACTTTGTCTCACCTTCAGAGCCTTCAGGAATTAAGAAGCAACCCTAGTCTGGTTCTGGTATGGTAAAATTAAAAAGCTCTCAAAAGGCTTTAGATTATTTTATCAGAATCAATCACTACCACTCTTACATCCCTGTTTCTACAAACTAGTGATAACGATTCTCTCCTTGAGCAAATTTTAGCCAGGCTCCTCTGAATCTTTTTTTCAATAGATCTTCACTTTTAGGCTTCTTTGTTCATCCCTGTGTTGTCCAATTTTAGCAAGAATCCTGCTAAGTTTAGCCAGAATCCCACATCCTGGATTTCTGACCCTGTCCATACCTGACCAGGTTCTTTACCCTCCGCCGCCTGCCATGTGATGTCTGGTCACCCTGCCTGCCTTCAGCAAGAGTCCTGTTAGGTTTGTTAAGCCAGAGTCCCCCTTCCCTTCATGTTTGCTCTTAGGAATTTTCCATCCATATCCCCCTGCTTCCCTCAACCCACTCCTTGCCTGCAAATTCCCACTTTTCTTTGTCGTGCTCAGAATTGAGCCTAGTTCTGTACTGAGATCTCTTTTCACTCATTGCAATAATTTTTCTGAATAAAATCTCATTTTAGCACTTCTAGTTCTGTTATTTTATTTATTTATTTATTTTTGGTATTAGAAGGCATTTAGGGCCTGCTAAGCATGCTGGGTGCTTCCTTCTGTTCCTACCCATCCTATCTCAGGGCGTCTAGCTCATTGCCACCCCTTGCTCTTGCTCTTGGTGGGGTCAGAAAACCCCATCAAACATGGAGCAAAACCAAATAACATCTTATTTTCACACTCTGTGGTCTCAAGTTTCTACTAATTTATTGCAACTAAGCTAGGAGCTATGAACTTCTCCCTTTTACACTGTTCATTTTTGTACTTTATTTCTGCTTTTTTTTTAAAGCTGTCATTTCAGTTTCTTTTTCTTTAGTGTCCTGAGGTTTTTGTATTTCTCCACTTGCCACAGATTTTAGTATAAAAAGGTCTGACTCTTTTCTTAAAAAATTTTTATGCACATATTTATGGGGCACATTAGATTGACTTTTTTTCTTTGCAAACTTTCTGAAATGTTTCTGACTGTAATATAATAGACTGGTAATTAAATACTGATTTAGGGAGTGATTTTCTTTTGTCTAATTTCATCATCAGGGGAAGAAAACAGGGCCATCAGTCTGTGGGGCCCTGTGGTGTTCATATAAGGTTTTGACTAGAAACTTTTTATCCTCCATTCTCAAACCATTTTATCAGCCCTTGGAATTTTCTCTAGTTTTGCCAAGGCTTCCCAGGGGAATCCCCACAGTGTTTTAATGGCTTGGAGACAGACAGGATAATGCCACACTACTCCGGGTTTCCTAACATCCTCCTCACATGTTCGCTCTTTGCATAGCCTCTGGGTCCAGGTAAAATGCTGGCTCTGGTGGCTGGTTTGAAACTTGAGCCTCCCACACATCTGCTGAGGACACTGACTATGGCAGGGAAAGTGACTCTCCAAGTTTTATTTGGGTCATAAAAATTCGTGCTGCGCACCGCCTCTTTAAGAATCTGTGCCATTAAATGCGGCTAGGTCTAGAGTACATACACTCTGGAGGAAGCCAGAAAGGACATTAAAATGCTTAGTCTATGACACACTTCCTTATTTTTGTCATTTTGACATTTATGTGTTGTTTCATTAGGGATTTTTAAGAGAAGACCCTTTTTCAGCAAGAAGTTTTCCCCAGATCACCGTAAGAATCAACAGTTTATAATCAAACAGCTGTCTGGTTTGCATTTCAACTGAGCTGGACCACCTGCCGGCTGTTAACCTCTGGAAGGTTATTATGATACAATTGTTGTTGTTGTTTGTTTAAAAAGTTTCAGAGCTCAAGGAAAATATTGGTAATAAGTTACTTAACCTGCAAGTGTTTACTGTTCCCACTCAACTTGCAGATGGTGTTTCAGTGGCCAGTGAGAGGGAGGACTCATCTGAGACCAACACTATTTTGCACTTGTTTTGGAGACGAACCATAAAAATAGGCTTGGCAATGAGAAGTCTGCCTGCATGGGAGGAGGAGCAGAGAGCATTCAAAGGAAACACAACTGTTTCTGAGGGCTGAGGTCACAAGGCAACATCTCAACATAACCCTTAGATTCAGCTTGGTAGTTGAGGTCTGGTAGAGCAGCTCATTTTTTGGGCACGTGTGGTTCAGCCATGGTATGTTGAAGCTTGCCTTTCATCTGTTTTCTTCCCTTATCTCTACATCCCCCTGACTAACGGAAATGATGGCTGCAGGTTCTCTCAAATAGCCATAGGGGTACAATTTTCTAAGCCCTATAAAAATCCAGCTCCTGGACATCATTTGTGGATGCTCTGTTTACAGGGCAGCTTGTCTCTCTTCAGGACCTGGGGGTAGAAAAACATGATTGCCATTTGCAGAGGTGGGAAAGGCTCCATATGAGCGTGTGTGTGTGTCTGGGGTTGGGGGATGCTGGGGGGAGGGTACTGTAACAAGAGTAGGGACCACTGAGGACAGTGACTGGCTGGAATAGGTGTCCTATGAGGACAGATTTTTTTCTGTTTTATTTCATTCTTCATCCTCAAAGCCCAGAACAGTGACCAGCATGTGGTGAGCACTCACTAAATATTGGATAAATGAAAGAAAGAATTAATGATCTTTTTTCTGTTCACCTCCTTGTTTATCCCCCAAGTAACAATGAATAGTATTCAGTTAAGTGTGACTAGTTGACTCTCAGCACTGGTGCCAAAAAAACCGGCTGAAATTCTTTCTGGCCATAAATTTCAGAATACTTAGGGTTAGAGATTTAGGCAAGAGAACATTCAGGGACTGATTTGGGATGATTTGTGAGGCAGAATAGAATGGGAGAAAGAATTCAGACTTCGGTTTTGGAGTGTATCTCTTTCTTGCTCTGGGAACTTGAGTAAATTAATTAGGCTCTTAATTCTCAGTTTCTTCACGTATAAAATGGAATAATAATAGGTATTCTACAGGTTTTTGTATTAGAGATTATATAGGTAAAACCTGCATAGAATAGAGGGGCAATTAATGATTATAATTATTGATAGTATATTATCATTACTGTCAATATTATTATACTATATAATATCATTATACCGTTATAGTATATTGATATATAATTGATTCGGTAGTGTTGATACTAGTATACTATAAATATAATTATATATAATTGTATCATACTATTATGCTATATAATGTCATTCTATTATACTATGTATATAATTATACACAATTGTATAATTGTATCAATACTATTGTACTATATAATGTCATTACTTCTGTTCTTTTTCACATTCACCGGCCACCGAGGAATTAACTTCCTCTGGGCTACAGCATTTTGTGACAGAAACTGTCCAGGATTCTGTGGGTTCTAGGTCTATCTCCATGGGTGACTAATTGTATAACTCAGAGCAGGTTGCTTAACTTTTGAAACTTTTGCATATATAAAGTGTAAAAAATAATTATGCTGATTATAACAGGTAGAGAGCATTCAACAAACATTCAACAAAGTAGAGCTATGCAAATGATTACTTTGCAAAGTTTATATAACCCTGGGATATTTAATGTGAAGCTACTTGGTCAACTGTTAAATATCATGCAAATGTCAGTTGTGTGGTTCAGTTCATTTCAGCTCAACACATTTTTATTGACTGTCTACTATGTAACAGATGCTGTGCTGTGTGCAGTGTTAGGTACAGAGAAATAAGACAGGACACCTATTTCTGAGATGCTCTTAATCTGGTGGAGGAGATATTCACACAAACAGACCACAGTTATCCCTGTGACAGTGAAGTTCATGTTTGTTCCCTTTGTTCACTGTTCCATGCTGGCACTTCAAAGAAAGCATTTGGTGGAGATGGAAGCGGTGACACCTGGTGTGGAGTTTTCCCTTCCTCTTGCGTTTGTGCAGAGACAGCAGTAGGTTGTGCTACCTTGTCTCTTGGATGGCAATAGAATCATTGTAGGATACTCATGAAGTCAGCACCTTCACCATCTCATGTCTTTGCTTGGGAACCTGACGGTGAACTGTGATCTCTTCTCGGAAGTCTCCCAACAGTCTTTGCTTCCACCAGGATGTCATGGGGGTGTTACTCTTAAAGAACTCCAATATGGCCTATGGCAAATGGATGAAGAGTGCCTTGAGGAGAGAGTCCATGTCTTCTCCATTTATATGTCCTTAGCACCAACTACGTGTATACCAAAGGCTTGAATTCGCAACTATTTGTTGAATGAATAAGTGATATAAACTGAATTGACACATCCTCTCCAGAATTCCCTCTCTCCAAAACCTTTCCACTTTGCCTTCTGTTCACCACCTTGTTTATCCCCCAGGTAATAATGAATAGTAGTCAGTTAACATATCCCCTTTGGGGATAAGTACTTTCTTTTATATTCTCAATCTTTTCTCTAAACTGGCATCCACTTTCGAATCCAGCTAAAAAACCAAGCTTTTCCCTGAACACATGGCTTTCTGCAGCTAGTTTCCATCACCCCCACATAATAGGACTCTGGTCTGGGAGGTACTTTGACAATGACATTTCCATTATCATTATATATACAAAATTGCCTTTTCTCCTCTGACAATGATGCCATTCAATTAAAGTGTCCTCTGCCTTTCATTGTTGTGATGTTTCACCTTCTGCATGATTCTTCCTGTTTCACTGAAGTCGTCTTCAGTCTTCTTCTCTATCCCCAAGTTAAAACCTTCCATCATCTGCAGTGAAAACATAATCCACATGATGACCCATTATTACCCTGGCCACTCAGTTCCTTTATCACTTCAGCTCCTAATTTTAGCTTCTTTTTGGTTTTATCTATCTATTCCCGTGGCTATCTTTGACCTTGGTGTTACCCACTACTGTTTTGCTGATGAAACCACTGCCCTGTTACAATCTAACCATGTCTTCCTCTCCTTCTGGGGCTCTTGGAGTCCTTGTTATTTAGGTAGCTTGGCATTTTCTAGTCCTCCAGCTCTCTGGGTTCTCTTGTCTTCACCTTCTTCTCTCATCATCCTAGTTTCATGGTCCATTTAAAACCGCACTGTTGCAAGCCTCTTCAACTCCTTGGGTTCATTATTCTTGGATCACATATGCCAAGTAAAACTCTCAACTGTGGATTATTGACCCACTATCTGTCATCTCCATGCCAGGCTGCTGAGTAAATGGGCTGCTAAAAATTCAAGGTCTACAATCTCAATGTACTCGACAGTACTTTGTATTTTCTTAATCAGCTCTACATCTCTTTATCCTATTTTTCATGACAGCTATGACAAAGATCCTCCACCTAGCCAACCATCTTCTCATTTAGTAGATGGCATGGTATCTGACCTCACAGAGAAAATAGAAGGTGCAAGATAGTATCTCTCTATCTTCCTGCAACCAAATGGACTTACCTGCCTGTATCCATGCTTATCTTGCCCCCACCAGGCCAGCCTCCTCACTGCTGAGGGAAATCTTTCTAAAGTTTAAATATGACCACCTTGCTCCCTGCCTAATACTCCAGATCTAAATGGTTCTTAGTGATCTAGCTCCTGTTTGCCTTTCTAGCTTCATTTATGACTAACCCACTACCTGTACTTTCTAACAGAACAGCTTTTGAAATTCTGCCTACACTCTTACCTCCTGGCCGTTGTATATGATATACCGTATACCTCTCTCTTCTCTTCTTTACCACCTCTGTTCAGCTAACTCCTACTCATCTTTGATGTTGTAACTAAGATCTCACTTTCTCAAGAAACCTTCCTTGACTGCATCAAGCCAGCAAGTGTTATGTGTACTTCATCTGCTCCTCTTCTTCTGAATTCAGCACTTACTGTGTATTTTCATTGCCTGCATGTCTTTCAAATACAGTAAGATCCTTGAAGGCAGAGGCTGTTACTTGTTTTCCTTTGCCTTCCTAGTACCTAGAAGAGCACTTGCTCCATGGCTGACACTCAATAAATATTTGCAGTATCAAGACTGAATGAATAAGATAATGTCTTAGCTATATTTGAAAGATTGCAATTTGAAAGATAGCAGCATGAAGAACCATGGAAAGGGCATGCCTGGCAGAAGAAATTGAGTGAGCAAGGTAACTCAAGGGACTGTGTCCCAGGAGAGGACAGAAATTTAGTGAGATGGATGAATAGAAGCCTGGAGAATTTTTGAGTTTTATAAGGTTTGAGTTTTTAGATGCCATTGAGCAGAATTAAACTACCATTTCAGTGGACCAACAACAGATGGTTGACTGAATTGATGAGTTGTCTAATTAATGGGTCAGTTCAGTGATATAGTACAATTGGCTGGGAACCTTAGATTATAAAACTCAGTGATGGTCCAACAAATGTCCCATCAATATTCTTAAAATAAGGAACAGCTAAGGAGCAGAGTATTAAATCTCTCTCACCAAGTCTTTCTTTAATTCTGTAAAATTCTCTGATTGTCTCTCCATATATAGCTTCTATGGCATTTCCTTCCTTCCTTCTGAAATTGAGATATTAGGGCAGAGATTTGAAAACATTTCTGTAAAGGGCTGGATAAATAGGCTGTGTCGCCCCTTTTGTTCTTGTAGGAACTGTTCAACCCTACCATTGTAGTTTGAAAGTAGTCATAAACAATATGTAAACAGATCAATGTTTTATTATTTTATTTTTATTTTTATTTATAATAAAAATAAAATAATAAAACGTTATTCTCATAAAGTTTTATTTATGAATACCAAAATTAAATTTTCATGTGTCATAACAATTATTTTGAGTTTTTCCCAACCATTAAAAACTGTAAAAATCACTTAGCTCACAGGCTGTATAAAAACAGGCAGAGGGCTGAGTTTGGCCTGTGAGTCACAGTTCACTAATCCCAGCATAGAGTGTCTCAGTCTATAACCTGTATGTCTTTGCTGTTCTCTACTGTTGTTCTCTGGATTTCTCTGGGCTTTGTTCTAGATGAATTCCTCAATAATATCTTCCAGTTCCAGAATTCTGCACTTCATCTTGTCCCGTCTAGATTTTAACTTGCCTTACAAGTTTCTTTTATACTTTCTCTGACTTTATTTTTCATTTCCAAGATTTTAATTGGTTCTTTTCAGACTTGCGTGATCTTATATTATTTCTGCCTGTTCTTGTTTCACAGTTTCTTGTCTCTAATTTGTGTGTGTGTGTGTGTTTTTGAGACAGTCTCACTCTGTCACCCAGGCTGGAAAGCAGTAGCATGATCACAGCTTATTGCAGACTAAACCTCCCAGACTCAGGTGATCCTCCCACCTCAGCCTCTCAAGCAGCTGGGACTACAGGCACACACCACCATGCCCTGCTAATTTTTGTATTTTTAGTATAGATGATGCCTAGGCTGGTCTCAAAACGCCTGGGCTCAAGCGATCTACCTGCCTTGGCCTCCCAGAGTGCTAGGATTATAGTCATGAACCACCATGCCCAGCCTCTTTTCTCTTAAATAAAGACTATCACTTAGTTTCTAACTGAGTACCTTAAATATACTTATTTTAAATTCTTTGTTATGCTGTTCTATAAAATTAATTTTATCTGACTGAATTTATATTCCTATTGCTAATTTTTAGCTACTTCTCTTAGCACTAGATTATCTCATATAGTTTGGAATTTTGTTATAGTCTTATTTTGAGTGGACTCTTCCCCCTCCTCTCCACACCACAGACACAGACACACACACACAGACACACACAGACACACACACACACTTCTCTCCTTTAGTGATTGCCTCTCCTTGTCTAGTGGGTTTGTGGCTTCTGCCTTACCCTTTCCTCCCTCTGTCCTAAGTTTAGGATCAGATCGTGTAATAACAGCATTTTAGACTTCTCTTTAAGATAATATTAAGAGTGTGGCAGGGTCAGGCACTAAGCCAATGGATGGAATGCTTAGCTCCTTTCTTGTCTGTGAAGCTGATTATACCTCTGTCCAGCTCCATGGGCCCATATCCCTAATGTTAGGCACAATATGGCAGTAGTGTCCCTCCCCCACTTTAAGTTTCATTTTGTCTGGAGGACAGCCTCACACTAGTCCCTAACTTCAACCTCTCATTTGATATGGAACTGGGTTTCTGGCTCCAATGCTTGCTTCCAGACCTGGAGCTCTGTTGGACAGTTGCTACAGCCAAGCCCACCACGTTGCATTTCTGGCCCAAGAATATTTATCTTCCTACTGAGCTCAGTTATATCTTTGTATGATTTCTAAAGATTTGGAGAGAGGGACTGCATCAAAATATTCTCACTCTATATTACCTTGACCAGAAAAAAATTACTGGTTTAACTGCCAGAATGTAAGCATCTTGAGAGTAGAGGATCTGTCTGTCTGTTAGCCACTATATTGCTGGTATTAAGCACAGAATAGCTGCTAAATTAATTTTTCTATTAAGGATGACAGATATAGATAATAATTAATGAACAATCTATATATATATATTGAAATCAAATCTTCTTCTTTATGCAAGTTGCATTTTTTTAAATGACAAGCATAATTAGAACCATACTTACTCATCCATTCATTCCATGTATTCAGTGCTTGTGGGAGATATTTGTGAAATTAGGGCATGGTCATGTATTATAAGTTAATCTTCTGCCTCCTATTAGCATTAGTCTTTGCACCTGTGAGAGAAAATAAGTAGAACAGTATAAATAAGCGTTAAAATCACTTTTATTACATTATTATGCTACCAGTAAGGTAAAAATAAAGGGAGCTGAAGCAATGACAGAGGCATTTCTTGATGTTCAATTACCTGTTCTTCCCATATTGGAGGTATATATATATATATATATATAATATAGAAATGGAAATCTTCACTGGAGTTCTATCATTTCTGTGCCTTATGAAGTTGTTTCCTGTTTTAGTTCAAAAGCATTTATGTAACATGCATAACCAGATCCTGAAACCCATGTTAAGACCTCTGTGAGTGTAGCAGTCCTAACTATCCACTTGGGTAAATGGTCTCCAGCTATCTCCAGTGGTGTATTAGCCTAAATGGATTCCACAGACTAGAAGCCTGGTAGACTGGCAAGAGAAGACCCCATATCAATAAGTCTAAGACCCTCTGTGGTCCCTTCTTTGTTTAATTTGACAAGCTTCCAGAAATAAGAGCTGCTCCTGAATTCTGCTCTTATTGGGTCCCAGAGAGTAAGGAGTTGCCACTTCTGTTGAGAACTTCTCAACACTTTGAAAGACAGCTGCACTTCTTGGGAAAGGGGTACAGTCTGTCTACTGTTTGTGTCTCTCTTAGTTGTGGGTGGAGCTTGTTGAGTCCATCACAGGGGAGATTTATCTAGCAGAAATGCAGCAAATATGTGTTAGGTGTTATTATTAAGAGCTAGTTTGCTCCAATTCCAAGCCATGCTAAGTACTGAAGAACAATTTATATTGCCAGCTACAGTAGTAATATTGGGAGCTTACTGAGATGGCAGAGTAATCTTGTTAACTAGACTACTTTTCTATATTGAAAACATAAAGTATTCTGTATCAAATCATATAATCTACATTTTCCCTTTCTCTCTTTAATTTGATTATGAACTATTACCATGCTTTGCCATAAAATATGAAAGTTTTACATTTTGATAGTTTTTCAAATGCTGATTTTACTTTCTGTGCAAATACTTCATATCTTTCCAGCATAATTATTTAGCAGCCTTTTCGGGTTAATTATTGTCATTAACAATATGAGTCCTATGAGGGAATATCAATTAAAATATGCACAGCTGAACTTTCAAATGAGTAAATAATTTAGTTTTGGAAAATGACTGGAAACAGCAGGGTAACAGTCAAAAGGGGAACAATTATTTTAATGCTTATTTGACAAATGAGTCATTTTTACAGCAAATTAGATTCTTATCATAGCACCCCTACTGGTTACCACAGGAAAGCTGTTAACATGAGTTTTTAAAATAAAAGCTGTTAAGTTATGCATGCAAAGTTAAGGAAATCATTTGTATGAAGAAAAGGTGATTAGGATATGCATTGTTAGCTGATGGAATACTGCCACTGGGATCTAATTAGGGCCATAAATCACACAAAATGATGTGTATATATATGGCTTGAAACATCAGAGTGATGCGTGCCATTGACAGTGAGATGGATGATTTCCCCCACCTCCGACTTTCAAGACTGTCCTTGTCTTTGTGCTGGCCAGACTCTAAAGTCCTACTTGTAGTAGGATGGAGTAAGAGACTGCGCCATGGGAGTTTACCACTTGTAAAGGATGCTGGGAAGGTCTCCAAGATGGATTGTCATTTCTTCCTGTTAGGAAAAAGCTCAGGAAAAACAGAATGGTGGTGCCTTTCAGGATAAGTAGCTTTGAGATGAGTTCCAACTTGTGCTTTGTCAATTTAATTTAATTTTTGAAATTTATTTTTGACTAATTTTTAGAAGGAAAGAAGAAACAAGGATGGGAGAAAAGGAAGGAAGAAGGAAAGGAAGGAAGGAGGGAGGGAAGGAAAGAAACATGGAAGAAAGGAAGGAAGAAGAAAAGGGAGGAAAGAGGAAAGAAAGAAAGGAAGGAAGGAGGGATGGAAGGAAGTGGCAGGCATTTGCAGAACCCATGTATTACGTCCAAGATATTAATAGTACTTACTCTAGGCCCCAGAAAATCTTGAGTTCAACCCAGAGTTAGGGCAAAGCCCATTTGTAGAGTTTTTGGAGTTCTGAAAGCAGATATATACATGCCTCCTTTTCTAGCTTTTGTTCATGTGTCTGAATTGCTTACTCCCTCATGCCATGGACGTCATTCTGTGTCAAAGATTGAAACCACTTTCCTCAACTTGTGTGGGAAGTTGAGTGGAGTAAATTGAACAAAGGCTGCCTACTAGTCATAAAAATCAGACTCCAAGAAATGATCTAGGGAATTGGAGTCCCAGCCCCTCAAATTTTCTAGGCCAATCCCAGATCTGTAGTGTCAGCATCACCACAGGACTTGTTAGGAATGCCTTTTCAGGCCCCACTCCAGATCTACTGAGTCACAATCTCTGGGGTTGGGGCCCAGCTGTCTGTGTTTTCACAGATTCTTTAGGTGATCCTGATGCGTGCTCAAGTTTGAGAAGCACTGATCTAAGCTAGTCCCTGGAAGATCTAAACTGACACTAATTCTTTCATATGATTATAAAAATGATTCCAAGACCTCACCAGGACTTAAGTGCCCTTATGAGACATCACCTCTAATATACTTCACTTCCTTCTGCTATTTACTGTTAACTATAGGTGTGACCATACATCTTTAGCTTAATGTTTTGGGTCTAAATTCTTCATGGGGGAAACGAGGGTGAAACTGTCTACAGGGAGGCAGGGTTTTAGACTGATTAACTTGTAACCCTGTTACAAGTTAAAAGTTCTTGATTTGTCATTTGGAATATGGTTGGGAAGATTAAAACATAGCGAGAATACACATCAAGAGACACTTTCATTACAGTTTTTTTGAACTCTCTAAAATTGTCACGTCTGACTTATTTCCCTTGCCTTAACTTTAGGCTCTGAGCTTTGCTTGGTAAACATCTACACTTCAAGTTTAAAGAGTCTACTTTCAGGGAGGACACACTTATATCAGCTTTCTGAGAGCTCTCAGCCTTGGAGCTAAGTAGCTATGTTCCTCCCTCCTCACATTGCCCCACCCAGTGGGATTCTGACTTCATCCCTTTCTCATCATTGAGAAATATGATGTTTGTGTCTGTCTTGAAATTCCGTCCAAATCACGTTCTTTTATTATGAGCCTTTGCCTCCCACCTAATGCTAGACTTGAGTGGTTTCTGTGAACTATTTGGTGTTGATGGAATGAACTTCCCCACCCAACAATTTCACTAAACCAGTTCTGCAGAAGCTCCTGGCTTACTGAGATGGGGTTGGGAGATGAGGATGAGTGAATGGAGGGGTCAAATGAGGTAGATAAAACTTTTAGCGGCTGCTGACCTGGGGAAGGCAGGGATGCAGGAGAGAAAGTTTATTAAGGGCACAGCAGAAGAAGGTGGACCTGCGGTAACATTTTGGAAGTGCTTCTTTCTGGGAGCAAAGTTTAGGAGTGTCTAACTCATGTCTGATTGTACCTTGAGGAAGGTCATCAAGATCATCTTTATTTGAGCTTCCAAGAGGTGTCACTTCCCTCACATGACCTCTCTATGGCTACCCACTGTTTTCCTCAACATCTTAAAAAGAAAAAACAAACTATTTTTCAGAAGAAAATCAACTAGTCAAAGACTTTTATTTCACAGATGGGGAACTAGACAAAATGAAGGCCACGTGGCTGGGCATAAACTAGGCTGTCTGACTTGTGGCCCAGTGTATCACAGGGGCTTCCAGCACCTGACAAGACCCCATGGTCACAATCTGTATTAGTCAGTGTTCTTCAGAGAAACAATCAGTGGGATAAAGAGAGATACATATTAGAAGAGATTTATTGCAAGAATTGACTCATTCAGTTATGGAGGCTAAGAAACCTCACAATCTGCTGTCTGCAAGCTAGAAAACCAGGAAAGCTGGTGGTGTCATTCAGTCTTAGCTGGGTCCAGAAACCTGAGAACCAGGAATGCTGATGTCCAAGGACAGGAGGAGACAGATATCCCAGCTCAAGCAGAGAAAGCAAATTCACCCTCCCTCCATTTTTCTGTTTAGTCAGGTCTTCACTAGACTGGATGATGCTCATCCATATTGGTAAAAGGAATCTTCTTTACTCTGTCTGCTGATCAAAATGTTGATTTCTTTCAAACACCCCTCATGATATATTCAGAAATAATGTTTTACCAGCTATCTAGGCATCCCTTAGCCCTGTCAAGTTGAAACACTAAACTTAACTATCACACAATCATAATAAGTATCATTTAGATGACTGAATCCTTTGAACAGCCCTATAAGGTAGTTCTAACCACACAGAAGAGGAACTGAGGTTTAGCCATCTTTTTTTTTTTTTTTTTTTTTTTTTTTTGAGATAGAATCTTACTCTGTCACCCAGCCTGGAGTGCAATCAATAGTGCGATCTTGGCTCACTGCAACCTCCACCTTCCAGGTTCAAGCAATTCTCCTGCCTTAGCCTCCAGAGTTAGTTGGGACTACAGGCATGCACCACCACACCCGGCTAATTTAGCCTCCAGAGTTAGTTGGGACTACAGGCATGCACCACCACACCCGGCTAACTTTTGTATTTTTAGTAGGGACAGAATTTCACCATGTTAGTCAGGCTGGTCTTGAACTCCTGACCTCATGATCCGCATCCGCCTGCCTCGGCCTCCCAAAGTGGATTTAGCTATCTTATAGAACTTTCCCTTTGTCACACAGCTGGTGGACTAGAGCCTGGACTTTGACTCCCTCTATTGACCCTAAAGCCTGTTCATGGAACCGCTTCATCAACTGGATCATGGCTTCTAGATGAAATGAGCACCGCAATTCATTTTCTCAATTTTATTGTTAATTTCTAGGTATCATACTTTAGAATGTATATGCTTGATAATGACTGTAGCAGAATGTGAAGGAACTGTTTTAAGGACAAGAGTTGTAGAAATTCATACAATTAAAGATTAATACAGTTAAAACTCCTTGTATGTACATAAATAAAGGTAATTTTGAAGACTCAGTTCTTCCTCATCCCCCAGGAGATTTCCTTCACAGAAAGGACCCTTAGAGGTTCCATGTTTCTACATGTGCAGAATTCTTCACTTACTCTGGCTTTCTTGGGAAGGGATCTGACACAGCCACGTAAATTTAGTATTTTATACAGGATCCCTCTTTGACAGGGAAGTCAGAATTCACAGAGAATTCTGGTTTATGTAAAAACATGGACTGCTGTTAGAATTGTGTTAATTTCCAGCACCCCAGGCAGACTGAACCACATCCACTCTAAAGACCTTGCAGACAGAGGCAGTGCTCTGGCAGCAGCTAAAGAAGCTGATAAACACTGGAAGAGACACTATTTGGATTTGAGGAAGCCATTCAAGTCTAGGGCCTTAGAGTGTCCATGAGAAGGACTGTGTCCCTCAGCATCATTCTGCTTCTTGGCTCTTGCTCTCAATTTCTGCTCAACTCAGGCCACACCTCCCCCATGGAGACTTCCAAGATCATATGAACACTATGACCAAAGTATTAGAATTCTGTCTTCCTTTTGTTTCTCCCCTTCTTCTCTTCCTTCCTTCCCTCCTCTCTTCCTTCTTTTCTTCCTCCCTTCCTCCCTTCTCCCTCCCTTCCTTTCTTCCCTCTTTTCCTTCCTTCCCACCTCCCTTCCTTCCTTCTCTCCTCCTTTCCTCGTCCCTTCCTTCCTTCTCTCCTTCTTTCCTTCCCTTCTTTCCTTCCTTCCTTTCCTCTTCCCTTCTTCTTTCCTTCCTTTCATCTTCCCCCTCCCCTTTCCCTTCCCCTTCCCTCCCGCTCCTCCCTCCCTCCCTTCCTTCTTTCCTTCCTTCCTTTTCCTCCATCCCTCCCTCCATCCCTCCCTCTCTCCTTCCCTCCTTCCCTTCCTTCCCTCCTCCCCTTCCTTCCTTCCTTCCTCCCTTCCTACTATCTTTCCTTTCCTTTTGCCCTCTTTCTGTTTTTTCTCTTTCTCCTTTTCCTGCTGTCTTTATTTTGTTGGTCTTTCAGGGATTTATTATATTTAAAAAGTCCATACTGAAGAAATAGTTTGTCCCTGCATAAACAGCCCCAGTGATGAGAGTTCAGCCCATGAGATGTGGAATGGTTGGTATGGGTCCACTAATGAACAGTTGAATTATGAGAGAACCCATTACACTGAGAGTGTCTGAGTAGTCCAGAGGAGTGAATGCTGACGTTTGGAGTGAAGAAGACATGTCCCCATCTGTAGTGGATAGTCTGTGTGTGTGAGTTAAACCAGTAGTTTCTGAAAAAGAATCACATTTTTGTCTGGAGTTTTACATTGGCTGGTCTCTTTTAGATCCTGGAAATTAGATTTATACAACTTCCTAAACATTACTTTTATAATCCCAAACTTGGTATATTCATGTTCCCAGTGATTTTTAGAATGATGATACCCAGAGTCAGTGTATGTTCCCTTCAGCTCTTAAATCACTTCTTTTTGGCACTTTCCCCTCCCCTCTTTTTACCCTTTCTGGTTTTCAGCATTTTCATGTGCTAGCCAACCAGAACTTTCCCTGGGATAATTAGCCCTATTGCCCTTGTCGGTTTTTATGTACGTACTTATGCTTACTTTATCACCTTTTTAGGGTTTTCTAGGGTTTGATCCCAGTTAACCAAACTTAACTGTCTTACTTTTTTTGTCCTTAAAGCCCTAATGGGTAACTAAAACCAATATGACAAATCAACCACTATGTGCTGTGAATGCCTGGTTGCCATTTATTAGCAACACACTGCATTTTAAGGAACTGCTACAACAGATTCCTTGGCAATTCAATAGTAAAGGAATTTTTCAGCATGCAAAGGCCTTTATGCGCTTTCAGAATACCATCTGGGCTTCCATCTTATTTTATCTAATTGCTAGGATTGACCCCAGTGACATACTATTTTTTGCTGGTTTTGTTACAGGCTGGATGGCACCTGTTTCAATGTAAGGGTCAAAGCAATTTCAATTCAGCCTCTTATTAGAAAGATTTTTAAAGAACATCAGAGCAGCCTTTGAGGTGAAGCTGAAAACCTCCATGGAGGTTGGATGTTCATATTGGCAGTGCCTCTGGATTGGCCCCAGGGTTATCAGTGTATGTGACATTAGAATGGGTGAGGGTGCTCTTGATTTGCTGTTCTAGAAAAAGCAAGAGGTCATCCATTATGCTAACATGTTTGGCACCTCTTACTGATTTTGAGTATCAGTGGTTACAAATAGATTCGTCAGACAGTTTAGGATTTGTAGCAAATAGTCGTACTATGAGTACATGGACTAGGAATAGAAACAGAATGAATATTAACTATTGAATACTGCAGAGGCCATTTCTAACCCTTGGCAATCAGTCAGTTAAACAATCCACACATCTTGATGGGACACTCATTTCACAAAACTCAAGGCTATGTAAAGCCATGTGCAAACTAGAAACAAGCATCAGATACTGTTCTTATCCTCAAGGACCTCGTAGTACAGGAATTCCCAAACAAATATGGTGTGAGGCGGGGTAAAAAGGCAGTGGACACTCATTAGCGTCACCAGATGTCTTAATCAGTTTGTGTTTCTGTAAAGGAATACCTGCAGCTGGTTAGTTCATAAGGAAAAGAGGTTTATTTAGCTCACGGTTCTGCAGGCTATACAAGAAGCATGACACTGGTATGTGTTCAGCTTCTGGTGAGGTTTTCTGTGCTATGTCAAAATATGGTGAAAGTCAAAGGGGTAACAGCCACTCACAAAGAGTAAATAAAAGCTGTGGGATTTTCTGACTTTATAACGACCCACTCTCATGGGAACTATTTTGCTGAGAACCAACCTAGTCTCTCAAGAATGAGAACTTACTCACTATTGTGAGAAAGCCCCCCAACCCATTCAAGAGGCATCACACCCATAACCCAAAGATCTCCCACTAGATCCCAACATCCCAACATCACCACACTGGGAATCAAATTTTGACATGAGATTTGGTGAGGACAAACAAACCACATCCAAATCACAGCACCTGAAGAGCTTTTTTCAGTGCATAGCCACCCTGGATGAAATCAACAGGAGCAAAGACTCCCTGACATCTTTACTCTGAAAGCTCTTCTCAAGTAGTTCTGATGCACACCTCTGTTTAAGGCCCAAGGGTGAGTGAGATAAGGTGCACAGTCACAAGAAAGCTTAAATAGCAGCAGCATGGATCACAGGGCAGGCTGCCTAATGCCCTGTGAAGGTCAGTGGAAGCCCATGGGTCCAAGTGTCTGAAGGCCTTGGAGACAAGAAGTTTGAGTTGGACTTTGAAGGACAGGTAGATTTCAAACAGAATCAAGATAAAAGAAGTACATTTCTCCCTCTTCACTATTCATTATTATTTCTCAAATATGTTGAGTCATTAAAATGGACATTTTATATTTTCAAAAAGGCAAATCTTCCAGCTCTATCCCAGAGCAATAGGATCAAGTTTTCTCAAAGTGGATTCTGGGAAATTGTATTTTAAACAACTGCTCAGGTAATTCCAGTAGTTAAACAGTTTTGCCAAGTGCAGCCCTTTATCTTGACTGCAGGAATCTTGTTAAGATTTTCAAACTGTGTCTGAGAAGCAGGATGTAAACCAGTATGGTATGTAGGCTTCACTCAAGAGTGGTAGGGATCATGATGGGAGGATTATGAGGGCTCACAATATGAGAAATCTTCCATGCCAATTCACAAAGTTTGAATTTTATAGATAAAAGAGTGCCTTTAAACTTTGAGCAATGGAAGGTCAAGGTAATTTATCATTTTGCAGTAGAGTTTGAGTGACAAGTATAGAGACTCCAATGGAAGAGAAGGGAAGCAGGAGAAAGAGGCTTGGATACCTCAAAACAGTGTGGGAAGATATCTGCTTTGATGTGGAGTGAAGAGCCCACAAAAGAACAGCAGATGTCCTAAGACACAGGATGGAACTCATAGGCAGAGAGTCAACAATGGGATAAGCACGATTGCCTTCCTTTGCCATCCTGTGCAGAGGCCTGCGGGGAAGTAAGCACAGTTGGACACTCTACGGGTCATGCTCCAGGAGAGGAACTCTGATCTCTTGTTTCTTTCCCTGTTTATAGGGATTTGGGGAGTAGAGAGACCCTCACCAAAAGTCTGAGAATGGGGGCTCTTGAAGTCTTGAGGATGCCCTGCGAGGGGCATTTTGAAGTTAATACCAGCTGCTTACAGGAGTGACACACCTGTGTGAATAGCACCTGGAGACTTCGTGGCATGATGAAACTGTTAGGAGCACTGCGAGCCGCTGGACTAGCTAGCTCTTTCAAGCAATCCAGAAGGAGCTGCCAGGGATACCTATCATCTGCTGCTCCTTGAGCAGCCACCCAAGTTTGAGAAGGGATGGAGGGATGGGAATGGAGGGTATACTTTTTCTCTAGTACTTGTCCTTAATCCAAATGTTGTGCAATTCTGTAAAGGAACAATTAAGAGAGAAAAATCTCCAGGAAATATTTGATCAAAGTCCCTCTTCCGTCATGGCTATTTCTACAGTTAAGACAATCTCTGAGTGTTTTTAATTACAGGAGTCCACACCTTCAACTAAGCTACTCTTCAAATTCCTTCTCAGGCAAACTCCTCACTCTGTAAATAAACATGTAGTCACTTTTACATAAAAGTATTTAATATATTGGTGTCATTTCTGGAGATTGCGGCAAAAGGAAATAGGATCTTCTTCTGTCAGTTAGGATTGTGTTCAGTCGCATGCAACAGAAAGCTGGATTTCAGTGGCATAAACAAATTAGGAGTTTGATTTTCTCACGTAACAAGATCAGAGGTGAGTGACTGAAGAAGTTGATTCAGAGGCTCTACAGTGTCAAGGATGAGACCTCTGGGGTCCACTTGGTTGGCCTTTCTCTTAGGGTCTGTGGCAGGTCCAGCCATACAGTGGTGTTCAAGGCAGCAGGGGGTCAAAGGTGAGGAGACACACTGGCACCATTGATCAGAAGAGTAAAAGCAGGAAGGAGCCTCCACCTCCCACACAGCAGGGTCCCAACCCTCAGTCCAGACCTGGGCACACAGTCACCCTGCCTTCAGTGAAGGTTGGGAAAATGAGTCCTTTCTCTTTCCAAGCTTCATGGAGGGAAGTGGCGAGGAAGAAGGAATGGGAAACGACTTCTGAGTTGCCAAATATTAGTGTCTGCCTTACCAATCAGGCTCAGTAAACTAGAGCAGCGATTCTCAATCTTGGCTGCACATTTGAATCAGCCAAGGGAGCTTTAAAAATCCTAAAGCATGAACCACACCCCAGACAAATTTCATTCCAGTCTCTGGGGGTGGGATACATGCTACTTTTTAGAGCTCTTTAGTGAGTTCAGTGTGCAGTGAAGGTTGAGAACCTCTGGTCTAGCCCACCCCCAAGGGTAATTTTTAACATGTTCTCCAGATAATAGTAACGCAGGTGATCTATGTCCCGTTTTGAAAAACATTGTTAAGCTCTCATTCACTGACAAATTTATTTATTAATTCAGACATATGTACTGAATGCTTTCCATGTTTGTGGCTACCGGAGAAAAGTAGGAACAGATTTATGTTTTATGCTCTTCAATTACCTCCAATATCTTCGGATTGTATAGGGCTTTACAATGAAAAGAAAACACTTTTTTAATACACTATCTCATTTAAACTGCAGAGCAAGGCTATGAGGCATTACAATTTCAGTTTAAGAGCCAAAGAAACTTGATACTCAAGGCGGTGGAATGAGCTGCTACAAGTCGCTTGGCTTTGAGTTGATGTGTGAAGGAGGTGTCACTGGGAAAGGGGTTTTCAGACTCCACATTCAATGCTCTATCCACTGGAAGACAAAACCCATGCATATACTACAGTTAAGTCACTGCACAAACTAAAGACAGCAAATGTTAACTGACCAAGTACTATCTAAAAACAATGTTCTCAGTGCTATGTTATATGCATTCACTCACTGGAACTTTATAACAAGTCTGTTGGAGAAGTACATTATTTCCACTTTACTTACAAGGAAACTGGATGTTTAATTACTTGTCCAAGGTCACAGTGTTAGTAAGAAGAGGAGATAGGATTTGAACCCATGCATCTTGTTTCAAACTTTCACTCTTAACTCAGAGCTGCCTTGTACAGTTGAGCTGCCTAAAGAGGTTCAGCTTAGAGGGCTAGTGGGAACTGAAATTCAGCTCAAGCTCAGTTCATCAAGTTTCTACCTTGGTACAGGTATATTTGCTATTATAGGAACCGTATTTCTCTAATTCTCATGTAGGTAACCTGTGGACTATGTAATTTCCAGACTTCACCATTACCTATGTTGCCCTTCTTAACATGACTTGATTTTATTCGTTCCTCAAGTCACTCAGCCACTGACTTATTCACAAATATCTATAGGGAGCTTTTAGGGTTTATGTCCAGTTCTAGGAAATCTTTAGGAGATAATGACCAATACACAGGCTCCAGGCCTTTCCTGCTTACATATGTGAATCATACTCCTTAGATTTTATTTGCCAGTGGTCATAAATCAGTATATACACATAGCAAGAAATCAGATCATTCAGAACTACGTTGAAAAGCAACAGTCTCCCACCCTGCACCTGCACCCTCAGCCCTACCATGGAGGTTCCTTCAACTATGGATTTAGACTTGCTAATTCACAAAACATCCTGTACCTCAAAGATGCTCTCAGGCTGTCTACCCAAGTCCTGTTTGGCCAAGAAATATCAATGGGGTTTGATCAGAATGCATAGTTCTAGTTTCCCCTGTGCAGATAGGGCCTCAGAAACTTTAAAAGACTAAAATATCCTATTACTTTCTATCTGTGTTTTTCTTCACCCTATCTCTCCCTCTCTCCTTTTCTCTATCACTGCTGTATAGTTTGCACCTAGGATGTCATTGAGCATATGGTAGGCATTTAATAAACATTTGCGAGTGAGTAAAAGAATGAGTAAATGCATGGCTAAGTGTTTATGTAGCACCCAATATTTGGAGTGCTTTTCATAGAGTTAATCTCATTCCATTTTAATAACAAGCTATGAACTTAATATTATTACTAATTTGAATCCATCATGTGTATATATGCAAACTGTGTTTCAATGACATAAAATAACTTTACCAGATGGTGAAATGGTAGGCAAAATGCCTGAACTGATCCTTCACTGAAAACCACAAAATTTACAGAATAAAATTTTAAGAAATATTTCTATAATTTTTCCATGAGCTTGCAAGAAAGTAAGGAATACTCAGACCAAACATTGGGTGAAAATAGGAGCCCAGAGAGGTAGTAAAGTCCAGTTACTCACATGAGGTCTCCTTTCTGAGTAAAACTGAGCATAGTGTTTTTGAGGCCTCATGGGGCTTAGGAATTGGAAGACAAAGCTCACAACCAACCAGAAGTAGGAATCTAATAGAAGACCCTTTGGAAAGCTGGGCCTCTATAAGGCTATACTCTCAGTGCCAGAATACATTAAAAGTAAGACAAATAACCTCTCAGCCCACTCAAGGGACCTCAAAATAAACTGTCTCAAACCTTGGCACTGAACTAATAAGGGAAAAAGTTTCCTTGAAAACTGATAACCATAAGCTATCTGTTATGAAGCTTTACAGATCAAATTGATACTATCTCAATGACCTAAAAACTCTCAAGCTGATGAAATTAAAAAAAAATTTCCAGTAGTGGTAATGTTTCCATTCACTGAGAGGACAAATATAAATCATTATTTGAAAATTTCATCTTAATTCTAGGACTCAAAATTTTTTCACAGGTAAAATTCTGAGAGTAATTAGCTGTTTACAGTCAAAAGTTGCTAAGTAAAGTTTACAAAGAAATAAAACATGAGCAGGAGCCAGCAGAAACAACAGATAGCACAATAAGATCTTTAAAAAACCTTCAGATTTTGGAAAGATCTACCACAGAATACAGAATAATATCTTTCATAAGATGGAATAAAATATTACTAAAGAGTAAGCAGATTGGTAAAAAGAATTTCTAGAAGTAAAAAATATAATAATATTCTAATGACCATTTTACATTGAATGTCATAATTAACACATTTTTTATGCCATTTCTGTTATAAGGTCTTAACTTGTGTGTAACATTCTGTTGATACGATATTTAGTTAAGGCAAATCCATTTTTTAAGCAATTGTTTCCATTTAGCTGTAAATTCATATATGAACATGACACTTTCGAACCACAGTGAGAACCTATGCATGATCTTAGTTAATGACTTGATATTTCCTGGGAGGTAATTCACCTTCACAGTTTTGTTCTGAGTAGAGTGCAGTGATCAAGACTTTGCATACTGGAGTCAGACCAACTGAGCTCATATTCTGTCTCTACTACTCACAAGCTGTGTGACCTTGAGCAAGTTTTAAAATATCTCTGTGCCTTGGTTCCCTTATTTGCAGAAAAAGGGGATAATGATAGTACATGCCTCATAATGCTGTTGAAGGGCCAAGTGAGATAATGAATAAAAAGTGCTTTGAGGTGGCCAGCACACAATAGAAGCTCATGGTTATTGAGATTATATAGAATATGTGGTGCCTGGTACATACAGGCAGTCCAAAAATGATATTCTATCATGTATTATTATTCTTAATCAGACATTGTTGGAATTTATTTTGTTAAGGATGCATCTAGTTATTTTAAGCTGGAAGGTTTCCTTTAGTTCAATTAGTCTAACTTCATAGGCAAAAAACTCCAGAGAGGTTGAGTTTCTATCAGGAGTCGTCTTGGCTTCTAGATCTGTGGAAATGGCAATGAAGGAGAGAGAACAAAGTAAGGATTTTAAACATTGGTAGGTGAATCAAACCTTTACTCTTCTGCAACTAAAAGACAAATTTATGTCTCATTGGATTTTTTTCTTATGGGGAAGGACTGTCAATGGGACTGGCTGGAATTGCTGGGAAGAGGCAGAGATTTTAGAGGTGCTGAATATAAGAGCTGCTCTTAACTGGGTGTATGACTGAAAGGCGGCTGGATATTGAGCCTACTCCAAAGAATTGCAGGCAAAGCTGGGCTTTGAGAAAAGATTAAACACAGAAAGAAGAGGTTGTTGAGAGACTGGGGAAAGGGAGGTAGAGGAGGAAGGGCGAGGTGGTGGAGAAAGGAGAGAATGTAGAAGAGAAATAAAAAGATTTAGACATTTTATGTTAGATAAAGATGACCTCTGTAGTTAATTTATTGATATTACTTTCTAAGTCATCGCATTTTCACTTTCTTCTAGAGGCTGAGCATATAGTTGTTTTGAGTTTGAATGGATTGTAAAATGTATCCCAAAGCAATATGGAAAACTCCTCTACCGTGAAACAATTTAAGTCTCTGCTCCAAAAATTGATATAACTTTTCTTTGTAGAAGATATCTGCTCTGGTTAAGGGATATAAATGCCTCCAGAAAACAATTTTTGAGGTTTTTGTTTTAAAAAAGTATCACTAAGACAGTTCACAAGGCTGAGAGATCTAAGTATTTTGTTAAGGTAGATGAGAGCTTTATGTAACTAATTAAGTCCTCTACAGAAATTAGTTTTAGCAAGTTCTGCCAGATGCCCTTATTGGATATGGCTGAATGGGGATTTGGAAAGTTGGGACAAAAATGAATAAAGTGAAAATTTAGCTATTTGTAGTTGTAGAGAAATTAAAAAAAAAAAAAAGAGCAAGCTTGTGTACTCTCTATTGTCACATGAAAAAAAAAGAGGCTTTGAGCACTGAGTTTATTCCTTCAGCTTAGATGAGATGCCTGGAATATCTGTTAGTGGTACAGAAAGAGAATATATGGATGTTAGCAAAGCCCACAGGGCTATTTGAATTCAAGGAAACTCTGAAGTTTTCAACAAATTGCTGAGAAGGGATTTTGGTACCAAGCTTAGCAATTCAGACAAGGCAATTTAAAGAAAGCTGAGAATTTGTGGAGAAGGTACTTAGTTGTACTTCAGGTGTTCATTTCTTTAAAGGTTAATATAATATATAATCTGAGATGATTCATTTAAACATGGCTATTCGTATCTCACATATGGAAGACAATTCTGAAGGAATTTATAGTAGAGAACAAGGAAATGTATTATTAGGCAACTATAATTGTAGCTATTTTTGATGTGTCCATGGTAGGGAAATAAGTTACTAAAGAGGCCTAATAAGTCTCCAAAAAAGAAGGTGTTAGTAGAGATCTACTTTTGAATGACAGGCAAAGCCAAAGGGTTTTTTATTCAGATCGGGTGACTGTAGCAGGACTGCCACTTGGTGGCAGCATACTTAAAATGTGCCTACAAATTTTTAAGTTGGGGTGATGAATAAAGTTCTTTTAAAAATTGAAACTGTGAAATAAAGGTTATGAAGTGACAAAAATATTATAGCCCTAGTGCTTGAATGGCCTAAACACAGCCAAGAAAATATAAAGTATTTCTTGTACTACTAAGAAGGAACACGGGGCTAGAAGAGATTTCTTGCTGTATTCTGTCTAGATCTTTAAATTGTGTCTGTTTACTTTGGGGTTTTGCCTCAAATTTTTAATTTTGCATATGTATAGTTCTTACTTTTGAATTACTTAAAACGTTGTCACTTTTCTTCCCTTTATACAGAGGTAGAGAGAAAATAAAACTTCAGCTATGATTAATCAACCTTTTGTGGACCAGGGGAAATTATTCTCTCTTTTGGCACTTTATCCCTGGATAACAGAATTTAAGTGAAGAAAAAACACGAATATTTACTTTCCTCTAGAGAAGAAAAATATTTCAATGTTGCTTATTTTTGTTTGTTTTTAATGTGGAAATCCATGAGTTGAGCTAAATAAACTACTAGCTTGTTTTAGGCTTAGCTCAAAGCATATTTTGTTGTTTCATACATTTCTGGTTCAATAATATGGGAAAAATATATAAAGTGATTACTGACTGAATCAGTTTCTGGCACTGGGCCTAAATTTTGGAGAAAAAAAATTTCAGTTGGTGACTTCACTGAAAATGTTAATATTTGTGTTTGCTGTATATTATCCTAGCTTGTATTCTTAGTTTGGTAGACTTAAGTTCATTATAAGAAATAACAGGAATGTTGAAAATACAAATATAGAGCTATAAAAACATCTTTGATTTCCTGTGTCCTGAAATCCGTGATTTTATTTTCACTGGTATTTATCAGAACGTACCTAGTGCCTCTCAGCGTATTTGTCCACTGCACCACACGATGACTTGTCATCCCAAGTTTCCTGGGCTCACCTAGTTCCTCCTCACCCTTTAAGGAAGGTGAGCCTGAGGTGCAGAGTATCAACACCTGGCTCGCAGACGGACACCTCCTTCCTGTGGCAACAGGGTCAGGTTCACAAATTCTGTTCACAAATCAAGCATGGAATTATTATCTAGAGAAAATAGTTGGATGATGAGCTGTTATGAGAATCTACCATACCATATAAGTATCTCACAATAGAGTAAAAACCTGAAAATTCTCTCTCATCTTCTGAGTTCAAGACGTTGTGCCTCAGTGATGCTCTCTAAAATAGTGGGGGGAAATGATTATTTGAAGCCAGTGATGGCTTTGGCCTCTTCTGTCTTTTGAGAGGGGTGGCTTAATTCCCCTAGCTGAGCCTGATGGGTAGGGAAGGAAGGGGAAGGTCTGGAGCAGATTTTACAGAATGTGCAGAGATTTGGGGTCTGACAGGGTCTGGCATGGGGGCAGGGGCTACAGACAGTGGAGTTACTCTGCAAAATAAAATGAAAGCATTCTGGGGGTTGCTAGAGATAGGGGAGACTTGAAGGACAGAGGAGAGTAAAGCATCTTGACAGGGTGGCCAAAAAACCTTCAAGCAGTGGGGGTCTCACGATCAACTGTGTTATTTGCAACTCTGAGCTGTAAACATCCTGTATCACTACAGATCTTCAGTAAAATCTGTAATAGATACAGAATCTCTGTGTGCATGCTTTTTGTTTAAGCTTTGCAGGAATCAAGAACAGTGCTGAGTTCCCTACCAGGGTTAATACAAAGGGTGGAGAAGGGGCCAGCTATAGACTCAGGGCTGGTGTGAGAGTGAGGGTGATCAGCTCATAGGAGAAGGCACTCAGGTCAGCAGTGCCCATCTAAACCCCAGGGAATGTGCAGTTATCTTGGGGGTGGGGGTGGGTAGACAAGAAATAGAAGCTCTAAGCTTCAGGTTTCTGTGTGTGTGTGTGTGTGTGTGTGTGTGTGTGTGTGTGTGTGTGTGTGTGTAGATGGATGGATACATAGGGATGGAAAATTTCCACCACTATGTAACTGTCACATGTTAATTAAGAGCCCTCACTGTCCTTAGTCCCATGCTAGGTACCAGGTAATGGCATAAAAAGTATAATATAATATTTGGGCCTTTTCCTGAAGAGACCATGAGTCAAGATGAGAAAAATGATTTATCACATGTGATATGGTAGCAATATAACTTTATATTTTCTTATACAGTAAAAACAGAAAGTGCTGAAACAAAAACAGCTTGAAAAAAAAAAATTGACACAGTAATATCTTTGTGGCTTTCCTCGAAGTAGAATTAGAGTCAGCAAAATGATGGAAAATTTTGTTCAGGGTCATGAATGAGGCTTTGCATCTCTGTAGGACTTGCCTTTTTGCTCGCATTTCCTTAGCACACTCTAGCAAAGAATTAGAATTAGCAATAGTTTCAGACTGAGGAATGATGACTTAGAGTATCATCTGATACCATCCCAATGATAACACAGAAAGCTAACCTTTGCTTGGAGCTTGATTATCTAAATGTGTTGCAGTTATTAAAATGAATTTAATTTTCACAAAAGTATCCATGAAACAAGTACCACTCTTTCCTCATTTTACAGACTAGGAAGCTCCAAGAGGTTCAGCAAATCATCTAGGGACAGCTGAAAGCTGAAGTGTATTGGTTCCTTTGTTTGGTCAACCTCTGTCAGTGGTTCTTACCGGAGGTGGCACCACCCTCCAAGGGACCTTTGGAATTTTGCAGGAACACTTTCTGGTTGTCACAGCGATCAGCAGCCAGGAGCAGCCTACAATGTGAAGACAGTCTTGTAGGACAGTCCTGGGCTACAGGGAACTATTCTGCATCCTGCATGTCTTATAAACATCCTACTGGATGTCAATGTTTGTAAATGAAACATTCGTTCATGATTACATTTGAGTTGCTAACCAACATATCTGTACCACTGCACTTGTAGCTGTTGCATCCTCAGCAGTTTGCTGTACAGGGGCAAGCATCTGACAGCCTCACTGTGTTTTCCAGGGTGGTTGTATCCCAGCATTTACATGCTGAAATACATATATTTTTAGTATGAAGTGCTCATCTTTACTTCTCCTTTACATTATAGCTAGAACATTATATTTAAATTTTTGAATTAGGTGTTTAGGTAGGGTATGTTATTTGTAAATTTTAGCCTCTGATGGGAAGGAAGCTGTTTCAAAATATTTGTTAAGAAAGAGGGCACTGCTGATGTCTGAGACCAAATTCATAGTGCCACCGAGGCCACCACTCTCAGGCAAGAGTTTGCCAACAGATGGCTCCCAAGCCCAATTCAATCCACAGACATGATGTGGGCCTCAGAATATTTTGGAAGGAATTCAGATGTGCTGCCAACATTCAGAACTAGAGATTCTTCAGAAAACGTCTGTGTTTTTGACTTCTTGGAAATTCTGTCAACCCAGAAATATAGAGCCTATAATGGTCTTGGTCCCATCCCCTTTGGAGGGACAGCAGCTCTCCAATCCAGCATGGTCTTAACCTAGCCAACTTGACCCACTGAAGTGTCTGTCTGGGGCCCATGGATATTTACCTTTGTGACCCTTAGACACAGGATGACTTGTTGGTAAAGGTGACCTTGCTGCCAGTCATCTCTTTTTATTTTGCATGATGTAAGTCGTGCTGAGAAGACTAGAACCCAACTTCCTTTATCCACAAGGTAAATGGTCCACTACAAGCCTCTCTCCCCTACCTAATGCACCCAACTACTCCAAATGGCTTCTGTCCATGGAAATTTGGCCTCACACTTGTGGTTCAGACATGAGAGGTGTTGCTATCTGTGCGTAGCCTCCTGAGTCATCCTCTCCCCCAGAGCCCCATGGTTAACACAATTTATAACTACTTGTCCCCTTTACTAATTTGGTGTTTGGATCTGAAGTTAGCCTCTAAAGAAACAAAGCCTAATAGTTAAGAATTATTCTTTAAGCAAGGGGGAAAACACTGCTGAGAAAGCAGGGAGCATGAGAGATACCCTAAAATCATTTGCCATAATTTTCTCCTGCACAGGTTTCAGTGATTGTATTTTCTGACCATATGGATGATGAAATAATTAAGGTCTAAAAAGAAAGTGACTGTCTAGAAGGAATTACCAATGTTACCTGTCTGCAATGAAACTAGATACATTCTGAAATGAAATTTGCCGAGTGTAGTATAATAAGAGGCTCTGAAAGTTTGTGATAAGGCAAATTATTTTTTGTTATTTTCTTTCCCAGGCCCCAAACTGGTCTTTGGCCTCTCATAATGTTTTGTGTCCTTGGAGGCAGGGTTAGTTGGGCACAGTCTCTCCACTGGTAGAATCCTACACACATCAATCGACAGGCTTGGGGAGAGCCTTTCTCTCTGGCCTAAGGAGAGACCTGGTTGGTGTGGTTGCCAGCACCTCCTGGTTTGTCTATAATGATCAGGTGACTTAGTCACCCCTGGAGCACACACTCTACTCTACTTGAAAATATAGGGGAGGGGAAAAGCATGCTGTTGGAGATGAAGTTAAAACCCCATTTCAACAAATGCCACGGCAGCTCCCCACATTCTGTGGGATCTCCCTCACTGACCAGGTCTGTTGATCAATAAATCATTTGCAGTGAGCACACTGTGTCTTTCTAGGGCCTGTATCAACTCAGGGGCTTTCAGATAATAAGCACTTGGTAAAATCTGTGCAAGGAATGAATGGACAATTGAATTTTGGTTCACTTGAATCTATTCTCAAGATATTCATTTCTTTTTTTCACAGCTTCGTTCACTCCCTCGTTTATTTATCCATTCAACAAATATGTGCTAACCATCCAGTCCATGCCAGGTGCTGTTCTGGCTGTTGGGGATAGAGTGCTGGATAGGACAGGTTTGTGATCTCACAGTCCTATAGGTTAGGGGGAGAGACAGACAACAGAGCAGGAAGCAAATACACAGAGCAAATACAGATGCGGAGAGGTGCACAGAGGAATGTAAGACAAGGGGTATGGGAGCAAATGCCTGGAGATGGTGCTAATTTGGATTGGGGGGTGGGGCTCGGGGAAAGCTGCAGAGGTGATATGAATGAAATTTGAGAAGATTTGAGTAAAAAGAAAGTGTCAAGAATGCAAATATCTGGGTAGGGTGATCCAGGGAGGAATGCCGGGGAGTGTCCTAAGGTAGAAGTGGGTTTGATGTGTTCAAGGAACCCAGAGAAAGCCAGAGAATCAGGGGGACTGGGATGAAATGAGATGGGAGACAGACAGGGTGGACCAAGGGGAAGAGTCTGACTTACCGCAACTGCAGTAGGGAGCGGTGGAGACTCAAGGCAGGGAACATGATGGTGAAATTTATCCATGTTTAAAATCCATCTAGATTTTAAGTGGATAAAGAAATTATGGTGTATCCATAGAATGGAATATATGTAGTAGAGAAAGCAAATGGGCCATAAATCTGTACTCATAGCAATATGGATAAATCTTAAAAACATATCCTTGAGTGAAAGATATAAGTCACGGAAGAACAAGGCCAGGCGCAATGGCTCATGCCTGTAATCTCAGCACTTTGGGAGGCAGAGGCAGGTAGATTGCTTGAGGCCAGGAGTTTGAGACCAGCCTGGCCAACATGGCAAAACCCTGTCTCTACTAAAAGTTCCCCCCTAAAAAAAAAATTTGCCAGACATGGTGGCATGCGCCTATAATTCCAGCCAGTGAAGGATGAGGCAGGAGAATCACTTGAACCCAGAAGGCAGAGGTGACAGGTAGCTGAGATTACGCCACTGCACGCCATCCTGGTGACAGAGTAAGATTCTGTCTCAAAATAAATACATAAATAAACAAAGTCACAGAAGAACATACACAGCATTATCTCATTTTATTCTTTTATCTCATTGTAACTTTTGAACTTTCATATGTGAAGTTCAAAAGCAGACTGAGGTAAACTATACATTTTGGGGGAGCAATTAGGGTTCACTAAAACATGACAATACATAGCATCCTTCTTTATTGCATCCATGTGATATAAATGCAGAGCAAAGGGACTATGCTGGTAAGAAAAGGCCTTAAAACTTAGGAGAGTTGGCACCGCAGATGAAGGGAATGGAATGAGGTGGGAGGGGAGAAGATGGTTGGAGGTATTTGAATATCATCTATGATTTTTCAATTTTATATGGATAATGTATGTATTAGTTTCCAGTGGTTGTGATAACAAATAACTACAACTTGTTGGCTTGAAACAGTACATATTTATTTTCTCTCAGCTCTGGAGGCCAGAGGTCTGAGATCAGTTTCATGGGGCTGAAGGCAAGGTGCTGGCAAGGAAATCTGTTCCTCACCTCTTCCAGCTTCCTGTGGCTGCCAGCATTCTTGGCTTGGGTCTGTATCACCCCAATCTCTACCTCTGTGGTCAGGCTACTGCTTCTTCTTATGTGTATGTAGCATCCCCCTGCCCCTCTCTCATCAGAACCCTTGTGATGCCATTTCAGGCCCTCCAGGTAATCCAGGGTTATCCCTCCAATACAAGATCCTTAATCATATCTGCAAAGACCCTTTTTCCAAATCAGATCACATTTACAGGCACAGGGGTTAAGGCATGGATTATCTTTCAGGGGCTTATTTTCAGCCTACCACAGTGCATTAATGTGCTTATTGTATAGTTAAAAAGAAAAAGTATTTTTTGAAGGGTGAGTGGAAAACAATGCCCCTGGCTGCTGGGTGAAGGCCACGTAGGAGGTGATTGGATTTTTCTAGGTGAGAAGTGGCAGCAGCCTGGATTAGGGAGGTGGCAATAGAGATGACAAGAGTGGATGGAATCAAGATACAGTCTGGAGGTGGTTTTTAAGAGTGGCTGGTGGGTCAGATGTAGAGAAAGTGGGTCAAAGGAGGAGACAAGAATGTCTTTAGGTTTCCGGCTTGAGAAGCTAAGAGGTGCCATACTCTGAGCTGAGAAACTCACAGGGAACTTTAGCTACATCATACTTGCCAAATGCTAAATATATTTTCTGCCTTTTGAAAAATGATCAAAATTACTAAACCAAGAGTGTTTAGAATGTTAATAATTGAGAGGTTTCTCATTGGGGGCTATCAAGTTCTGGGAAAGAGATTTGGTAGGATCACAAGGAAGATGAAATGTTTGGTCTGTGGTTTGCAGAGCACCCAGCTCCTTCAGCAAATTGTGTGACACAAGGAAGCATTAGAGACAATGACTGTCTGAATGACAGCAAATGGAAATGAGCCGAATTGGGTTCTGAGGCCTGGGTATGTGGGTGTAGCTCCCCTGCACCTGACCGCTGATATTTGCTGTTTCCATAGAGACTGGAGCTCTTATGTGATAGCTTCCACCTGTGTACACAACTATAAGACAAAGAATATTCTATATGCATCTTTTCACTTTTCCCCCAAATAGCAACAACACTCTTTATGGAAAACTTGTTTTATTTTACAAATACTGAACTGCTCTTTGGCCTACCAGGGACTTGGAGTCAGAAGACACAGGTTGCAGATCTGCCACTTGCCATGTGACCCTGGGCATGTTACTCAATCGTTCCAGGTCTGTGTTTCCTCCTGGGATTGTGGTGAAGGTCAGAATATGTGCTCAGTAAATATCTGGTATTATTACTATTACCAGCTTGGTTTCGTAGCCTTTGAATGTCTCCTGGTAGTTTACTTTTATTTGGAAATGTTAAAATATAACATTTCCTTTATATTAAAAACAAGCCAAAAATAGTTATCTTTTTTTTCCCCTCTACCCTAGGTAGAGTCTGCCTTTAAAGATTGCTTATAAGTTAACAATTGTAATATTCTTTCAAAGTCCTTAAAACAGAATTCAACACTTTCTGTTCTAATAGGTATTTTTTAATTTTGTCCAGATATACTCAGCAACAGTTATCTGGAAAATTATTGCAAAACAACCCACCTGCCTTAGCTGGAGTTCTCTGGATCCCTGAGGCAAAATAGGGACAATTAGGGGGATTGTACTCAGGGGGATTGTCAGGGAACAGTGATATCATCACTTAACTTTTTGCTAGGATTCCTAGTGCAGACTTTGCAAACAAGTTGGCAGAAAACCTGGTTTGAGATGTCTTTGTTTCTAAAGCTAAATAATGTCCTGATGATCTCTTTGGCACCCATCCCCATCACCTCCCCCAAAATGTTTGCAAAGAAAGCAAATTCAGCAAACAAATTCCATGCAACCATTGCTGCCATATGAATTACCAAGCAAGATCTGGCCAATGTCTGCAAAGGAAGACAATCCAAACTGAATTTGGAAACTTCATTTTTATATCATATTTGAAAAAGTTAAGTGGCTGAAATACATAACTAAGAGTTGTTTAAGGATAAAAGACATGGTCACAGGAAGGGTTTAAGCCAGAGACATATTGATTTATTATTTCTGTTTTTTGTTTTTTGATTTTCTCCCTTCTAGTGAGATGAGATTGTATTTCCTCATGAATTTGATACCTTTAACAATTTGGTGTCCTTAGCTCCCATAGAGGTACTAACGGAGCTACCAAGCTACTTCCCCTCTCAGTTACAAGCACTATCCTTCCCCTAGCCATGTGGTTTGGGGGCTTACAATGCAAGCAGCCTCCTCTAACAGGATTGCTTCTTTAAATGAACTCTAGATTTGGCCTTGGAGAGACTTAGCCCTGCCCCGTTTCCTCTTGACAGTTATCCCAAGACAGCCCTAATGGAGCCTAAGAATTCAAAGTCCTTCAGGTTATAATTTAACCATGTCTAAGGAAACAGAAGCCATAGATTTAGCTCATGGGTTCTCTCAATGCAGTCCCTAGACCAGTAGCATCAGTATCACCTGGGAACTTATGAGAAAGGCACATTATTGGGTGTACCCCAGATCTCCTGAAACAGAAATTCTGGAGCTGGGGCCAGACCATATGTGAGTCCAATGCATAGTGATGTTTGAGGGCTATAGGTCTAGTTCAAGCTTGTCCAACCCACAGCCCATGGGCCATATGCAGGATGGCTTTGAATGCAACCCAACACAAATTTGTAAACTTTCTTAAAATATGAGTTTTTTTGTTTTTGATTTTGTTTTTTAGCTCATCAGCTGTTTTCAGTGTATTTTATGTGTGGCCCAAAAAAACTGTTCTTCTTCCAATGTGTCCAGGGAAGTCAAAACACTGCAAAGCTATGGTCTAGTTCTTCCAAAAATTCAGATAAATTTAATCAAAAGTTATGTGTTCTCTCACCTCCTCTGAGTTCTATTTTAGAGATGGTTAAATCAGCCAAGTTGAGTCAAATGTCAACCAAAATGCTTGATTCTGGCAGGTATCTGACAAGACTGTCAGAAATGCCCCTCTTGGGGTCTGACCTCAAAACAAGACAAACATCTGGAACCTTTACTTTTTTATCTTCAGCCTGGGGTTGTGGGTGGTAGAGGGGAAAGTAACTATCCTTTTTCTGATGGAAAATATTTAGCTTGAGTGATGTGAAGATTTCAGTAGATCTGTGACAAGATCAAAGACCATAAATTATTTAACAGTGGTTCTACTTTTGTGGGATTATTTGAAGTATCATAATTGCAATTCAGCTTCCTAGCTTTCATTTTTGAGTCTGGAATTCTGCTGGGAGCTATCATAATCACTGATGAGTATAATATTACAGGCTGGGTATAAAAATATCTTTTTAATGACTAGCAAATTAGTGAAATGCCTTGACTTGGGTGGGGAATAAATAGAAGTCGCTGTTTTTATGAAGGAGGGGGCAGAAGACTAAATTGTCACCACATTGTTATTCTTGTTGAATTCTCCACTCCTTAAAATGTCAGTTGATTAGATAGAATTTGTAACACGGTACATCAGTATAAGTGATGAAGGGCTTTGTGGCAGGCAGAGGTGTCTTAGAACTTCTGCAGTTGTGTTTTGGTTTTAATTTCAGCAGGCACAGGCTGAAAATTAACATCAGGTGAGTCATTATATTGATCCCATCTGTACAGTCCTAAGGCCTCTTCTCACCTGACCAGGACAGTAGGAATAATAGGGCTTGTAGACCAAAAAAACTTAAAAAATTAAAAATAAGCTTTCTAAAATACCAGGTGAGTGGGGCCCCATTACAATATTCCCTTGTAAATCAAACAATTACTTGCTGCACATGTTTTCCAGTTTGTTATAACTTCTCTAACATTTAACCTAAGGAGTCATAAATTCAGCTGTGTGGATCAAAATCATGGTCTGCTTTTGTAGATTTATATTTCAAAATAGCACATGTTATGTTCACAGCAAAGTCAGAGCAGGTTCTGCCAAGTTTGTAACCTCACAGGTTTAGAGTTTTTGAAACCCCAAATTGAAATTCTTGTGGTATCAAGTCCATTTTCAAAAGCAGCTTAGAGTCTGAAGAGATGGCTCTTGACATCAGTTAACTCTTTTTGAACCAGGGTCTTAGTGAATTAATTCAAAACCCCACCACAGATGTAGCATAGTTCTTTTCTAATACAGGAGCATTCAAAAGTGCAGGATCAAACACACCTAATTAACTCATGCAGTGCATTTGAAGGTTTATTGACTCTGCATTCACTTTATAAAACATCAAAAATAATATATACAAAACATGTCTCATGTTCAGTGAGTCAAGGACAAGCAAGTGAGAATTTATTGTAAAGTTCACACAATGCTGCCTGTGTGAACTTTTAACCCACTATGCCTATGCCTTGTGAATATTTATTCAAGGAAGAGACTCTGTGTTCACAGCAAGGACATTCTGTTAATTTTCCTCCCAAAATCTAATGTTGTTGTGCAAACGGGTAGTTTTCTTTAACAATTTAGTGTCTTTAGCTCCCCCCAGATACTAACTGAGCTTCCAGCTACTTCCCCTCTCAGTTAAGACCACTATCCTTCCCCTAGCCATGTGGGTTGGGGATTTACTGTGCAAGAAGGCTCCCCTAACAGAATTGCTTCTGAGAAGACTGCCCCACACCTGCCCTGGACCTGCAGACACCCCTTCTCTGACAATGAAGACCCCACCTCCCTGCCCTCTCTTTTCCTTGTTAAGCAAGTAGTAACTGCTCTGTTATCCTCAGCTGGCCCCAGGAATCCAGGCACAGGTGGGTCTTGTTTATCCTGAGTCAGTCACATGCTTCTCACACTCATATAGGATGATCCTTGGCTCCCAGGAGAGGAGGGGCCTGGGAGTTCACCCATTTCACTCGGTTCATTTAAACTGGCTCACAGAGATTATCCAGAGAGCCTTAGAAAGCCTTTGGTGACTCATTCCCAAGGAAGGACTTGCTTTCCCCCTTACCCATTATACAAGAGTAGCTCTGTACTAAGGCATCTAAACCCACATCATCTCAATTAATCCTCTTATTGACATATTTCAACTGACTAATGGAGACCAGATTTAGAACTAGAGACTCTCGTTCTAAATTTCTCTTCCATGTTCTGCTGCCTCTTAATAGGGTGTTAATAATAGCAATTACTATTTCGAGTGTGCCTCCAAGTTCCGGAGCACTTTCTTGTATATGGAACCTGATGTGACCCTCCCAACAGCCCCATCAGGTGGATGCACTAACTTTGTTTTACAGATTAGGAATTGGAGGTCTGAGAGGTTGAATTACTTGAATGAGGTTCAATTACTTGTACTCACTCAGCTATAAGGTGAAGTTAGGATTTGAACCCAGCTTATTCTTGTGGCAATTGCAAAAGCCATTTTTCTTCTCATGCTTACACAGATCTCTTGATGCCTAACCCAAAGCTCTACTGCATTATTGTTTATTCTTGTCCTTTCCTGTATGGATTCAAAATGTGCTCAGGGTGGAAGCTTTGGGGGCTGAGTATCCACCACTTGTTCATTTACTACTTTTATTTCCTAAATGAGTCAATTAAATCTATTTAATCATGTATATCAATTCATTAAATATATATTACATGTATAAAATGGGTTAATACATTTATGTGCTTAGAGCAATGCCTGGCGCGTAGTATATACTCAATAAATGTGAGTTATTTTGAGCCACTTATTCATACATCATTTATTGAGTTCTTGCCCTGTGCCCATCACTGAGCAGCCTCTACTGGGGGAACCAAAATAAATAATGTGTGTCACCTTCTACTGTCCTAACATTGCACTTGTCCGTCTTTGCTGACTAGATTGCAGCCTTTATGGGGTCAGGACATAGCCGTATCATTTACCTTTGTATCTCCAGTGTTTAGCACAGAGCCTGATGTATCTTTGGTACATAAAAAATATTTATTGAACAAATAGATGAAAGCTTGGACACTGGAGATTTCATAAGTTTTCAAAATCACCTCAATTTAGAAATTCAATCATATTATTCAGCTTGGGTTGTTATTATTATTTTCTTTGTTTTGTTGGCTGTCTGGATGGCATCTATTCATATGGTATCTGGTGGACATCCTCTTCCTTCTGTGCTGTGGAGGTGCAGACACACCCTTGGCAATGTCCAGGGAGGTGGCCTTCAGGCCCAAATCTCTTAAAGGCAATGACAGTCATGGAGAATCCAGGGGTCCTTATGTAATTGGGGCCTCAGGAGGTCTACTCAGGGATGGAAGAGTGCCTGGGAATCATCTGGAGTTTTCAGCCTCTCCCTGAGAGGAGGATGCTGTCCCTCTTTCCCCATTTCTGAGTCGAGCTCCGTTTTTCAACTCTTCCAACATATTGCCTTATAGCTCTAGGCCAACAACCCAGACCTCCAGGACTTCCCTGTTTGCTCTCTTGGGAGGGGTGGCAGTGCTCCCACTCCTTGTAGCTTGGTTGGAAAGTGTAGCATGTGCAAGGAAGATATATTTCTGACTGCTTTGTCATACTGGGTACCTGACCGAAGGGCAAATTGCTGCTGCTGGTTGGTTGTCGTCAAGGCTAGGGTCTGGTTCCAGCTCATGTACTGCAGTCTTTGCCAGCAGGGATCCAACTTGCATATACAGTGCATTGCTGCATAACTGCCACATAACACAGACTACAAAGGCCAAAATTTATCCAGGGATTCCTCCCAAAATGCAGCATATCACAGTAAGCATGGTTTAAGTGAGCAGAGGAGGTACCAGTCCCCCCCTTATAGTCAGGATCTGTGGTGCAGGGAGGATAATTTGTCCACCCTGGCTCAGACCGGGGAGAAAGCCCAGGAACACACTCTCTAATCTCATCATTACAAAAGCTACCATTTTTTGGCACCTACTGCATGCCACGCCCCTTATACTTCTGTGTCATTTAAATTAATCATTTTTGCCAGTCTTGTGGAGTTTGAATTAAAAACTCTTCTCCTCTCCCCCATGCATTTTTTTAAAGTTCAGGTAATTAAACTTGGTGGAACAAAGCATTTTTCCTGCAGATAATAAAGAAGAGCTGGAATCTGAACCCAGGTTTGACCCCAAAGCCTGAGTTCTTAACCACTTTAACATCCCACTTCATTTTCCATGCTGCTCCCCAGTCCAGCACCATCACTTGGAAAGCTAATATTGCTTTCAAAGAGTTGAGGACAGACATCTTCATAATTACCTTATTTTTCCACGACTTCCTTCCTAAAAAAAACTGATGCTGGCTAGGCACCCGATGTTGCACAGTCTGCAAATGGCAGAGAGGAGTTGTCATCTTTTATGTTTTCTCTGGATTGGCTTCCAACAGGTCTCCGTAGGAACTCTTACTGTGTACATGAGAAACAAAATGAATACCTTTTTCCCCTCCACCACTTCTCAGCCTCCAAAAAGTTAAGACAAAAAAGTGAGGGCAGAAACAATATCAAGCGTGTTTCTCTGGGTAGTCAGTGCAAAAAAACACTTGAATTCCAAGTGGAGACTGGGTGAGTTCTGACTGGAAACTGGGTTTAATGTAAAAGATCTCCAGATTTCCTCATGCCACTCCAGCTAATCAGAAACTGATATCAACTCTCTTCTCATGGTTTAGCTGTTGTACCGTCATAATGTCAACTTCCCCTTCTGCATTGCAAACTCGGAGGAAAATTAGAAAGCACTTAATCTTGCTTTCTTCAAGAAAGAAAATTCTGGTTACAGTTGAGCAGATTGGAAAATGATCACACAACCAGAAGGTAATGTCAAATGTAAAACATCACCTTCTCTTTTGCAGTTGGTTTAGCTTCCAGGTAGTATTAATGCAAGGAGTTGAATAAAATAAAAATTCAATTCCTGGAGCAAGGAATTGAATTTTTTATTAGGACTATACAAGATAGAAGAAATTCCAAAATGTCTAGAGCTGATGTGAGACTCCATTCCAAGGGTCAGATGACACATTGAAGAAATGGAAACCGTGTATGTCTTCAGAGCCAGGCCTGGGGACAGAGGGACAGAGCTTACTTTTGCTATTTTCTACCTGCTGCATAATGTGAAATTAATTAAATTCTCGGAGCTTCAGTTTCTTTATCTGCAGAATGGAAATGGTACCTTCTTTGTAGGATTTTGATGAGGATCAAATGATGTAACATAACAGTGCAAAACCTTGGAATAAAGTATATTTTCAGGCAATGTTAGATCCTTCCTGTTATGGTTTTGATCTGTGTCCCTGCCCAAATTTCATGTGAAATTGTAATCCTCAATGTTGGAAGTGGGGCCTTGCAGGAGATGATTGGATGATGAGGGTGGATTTCCCCATTGGTGCTGTTCTCATGTTAGTGAGTGAGTTCTTGTGAGATCTATTTGTTTAAAAGTGTGTAGGACCTCCCTTCTCTCTCTCTTCCTCCCACTCCGGCCATATAAGATGAGCCTGCTTACCCTTCACTTGCCATCATGGTTGTAAGTTTCCTGAAGCCTCCCCAGAAGCTGATGTCACCATGCTTCCTGTAGAGCCTGCAGAACTGCAAGTCAATTCAACCTCTTTTCTTTATAAATTATCCCATCTCAATTATTTCTTCATAGCAATGCTAGAATGGCCTAATACACTTCCCCTCATTACCTTTCCTCTCTCCTATAAAATAACCCAGTTAGAGCGTATTGGTTTGTGAGGGCTGCCATAAAAAAGTTTCACAAACTGAATGGCTTAAACAACAGATTTGACTCATGGTTCTTTCTGGAGGCTAGAAGTCTAAGACTAAGATGTCAACAGAGTTGGCTCCTTCTTTAGCCATTTTATCACCACATCGATAACTTCACCTTTCTCATGGTGAGAAAGAATTTACTTCAGGCCTCTTCCCAAGCTTCTGGTAGTTTGCTGACAGTCTTTAATATTCCTTGGCTTATAGAAATATCAACTCGATCTCTGCCTTCATCTTTTTTTTTTAAAAGATATCAGATTGTTTTATTAATTTATTTATTATTTTACATTTTTAACTCTTTTTATTTCAATAGGTTTTTGGGAAACAGGTGGTATCTGGTTATGTGAATAAGTTCTTTAGTGGTGATTTCTGAGATTTTGGTGCACCTCTTGCCTGGGCAGTGTACGCTGTATCCAGTGTTTAGTCTTTTATCCCTCACCATCCCTGCCCCTTCCCTCTAGTCCCCAAAGTCCAGTGTATCATTCTTATGCCTTTGCATCCTTATAGCTTAGCTCCCACATATGAGTCAGATCACATGATGTTTGGTTTTCCATTCCTGAGTTACTTCACTTAGAATAATAGTCTCCAGTTCCATCCAGGTTGCTGTGAATGCCATTATTTTGTTCCTTTTTATGGCTATTTTTCCATGGTTTATATATACCACAATTTCTTTATCCACATGCTGATTGATGGGCAGCCATTTGGGCTGGTTCCATATTTTTGCAATTGCACATTGTGCTGCTATAAACATGCATGTGGAAGTATCTTTTTCATATAATGACTTGTTTTCCTCTGGGTAGATACCTATGAATGGGATTGCTGGATCAAATCGTAGATCTACTTTTAGTTCTTTAAGGAATCTCCGCACTGTTTTCCATAGTGGTTGTACTAGTTTACTTTCCCACCAACAGAGTAAAAGTGTTCCCTTTTCACTGCATCCATGCCAGCGTCTATCGTATTTTTTGATTACGGACATTCTTGCAAGAGTGAGATGGTATCACACTGTGGTTTTGTTTTGCATTTCCCAGTTAATTAGTGATGTTGAGCATTTTTCCATGTGCTTGTTGGCCATTTGTGTATCTTCTTTTGAGAATTGTCTTTTCATGTCCTCAGCCCGCTTTCTAACGGGGTTGTTTCTTTCATGATGATTTGAGTTCCTTATAGATGCTGGATATTAGTCCATTGTTAGATTATAGATTGTGAATATTTTCCCCTACTCTGGGCTGTATGTTAACTCTGCTGATTATTATTATTATTGTGCTGCAGAAGCTTTTTAGTTTAAGTCCCATTCATTTATCTTTGCTTTTGTTGCATTTGTTTTGGGATTCTTGGTCATGAAGTCTTTGCCTAAGCCAATGTCTAAAAGGGTTTTTCTGATGTTATCTTATAGAATTTATAAGGTTTCAGATCTTAGATTTAAGTCTTTGATCCATCTTGAGTTGATTTTTATATAGGGTAAGAGGTAAGGGCCCAGTTTCATTCTTCTACATGTGGCTAGCCAATTATCCCAGCACCATTTGTTGAACAGGATGTCCTTTCTCCACTGTATGTTTTTGTTTTGTTGAAGATCAGTTGACTATAAGCATTTGGGCTTATTTCCGGGTTCTCTATTCTGTTCCATTGGTCTCTGTGCCTATGCCTATTTTTATACCAGCACTATGCTGTTTTGGTAACTATGGCCTTGTATAATAGTTTGAAGTCAGGTAATGTGATACCTCCAGATTTGTTCTTTTTGCTTTCTGCCTTCATCTTAATGCTGTGTTCCTCCTGTGTGTCTGTCTTCAAATTTTCACTTTTTATAAGGATATCACTCATTATTTAATTAGGACCCACCCTAATGACCTGTTTGTTTTTTTAAATTAATAGCCCCTATATAGATGCTATCTCCAAATAAGCTCATGTTCTGAAGTATGGGGAGTTAGGACTTCCACGTGTGGATTTGGTCGGGGGGAGTACAATTCAACCCATAACACAGGGCTAGTGGATATGACACTGATTGAAGAAGGAATGATATATAATGGGTTGGAATTTGAATGTTCATCTGGGGATTTTGTCTGTTAGATGCAGGCTGATTTAGCTACATAGTGACTTCCTTTGTATCATAGCCCCTTTGGGAAAAATGGAGTTACTGAAACAACAGCAGGAAATAAGTTTCTAGTGAGCCATAGGGACAAGCCTCATCCCTGCAATCAGAGTACTAAGGCTGACTTCATATACACACTGTAAGATGGGGCAGCCGAATAGATACTGCTTGCATGGCTCAAGAAAAGGGTTGCAGGTACAAAATTATGCCTCCAGATAGAAGAGAAGTTGAAAAAAATTGGTTTTGGCAGAAAATTTTGGTTGACATCATATGGTTATTTCCAATTCAGTAGTAAAATCAAGGCATTTTATAGTTGACACTTTTTAATTGCTCACCATTTGGCAAGGACATGTATGTTATGTTGTTTGATTCCTAAAACAAGTTGTAAAGTAGCTTTTCATATGCCCACTTTACAAATAGTAAAACTGATGTACAGAGAGGTTAGGAGATTTGTGGGTTTGGGGACTCTGGCTTCCAGCACTCTTTCTTCTTTCGTCTTTGCCCTCATTGAGGGACTTTACCCCTGAAAGTCCAGGAACAACATATTCAAACACAGTAGCACTGGGATTTAGCAGCCACCTCTGCCTTGACAAAAATTACAGGGCCTTTTGCATGTGGCAGTTTAGCCTACTGGACACCATTCCATTTGCAACTAAGCCAATCTTATCATCCATGGTTTGTCTACACAGTAGCACAATTGGCAGAAACACAGGAGTATTGGTTACTCTGCTTACAGTGACTTTGGGGACCATGACTGATCAGTTTAGACCAAAATTCCAACCACAATCATTCTGGAAACTTGCACTGCCGTGGCGAATGTACAAACAGTCACAGTCAGAAATTGTATCCACCACACAGACATTTTGTTTATGATTGGAACCTGAATGGACTGGTGGTTTTGACTTTCCACAGTTATCATTACACCTAAGGCGAGAGTTCCAGCCTGCTGCAGAGTGAAAACATCCCTTTGAGGGCCTTAAAGCCATTGTTCCTTTCTAGAGCTTTCTAGATTTCTCCATTGTTTGGAGACTTAAATGCATGAGGTTTCCTTGAGAAGTCTCTAATGTCTTGAAAGGAGAATCCTACAAAGATTGTCAACTGAGGTTTGAGAAGCTGGATCACTGAGTGTTGCTGTGCTGAATATAGCCCACCTTGTCAATGTCTCTGCATAGAAGAAGAAAGGGTTTTAGACATAGTCAAGTACACCTCAAGCTTTTTTCTTTTCTTAGATTTTAAGTTTCAAAAAGAACAAATGCTGCTAAGCTTGGATATAGCCACAGAACTTATTCAGAGCCACAGGGATAATTTTTTTATTGCATATTCCCCAAACATGGCACTTTGGCATTTTGTGACATAGTTATGGCTCTGGTGTATATTATATCCTTTGAGATTTGACAAAGCATGGGGTAGGAGTGGTCACATGGGGTGGCTCAGGTACACAGAAATACTACCGTTTCTCCTTTCCTTGACTCGATTTCAGAGTTAGGCTGACATTCCTAGCCGCATGGGGTCCTTGCAGCAGCTGCAGAGGCGAGATGTCCAGCTGCAGAAATGTGGCCCATGTCCTGTTAATCTGACAGACATGTGAGTCTGGAACAGGGGAAGTTGGCAGCTGGGTTGTCGCTGCTCATATTCCTTTGAGTTGGTCAGGAGTGGGTATGTTGGGAGTTTCCAACCTGTTTATTTCACACTCAGAAAGATGTAATATGGAAGAATAGAAATGAATGTTCATACCCAGACATAATTTGAGGTAGTACACTAGGTATTTTCTATTGCGGTGATGGTTAAGGATGAAAAGCAGATATGATGTAACTTCCTCAAAATTAATTGGCTGTCCAAATGAAAAAGAACAGCATTTGAGTTAATAAGAAAAACAAATCTAACAAATAAATACGATGTGAGCCAGAAAGGAAAATATAGGCAATAAATCTGCATATTTGGAACTGATCAATGATTTAAAATATTTCTTTATGAAGTAAGTTAAAGACGTGAACTCTAGTTCATGCAAAAAGAGACTCACAGTTCTAGAAACCAGAGTCCCTCAAAGGCTGAAAATGTTTTCAACATTTGAGGCCTTATGGGACCCTTTCACTCTACTAAATTTCACTGCCTTCCCTGATTTTTATGTGTAGCAAATAAGAGGACATTTTTCATTTATACAAAATTTATCCAGATGAATTTTGTAACATGTTTTTTAGATCTTTATTGATTTGTAAGTCTGTCCATATGCCTATCAGTTGCATTGAAATCATTTTTCCTTAAACAGGTTTTAGTAATTACGTAACAGCAAGGAGAATATAAAACTTAAGGTTACGATTTAGGATTGCATTATCTGATATAGCAGCCACTAGAAATATGTGGTTATTTAAATTAAAACTAATTAAAATTAAATTAAAAATTCAGTTCAAGTATATTGTACAGCTTAGATATAAAAGTTTTCCATCATTGAAGGAAATTCTACTGGACAGATGTGCTCTAGAAAGCTTCTTTGCTCTTTTGAATGTAGGATCTTTGAAAAAAGCTACCTTCCTTTAGTAGCCAGAATTATTATTATTATTATTTTTGAGACAGAATCTTTCTCTGTCATGCAGGATGGACTGCAGTGGTGCAATCTCGGCTCACTGCAACCTCTGACTTCCTGGTTCAAGTGATTCTCCTGCCTCAACCTCCCAAGTAGCTGAGATTACCAGTATGTGGCACCATACCCAGTTAATTTTTGTATTTTTTAGAAGAGACAGGGTTTCACCATGTTGGCCAGGATGGCCTTGATCTCCTAACCTCGTGATCCGCCTGCCTCAGTCTCCCAAGGTGCTGGGATTACAGGCGTGAGCCACTGCATCCGACCGTAGCCAGAATTTTTTATTTATTTATTTATTTATTTTTTATTGCATTTTAGGTTTTGGGGTACATGTGAAGAACATGCAAGATTGTTGCATAGGTACACACGTGGCAGTGTGATTTGCTGCCTTCCTCCCCTTCACCTATATGTGGCATTTCTCCCCATGCTATCTCTCCCCAACTCCCCACCCCCCACTGTCCCTCCCCTATTTCCCCCCAACAGACCCCAGTGTGTAGTGCTCCCCTCCCTGTGTCCATGTGTTCTCATTGTTCAGCACCCGCCTATGAGTGAGAACATGAGGTGTTTGATTTTGTGTTCTTGTGTCAGTTTGCTGAGAATGATGGTTTCCAGATTCATCTATGTCCCTACAAAGACGCGAACTCATCGTTTTTGATGGCTGCATAATATTCCATGGTGTATATGTGCCACATTTTCCCTGTCCAGTCTATCATCGATGGGCATTTGGGTTGGTTCCAGGTCTTTGCTATTGTAAACTGTGCTGCAGTGAACATTCGTGTACATATGTCCTTATAGTAGAATGATTTATAATCCTTTGGATATATATCCAGTAATGGATTGCTGGGTCAAATGGAATTTCTATATCTAGGTCCTTGAGGAATTGCCACACTGTCTTCCACAATGGTTGAACTAATTTACACTCCCACCAACAGAAGAACAGTGCTTCCTACTTTGTCCAACAATAACTAAAAAGCAAGTCTGTATCGTCACATAATCTTTTCTTGTGGAAAACATGATTCTCCATTGTGACATAGTGTTTGGATGGTTTGGTAACAGTTAGTGTGTTCTAGTATGCATTAATATTGAGAACTGGCATCTGTGAATCTTTTAGGGACCATCAGTGGACTTTTCTCTAAAGGGAGTAGATAGAAAATATTTTAAGTTTTATAGGCTATACTAGCTCTGTTGCAACTCCTCAGCTTTGCCACTGGAGTCCAAAAGCAGCCCTTAACAACAGGTAAACAGATGTAGGTATGTCTTAATAAAACTTTATTGACAAAATAGAAGATATAGATATGTCTCAATAAAACTTTATTAACAAAATAGATGTAGTGGTAGTTTACTCATCCCTGTCCTGGAATACATTTAATGACTCCTTCAAGTCTCAAATTTTGATCAACAAGGCAATTAATATATTGAATAAGATTAATGCTTTCCCACTATGGTGTTGTGATTATAATGTGGACAGCAACTATTTTCAATTTGTCTCCTTTGGGATCTGCCCAGACAAATACATACTGTTAACTTCCTTACAATATTAGATAAACTGTTTTATTATTACTTGTGCATATGTCTTAGAATGCCCACCTCAGAATAGCAAGAATCATAGAAAAAAATAGGCCTTGGAGAATGTGCATAGGTATCAGGGTGAGGAGGGTTGAAAACATTTTTTTTATCTTTTTTTTTTTTTTTGAGACTGATTCTCACCCTGTCACCCAGGCTGGAGTGCAGGTGCACAATCTCAGCTTACTGCAGCCTCTGCCTCCCGGGTTCAAGCGATTCTCCAGCCTCCTGAGCAGCTAGGATTACAGTCATGTGCTGTCACACCCGCTAAGTTTTGTATTTTTAGTAGCGATGGAGATGAGGTTTCACTATTTTGGCCAGGCTGGTCTAGAACTCCTGACCTCAAGTGATCTGCCCTCCTTGGCCATCCAAAGTGCTGGGATTACAGACGTGAGCTACTGCGCCTGGCCAGTTGTTTCTATTTTTGCTTTTAGTTTTGTTGTTACACCAGGCCTACATTACATGATGATGGTACTTCTACTAGTAGGACTAATCCTAATTCAAGGTATTTTTTAGATAAATGGGCTACTGCCCCACAATAGCCCCTATAATGCTTTTTCATTATTCTCCTTGAGTAACAGCATTACATGGTTCTGGGAGTCATTCCAGAAGGCCAATCCAGAACCTGCTCCTGTAGCCATTCCAGTGATTTTGAAATTACCTGATTCCCTGTATGATATTTCTTCCTTCTTAAAATACATAGAGTATCTGTTTGCTACCCTGAGTCCTGTCTAATACTATGTGTATGTTAATTTTTATAAATTCTGAAATGCATGTAAAGTTGTCTCTAAATGAGTCCAAGCTCCATTTTTTTGAACTTTAGATTTACCTTTTCCCCATCTCTTTGGAGTGTTTTGGATGGTGTGACATTGTGCTATAATAAATATATGTTATGCTGGGAGCAGTGACTCCTGCCTGGCATTCCAGCACTTTGGGAGGCTGAGGCAGATGGATTGCTTGAGCTCATGAGTTTGATACCAGCCTGAGCAACATGGTGAAACCCCATTTCAACAAAAAATACAAAAGTTAGCTGGGTGTGGTGGTACATGCCTGTAGTCCCACCCACTTGGGACGCTGAGGTGGGAGCATGGCTTCAGCTAGGGAGGGAGAGGTTGCAGTGAGCCGAGAACACACCACTGCACTCTAGCCTGGGTGATAGAGCCAGACCTTGTCTCAAAAAAATAAAATTAAAAACATATATGTGTATATATATATATGTGTGTGTGTGTGTGTGTGTGTGTGTGTGTGTGTGTATGTGTGTGTGTGTAGATATACATGTATGTATATTTGGTCTTCTTTTTGGTTCCTGACACAAAAACTTTTAAAACCCTTGGGATTTCCTGAGTGATAGTAGTGAGGAGAGGATCTTCGATTATTCATAATAGGCTCCTTTCAACCATACTTGAGTGTATGCTAATAAAATGATTCTTGGTGGGCCCCTGGATAGCTTCAGGATGGGGGCTGGTTGCCAGAGGGACCAACCATGTGATTAGAGGGTTGGCATTTTCAACCCCATCCCCTGACCGCCCCCCTCAAGAGGAGAGAGGAGCTAGAGATTTAGTTAATCATCAATGACCAGGGACTTAATCAATCATGGCTATGAGATAGACCCTATGTAGATGTTCTAAATAAAGGAGTTTGGAAAGCTTCCAGGCTAGTGTACACATCGAAGTATAGTAGTACCTTGGTATTTACTGGAGGAATTGGTGCCAGGACCCTCTCCAGACCCCAAAATTTAGAGGTCCTTTATATAATAAAATAGCGCAGTATTTGCCTATAACCTATGTACATCCTCTCATATACTTTAAATCAGCTCTAGATTACTTATAATACCTAATACAGTATAAATGCTATGTAAATAACTGTTATACTGTATTTTTAAAACTTGCATTTTTTTATGGTTTTTTGTTTCCCAAATATTTTTATCTGAGATTGGTTAAATCTGTGGATATGGGACCTATGAAGGGCTGATTATACTGGGAAGATGTCCTGCCGAGAGAAGGCTGGAATCTCCATGAGCTCGCCTGTACCTTGTCTTGTGTATCTCTTCTATTGGCTATTCCTGAGTTGTATCCTTTATAATAGGCCAGTAAATGTAAGTAAATTATTTTTCTGAGTTTTGTGAGCCAGTTTAGCAAAATCTGAAAGGAGGCCTTGTGAACCCCTGATACATAACCAGTTGGTCCTAAGTATGAGGGGCCTGGGACTTGTAATTGATGTCTGAAGTGGGAGCAGTTTTGTGGTACTAATCCCTTAACTTGTGGGATCTAACATTAACTCCAGGTAGATATTGTCAAAATTGAGTACAATTGAATTTTAGGACACCTACCTGGTGTCAGAGAAGTAGCTGGTGTCGGGGGGAGAAAAAAACTTATATATTTGGTGTCAGAGTGTTCTGTGGGTAGAAACAAATCATAATAGTAATCCTCACTCACTTTCTAAATGGGAAATTTTTCACTGAGGATTGAGAGCCAATCTACTTTCCTGAGAGTCAGGAATGATTACATCCTATGAATACTAGCTCTGGACTAGATAGGAATAATGAAACTGAATACTAAGGTCATGTGATATAAGATGGCCATTAAAACTGAAGGAGGCTGCAATCCACTTAAAGGAAGCACCTATCAATCTTCAGTAACATGTATCCAATACAGTCCCGTGGCATAATTATGTGGTGAGCTTCCAAGCCTTTGCTCTGTTTGCAAAATGCATTAAAGAGAAAACCCATCACCTGACTTTTATGTTTTCAAGTTAGATTGTTTCTATTTACTGGGACCTAGCCAGCTCATGTGTGTTTTTCTTCTGATCTGCTTAACATTTCCCAAAATGCCATCCTGACCCTCTTGTTTGGATCCCTAAAAGAGCAGAGGTGTTCGACATGCTCCTTGTGCAGCCTGGTCCAGAAAGGATTTCCAGTTTGAATATTTGTGGATAGCTTTTTCTTTTTAATTGTGATTCAGTGGAATGCCAACTAGAAGTTAAAAAAAAAAACACATTACAAAGCATAAAGCTTTATGATTAATTACGTTGAGTTCAGATATAATTTAAACATATTGACTTGTCTGAAATAAGTGCCAGACAGTGGGGCTGGGGAGACAGGAAGTGCCTGGTGAGACTGCTGAAACAGGCTGGAAGGGAAGTCAAGCGGGGTATGGACATCATCATTTAACTGTTCTCCACGGCCGGGCAGAAAATGGCCACAACTGCTGATGGTCAGTGGAATCAAAGAGATAAATTATGGCCAAGCCTTGTCTTTGAAATGAACGGAATGTTAGTCGATAGTTCAACTTTGCACAATCTTAAAAAACTGGTTCTGGGACAATCCATTACAAATGATTTTTTCCCCCTTTATACATATGATCTGTCCAGAGATTTCTCTGAGGAACTAGAGCTGCTTTGGTAATTCCCAGGCTCGTCATTCTGAACTGGTGGAATTTCAGACTCCCTGCTTTGAGGTGGCTCCCAAGCTGGAGGTAGAATGGCACGAGCAGTGGGGAAAGGCTGCAAATTCTTGAGCGTGAATGAGGTCCAGGCTGTCCTGATGGTTTCTGTAGCTTGGCTGGGTAAAAGAACGAAACTGATTTTTATGCAGCAAACTGGGACCAGATGCGTTTCTCTGTGTAGAAAGTTTAAAAATCCAACCAGCTGCTTTCAGTTTTTTGATAATGGATTATGGTGTTGAGGGCCCTGCACTTACTTTGATACTTATACATAGGAAAGCAAAATGTGAGCATTTGGGCTAACCTCACCGGTGGATTTTTAACACACCCGAGGCATACATGATTCAGCGTCCCCTTGAAGCTGAATCTAAGTGTTTAATGCTGTTTGAGTGACAGCAACATCGTCCACAGAGGCCTGGCCACAGACTCCTATTCATCCCACAGCGTGGCCGCATGATCTTCATGGAGGTTCCTCAACTCAGCTGAATTCTGATTCATATCTCAGATATTTCTGGAAAGGTTGGGATCCAGACTGCTGCTCTTCATCCTCACACTCAGGCTTCTTGAAACCTGCAGCTGTGCAAAAATTTTACATACCGGGCGAGTAGCAGCAGTTGCTTCTTGGCTAGCTTTTCAAATAAACTCCCTGTCTCATTTCTGATACTGAAACCCAAGCTCCAGGCTGTGGGGGAGAAGGCATGCCTGTAGGTGAATTCACCTTTCCTGAGTAAAACAGCAAGAGAGAAGAAAGGAGGTGTTGTTCTGCTCCTTGAGATGTCTGATGAGGGCTAAGTGCACATGTGGGTTTCTGCTGCCTCCTCTCATTCAAGACAGAGAGCCCAGAAAACCATGTAGAGCTCAGAGAAGACTCTAGGAGGATACCATGAAATGATTAAATAATATAAAGTAGGATTTGGCTATCTTATTTGATTAAATTTTGGGGAAAAGGCCTGTATTAGGGTTTTTCAGAAAAACAGAAACAATAGGATGTGTGTATGTGTATATAATATATATCTGTGTGTGTGTGTGTGTGTGTGTGTGTGTGTATTTCACGTATATATGCAATTTCGGAGGCTGGCAATTCTAAAATTTGTGGGGTAGGTTGTCAGCCTGGAGACCCAGGAAAGAGATGAGGCTGAAGCTGGAGTCTGAAGTTAGCCGGCTGGTAGAATTCCCTCTTTCTTGGGGAACCTCAGTCTTTATATTTTAAGGCCCTTAGCTGATTGGATGAGGCCCATCCACATTATAGAGGGTAATCTGCTTTACTCAAAGTCTACTGATTTAAATGTTAATCTCATTGAAGACATAAGTTCTCAGAAACACCTAGACTGATGTTTGACCAAATATCTGGCTACTTTGGTCTAGCCAAGCTAACACATAAAATTAACCATCACAAAACCTTAGCATAAGAATATTTGTATTTGTTTTTCCCTTGAGGCAAAATAACTGGGATGCATAGAAAGAAGTCTCTATATCAGCGGAGAGAGGAGAACTAAATCCATTTATCATACATCTATATACCCACACACACAGACATACACACACACACATATGCCCCAAGCACATCCATGTAAAAGTGCAAATGAGCCTATGGGGGGAAAAAAAAGCAATCTAGAAATAAAAGAAATCAGAGGTACACAGCCCCCTACGTCTCATACTTTTTCTCTGTCTGGCTAAGAAATGGAAAAATTGGCCCTGAAAACTCTTCACAACCTTCTCTCTTTCCTGTTAGGATGTCCTAAGGTGAAAGTCTGATTTAAAAAAAAAAACTATTACAGCTCAAATAGCAATATGTCCATGGAAGAAAGGTTTGCAGTGATACTCCCTTCTGTTTATGAGAGTCTTTGAGAATGATGGATCACCATAATGAGAATTTACTTCAGTGAATCCCGTCTTAATGTTAAAGTGCAGCAGTCATTCCAATTCCATGATTTTCCAAGGAAGTAAAACTTGGTCTATGAAATGACCAAGATTGTGTCCTTAAGGACACATACATTTTTGCAGAATTTGATATACTTTATAATAAAAGTAATGAATACAAAAGGCCAGGGGTGGTGGTTTATGCCTGTAATCCCAGCACTTTGGGAGGCTGAAGCAGATAGATAGCTTGAGCTTAGGAGTTCAAGACCAGCCTGGGCAATATGGCATAAACCCTGTCTCTAGAAAAAAACACAAAAATTAGCTGAGCATGGTGGAATGCGCCTATAGTCCCAGCTACTTGGGAAGCTGAGGTGGTAGGATTGCTTGAGCCCAGGAGGCAGAGGTTGAGTGAGCTGAGATCACGCCACTGCACTCCAGCCTGGGTGACAGAGCGAGATTCCCTCTCAAAACAAATAAACAGCAAAAACAAAACAATAATGAAAAAGCTTTTTCTTTTTTCTAAGCGCCTAGAAGAAAGTACAGCAAACTTTGGTGATGTTGAAAAACAGTTATTTGACAGATGTTTTTTCTTCCTTTGACTCTTAGGCAGTGTTGGGACTGGTGTTCTGTATGGTCAGCCTCTGGGGTATGTCTTCTTTGTCCAGAAACAAGATACATATCCAGGGGACTATGTCCATGTCCTGAAGAGGAGATTTTTTTCTATCTGCTTACAACTAAGCCACAACTTTGGCCATTTCTGTAAGATTCCTTCAGTGTGTGGGACTAGATGGCTTGTAAGGCTCACTTCCCAGCCCTAAAGATGCTAATTCTATCCTCAAATGGTTTGACTTCAGCCTCCCTGCATTTCTGACCATTGCAATATCCTGAAGTCTTTACTACCAGAATCAGGCCACTGATGGATCCTCTAAAGTGGGGAGATGACCTCTAGTTTATTTCTTCTACATTAGAAAAACATAAAATTTGACCAGGAGCAGTGGCTCACACCTGCAATCTCAGCACTTTGGGAGGCTGAGGTGAGTGGATCACCTGAGGTCAGGAGTTCGAGACCAGCCTGGACAATATGGCGAAATCTCATCTCTACTAAAACTACAAAGATTAGCTTGGTGTGGTGATGGGCACCTCCCAGCTACTCAGGAGGCTGAGGCAGGAGAATCACTTGAACCCAAGAGGTGGAGGTTGCAGTGAGCCGAGATCGTGCCATTGCACTCCAGCCTGGGTGACAGAGCGGGACTCCATCTCAAAAATATAAATAAATAAAAAGAAAAGAAAAAAGTAAAACCCATTGCCACCAGTCACTGGTTAGTTGTCTCTTGAGTAGGGTTGCCAGATTTAGCAAATAAAAATTCTTAGCACTAAATTTGAATTTTAGTTAAAGAAGGAATAATTTCTTAGTGTAAGTATATCCTATGCAATACTTGGGACATACTTATGCTAAAAAAGTATTCCTTGATTGTCTGAAATTCAAATTTCACTGGAAATTCTGCATTTTATCTGGCAATCCTATTCTTGAGGAGTCCCATTTTGACTGCACCCAGGACAATGCAGATCAGAGATTTCATTTTATTCCCTGTGGGTTTGTCTCCCAAGTCATTTTCCCATGACAACATTTCAGCTTCCTCCTACTCCACAGAGATGTCTGGAATCGCTGCTGTTTCCCTATCTTGACTTACACTTTCTTGCTTCCCAGTGACTGCCTAGGCTTCACCTCTACCTAGAATGTTTACATGACCAATTTTTGTTCTTTCTTAGTTTTTCTTGAGTACTGTGAGCATTTCAGAGCATCAGAGATTCTGTATTGTGATAAGGGGCTGTACATGTAAATACATTCAGGAGCCATTAGGCAATGTTAGTGTTTGAAGCAGGGCTGGTGACACTGGCCAACAGCAGAGTACAGGCTCTTCCTAAAGACATTGCCAAAAACTTTATCCATCACTGTGCTGGCTAAACAAGGCAGGTCTGTGGCATATGTGCTGTCATCTCGCATCTCCTGGTTTAGGGCAAAGTGCTTCCCAAACACTTTTCCTTTGGAACACTTGAGTCTTGCAAAATATTGGAATCAGTCTGATGAACACTGAGTATCGCTCTTGAAAAGTGTCCATGCCACACTCACTAACTAGACCTGAGTAAGCTCCAAGAAGGCAGGAACCATGTCTGTTATGTTCATTGCTTTAACCTCAGGGCCTAGGCTACAGGAGGCTCTTAATCAGTATTTCTTGAGTGAATAAATGAGGAATGAAGTCTTAGTCATTTGCTATCTTCTCTCTTATTCATCATGAGAAACCAATATTTAATATATGAATTTTGGATGAAAACCAAGCTGTACAAGATTGTTAACGATTCTTGAGGTTGAGAAATTAATGTAACATAACACAAGACACTTAAACTTTAAACCTGAGCCTTACCTGCTGAATCTGGCCTTGAGATGTATTTTATTTGGCTAACGCAGTGTTTTGGAAACATGTGAATGCTTATGCCTTGATACAGACATGAGTTGATAGCTCACCAATGTCTTCACTACTCCCTATTGTCTCATTAGCTCTCTCCCTTACATCACTTACTTTGCCTCTAGAGGCATTTGAGTTTCAGTGTCTGCTAGGGGATGATTCATCAACTTTAAGAACACAGATTTTGATGTAAGACAGTTTTAGATGTGAATCCTCGATCTCCCACTTACTAACTGTAAGTAATAACTTTAGACAAGTTAGTAACCTCTTGGAGCCTCAAGTTGTTCACCATTTGTAAGAAAAAAATTGCTGATAATAATAGTACTTACTTCATAGAGCTGTTAAGAGATGATATGATAAATGTAAACTACTTAGCACATACCTGGCACACAGTAAATGTCCAACAAGTGCTATCTACTCTCTGCTTAATATAATAATAGTCATTATTTTTGTTTTAGTTTCACATGTATAAAGACCAGGTTTTGAAATTAGCAGAGTGGCTTTCAAGAAATTCAGAAATCAGAAGATGTCAATCTCCTCTGCACAAAATCTAGAGAGAGGACATCTAATGAATGGATATTTTTCAGTCCACTTGCACTGCTATAATAAAAATATAAATTTTTAAAAAAAATATAAATTACCTGAGAGTGGGTAATTTATAAACAACAGAAATTTATTTCACACAATGTGAGAGGTTGGGAAGCCCAAGATCAAAGTGCCAGGAGAATTGGTGTCTGGGAAAGGCATACCTCCTACTTTCAAGATGGTGGCTTGTTGCTATGTCCTCACGTGATGAACAGGAAAAGGACAAAAAGGGAAGAGTGCTCTCTTCAACCTCTTTATAAAAGGTCATTAATTACATTAGTGAGGGCTCTGCCCTCATGACTTAATCACCTCCTAAAGGCTCCACATCTGAATACTTTTACATCCGTGATTAAGTTTCATCACACCAATTGTGGGGATATGTTCAGACCATAGCAATATACTTGCTTTTTATTTTGTTTTGCTCACTGATATGTTTCTAGCACCTAGAAAAGTGCCTCACATACAGTAAAGGCTCCATAAGTATTTAGTCAAATTAATGAATGAACTGTAGACTTCTGTATGGCTCTCATTGTGGTTATACCTCATGATGAATGTAAGTGGTTTGTCTTTTTCTAATGAATCCCTATACTTGGGCAATCAACTGTCTGTGTGAAGATAGTGCACAGCCTTCCAACTGGTATTGGAGTTGAGGGCTATCTATAAAATACCCAGTAAAGCCTTTAAGATAACCTCCATGGATTCTTGTGACCCCTTTGCAACCCCTCTACTTTAAATCAGGGCTGGTTGGTGTGACCAATAGAATACGGCAGGTATAACAGTATGTGACTTCCAAGACCCAGTCCAAAAAAAAAAAAAAAAAAGAAAGAAATCGTATTGTAGTTGATCTGGAGGATGCCGGTCACCATGTTGTGAAGATATCCTTGCAGTTCTATAGAGAAGCCCCTGGGGGGAGGAACTGAGGCCTTCTGGCATTAGACATCACTACTTGCCAGCCATGTAGGTGAGTTACCTTGGGATCAAATCCACTAGTTCCAGTTAAGCCTAGGCTGATGCAACCTCCAGAGGGATCCTGAGCAGAATTGCTCAACCAGGCCACACCTGAATTTCTGACCCTCAGAAGCTACAAGCAATGTCCAGAAAAACAATTATTGTTTTTGTAAGCCACTAAATTTTGGAATAATTTGTTATGCAGCAATAGATAACTAATACACAAGGAATTTGACTCTGATTGGTGTTTCAGAGTGTATTCCTGATAGATTATCATTGAAATACAATAAATACTGACATAAAATAGTTTTATATGCTTTATTGATGAGTATTTCATAGACCTTTGCATTTACCATTTTCCATAGACCTTCATTTTCACAGATCTTGTTACATTTATCACTACCCTCAAGAGGTCCTTAGATGCACATGGCTTATAGAGAGCAGCCTGACCATGCTGATCCCAACTCCTCAAGCCTGTCCTTTGAAAATGTAGAGCATATGAAGAGTTCCAAGGAAAAATGAGAACAGAATATTCCTGGGCTGGGCACGGTGGATCACACCTGTAATCCCAGCACTTTGAGAGGCTGAAAGGGGAGCATCAGTTGAATCCAGGAGTTTGAGACCAACCTGGGCAATATAGCAAGACCCTCCATCTACAAAAGTTGGAAAATAATCAGCCAGGTGTGGTGACACGTGCCTGTAATCCCAGCTACTTGAGAGTCTGAGGTGGGAGGATCTTTTGAGCCCAGTAGTTGGTGGCTACAGTGAGCTATAATGGGACCACCGCACTGGAGCCTGGGTAACAGAGTGAGACTTTCTCTAAAACAGAAAGAATATCCCTGGACAAATGAGTCAGGCGATCAAGAAATACCGCTGAGCACTGAGCATCTTCTATTTGCAATTCAGTGTGAAATAAAATAAGAGCGAGGAGTCATTTAGAAACCTGAATCTCCCAGAATCTTCCAGAATCTGGTGAGGGACATAAGACATATAAGAGGAGTTAATTAACAATTCATGGTGTTCAGTCAGTGACCAGTCCACATCTGCAGTACTATGGTCCATTCTGCCTGTGACATATGTAGAAAGTCACTGGCAAGTAAGAAGACAGCCTGAGGATGTTCTCTGTGAGCAAATAGGGGCATTGAGCAGCGAGGAGCGAAGCCCAAGCGAAATGGAAATGATTGCCTTCAAATATCTAAAGGCTACCACAAGGAAGATGGATGAACAGGCTCTGAATTGCTCTTGAGCACAGAGCAAAGACCAGTAAGTGAACTTACAGGACAGTCGATCATAGCTGGTCAGCACAGCAGAGAAAACTGCCATCTCTGATGGGTTGCAAGCAGTGGGTGGGGGCCATGGCTCAGAGATGCTGCAGATGGGTTTGCTATGTGGTGTAAAAGATCATCTGACCTCTGCATTTCCTCCTCACTCCATGTGAAGAGGCTATGGCTGGAGATGGAAGGATAAAATCTCTCAGGGCAACATAGAAAAAGCATGGGCTTCAGGGTCAGACAAAAGGAGTGTAACTCCTGAATCTACCATGAAATGCTTTGTGAACCCAGGTAAGAAACTGAGGACAGTTTCCTCAGTTTTCCCATCTGTAAAATGAGGTATAACAATGCTTGCTCCATTAGCTCATTATCAAAGATAGAGATAGTGAGAGTGTCAGAGATAGTGAGATCACACATGTCAAGTATGTAGTACACATACAGAGCTCACCCAATCCAATCTGGGTGGTGTCCTTTTAAGGAAAGAAAATTTGGACACAGGAGAGACACTAGGGATGGTGAGTACACAGAGGAAAGACCACATGAGGAAACAGCAAGAAGGCAGCCCTCTACAAACAAAGGAGAGAGGCCTCAGAAGAAACCAGTCCTGATGACTACACCTTGATGTCAGACTTCCTGCCTCCAGAACCGTGAAAAAAATCACTTTCTGTTATTTACGCCTCCCAAGTTGGTAGCATTTTGTTCTGGTAGCCTGAGCAGACTAGCACAGAAGGGGATGTCCTTTATGCTCTGTCTTAGCTCCAGCTCTCAGGAGCAAGTCTTCTATGGGTGAAACAGGCGTCGTGATCAGATCCAGCGGCAGGCTTGACCTGCACATAGTAGAGACAAGCCAAGAGGTCAGAATCTGGGCCAGGTGCACCTGGGCACTCTGTCCTTGGGTTAAAAAGACAGTACAGTGGCATAGGAGATGTTGTTGATGAAAGCCCTGAATATTTTTTCTTGTGTCAAAGTGCTTTTATCTGAGCTGCTTGCCATTGTACCTAGTGTTCAGCTGTCATCCCAGAATCCCCTTCATCCTCCTCCTAAATCTTCTTGTTGGGAACTTACGGGACCCACTTTCTACCCCTGGTGTTCTGAAATTTTCCAGTGAGGTACCTTGATGTGGACCTGCTTTTCCCAATGTACCATGGACTTAATGAGCCTTTTAGTCGCACAACTCATATCCTGTAGTTATGGATTTTATATTGTGATTATTTTGTTGATGATTTCCTCTCATCTATTTTATTTCTCCTCTCTTTCTGAAACTCTCATTGTTAATGTGTTCGGTTTCCAGAATTGGCCTGTGATTGTCTTTTGTCTGTTTTCCAACTCTTGCTCTGTTTTCTGAGAGTCCTTCAACTTTATATTCCAGCCTTTACTTTGAATTTAAAAAATTTCTGCTCATATATTTTTAATTTCCAAGAACCTTTGTTAAATTTTATAAATGTTCTTTTCTTTATAGCTTTCTAGTTTTGCTTCATAGGTACAATATATTGTCTTTTCTGTCTGAGGATATTATTGATTCTTTTTGAAGTTTCTTCAACAGGCTGTGTGTGTGTGTGTGTGTGTGTGTGTGTGTGTGTGTGTGTCCATCTTTCATATTATAAGCTTTTTTTAGATACTTGGTAATTCATGTCTGTCTGCCTATGCCTAAGACTGGGGAGCTAAACAGATGATAAAAATTCTGAGCATGTGGGTGTGGTTTGTGCACCTTGAGTTTGACTGTAGAGTAATTTGACCCGTTCTTTGGGGAAAGGCCTGAAGTCAGTATCTGTAGATCTTTCTTTTTGGGCTGATCCAATTCCCCAGAGAGGACTTTCTAATCTCCTGCATGGAGGATATGAGTTTGGCCCCCAGCTTCTGGGGTTCAGTGGGAAAAGAAGCCTAGGTCTCAGCAGCAGCACTGATGTGGTTCTTTTGGCACAGTGCCCACGCCCTCATCTGCCATGGCAGCCTGCAATCCAGAGACCCTCTGTTACTCCTTCCCAGGAGACTATCGTCCGTGTGTCTCACCAGTTGGGGAAGGGGACCTTATAGCATCTTGGAGGATTGGAAAGAAATTAAAGATGATAATGCAACTCAAAAAAGAAAACAAAAAAAATTTCATCAAACAGCTTTTTCTCAGTCTTCCTTACATTAATCTTCTCTCTGTCCTCAGTTCCAGAGGAACCTGGTGCTGCACTTTGCCAAATATTTAGATGATTTCGCAGTATAAATGGGGATAGGGTCTCAGCTTTTTCTTCTGCCAGTTTTAGGTCTGCTCAATCGCTTACTGGTTTTCTAGCTTTCAAAGTTCAGTTGTCATCGTCTCCTCTTCCTTTACATCCTTCACAAAACATATTCCTTTACTGTGGTTTAGGGTTTCTGAAAGGAGGGAAATCATATGTGCATTCAACCCACTATATAAGCTCGATAGGCTCCCTGTTTCCTGTCTGTTCTCTCCTCACCTGGATTATTTTGCTCTACCTTTGGTCATTTAAATCTCAGCTATTAAAAAGTCAGCTCAAATGCCACTTCTCCATAAAGTGGTCCAAAGTGTGGGAAACCTCGCGATTTTTCTCTCTCGTGGCACTTACCTTACTCTCTGTGATACCCTTCTCCTGTATGCCAACACACACATGCACACACCCACTACAGGGTGGTAGGTAAAAAATAATAAATGACATATTAATATTACATTAAGATATATGATCAAATTACACATGTTTCAAGATCTTATAGTCACTCTCTGGATTATAAATTCTGGGTCTCATGGGTAGAGCATGGGATTGGGTCTGGATCCCAGCTCTGGCAGTTTCTCTCTGTGAGTCCTTGAGCATGTCATTTTGTCCTCAAAACAGAATCAGCAAAATTAGGAGATGAAAACCAGAACTTACAGAACTAGTCATAATGGTTGAATGAAACAACATGTGGAAGGCCTGCCTTCCATATAGTTGACCTACTGCTATTATTATTCCCTTACTCCCTCACGGTGTTCTTTTGAAGCTCAAGGATTTTACTGAATGTGGCAGGCATCATGTAAATGTAATGTACTGTGAGATATCAGTGGGTATTTTTGTGACTCATCTGGGTGCTCCCTGAAGAGCCCAGTAGAGTACCTTTCACATAGTAAGTGTCTGAGGAATATCTGTTGAAATGAGCAAAACATGTCAATATTTAGGGAGATGAACTTTATGAAGGCACAGATGCACGGTCATGCACGTGTGTTTTGGTCATTGGAGAGGTGGGTATGCTCCATTTGTTCCAGGATATTGAAAAAAATACAACAATTATTCTGGCAGATTAGCCTGCTTCCTTCTGAAGGCCCCATGATTGTATGCTTTTGGCTAAATGTTGTCATCCTCCAAACCTAGAGAAAGCAAAAAGCAAGGGTTGGTAAAATCATGTGCAAAGGTAGGATAAAATGTCCTCTCATTGTTTTAGAAGTTTTATAAGCCTAGAAGCATTAAAGACCAGTTGCAACTTTGAAAAACACCCCGTGCAATCACAACGATCTTAAACCCTTTCTCACCCTCCCCTTTTCTTTTTTTTTTTTTTTTTTTTATTATTTTATTTTATTTTATTTTTTATTGCATTTTAGGTTTTGGGGTACATGTGAAAAACATGCAAGGTTGTTGCTTAGGTGCATACGTGGCAGTGTGATGTGCTGCCTTCCTCCCCTTCACCCATATCTGGCATTTCTCCCCATGCTATCCCTCCCCAATTCCCCACCCCCCCGCTGTCCCCCCCACTCCCCCACAACAGATCCCCATGTATAGTGCTCCCCTCCCTGTGTCCATGTGTTCTCCTTGTTCAACACCCGCCTATGAGTGAGAACATGTGGTGTTTGATTTTGTGTTCTTGTGTCAGTTTGCTGAGAATGATGGTTTCCAGGTTCATCCATGTCCCTACAAAGGACGTGAACTCCTCGTTTTTAATGGCTGCATAATATTCCATGGTGTATATGTGCCACATTTTTCCTGTCCAGTCTATCATCGATGGGCATTTGGGTTGGTTCCAGGTCTTTGCTATTGTAAACTGTGCTGCAATGAACATTCGTGTGCATGTGTCCTTATAGTAGAACGATTTATAATCCTTTGGATATATGCCCAGTAATGGGATTGCTGGGTCAAATGGAATTTCTATTTCTAGGTCCTTGAGGAATCGCCACACTGTTTTCCACAATGGTTGAACTAATTTACACTCCCACCAACAGTGTAAAAGTGTTCCTATTTCTCCACATCCTCTCCAGCATCTGTTGTCTCCAGATTTTTTAATGATTGCCATTCTAACTGGTGTGAGATGGTATCTCAATGTAGTTTTGATTTGCATTTCTCTAATGGCCAGTGATGATGAGCATTTTTTCATATGCTTGTTGGCCTCATGTATGTCTTCTTTTGTAAAGTATCTGTTCATGTCCTTCGCCCACTTTTGAATGGGCTTGTTTGTTTTTTTCTTGTAAATCTTTTTTAGCTCGTTGTAAATTCTGGATATCAGCCCTTTGTCAGATGGGTAGGCTGCAAAAATTTTTTCCCATTCTGTTGGTTGCCGATTCACTCTATTGACTGTTTCTTTTGCTGTGCAGAAGCTGTGGAGTTTGATTAGGTCCCATTTGTCTATTTTGGCTTTTGTTGCCAATGCTTTTGGTGTTTTGGTCATGAAGTCCTTGCCTACGCCTATGTCCTGAATGGTTTTGCCTAGGTTTCCTTCTAGTGTTTTTATGGTGTTAGGTCTTATGTTTAAGTCTTTAATCCATCTGGAGTCAATTTTAGTGTAAGGTGTCAGGAAGGGGTCCATTTTCTGCTTTCTGCATATGGCTAGCCAGTTTTCCCAACACCACTTATTGAACAGGGAATCCTTTCCCCATTGCTTGTTTTTATCAGGTTTGTCAAAGATCAGGTGGTTGTAGATATGTTGTGTTGCCTCCGATGCCTCTGTTCTGTTCCATTGGTCTATATCTCTGTTTTGGTACCAGTACCATGCTGTTTTGATTACTGTAGCCTTGTAGTAGAGTTTGATGTCTGGTAGTGTGATGCCTCCTGCTTTGTTCTTTTTGCTTAGAATTGACTTGGCTATGCGGGCTCTCTTTCGGTTCCATATGAAGTTTAAGGTGGTTTTTTCCAGTTCTGTGAAGAAGGTCATTGGTAGCTTGATGGGGATAGCATTGAATCTGTATATTACTTTGGGCAGTATGGCCATTTTCACGATATTAATTCTTCCTAACCATGAACATGGAATGTTTCTCCATCTGTTTGTGTCCTCTCTTATTTCGTTGAGCAGTGATTTGTAGTTCTCCTTGAAGAGGTCCTTTACATTCCTTGTTAGTTGTATTCCTAGGTATTTTATTCTCTTTGTAGCGATTGTGAATGGCAGTTCGTTCTTGATTTGGCTCTCTTTAAGTCTGTTATTGGTGTATAGGAACGCTTGTGATTTTTGCACATTGATTTTGTATCCTGAGACTTTGCTGAAGTTGCTTATCAGTTTCAGGAGCTTTTGGGCTGAGGTGATAGGGTCTTCTAGATATACAATCATGTCGTCTGCAAATAGAGACAATTTGACTTCCTCCTTTCCTAATTGAATACCCTTTATTTCTTTTTCTTGCCTGATTGCTCTGGCTAGAACTTCCAGTACTATATTGAATAGGAGTGGTGAGAGAGGGCATCCTTGTCTAGTGCCAGATTTCAAAGGGAATGCTTCCAGTTTTTGCCCGTTCAGTATGATATTGGCTGTCGGTTTGTCGTAAATAGCTTTTATTATTTTGAGATACGTTCCATCGATACCTAGTTTATTGAGGGTTTTTAGCATAAAGGGCTGTTGAATTTTGTCGAAGGCCTTCTCTGCATCAATTGAGATAATCATGTGGTTTTTGTCTTTGGTTCTGTTTATGTGGTGAATTACATTTATAGACTTGCGTATATTGAACCAGCCTTGCATCCCCGGGATGAATCCTACTTGATCATGGTGGATAACCTTTTTGATGTGCTGTTGTAATCGGCTTGCCATTATTTTATTGAAGATTTTTGCATCTATGTTCATCATGGATATTGGCCTGTAGTTTTCTTTTCTTGTTGAGTCTCTGCCAGGTTTTGGTATTAGGATGATGTTGGTCTCATAAAATGATTTGGGAAGGATTCCCTCTTTTTGGATTATTTGGAATAGTTTCAGTAGGAATGGTATCAGTTCCTCTTTGTATGTCTGGTAGAATTCGGCTGTGAACCCATCTGGACCTGGGCTTTTTTTGGGTGGTAGGCTCTTAATTGCTGCCTCGACTTCAGACCTTGTTATTGGTCTATTCAGGGTTTCGACTTCTTCCTGGTTTAGGCTTGGCAGGAGGCAGCTGTCCAGGAATTTATCCATTTCCTCCAGGTTTTCTAATTTATGTGCATAGAGTTGTTTGTAATAATCTCTGATGATGGTTTGAATTTCTGTGGAATCTGTGGTGATATCCCCTTTGTCATTTTTTATTGCATCTATTTGGTTATTCTCTCTTTTCTTTTTTATTAGTCTGGCTAGTGGTCTGTCTATTTTGTTGATCCTTTCAAAAAACCAGCTCCTGGATTTATTGATTTTTTGAAGGGTTTTTCGTGTCTCTATCTCCTTCAATTCTGCTTTGATCTTAGTTATTTCTTGTCTTCTGCTAGGTTTTGAGTTTTTTTGATCTTGCTCCTCTAGCTCTTTCAATTTTGACGATAGGGTGTCAATTTTAGATCTCTCCTTTCTTCTCATGTGGGCACTTATTGCTATATATTTTCCTCTAGAGACTGCTTTAAATGTGTCCCAGAGATTCTGGTATGTGGTGTCTTCATTCTCGTTGGTTTCGAAGAACGTCTTTATTTCTGCCTTCATTTCATTGTTTATCCAGTCAACATTCAGGAGAAAGTTGTTCATTTTCCATGAGGCTGTGCGGTTCTGGGTTGGTTTCTGAATTCTGAGTTCTAACTTGATTGCACTGTGGTCTGAGAGACTGTTTGTTATGGTTTCCGTTCTTTTGCATTTGCTGAGGAGTGATTTACTTCCAATTATGTGGTCAATTTTAGAGTAGGTGTGATGTGGTGCTGAGAAGAATGTATATTCTGTGGATTTTGGGTGGAGAGTTCTGTAAATGTCTATTAGGTTTGCTTGTTCCAGGTCTGAGTTCAAGTCCTGGATATCCTTGTTAATTTTCCACCCTCCCCTTTTCTTTGTGTGTGTGTGTGTGTGTGTGTGTGTGTATGTAATGCTTAGTATTTATGTTTGCCTGTTCACTTAGGTCATTTATATGAACACAGGGGCTTTGCTGTTTAAGAGCACATCAGCTCTTGCTGCTAACCCTTCACCTGCAATCTTAATTCTCAGTTTATGAAATCATAGTCATTTGCCAGGGAGGCAATCATGATGTCACAAGCCAAGCACAATGACTTCAGGTGGGTAATCAACTGAAGGAGCAGATTGACTTCTAAGCAACAAGGATCCCATTATCATGTAAATGTTCTTAGTAACCAAAATTACAGGAGAGACATACAATGTAAGACACTAGCACATCAGCCTCCCCTGTGCTGCTCAATACCATCATGCCCCAAGCTTTCCAAGAAAGATGTGTCTCATAAACACAGCTGGTAAGAGGTGGAAGAGGAAACCACAACAAAATGATTTTTCTTTTTAAGCAGTGAAATCCAAACACACTCATTTCAAGGGTCTGATTAGTGATTTTGTAAAATATCTAAATCTCTTGAGTTGTTAAATTTTAACACTTGGTTTTGTTTCTCCCTGTAGGGCCTTGAATCAGTGCCTTTCAAACTTAAATGCACATTTGAGTCACCTGGGAGTGTTGTTAAAAATACAGATTCTGAGTCAGCAGATCTGGTGTGGGGCAGGATTCTTTTGTTGTTGTTGTTGTTGTTGTTGAGACAGGGTGTCACTCTGTCACCCAGGCTGAAGTGCAGTGGCATGATCATAGCTCACTCCAGCCTTGAATTCCTGGGCTTAAGTGATCCTTCTGCCTCAGCCTCCTAAGTAGCTGGGACCACAGGCAAGTGCCACCACACCTAACAAAAGGATTCTGCATTTCTAACAAACTCCCAGGGAATGCAAGGCTGTCAGTCCTTGGACCTCACTGAGTGATAAGCTTGTTTTGTTTTGTTTTTGAGACAGGGTCTTGTTCTGTCACCAGGGTCTTGTTCTCACTGCAGCCACAACCTCCTGGGCTGAAGCAATCCTCCCATTTCAGCCTCCTGAGTAGCTGGAACTATAGCACCACCACAGTTGGCTAATTTTTAAATTTTTTGTAGAGTCAGGGTTTCACCATGCTGCCCAGGCTATTCTCAAACTCTTGGGCTCAAGTGATCCTCCCACCTCGGCCTCCCAAAGTGCTGGAATTACAAGGATGAGTCATCATGCCTGGCCAAACCTTTAATGTCAGAATCCCAATTTTAAGTTAAAATAAGAATATTATGGCAGAAAAGGTGTTGGGGACATTTACCCTCTGTGTACCAATATTGATACTGTATTTCTCAAATTCTAAGCCATATGTTTCTTTGCATTTTATCTTTTCTGAAATTGGTGTGTAGCAATCATACTAAAAAATTCTCTAGCTGGTAAGCAAAAGATTAAGTTGTGACATCTGAGTTGTTGCCTGAAGATGTGTGAAATGTGTGGTCTGTACAACTTGTTTATCCATTTGTCACCTCAGTTGTCCATATGGGGTACCACATGGAGGTGAAATTTCTTCACTAATACTTTCATAAAACACTTTGTTCCACATTGAATTCATCAGGAAAGCTTTAATAAACATCGGTGCCTAGGTCTCACACCCAGAGATTCTGATGCAATTGTTCTCCCCAGATGATTCTAATGTTCAACAAACCTTGAGAATCACTGTGTGCCAGTATCTTCACAATGATTGTGAATTACATACCACAGTGAAATACATTAATGTGTATATATCAGGCAATGTAAAGGAGACATCATCACATGTCTTAGGAGACATCATAGACTTCTCAAGCTTGGAAAAGTAATTTACCTGGTCTCTGGGTTGAACAGGAGTCTCAGCCAGGTGACGACTGTCTCTCAATGAAGAGCTTCCTAACTATACTCCAGAGATGTTTTACATCCAGTGAAATATCAAACTATGAGTTTAGCCAAGTCACAAATGCAGATGAAATCTTGGTTTCACTTGGTTTTCCTCCAATTCCTGCCAAGCCTGAGGATGCAGAGGTCAAAGACACGAGCATGGGTTAGGAAAGCCCCATGTCATTGTGATACTAAGCATGGCTGCACACAGCCGAGAGTGAGTCCCAACATTTATTTCATTCCTAATGTGAAAAAAATCTTGTGCTGAAACTTAAATTACACTACTAATGTTATGTGTCATTTTCAAGAAATACATATACTAATATTTGTTAATAAAATAGAGCATTTACTTTTTGTTAAATCAGTCATGTGCCCTTAGACCCCTTGCATCTTTGATTTGAGGATAGAACAACAAGGAGCACAACCCGACAACACCATGTATTCTGTATCAGGAACCAAACTCTGATTTTATATTACAGTATCTAACTTGATTCTCATAATATTCCTGCTGTGTAGGTAACATCCCCATTTTATAGAAGCAAAAATGAGGGCTCTAGGGATCTATTCACATCTTATATTAAGTAAGTCTCCAGAAGCAAGCCCTGCAGAAAGTGTCTTTCTGGGTGGCTGGGATCTACAAGCTGATAGCTAAGAATCTCTCTGTAATAAAATGACTAAATTCAGGCTCTGCATATCATGTTTCCTAGAACCCTAGATTTAGAAGAGGGCTCAAGGACACAGAGAAAGGGCACATGGGGCAGAGAAGGGCATCGTTGCAAATAGATAGAGGAGAACTTGCTTGCAAACACTTGCAAGCCACTGACTTAAATAACTCTTGTCAGACAGTGATCAGTCCTCAAACACCTATAGGTTTTTTTCAAAATCCAAGGAAATTGATGTCTGGCATCTGTTAGCACTTTAATTATTTTGAATATAACCAGTTAAACTTACTGGGTGTAAGAAAGATAATTGTGGAATAATAGGTACTTATAAAATTAATACAAATAATGATTATAAAAAATAACCAAAATTTACTTATAAAATTAATACAAATAAATGATTGTTAAAAAATTAACCTTAGAGATTATAGAGTCAAGAGATATTCAAGCTTATTTTGAAGTGGAATGCCTTTTGCAAATAAATCTGATGTAGCATCCTAATAAACCAAAGACATAAACTTGATGAGATGCACAACTCTGCCAGATTCCCACCTTGCTCTCTGCTGCCATTTGAGGTAGACAATGGGATCTCTGTCCAAAACACAAGCCTCCTCTCCTTATTCTTGCTAGGCTCCTGGTGCTTAAAATCAGAACCATTTCACTCCTTCATGAAGCAAAGGTAACCCTCCATCCACCTGACATTCAATGAAAAAGATCGTATTGCTTTTCACCAAAGAGCCCTTGTTGTAAAAGGGATGCTTTGTGAGTCAGCTGGAGACAAGGTTTCAGTTGTCGCGAGCATTCCTGATCCCTGTCTGTGTCCCTGTGACACAATCTTTGACAATCTGGTATTTGCTGATCTCAGCAATCACAACTGGTTTCTTTGGGTGGGCCGAGTGTTAGTTCTCATGGAATGGCAGACACTAAATGTTTCTTGGCCAAGGATTCCATGGTCAGTCCAAGCCTGTGATACAGGTGCACTACCAGTCATTAGGCTGGGGCGTGTGTGTGTGTGTGTGTGTGTGTGTATGTGTATGTATATATGTATATCTTTCTACTGTTACAAATCTAGCTCAAGGCATCATTGTCTTCTTCCTAAATAATTGCAATAGCTTTCTGGTTGCTCTCCCTGCCTCTTCCTTTGTCCCTGCTTTGCTTTTTCTCCTTTTACAGTCAAAGGGATCTTTCTAAAACATAAATCAGACCCATACACACACACACACACACGCACACACACGTATATATAAATATATATATACACGGATATACGTATATATGTGTGTACGTGTGTATGTGTGTATACATGATATATATTCATATATTAGGAAGAAACAAACTGGTTTTAGGATCTCATTCTACACACACACATACACACATGCGCGCGCACACACACACACACACACACTGTTGGAATGAGGGATAGTTCTGGAAAGGGAGGACATGGAATTAACTTGTTTGCAAGTTAGGCCATGGGAAGAATAAAAGCAGCTGGAGGAGGGATATTGGGGAGATTCCCCAAGGAAGGGGAGAGTACTTGGTTTGGCCAGGTTCAAATCACTGAGGCCCACAGTCAACTCCTCTGCCCTGACTATGACCCAGGGCTGATGGACTTCAAAGTGGAACTGGTACATAGAGACTAGCAGGGCTGGGCCAGAGATGCAGGGGCTTCAGCCCCAGCAAAGACCTGTATAAGGATGTACTGTGGATGGCTGTGGATGTACTGCCCCAGATGCCCCCAGCCCACCTCTGGGTTTGCCTGTAGCCACTTTGGACAGTTTGCATAAACACTGACAAGCTCCCATCTCATGGCTTTAATCAAAAAGTCTGGTGATAATAAGTATTGGCAAGGATATGAAAAAATTGGAATCACACCACTGGCGGGAATGTAAATGGTACAGCCACTTTGGAAAGCAGTTGGGCAGTTCCTCAAATGAAACACAGAGTTACCACTCCTAAATATATTGCCAAGAGAAATTAAATCATACATCCACTCAAAAACTTATATATGAATGTTTATAGGAGCACTATTCATAATAGCCAAAAAATGAAAATAACTGAAATGCCCATCAACTGATGAATAGACAAATGACATCTGGTATACCCAAACAATAAGATATTATTTGACCATAAAGAAGGAACGAATACTGATACATGATACAATATGAAAGAACTTTGAAATTATACTAATCTATAAAGATGGAAAGTAGATTAATGGTTGCTTAGGGTTGGTAGGGAGGTATTAGAGGGACAGGGAGATGACAGCTAAATAATAGGAAGTTTCTTTTTGAGGTGATGAAAGTGTTTTAAAATTGACTGTGATGATAGTTGTATATATCTATAAATATACTAAAAAACAGTTGATTGCATGCTTAAATTAGTGAATTTTATAGTCTGCAAGTTATATCTCTATAAAGCTATCACAGAAAATTATTCTCTCCCTTTCTCTTTAGTTTCTTCTTCTGGGACTACAAATTGATATATAAAAAATTGTTTACAACATCTTACTGGTTACATCACCCAATAAGAACACAAAGAACAACTTAATACTTTATAGTCGTTCTTATTTCATCAATTGTCAGTAAAATGTTTTTATAGCACTTTTTAAAACCAGAATCTAATCAAGGTTCTCAAATTGCATTTGGTTATCGTGTCTTTTTAGACTCTTTTAATCTGAAACACTCCTCTCTCCTTTTATTGATTTTTTTGTGTGATACTGGCCTTTTAAAAAAATTATCCAGGTGACTTTTTCATGAAATCATCCACTGAGTTTTTAATGTTTAGTATTATATTTTTCATTTCTGGAACTTCTGTTTTGTTTTTTTTTTGTTTTTTTTTTCCAAATTGATCATTTGAAATGTTTGTTCTTTGCTCATGTTTTTCTATTTTTACTTTGCTTAAATATTTTACACACAGTTAGTGCATATTCTATATCTAAGAATTTCATTATCTGCAGTTCATAGAGGTCTAAATATTTGTTGTTTCTGATGGCTCTTACAGTAGCTTGCTTTCTAACAAACTCAGTAATTTTTAATCAAGATCTCCTATTTCACTGAAGTAAGATCTGGATAGACCTGCATAGAAGGTACATTCCTCTAGGAAAATTTGTGTTTCCTTTTAAAGGGATCCAAGTGCACAACTGAGGGCCATTTTAGTTTCATTTCTCAGTTTGAACTTTCCTTATTCTCCAGGATAGAATAACTTCTACAGCTGGAATTGGAATTGCAGAATACAAGTTTTCATGGTGGCTGCTTTTTCTAGCCTGTTGTTTCACTGGATTTTGGGGCCTCATCTGTGTGTCTTCCCCCAACATTATGTGTTCGCAGTGTAGTCTCCTGTGCCCCTGTGACTACGAATCCCCCAAAGCTCTAGACTCCTAACAGTCTCCTCACGGCAGACCCAGCTTCACCATTAGCTTACCAGGCGAACCCATCAGTTCACCAGGTGGCTTTTCACTCATGTGGATCTCCCCTATTTTCAGGCAACTTCAGCTATGCATTAAAAAATATGTTGCAATTGATTCTGCACTAGGGGTTCTGCAGCAGGAGGATTTTCAGAGTAGCTGATCTGCCACACCACTGGAAGCGAAATCCCCTGCCTAACTTTATGACCTCATCTCCCTTGAGCCTCAGCTTCTTCACTTCACTCCAGCCGCACTGGACTTCTTTCTATAACTCAAATACGTAAAAGCTCACAGCTGTCTCAGAGCCTTTTCACCTGTTATTTGTTTTCTTTCAAAGTCTCTTTTCTTCAATTCTTCACATGGTTGCACTTTATCACCATTCAAGTCTTAGCTCAAATATTCCACCTCCAGATTCTTCCCTGATCACTCTCAGCTATTAATATTTTCTCTTATCTCAGCTAAATATTTCTATGTAGTACTTCCCAGAACCTAAAGTTATTTTGTGTATTGATTTGTTTATGTTTTATTCTCTAGAATGTAACTGTTTAAGGTCAGGGATCCTGTTCTAGAAAAGTGCTTGGCACACATAGATACTCTAAAAGTAAATATTTGTGATTGGTTGGGTAATAACTCTGTTCTTTATCTCCTGCTGAAATACCTTTCTGTTCTCTCTTGCAGGCTGGAAACAGGGCCGTGTTCATAGTCACAATAGTTAGCCTACTATAGCAAAGTAACCCCTAAAATGCCATCCTGTGTGTTCTTACAGGGAAATACTAAACCTGTGTTTATGTGTGTGTATCAACGTGTGTGTGTGTGTGTCATTTAGATGCATGCATACAACAGTGTTGTAAGTTTAGAAAATATATCTAGCTGCAAAACCACACCCACACCCCCCGAATTAATGAACAAACAAAAGCCATGATTTAATCCCTCCCTTGGCACCCCAGGGAAACCATAGGGAAGGGATACAGTGAAATGATCTCTTTTCAAATTTATAGTTCAATGCCATTAGATAGTTTTTAAAGAATTCTGTCAGCATGGCTGCAAGGGAATTTCCAAATGTCCTTTGTGTGTATGTGCGTGTTAAGAAATATTAGTTTTATTTAACCAGTTTTCACAGCTGAGTATGTATACTATAAAAACTTTATAGATAATATGGTTTACATATAGTTTAAACTACTGAATGAAAAGGTAGGTCCCACAGATGCAAAAATATTGTACCAATCAATCCAAGGTAAAGGCATATTTACATACTGTGCAGCTCTCCAAGTGGCCGGGGAGGTGGTCAGTTCTAAGTATAAACTTCACAACTGTACAAAAATAAGGATTTGATTTTATTTTGCTCTTCATACATTCAAGGTTGCAAGCTCAGAAGCCTAACTAATAATAGGTATCTGTAGTATGGAATCAGTACCGACTCCTGCAAGGAATGCATGTGTCTATCCACACAGGGCACTCTTGGACACTATATTGAACTCAGTATATTGTATAGACGTAAAAGCAGAGACCAAACATTAAATGTTGACTATAAAGTAGTTATTTTTTGTTTTGAAAGGAGATTTTGCATTTAACAGTGTGCCCAAAGAATTTTAACTTATTTAAATCAAATATATTCTAAGTGAACATAAAAATTACACTTTATAAATATAAAAATATTTTGATGTAATACATCAATCATATCTACAAATAGAAAAACAAAACTGTCTATAAAGTAGTATTTGTCACCCAGCAACAAGAAGCACTTATGTAGTTATTTTTCAAAAGGGTCAGAAAGACTATTTAAAACCTACTAAAGATTAACTTATTACTTGGATAGTTATACTTAAGGTATTCAGTGATTTCACTAATACTGCAAAACAAGCTTTCTTCTAGAGACAGTGGTTTCTTCACATTAACTGGGTAAGAACTGGGCATATTTAAAAAGAAGGGGAAACCAACTGTTTCCCTCTCAATGCTCAAAACATTGGCAAGTGTCTTTCTGGCTGCAGGGAAGCAATTAACTCACTGATGGAAGTCTCTTTGAAACTTACATGTTTGGTTTTTGACTATGAATGAATAAATGATTACTCTTTTACTGTAAGTGCCAAATATTTTTGCAAGTTTGTAATATGACAGCAATGATGTTGATGATCAAAAGACTACTTAAGCATCCAAGATTTTCAAGTCAGGATAGATGTGTGATTCATGTCTTATATAGGGACGATATTAAAAATATTTAACAACCATCATTGCATAGATGCCAGCCATAGTACAGGACATGGAGCCTCCTGTCGTGTCAGGTCAGGTTGGTGGAGAGGCATCAGTGGACTCAAAGCAGCAGCTGTTCAAAACTGATATGGGAGTACTTCAATATTTTAACAACCAATATGTAATTGCCATATATCAGCTTTGATCGTATGGGACTGTGGCTGGTCTGAGCTTCCAAGAGCCCTTAGAAAGCATCTAGTCCTGAAGTTTCCATGTTTATTCTTAACCTACAGAATCTAATAAGCTATAGCTTATCTGTAAACTAATCTTAAACTTTTTGAACAATGCCTCTTGGTCCCTTTCCCACATATTAGAATTGGTTTTATTCATATGTAATCATGAATTTCAGCAAGTTTAGCTATTAAAAACAGCTTTCTTAGAAGCCTGTTTGCTCTCAGAAATCTCTGAAAAATGACTGCTCATGGAGAACCGTCTCTGCAGAGAATGTCCCATCTATTAAGTGAACAAATATAACCTTTCTATTTCCCCATTATGGGGGAACACAAGGCACAGTTAATTGAGAAGCCTCATTTGGCAAGTTTCTGTTTGGCCCTAGGCTTCTTCAAGTCTTTTACCAGAACTGCACATAAATTCATGTGAGGGTCACCCTCTTTCTTTCTTCCTCTTGACCACCTGGGACAGGGGTTGCTGTGATATAATGGGAAAAGGTTGACTTTTAGAATCTGGAGACTTTTGGAGAAGACGAATTAGGCAGTTCCTAGCAAATACCTAGAACATGCAGTAGTTGCTCAAAAATGTCTGCTGAACCTGAGGTTTTTAGTGGGCAGGGAAAGGTCAGCCAAGAGAAAATGAAAGAAGGCAGAAGAGCCTGTTAATTCACAGTCTGGATAATCAGACACAATACTCAAATGTCCCCAAATTCACTCAGTCTTTTCATGGAACACAGGCACATGGTAGGGTTACTATTGTACCATATGTATCTTATCTGAATATAAAATTGAGACACCCTTCTTAGGGACCTTCTGGAGATCTTCTCCAAAATATTTTAAGATTTTAATTATAGGTTTTCCAAAATTTTGGCCAACATGGGAATTGTTTAGGAACCATATCAAGGGGAAATAGAAATATCTTTTAAATAATATAACTAGACATTCCGTTTTTTAAAAAGTAACCTTTTCACTTCATCAAGGGCAAACTGTGTCATGAGAAAAAGAGATGGTGATAGATTTGGCATTTGGCAACAGGGAAAGAAAACAGTGAACAAAAATACTGCATTTGCAGTAAGAGGAACAACAGTTGAAATTTGGGAATTATTGGGAGGGGGTTTACTAACAAAAGGGCAGGAAAGAAAAACTCTTTTACAAATGAGATTTCTTAGCTTCTAGAAATAGAGAAAGTAGTTTACATAGTCCTGCACATTTGTATAGACTTGCAAGATGTGCTTTGCTTAATTCTTAGGTTGTACTGTTTATGCTGTTGGTATGCGGAAGACCAATGCCATTTTAATATTTATGCTGTTAACAAATTCCTCCAGTCAGCCCTTGCTTATCATGGTGGTTAAAGACAAGCACTAGAATTTCAACGATGTTGAGTTTAGAGTCAGAAGGGACATTAAATATCAACTCCTATTCTTTGGGGTAAAAAAAACATGTATTTTTTCTAATCGCAGTGTAAAATGCTTCTTATTTTCTAAGACATGTCAAGAATAGGGTCATAAACCATACTTAAGGGAAAATTCTGTATTTGAAACTACAAAATTCTGAACTCTGGGCTTAGATATACAGATCCAAATATATTGCCAGGTTATTATAAGTATGTTCTGTGTGAGAAAATATCTCCTCCCAGATGGAATGTACCTCTTAGATTTTTCCCATGTTGTTTTTGCTATTGTTGCCTTTTTCAAAGGTTCCAAATATTGCAGACTTTTCAAATTCGTAGTGTGTTTCTTCCCTCCCTTCAGGATATCTTGACTGGGGAGTCATGTTCAAGTACTTGTACACATTCATCTGTCATTACTTTCTGCTCCACATCTTTCTTGCTGGTCATAAAAAATCCTTTCTCTTGTCCTGGAGTTTCTGTGACAGCAAAGCTGGATTACTTGTCCACTGCTCCTGTGCATTCAGGACCCTCCTTGGGAATGCAGAGCCTCCCATGGTCGCTCCTGTCTCCCCATCTCCTCGACCATTGTATCATCCATCCAACTGTAGACCTCTCTAAATGTGGAACGCTGCCTAGGCAATGCCTCCACTCTATTCAAAAAGAGGACTTTACCCTCTTTTTGAGTTTTTCTGTGATTTATTATGGTGTAGCTAGACCTCCCATTTCATATGAAATTAACTTTTGTTAAAAAGGAAAATATGCTGAACCACTTAATGCATTTACCAGTTCATTTTAATTTTGATTCAACAATTATCTACAATACTATAATGAGCCCATATTATCTATTTATAAAGATGTGTGTATATGTGTGTGTGTATCTGTGTGCGTGCGTGCAGTGAAAGGTTGTTTCTAGGTGTGAAGAACTGAGGACCTGAGCGGCACTCATCAGCTCCAGGCTGCATTTAAGGCTGGGGTACCATTTGGGGCCAAAGACACACACTGCCTCATTTGCATGGCTTGAATTCTATTTCACACATTTTTGAAGAGTGCACATTTCTACAGAGTTGCTCTTCAATCCAGATTCCCTTTTTCCCATGATCTCCTGTTAGTGCTTTATCTGTGAATAATTTTTTAAATGAATAAGAATAGAAGAAGGCAACCATGTGTTTCTTTTTTTCTTTTTTTGAGACGGAGTCTCAGCCCAGGCTGGAGTGCAGTGGTACAATCTTGACTCACTGCAACCTGTGCCTCCCAGATTCAAGGATTCTCCTGCCTCAACCTCCCTAGTAGCTGGGATTACAGGTGCACACCACCAAGCCTGTCTATGTTTTTCCTTTTCTTTCCTCCTTTTCACTGTCTTATCTTGTTTTCCACTCCCTTTGTTATCACCTTCTCTTACCTCTTAACTTCTTCCTCTGTTCAGAATGGAAAACCCTATGGGGTAGCTAAAGCCCATTCCAGGAGTCTGGGAGGGAAGCAAGAAGCTGAGTTGAGGGGGACATGTCACTGGCCTTGCATCCCCATAGGGCTCAGGTTCAGAGATTATCCCCAGACAAGGTGATATACATGTCACGGAGATACACCAAAGGACTGAAAGAAGGTGTCTTAGTTGCTTATAAGGAATCCCTGAAACTGGGTAATTTATAAAGAAAAGGAATTTATTTCTTACAGTCATGGAGAAATCTAAGGTCAAGGGAGCACATCTGATGAGGGCCTTCTTGCTGGTGGGGACTCTGTTCAGAGTCCCAGGTGGCACATGGTATCACACAGCGAGAGGGCTGAGCGTGCTAGCTCAGGTCTCTCTCCCACATCTTATAAGGCCACCAGTCCCCCTCCATGATAACCCATTAATCCATTAATCCGTGAATGGATGAATTCATTCATGATGGTAGAGCCCTTGCAGCTGACCCAATCATCTCTTAAAGGTCCCATCTCAATACTACCAAATGGGGGGTTAAATTTCAGCTAGTTTTGGAGAGGATAAATATTCAAACCACAGCAGAAGGCATGACTATATATGGTCCTGCTCAGAGTGTGTTGTGCCTTATTAAAAAAAAATCTACATATTTTGTAAAAAGCGCAATTTAAATACAAATGTATAAAATATATAAAATTTTCTTTAAACTTATTTCAGCATTTCTTCCTTTATGTAATATATTCCAAGCTCCTTGCACCCCCTCCCACCAAAAGTAGAAGAAAATAAAGGAAGAAAAGAAAGGGAGAAGGAAGGAAGAAAAAAGGAAAGAATAAAAGAAAGAGAGAAGGGTAGCCATAGACTGCCCCTCTCTCCATTCTGAGAGGCCCTAGCTATGCAGCAAAGGGAAGAGAGAGGGTTGGCTGACTCGGTGGTCCTCCTGGCTTCACCACTTACCAGGCTGGAACTGTGTAGTTACCCCTCTCTGAGCCTCACGGTTCTCAGTTCTGATTGAGGTGATAGACTGGAAGTTTTCATGTTCTTCTCCAGAGGCAGCCAGTTTCCACAATTCTGATAGACCCTTTGAACATGCAACATGTTTAAAGTTAGGTAGGGCTTTACACTCCAGATTTTTTGTGAAGAAGGGGAAAAAAAATAACCTGAACCTGATTATTTTTCCCTGCCTTGCCCTGGAGACCCTTAGAGAGAAAGCACTTGTCAAATATCTCTTGGAGCAGCCAGGTTTAGCAATATGGCTAAGTCAGGCTACCAGGAGTGAAGCCAAGCAAGGGATTGAGGACTTAACTAAATTCTCCAGCAGAGGCCTGGGAGACTCAGTCTTTTGAGAAGCAGTGACTGTATCAGGAATCGAAATGAGTTGGAGAGGCTGGTGAAAGCAAGATTTCTCATGACAAATGCAGATGTGACCAGCAAGGGGGGTGTGCCTACAGGAAGAATACAGAAGCAGGTCCTTGGGGATGCATCCATCATACCCACAAATACTTCCTTAAAAGCTACCTTTAAATAATGGAAAATGCATTTCAATGTATGGAGACAATGAGAGCCCAGGATAGGCCTAGAGTATGTAGAGTAGTAAGTGAGCTTGAGTGTCTGTTGAGAGACCAGATGTCTGCACAGGCTGAAGCTGACTGTGAAATCCAGGCCTGCTTCTCACTTTGTCCATCACAGCAACTCTGATAGTAAATAATTTCCCTTTCTCTGTTCAGGGCTTTCCAATTCTACACTCTTTATACCTTCAACCAATAGTGGGTTTCATCATCTAATAAGTGGTCCATGCCATTCATGTGAGTTAACCAGCATGCCCTGGGATCCAGGCTGTGGGAGGCAAACAGGTTTAAGCAAAGGGATGTAGCAGTAGATGGGATGGTATCATCTGAAATGCAAACCCTTGTGCCACATATTCCAGTAGCCTTATATTGATGTTTTACTAAATTAAGTTGCATAATTTAGTGCATCCACAAATCCGAAAGTCAGAACAAAATGTTGATAAAATAAAAAACAATTAGCAAGGCTGGTTCAATATACGCAAGTCTGTAAATGTAATTCACCACATAAACAGAACCAAAAACAAAAACCACATGATTATCTCAATTGATGCAGAGAAGGCCTTCGACAAAATTCAACAGCCCTTTATGCTAAAAACCCTCAATAAACTAGGTATCGACGGAACGTATCTCAAAATAATAAAAGCTATTTATGACAAACCGACAGCCAATATCATACTGAATGGGCAAAAACTGGAAGCATTCCCTTTGAAATCTGGCACTAGACAAGGATGCCCTCTCTCACCACTCCTATTCAATATAGTACTGGAAGTTCTAGCCAGAGCAATCAGGCAAGAAAAAGAAATAAAGGGTATTCGATTAGGAAAGGAGGAAGTCAAATTGTCTCTATTTGCAGATGACATGATTGTATATCTAGAAGACCCTATCGCCTCAGCCCAAAATCTCCTGAAACTGATAAGCAACTTCAGCAAAGTCTCAGGATACAAAATCAATGTGCAAAAATCACAAGCATTCCTATACACCAATAACAGACTTAAAGAGAGCCAAATCAAGAACGAACTGCCATTCACAATTGCTACAAAGAGAATAAAATACCTAGGAATACAACTAACAAGGAACGTAAAGGACCTCTTCAAGGAGAACTACAAATCACGGCTCAACGAAATAAGAGAGGACACAAACAGATGGAGAAACATTCCATGTTCATGGTTAGGAAGAATTAATATCGTGAAAATGGCCATACTGCCCAAAGTAATTTACAGATTCAACGCTATCCCCATCAAGCTACCAATGACCTTCCTCACAGAACTGGAAAAAACCACCTTAAACTTCATATGGAACCAAAAGAGAGCCCGCATAGCCAAGTCAATTCTAAGCAAAAAGAACAAAGCGGGAGGCATCACACTACCAGACATCAAACTCTACTACAAGGCTACAGTAATCAAAACAGCATGGTACTGGTACCAAAACAGAGATATAGACCAATGGAACAGAACAGAGGCGTCGGAGGCGACACAACATATCTACAACCACCTGATCTTTGACAAACCTGAAAAAAACAAGCAATGGGGAAAGGATTCCCTGTTCAATAAGTGGTGTTGGGAAAACTGGCTAGCCATATGCAGAAAGCAGAAACTGGACCCCTTCCTGACACCTTACACTAAAATTGACTCCAGATGGATTAAAGACTTAAACATAAGACGTAACACCATAAAAACACTAGAAGGAAACCTAGGCAAAACCATTCAGGACATAGGCGTAGGCAAGGACTTTATGACCAAAACACTAAAAGCATCGGCAACAAAAGCCAAAATAGACAAATGGGACCTAATCAAACTCCACAGCTTTTGCACGGCAAAAGAAACAGTCAATAGAGTGAATCGGCAACCAACAGAATGGGAAAAAATTTTTGCAGCCTACCCGTCTGACAAAGGGCTGATATCCAGAATTTACAATGAACTAAAAAAGATTTACAAGAAAAAAACAAACAAGCCCATTCAAAAATGGGCGAAGGATATGAACAGATACTTTACAAAAGAAGACATACATGAGGCCAACAAACATATGAAAAAATGCTCATCATCACTGGTCATCAGAGAAATGCAAATCAAAACTACATTGAGATACCATCTCACGCCAGTTAGAATGGCGATCATTAAAAAATCTGGAGAAAACAGATGCTGGAGAGGATGTGGTGAAATAGGAACACTTTTACACTGTTGGTGGGAGTGTAAATTAGTTCAACCACTGTGGAAAACAGTGTGGCGATTCCTCAAGGACCTAGAAATAGAAATTCCATTTGACCCAGCAATCCCATTACTGGGCATATATCCAAAGGATTATAAATCGTTCTACTATAAGGACACATGCACACGAATGTTCATTGCAGCACAGTTTACAATAGCAAAGACCTGGAACCAGCCCAAATGCCCATCGATGATAGACTGGACAGGAAAAATGTGGCACATATACACCATGGAATATTATGCAGCCATTAAAAAGGAGGAGTTCACATCCTTCATAGGGACATGGATGAACCTGGAAAACATCATTCTCAGCAAACTGACACAAGAACACAAAATCAAACACCACATTTTCTCACTCATAGGCGGGTGTTGAACAAGGAGAACACATGGACACAGGGAGGGGAGCACTATACACGGGGGTCTGTTGGGGGGGAGGGGGGGATAGTGGGGGGGTGGGGAGTTGGGGAGGGATAGCATGGGGAGAAATGCCAGATATAGGTGAAGGGGAGGGAGGCAGCAAATCATACTGCCACGTGTGCACCTGTGCAACAACCTTGCATGTTATTCACATGTACCCCAAAACCTAAAATGCAATAAAAAAAAAAAAAAAAAAAAAAAAAACAATTAGCACCTGAGCATGAATGACTGTTGTAGTCATTGTGTCATTGTAATCACAATAAGGAGGGTATCCTGCCTGTTGGGAAAGCAAGAGCTGAACCTGAAGATAATCTGTAGTCCTTTAAGAATAACAATTTAAGCATTGACCTCTACTCCTTAGGCCAGCCAGTGCAGACACAGGAAAAATTATATTTCTGCTTCACTTATCTAGGGCTTTCTATGTACCAGACACTTCACCCACTTTATCCCCTGCATTCCTCAGAATAACTCTATAAGGCATATGCAGTTATTCTCTCCATCTGGCAAGTGGCAGTACTGAAGGTTTGTCACTTAGCTGGCAGGGGAAGATGCAACACTCATATTCAGGCCTGACTACAGAACTCTTGCTCCAACCTTTGTATACTACTACTCCAACCTTGAATCCTGGCATTCCTTCAGAGTTAAAAGATGGAGAATGAGAAGAGGTTGGCTGAATGACTGAAATATATGCTTGTAGAATATAACAAGTAATGAAAGGTCTGTTGTATTAGAGGTTATTGTGTCAGAAAGTGTTCATATTGAGTGGAAGACAAAAGCCTGCATGCCTATATCCCACTTATCCTGTGCCTGGTAGGATCCTATAATTCTAAGGCTGAAGGAGATTTTTCTTTTCTTTTTTTTTTTTTTTTTGAGACAGTCTCCCTCTATCACCCAGGCTGGAGTGCAGTGGTGCGATCTTGCCTCACTGCAACCTCCACCTCCTGGGTTTAAGTGATTCTCCTGCCTCAGCCTCCTAAGTAGCTGGGACTACAGGTATGTGCCACCACACCAGGCTAATTTTTATATTTTTAGTAGAGATGTGGTTTTGCCATGGTGGCCAGACTGGTCTTGAACTCCTGACCTCAAGTGATCCATCCACCTTGGCCTCCCAAAGTGCTGGGATTACAGGCATGAGCCACCACATCCAGCTTGAAGGAGCTTTATAGTATTTAATTGAACACCCTCATTTTTAACGAGGAGAAGACTAAAACCCAGAGAGGTTGGCTTGCCTCAGTTTACCACCTCATCGAAGCGTAAGTTGCACTTTCTCCTTCCTCACCCATTCTTTCCTCCAGACATCGCCAACACAGGACCATAGGCTAACAGCATCCTTAACAACCCTGGTTATTTCCTGGATTGGGCTCTCCCTAATCAAGGCACAGCCCTCATAGAAGGGAATTTCCAAAAGACTGCCTGAGGCTGCTGATCAACAATTCATTTTTAGCATTTCTTTTTAAATAGCTCTAAGTTGTTGCACCTGGGTCACAGTGAGCTGAATAAGGGGGCTGAGCGGCAACATTGTTCTGGGCACCAGGTTGGTGAGCCCCCTCTGCCATGTATATGCATGAGCTCTCCATTTGCATAAAGCGCAAAAGCATCGCTCCCATTAATCACTGCATTCATCTTAATAATTAGTGGCAATAATGTTGAAGAGCAGTGGTCTCCACATCGATTTCTGAGGCACCATGGGCTATTTCTGTTGCAGATGAATGATCATCAAGAGTGACATGTTGATGCCTTTGGATCGACCACCCCAATTCCATGTGCTTTACAGCCTGGCAGCTGGTCAGGGAGCTCTGGTGATCTGTAGGGCTAATGCTGTCCCTCTAACAAAACCAGTAAAAAGGAGTGATGTGACACCTGGGAGGGGGCTTAGGAAAAAGTCCCTGACCACTTTAAGGGGCGCTCTCTTAGCCATATGCATAGTAAACTAGCTGTAACTGCAAAGCAAGAGGCTATCTGTCATTGAGATTATGACTCCATGGTTAAGTACTTGAAAGGCTACCACTTGCTCTCAGACCTTCTCCATAAAAGATTGGCTTGGGGTCTGTAATTTGCCAATACTTCTGGGTCAAGAGAAAGCCATTTCAGATCAGAAATGTAATAGAATGTTTTAAGGCCTGTGGTACAGTGCCAAAGAGGATGAAAGTATTAATAATTTCCATGTTTTTTTTTTTTTTAAAGCCCTATCAGGTTAAAAAAAAAAAAAAAAAAAAACAGAAGTCACAAAGGAATCCACTTGAAGATTTGAAAAGAAACTACAAAGGACTTCATTAATACAAAAGGGAAGATTAGTCAGAGAACAAAAGAATAAGGAAGGAGGAAGCGAATGGAAAGGCAGGGAAGGAATTATAATAATGTCAGATCAGGGAGGCTGGTGAGGAAAAACTAAGGAGGAATTAAAACAAAGACCCCTCAACTTTCTAGATCCACGAGATCATCCTGGATATTTCCCCTCTTTGAGGAGATGAAGATGAAGTGTGAGTGACAGAGAAATTCGGGTGTGAGGTGTAAATGTTTTTAAAATGTAACAACAATTAAATTTCTCCCACACTCTGGGTTAGCAGAAAGTCATCAGCACAGCTTCAGGTTGATCTGGGAAATTTGATTTGGGAAATTTTGCCTTCTCGGCTTTTATTCACCGGTAAATGACAGACCCTACTTTTGTGATCTCTTATTCTGTCTTCTTCAGAAGGTGAGGTTTATATTATTAATGAAAAATTGATAAAAAATCTCCTAAAGAGAGTACAGGTTTTCCAATGGCTATTTATTTTTTCTATGAGTATATTCAAATACAACTGTCCTTCCCACAACGTGACGTAAAGAGAAGTCTCTGCATCCCCCCCACTGCTTATTGACTCTCTACGAGAGGGACAGCACATTGAATCCAATCGCTGTCTGCACATAAATCATCCTGAAGAACGGTTTAATTTACTTAAGGAATTGGGTATTTTGTATACAACTAGTTGATCTCAACAATTATTCTTCCAAGATGTATCTGTGGGGTGTGTGCGTGTGTTCATGTGTGTAATGAATAGCTCTGTGTGAAACACAGCCAACTAAACTTTCAGGACAAGATAGTGACTCTCAAACTGAGCACTCTGAGAATTTGTATTTGTTGCTATACCTCCTTTTCTCTTCTTTGCAGCATTATCTGTTTTTGGTATCTACAGAGAGGCTTTGTTACACCTCTAGCTGGGTTCTGAAGGGAAGGGTACAATAGTAAAACATCGAATAAACATGCATGCAAATAAACACTAGGGCTGACACTTGTCCTCCTAAATGAAGTCCATAAAGATCAGGCCTTGCATGCGCCTCCAAACCAGTTCCTTTCTGGAGATAAAGGGTGCTGAAAAGAAGGGGTGTCTTACATACAGGTCTGGAGATAGGGCAAGGATGCTGGGATGTGAACAAAGCATCCCCAAGGAGCCCTTACAATGTGGTAGCTGGAGGGCAAAGGAGGGGTGCTAAGTCATATAGGATCTGGCCTTCTTTGACCCCAGGAATTACAGCATTTGAACCAACAAAGGAGGAGCACAACAGGCCTCTCTACCTGAGGGTCTAGTTTGCCTATTCTGACCTTAGAGTAGGTTGTCCTGATCAGCCAAAATGGCCACATGCCTAGGATGTGGAGTCCTTGCAGTGAAGTGTTTGTCTTGCATCATCTGGGTAAGGTCTGGGCATTTTGCAAAGCTAGGTTTTCCCTCTGCACCCTTCTTCCCGCTGTGTCTTGCTGTGCCTGGTTTCTTTGCCCTGTCACTCAGTGCTTGGCATGTGTACAGATGTTTTTAATTGGATCCTCTGAAATGCATTTCTGACACTGATTTGGTTATATTCTATTCTATTCTGTTATCAAACAAATTTGCTGTCAAACAAAAGATCAATGTTATTGTAATGTCCTATTTGATGGATTAAATAGGGTATTATTCAACTCTTATTAAACAATCACGAAAAACACACTGGGACATGCTTTCATTCACAGCTGCTAACAAATACAGTGTATCTGATCTGTGATTAAGAAACAGAGCAGGGGTAGTTATTTTCAGATTAATTAAACAAACAAGTAGGATTTAGGGACCAGGATTTTTAAAACCCAGTACAATTCCTTGAAACATGTTTGAAAAAGGACATAATTTACTTTAACTACATGAGTGAACACTTAAGAATATAAAATCTTTCAGTGACGCAATTCTGGATTAATTGCCCAGAACTATCGTGGTGCCATAAACAAAACCGTTCCAGGGAGAGACCTTTCAGAAGATTTTTTTTTTTCTTGTGAGTAAATGTCCATTTAGAGAGCTTTTCTAAATTTAGAAGCAACGTTCATCAATCATTTATAATAAGCACCGAATAACTGCGCTTGCCTGCCTGAGACGCAGCCCCCTGGTGAAGAGTGGTCCCTGACCAGTGCTGTGTTGGTGGACCAGCACCCACTCCATTCCCAGCGTCTGACCTTTGTGTTTCTCCGTCTTCGCTCTCGAGATGCCCAGAGAAAGCAAATATTAAATCAGTAGAAATATCCCTCTTATCTCAGGCTTCCTGGCTCTATATTATCTTTAGACTCCCCCCTCCCCACCCCACCACCCGGCTTTACATACAGTTGGCTACATTTTGGCTCCTTCTGTCTGATGCTGTTTCCGCTAATGGCTGAAGAAATGGAACATTACACCATTTAACGTGTGTGGGTCACATTAATCACAGAAAATTCTTTTAATGTCTCAGAAGTAACTGTCAAACTGGACATACTGAATCTATTTAAACTAAAGCATGCCATTTTTTATCTACAGTGATCTTTAATTCCCATAAAAGGGTCAAGAAAATGTGATTAAGTGACAGTTTTAAAATGTACTATAATATTAAATAGCTTGATTAAGTGACAACTATAAAATGTAATACAATATTAAGTATCTGGCTATGTCCCAAAAGAACTTTAAAGTATTTTTGAACGGTTTGGGAATTCACTAACCCATAATGGGTTACAAAGGAATTTTTTTTCTTTTGGCGGGGGACATAAAAACAGTTGAACTTAAAACACATACTAAAAACAAAACAAGGAGAAAGAGCCCTCAGCCTTTACAGAAAATATAGAATTGCAGAGTCTCTCTTTGTAGGGCCAGACTGGGTTTTTGGTAATATAGAGATTAAGATCATTTGAAGATTCTGAATTTACCAGCCCTTGACCAGACTTGTAATGCCTGTAATACAAAGAATAGAATCAAAGAGAGTTGTATGGTAGGGGGACCTTGCAGCTGAATGGAAAGGCTGCAGGCTAGTCAGTAACTTCCCGGGTGACCTCCAAGGGGCTGACCATCAGCACCCCATATTCCTGACTTACCCTGTGTGTTATATCTCAGTTCCCATCAGGGACAGCATGGAAAACACCAACCTGGCTTGGTCCTCCAGCTTAGTCTCCAGTAGAGTAAGGCATTGGAGACACCAAAATACCTCACAATATCAAGACTATAATGGGATCAGTCATGGAGTCCCCACTAGGAGGCTGAGGTTAGAAGGAGACAATTCTATGGAACTCCTAGGAGAAACGTCTGGATCAGGTGCCTAGGCCAAATAACCACAGACATTCATGCCATTAATCAGACAATCTACTAACTCTTCTCCAATCATTTGGTTGCATTTTAGGCTGGGCTACCCCAGAAAGCGTAACTTGAAGTCAAAGTTGTTGTGCTATTATTCTGTTAGAAGGGAATAATTCCCTTCTGTTACAGTGATGGGAAAGGGAGCAGTGAAGGGAAAGGGAAGGAGAGAGAGCCAGTATAAGGATGTCTTAGCCCTCTGGCTGCCACTGACTAATTGCTTGCTTTTGCAGGACTGCACCCCTAGGAAGCCACACAAACTGTGTAACCAGACAGTCTATTTGGGAGGAGAAGGAAAGAATGTATCTACCAGCTCCCTATCTCTCATGGGCCAAATTCTTCCCCACTGTACATTAACTCCTTAACACTTTCAGATTGCATAAGGTGGGTGTTTGGTGGGCTCTTGGGCATCCTGCTTCTCTGTAGCAACAGGGAAACCCCGAAACAGGAGGCCAGGTGGGTCAGGTGGAGTCTGCAGGGTGTTAGGTGGAGCCTAGGCAGAACAGGTTGCTACAGGAGTGCTTGGTATAAGGAGAATCTGGGAGCACATAAGAGTTTCTCTATCCAGGTTAGAATCAGATGGAGGCACTCAGTAGCTAGTATAATTCACCAGAAGGTTTCCATATGCCCCTGCTGACAGAACATCAATGGAATCTTGATGTATCCTGGCTTTTCTCCCAAGCATAAGCTCCTCTCCATCCCCAGGGAGATTTTGGACTGGGTACCACAGACAAGTGCATTCTGTCTCCTCTAAAAACTGTAAAGTAGATATAAGTTTTGGTGACGTTTAACAAGTAGCTAAGCCTAGAATTGCAGACATGTGCTACCCGCCCTTTAAGGGCCTCTCAGAGCCCCATAGAGATCTCAGAAGAGGGTTGACTCTGACTTTTAAGGACACTCGTCAAGAGAAAGAAAGAAAGCCAAGCTAGGTATCACGACTGGTCCCACAGTGACAGAGACGAATGGCCATGACACATTTATGTAGGCTCACTTTTTCTCTGGGTGAGGATGAAGCTTCATTTGGAAGATTTGCTCATCTGTCTAATAAATCAGTGCAGAAAGTTTCCCTGATATTTACTCAGGACTTTCTTTCCCGTCTTCATTTCATTCCATGCCTCTGATTGCTCATCCTCAGACCAGGCTACATAAATCTCTTCTCTTTCTTCTGCCCCTTTGTCAACCATTAGCCTGCTCCCCCTCTGTCATTGTTACACCAGACTATAGATGTAACTCTTCTAATCTTCCCTGATAAATCAGGCTCTCAGAATCGCTCCTTGTTGCTCCCTCAAACTCCCTAGAGCTGGGATATAGGGCTCCGAGGGCCTGGCGCAGACGTTTCTTTTATAATGGGCCCTGAAAGGTTGTCAGCTGCAGATAATTAGGATCTCACTTCCCGCCATCGAGCTGCATATATCTTCCATGCAAAGAACCCCCATCACCTTCAAAAGAATTAACACATGCAGAGGAGATATACGAGGGGCTGGCTAACCGGAGGATGGGGCCAGCTTTTCTGAAGGCCAAAACTCTTCATGTTTCATGTGAGAGAGAGGCATTCTCTCAGGAGAGGAGCCTCACCCTCCTCACAGTTCTTCATGGTAAAAGCCTCATGCCGTGTATCTGGACTGTGCATCATGGAGTACTGAGAATGATATCTTTTTAGCTAAATTATTTTATAATGGTGCTGTCCCTTTATGCTCTACCCTATTCTGTCTCTCTGTTGAGATAAAGTTTAGTCTGGCACTGAGAGCTAAAGTATATTTTGTTTGCTGTTTTTATTTTCTAACTCTGATAATAATTGGCTCACATCATTTGTAGACACAAGATTCAGTGTTTTTTTGTTTGTTTGTTTTTGGAGACAGGGTCACACTCTGTTGCCCAGGCTGCAGCACAGTGGTGCAATCTTGGCTCATTGCAACCTCTGCCTCCCAGGCTCAAGCAATTCTCCTGCCTCAGCCTCCTGAGAAGCTGGGCTAACAGGTGCATGCCACTGCTGCTGGCTAATTTTTGTATTTTTAGTAGAGACAGGGTTTCACCAGGTTGGCCAGGCTGGTCTTGAACTCCTGACTTCAAATGATCCACCTGCCTTGGCCTCCCAAAGTAATGGGATTACAGGCATGAGCCACCATACCTGGCCTATAATTCAGTTTTTCTTTAATGGTTTCTCAGAACTGTCAGGGATATAGCTTCAGGAAAACTGGGTGAGCTGTCAAATGGATATGACATCAGAACATAACATTGCCCCCCAAGTTAGCCTGGCACAGATAAATTCTTCTCAGGCAAGTGATCCATGAGACCTCAGGGTCTAGCATAGTTGGGGTTGGAGATGATACCTGGAGGGGAGGGAGAAAAGTGGCATGGGTTGGAGGCTCTCCCTCCACAAGGAGAGGAGCAGGTTTATTTTTACCCATGTTATATATTAAGATTCGATCTAAGATTTTATATTTTTTAGAAGGGGAAAACAAGCTTGAAAACTGCTACTGCCATCACCTTGCACCTGAGCAAAGAGGCCCAGATGTATGAAAGACACACGGCTTGCTAGTGCTAAGACAAATTTAGAATCCACAATCTCCAGTACCTTGGTTTTTCATTGTTCTTCACTGGCCAGCTGCAACATACTCTTCACAATAAGGTTCTTGAGTTTTGCCTTGGAATCATTAGGAAACAGACAGGCCTGTATATTCCCAGGGATTAGTGTTGATGATAAAGTGCTCTTTGTGGTCTGAGATGCTCCTGCTGACCTGTGCACTTGGAGTAATTTTTCTGGTGGTGGAGACAGATGGGCACTGAGTCACCATCATGATCGCCATCCTTTAGGAGGTGATTGGTGAGTCTCCAGGGTTGTGATCTTTGACCATGAACCTCAGCAAAAGGAACTGACACCTTAAGGGAGAAAGCACAATGTGGCTTGGATCTCATCAGGGTCACTGTGGGGGCTAACCATAGACTTTCAGAGCTAGATTGGGTCATAACTGTCTCCCAGCCTAGCCCCCCTTTTTAAAGCTGAAGACATCAAGGCCCACAAAGGTCAAGTGATTTTCCCACACAGAGGAGGAGGGTGTTCAGAACTAGTGGGCAGCAGGCATTGGTTCTTGTTTCTTGGCTGGATGGAGCTTAATTAGTCTGTTCTCCTACTGCCCTTTCCATCCGGACCAATATAAGACAGGGTTGTGGATAAAGGTATCTGCTCTGTAGACTAAAACTTCCTTGAGTCAACTGTTCCCAGGTCTAAATAGGAGAGAGAAAAGGACATGCAGGAAGTGATCAAGGCTGCTTGGTTCTCACCCCAAAGTAATGCCCTTCCCCTGGGTCTTTTCAGCAATGAGGATGGTAGTTGAGCCTCTGAATATTAACCGGTTTTTCTTATTTCATTTGATTCAGTACTTAGGGGGAGGAAGAAAAATATTATTTATTGAGTGCCTTCATACTTCAAGTTTTAACATTCTACTTTCTGGAACTTATATTAACAGCATCTGCCTGCTGGCACCTCCAGGAATCTTAGCCAATTTCCCCGTGGAGAATGGAGCCTGTTGGAGTTGTTCTTAATAAGAATCCTAGTGGTTGGCATCATTCCTTGAAATGGGTGAAGACCAAAGTCATAGTAGGTTTTGACTGAGATTCCTTTTCTAAGAAGGGTTTTTATAAACATTTTTACAGAGTAAAACTTGAAACAAATGGAAGGCCTTGTTCCCACCAGGACTTCAAATACCAACATATGTATCAAGGAATCTATTCTATTTGATAAGCCAGTTCAAAGTGACCAGGAAATAGCAACAAGGAGCCAGGCAGGAAAACCCAGCGTTTGGTGTTTAGTGAACATTACACACCATCTGTATGTGGGTTGCTCTCCAAAATCCTCATGTTCTAAAACATCTCTCTTCCTTTTCTGTTTTTTTTTTCTTCCTTTTTTTGTCAGACGTTTGTCTACTTTTAGAGATTCAGAGGACTTTCTCTGATTAGGTCAAGGTATCATAGGAAAAAAAAGCCACACACACACACAGAAGGAGAGAGGGAGGGAGGGAGAGGAATCCACCTATCAAGAAAGCATCTTGGCCAAAGATAGGAAGACAAAGGAAGGAGGTCCTGGAGGTCACGAGAAGAGTAAGCAATTAATCAGAAGGTCAAGGGTCTCTTGGAGAACACCATGGTGCTATGCAAAGAGAGTCACTTATTGAGAAAGACAGTGATTTAAAATAAGCATCTTCATCTGGAAGGATGCGAATAATACCTCGTAGAGTATTATCTTGGGTAACATGAGATAGTTATGCTTAACGCTCGTGAACTGAAAAATGCTGTGAAATACAACACAGGATTAAGAGAGGTTTTTTGAAAGCCTGAAAACCGCACAGACTCCTGAAAGAGTGGAAACTAGATGCATGGCATGTTGTAGGGTATTCTGTTAACTGATTTGCAAGGGGCTTCTTAGTCTGCCTTCCTCTTTATAGCTTCACAGGAAGTACAAAGCACCAGTACAGCCTGCTCTAAGAGCAGGCATCAGTTCTGACTGGCTCTGTTATCTTAAAAAAAAAAAACAAAAAAACAAAACAAAACAAACTTTCTGGCCTTGCGAGGTGGCTCATGCCTGTAATCCCAGCACTTTGGGAGGCCAAGGCAGGTGCATCACCTGAGGTTAGGAGTTCGAGACTAGCTTGACCAACATGGAGAAACCCCATCTCTACTAAAAATACAAAATTAGCCGGGCATGGTGGTGCGTGCCTGTAATCCCAGCTACTTGGGAGGCTGAGGCAGGAGAATGGCTTGAACCTGGGAGGCAGAGGTTGTGATGAGCTGAGATCATGTCATTGCACTCCAGCCTGGGCAACAGGAACGAAACTCTATCTTCAAAAAAAGAAAAGAAAAACAAAAAAACAAAAGACATTTTCTAAAAGCAAATAATGTATCTGCCCCCCATTCATTGCACAGTGCCTAACCTTCCACCACCCTCCCAGGAGCATCTCTTTAGGGCCCTTGAAGGTAGGAAGGATTCTTCACAAATGCAAATGATTGGAAGGCAGCCAGCACCTACAGTGTTGAGGTTTCTGTCCAGCCAAGGAAAATCTAGAGGGTAAGCACTGTGTAGTGCAGGAAATGAGTGAAGAAGATTTGACTTTAATGATACTCAGATCAGAGGGGTGCTGGAGGGGAATGTTAATTTTTTGCCTACAGACTAAAAATGGTATCAATTATCAGTGAATTAAAATATTTTTAACCTTTAACAGAGAAAGGGCACCTCCCAGAATGCAAATGTTTTTTCACTCCACCGACATTTATTGAGCATCTAGTATGTGTTGATCTCTCTGATGGGACCTGGGAAGACACAGCTGTGAAGAAGGGCAAGAATCCCTGTGGACCTATTTTCTAGCAGGATGACAAGAAGCCAGGCACTGTCTCAAACCAGGGCATGGCTCTCCCACAGACTCTAAAGGCAGCTGGTCAGTGATTCTTTTAAGTAGCATAATCTGTATGACTTGATTCTGACATCTAAGGCAGGTAAGATTTTTCATATTTTGCCTGTCATGCTGTTTGTTCTTTGTGCGTGTGTGTGTGTGTGTGTGTGGCTTTTTTTTTTAAATAAAAAAATTGTTTACTTTCCAGTCTAATTTTAACTTGGTACTGGTAAGCATCTAGCCTGGGTATTTTCCATTAGCATCAAAATTCAAAAGGCTACAGAAAGAAATACCTATAACCTAGCAGCGAGAGAGCCACTTCGTTCCGTGGCCAGGCAATATGTCTTGCATTTCTCTAGTGTAAATAAAATGATGATTCAAAGAATGGTCCCCATTAATGAGTATCTGATTTAGAATAAAATAAAATCCATGCTGGGAAGTTGATGAGCTTGATTTTGCTGAATTGCTTTGAGCATGCAGCTTATATTTATTAGCTCTTTCCTTTCGACAATTGTCACCAGTTGTCTGCTGTTCTTTCTGCTGAGCAGAAAGGGAGAGGGCTTGAAGGTTGATTTTAGTTTCCTGTAACTGGAGGTGACATGTGAAAGCTCAAAGCTATTGAAAAGGTAGGTGATTATTAAAATGTAATGTGTTTCTGTTTTCCTGATTATGACCTCCCAGTCTTGCAATTTGCTGCCAAGCACGTGCCAAAGCTGGAGCACAGGTGGTGATGTGTCTTTCAGGCTTTGGGAGAGTTTTAGATCATATTAACTACTGACTTGTTCCTTTTTTCCCAATCCTTTTCAATAGTAGACATGCTGAAAAATTAATATACAGGGAGAAAGAGATGCAAGGTTATCTATGGTGCTTTTAATGAAGAAGGAGAAGGAAATGGGGAGAGAGAAGGAGAAAAAAGAGAGAAAGGGAGGGAGAAAAATGTGGAGTGGTGGTGGTGGGGGGTGACAGAGAAGATAGAACATAATTAATCAGCAATAACACTTAAAAACAATTGATGTGGAAGGGTATTTCCCAGAAAAGCAATAGAGCCCTTTCTGAGCACATGCTCCACTTGCATTAACCATGCATTAAAATTAGTGGCAATTCACTTCTGCACCTTCTCTGTTGGTTCCCTGTTGGGCTCCAACTCACCACTCCAATGTGCTTGATCAGATGAGAATGACTGGAGTAGGGGGCTCTGGAAATCCTGAATGCCTTGTCTTATAAAAAGCAGGAATCATAGTCAAGTGAGAAAACAGTTTCACTGGAGGTAAATGCAGGGTGCTCTACACAGGGGACTGAGACTCATGATCATTAGGGCACAGACATGATGCCTTCAAGAGAGCTGATGGAAAGGAGCAGTTAGTTTTCTAGCAAGCCTGTTAGAATTAGGCAAGTTGGGTCAATTAACAGCAGGTGCTCTTCTGTAGCTAGGTAGCTATGTGAAGGACTTTTTTTTTTTGCTTGCAGAAGCCTCTGTTTTCTCATTTATAAAGTGGGATTAATACCTATGTCTAAGGAATAAGCAATGTCCCTATGCACCTACAATAATTCCTAGCATACTGTGTGTATCTGTTATGGAAAACTGGGACTTAACTAGCTATGAGGTCTCTCCAAACATTGCCCTTTGATATTTCATCAATAGATAATATAGACATTTATATTAGAGTAGACTCCAAGAGGGAACATATTTTGTTACATGTAGGCTGTGTTCATAGGAACGAAACAAAAGAATTCGTATCCCATCTCCTGCCTTTATGACTGTTTTCTATTCTTATTCATGTGATGACTAATTTGTGTTCATAAATCTCAGACCCACCACCCCTTTTCTACACCCCCTGCAAAGCAATATTGAATTAAAAGCTACCAAATCATTATCCCTTCTTCCGAACTGGGGAAGATATACAAAAACATAGGCTCTTTACTTAAATGCACATAGAGACCAGGGTGAAAATGACACCATACTTAATCCACATTACTTCCTCCCATTTCAGGGGCAGAAGTCCTCTTCACATGCAAAGGACCCCCGTCCCTTAGGAGGCTCTTGTGCCGATCTGGGTGGGGAGTGTGGGGTCTTTGCAGTTTTCATGGCCATCTGCCTGGACTGCTCAGACCTCCCCTGCTATACACCGTGATCATGCAGCAGGCTACGTTAGGAATCCCAGGAAAGGAGCATCATGCAGAGCTCCAGGAGGGGACAGGCGCACAATAAAAGCCACCCAGTCCATGAAATCAGATTCATCTCTGCCCCTGGGGGGCCCAGTGGCAGTTGAGCATGCTTATAGATGGCATAAATCACTTGCAGAACCTCAAGAAACAATTAACTCAAGATTGAAAGTAGCTGCTAAGGTTTCACTGCCTTGTGTGTTTATGTCCTTTGTTTCAGCTTTTGGTCTTGAAATGGGGAGGATTAAAATTGTTTCAAGGGGCAAGTTGCAAAGAAGAACCAGTACAGCTAAGTCAGCTGTACTTAGCTGTACTGGCCCTTAGCTGTGGCATCTGTTTCATATTCTAAGCAGTTTGAATACTCACAGGTTTGCCTTCTTAAAATAAATGTACACACACATGCTACCCTACCCAACTCCAAGAAACACTAGAAATCAATTGATCCTTCTGAGACATCAACGTGACAGTTTTGAGTGGGTCAACAGGCTTCGATATAGAGAAAATGACAATTCTGTAGTTACATAATTAGGTAAGTAGATGGATGGATGGATGGATGGATGGATGGTTAGATAGATACGTAGATATCCTAAAAATATCTTGTAGAAAGAAACCAGCCTACTAACAGAGAAGACTTTCGATGTCTGTTTAGAACCACCTGGTTTTTCAGAGATGGAGTCCTGCCATGTTGCTCAGGGCAGTCTCAAATTCCTGGGCTCAAGTAATCATCTTGCCTTGGTCTCCCAAGTAGTTGGGACTACAGGCGTGAACTACCAAGCCTCTCTCCACTCCTCCACTTTAAATATGATGAGGCATCACTCCATCATGCAGCCATTGCCTAATGCAGGAAGAGCACATGGAAATGCTGAGGGATGGAGAATGCTTCCACTTGTAAAGAACTATGCTAAGAGCCATTGCCTTCATTTTGGGAAGAGTACTTGTTTATTTTTCTAATTATAAAAGCAATGTAAGTTTATGGAAAAAAAACTTGGAAAATATGAAAAGTATTTTAAGACATTAAAATTATCACTAGTTCTATTCCCTGATATTTTGATGCATTTCTTTCCAGCTGCAAAGGCTTCCACACATAGCTGCAGTAGGAGGGTGTAGGAAGTGGGTCAACACTTTTGGAGGACTGGCTGAAGTTCGGGATCCTGAAGCCCTACTTTTGGTCGCCCAGGTGAGATGTTTCAAGGCTGGACCTAGGGGAGACCTCTGCTCTGTGCATTTTTCATCCAGAGGAGGATGCTTAGACCACATTCTTCCCATAGTTCCAGTCCTCAAGTTCTGAAAGTTTTTAATCAGCAGCTGCAATTGTCTTTATTGCAGTGGTCTTTATAAGCGGTTGCAATTGCCCCAGAGGTAGGGGAAAACTAAATCAATATTTAATCTTTTTTATTTCTTTGTTTTCCTGTCTTGGAATCCTTCAGGCAGCTCTCTATACTCTTTCTATACTGTTTTTTTTTTCTTTTGAGACGCAGTCTCAGTCACCCAGGCTGGACTGCAGTGGCACTATCTCAGCTCAGCTCATGGCAACCTCTGTCTCCCGGGTTCAAGCAATTTTTCTGCCTCGGCCTCCCAAGTAGCTGGGATTTCAGGTGCACACCACCACACCCAGCTGATTTTTTATGTTTTTGGTAGAGACAGGGTTTCTTCCATGTTGGTAAGGCTGGTCTCAACCTCCTGACTTCAAGTGATCTGCCCACCTTGGCCTCCCAAAGTGCTTGGATTACAGGCAAGAGCCACTGCGCCCAGCCCTTATATAATTAGCTGTACATATTTTGTGGGGTACACGTGATATTTTGATACCTGTATACAAGGTGTAATGACCAAATCAGTAACTGGTATACACATCATTTCAAACATTTATCTTTGTTTTGGGAGAATTATAAATCTTCTAGCAATTTTTTTTCCTTTTTTTAAAAATTGTACTATAGGTTTTGGGGTACATGTGCAGATCATGCAGGATTGTTGCATAGGTACATACATGGTAAGGTGGTTTGCTGCCTCCATCCCCTCATCACCTGTACCTGGAATTTCTCCCCATGTTATCCCTCCCCAACCTCCCCATCCCCTGCTGTCCCTCCCCTAGCCCCCCACAACAGACCTCAGCGTGTGATGCTCCCCTCCCTGTGTCCACGTGTTCTCATTGTTCAACACCCACCTATGAGTGAGAACATGCAGTGTTTGATTTTCTGTTCTTGTGCCAGTTTGCTGAGAATGATGGTTTCCAGATTCATCCATGTCCCTACAAAGGAAACAAACTCATCGTTTTTTATGGCTGCATAGTATTCCATGGTATATATGTGCCACATTTTCCTTGTTCAGTCTATTACTGATGGGCATTTGGGTTGGTTCCAGGTCTTTGCTATTGTAAACAGTGCTACAATGAAGATACGTGTGCATGTGTCTCTATAAAAGAATGATTTATAATCCTTTGGATATATACCCAGTAATGTGATTGCTGGGTCAAATGGTATTTCTATTTCTAGATCCTTGAGGAATCGCCACACTGTCTTCCACAATGGTTGAACCAATGTACACTCCCACCAACAGTGTAAAACTGTTCCTGTTTCTCCACATCCTCTCCAGCATCTGTTGTCTCCTGATTTTTTAATGATTGCCATTCTAACTAGCATGAGATGGTATCTCAATGTGGTTTTTATTTGCATTTCTCTAATGATCAGTGATGATGAGCATTTTTTCATATGTTTGTTGGCCTCATATATGTCATCTTTTGTAAAGTGTCTGTTCATATCCTTTGCCCACTTTTGAATAGGTTTGCTTGTTTTTTTTTCTTGTAAATCTGTTTTAGTTCTTTGTAGATTCTGGATATTAGCCCTTTGTCAGATAGGTAGACTGCAAAAATTTTTTCCCATTCTGTTGGTTGCCAATTCACTCTAATGGTTGTTTCTTTTGCTGTACAGAAGCTCTGGCGTTTAATTAGATCCCATTTGTCTATTTTGGCTTTTGGTGCCAATGCTTTTGGTGCTTTCGTCATGAAGTTCTTGCCTATGCCTATGTCCTGAATGGTTTTGCCTAGGTTTTCTTGTAGTATTTTTATGGTGCTAGGTCTTATGTTTAAGTCTTTAATCCATCTGGAGTTAATTTTAGTGTAAGGTGTCAGGAAGGGGTCCAGTATCTACTTTCTGCACATGGCTAGCCAGTTTTGTCAACACTATTTATTAAACAGGGAATCCTTTCCCCATTGCTTGTTTTTCTCAGGTTTGTCAAAGATCAGATGGTTGTAGATGTGTGGCATTGCCTCCGAGGCCTCTGTTCTGTTTCATTGGTCTATATCTCTGTTTTGGTACCAGTACCATGCTGTTTTGATTACTGTAGTCTTGTAGTATAGTTTGACGTCAGGTAGCATGATGCCACTAGCTTTGTTTTTTTGTTGTTGTTGTTGTGTTGTTTTGTTTTGTTTAGGATTGTCTTGGCTATTTGGGCTCTCTTTTGGTTCCATGTGAAGTTTAAGGTGATTTTTTTCCAGTTCTGTGAAATAGGTCAATGGTAGCTTGATGGGGATAGCATTGAATCTATAAATTACTTTGAGTAGTATGACCATTTTCATGATACTGATTCTTCCTAACTATGAGCATGGAATGTTTTTCCATCTGTTTGTGTCCTCTCTTATTTCCTTGAGCAGTGGTTTGTAGTTCTCCTTGAAGAGGTCCTTTACCTCCTTTGTTAGTTGTATTCCTAGGTATTTTATTCTCTTTGTAGCAATTGTGAATGGGAATTTGCTCTTGGTTTGGCTCTCTTTTAGTCTGTTATTGGTGTATAGGAATGCTTGTGATTTCTGCACATTGATTTTGTATCCTGAGACTTTGCTGAAGTTGCTTATCAGTTTAAGGAGATTTGGGGCTGACATTATGGAGTCTTCTAAATATAGAATCATGTCATCTGCAAATAGAGACAATTTGAATTCTTCCTTTCCTAATTGAATACCCCTTTTTTCTTTTTCTTGCCTGATTTCTCTGGCTAGAATTTCCAATACTTTATTGAATAGGAGTGGTCAGAAAGGGCATCCTTGCCTAGTGCCATATTTCAAAGGGAATGCTTCCAGGTTTGCCCATTCAGTATGATATTGACTGTGGGTTTGTCATAGATAGCTTTTATTATTTTGAGATATGTTCCATGGATATCTAGTTTATTGAGAGTTTTTTGCATAAAGGGCTGTTGAATTTTGTTGAAAGCCTTCTCTGTATCTATTGAGATCATCATGTGGTTTCTGTATTTGGTTCTGTTTATGTGATGGAATACGTTTATAGACTTGTGTATGTTGAACCAGCCTTGCATCCCCGGGATGAAGCCTACTTGGTTGTGATCATAAGCTTTTTTGATGCGCTGTTGCAATTGGTTTGCCAGTATTTTATTGAAGATTTTTGCTTCTGTGTTCATCATGGAGATTGGCCTGAAGTTTTCTTTCTTGTTGAGTCTCTGCTGGATTTTGGTATCAGGATGATGTTGGTCTCATAAAATGATTTGGGAAGGATTCCTTCTTTTTGTATGTTTGGAATAGTTTCAGAAGGAGTGGTACCAGTTCCTCTTTGTATGTCTGGTAGAATTCAGCTGTGAACCTATCTGGATCTGGAATTTTTTTGGTTGGTAGGCTATTAATTGCTGCCTAAACTTCAGACCTTGTTATTGGTCTAGTCAGGGTTTCAACTTTTTTCTAGTTTAGTCTTGGGAGAGTGCAAGTGTTCAGGAATTTATCTATTTCTTCCAGGTTTACTGGTTTGTGTGCATAGAGTTGTTTGTAGTAATCTCTGATGGTAGTTTGTATTTCTGTGGAATCAATGGTGATATCTCCTTTATTGTATTTTATTGCGTCTATTTGATTCTTCTCTCTTTTCATTTTTATTAATCTGGCTAGCAGTCTATTTTGTTGATCTTTTCAAAAAACCAGCTCATGGATTTACTGATTTTTTTGAAGGTTTTTTTTTTTTTTTTTTTTTAATATCTCCATGTCCTTCATTTCTGCTCTGATCTTATTTCTTGTCTTGTCTTTTGTTAGCTTTTTAGTTTCTTTGACTTTACTCCTCTAGCTCTTTCAATTTTGATGATAGGGTGTCAATTTTAGATCTTTCCTTGCTTCTCATATGGGCATTTATTGCTATAAATTTCCCTGTTGACACTGCTTTAAATATGTTCCAGAGATTCTGGTACGTTTTGTCTTCGTTCTCATTGGTTTTGAAGAACATCTTTATTTCTGTCTTCATTTCATTGTTTATCAAGTCAACATTCAGGAGCCATTTGTTCAGTTTCCATGAGGTTGTGCGGTTCTGAGTTAGTTTCTTAATCCTGAGTTCTAATTTGATTGCACTGTGGTCTGAGAGACTGTTTGCTATGATTTCTGTTCTTTTGCATTTGCTGAGGAGTGATTTACTTCCAATTATGTGGTCAATTTTTGAGTAAATGTGATGTGCTGAGAAGAATGTATATTCTGCAGATTTGGGGTGGAGAGTTCTGTAGATATCTATTAGGTTCACTTGGTCCAGATCTGAGTTCCAGCCCTGGATATCCTTGTTAATTTTCTGTCTAATAATCTTTATAATAATGACAGTGGAGTGTTGAAGTCTCTCACTATTATTCTTTGGGAGTCTAAGTCTCTTTGTAGGTCGTTAAGAACTTGCTTTATGTATCTAGGTGCTCCTGTATTGAGTGTGTATATATTTAGGATCATTAGCTCTTCTTGTTACATTGATCCTTTTACCTTTATGTAATGTCCTTCTTTGTCTCTTTTGATCTTTGTTGGTTTAAAGTCTATTTTATCAGAGACTAAATTTGCAACTCCTGCCTTTTTTTGCTCTCCATTTGCTTGGTAAATCTTCCTCCATCCCTTTATTTTGAGCCTATGTGTGTCCTTACAAGTGAGATGGGTTTCCTGGATACAGCACACCGATGGTTGTTGACTTTTTATCCAATTTGCCACTCTGTGTCTTTTGACTGGGGCATTTAGCCCATTTACATTTAAGGTTAATATTGTTATCCGTGAAATTAATCCTGCCATTTTGATGCTAGCTGGTTGTTTTTCCCATTAGTTGACTCAGTTTCTTTCTTTTTTTTTTTTTTGAGACGAAGTCTCACTCTGTTGCCCAGGCTGGAGTGCAGTGGCACGATTTTGGCTCTCTGCAACCTCTCCGTCCCAGGTTCAGGCAATTTTCCTGCCTCAGCCTCCTGCATACCTAGGATTACAGGCATGTGCCACCACACCCAGCTAATTTTTGTATTTTTATTAGAGACGGGGTTTCACTATGTTGGTCAGGCTGGTCTCGAACTCCTGACCTCATGATCCACCCGCCTCAGCCTCCCAAAGTGCTGAGATTACAGGCATGAGCCACTGCACCCAGTTTCTTAATTGTGTCGATGGTCTTTACCATTTGGTACATTTTTGGAGTGGCTGGTACTGGTTGTTCCTTTCCATGTTTAGTATTTCTTTCAGAAGCTCTTGTAAGGAAGCTCTGGTGGTGGTAAATCTCTCAGCAATTGCTTGTTCGTAAAGGATTTTATTTCTCCTTTGCTTAGGAAGCTTAGTTTGGCTGGATATTAAATTCTAGGTTGAAAATTTTTTCTTTAAGGATGTTGAATATTGGCCCCCACTCTCTTCTGGCTGGTAGGGTTTCTGCCAAGAGATCTGCTGTGACTCTGATGGTCTTCCTTTTTTGGGTAACCTGACCTTTCTCTCTGGCTGCCCTTAGCATTTTTTCCTTCATTTCAACTCTGGTGAATCTGACGATTATGTGCCTTGGGGTTGCTCTTCTTGAGGAATATCTTTGTGGTGTTCTCTGTATTTCCTGGACTTGAATGTTGGCCTGCCTTGCTAGATTGGGGAAGTTCTCCTGGATAATATCCTCAAGAGTGCTTTCCAGCTTGGAGTCATTCTCTCTGTCACATTCAGGTACACCTATCAAACGCAGATTAGGTCTTTTCATATAATTCCATATTTCTTGGAGGGTTTGTTCATTTCTTTTCACTCTTTTTTCTCTAATTTTGCCTTCTCATTTTATTTCATTGAGTTGATCTTCAATCTCTGATATCATTTCTTCTGCTTGTTCGATTTTGCTATTGAAACTTGTTTATGCTTCACAAAGTTCTTGTGCTGTTTTTCAGCTCCATCAAGTCGTTTCTGTTCTTCTCTAAGCTGGTTTTACTAGCTAGCATTTTGTCTAACCTTTTTTCAACGTTCTTAGTTTCTTTGCATTGGGTTAGAACATGTTCTTTTAGCTCAGAAAAGTTTGTTATTACCTACCTTCTGAAGCCGGCTTCTGTCAATTCATCAGACTCATTCTCCATCCAGCTTTGTTCCTTTGCTGGTGAGGAGTTGTGATTCCTTGGAGGAGGAGAGGCATTCTGGTTTTGGGTGTTTTCATTTTTTTTTGTGCTGGTTTCTTCCCATCTTTGTGGATTTATCTACCTGTGGTCTTTGAAGTTGTTGGTGACTTTTGGATGGGGTCTCTGAGTGGAGATTCTTTTTGTTGATGTTGAAGCTATTTCTTTCTGTTTTCTGGTTTTCCTTCTAACAGTAAGGCTCCTCTGCTGCAGGACTGCTGGAGGTCCACTCCAGACACTGCTTTCCTGGGAATCACCTGTGGGGCTGCAGAACAGTAAGGGCTGCTGCCAGTTTCTTCTTCTGTTATCTTCGTCCCAGAGGGGTAGCCATCAGATGTAAGCCAGAGCTCTCCTTTATGTGGTACCTCTTTGGATATACTGGGGTTGGAAAGCTGCTTGAGGAGACAGTCTGTTCCTTATCAGAGCTCACGTGCTGTGCTGGGAGCTCCATTGTTCCGTTCAGAGCTGCTGGGCAGGTACGTTTAAGTCTGCTGAAGTGGAACTCATAACTGCCTTTTTTCCCAGGTCTCTGTCCTGGCAAGGTGGGGCTTTATTTATAAGTCCCTTACATGCTGCTGCCTTTTTTCAGAGCTTCCCTGTCCAGCAAGGAGGAAGTCTAGTCACAGTCTGCCAGCAGAGGTATTGCTGAACTGCCTTGGGCTCTGCCCAGCTGCTGTGTTAACTTCCTTGCAGTTTTGTTTACAGAGGTACAGTTAGAACTGCCTCACTAATGGTGGTCTGTCTCAGTAATGGCAGACTCCCTCAGTAAAGGCAGATTGCCTCGGTAATAGCGGACTTTCTCTGTATTGGCAGACTGCCTCAGTAATAGCAGATGACCTTCCCCCCACAGAGCTTAACTGTCCTGGGTCAAGCTCAAATTGCTAAGCTTGCTGTGAAACTCTCAATCCAGAGCCTTTCAGATTGTTGATCTTTTTGGGTGTGGGACCCACCAAGCCAGATCACCTGGTTCCCTGCTTTCATTCCCCTTTTTTTCCGTTGAATGGGCAGCTCTGTCTCCCAGGTATTTCAGGTGCCAGTTGAAACAGCCACCCAACTTAGTGTGAGTTTTTGTGCAGAAACCCAGGTTCTGGCTGAAACAGCCGTGTTGGAAACTCGTGGCACTTTTCGGCTGGGATTCTCCTGGTCTGTGGGTGGTAAAAACTGCGGGAGAGGTACAGTATCTGATCCATAGTGCTGGAGTGGCTGGAAAAGCCCCTGATGGTCTCCGTTGGGTAAGGAGGGGGGGTCCTCCAGGGATTGCACTTCCTGGGTGAGGCAGTACCCCACCCTGCCTCAGCTTGCCCTTCTTGGGCTACACCCACTGTGCAACCAGTCTCATTGAGATGCACCTGGTACCTCATTTGAAAATGCTGAGATCACTCACCCTCTGTGTAGCTCTCACTGGTAACTGCAATCCAGAGCTGTTCCTATTTGGCCATCTTGCTTTGTCTTCCCTCTTCTAGCTATTTTGAAATATAAATTATTGTTAGCTCTAATTTACCTACTATGCTATCAAATACTAGAACTCATTCCATCTCTCTAAATGTATTTTTATACCCCTTAAGTAAGTTCTCTTCATCCTTCCTCCACCCTTTCTTTCTTTCCCAGCCTCTGGTATCCACCCTCTTACTCTCTACATCTATAAAATCCACTTTTTTAGCTCTCACATACAAGTAAGAATGTGCAATATTTGTCTATTTGGCATTACTAAAAGCCTCTGTCTTACAATGAGAGAAATGCTTTGGCAGAAAAACCACAGAACTGGGATTCAGGAGACCTGAGTTCCTTCTACCCCACATTTGGTTGTATGATCTTGGGTAAACTGTATCCTTTCTGGAGATGGGGGTTGGGGCAGCAAGTAGAAACTAAGTCAATGGCTCTTGCATGGGAATGCGAGGACAGCTGCACAGCATAATCACCTCAGGAGCTTTTTCTAAATTGAAAAGACAACAAGATCTATAAAACTTCTCCCCAGTCAAGCCCTTTGTGACTCACTAGGGGTATGGAGGGAGTGAAGAGGGTAGGTAGCAGCAGGTGGGGGCATGGATGTGGGGACCAGGAGGCCACAAGCTTCAGGGGAGCAGGCTCTTTCTTTCTTCTGTTTCTGTTGAGCAGCTGTGTCACCCAGGCAACATTCAGCACCAGCCATCTGAGAGATTAGGGGGGAGAAAAAGAGCAAAGATGCTTCTGTGAACCAATTAAGTGTGTGTGTGGGAGGGGGGAATAAACTCTTTTTCTGTTTTCTGTTTCTGTGCTATGTTTTGCCTAGAGACAATGACCATGAGGGAAGAAAGGAGTCCTTTCCTCTTTCCTCTGGCTTTAGTGTCCATCAAGACAAGTTATTTCTCTACTCTGGTTTTTGAATTTCCCAGAAAGAAAGGAAAGCATGTCTCTGGAGTTAGATTATTACTGTTCTTATCATTTCCCTGTGCTTTTCTAACTTTTTAAGTTATCCATCTTCTTTTCCTCTTCAATAGAGTTAGCGGGACCTAAGTTGTAGGGACCCTCCATAATAAGCCAGATTAAAATCTATGGCTAGCATGTGGGATGTAAGAAAACCAGGAACAAATCCAACTTTTCCCACATTATTTTGGGGCCCTGTTATAAAAGTCTAGATCAGTTTGCGTTTCACAGTTAGTTTTCCACTCAAAAATATGAAATGCATTCTATGCTCTTGCAAGACATAACCCTGTTACTTCCACTAAAATAAGACAGTGTTAAATAACTTTACCATTTAGGAGGTTGATAAAGAGAGGAAAAACTTTTAGAACTTCTCACAGTTCATTGGGTTAAATGCAGGAAAGAATAATTGGAGAAATAGAGCTTAGAGATTATTTTGATTTTCATGGGCATTTACACTTTTTCTTCTCTGAATGAGAAGAGTTTTTATTCTTTGGTCTCCTCAGTAAGAAATTGGGCACCTAGTGGCTTCTTAGTGATATTTATATTCTGAAGTTTTATATTTAAATAATAAATCTTTCTTTGATGTAGTTACTCAGTTATGCTTCATGTAATTGAAAACCCCCAAACCAGTAATTGGCAGCAACACTTGTACAGATTTGGACATCAAATTGTGATGAAACGTGTGAATGACTTCAAGCTAACTCCGAGCCAAGGTGTCAAGGCAATATGAATGGGTCCAGTGAATGAATAAATGAATGAGTCATAACCTTGGACTCAGAAGACTATTGACTTGAAAAGCTGAATTACTAAATCCTCATCAGGTTACAGCATCAGATAGTCCAAAATAAAAGGAGGAGGTGTAATTAATCAAAGAACAGTCAATACAGTACTGGGACTCCAAGCCCAGGTCTCTCCCTGTGTGAACTTGAGCAAGTTATCCATTTTGCTTGAGACTTTTATGCTTCCTATAAAGTGGTAATACCTACATTAAGAATTGTCCTGAAGGTAAAATGATATGACCCATCTTCTGCATTTAGCATCAAAGCTGGTCAGTGAATGCTCAAGCAAGGTGACTATTATTACTGTTGCTGCTATTACTGGTATCAGTGCAGCTCGCATTCCTTATTCCCAAAGTAGTTACTAATCATGGTAGACTTACTTCAGAGAACTGCAAGAGCTTCAAGTCTTCCCAAGGTGATATAGTTTTCATCCTGCATTTTCATCTACAAATGCAACCCCTTCACAGACTGCTAAAAACCAAATGCAAGTAAGTTACAGATGCTGTGCTTCCCAGGAAGATAATGTCAAGTAGGTTTTCACTTCTGAGTCTATGTGAGTGCATTATGGCATGCTGAAACCCCTCATTTTTATCATTTTATTTTACAAGGGGAGCGCTGAATGTAGGCTCCAACCGGAAAATGGCATTGAAGCCTGATTGCTTGCTACTACTCAGAATGCCATGCACACACACACACACACACACACACACAAAGCAATAAAGAACCCCTTTCTGTTCTTGCAAGAGTCAGTGTTTTATAACTCTCTGTGATGTCATTATATGGGTTGAAACTCTATAGTAAGTTTGTGTTTTTGTTTGTTTAATTTGTTTGGGTATTTTGATTTAAGAAAAAGCTTGCCTTTTTAATTATTATCACCACATGTTGGATCGTTAGGGGTCTCTTTTTCATTAATAAACTTTAGTCACATCTGTCCTTAATTGGAGTGGACATGATGGTTGTTCTTATAGATTTTACGTACACTTAAGAGAAATAAATAAGAAATCTACTTCAAGTATCCATATAAGTTCTTCAAGGTTTCTTGGGAAAAACATATTTGTTTGGTAAAGTTCCTTGACAGAATGGCTTAAAGAGCTTCCAGTTGCTTCACATTGAGCCTGGAATAGACTTTTTCTCAAGCTAGATTTGGATTAATGTTGTAAATTAGAAATTTGCACTTATGTCATTGGATTTAGGAATCTTATCTGAGTTGTCACAACCTTACTCATTACCCTCAGGAAGATGAACAATTTAAAGGGGAAAAAAGGAAGCAGAAAAAGTGGTGGATAGGAGACAGGACTAACCTGCAGCTCCCACTCAAAGGACAGAGCAGAGTGTGGAGGCCCACAGCTGGAACTTTCTCCAAGAACTACCACAGGAACATGCCAGGAAAGCCAAGAGAATCCACAGAACCTTTGGAGGAGGTGGGTTGCCACTGCAGGCTCCGTGGGACAACTGAAGAACTGTGAGTCTGTTTGCTTTCTCAGCTGGGAGGTTTGTAGCCTGGGGAAAGTTCTCAGCCCTGCTCACCAGCTGCCTGGAAATAAACTCAGTGCTGTTGAGCAGGGGGATGAGGGTCCCTGAATCTAAACAGTGGGATTGAGACCAGCCTTTTGGGCTGCAGGCTTTGTGGGAGCTGGGTGAGGCCTGTTGCTGCGTGCTTTCTCCCACTTCCCTGGTGACCTGTCTGAGCAGCAGAGACAGCCGTAATTCCCTGGGAACAAAACTCCATTGGCCTCCGAACCACTTCCATCCCCCACAGAAGCCACAGCAAGCCCTGCCTTAGGAGAGTTTGAGCTCAGACATGCCTATCCCTGCCTCCACCTGGTGGTCTTTCCCTACCTACCTTGGTAGCCAAAACATAATCTCATGAGAGCTCTATTGCTCTGCCCACTGTGTGAAAAACCATCCTCTCTATATGACCATCGCTAAAGTGCTGTTAATAATGCTACCTGCTGGCTGAAGGCCAACCAACACCAAACCAGCACACTTAAAAATACAACCAAGGACCCTCGCAGAGTCCACTTCACTCCCTAGCTACATCCACCAGAGTAGGTGCTGGTCTTCATGGCTGACAGACCTAAAGACAGACCACAACACAGAACTGTTTGCAGACACATCCCAGTACTAGCCCAGAGACTTGCAGCTTCACTGGGATGCTAGACCCAGAAGAGAAATGACAATCACAGCAATTTTGCTCTCAGGAATCCCCATCCCTAATTGAAAGGAGAGTGCACCACATCAAGGGAACACACCTGGGACAAAAGAATCTAAATAGTAGCCCTTGAGTCCCAGGTCTTTCCTCTGACATAGTCTACCCAAATTCTGGTAATATGACAAAACAAGGTTTTTTAACATCATACCAGCTTACCAATAATGGATCCAAACCAAGATGAAATCTCTGAATTGCCAGAAAAATATTCAGAAGGTTGATCTTTAAGCTAATCAAGGAGGCACCAGAGAAAGGTGAAGTCCAACTTAAAAAAAATTTTAAAAAGATATGGATGGAAAAATGTCTAGTGAAATAGACAGCATAAATAAAAAACAGTCACAACTTCTGGAAACCAAGGATACACTTAGAGAAATGCAAAGTGAACTGGAAAGTCTCAGCAATATAATTGAACAAGTGAAATAAAGAACTTCAGAGCTTGAAGACAAGGCTTTTGAATTAACCCAATCCAACAGAGACAAACAAAAAAATAATTTAAAAAATAAAGGCTCCAAGAAGTTTGGGATTATGTAAAATGACAAAACCTAAGACTAATTAATGTTCCTGAGGAAGAAGAGAAATCTAAAAGTTTGGAAAGTATATTTGAGGGAATAATTGAGAAAATCTTCCCTGGCCTTGCTAGAGATCTAGACCTTCAAATACAAGAAGCTCAAAGAACACCTAGGAAATTCATCACAAAGAGATCATCACCTGTGTACATAGTCATCAAGTTATCTAAAATCAAGATAAAGGAAAGAATCTTAAGAGCTATGAGGCAAAAGCATCAGGTAACCTATAAAGGAAAACCTATTAGGTTAACAGCAGATTTCTCAGCAGAAACCCTATGAGCTAGAAGGGATTGGGTATTATATTTAGCCTCCTTAATCAAAACAATTATCAGCTGAGAGTTTTGTATCCAGCAAAACTAAGCTTCATAAATGAAGAACAGATACAGTCTTTTTCAGAAAAATAAATGCCGAGAGAATCTGCCACTACAAAGCCATCACTACAAGAACTGCTAAAAGGAGCTTTAAATCTTGAAACAAGTCCTCAGAATACACCAAAATATAATCTCCTTAAAGCATACATTTTGCAGGCCCTATAAAAATAACACAATGGGGAAAAAAGATATTCAGGCAACAGATAGCATGATGAATAGAATAGTACCTCACAGTTCAATGCTAATGTTGAATGTAAATGGCCTAAATTTCACTTAAAAGATACAGAATGGTAGAATGGTTAAGAACTCACCAACTAAGTATCTGCTGTCTCCAAGAGACTCACCTGACACATAAGGACTTATATAAACTTAAGGTAAATGGGTGGAAAAAGATATTCCATGCAAATGGACATCAAAACCAAGCAGGGGTAGCTATTCTTATATCAGCCAAAACAAACTTTAAAGCAACAGTAGTTAAAAAAGACAAAGAGGGACATTATGTAATGATAAAAGGACTAGTCCAACATGAAAATATCACAACCTAAATATATATGCACCTTATACAAGAGCTCCCAAATTTACAAAACAATTATTATTAGACCTAAGAAATGAGATAGCAACACAATAATAGTGGGGGACCCCAATACTCCACTGACAGCACTAGACAGGTCAAGACAGAAAGTGAACAAAGAAATAACGGACTAAAACTATACCCTAGAACAAATGGACTTAACAGATATTTACAGAATGTTCTACCCAACAACTGCAGAATATACATTCTATTTATCAGCACATAAAATATTCTCCAATATAGACCATATGATAGGATACAAAACAAGTCCCAAGAAATTTAAGAAAATTAAAATTATATTAAGTACTCTTTTAGACCACAGTGGAATAAAATTGGAAATCAACTACAAAAGGAACCCTCAAAACCATGCAAATACATGGAAATAAAATAACCTGCTCCTGAATGATCACTGGAATCAAGATAGAAATTTAAAAATTATTTGAACTGAATAATAGTGACACAACCTATCAAAACTTCTGGGGTACAGCAAAAGCAGTGCTAAGAGGAAAGTTCATAACATTAGATGCCTACATCAAAAAGTCTAAAAGAGTACAAACAGACAATCTAAAATCACACATCAAGGAACTAGAGAAATAAGAACAAACCAGACCAAAATGCAGCAGAAGAGAAAAAATAAATCAAGATCAGAGTAGAACTAAATGAAATAGGAACAAACAAATACAAAAGATAAATGAAATGAAAAGGTGGTTGTTTGAAAAGATCCAAATAAATGCAATTAGGAGTGAAACAGTAGATATAACAACCAATACCACAAAAATGCAAAAGATCATTCAAGGCTACTATGAACACCATTATGTGCATAAACTAGAAAACCTAGAGGAAATGGATAAATTTCTGTAAATATACAACCCTTCTAGATTAAATCAGGAAGAAATAGAAACTCTGAAGAGTCCAAAAACAAGCAGCAAGATTGAAATGATAATTTAAAAGTTACCAAAAATAACAACAGAAAAGTCCAGGTCCAGTCTATTCATAGCTGAATTCTAAGACATTCAAAGAATTGGTACCAATCCTATTGACACTATTCCAAAAGACAGAGAAAGAGGGAATCCTTCTATATCTCTCTATGAAGCCAATATCACCCTAATACCAAAACCAGGAAAGGACATGGCAAAAAAAAAAAAAGAAAGAAAGAAAGGAAAGAAAACTACAGGCCAGTGTCCCTCATGCACATAGATGCAAAATCCTGAACAAAATGCTAGCTAACAGAATCCAACAGCATATCAAAAAGATAATCCACCATGATCAAGTGGGTTTCATACCAGGGATGCAGGGATGGTTTAACATTCACAAGTCAATAAATGATACACTACATAAACAGAATTAAAAACAAAAATCATATGATCATCTCAGTAGATACAGAAACAGCATTTGACAAAATCCAGCATTGCTTTATGATTAAAACACTCATCAAAATTGGCATAGAAGGGACGTATTTTAAGGTGATAAAAGCCATCTATGACAAACCCACAGCCAGCATTATACTGAGCAGGGAGAAGATGAAAGCATTTCCCCTGAGAACTGGAACAAGACAAGGATATCCATTGTTACCACTTCTATACAACATAGTACTGGAAGTCCCAGCCAGAGCAATCAGACAAGAGAAGGAAATAAAGGGCATCCAAATTGGTAATGAGGAAGTCAAACTGTCACTGTTTGCTGACATGATTGTATATTTAGAAAACCCTAAAGACTCCTCCAAAAAGCTCCTAGAACTGGTAAAGCAATTCAGCAGAATTTCAGAATACAGAATTAATGTACACAATCAGTAGCTTTGCTATATACTAACAGCAACCAAGTTGAGAATCAAATCAAGAACTCCATCTCTTTTAGAATAGCAGCAAAAAAAAAGTAAAAATAAATAAATAAGATACTTAGAAATATACTTAACCGAGGAGGTGAAAGATCTCTACAAGGAAACTACAAAACACTGCTGAAAGAAATCATAGACAACACAAACAAATGGAAACACTCATGCTTTTGGAGGGGTGAAATCAATATTGTTAAAATGACCATACTGCCAAAGGCAATCTACAAATGCAATGCAATTCCCGTCAATATACCACCATCATTCTTCACAGAACTAGAAAAAAAAATCCTAAAACTCATATGGAACCAAAAAAGAGCCCACATAGCCAAAGCAAAGACTAAGCAAAAAGAAAAACTCTGGAGGCATTACATTACCCGACTTCAAAGAATGCTACAAGGCCATAGCACCAAAACAGCTTGGTACTGGTATAAAAATGGCATATAGAACAATGGAACAGAATAGAGAACCCAGAAAGAAAAGCTAAATACTTACAGCCAACTGATCTTTGACAAAGCAAACAAAAACATAAAGTGGGGTAAGGACACCCTAGTCAACACCTGGTGCTGGTGCTGGGGTAATTGGCAAGCCACATGTCAAAGAATGAAACTGGGTCCTCATCTCTCACCCTATACCAAAATCAACTCAACATGGATTGAAGACCTAAATCTAAGACCTGAAACCATATAAATTCTAGAACATAACATTGGAAAAACCCTTCTGGACATTGACTTAGGCAAAGACTTCATAACCAAGAACCCAAAAGCAAATGCAACAAAAACAAATAGCTGGGACTTAATTAAACTAAAAAGCTTCTGCACAGTAAAAGAAACAATCAGCAGAGTAAACAGACAACCCATGGAGTGTGAGAAAATCTTCACAATCTATACATCAAACGAAGGACTAATATTCAGAATCTACGAGGTACTCAAACAAATCAGCAAGAACAACACAAGGAATGACATCAAAAAGTGGGCCAAGGACATGAAAAGGCAATTTTCAAAAGAAGATATACAAATGGCCAAAAACATATGAAAAAATCATATGGGAACATATCATCACTAATCATCAGGGAAATGCACATCAAAACCACAATGTAATGCCACCTCCTGCAAGAATGGCCATAATCCAAAAAAAAAAAAAAAAAAAAAAAAACCAAAAAGTAATAGGTGCTGGTGTGGATGTGATGAAAAGGAAATACTTTTACACTGTTGGTGGGAAAGTAAACTAGTGCAACCACTATGAAGAACAGCATGGAGATTCCTTAAAGAACTCAAAGTAGATCTACTATTTGATTCACAAATTCCACTCCTGGGTATCTAGCCAGAGGAAAAGAAGTCATTATATGAAAAAGATACTTGCACATGCATGTTTATAGCAGCATGATCCACAATTGTGAAAATATGGAACCAGCCCAAATGCCCATCAATCAAAGAATGGATAAAGAAATTGTAGTATCTCTGTGTGTGTGTATATATATATATACACACACACACACACACAGATATATATATACACACACACATGCACGCACACACACACACACACACACACCATGGAATACTACTCAGTCATAAAAAGGAACAAAAATAATGGCATTTGCAGCAAACTGAATAGAATTGAAGACCATTATTCTAAGTGAAGTAACTCAGGAATGGAAAACCAAACATCATCATGTCCTCGCTCAAAAGTGGGAGCTAAGCTAGGAGGATGGAAAGGCATAAGAATGATACAATGGGAGTTCTGAAGATGGCCAAATGTGAACAGCTCTAGAGTGCAGTTCCCAGTGAGAACAATGCAGAGGGTGAGTGATCACAACATTTCCAAACGAGTTTTTACTGCCCACAGACCAGGAGATTCCTGGACTGAAAAGCACCATGAGTTTCCAGCATGGGTGTTTCAGCCAGCGCTGTGGGTCTCTGCACAAAAACTCCCACAAATCTGGACAGCCATTTCAACTGGTGCCTGGAATGCTTGGGAGACAGAGCCACCCATTTATCTGACTAAAAAAAAAGGGAGGCTGAAACAGGGAGCCAGGTGATCTAGTTCAGCGGGTCCTACCCCAACAAAGACCAGCAATTTGAAACGCTCTGGATTGAGAGTTTCGCAGCAAGCACAACTGGACCCAGGATGATCCAGCTTGGTCGGGAGAAGGGCATCAGCCATTACCGAGGCAGTCCACCACTACTGAGGCCGTCCGCCATTACCAGGGTAATCTGTCATTACCGAGGCAGTCCACCATTACCAAGGAAATCCACCTTTACTGAGGCAGTCCACCATTACCAAGGCAATCCACCATTACTAAGGCAGAATGCCATTACCAAGGTAATTCTAACTGTACCTCTGTAAACAAAATCTCAAAGAGGTTCACACAACAGCTGGGCAGAGCCCGAGGCAGCCCAGCAACACCTCTGCTGGCAGACTGTGACCAGACTACCTCCTTGCTGGGCAGGGCATCTCTAAAATAAAGGCAGCAGCATATCAGGAACTTATAAATAAAGCACCACCTTCCAAGGACAGAGCACATGGGAAAAAAGGTGGTTATTAGTTCTGCTGCAGCAGACTTAAACGTACCTGCCCAGCAGCTCTGAATGGAAGAACAGAGCTCCCAGCTCAGCACTTCAGCTCTTATAAGAGACAGACTGTCTCCTCAAGCAGCTCCCCAACCCCCATATATCCAAAGAGACATCTCATAAAGGACAGCTCAGCCTGACATCTGGTGGGTACTCTTCTGGGATGAAGATAACAGAAGAAGAAACTGGCAGCAACCCTTCTTGTTCTGCAGCTGCTACAGGTGCTCCCCAGCAGAGAGGCCTGACTGTTAGAAGGAAAACTAAAAAACAGAAAGAAATAGCTTCAACATCAACAAATAGGACATCCACTCAGAGACCTCACCCAAAAGTCACCAACTTCAAAGACCACAGGTAGAAAAACCCATGAAGATGGGAAGAAACCAGCACAAAAATGATGAAAACACCCAAAACTGGAATGCCTCTCCTTCTCCAAGGGATCAAACTCTCCAGAAAGGCAACAAAGCTGGATGAAGAATGAGTCTGATGAATTGACAGACACAAGCTTCAGAAGGTGGGAAAAACAAAATTCTCTAAGCTAAAAAAACATGTTCTAACCCAGTGCAAAGAAACTAAGAACCTTGAAAAAAGGGTAGATGAAATGCTAATGAGAATAAACAAGTTAGAGAAGAATATGAATGACTTGATGGAGCTCAAAAACACAACACAAGAACTTCACATAGCATACACAAGTTTCAATAGCTGAATTGAACAAGCAGAAGAAAAGATATCAGAGATTGAAGATCAACTCAATGAAATAAAATGAGAAGGCAAAATTAGAGAGAAAAGAGTGAAAAGAAATGAACAAAGCCTCCAGGAAATATGGGATTATGTGAAAAACCTAATCTATGTTTGATAGGTGTACCTGAATGTGATGGAGAGAATGAATCCAAGCTGGAAAACACTCTTCAGGTTATTACCAAGGAAAACTTCCCCAACCTAGGAAGACAGGCCAACATTCAAGTCCAGGAAATACAGAGAACACCACAAAGATATTCCTCAAGAAGAGCAACCTCAAGGCACATAATCGTCAGATTCACCAGAGTTGAAATGAAGGAAAAAATGCTAAGGGCAGCCAGAGAGAAAGGTCAGGTTACCCAAAAAGGAAAGCCCATCAGATTCACAGTAGGATCTCTTGGCAGAAATCCTACAAGCCAGAATAGAGTGGGGGCCAATATTCAACATCCTTAAAGAAAAGAACTTTCAACCTAGAATTTAATATCCAGCCAAACTAAGCTTCCTAAGCAAAGGAAAAATAAAATCCTTTATGCACAAGCAATTGCTGAGAGATTTTGTCAATACCGGGCATACCTTACAAGAGCTCCTGAAAGAAGCACTAAACATAGAAAGGAACAACCAGTACCAGCCACTCCAAAAATGTACCAAATGATAAAGATTATCAACACAATGAAGAAACTGAGTCAACTAATGGGAAAAACAACCAGCTAGCATCAAAATGGCAGGATCAAGTTCACACACAACAATATTAGTCTTAAATATAAATGGGCTAAATGCCCCAATCAGAAGACACAGACTGGCAAATTGGATAAAAAGTCAAAACTTATAGGTATGCTTTATTCAGGAAACCCACCTCACGAGGAAGGATACACATAGGCTCAAAATAAAGGGATGAAGGAAGATTTACCAGGCAAATGTAGAGCAAAAAAAAGCAGGAGTTGTAATCCTAGTGTCTGATAAAATAGACTTTAAACCAACAAAGATCAAAAGAGACAAAGAAGGGCTTTACTTAATGGCAAAAGGATCAATGCAACAAAAAGAGCTAACAATTCTAAATATATATGCACCCAATACAGGAGCACCCAGGTACATAAAGGAAGTTCATAATGACCTACAAAGAGACTTAGACTCCCACACATTAATAGTGGGAGACTTAACACTCCATTCTCAATATTAGAAAGATCAACGAGACAGAAGATTAACAAGTGTATCCAGGACTTGAACTCAGATCTGGACCAAGCAAACCTAATAGACATCTACAGAACTCTCCACCCCAAATCCACAGAATATACATTCTTAGCACCACATCGCACCTACTCTAAAATTAACCACATAATTGAAAGTAAATCACTCCTGAGCAAATGCAAAAGAATGGAAATCATAACAAACAGTCTCTCAGACTGCAGTGCAATCAAATTAGAACTCAGGATTAAGAAACTAACTCAGAACTGAACAACTTCATGGAAACTGAGCAAATGCCTTTTGAATGTTGACTGGATAAACAATGAAATGAAGACAGAAATAAAGAAGTTCTTCAGGGAGAGATCCAAGATGGCTGATTAGACACAACTCTAGTGCACAACACCCAGTGAGAGAGACTCAGAAATCCAGAGATCTCCTAGCTCCAACCAAGATACCAGGTGCATTTTAATGGGTCTGGTCTGATGGTGAGCAAAGCCCACTCAGGACAGACCAAGGCGGGGAGGGGTGCTGCTTCACTCAGAAAGTGCATCTGACTGGCGAGTCAGAGACTCCCCTCTGGCACTCCAGTCCAGATACAGCACTTCCCCCAAAGCATCAGCAATACACAAAACAGGGGATCTTTGCCAGTCAAGCACTGGGACTTATAAGCACAGAGTTGAATAAGAGCCTGTGGACTGAGCTATTGCCCCCTCCCTCCACCCAGAGAGAGAGGGAGTTGTAAGCAGGAGCAGCTGGGCAGGCCCCAACCCATGACCGGAGAGAAAGGAAGCTGAAAGGGGGAGACGACCTGGTGTGGCTGGGCAGGTTCCTACCCTCCCTGACAGACAACCCCAGAGGGCTGAAGCTCTGACTCTAGTGGGTTGTGCATCCAGTGCCACAGTCTGAGATGAACCCTGAATGATCCAGCCCAGTGGAGGAAGGGCACAACCCACCACTAGAGGGGTGGGACTGGGCTACATGTTTTAACAAAAAACACAGGAAGCCTACATAGCAACAGGACGGCATTCTTGACAACCCAGCAGCCCCTACAGGTCAGCGGAAGAGGTGGGCCTAGTCTCCCAGTATAAACAAAAGAGACACAGGAAGCTTCCCTAGTAACCTCAGGGAGTCCCTAGAAACCCAGTAGCACCTCCATAGGCAGACAAGCAACCTCATCAAGCAGTTCCCTGACAACACAGCCAGGTAAATCCACAAAGATGGGAAAAAAACAGAGCAAAAAACATGAAACCATCAAAGACCAGAACACCTCTTCTCCTTCAAGGGATCACAACTCCTCAACAACACAAGATCACAACTTGATTGAGGAGTGTGATGAATTGACAGAAATAGGCTTCAGAAGATGGATAATAACAAACTTTTCTGAGCTAAAGGAACATGTTCTAACTCAATGCAAATAAATCAAAAACCTTGAAAAAAGGTTAGACGAAATGCTAACTAGAATAACTAGCTTAGAGAAGAACATAAACAACTTGATGGAGTTGAAAAACACAGCAGGAGAACTATGTGAAGCAAACACAGTTTGAATAGACAAATTGATCAAGCAGAAGAAAGGATATCAGAGATTGAAAATCAACTCAATGAAATAAAAAGAGAAGGCAAGACAAGAGAAAAAAGAGTGAAAAGAAATGAACAAAGCCTCCAAAAAATATAGGATTATGTGAAAAGACCTAAGCTACGCTTGATCGGTGTACCTGAATATGATGGGGAGAATGAATCCAAGCTGAAAAACACACTCCAGGGTATTATCCAGGAGAACTTCCCAAGCCTAGCAAGGAAGTCCAAATTTCAAATTCAAGAAACACAGAGAACTCCACAAAGATATTCCTCAAGAAGAGCAACCCCAAGGCACATAATTGTCAGATTCACCAGGGTTGAAGTGAAGGAAAAAATGCTAAGGGTAGCCAGAGAGAAAGGTCAGGTCACCCACAGAGGGAAGCCAATCAGACTCACAGCAGGTGTCTCAGCAGAAACCCTACCAGCCAGAAGAGAGTGGGGGCCAATATTCAACATCCTTAAAGAAAAGAACTTTCAACCCAGAATCTCATACCCAGCCAAACTAAGCTTCGTAAGTGAAGAAGAAATAAAATCCTTTACAGACAAGCAATTATTAAGAGATTTTGTTACTGCCAGACCTGCCCTACAAGAGCTCCTGAAATAAACACTAAGCACGGAAAGGAACAAGTACCAGACACTGCAAAAGCAAACCAGTTGGCAAAGACCAAAAATGCAATGAAGAAAATGAGTCAACTAATGGGAAAGAAAAACAGCCAGTAACAAAATGGCAGGATCAAATTCACACATAACAATATTAACATTGAATGTAAATGGCCTAAACACTCCAATCAAAAGACACAGACTGGCAAACTGGATAAAAAGTCAGAACCCATCAGTATGCTGTATTCAGGAAACACATCTCACAAACAAAGACACACATAGACTCAAAATAAAGGGATGGAAGAAGATTTACCAAGCAAATGGAGAACAACAACAACAAAAAAAGCAGGGGTTGCAATCCTAGTCTCTGATAAAATGGACTTCAAACCAACAAAGATTAAAAGCCACAAAGAAAGACACTACATAATGATAAAAGGATCAATCCAACAGGAAGATCTAACTATCTTAAATATATATGCCCCCAACACAGGAGCACCCAGATACACAAAGCAAGTTCTTAACAACCTAAAACGAGATTTAGACTCCCACACAATAATAGTGAGAGACTTCAACACTCCACTGTCAATATGAGACAGATCAACAAGACAGAAAATTAACAAGGATATCCAGGACTTGAATGCAGAACTAGACCAAGCAGACCTAATAGACATATGCAGAACGTTCCACCCCAAATCCACAGAATATACATTTTTCTCAGCACCACATTGCACTTACTCTAAAATTGACCACATCATTGGAAGCAAATCACTCCTCAGCAAATGCAAAAGAACAGAAATCATAACAGTCTATCAGACCACAGTGCAATCAGACTAGAACTCAGGATCAAGAAACACATTCAAACCTGCACAACCACTTGGAAACTGAACAACTTGCATCTGAGTGTCGACTGGATAAACAATGAAATGAAGGCAGAAATAAAGATGTTCTTTGAAACCAACCAGAATGAAGACACAACTTACCAGAATCTCTGGGACACCTTTAAAGCAATGTCAAGAGGGAAATTTATAGCAATAAATGCCCACCAAAGAAGCTAGGAAAGATCTAAAATCAACACCCTATAGTCAAAATCAAAAGAGCTAGAGGATCAAGATAAAAAAAACTCAAAAGCTAGCAGAAGACAAGAAATAACTAAGATCAGAGCCAAACTGAAGGAGATAAAGACACAAAAAAACCCTTCAAAAAATCAATAAATCCAGGAGCTGGTTTTTTGAAAAGATCAACAAAATAGACAGACTGCTAGCCAGATTAATAAAAAAGAAAAGGGAAAAGAATCAAATAGATGCAATAAAAAATGATAAAGGGGATATCACCACTGATCCCACAGAAATACAAACTACCATCAGAGATTACTACAAACAGCTCTACTCACATAAACCAGTAAACCAGGAAGAAATAGATAAATTCCTAGACACTTGTACTCTACCAACACTAAACTGGGAGGAAGTTGAAACCCTGAGTAGGCCAATAACAAGGGCTGAAGTAGAGGCAGCAATCAATAGCCTACCAACCAGAAAATGTCCAGGTCCAGACAGGTTCACAGCTGAATTCTACCAGACATACAAAGAGGAGCTGGTTCCATTCCTTCTGAAACTGTATCAAACAATACAAAAGGAGGGAATCCTCCCTAACTCATTTTATGAGACCAACATCATCCTGATACCAAAACCAGGCAGAGACTCAACTGAAAAAGGAAACTTCAGGCCAATATCCATGATGAAAATCAACACAAAAATTTTCAATAAAATAGTGGCAAACAGATTGCAACAGCACATAAAGAAGCTTATCCATCACAACCAAGTAGGCTTCATCCCAGGGATGCATGGCTGGTTCAACATACACAAATCCATAAATGTAATCCATCACATAAACGGAACCAAAGACAAAAACCACATGATTATCTCAATAGATGCAGAGAAGGCCTTCGATAAAATTCAACAGCCCTTCGTGCTAAAAACTCTCAATAAACTAGATATTGATGGAACGTATCATAAAATGATAAAAGCTATATATGACAAACCTACAGCCAATATCATACTGAATGGACAAAAGCTGGAAGAATTCCCTTTGAAATCAGGCACTAGACAAGGATGCCCTCTCTCGCCACTCCTATTCAACATAGGGTTGGAAGTTCTAGCCAGAGCAATCAGGCAACAAAAAGAAATACAGGGTATTCAATTAGGAAAGGAGGAAGTCAAATTGTCTCTATTTGCAGATGACATGATTGTATATCTAGAAGACCCTATCGTCTCAGCCCAAAATCTTCTCAAACTGATGAGCAACTTCAGCAAAGTCTCAGGATACAAAATCAATGTGCAGAAATCACAAGCATTCCTATATACAAATAACAGATATTTGAGAGAGCCAATCAAGAGCGAATTCCCATTCACAATTGCTACAAAGAGAATAAAATACCTAGGAATACAACTAACAAAGGATGTAAAGGACATCTTCAAGGAGAACTACAAACCACTGCTTGATGAAATAAGAGAGGACACAAACAGATGGAGAAACATTCCATGCTCATGGTTAGGAAGAATCAATATCGTGAAAATGGCCATACTGCCCAAAGTAATCTACAGATTCAACGCTATCCCCATCAAGCCAGTGATGATCTTCTTAACAGAACTGGAAGAAACCACTTTAAACTTCATATGAAATCACAAAAGACCCTGCATAGCCAAGACAATCCTAAGCAAAAAGAACAAAGCCGGAGGCATCACATTGCCAGACTTCAAACTATACTACAAGGCTACAGTAATCAAAACAGCATGGTACTGGTACCAAAACAGGGACATAGACCAAGGGAACAGAACAGAGACCCCAGAAGAAACACCATACATCTACAACCATCTGATCTTTGACAAACCTGGTAAAATCAAGCAATGGGGAAAGGACTTCATGTTTAATAAATGGTGTTGGGAAAACTGGCTAGCAATGTGCAGAAAGCAGAAACTGGACCCCTACCTGTCACCTTACACAAAATTAACTCCAGGTGGATCAAAGATTTAAACATAAAACCTAACACCATAAAAACACTAGAAGAAAATGTGAGTAAAACCATCCAGGTCATAGGCATAGGCAAGGACTTCATGACTAAAACACCAAAAGCAATGGCAAAAAAGCCAAGATAGACAAATGGGATCTAATTAAATTCCAGAGCTTCTATACAGCAAAATAAACAATCATTAGAGCAAATGGGCAACCAACAGAATGGGAAAAAATATTTGCAATCTACCCATCTGACAAAGGGCTAATATCCAGAATCTATAAGGAACTAAAACAGATATACAAGAAAAAAAACAACCCATTCAAAAGTGGGTGAAGGATATGAACAGACACTTTTCAAAAGAAGACATATATGAGGCCAAAAAACATATGAAAAAATGCTCATCATCACTGGTCATTAGAGAAATGCAAATCAAAACCACACAGATATCATCTCACACCAGTTAGAATGGCAATCATTAAAAAAATCTGGAGACAACAGATGCTGGAGAGGATATGGAGAAATAGGAACACTCTTACACAGTTGGTGGGAGTGTAAATTAGGTCAACCATTGTGGAAGACAGTGTGGTGATTTCTCAAGGATCTAGAAATAGAAATACCATTTGACCCAGTAATCTCATTACTGGGTATATACCCAAAGAACTATAAATCATTCTACTATAAAGACACATGCACATGTATGTTCATTGCAGCCCTGTGTGCAATAGCAAAGACCTGGAACCAACCCAAATGCCCATCAATGATAGATTGGACAAAGAAAATGGGGTACATATACACCATGGAATACTACGCAGCCATAAAAAATGATGAGTTCATGTCCTTTGTAGGGACTTGGATGAATCTGGAAACCGTCATTCTCAGCAAACTGACACAAGAACAGAAAGCCAAAACCATATATTCTCACTCATAAGTGGGTGTTGAACAACAAGAACACATGTACTCATGGAGAGGAACATCACACACTGGGGGTAGTTGTGGGGGGTAGGGGAGAGACGGTGGTGGGGAGAGAGGGGAGGGTAGGGAGGGATAACATGGGGAGAAATGCCAGATTAGTATGCACCAAAAGTAAAATAAATAAAGAAAAAAAAAGTTCTTCAAAACCAACAAGAATGAAGACACAATGTACCAGAATCTCTGGGACACATTTAAAGCAGTGTCTGGAGAAAAATTGATAGAAATAAATGCTCACACGAGAAGCAAGGAAAGATCTAAAATCGACACCCTATCATCAAAATTGAAAGAACTAGAGGAGCAACATTTAAAAAAACTCAAGAGACAAGAAAAAACTAAGATCAGAGCAGCACTGAAGGAGATAGAGAAGAAAAAACCCGCAAAAATCAATAAATCCAGGAGTTGGTTTTTTGAAAAGATCAACAAAACAGACCACTAGCCAGATTAATAAAAAAAAAAAGATGCAATAAAAACGATAAAGGGGATATCACCACTGATTCCACAGAAATACAAACTACCATCAGAGATTACTACAGACAATTCTATGTGCATAAACCAGTAAACCTGGAAGAAATGGATAAATTCCTGGACACTTGCACCCTCCCAAGACTAAACCAGGAAGAAGTTCAAACCCTGAATAGACCAATAACAAGGGCTCAAGCTGAGGCAGCAACTTAATAGCCTACCAACCAAAAAAAGCCCAGGTCCAGATGGGTTCACAGCCGAATTCTACCAGACATACAAAAAGGAGCTGGTACTACTCCATCTGAAACTATTCCAAACAATATAAAAGAGGGAATCCTTCCAAAACAGCATGGTACTGGTACCAAAACAGAGATACAGACTAATGGAACAGAACAGAGGCCTCAGAGGCAATGCCACACATCTACAACCATCTGATCTTTGACAAACCTCACAAAAACAAGCAATGGGGAAAGGATTCCCTGTTTAAAAAATGGTGTTGGGAAAACTGGCTAGCCATGTGCAGAAAGCAAAAATTGGACCCCTTCCTGACACCTTACACTAAAGTTAACTCCCGATGAATTAAAGACTTAAACCATAAAAACCCTAGAAGAAAACCTAGGCAAAACCATTCAGAACATAGGCATGGGGGGCAAAGACTTCATGACTAGAACACCAAAAGCGTTGGCAACAAAAGCCAAAATAGACAAATGGGATCTAATTAAACTCCAGAGCTTCTGTACAGCAAAAGAAACAAACATTAGAGTGAACTGGCAACCAACAGAATGGGAAATTTTTTTGCAATCTACCCATCTGACAAAGGGTTGATATCCGGAATCTACAAAGAACTAAAACAGATTTACAAGAAAAAAACAGAACAAATCCATTCAAACTTGGGGAAGGACATGAACAGACACTTTTCTAAAGAAGACATATATGAGGCCAACAAACATATGAAAAAATGCTTATCATCATGGTCATTAGAGAAATGCAAATCAAAACCACATTGAGATACCATCTCATGCCAGTTAGAATGGCGATCATTAAAAAATCAGGAGACAACAGATGCTAGATAGGATGTGGAGAAATAGGGACACTTTACACTGTTGGTGGGAGTGTAAATTAATTCAACCATTGTGGAAGACAGTATGACGATTCCTCAAGGATCTAGAAATTGAAATTCCATTTGACCCAGCAATCCCATTACTGGGTATATATCCAAAGGATTATAAATCGTTCTTTTATAAAGACACATGTACATGTATGTTCCCTGCAGCACTGTTTACAATAGCAAAGACTTGGAACCAACCCAAATGCCCATCAGTGATAGACTGGACAAGAAAAATGTGGCACATATACACCATGGAATACTATGCAGCCATAAAAAACGATGAGTTTGTGTCCTTTGTAGGGACATGGATGAATTTGGAAACCATTATTTTCAGCAAACTAACACAAGAACAGAAAATCAAACACCACATGTTCTCACTCATAGGCGGGTGTTGAACAATTAGAACACATGGACACAGGGAGGGGAGCATCACACACTGGGGTCTGTTGGGGGGGACTAGGGGAGGGACAGTGGGGGATAGGGAGGTTGGGGAGGGATATCATGGGGATAAATGCCAGATATAGGTGACGGGTATGGAGGCAGCAAACCACCTTGGCGTGTATGTACCTATGCAACAATCCTGCAAGATTTGCACATGTACCCCAGAACCTAAAGTACAATAAACATATATATATATAATAAAAAAATAAAAAACAAAACATAATAAATGCCAAAAAAAATGAATGATGCAATGGACTTTGGGCCCTTAGGGAAAAGGGTGGGAGGAAGGCGAGGGATAAAAGACTGTACATTGGAGACAGTGTACATTTCTTAGGTAATAGGTATTTCAGAATCTCAGAAAGCACCACTAAATAACTTGTTTATGTAACCAAACACAACCTGTTCCCCAAAACCTATTGAAATAAAAAATATTTTTTTTAAATGAAGGGTAAAAAGGCCAACAATTAGATTCCAAAGTAGAGAGAATCTGCTAAAAAAAAATTTTTTTGTCACCCAACATTCAAGTTTCCATGAAAGGAATCAGTTCTGCTCGATTAACACTGGAGACGTATTTCATGACTTCCCTTAACCATCTCTCACCAGATAAGATGAGGATTCAATAAGCAAGAGAATATTTTGTAGGACTGTTTTGACTTTGTGTTTGGTTTTTTTTTTTTTTTAAACACCACTAATCTATCAGACCAAGCTGGGTTTTGCCATTAGGAAATGACTGGGTCTGAGCCAGTTGGATTGAGAGAACAAGTTGGGTGGTGTGGCTTGTTCTCACTGATCACCAACAAACACGCTTTTCCCAAGGTGAGAGGGCAACCACACAGCCATTAGATGCCACTCCTCTAGAGCCAACTGCCATGGCTTATGCAACTATCTCTCCTGCCAGCTCTCCAGGGTCACAAAGAAAAGGAAACAGGAATTCTGATCTTACCTCCACAAATGCTCAAGTGCCGTCACCTGCTATTTTGACTAGAATTTGTCAAGTAGTTCCCAACATAAAAGTGCATCAGAATTTCCTGGGTTGCACATTAGAGAAGGAGATTCAGAATAGGTTTTGATTGAGCAAGTCTGGGGTAGGGCCTAGAAGTCTGCAATTTTAATAAGAACCAAGAGTGGTTTCGATGCATGTGGTATCTGAACTAGACTTTTGGAAACATCATCCTAGCACAGTGATTTACAAACCTGAACATGCATCAGAACCACTTGGCTGGGTTGTTAAAACCCAGATTACTGGGTCCAATCCTTGGAGTTTCTCATTTAGTAGCTCTGAGGTAGGGTCCAGGAATTTGCATTTCTAGTAAGTTCCCAGGTGATCCTGCTGCTGCTGACAGGGGCCACACTTTGAGAACCAATGTCCCACTAAAACACAGAAAAGATACCTCTTTAAAGCAGTGTTGGCTAAGAAGGTGGGATACTCCTTGAAAAAAACCAAATGGAACTTACTGAATATCTGCTAGGAGAAGGTAACTGGAACAGTGAAATCATGTTTATATTCCTGGTCACCATTTTAAAAATGTTTTTACAAATGAGAAATCCAAAGGTTGGAGCAGCTATGTCACCTTCTTAAAAGTCACATAGCCAGCTAAAATATTTTAAACTATTTTTTTTCCTTTGAGTTTCTATTGTTACACATGCAGCAATTTAAGGTAGCTTTTTGCCCGGTGAGGTTGCTCTTTGTTACTGCTCAATTTAGCCTAGACTTACCCCGTTTTGCCCTATGGAAGGAAAATGGCATTCCTGCCACAACATTCTGTGTGATAGAGGAACATCTCTTCTGGAAAGATGACTGGATTTCCTTGCTTACATTTACCATTGCAGGGGCCAAGAAGTTTATCCAGAATGAGAAACCATCATATGATTAGCAAGTCAAGTCATAAGGCACTGATTTCATTCATTTATTTATTTATTCATTTATTAGTTCAGTTAAATATTTACTGAGAACAACTGTATTTGCTGGGTATTGTGCAAGGCCCTAATAATAACAGAAAGACTCCTGGAGTGAAGCCAAGAAATCAGAACTGTGTGCTGTCCTTTCCACTTGCAAGCTTTGCTCCTTGGTAAGTCCCTTCAGCTTCTTGGGTTGTCAGTCATCTCCCTATTAGCAAAAGCAGCAAGGTAGATGAGCCTTGGTAATTTCCAAGGCTCCTTTGTTTTTGTACACTCCTGAGTTTATAGTTTAACTCTCACAATGTACCTTAGCTATAGGAAGGCTTGGGTGATGTAGAAAGAAGAAGAAGCAGAAGGAAGAATCAGAAGGAAGAGTCCCTGTCTTTGGAAATGGAAAAGGTCAAAATATGCACATATAACAGAATTGGAGAAACTTAGAATTCAGCATCTAATCCCAAGAGAGCTCAGATAGTACAATTTCTTATGGGAGGAGTGGTCAAGAATAGGGGGATATAAATGAGGGAGTGAGGAATGGTGAGGGGTGGGCTACAGGAATGGAGACAGGAGTGAATTCAGCAAGTGTGACTTCAGAAGCGAAACCTTCCTGATTTCACTCCTCTTCACAGGTCAGGGTCCTCTTTTCTGTGTTTGCCACATCTTCAAATGCCCCTGGAGCTGGGTGAATAGTTGGCTTGTAGGTAAGTTTGCCAGGTTTAGCACATAAAAATATAGGAAGCCTAGTGAAATTTGAATTTCAGATCAACATAATTTTTTAAAGGATGAGTAAGTCCCAAATATTGCTTGGGGCAAACTTATACTTTAAAATTATACCTTGTTGATCTGACATTCAAATTTAACTGTGTCCTGTATTCTATATGGAGACTCTATGCTACAGGGGAATCTCTTAGGACCTGGGCATAGACAGTAAGAGGACAGTAGCCCCATCTTGTTATACTTTGGCTGTTCCCTGCTTCTTAACCAGTGGCTCACTTAGATGCCTAAATAGATTTTTTTCTGGGCAGAGAGTAGAAAGAACCCAGCTTCCCTTCCCTCAGCTGTGCACACTTTCCTCAGGCTGGGGTTAAAAGCAGAGAAACCCTTGGCATTCTCTTCTCTCATAAACCTGCTTACCACCCGGATTAACCTGAAGTCATCTGGCAGCATTAGATTGCTCTGGAGCTTCCTTCTCCAGGTCTGGGAAGCTCCTTGACACATACCCGAAATCTCTCTGCTTGCTGTCTCTTGCCTCACCCATATTCTTATCATTCTGCAGCTTGATGGTATAGAAAAAACAGAAAGAGTGAGAACAGCTAGAAGAGGAGGTAGGGTCTGGCTTTGCCCACTTTTTGGTGGGGTTGTTTTTTTCTTGTATATTTGTTTTAGTTATTTGTAGATTCTGTATATTAGCCCTTTTTCAGATGGGCTGACTGCAAAACTTTTTCCCATTCTGTTGGTTGCTGGTTTACTCTAATGATAGTTTCTTTTGCTGTGGAGAAGCTCTTAAGTTTAATTAGATCTCATTTTTCTATTTTGGCTTTTGTTGCCATTGCTTTTGGTGTTTTAGTCATGAAATCCTTGCCTATGCCTATGTCCTGAACGGTATTGCCTAGGTTTTCTTCTAGGGTTTTTATGGTGATAGGTCTTATGTTTGAATCTGTAATCCATCTGGCCTTTTTAGAAATATTAGGATAGCCAATTGTTCCACTTGAATCTCACAACAACCTCATGGAAGTCAGTTCATTATTATTATCTGAATCATCTCAATGAAGGAACTGAGTCCCAGAGGGGTTAAGTGGCTTCCCTGAGGCCACACAGCTAAAACAGTCTGGGGTTCTTCTCAACAACCATAGGGGCTCCCAAAATCAAGGGCATGTTTCAGATACTTGATGAGTTGGTTGCTTGTTCGAATTGTGCTTTGCATTCTCTTCCACGATCATTAAAAAGGAGCGAGCACAGTCATTTGCCTCATTGCAACATTGAAACCTTCACGTTGATTATCTCCAAGAATTTTTGTCTCTGGTTGCATCAACGCAAGGATTTTGGTTCCTGGGTCTTTTGTTTACTTTTTCTCACTTCATTCACAGCTTTAATCCTAGGCAAGAACCTTAATTTGTATTTAAGCTCTTATTTTATATAAGGCAGTGTAATTAGTTCTTTACTAATTTAAATCATTTATTCCTTGTAATAACCCTGTGAAGGGAAAACTATTATCTCCACTTTACCAGTATTGTAAACCAGGGCCAGGAACATTAAGCAATTGTCCAAGATCACACAGCTAGGAAGTGGAAGAGGTAAGAGTTAAACTTGAGTCCTTGACAGTCCACCACCTTAATCACTGCACTATGTCATCTCTTTTAATTTAGAGCACTGATTCTCCAACCACAGTGAGCATCAGGGTCCCTGGGATGCTTGTTAAATCATGGCTTACTCTCAGAGATTCTGATTCAGGTTTGGGGCCAGGTCTGAGAATTTGCCTTTCTAATAACTGATGATGCCCATGCTTTGAGAACCACCAATCCAGGGGCTCCCAGTTTGCTCGCTTGAGAATCAGCTGGGAAAGCTTTTGAATAATGAAGATTCCAGGACCCCATTACTAGATATTTTGATTCAACAGATTTTAGAGAAGGGCCTAGGAATCTGTAGCTTTACAAAGCTCTACTAGGGATTCCAGTGTGTATCTGGGTATAGAGACTTCTGAATTAATTTCCTGATGACTCAGTTTCCCATCTAGAAATAGAAAATTAACCTAAGAATTAGTCTGTCTACACAAGGCTGTTGACTAGCTCAAATGAGGAAACAGATATAAAAGTACTTTGAAAAGATAAAAGATCTATTTAGAAACAATTTTTTGGCCCACTCCAGTGGCTCACATTTGTAATCCTATTACTTTAGGAGGCCAAGGCAGGAGGATCACTTGAGGACAGGAGTTTGAGAACAGCCTGGGCCACATAACCAGACCCTATCGCTACAAAAAATAAAATATTAGATAAGCATGGTGGTATGCACCACCCAGCTACTGAGGAGGCTGAGGTGGGAGGTTTGCTTGAGCCCAAGAGGTCAAGGCTGCAGTGGGCCATGATTGTATCAATGTATTCCAGCCTGAGCAATACATAAAAACCCTGTCTCAAAAAAAAGAGGAAGTTTATTGTGGTTGATAAGCAGTTTACTGTGAGTTTTGGAGTAGGACCAGCCTGATTTTTATTCTAACTCCTCCATTTTCACCTTTAAATCCTAAAATGGAAATAATAAAAAATGGAAATAATGATAGTGTTGTCATAGCAGTTGTGAGGACTAGGTGAAATGATTATTTTATTGTGTTTAGCACATAGTAAGTACTCAGTAGAGTATTATTTTATGTGTTTTAAAAATTTTGCATTATTTTTACTGTCCTTTCTTCCATGCTCACAGCTATACATATAAAGCTTGTGTGATTAATGCACCTCGATAGGCCTCTTCCTCTCTTCCTAAGGGCCCATCTGTTCCTTGAGTGAGTCCAGATCTTTCTTTATTTGCCTCCTTATATGCTGGCCAATTCTCTTTTAAACATCTGTACATGTCCCTGTAGTCTATGACCTTAGGGTCTTATTCTTTTTTTTTTTTTTTTTGCTTGTCTAATTATGGATAAAATGATAAAGAATAATAGCTAATATTTGTGTCTCTGTTTAGAGTTTTACAAAACACTTTAATATACATTGGATACCAAAGAATAAAATGATGATGATGACAACAATAATGACAATAATGATGATTCCTTTTTACAAGTGGGACAAAGAAATCATATTATATCCCCAAACTCTAAATGTTAGAGACCAGACTCATGCTATCTATGCTCCAATTCTATACTTGACTACAGAGAGAAATATTTCATTTATTGCATGTTTTTTCTTTAGATGCATCTTGGCTTTTTACTCCTACTCATCTCCCCTTCACAAAAAGTACTGTTGAAATTTTTAGTTTGAATTCCAGTAAGCTGATGAATTAATTTTTGCAGTACTGAAATTTTCTACCCAAGAACATAGTTTGCCTCACCAGTTCCCATCTTCTATGTCCTTTGGTTAAGCTCTGCAGTTTTCTTTATGTGTGGTATACACATTTCTTATTAAGCTTATTTTAGGTATTCTATACTTCTGCACTAATTAGGATAAGCTCATTTGTTTTTTCATTTTTTTTCTAGTTGATTATTGCTGACATTTAGGAAATCTATTTATCTTATAAATCTTTTGATTTTGATTACTGTTTCATAGTATTTACTCCAGCTAAACTTGGTTAGAAGTAATCATTTTTTTAAAAGGCGATATCACCACTGAAGCCACAGAAATACAAACCACCATCAGATATTACTACAAATAAATCTATGCACATAAACCAGCAAATCTGGAAGAAATGGATAAATTCCTGGACACTTACACCCTCCCAAGACTAAACCAGGAAGAACTTGAATCCCTAAATGGACCAATAACAAGATATGAGGTTGAAGCAGCAATTAATAGCCTACCAACCAAAAAAAGTCCAGGTCCAGATGGGTTTACAGCCAAATTCTACCAGACGTACAAAGAGGAACTGGTACCATTCCTTCTGAAACTATTCCAATCAATACAAAAAAGATGGAATCCTCCCTAACTCGTTTATGAGACCAACATCATCCTGATACCAAAACCGGCAGAGACTCAACTAAAAAAGAAAACTTCAGGCCAATAATCATGATGAACATAGATGCAAAAATCTTTGATAAAATACTGGTAAACCAATTGTAACAGCACATCAAAAAGCTTATTCATCATGATGAAGTAGGCTTCATCACAGGGATACAAGGCTGGTTCAACATATGCAAAGCTAGTTCAACTTACCCAAGTCTATAAATGTAATCCATCACATAAACAGAGCCAAAGACGAAATCACATGATCATCTCAATAGATGCAGAGAAGGCCTTCGATAAAATTCAACAGCCCTTCATGCTAAAAACTCTCAATAAACTAGGAATTGATAGAACGTATCTCAAAATAATAAAATCTATTTATGACAAACCCACAGCCAATATCATACTGAATGGGAAAAAACTAGAAGCATTCCCTTTGAAATCCGGCGCTAGACAAGGGTGCCCTCTCTCACCACTCCTATTCAATATAGTTTTGGAAGTTCTAGCCAGAGCAATCAGGCAAGAAAAAGAAATACAGGGTATTCAATTAGGAGAAAAAGAAGTCAAATTGTCTCTACTTGCAGATGACATGATTGTATATTTAGAAGTGCCCATTGTTTCAGCCCAAAATCTCCTTAAACTGATAAACAACTTCAGCAAAGTCTCAGGATACAAAACCAATGTGCAAAAATCACAAGCATTCCTATACACCAATAACAGACTAAAAGAGGGCCAAGCCAAGAGCAAATTCCCATTCAAAATTGCTACAAAGAGAATAAAATACCTAGGAATACAACTAACAAAGGATATAAAGGACCCCTTCAAGGAGAACTACAAACCACTGCTCAAGTAAATAAAAGAGAACACAAACAGATGGAAAAACATTCCATGCTCATGGTTAGGAGAATCAATATAGTGAAAATGGCCATACTGCCCAAAGTAATTTATAGATTCAATGTTATACCCATCAAGCTACCATTGACCTTCTTCACAGAACTGGAAAAAAACACCTTAAACTTCATATGGAACCAAATGAGAGCCCGCATAGCCAAGACAATCCTAATCAGAAAGAACAAAGCTGGAGGCATCATGCTACCTGACTTCAAACTATACTACAAGGCTACTGTAATCAAAACAGCATGGTAGTGGTACCAAAACAGAGATATAGACCAGTGAAACAGAACAGATGCCTTGGAAGAAATGTCACACATCTACAACCATCCGATCTTCGGCAAACCTGACAGAAACAAGCAATGTGGAAAGGATTCCCTGTTTAATAAATGGTGTTGGGAAAACTGGCTAGCCCTATGCAGAAAGCTGAAATTGGACCCCTTTTTACTCCCTACACTAAAATATCTCCAGATGGATTAAAGATTTAAACATAAAACCTACCATCATAAAAATCCTAGAAGAAAACTTAGGCAAAACAATTCAGGACATAGACATAGGCAAGGACTTCATGACTAAAACACCAAAAGCAATGGCAAAAAAAGCCAAAATAGACAAATGGGATCTAATTAAACTTAAGAGCTTCTCCACAGCAAAAGAAACTACCATTAGCGTGAACAAGCAACCAAGAGAATGGGAAAAAATTTTTGCAATCTACCCATCTGACAAAGGGCTAATATCCAGAATCTACAAATAACTAAAGCCGATTTAAAAGAAAAAAACGAACTCATTCAAAAGTGGGCAAAAGATATGAACAGACACTTTTTAAAAGAAGACATTTATGAGGCCAACAAACATATGAAAAAATATTCATCATCAATGGTCATTAGAGAAATGCAAATCAAAACCACATTGAGATACAATCTCATGCCAGTTAGAATGGCAATCATTAAAAAATCAGGAGACAACAGATGCTGGAGAAGATGTGGAGAAAAAGGAACACTTTTATACTGTTGGTGGGAGTGTAAATTAGTTCAACTATTGTGGAAGACAGTGTGGCGATTCCTCAAGGATCTAGAAATAGAAATTCCATTTGACCCAGCAATCCCATTACTGGGTATATACCCAAAGGATTATAAGTCATTGTAATATAAAGGCACATGCACATGTATGTTCACTGAAGCACTGTTTGTAATAGCAAAGACCTGGAACCAACCCAAATGCCCATCAGTGATAGACTGGACAAAGAAAATGTGGCACATATACACACTATGGAATACTAGGCAGCCATAAAAAAAAGGATGAGTTCATGTTCTTTGTAGGGACATGGATAAATCTGGAAACCATCATTCTCAGCAAACTGACACAAGAATAGAAAACCAAATACCGCATGTTCTCACTCATAGGCAGGTGTTGAACAATGAGAACACATGGACACAGGTAGGGGAGCATCACACACTGTGGTCTTTTTGGGGAGACTAAGGGACAGACCATGGTGGTTGGGGAGGTTGGGGAGGGATAACATGGGGAGAAATGCCAGATATAGGTGACAAGCGGATGGAGGCAGTAAACCATTTTGCCCTGTATGTACCTATGCAACAATCCTAATATGATCTGCACATGTACCGCAGAATCTAAAGTACAATTAAGAAAAGTAATCATTTTTTCATAGATAATTTTCTTAGGTTTTAAAAGCAGAAAAATTATATCGTTATCAAATGATAATTTTTTATTTTTTCCAACAGTATAATCTATACTATTTTGTGTTAATATTGCTTTGGCATGGATACTTTTGTAGAATTAGAGACAATAAACAAGTTGGCTTAGGTTTACTTTTTATTGACAAGACTAAATATGCTCTAAAAATTAAACCATATAAAGTTAAGCTTCATGTTCTGTGACTATCTCTAGAGTAAGAACTTTTGAAAAGGTTCACTTGTGGAGGAGTTCCAAGATGGCCAGTTAGATCCAGCTCAGGATTGCAACTCTGAGTGAAAGTGCAGAGGGTGAGTGGACGCCGCATTTCAAGACGGATTTTTATTGCCCACAGACCAGGAGATTTGCAGGCGGAGGAGCCCCATGGGTCACCAGAGTGGCTGTTTTGCCTGCGCCCTGGTGCAGTGGCTCCCAGTACAGAGTAAACGGGACTGTGTTCCCAGTTAGCCAGCAAGGGGAGCTGAAAAAGGGAGCCAGACCAGGAGATTCCCGGGCAAAAAAAGCGCCATGAATCTCAGAGCCACGGTTTCAGCAGCGTAGTGGGTTGCCGCATGGGAAATCACACAGATCCCGGCACCTATTCAACAGGCGACCAGGACACCTGGGAGAGGGCCGACCATTCAATGAAAAAATAAAAGGCTCTGAGGCAGAGAGCCAGGAGATCAGGCCCAGCTGGTCCCACCCCCACAAAAACAAAAACAGAAACAAAAAAACAGCAATTGGAAATGCTCTGGGTTGAGAGTTTCACAGCAAGCACAGCTGAACCTGGGACAGTCCAGCTCTGTGGGGGAGGGGCGTCCGACATTACTGAGGCAGCCTGCTGTTGCTGCAGCAACCCACTGTTGCTGAGGCAACCCGCCATTACAGAGAAAGTCCGTGATTACAGAGGCAGGACAACATTGTGGAAGCAGCTCTAACTACACCCATATAAACAGGACTGCAGGGAAGTTCATACGGCAGCTGGGCGGAGCCCACAGCAGCTCAGCGAAGCCTTTGCAGGCTGAGAGTGACTAGGCTGACTCCTTGTGGGCAGGACAGCCCTGAAGAAAAAAAAAAAGGGCAGCAGCACAGCAGAAACTCATAAAGCCCTAACTCCCTGGGACAGAACACCTGGGGAAAAAAAGGAGGGGTTTATGAGTTCTGCTGCTGCAGACTTAAATTTACCAGCCCAGCAGCTCTGAATGAACAACGGGGCTCACAGCTCAGCACCTGAGCTAATATAAAGGATTGTTTCCTCAAGCAGCTCCCGACCCCCCGTATATCCAAAGAGTCACCTCATAAAGGAGAGCTCAGACTGACATTTGGCAGGTATCCTTCTGGGACAAAGCAGAAGAAGAAACTGGTAGCAACCTTTACTGTTCAGCAGCTGCTGCAAGTGATCCCCAGGCAAGCAGGGCCTGGAGTGGACCTCAGCAGTCCTACAGCAGAGAGGCCAGACAGTTAAAAGGAAAACTAAGTAACAGAAATAACTTCATCAACAACAAACAGAACGTCCACTCAGAGACCCAATCAGAAAGTCAACAACTACAAAGCCGACAGATGGATAAATCCACAAAGATGGGAAGAAACCAGCACAAAACACATGAAAACACCCGAAACCAGAACACCTCTCCTCCTACAAGGGATCACAACTCCTCACCAGCAAGGGAAGAAGACTGGACAGAGAATGAGTGTGATGAAATGACAGAATCAGCCTTCAGAAAGTGGGTAATAAGATACTTCCGTGAGCTAAAAGAACATGTTCTAACCCAATGCAAAGAAACTAAGAACCTTGAAAAAAGATTTGACGAAATGCTAATGAGAATGGACAACTTAGAGAGGAATATAAGTGAATTGATGGAGCTGAAAAACACAACACGAGAACTTCGTGAAGCATGCACAAGTTTGAACAGCCGAATTGACCAAGCAGAAGAAAGGATATCAGAGGTCGAAGATGAACTCAATGAAATAAAACGAGAAGGCAAGATTAGAGAAAACAGGGTAAAAAGGAACGAACAAAGTCAACAAGAAATATAGGACTATGTAAAAAGACCTAATCTACGTTTGATAGGTGTACCTGAATGTGACAAAGAGAATGAATCCAAGCTGGAAAATACTCGTCAGGATATTATCCAGGAAAACTTCCCCAACCTAGCAAGGCAGGCCAATGTTCAAGTCCAGGAAATACGGAGAACACCACAAAGATATTCCTCAAGAAGAGCAACCCCAAGACACATAATCATCAGATTCACCAGGGTTGAAATGAAGGAGAAAATGCTAAGGGCAGCCAGAGAGAAAGGTCGGATTACCCACAAATGGAAGCCCATCAGACTCACAGCAGCTCAGCAGAAACCCTACAAGCCAGAAGAGACTGGGGGCCGATATTCAACATCCTTAAAGAAAAGAACTTTCAACCCAGAATTTCATATCCAGCCAAACTAAGCTTCATAAGTGAAGGAAAAATAAAATCCTTTGTGAACAAGCAAGTACTCAGAGATTTCATCACCACCAGACCGGCTTTACAAGAGCTCCTGAAAGAGGTACTACACATAGAAAAGAACAACCAGTACAAGCCACTCCAAAAACACACGAAATGGTAAAGAGCATCAATACAATGAAGAATCTGCATCAACCAATGGGCAAAACAGCTGGCTAGCGTCAAAATGGCAGGATCAAATTCACACATAACAATATTAACCCTAAACATAAATGGACTAAATGCCCCAATCAAAAGACACAGACTGGCAAATTGGATAAAAAGCCAAAACCCATCAGTGTGCTGTATCCAGGAAACCCATCTCATATGCAAGGATACACAAAGGCTCAAATAAAGGGATGGAGGAAGATTTACCAAGCAAATGGAGAGCAAAACAAAAACAGGAGTTGCAATTCTCATCTCTGATAAAATAGACTTTAAAGCAACAAAGATCAAAAGAGACAAAGAAGGACATTACATAATGGTAAAAGGATCAATGCAACAAGAAGAGCTAACGATCCTAAATATATATGCACCTAATACAGGAGCACCCAGATACATAAGACAAGTTCTTAATGACTTACAAAGAGACTTAGACTCCCACACAATAATAGTGGGAGACTTCAACACACCATTGTCAATATTAGATCAATGAGACAGAAAATTAACAAGGATATCCAGGACTTGAATTCAGACCTGGACCAAGCAAACCTAATAGACATTTACAGAACTCTCCACCCCAAATCCACAGAATATACATTCTTCTCAGCACCACATCACACCTACTCTAAAATTGACCACATAATTGGAAGTAAATCACTCCTCAGCAAGTGCAAAAGAACGGAAACTATAACAAACAGTCTCTCAGACCACAGTGCAATCAAGTTAGAACTCAGAATTCAGAAACCAACCCAGAACCACTCAGCTTCATGGAAACTGAACAACTTTCTCTTGAATGTTGACTGGATAAACAATGAAATGAAGGCAGAAATAAAGATGTTCTTCGAAACCAATGAGAACGAAGACACCACATACCAGAATCTCTGGGACACATTGAAAGTAGTCTCTAGAGGAAAATATATAGCAATAAGTACCCACATGAGAAGAAAGGAGAGATCTAAAATTGACACCCTATTGTCAAAATTGAAAGAGCTAGAGGAGCAAGATAAAAAAAACTCAAAACCTAGCAGAGGACAAGAAATAACTAAGATCAAAGCAGAATTGAAGGAGATAGAGACAAGAAAAACCCTTCAAAAAATCAATAAATCCAGGAGCTGGTTTTTTGAAAAGATCAACAAAATAGACCACTAGCCAGATTAATAAAAAAGAAAAGAGGTAATAACCAAATAGATGCAATAAAAAATGATAAAGGGGATATCACCACAGATTCCACAGAAATTCAAACCATCATCAGAGATTATTACAAAAAACTCTATGCACATAAACTAGAAAACCTGGAAGAAATGGATAAATTCCTGGACAGTTGCCTCCTCCCAAGCCTAAACCAGGAAGAAGTTGAAACCCTGAATAGACCAATAACAAGATCTGAAGTCGAGGCAGCAATTAAGAGCCTACCACCCAAAAAAAGCCCAGGTCCAGATGGGTTCACAGCTGAATTCTACCATACATACAAAGAGGAACTGGTACTATTCCTTCTGAAACTATTCCAAAGAATCCAAAAAGAAGGAATCCTTCCCAAATCATTTTATGAGACCAACATCATCCTGATACCAAAACCCGGCAGAGACTCAACAAGAAAAGAAAACTACAGGCCAATATCCGTGATGAACATAGATGTAAAAATCTTCAATAAAATACTGGCAAGCCGATTACAACAGCACATCAAAAAGGTTATCCACCATGATCAAGTAGGATTCATCCCAGGGATGCAAGGCTGGTTCAATATATGCAAGTCTATCAATGTAATTCACCACATAAACAGAACCAAAGACAAAAACCACATGATTATCTCAATTGATGCAGAGAAGGCCTTCGACAAAATTCAACAGCCCTTTATGCTAAAAACCCTCAATAAACTAGGTATCGACAGAATGTATCTCAAAATAATAAAAGCTATTTACGACAAACCAACAGCCAATATCATACTGAATGGGCAAAAACTGGAAGCATTCCCTTTGAAATCTGGCACTAGACAAGGATGCCCTCTCTCACCACTCCTATTCAATATAATACTGGAAGTTCTAGCCAGAGCAATCAGGCAAGAAAAAGAAATAAAGGGTATTCAATTAGGAAAGGAGGAAGTCAAACTGTCTCTATTTGCAGACGACATGATTGTATATCTAGAAGACCCTATCACCTCAGCCCAAAATCTCCTGAAACTGATAAGCAACTTCGGCAAAGTCTCAGGATACAAAATCAATGTGCAAAAATCACAAGCATTCCTATACACCAATAACAGACTTAAAGAGAGTCAAATCAAGAACGAACTGCCATTCACAATTGCTACAAAGAGAATAAAATACCTAGGAATACAACTAACAAGGAACGTAAAGGACCTCTTCAAGGAGAACTACAAACCACTGCTCAACGAAATAAGAGAGGACACAAACAGATGGAGAAACATTCCATGTTCATGGTTAGGAAGAATCAATATCATGAAAATGGCCATACTGCCCAAAGTAATTTACAGATTCAATGCTATCCCCATCAAGCTACCAATGACCTTCTTCACAGAACTGGAAAAAACCACCTTAAATTTCATATGGAACCAAAAGAGAGCCCACATAGCCAAGTAAATTCTAAGCAAAAAGAACAAAGCAGGAGGCATCACACTACCAGACATCAAACTATACTGCAAGGCTACAGTAATCAAAACAGCATGGTACTGGTACCAAAACAGAGATATAGACCAATGGAACAGAACAGAGGCCTTGGAGGCAACACAACATATCTACAACCATCCGATCATTGACAAACCTGATAAAAACAAGCAATGGGGAAAGGATTCCCTGTTCAATAAGTGGTGTTGGGAAAACTGGCTAGCCATATGCAGAAAGCAGAAACTGGACCCCTTCCTGACACCTTACACTAAAATTAACTCCAGATGGATTAAAGACTTAAACCTAAGACCTAACACCGTGAAAACCCTAGAAGAAAACCTAGGCAAAACCATTCAGGACATAGGCGTAGGCAAAGACTTCATGACCAAAACACCAAAAGCATTGGCAACAAAAGCCAAAATAGACAAATGGGACCTAATCAAACTCCACAGTTTCTGCACGGCGAAAGAAACAGTCAATGAATCGGCAACCAACAGAATGAGAAAAAATTTTTGCAGCCTACCCATCTGACAAAGGGCTGATATCCAGAATTTACAACAAACTAAAACAGATTTACAAGATAAAACCAAACAAGCCCATTCAAAAATGGGCGAAGGATATGAACAGATACTTTACAAAAGAAGACATACATGAGGCCAACAAACACATGAAAAAATGCTTATCATCACTGGTCATTAGAGAAATGCAAATAAAAACTACATTGAGATACCATCTCTCGCCAGTTAGAACGCCAATCATTAAAAAATCTGGAGACAACAGATGCTGGAGAGGATGTGGAGAAATAGGAACACTTTTACACTGTTGGTGGGAGTGTAAATTAGTTCAACCATTGTGGAAGACAGTGTGGTGATTCCTCAAGGACCTAGAAATAGAAATTCCATTTGACCCAGCAATCCCATTATTGGGTATATACCCAAAGGATTATAAATCATTCTACTATAAGGACACATGCACACGAATGTTCATTGCAGCACAGTTTACAATAGCAAAGACCTGGAACCAACCCAAATGCCCATCGATGATAGACTGGACAGGGAAAATGTGGCACATATACACCATGGAATATTATGCAGCCATCAAAAACGATGAGTTCATGTCCTTTGTAGGGACATGGATGAACCTGGAAACCATCATTCTCAGCAAACTGACACAAGAACACAAAATCAAACATCGCATGTTCTCACTCATAGACGGGTGTTGAACAATGGGAACACATGGACACAGGGAGGGGAGCACTATACACTGGGGTCTGTTGGGAGTGGGGGGGACAGCGGGGGGTGGGGAGTTGGGGAGAGAGAGCATGGGGAGAAATGTCACATATAGGTGAAGGGGAGGAAGGCAGCAAATCACACTGCCACGTATGCACCTATGCAACAATCTTGCATGTTTTTCACATGTACCCCAAAACCTAAAATGCAATTTAAAAAAAAAAAAAAAAAAGAAAAGGTTCACTTGCTTTGATATGTTTCTTAAAATATAATTGTGTATATTCTTTAAGCTTATTCAACATTAAATAGGAAACAAAGAGGATGCAATTTTCACATTTAAGTACCCAGTCATTCACTGGTTTGACTGCAAGAAAGCAAACAGACATTATTTCTGGGGCACCAAAATAAAATTCACTGGCTGAAATTAATTTACTAACTGAGAATAAATTCACTGACAGTGAATATGATCAAACTCACTATGTTTTGCATTGGTATGTTTTTCTTTTTTCTCTTCTTGCAGCATAATGAAGTATCAAGCAATAGTACATTTTTCATAAAACAGGGAATGATTGTGTTGCACTTTGTTTTCTGTGTTCTCTGGGACAGGACATATGATTGTCACATGGAAATAATAATTATTTATAAGATAAAAATATTTAAATATGTAAATACTTAAAGTATAGAAAAGTAGAACATCAAAACTTCAAAGTTGGTCAGAGTTTAAATGAGGAAACCGAGATCTAGAGATCTGAAATAACCTATAAAAATTCACCTATGGAGCAGTGCTAGAAAAGAACTACAAGCCAGATTTCTTGACTTTACGTTCATCTATATTCAGACAATTTTAAAAACATGCCTGATAATTACCATTTTGTTTATTTAAAATATGACTAATTGCATTAATGGTCACTGATGATCCCCAGTCTCGCCAAATCATCATGACTTTAAATAGCCAGTACTCCATAGATCATTGTACTTCGGATGTATGTTTAAAGTTTCCAGGGTCATTCTTCCCAGAGTAAACCTCAGCCCAGGTCCTCCAAAGACATCTTAGCACTTTACTAGCCCTCAAATTCTAGGAGATTTTCCAGGTCAGGCGAGGACCATTTGCACCATCTCACATTTGTCTGCATTTACTCTATGGATGAAGAAGATGCAGGAAGAATTGTCCCCATTGTTCTACACAGGGCAGTGTACAATGGTAGAAGAGGAGTCATGTCTTCTTTTCAAATCAAAATCAGAGAACCAACTATTAGATAGGTTCATCTTGTCTATCTTTTGTTGAAACACAATAGCATTACAAGGGTAGTTATTAGTTATCTTTAGAAACTTCAAATTACACTCTGAAAAACAAGCCAAAGGTTTTCCCTCTCTACCTTAGTAGATCAAAGAGGGGCTGCCAGACCTATATTTTATTTAATAATCCTTATAGCTGATGGTGTTGGTTGTCTCAATCATTATCCACTCCAATTTATTTAGCTGTTTCTTCCTACTATACAGGTTGGAAAGCTAAAAGCTACACTTGCCAGACTCCCTTGCAACTAGGATCTAGACAGAAAATCTTGGTTCCACCAATTAGAGCCATCCCATTTGTGACTTGGAGAAATAAAAGGAAGTAGCTATGCAAAGAAAAATTGTATCTTCTGGATAAGAAGGTCTTCTTGTGAGACAGCAGAGGCAAAGCTCTTTTGAGTCCAATCTCAAGGGTGGTCAGTGCCTAGAGATGGACAGTGGTAGTTCACTAACAGCCCTGGATTCCTGGATGCTTTGGTTCTACCCATCTAATGAACAAACCTGGGTGTCTGATTATCCTACAGAGTTTACATTCTTCTTAATATCCTTTAATACTCCTTTCTGCTTAAATTGGCTAGGCTTGATTTTCTTGTTGAACTAAGAGCAATAATGTATATAATCTTACTTAGTACTTCTACTTATAATCATAGGTAATCATAACATTACAATGTATCTATGTAACATTTTTACATATACAAAATAATTGTGACACTATTGTGACGTTTTAACCTATTACGTACCAGGTAGTTTTCTAAGCACTTTGCACATATTAACTTATCTAATCCTCTATTTTAATGATAAGGAAACACAAATGTAGAAAGGATAAGATGCCTGAGATCACACAGCAAGCAAGAGAGAGAAATTCAAATGTAAACCTAGGCAATTTAGCTCTGTAGCCCATAACCTGAGTCCCAAGCTCTACTGCCTGACAATCTGATGAAAAGAGTATGCTTGTTATTACTATCTTACAGAAGCAGAGGTGAAGTACATTCTGAGACATTCAATGACAGCAGTAGTTCAGCTGATAAGTGACAAGGCATAGTGGATCCAAGATCTCCAGATTTCACATCCAAGGGTCTTTCTGATATACCCCACTGCTAGTCAGACTTCTACCCTATTACTTATTTATCCATTCATTTATTCAGATTGTCCATTACTCATGCATCTCTCCATTCATTCAGCTATATTTTTCCTTTGAAAGTACTATGGCTTTTCCATTTGTGGAAGACTATGGAGTTTGTGGTCCCAGGGCCTCTTTCTATAATGTGCTGAGACCTACACCTCATTTCCTTTGGGGTCCTGTAGAGGTGTAGCATGGCCCATAAAAAACACCATCTCTGCTCATATCTCATGATTTTTGCAAATTAATGATCTAAGTAAAATGGGCCATTGCCTTTAAAAGTGTGCAATATAAAATGATAATAAATGCCAGGCTTAGGTTCATAATGGAAAAACAACTGTTTGGGGTATTTTGCTATGGTACAGTTCTCCAGCCTGAGTGCTTTAAGTAGAGATGGCTGGTTTTTTTTTTTTTAAGGGTTCCACATTCAATGCCTCGAGTCTTCACACATGGCTGGGTGCAGAAAGAGAACTGCCTGTGAAGTCAGAAGAGGCTTAAATCCGAGTCCTGCCAATAGGCGTGTCAATTAGACAGTGACCCAGAAATTCTTGGAAGAGTGATTTTGAGCTCCCTTCTATCTCCTTAAAGGCTGCTTTTCTTCCATGATTCCTTGGTGGAAAGCTGGAAGAGCTGGGATTTTTGCCAAGGAAGGTTTAGGAAAACAAAAGTTAACTGCTGTAGCTTTGAGAAATAAATTGCTCTGTGAGGCAAAGGAAAATTCAAAGTTCTTGGGAGAAAAATTAAGCCACAGTTTCAATTATAACTGTTACCAGGTTTAGACCCAACTTTAGGCCAAAGTGTCATCCAGACAGATGTTCTTGTAATTTGGTTTCCATAATAAATGTTGTGCTTGTGAAAATATTTTAATGACATCTCAGCACTTTACTAGCCCTCAAATTCTAGGAGATTTTCCAGGTCAGGCGAGGACCATTTGCACCATCTCACCCAATGACCTCTCTCATTCTGCTGGGGCTCATGGAGAACATTAAACTTGCAGATGCAATTATCGCATAATAAAGTATTGATTTCCTAAGAAACCCTACAACATTTTCTTCTTCATAATTAGCATTTACAAGGAATAATCCAAGAACTTTTATAATGGATTAAACACCTATTGCCACTTGAAAGAGACATTTAGTACTTTAGGAAAAGAGTAAACACCATTAGAAAATAACTTCAATTTGCAGAACGACAAATCAGGTGCACATCACATATGAGGATTCACACAACATCCTAGTTTAGATTTTAGAAGAGAGTTTTGATATATGATATAAGCCATTCTGAAAATGTCATTTAAAGGCAAATTGAATATCTTCTCACAGCTGATACGGACAATAGTTTTACTTGATGACGGGATAACTTACTGACTTATCTCCTATGGACAGTTTTCACCCATTAAAGCATCAGAAATGAAAACAATGTACAATTATAAAATGAAAGTTTACTTAAAGTCAAAGAAATTTTCGAGTACAATTTAAAGATAATTTCTGAGCTGGGTGCAGTGGCTCATGCCTATAATCCCAGCACTTTGAGAAGCGAAGGTAGAAGGATTGCTTGAGGCCATGAGGTTACTACCAGCCTGGGCATCATAGTGAGATTCCCATCTCTATAAAGAATTTAAAAACCAACCATGTGTGGTGGTACATGCCTGTAGCTACTTGGGAGGCTAAGATGGGAGGATCACTGAGCTTAGGAGTTTGAGGTTACAGTGAACTGCAACCACTACACTCCAGCCTGAGTGACAGCTCAAGACACTATTTCAAAAAATAAAAAAGGTAATTTCTGCTATGTAGACAACTGAGGTTATTTAATACTCCAAGTGAACAAAGGCTATGATGACTTTAAATATCTTCAGGGAAGAAAGAGAAGATTTATAAATAAGTCATCAACCCAAGGTGTTTTTTCACATTCTTCTGGTTTGCTCTTGTTGAAGTTAGAGGAGTGCTCTCATATTCTTTATATGTTCTGTTGAAGTTGTCTCCTCAATGTGTTGAAATTAGCTATGGGGAAACTTTAGACACCAGGGCTACTAAATCTTAAGAAATGGTATGCTAACTAACAGAGGTCCATCCAACCTGCACTCCATTTCCAGTAGTACCACTGATGAGCTCTGCCACCTAAAAATATTCCCTGTCTTCAGCTCTGTGCTTCAACTCCGCTGACTGGGAAGCAACTTGGCATTGGCCTTGAAATCAGAGAGGCATGGTATCACTTACTCCTTCTGTATCTCTCAGGAAGAGACATTCACTCAATCAACCAAAAGATTTGTTGAGTTCCTGCTATGTCCTCAGTACTGTGTTGGAGGGAATATGGAGGCAAAATTAGAAAGGAGACATAGCTCTTGTCCTCAGGTCACTCACAATGACAGTATTCAGATACATGTGCACAATGACCAATTGTAGCTAACTGTGCCCGTAGAGCTTCTGCTCATGTTATTCTCTGTACCTAAAACATCTTCCCTTTATTTCTTCAACCAACCAACTCTAATCATCTTTTAAGATATAGCTAAAATCCTCTTCCTCCCAAGAAGCTTTCACTAAACTTAAAGCTACTAGCTTCAGTATTTTTCAGATTATGTTAGAATTATCTTTTTGTGGTTCTGGCTTAGTTATTAGAATCTGGTTCCTCCAAACAAGAATGTTAAGTTACTCTTCAAATCCTAGGGCCTCTCTTTTTGCTCACTTTTGTCATCTCCTACTGGTCATTCTAGTTGGCCAACTCCACCTGGAGGTCAGAAGATAAGGGAGTCTCAGATACATTCTGTGGAAGTCACCCTCCAGAGCACAGAGCAGGGGAGAGAAAAACAATGAATGGATCTGGGGAGGAGGAAATGGAGAATAATCAGCATATTGCCCTCTGATCTGCTACATTATAGAAAACATGTCCTCTGGGCAGATATAGTTTTAAGAAAGAGTAACTTAGTTAATGTATCCAGCTAGGGAACCACATATTCAGCCTAGGGGCTCATGACTTTGTGAGCACAGAATAGGCTGGATTTCAAACCCTACTCATCTCCTAGGCCATGTGCCTTGGTGTCAAGGTAAGCCTCACAATAGTATGCAGTAGTCCTGCCTGTACCAATCCTGACCCGCCATATATGACTATTAGCATAGAAAGCATATAACCCCAAATATAGCTGTGATAGGAAGTTGGTATAAAGTGAGTCTTCAAGGAATCTTTGAAATAGCTGCGCTTTTGTCACTAGCAGAGGGAAATAGTTTTGCTGTCTTGCCTCTATCTACCAAAGCTCATTTCCCCAGACAAGCCCCTGCTGCCTTGGACTTCTCTGGAAGGTTCCAGAGAACCTTAAATGATGTGACTCCTTAAATGATGGCCAAAATTCCTGCATACTAACTGGAACCAGACCCTCTATTTCTACCACAGATCACAGCTTCAAGTACCGCCAGCCACTGTGTGCAGATAGACATCAGGGAGGAGTCTTCATCTATCCCTACTAGTTTTGTACCTAAATCACATAAAAATTTCCCATAATCTGGAAATAAACAAATACATCTTTCTTCTGCTATTACAGGGTCATTGGTTTAAGAGGTTTAAAGAGGGAGGAGCCAAAAGTTTACACCTACAAAATGATCATTTCCAATAGCTTTAAATCTTCAGAAATCTGCACAAACAGGACAGCCTTGCTGTTCTGGGAGTGATTGCATGCTTGCCTGTGTTCTCAGGTTCCCAGGCCCTTTGAAAGGTAGGAGTGTCTCTACCTGTCTTTCTTTTCCTCACTGTTTCTGAAAGCTCTGTTCTTGGCTGGGCCCCTTTGGTATGCAAAACTGTCGCTGAATTTCATTCTTTCCTCCCTGCCCCCAGCAAAAAAACAAAAACAAAAACAACCAAAAAAAAAAAAAAAAAGCCCCAAAACCCAAAATGTTAATTGAGTAGCTGCATTGTGGACTATTTGCAAGCATATATTTTTTGAGCATTATAATTACACTTATTTAATTATGTATTAAACCCAGTATGAATGAGTCTCTACCATGTACCAAGTTCTGAGATTGCTGAAATAAAAATCAAGGTCTCTGTCCTCAGGAACACACAAAAATACACCTTAAATTCCAGATCCTTGAGCTGGGGAGAACTTTAGAGTTCTACTAAATTGGGCTCTTACTTCTCAGCAGCTAGGGTGTTATCTCCATCTTGTAAATGACCCATGGAAGGGTCAGTGATATGGTTTGATTGTGTTCCTACCTAAATCTCATCTAGAATTGTAGTTCCATAATCCCCACATGTCATGGGAGGGACCCGTTTGGAGGTAATTTAATCATGGAGGCGGATACCCTCATGCTGTTCTCGTGATAGTGACTGAGTTCTCAGGAGATCTGATGGTTTTATAAGGGACTTTTCCCACTTCTACTCACTTTTCTTCCTGCCACTATGTGAAGAAGGACATGTTTGCTTTCCATTGTGACATGATCATAAGTTTCCTGAGGCCTCCCAAGCCATACTGAACTGTGAGTCAAATAAACCTCTTTCTTTTATAAATTACCCAATCTCAGGTATGTCTTTATTAGCAGCATGAGAACAGATGAATACAGTCAGAGAATTAATAATTTAACTTCCCCAAGGCCTCATAGCTGTTTAAAGGTAGAGAGGAAGCTAGAGCACTACCCTTTCTCCCTTGTATGGTGTCTTGGTTAGCAGAGGGAAGTATTACCCTTGGACGTGCTGAGAAATTCCCATTACCTGACCAGTAGTTACTAGAGACTGTGTCACCTCATTCACAAGTGGAACCATAAACAGGCTGTTCTTGTTAGAGGTTGCATTGGTTTGTAGCACTTCAATATTTAATGGGAAAATCTGAGAATATAAACTAGATAGTGACCTCATTTTCAAAGCCAGCCCTAAGGCTTGAAGTGCAAGGTTTCTGGCTTAGACAAATTTCATAAACCTCACTCTTTGGACTGGAGGGGAAATGGCTTTTGGTTCACTTGGTAGACCAGCTGTCTCTGGGCTGCTGGGCTGGGTTTACTTTCTGGTCAGGGGGAAGCACCTGACAGTCTCTGGTCTAGAATGAGGTCTTGAGCTCAATGATTCAGTCCTTACTAAAGATGACCAAGAGGGCCTGGCCTCCCCACCTCACAGCCACGTGCTTGTACCCGGGTGCCTCTGAAACAAGAACAGAATCCTGCTCCACAATTTTGTGGTTATACTTAGTTACACAGCAGTGTAATTAATGCCACTTAATGTAAAGTGAAAACAGAATTTCTGCAGCTGCCAACTTCCTCTGGCTCAGGCAGTACTATATGCTGACTTCATTTATAAGCATTATTTTCTTTTTCATCATGCTGATTGCAGAAAGAAAATCACTTCAAGAAAGAGAACCAGACATCAAACTTCAACTGACAACACACCAAATACAAAATTTAGATTACAAGTATTGATTTCCATCTAGCATCATACCAATTGCTCCAGAAAACTGAAGACCTCCTGACATCTTAGTCAATGGTCAATTTGAATGAATCAAGCCCACGACCTCTGGTGGATCCCAGGTCAGGATCTTAGCTGGAGTCACATTTCCTATTTCTTTAGATCATTCATTCCCTACCATCATCCCCAGATTCTCTGCTAAATGTCTGAGAAAAGCTTCATACAAATAAACTTTTAGTTTTCTAGTTAGTCATTGCCATAATATTATTAGCAAGGGCCTGGCTGCCCCTGTAGACATTTTCCTACATTTCTTCTACTATGCTTGGTTGTGGGATCCGTGAGTCAGAAGACATGGATGGAGCACACTCTGTTGGGTCATAGTGGAAGGCACTGCTGTCTGTAGAAATCTTTAGAGTTAAAGCAAAGACATTTAATGCTCGGAAAATAAGGGTTTTCTTAAATATTCCTTAATAGTAATAAAGAAGATATGAGTTTTTACATAAGGTTATGGTAATGGTGAATTTGATTTTTGTTCTCAGCCAAGCTGCTAACTAGTGTGTATGGGTTGGTATTGGAAGGGTGACAGGGAGAGGATTGCAAATCTGTAACAGTGAACATGTTAACTGAAGTCAATACTGTCTTAGAAAATAGATGAAATCTGATGAGACATCGTGTTTAACTATGAAACACCCCTGCCAGTCAAAATTCCAGATCCCATTCTACCTCTTTTGAACAATTCTTAATACATCAATTGTCCAGAAGCAACTTGCTTTCTGCAGTGATGACACAGACTTAGGGAAGATGAAAAAAACATCACCATGAATCATATCTGATTTCACCTTTCAGCATCTTTGCACTATTCTGTGTACCCTTTGAAGCCAGTGGGAGCTTCCAAGGCAGAACAAGTACATCAGGGTGGGAGGGTGGATTGGAAATCAGGCCATCCTTGGAAATGAAACACTACCAATAATTAAATTAAGCCCTTTGTCAATGCACATTTTCCAAAAGTACTGGAAATCTCTGAACAGTGCAATTAGAGAATTCTGCTCTTCAACAATTGAATTTCCCACATGTTGCTTTAACTTTCAAGACATATGAAAATGCTAATGTCTATTGTTACACAGAGAGAATGATGGGAAAATGCCAAAGCAGGCTCCAGAAAACAACAACAAAAAATGGCCTCCGCCCTCTCCTCCAGCCCCCTGCACCCTAATTAGAGCATCATTAGAGTTGTACAGTTACAGCCTCAGTAATCAATTACATTCAATCCTTCATCCTCTGGGGCCCCCACACCCGGGCAGACTTCTAGAGCAGCTGAGATTCATGCAGGGTGAGGCACAGATGTTCTTACCAGCTATGGCCACATCAAAGGAGGATTTTCCTTGTCCTCTTAAATGGGTGCTGTATGATAGGATTTAACTATACTCATGCAAAATCTAAAATGATGTTCTGCCCTAGGCAAAATAGACAAATTTCCTCTCCACACACTCTCATCCTCTTGTATATCATTTCTCCTTTCTTTCCTTACTGTCCCTCTAGCTTCATTTTGTTGGATTTTGTCTGATCCATATCTTATGCTTCCAAAAATGTTCCCTCTGTGCTTTCTCCCTGGCCTACTCTCCCCCGACAAAACGTGTTTTTTCTTCTGTTTACTTGGTTTATCTCTTTCAGCTCATCTGACTGACTGACCTAAGCTAAAGTATTAATGGCTGAAAATGACTTAAAGTGGTAATTCAGTGAGATAACATACATGTAAGGTAGTGAAAATTTTGTCATTTTAGATGTTAGCATAATCTCTCTTGTAGGAGAAGGAACTGTCATTGTTTGGGGAAAATAATTATTTAGTCATTTGGAGTAGAAAGTGAGACTCAGAGGATAACAGTTTCAACAGAATCACATGGTTTTTTTTGTTTTGTTTTTTTCAGATGGAATTTTACTCTTGTTGCCCAGGCTGGAGTGCAACTGCGTGATCTCATCTCACTGCAACCACCACCTCCTGAGTTCAAGCAATTCTCTTGCATCAGCCTCCCAAGTAGCTGAGATTATAGCTGCCCACCACCATGCCTGACTAATTTTTTGTGTTTTTATAGAGACGGGGTTTCACCACGTTGACCAGGCTGGTCTTGAACTCCTGACCTCGGGTGATCCACGTGCCTTGGCCTCCCAAAGTGCTGGGATTACAGGTGTGAGTCATGGCACCTGGCCAAATCACATCATTTTTAAAAGATCCATGAAAAGTAGCATTTTATATACTGCAAAAGCAATAAGAATACAAAAGCAGAGGCTTTCTCTAGAGTGGGGGTGTATGACTTGGAGACTGTGGATCACTAAGACACCTAGTGATAAACTTATGGGCATGAGACACCCTGAAATTGTGCACAAACATTGTGCATATGAACAAAAGTGCTCTAACTTCCCTCTTATTCTCAAAGAGGCAATCACTTCTCAAAAATTATAAACTCTGCTTCTAGAGCTCATGAAGGTGTGGAAGTACACATAATTAGAACTGAGAAGAACATTGAGATTCCTCCGTATAGGTGTAGACCTCTGGTCTTTTCTCTTCTGAGACCATTCTCTTTTCTTAAATGACTCTAGATACATGGCTTCTTATGTGATCTAGGCATGTACTCCCATGATCCAGTAGCCAATGCCCTCCTTTGAAACTCCACTTGAATGTGTCAAGTCAGCTGGCACCAAGAGGAAACTCTGAATCTTTTCCTCACACCCAGTCCTTTTCAGGATCACAGTGTTCTTAGCTGTGCATAGCAGACCAAGAGTCATCCTTGATGTTTCAGTCTCTACCATCATTCTTCCCCTTATCCATTTCTTTACCAAATTTTATTATGTTTTCACTTCCTAAATGTCTTCTGAATCTGCTCACTCTCCCCATGTCTCTCTCCATCATCCTAGATCCAGCTACTGTGGTCTTCAGTTTACTGCTAAATAGCCACTTACTTGGACTACCATGACCACCACTGGCCCCTCTTCGGATCATTCTCCATGCTAGTTTCAGAGTTTCACAGGTTGGGTTTCCCAGGAAGCAGACTTGAGATGGAGATTAATAACCAAGAAGTTGATTAGGGAGTGTTTCTCGTGGAAAGGAAGTAAGCTTGGGCAGAAGAAGAAGCTGAGCAGCAATAAAGTCTCAACTGAAGCCTTGTCCAACACTGTGAGCATTTCTGAAGGTAGGATGACCTTTCAGAGCTATCTCAAGGTGGAAAGAGCAGGGTAGGCCTTTCTACTCCTGAACTGATTGCAGCCCAAGGATGCAAACTTCGGCACGGCTGTGCTACAGTTTAGGCAATTCCCAAAGGTATTTTACAGGTAAGGCTTTCTTCTGGCAGAATTAGTAGTTGGGGTAATAGCTTTTTCTTTTTCTTACTTTCTTTTCTTTTTTTTCTTTTAGAGACATGGTCTCATTCTGTTGCCCAGGCTGGAGTGCAGTGGTGCAAACATAGCTCACTGTAGCCTTGAACTCCTAGGCTCAAGCAATCCTCTTGCCTCAGCCTCCCAAATAGCTGGGACTACAGGCATGCACTACCATGCCCAGCTAATTTTTAAATATTTTTGTAGAGATGCAGTTTCCCTATGCTGCCCAGGCTGATCTCAAACTCCTGGTCTCAAGCAATCCTCCCATCTTATTGTCCCAAAGTTCTGGATTACAGGTGTGAGCCACTGTGCCTGGCCATATTTTTGATTTTTGAAATGAAATCTAGTGACACACTAACCTTTTCAGTTCTGATCATGTCATCCCTTTGTGTAAAACTCCTCAATGACCTTCCAGTGGCTCTTAGGAGAAGCCAGAACATAATCCTGCAAACTGTGCATGGTCTGATCCCTACGTGACCTTTCCAACTTCACCTCCATTCTACTCAGCTTTGCTCTCTGGACTCAGCCACATTGGGTGTTTATAGTCCCTCATATTTATCTTGCTTCTTCCTACCACCAGGCCTTCACATGTATTATTTCCTCTTTTGAAATTGTTCCCCCTACCTACACTTCATCTAGTAGAGCCTTTAGATCTCACCTCAACACTTCTTCCTAACCTCCCTGACTGGATCACTCCTTCATTATACACTCTAATAGCACGTGTTTCTTTGTGCAGTAGCACATGTGTTGGCTGTAAGTTTTGCATTTGTTTATGTGGTTATTTCCTCGTAATCCTTCCACCCCTTGAGAGGATGGAGCAGTGTCTATTTTACCCACCATTGAATTCCTAGGGTCCTTTACAGATCCATAGTGAGGGCTCAAAGAATATTGGTTGAGTGAAAAGTGAATGAATGTCCTTATTTTATGGAACAGGTCATCAAAGATTGAAGAAATTGCATGGAGTTGTCTAGAGTCAAACAGCTGCTTACTGTCAGGGAAGGATATTTAAAGTCATAGTGTATTTGTACATTATTTGGAGATTTTTGTGGACTACTCATAGTTAAGTTTACAGCTAAAATTTGATTATTGGCCAGGCGCAGTGGCTCACGCCTGTAATCCCAGCACTTTGGGAGGCCGAGGCAGGTGGATCACGAGGTCACGAGATCGAGACCATCCTGGTCAACATGGTGAAACCCCATCTCTACTAAAAATACAAAAATTAGCTGGGCGTGGTGGCGCGTGCCTGTAATCCCAGCTACTCGGGAGGCTGAGGCAGGAGAATTGCCTGAACCCAGGAGGCGGAGGAGGTTGCAGTGAGCCGAGATCGCGCCATTGCACTCCAGCCTGGGTAACAAGAGCGAAACTCCGTCTCAAAAAAAAAAAAATTTGATTACTGCTTCTGCTTTCTGATCCCCTCTTGAACTGGACCACTGATTTTTCTTTCCTAGTACTTACCCACCTTGATTGTTGTCTTCACTCAAATAGTCACCAATTTAACTTTCAAGAAAAACTTCAAATGGATTGGTGGCTTAAATCCAACCAGACAAGACTTATAAAAATTTCCACATGACACCAAATACTCAGTTTGACCAGTTCTTTTGCTTTTCATCCAGTTGCTTTAAAATGATAGAGCGGCAGTCTTTATTTCAGCCAGATGCCCTGTTCCCCTACCCCATCCACACTGCATGGAAAAGAGAGTGAGACAAACAAGGAGAAGGAGGTTGGCCCACAAGGAATATTTCTGGGCTCAAGTTTAGAGAACAATGATTTGGAATCTGGGGCATAATTCACCCATCAGGCTACACATGCAAATGAGAACATCCTGACTTGTTCAAAAGAGTTCTGTAAATAATATTATTCATCTCCTAGAAGCAAGCCATATTTTTACTGGACTTTTTACTTCAGACTTGAATTACTAATGAGAATATATATATATTAAAACTCTTATTTATTTCCCTTCTGCTTAATATTTCAATCAAATATACATTTACTATATTAATCACAGGACATGATAGTTTTAAAACCTCAGAAATCATTTTAATTGAATACCTCATGTCTGTTTAATCTAAAGTTAATAAAACCTTTTTTTTTTTTACATCATTTTATCCCATTTTAATTTCTTGCTGTAGGACATTCACCTCTCCCCTCTCTGAATCATTTTTAAAGTCAGTCTTCTAAAAAAATTTATATTTTATTTCAAAATCAAAGTTTGATTTTTATGTTAATATGCTAGCTTGTTATTTACTAAAATCAGTGCAATAACTAATAAAGTGCAGAACTGTGTCTCAATAATAAAAATGTGTAATGTATTTACTGAAGTACATTGTGAAATAAGAAAATCTCAGCTGCTATCAGTCATCTTCAGATATGAACAGAATTGGGTGAAGAGGAAATTTCTGTTATATAACCTTTAAGTATCTGTGCATTGGTGGGAGTACATGGGAGATAGTTGCATTTGGTGCAAAATGGCATTTCTTAAATTACCTTGACTAGAAATTGCATGGGCACAACAATTATGGATTTGGATATTCAGACAATAGAATACATTGTGCCACAAATCTGCAATGTTTCCAGTCCTTCCTATTTACTTCTGAGTTGCATGTTGTTCTTTACCTAGGTAAATAAATAGGTAATGAATGACACTTCAGCTCTTCCTTTGATCAGAATTCTCTGGCCCCATGTTCCTGTTGTAAAATGAAGAGAAATCTGAGTTGAGAAAATTTGTCTTGGAAACATTTGGCATCCATTCTTTTAGGGCTTCATTTATTAGCTGGGCAAGTATTGACTCTTTTTATATGTTGTATACAGTGTTGTCTAGTATAGGGCATCACATGGCTCTTCTTACATGAATACATGCTTTGCCTGACCAATCCTGTGCAAGGTCAACAAACCCATTCCTATTGTAAAATAACATTCAAATATCATATAGCTAGGGTGACCATATAATTATTCTGCCAAACTAGGAAATATTTTACTATAAAAAGGGAAGCACTATTGAGTCAGGGCGACAGGTGCAAATCTCAAGCATCCATGGAAAAACAGCATATATGGTCACTCTATAGTTTCTCTGGAGCACCAACCTCTTTCTCCTCCAGAAGAACTTACTTTCTATGAAACTCCTTGCAAAGAGTTTAATTCATGTTTTGTGCCTCATAAACACAGCCTGATGCAAGATTCTTAAAATCACTTGAATCTATCACATCATAGATCTGCTATGGGGGAAATTCTCAAACTCCGAGAAATGACCGATCTGTATTAGATATTGAATCCATGTTAAAGTTCTTGTGCCATAGTTCTCATGGTTTTATAATCCTAAGATCCACAGGCAATAATGACAAAGGGTAATCAACTTTCTGCATGACCGTGGAGCTCATCCAAGAACTAGATCACTATTTAACTAGTCACAATCCTATCCTTGCCCACCCTAGGTTGTTTTCTGTTTTTCTGTTTGCACCATCTCCAAAGAAGCAAGGGTCCTAAGGAAGGATATCATAGAAAACTGCCAGATTTTTTAATATTCTGACCTTTACTCCCTAAGTGAGTAACTATAAGCCCATTTAAGGAAGAACACAGCCAGTGGAGTTTGGGTATTACTCATCACATTGTAGACCATTCTGTTTTTGAAGAGACAGATTGAAAGCAAACAGACCTGCTCATTGCTGCCTTTCCTGGAGTTACACAATCTTGGTATCATACCCAGAGGTCAAATAAGAGAATCTTGATTTTCTTCTGAGGGAAATATCATTTAGAAATTTATCTTCCTGAGAGAATTCTTTGTTTCGAAGTGGCCAGAAAGGATGAGTTATTGAACAACTCTTGTGTCATGATCCAATGAGCAAAGAAAAAGCAGCGCTCCAATTACCTATGGACATTCACCAAGACAAGTGCAATCAGTTGCAGATGATTAACCTGTTCATAATCCAAATACAAGAAACAAATCTCATCATGCTGGAGCCCTGGGGCAAAGGGAGTACCTTTTCCAAACTAAGCTATAAAAAAAAGTAAAGGTGGAGATTAGAGAGGAAACATCTTGGCCAGTATTATATATGATTCTTAACCCAAGGAAACTCAGCCCTCAAAAGGCTTTCTTCTTGTGATACAGATTTATTCTGAGAGGAATAACAGAACCTTTGCAATATCAAACATTAGGTAATTAATTTGGTATGTCCCTGCACTACTTTTGAGCAATGGGTGCCAGGAGTGAGCTTAATGGTGTTACATAGGAGGTGATATGGTGCAATGCAGTGGGTGATCTTTTTCAGCTGGTACTTCAAGCAGCAAAAAATTCATACCATGAAAAAAGACTTAAAATGCTTCTCTCAATATCACATAGCAAAGAGGACACTGAATAAGGTAGAAAGAAGGCAGATTTTAAAAGCTAGGGTTCGAGAAATAGATCTGAAGTATTTTGCTGCCATTTTTATTAACACATAGTCAAGCTGTCACTAATCATTTGCAGGGTGCATTGGAGGGAAATGGAATTTCTCATAGGTGTAAATTGGTAAAGTTTTGTTCCTCAGAAGCGGCAAGTGTAGACAGACCATTATTATTTCTGTGATTAGTAAGAGACTTGTAGTAAAAATCAGCCATCTCAATGCAGAAGACTTGAAATTGTAAGATCTGGACACGGAAAAGAGGCTAAAAGATAATTCCATTAAGCGCATTTTTAAAAGTTATCACTAGTTCTTTAATGAGTAGGAAGTAGAGGTAGAGGCTAGATTCAGGATTCTCGATGTAAATATTTATATAATATTATCATCACTGGGTATTATTTAATTATTCTCAGATAACTATTTTATTTTTAAGACATTGTTTTTAAAAATACTAGAGTACTTTTAGGTTTATGGCAAAATCAAGATGAAGTACAGAGATTTTTCATATACCTCCTGCCCTAACCTTTCCCATTATCCACATCCCCACCAAAGTGGTACATTTGTTACAACTAATAAACTTACACTGACATATCACAATCACCTGAAGTCTACAGTTTACTTTAGGGTTCACTCTGGTGTTGTATAGTCTTTGGGTTTGGAAAAAATGTATAATGACCATCAGTATACTATCATATAGAGCATTTTTACTGCCCTAAAAATTCTCTGAGGTCCACCTATTTCTCTCTTCTCTATCCCTAACTTCTGGTAGCTATTGATCTTTTTACTGTCTCCATAATTTCACCTTTTCCAGAATGTTATATAGTTGGAGTCATGCAGTATGTAGCCTTTTCAGATTGGCTTCTTTCATTTAGTAATATGCATTCAAGGCTCCTCCATGTTTTTTCATGACTTGAAAAGCAGATTTTTCATTAGTAAATCCATTGGCTGGATGTAACTAGTCTAACCAATTCACTTACTGAAGGACATCTTGGTTGTTCTCAAGTTTTTGAAATTATACATAAAACTGCTATAATCATCTGTATGGAGGTTTTTGTGTCAACATAAGTTTTCAACTTCTTTGGGTAAATGCCAAGGAATTTGATTACTTGATTGTATGGTAAGGATATATTTAGTTTTGTAAAAGAAACTACCGAACTTCCTCCCAAAGCAACTGTACCATTTTTCATTTCCATCAGCAATGAATGAGAATTCCTGTTGCTCCACATTCTGGCCAGCATTTGGTATTGTCAGTGTTCTAGGTTTTGGCCATTCCAGGTGTGTACTGGTAGATGATTTTAGTTTTATCTTCACTGAGTTCTATGTTAAATTATTGCTTTAGTCTATTTCCTGCTTCTATAAGAGATTGCCTGAGTCTGAGTAATTTATAATGAACAGAATTTTATTTGGTTCATGGTTCTGGAGACTGGGAAATCCACGAGCATGACACTGGCATCTGGGGAATATCTTCATGTTGAGTCATCCTATGGAAGAAGGTGGAAGGGCAAGCAACTATCCCAGACAGAGAGAGGGAGTTGGCCAAACTTACCTAGGAAACCACTCCCACAATAACCAACCCATTTCACTATAATTGCATGAATACATTTGTGAGGATGGGATCTCCCATTCTAACCATCTCTTTTTTAAATTTATTTTATTTTTATTTTTTTAATTTGAGATGGAGTCTCACTCTGTCACCAGGCTAGAGTGCAGTGATGCGATCTTGGCTCACTGCAACCTCTGTCTCTTGGGTTCAAGTGATTCTCCTGCCTCAGTCTTCCGAGTAACTGGGACTATAGGCATGCATCACCATGCCAAGCTAATTTTTGTATTTTTAGTAGGGACAGGGTTTCACCACTTTGGCCAGGATGATCTCCATCTCTTGACCTCATGATCCACCTGCCTTGTGCTTCCAAAGTGCTCGGATTACAGGCAAGAGCCACCGTGCCTGGCCCTAACCATCTCTTAATGGTCCCATCTCTTAATACCATCACAATGGCAATTAGATTTCAACATGAATTTATGAGAGGACATTCAAATCATAGCAACTATCAATCTAGGTATTTCTGTTTTTCTGCAGATACCAGAAATGGAGAAATCCTATCTGATTTTGTGCCCAGAATATACATAATTGGGTAGATAGTAGTCCTTAGAAAATTGAATCTATGCATACATTACAAAGGCATCAAGTCCCTGAAATATAAGGTAATATCTTACATCCTTCTTCATTCCCACCTACGCTCTCCATCCCACCAGCACAGAATTATGTGTGTGCTCACAGACACATAGAAATATAATTCAAATATGTTTGACCCAGGACAGTGATTGAGAAGTTTCAGTTTCCATCATACACACACATACACACACACTTAATGCTAGCAGGGATTCTAAAAAGTCTTGGTAATATTTACATTGATATAGAATTTAATTATTTTTAAATCCTTCACATATTTTGTGCTAACCTCAACCATCTGAGGTCAAAAAAAAAAGCATTACAATCCCTGTTGAGTAGGAAACTAAAGCCTGTGGCAGCACAATGCCTTGTCCAATATTTCATGTCAAGGTAATGGCAGAATCACAAGAATTCAGGTCTCTTCACTCTCAGACTTCTCTGTATGTCACGCTGCCTAACCTGGTGCAATGGCAAGGTTTCTCTTTTGTTCCTGCTGCTGGAAGAAAGACGTATTCAAAGCTATCATGAGTGATATGGAAAGCGAAGGAACTGATTGGCAAATACTGGTAGCCACATTAGATGAGCTTATGGAGATAAGACCTTCTGAGTCACATGGTGCCTTGCTTAGTGAGATTGTAAAACATTTCAAAAAAAAACAAAAGAAAAAAGCATTGGCACAGAAGATTATTCGGAGAATTAATAAAGGGCAGTTAAAGACAGACAACAGCCAGTAGTGACAATGAGGTAGGGTAGAGCAGTGCAGTGCAGAGAAGACGAATGGGCTTGAGAAAACCTGGGTTTTATTTGTAACTACATCACTTATCATCTTCAAGATCTTGGGCAAGGTATTTAATCTCTCTATGCATCAGTTTCCTTGTATGTTAACCTGCTTGTCACCGCAAGATTCATTCAGAATCAAATGATAAAATCAACCTAACTTTTACAGTTCTGAAGTGCTAAACAAAGGTAAGAAATTATAGAGCATGACACATAGTAGGTACTTAGCAAACATTTATTCAACTAAAAAGGCTATTTCAACTGGAATTGAACACCACTATGCATGATGATGTCTAAGATTATACCCCAATAATTACTGTTTTAATGGAAGTGGTAAGTGAATTAACCTACTGCCAAAATTATGGATCCAATAACATTTTGGAAAATTGTTATTATTCCTCAGTTCTGAGATATCTACATATGTACTGCAGTAACAAATATGCAAATTCTGGCCAACAGCCTGGGTGTTTTTGCTACTTGATAAAACTGGAATGCTTGAATACAGTTTTTCCATTTGAAAGACACATTACAAAAATCTACCAAGACAAGTTAAGTAAGTGTCTCTGGCAGAGGAATTAAACAAATGTAGAGAGTGAGAAACATCAATGCAATGTTAGCTATTTTACTGCTCTGTTATCACCCATGGAGATTCTGAATGTAATACGAAAATTCCATGATTATAAACTCCACATAAATGGACTGCCTAATAGGCTATCAGTATCTGTATTGTTAAGAACAGATTAATCTGAATTTTGAAAGTTTACTAACCAGTCATCACAAAACTCCATTTAATATGTGTTATATACATATATACACATGCGTATATTACATACATATATATTAATAAGAAACAACCACTATAGTAAAAAATAGTATTGCTCTTTGTGTAATCTTAGAATTTCACCAAAAATGAAGTCTGTGCCAGAAAACATCTTGTCTGTGAATGTCTTCCTGTGGATGCCAAATTGCTTTAACTTTAACCTCTGTGCAGTATACTTTGCATTATTGCTTTGTCAAGAAAAAAACAGGTGTCACCCATCATTGTTGCCCACTTAGATAAACTTTAGGGTCTTCTTGAAAACTTTCTTGGGAGAAATATCCTCTAAACATCCTTGCTCATGAAAAATATAAAAACTTTAATATACAAGTTGACCCCTGGCCTGAGGTATGTCTATGTTTGAGAGGATTGTTTTGTTTCTCCAGGAACATGGCTAGTTGTTTTTTTTTTAAAAAAATAATCTTAAAGTGCATTTTCATCACCCAGCATGGGTTAGTTTGTTGCAGCCTCTCTGGAGCAGTTTAGAGACTTTCTGATGAACAGATCCTGGGTAACTGGACTCAAGTCACCTAGGCTGCACCCAAAGGCCTTCCTTCCTCTCTCTAAGACATCTAAGATTACTTCATCCTGTGCAGTGGCTTTCAAATGCCAATCTGCACAACAAAATGAGAGAATAAAAGCAAAGGTGTAATTGTTTTATTGGGGCAAAATAAACATAACATGAAATCTATCGTTAAGTATGCAGTTCAGTGGCATTGAGCTTATTGACATTGCTGTGTGACCCTCACTACCATCCTTCTCCAGAACTCTTTCATCATCCCATACAAAAACTCTGTGCCCATTAAATGCTACCTCCTCCTTCCTCATCCCTTCAGTGCCTGGCAACCACTATTATATTTTCTCTATGAATTTAACTACTCTAGGAAACTCATGTAAGTGGAATCATTTAATATTTGGACTTTTGTGACTGACTTATTTCACTTAGCATAAAAATATCCTGAAGTTTCATCCAAGTTATAGCATGTTACAGAATTTAAGAATGAATAGTAGTTCATTGTATTGTATGTATATATCACATTTTGTCTATCTATTCATCTTGATGGGCTGTTTCCACTACCTTTGAGATGTTGTGAATAAGCTGCTATGGTGACTTTTTTTTTTTTTTTTTTTTTGAGACGGAGTCTCACTCTGTCACCCAGGCTGGAGTGCAGTGGCATGGTTTTGGCTCACTGCAATCTCTACCTCCTGGGTTCAAGTGATGCTCCTGCCTCACCCACCCGAGTAGCTGGGCTTACAGGTGTGCACCATCATGCCTGGCAATTTTTGTATGTTTAATAGAGGCAGGATTTCACCATGTTGGCCAGGCTGGTCTTGAACTCCTGACTTTAAGTGATCCGCACTCCTCGGCCTCCCAAAGTGATGGAATTACAAGTGTGAGCCACTGTACCCAGCCAGCATGGTGAATTTTTTATAAAGCTAAATGTGTTTAAAGATCTGTTCTTCCAGTTTTTTCCCTTAGCATAAATCCACCTTTTTGTTTATGAAATAATGTTGACAGCAGGTGCTATGTCTGAATGCTTGTATCTCCCCAAAATTGATATATGAAATAGGATTAAGAGGTAGGGCCTTTTGAGGTAATTGGTCACCTAATCAGGACAAAGCCCTCAATAATGAGATTAGTTTGTCTATGAAGAGGCTCAAGGGAGCTTGTTTGTCCTTCAGCTGTATGAGGACACAGCCAGAAGGTATCAACTATGAGGAATGGGCCCTTATCGGACATCAAATTTACCAACCTCTTGATCTTAGACTTCTCAGACTCTGAAACTTTGAGAAATAAATTTCTGTTGTTTATAAGCTACCTAGTTTACCTACTATTCTTGTTAGAGCAGCCCAAGCAGACCAAGACGGCAGGTGCTAGTTCCTTCTCCCTTACTTGGCAAAGTAAAATGTTGACAGCCGTAAGTCAAGATCCTATTTAAAAATTTAACCCATCTGTGAAATACCAAAGTCTGGAAAACAGAAATTCTTCTTAAACTTAGGTGAGCTCCAGAATCATCTAAAAAGCATTGGGAAATGGAGTTCTCAGGAGCCCACACTAAACTAGTGAAACCAAATCTCCAGAGGTGAAGGTCAGGCCGCAATATTATTTTAAAGCTTCTGAAGTGATTCTGATGTATGGCTAAGTTGAGGAATTACTTATGGCTTTTCAGAACTATCCTACTTGTCAATCAGGATGTATCACTTTGGCCAGTGGCTATCCCTCTGTCATCACCAAACCTATCAGGTAAGCACGACAAAATTTCAAGCATGTCCAGGATTACTAACGAGGATATTGCCAGGTGGATTTGAGACTGCTTAAAGATTTAATCAGTTGTCCACAGTGCAACTTCTATTTCCAAATCAAAGCTGGAATTTGTTTGTGTGGTTCCTCCACAGCTGTCTGCACCTGTTCGTTGGGGAAAGGAAGGAATCAGCTTCCATGATTACTGTCTTTTCCTCCACCTCCTCAGAGTTCTTGAACTTGGCCAGACCATGCTTCCAAACTACATTTGATCCAAATCTTATAGTATCTAGTCTTCCCGTTTTTGCTCTTTTCTGAAATGATAGCCCAGATTGAAGCGGGTTTGCTTTCATTCACACATTTATTGATTTTCTTTTCGCAAATATATAGCTATCGTGTCTATTATGTGTCCAAAGAGTCAATAAAGCACATAGAGAAGCATGTCAAAAATGACGAAGGAAGTTGAATCCAGCAAGAATCTTTCCAGTGCCATCCATCGAGCGAACTCATCCGCATTTACTGTTCACCTTCACTGCCTCCCAAATACCAAACATCAGTCGATGGCATGTGATTAGTGAGGGAGCTCTGAGTTGATTAAGCGCGGTGACATTTTGAGAAAAGCAGGACATTCCTCATTATCCGCAAATCCGTGAGTATGAGAGAGCTCTCTCGTTCGCATATTAGCATTTCCACATCCATCTCCTCTTCTCTGCAACCTCTAGCAAGACAGCTTGCCTTATTAGTAACATGTTTGGGATTAACAGCTTTGCTATTGTGTTAGCATCTCTGTCATTACCCAGGGAAGGAAATTGGCAAGTGCTAAGCCAGTTACTAACAGACCTAAACAGTGCCCAGGATAGAATTCACACAGAGCAACCAACTCAAAGCCAAAACATCCCCAACTACAAGGGAGGTGTATGCACCTTTAACAAAAATGGGCCTTATAATTAGCATAGGACAATTTTTAAACATGCTAAAACTCTCATGTTGCATTAAAAAGAAATGCCATTTAGACATTTACAAAGTAATGAAATCTCATTCCCATCTGCTCCAGCCTCTTTTCAACACCTCTCCCCACAGCAGTGCCAAAAGAACAATTCTAGGCTACCAGCATGTACTACTTGAGAGCCAGCTTGCAGTGATGGATTGGGAGGGGCTAGACCCAGAAAATGGCTGGAAGTATTAGTGTCTGATGGTGCAGAGTGGAACCATAGATTCAAGAGTTTGTGACCTAGCTTTCTGCAGCCATGAAATCTGGCCAAAGTTCCTGGCCAGCACAGGATGCAATGGAGGGAGCTCAAGAGTAGGGGGTGGGTCAGATGTGTGCACACCTCCAATCTTTCTGATGGGATGCAACCATTATGGGGACAGTCCCATCCCTGGATCACTTTCCCTTAAGCCACCTTTGACTGTGGAGTTGTAAGAAGGAGACACAGGTGCTCTAGAGAAACTTACTTGTTATTGGGGGCACATACACATTGTCCTCACCTGGCTTATCACATGGTGCTGCTCTGGAGTTGGTGTAATTTGCAAAGAAAAGAATGAACACTTCCCACTGATAATTCTCTTCCCCTCTTAATGGTGACCGGTCACAGAGGCAGAAACTGAAAGTCTGGCCAAAAAATGAAGAAAAAAACAAGGGGGTTTCCTAGACCACTCTGAGACTAAACTCAGGAATCAAGCAAGGGATTTGCTCTCTATTTCTAGCTGAAGGTTCCAGTTTCAAACAAGTATTCCTTCAGCCGGGGTTCTCAGGACCTTCCCAGCTGTTGCTGGAACAGATACTCACTCTGAGTCATGATTTCTCATGGGGCTGTGGATCTTTTGGCCCCCATTTCTTCCACCACTTTCTCCATAGAGAAAAACATTCTTCTATTGTTAGATATAAGGCTTATATCCGACACCCCAGTGTTAAAGCCAAGAAGAAACCCTGGATGGCTTCAAACACCTGTGTCAGAGAGCCTGCTATGAGGCTGGGATTCTTGGGGATCAGAATGGTCCAGGCAAGCAGGGAAAAGAAAGGCCAGGCTCATGATTCAAAAAGCAAACTACATTTACTGCAGAATTTTGCCTGGGGCAGGTCCTATTTCCAGTTTCTAGAGACTGAACTTTGTGAAGCAGAAATTTCAGCACTGGGGTTGGTAGGATTTTCTCTGATTTGTAGGCTTTCTCAGCTGAAAAGTCTTACAAAACAATACTAAACCAGCTTCACCAAGCAAAATATTTAATAAATCACTTTGGTAAAAAGATTAAAAATACATGATATGGGGGCCAAACTTTGAATTCTAGGACATCTCTTTGCACTTTGGAACACAATGTGTGTGTCCAAGTGTGTGGGATCTGAGATTCTGCTCTCAGTTTACAGCCAGACCTGAAGGCAACTCACCTAGTTCTTCCCTAGCTCTCAGCTCTCACTCCTTCCACACCCCAATCCCTTCCCTGGAGTGCTTTCCCTAGGGAAAGGGTGAGAGGCAGTCCTTTCTGCGTTTGGGTAGATGTGGGTCCATTTCAACACAGCCCCTCTGGGTCTCACCCCACTACTTCTGGAAGTACATTCATCCATCCCCCTGCAACCCCACCACCAGCATTAATTTGCCTGGTTGGTATATCCATTTCTGAGCCCCAGAAAGTAACACTTTGTCTCATCTCCCTGCAGTGTAACTAGATGAGAAATCCCTAAATAGGTGGCTTCATGCAGTTTGCAAACAGTGACCTGACCTCTAGCCTGAGCACACTTGCTGTCCAGGCCCTTCTCTGGACCCTTCCTCCTGTGCTTGAGAAGACAAAGAACTGAAAATCCCTCTGTGGTCAGGAGCCCAGGACAAGTCCCAGTTCTAAACTCACATTGCTAAACTCTCAATATTTATCTCATTAAAATAATTTGCCCAGTCAGAATTTGGTTTCAGAGAAAGACACTTAAGTAGATCAAAAACATTAATCAATCACAAAAGGCTTGAGTTGAAAAATAGTTAAATTGAAGCTACATTGGGTCTCATCCATGCTGCTCCCCTCCCTCCCTCCCTCCCTCCCTTCCTTCCTTCCTTCCTTCCTGCCTACCTTCCTCCCTCCCTCCCTTTTTCTTCCTTCTTTCCTTATTTTTCCTTCCTCCCTCTCCTTTGTTTCCTTCCCCTTTCCCTCCCTCCCTCCTTCCTTTGTTCTTCCCTTTTTCCTTCTTTCCTTCATGTGTATCCCCCTTCTACACTTTACCCAAGGTGTGAAATGTGTCTTACAAACAAGTGTGTACCTGTGTGTATGTGTGTATTTCCATATGCATTCATCTGTCCCCTGGAATCTTCCCACATGTGGAAGCTGGCACAATTTAAGGCTGACACTGGCAAACTTAAACATACATACCACTAAGAACACAGTGTCTGGGGCATGGGAGGATGCAGATCAGAAGCTGGTTATGCTGCTCTCCAAACCCCACTGAGAAGAATGACTATGGCTCCAGCCCATCCTCCCTGGGCTTCTTCATTCCCCTTCTTATTGCTGGAGGGAAGAATTACAAGGGCAAAGAACTGAGAGTTCCAGGTAGAGAACTGAACGCTCCAGGAATTTGTTCACTTCTCCAAAGTGTTGTATTTCTTCTTCCCAGAAAATCATTGTCTCATGTAACCATCATCTAGGAGCAGGCCTCCCTGTGCAACCTTTCATCTACTGAGGAAAGGAAAATGTTTTGACTCTGGAAGGAAGAGGGTAGAGATGGCAGGGGCTCCCCTAGGGCCCCTCTGATGTCCAGGCCCCATCAGCCAGTTTGGGGAAGCAATACCCACCAGAGGGAAGCTCACGGGCAGGACGGGTTGTCCACAGATCACAGCCACTAAGACATTGAGTCTGGTCTATGAACTGAACCTCTTATATTAAAAATATTATTGTTGTCTATCTGAAATTTAAATTTAACTGAGCATCCTGTGTTTTTATTTATTAAATTTGACACTAATTGGATGTCTGCAGGAAAAACAGAGAGGACATTTACACCTGTGGAGCAATGCTATTCTGTGCTGTTAGAGGCCAGGAACAGCAGGGATACAGAGACCAGGTCTAAAGGGCATTGAAGAAAATTCATGGAGCCATCAACAATACTGTTATTGTGCCTTGCTAGGGAAGACAATCATAGCTAAAAAAAAAATGAGGCATCTTCTCTCTTCTTTTCTTCTCACATCTGGTGAATATATCTTTAAGTATTCACATGTTCAAACAGGGACTTTTTTTTTTTTTAATAATAAGTACACTGGGGCAAAAGGTGTAAACCAGAACAGTTCCAGGCAAACAAGGTTCTCTGTTCACTCTAATTAACCACCAGATTCAGTATATGATGATGCATTATCTTTTTGAGCTATTAACTCCCTCAAAATGGGGATCTCTGAATTCTGTTAAACTAAACTGAAAATTACTTTACTCTTTCCCCATTGCCACCATGTGTCATCCCAGGTTTGGGGGTAACCAGAGGTTTATCTGTCCCTATGCAACTGAATTGTAGGCCAAACTTCCTTCAAGCCTGTAAAGATAACCGAAAAGAGTGGGACCAGAAGGAATCCACACCAGCTTGCTGAGTTTGGAGGCTTCTGTACCTGGAAACCCATTTCTGACACAAACAAAAGCATCTGAGGAACTGAGCATTTTAAAGCAGGGCAGCTCTTCTCAAGAGCTGAATTGTGTTAACTAGCCAGTGGCTCTGAGGGCAGAGAACCACACACCCAAACAGCAGCAGGTGGTTGCGATGAGCCAAAAACTCACCCCTTCTGGAGGAGGAAGAGAGGAACCAGCTCAAGTTGGTCAATAAATGCTGTGTGACTCCCTTTACTAGCCCTGATCTGCAGTAATTTGATTTTTACTCCCAAACCACTTGTTTTGTCTCCATAAATTTAATGTATTTAACCATCCAGTCCCTACAAATTCTCCCATCAGGTGGGGATTTTGAGGAGGAGATGGCAGGGAGTCATCACTGTCCTCCTATTTTGTTTTTATCAACTTCCATCATCCACTCTGCAGCAGAGACCTCTCCCACACCAAGGGGCAGGCTAGTTTCTCATGCAGACAGCCCTAGTGCCCTACTGATGTCCTAAAAGAGCATCGTCAGCTTCTGGTTATACACACATGGACTTTTTTTTTTAAGTAGTTTTCAGACAGATGGCATTTCCTTGCGGTTCTGTAAATAAAACCTGTAGAGCCAAACACCTTGTCATCAGGTACCCAATGGAGTGGGAAATTCACCTTTTCTTTTACAGTTTGTTTGAGACATAAGATCAGTGTAGGATCAACATTCAAAAGGTTCAGTTGGATCAAGTTATTGAACCCATTCTAGCTTGGAAGAGTAAGTTGCCATAAGAAGGATAAAGTTGCTAAGTTTCAAGGTGAAAATCTGAAGCAGGCGGAACAGAGAGACACCCAGAATGCTAACGAAGGTTGTAACTTGAAAGATGTATTCACCCTATCAGCTTTTTTTCAGGTGTTTTAAACTCTAAAGATGTTACAGTCTATAGCAGAAAATTGTGTGCTTTGAGAAAGTCTGAATTTGATAATAATTTTAGCATTTTTTTTCCTCTGGCATAGTTTAGTTTTTTAAAATAATGATATCAGAAGTAACTAGTCATATTGCACATTGAAGGTGATAGTAACAGCTGTACATGGCTGAGAAGCAACCCTTTCTCAGGATAGTCAGAATTCATTTTAGTGAAAATGAGTTTATGCTTATTTCCTTGAAGGTTTTCATGTGGAAGGGAAGGAGGGGATGAGGAAAGACTTGGTGATGGCTAGAGCAGGCAAATACCACCATGTAATCCTGAGGACAATCTCAGACATCTTGTAAACAGTCACCCACACAAGGTTTTGTTGTTGTTGTTTGATCTTGTTTTCTTTTTCTTTTTTTTCCGAGATGGAATCTTACTCTGTCACCCAGGCTGGAGTGCAGTGGTGCAGTCTGGGCTCACTGCAACCTCCACCTCCTGGGTTCAAATGATTCTCCTGCCTCAGCCTCTTGAGTAGCTGAGAATACAGGTGTGAACCAACACACTTGGCTAATTTTTGTATTTTTAGTAGAGACAGGGTTTTACCATGTTGGCCAGACTGGTCTTGAACCCCTGACCTCAGATGATCCACTCACCTTGGCCTCCCAAAGTGTTGGGACTATAGACATGCACCACTGCACCTGACCTAATCTTGTTTTCTTAATGAGTTAGTGGCTAACATTGAAAGGAGAACGCATTTTTGCATAAAAATACACATTTCTGTTATTTCTTTTGAAAATGCAAAAGATCTATTAACTGACACTAGGTAGGGGCTGTGTTACTTTAATTGCTTCCTCCTCTTGTTGCAAACTGACCTAAACTATTTGCTATCCACAAATGTTAAGTTTGACTGAATCTCTTCCACTCTCTATTACTTCTTAATGCTGACACCAAATACCAGTTGCAGGTGACCATACTCAAGCCAGTGGTTTTCTTAGACTCGGAATCTTCAGCCATTTATGTTTCCTGCCTGGGCCCTCCCTCTCCAGTGAAGAGTGATTGGATTTGTCCCCAAATATCTGCCTCAGGTATGCATGAAATTTTCCCATTACTACTCATCGCTTTGGGTTATTTAATTCCTTATGTCATCCATCCTCTATGGAAATCAATGCAAATACTTCTGAGGGAGGAAATGTAGTATTACTTTTCTAACATTAAATTGGCATGGATTTAATGAGATCACTCTCTGCCTACATGTGTCCAAAAAGAAGCATTTCTCTTGTAAGAAACTGGGTTGGATGGCAGGGCACTGCCCAGAGCTATTCCAGGGCCTGTGGAATAACTCTGCACCTGTTTTTAGGGAAAGTGTCTCCAAGTAAATGCTACAAGAGGCAGACCTGGAGCATGGTGGGGAGGGGTGGAGTAGGTACCACCCATAGCATAGGAAGTGTCTAAGTACTTGGGTTTTAGGGAACCCAAAGAATAACAGCCTTCTTCCTTGCCAGAGTTCAGAATGAGATAAGAGGTAGTAGGCACAGAAGTTGGACAAGTAGAGATCCTACTATCAGATTTTTACTTATTAGAGCTGGATTAAAGAATATGGCCTAGATGTGGGGCCAGCTGGGCTTGCTAACTCTCTGCTGCCATAAATCTGTTGTCCCTCATGAAATCAGCAGCCCTGCCCCCAGGGGCAGGTCTTTATTCCATGGCCCACAAACAGACACATCTTTCTGTGGGCAGGTGGGTGAAGAGAAAAGGAAGAAGAGGAGCCTGAGCCAAGCATGCCCATTTCTTCTTCCAAACTCTTGGTCAGTTAACTTGCCAGTTTTCAGGAAGCTGATCAATGAATGATGAGGGGCAAGAAAACCACAGTACCCCAAAGATTTACTAGCATGGGAAATGAGTAGGTGCTTCTAATGACAACCTTTGGGTTGTGCAGTGCTGGAGCTACAGAAATAGAGTCTTTGCCATCTGAACATTCCTCTTGGCAAATGGAAGCCCAGAGCACTGGTCCAGGTGAAATTCTAAAACAGGGAGAATAAGCAATGCTGATCTATGGCTTCAGTATGTAGAGTCATTAGATTGAGAGATTCCAGATGGAAAACAAGACTTGGGAAAGAATATGAACATCAAATGTCTCCATAGGTACAAGCCATAGGAATGGCAGGAAAGATCAGAGGGTTCTACAGGGTGAGGAGGAACAGGATGGAGCCTGTTACAAGAAGTACTTGAAACCTCTTGCTAGGACCCTCCAACCTCTCTTCTGAGGAGCTGTCAAGGGGAAGAGGACAGCATCTGTTTTTATAACTTCCAAATGAACATAGTACTCTATTTTATACCTAATAGGTGCTCATTAAATTATTTGGTAACTGAATTAAAGAGACTCTTCTAAAAATTACTAAAGCAAAGAAAAACATGCAAAAAATGAATAATCCATAGACTTAACCCTTCTAAGGAATGTCTGTATTTTAAAAGAGGATCTGGTTACAGTAAATTCATGTGTAACTGATAGAATATACAGACATGTTTGGACCCAAAGGTCTTATGAGAAGTTTAAATTTCTTCCCAACATACACACATTTCCTAGAAGTCCAAGGTTAGCAATTTGGTTAGCAATTTGACCAAGCATACTTAGTCAAGTCCCTTCCGTTGTTTGAATTTTATGGCTTCTTCTAGGGAAGACCAGCTTGCTTCTCATTTTTGGCATTGGTCCACAAATTAAGATGTATAGATCTTATTAGGTCTTAGAAATGCATATTTATGATAGCCATTCCTATCTGAAGGATTTATTAGGAAATTTAATGTTTGCTATAGTAATCGAGCTTAAAAGTAGGGCCACCACATCAAAACTCAAATCTCCTTACAGAAATTATAGAATTTATATATATCACAGAATCCACATAAATTGCAGAATAACTGCCATATATGACAATTGTAAAGCCAATGGAATGTGATTCAGTAAAGATAGGTTTTGGCCAGGCGCGGTGGCTCACGCCTGTAATCCCAGCACTTTGGGAGGCTGAGGCGGGTGGATCATAAGGTCAAGAGATCGAGACCATCCTGGTCAACATGGTGAAACACCGTCTCTACTAAAAATACAAAAAATTAGCTGGGCATGGTGGTACGTGCCTGTAATCCCAGCTACTGAGGAGGCTGAGGCAGGAGAATTGCCTGAACCCAGGAGGCAGAGGTTGCGGTGAGCCAAGATCGTGCCATTGCACTCCAGCTTGGGTAACAAGAGCGAAACTCCATCTCAAAAAAAAAAAAAAAAAAAAGATAGGTTTTATATTTATTTTGCCTTTTTATCAAGTAAGTGGAAAGTTGCTGATGTCAGGCAAGTTTCTATTTGAGAATCCTAATGCACAGGCTCCTGATGAGTGGTGACCTTCTCAGCTAGGACTGACAACCACACGGGTTCCTACTTCACAACCAGGGTCACCCTGGAGACATTTCTCATTGGATCAGCTTATTGTTAAGTATTAGGTTTCAGCCTTTGAGCATATATTGCTGGTTTTCAGTTACTTATAGCTTTAGAACATATGCTTTTTCATAGCAAAAAAAAAAAAGAAAAAAAAGAAAAAAAGAAAAGCAAGAAGAGGAAAGAAGAAAAAAATCTCTTAAGGAAGTGTTTAAAAGTTGAACTGATAGGTTTGGCAATTTTCATTCGTGGCAGGAGTAACAGGCTTCACGGGGGCAGTGTGACTCCAATATTAAAGAACAAACGCTTTGATATCGTTAACTACATCATAGCAGGTTTTATAGCAAACTTCACAATAAAGTTAGATGTTTTAGTATCAAAAAGTCACACACATTGCTTTAATGGTATCTACATGTTATGGATTGTAACGGCCTGTTATGACATCATCTGTTAGGAATTTACTATGAATGCTTGGGGAGGTGGTTCAAAAAGCTCCTTCTATAAGATGCCACGGAATGTAACTATATCTAATGACAATTGGTGAGTTGTGAATAAAGCATTTTCAAAGGGGACTATTGCTTTAAGCTCTATTAAAACGTTAATGGGGCTTAGCAAGAAGTCTCCTTTCTTGCCTGCTGTTCTTTCATCTGAAAAGCCACAATCCTATGAGACTCTCCCCAGCTCCCAGAGACTACACAGTTTGGAAGGCAGTTGGAGATCATTTTGGCTGCAGATAAGGTTTTCAATTCAGCAGCACAACCAACTTTGAAATTAATGTTGGACACAGACGTGATTCAGATGGGCTGTGAATTTTTAAGCTCCTTCCTGCACATTCTATCCTATTTGTCTCTCTGCTTTTAGATGCCATAGGAGGCATCTGATTGAAATGGAACTCACTGACCTAAAGCTCCTAAAAGAAGATTTTCTTGGTGACAGACAAGTTGGCTGCTTCAGAAAAGGTATTTACTGTGATTATGGATATGACATTGGGTCTCAAACTTGCTGCCTGTGAGTGCAATCCAACCCACAGGTTCATTCTGTGTGACAGGCACTGCATTGAAATGATAAGAATTAGAGTGCCTGTAGGTGGGAAGTGCCCTCTCCAGTTTATAGCGAGCCTCATCATTTCCTATTGTCCTAGATTTAGCTGCGTCACCCATTACATGCCTACCTGCCAGGCTTCTAGACACCTGAAACTCATGAGCTTCAGGCATTCTGTGCATGGTCCATCTCTGTGCCCTGTGCCCTAGGTTCAACTTGAGGTTTCTCGCTGATGCCTCCCACAGCTGGACCTTGTTCCTCACAAAGAGTTTCTGGTGAAACCAGAGTCATAAAGACTGGATTAAGAGGAAAGTTCAAGGACTCCCAGTATCTAAAAGCTTGCAGGAAAACTTAAGAGTTTGGGATCCTCCAAACCCCAATGAGCAACCTGAGACACAGAAAAGGGAAATGCCTTGGAAAAGTCAGCCCCAGAAGGAACAGAGGAGAGAGGGAAAGCTAGGACTTGTGATTCCCCATCCTGTATGTTGCACCTACCACCCCACACAGCTGGCCTGAATGATCGGTATAGCCGTTCCCCACATTCCTAGAGAGCGTGTCTTTTACGAAGCCACCATCCACACACACAGAGTGGCACCAGCTGTGCAGCCAACCCCTCTTACACTGGGCCTCTGTGTCTGGTGACATGAAAGTCAAGGCCAATGTGGTCACACTAAGCCCACTAAGTCTTAAAGAAAAGTACTTCTTTATCATTGGCAGAGAACTTTAAGCTGGAGAGAGATTAAGGTTTAAAACAAATCCAATGAATCAACTTTGTAGACAACACAGGTTACTTAGCCTCTGCTCCTTCTTTTTGAGAATACAAGGAAACTTTCCTTCAGAGCTGACCCTCGAAGTAGGCAGAAAGGTTGCTAACTCTTTAAGTTGTCTTGAGCTACTTCAGGAAGGCTTCCATCAGCCAAAAATCCCCTTGTAGCTCAACCCTTCCATTCTCAACCAAGGCATAGATACTAAAATTCAGTTAATAACAATTCACTCATATGAGCTAAATGTTACCCCCTTTAAGCATTGTGCTTTGTGAAAAAAAAATTCTGGAAGGGGAGAAGTTTCGATTGGTTGGCTCGATTAACTCTTCTTGTGAATGGAAAATACTGAGGGCAGGGAGAACTCTTAGCATTAGTGAGAGGCAGAAGAGCAAAAAAAAAAAAGAGGTGTTGGAGTAGGGACATTGCTAACAGGGAAGATAGAGGTAAAAGGGCCAATGAAAGAGACATCCAAAGGAAACCACTGGCATAATATAAGAGTGGCGGCATCTACGTGGAGGAGAGCACGGTCAGGCCACTGAGGCTGCTTTACCAGGGGTTGGCTGTAGCCTCCCACCCACTACCCTTGAAATTCTCAGTCCCCAACTCCCACTGAGATCTTCAGCAAATACCTTCAGTGAGTAGGAGGAAAGAACACAAGAACCTGAAGTAGTAGCTCAGTTCATGAACATAATAAGTATCTGTCGAATGAATAAATCAAATATTTCCAGTGCATTGCTGTGCAGCCATCTCGATGGTTAAAGCCTCCTTGCTTGGTCTCTAGAGCACTTGATCAATAGGTTCTAATCCCAGGAGGTGTGGAATGGAATGGACCTGGAATCAGTACTTTGCATTTTGTGGGGATGATCACTGGTTGAAGTTGTTTCCCACTCCAGTAGAACAGTGGCTTCATTCATAATTCATGCATTTAACGTCTCTGGTAAGTATTGCTTACCAGATGGGATTCTCAACAGTAACTGAAATGGAAAGCAGATTGCTTCATAGAGTTGGAGTGAAAATCACAGGAGGAGGTATGGCATGAACTGAAGTTTTCTAGTTAAGACAGAGACCTTTGAGAGGTCACCGAGTTGCAACTTCTATTGGTTCTACAAGCTAATGAGAGGCTATGATGCAGAAATGAGACGAAAATTCTACCTGTGGAAGCTGATGACCACTGCTGTCTTCTGGGAACGAAAACAAGGCCTAGAATGACTAAGAGACTGCTTATTGTTACAGGTTGAACCTGGAGCAGAATAGGCCAAATCAAGATTGAAAGGAAGATGGGAAGAATAGACACAGGAAGTGTATGTGTGTATATGCATGCATGTGTGTGTGTGTGTGTGCACATGTGCACATGTGTGTGTCGGGGGTGGAAGCAGAGTTAACCCACCAGCTAATCATTTGGTTGCAGTAGAAGGGAGATGAGAACTGCTTAAAATATTTGAGGCCTACAAAAGCTGAGATAACTACTATATTAACAGCAAAAACTAGGAAATTCTGGGAAGGAGAGAGTGAGCTGAAACTGTCTTTGGATAATTTAGAACAGAATGAGCATATCTTGTTTGATTTTTTCATTTTACTTTGGTCATTTGCCATGGTAGAATATTATATACATCCAATATTATATACATTCAATGGAATTTTGTATTAGGAAAGTGTTAAATGCATCAAAATTTCCACATAGGCCAATGTCTCATGCATTAGGGCATTTATGGGGTGAGGGTCAGAAACACGTATGCAAAAAATGCCTATTTCTTAGTTCACAGTTTTATCTTCCTTATCATTTCTGCTATGAAGCCAACGTTCTCTCAGATTTGGAATGCTTTTCTCACTCATGTACTCATACACACACACACACACACACACACACACACGTATTAATAAAACTATTTCCAGACACATAATTCCAGGAACTTTTTAATGCCTTTGTTATTAGTCCTCTGATAAAATTTTCTAATTACTTCAGAATATCCTCATGTTGTTTTTTTGTGGTAGAGTTTACCCTGAAAGCAAGACAAAGAAATCAATTTCAGCTGCCATTAGAGAGATTTAGGTTGGACTAGGAGAAGAACTCCCAGACTGCAAGAACCTGGAAGAAATGCTATGTGGGGAACTTAAAATCCTCATCCCTAGAGACTTCTAGAGAGAAGTGAAACAACCACTCACATGCAGAATTGCCTCAGTGAAAATAATTATGCCCAGGAAAATTTTGTTTCAAAAATTTTAATGTCCTTCAATTCTATATTGCCACACTATCCCATGACTTGACTCAGAAAGCATAAGCATCCTCATAGTGTAATATGGAAGGCATTGTTAGTACCCCTCCAATTTCCATTCCCCAATCCCTGAAAACTGATTTCTCACCACCATAATGGACCCTAAAATTCATATGGTGCCATGTGGCCCTGTTGAGGTCCCATCACCACCCAGGCAAGGGCCGATTGGAGTGGGATAGCCATTCAATCCAAGAGGCATTATTCAAGCGGATATAAGTCAACTATCTTCTGTGTTCTCAGGTGTGGCGTCAGGACTGAGCCAACAGATCAGCAATGGTTAAGAGCACAGAGTCTTCAGCCCAGGCTGACTGGGTTTGACATTGAAATCTACTACTCATTTGCTATGGGAATTTAGATGTGTCACTGAGCTTCTCTGCCTCAATTTTATCTGTAAAATGGGGATAAACATTATAGTTTAGATGAGAGGACTAAATAAGTTAATATAACATATAAACTGCTTAGAGTCTAGACTGTGGCATGTGCTCTCTGAGAGTTGGCTAATTTGTGACCTTGGCTGGTCACATGAATTAAAGAGCTGTAGATCTGAGAATTGAAGACACTGTGGAATGATCAACTGCAGGCTTGGACCTAATAAAGAGGGAAAGATGGTCTTTAGGACAAGGTGAGAGAACAGAATGGAGTGAAAAGGTAAATCAGGAGACCAGAAAGGCATATAGAGAGAGCAGGTGCTTTGATTTTTCATGGCTTTCTGGCTTCTGTTTCTGGTCTCTCCTAAGTCTGAACTCACTTTGGCCTGTTGAGTTCCATGAGATACCTATGTGTCCTTATAAGAAATGCTGCTTTTTTTGGCTTACACTAGTTTGAGTGAGCTTCTATTACTTGAAACCGAGAATCCTTGGTAAGGAGAGTTTACACTCAATTGCCCTTGAACACAAATTTTCAAGAAACCAGAACAGAAAGAGTTACTTCAGGGGAAAGGCACTGCACATTCCATTTTTTTTAAAGTGTTACTTCTTTCCTAGAACAAGAGATGCCTCAACTTTGACATATTTTAGAACATTCACATTCTTCATTAACAACTTGTAAATGGAGGAACTTTTTCTACAACTGAAACTCAATTTCTATACAAAAATAAATTTAAAGTTGGGTGAGCCAAATTTCCTCTTTCCTAACTTGGTTACATTCTGCAGTCCAAAAAATTGTGCCCTCTTCCTCCATCTCTGATGGTATGAAAGTCGAGGCAGCAGTGGGATGCAAAGCTCACACATTATCTGATAATTTCCATTTCCAACTTCAAGTCCACAGACTCAATCTGCTAAATCCTTTGACTTAAGTCATGAAAAATGACACACATTACCATGCCTCATAACACATCTTCTAAAACCTTTTCAAATAACCAGCCGGCAGGCAGCACTGCCAGCCTCGCCACAGACACCATCATTTTTTCCCCTTCCCTGTCTGGCTCTGAGTTTTTGGAACCAAGATGAAACTTAACCTTCCCAAACAAAGACCGTTTACTAGGCAACTTAGGGCCAGTAATTAGCTCACACACCATAAGGTGCCACAGAGCTATTTGCAGATCTCTTCCAAGTTTAGGTTTTTTTTTTCTTCCAGAAATTAGCCCTTGTCTCTAAGAACCCACAATCATTTACCACGGAATGAAGGAACTACACTTATTATAAGAGTAAAATATTTAAAACCTCTTTCAAGGATAGTCAGACAACCTCATAAATCATGTTCTCCACACTGGTGAGTTTGGGATGGGAAGGGATGTGTTGACATATTTAGAAGCCATTGGGGTGCTGTGGTTTCACAGCTAGGAGGGAAACTCGAGCTTGTTGAAGTTGGAGCTTACTTGTATTTTTATTTATTGAATTAATGAAATCTTGGCAACAAACTATGTTTTACTTTAGACAAGATGGGTTTTTTTTCTTTGCCTCCACCTACCTTGTCTCCCTTTCTGCCCCTCTCAAATAGACAATTTTTATAAATGTTTCAAATGCCAGAAAAGCTTCCTGGGCAGCCAAACTGAACCTTAAAAAATCAAGATGAACCAATCAATACATGGAGATGTGGCTTCCATTAAAATTGACATTTGGGTGTTAGAAGAAGAAAGAAACAGCCTGAAAATAAGTATTTTGAATGCATTTACAAGGCTGCTTGATTCTAAGAGTTTGCACATTTATCAGTCTATATGTCAGCCTGAATGGTAGCTTGCAAAAACCATAGCTCACCAGAATCTAGTCAACATAGCTCATGTCATTTCCTCACATTTGGTGAAGGCTCTACCATTCTAACAGGGAATGTGAATGTGTGTGTGTGTGTGTGTGTGTGTGTATATATACACTAGTGACTTAACAACAAAAATCACCATCAAGGTTTACTATAGAGGTTTCCAACTCCAACCAAAAAGCTAGAATCACCTATGTAGCTTTTGAAAGCCCCCAGGTATTTATACTTCTTAAAAGCTCTGCAGTTATGGCCCCAACAGGAAATCAATGGCAGATTCAAATTGGGTAAGCTGAAGAAAGTTTAATAAAGGGATTCTTTACAAAGGTGCCAGCAGAGTAGAGGAAAACTAAAAGGAATAGTGCAGTACTCTCTCTCAGTCTAGGAGCAGTAGGCTGCTTTATCACCCCTAGTTTAGAAAAGGAAAAGGTGGGAATAGTCATCAGAACCCAGAGAATGGGGAAGCCCCCTGGGGAGAGTCACCTGACAGGAGTTATATGACCTTAAGACTTTGCAGCCAAACCCGAGTAATTCCATACAAGGCAGCCAGGGAAGCCATATCCCAACCATGTTTTCATCTCCCCCTTCCATCTCCTACTGGTTCTCCTTACCGCAGAACCCAGCTAGAATCTGGAAGATAAGGAAGCCTTTTGTTGCTGTCCTTAAAGGTCAACCTTCTTCTTCCCCTTCTTGAGACAACACAAGGTGGAAAGAAGTGGAGAGTGGATCTGTGAAATAAATAGGAAGTGTTCTGCCCATCAAGAAATTCTCCTGCAACCAGATGTTCGGGTCTGCTGCCCAAATACTCTACTTGTTTGAGTCTGTTTTCTCAGAAATAAAGGGCATTGGCTTAGCTCAGTGTTTTCCAAAGTGTGGTGCTAGAACTCTGCTCCTGTATCACAGGAGCTTCTTGGGGTGGGAAAATAGGCCAAATGGTGGGTTCTTGCCTCATTCCCCATTGCAGTCCCTAGTGAGTAAATAAGTAATGTGCTAAATTATTCTGAAGAGTGTCAAATTATTTATCTCAGGCTTGCTGTGTTTTTAAGACATTGACTGTCTAGACCAACATATATGATCATGACAAAGAAAGAAACTATACGTATGTTTCTAATTAATTTAAATACAAACGTAGGGTGTGTGTGTGTGTACTTATAGGTATATTTGTGATTAAAAAGAGAGATATTTTTAGAGTTGAGAAAATAAAAGCTTAAAAAGATTAACTCTAATTTGCTTATGTTCAAGAGGGTAAATATACGGTGGAGTCATGGTTCAAACCTAGGTTTGTCTTATTCCAAACACAGTGCCACCAAAGAACATGAAAACTGAAAAGAAAACAAAAGAGTATACCTACTTAGACACACACATTTACATATTTACATATTGTTTTAGTACGTCTCAGGTTTACTGCATTTTCATTAGCTTTCCCAGGTTTAAAGTTCTGCTCTTCTGCAGGCTGCCCTTGCCAGGGTCCACTTCATCATGTGATGTCTTTCAACAGAGCACAAAAGACAGATCACATGGCAGATGAGCAAAAACTATTATCATTGGATTTATGCAACATTTGAAATAGCTATCTGTCCAATTTTTTTCCTCAACCTACAAAAGATAGTTTTATGTTCTCAATAGGTAAAGATTCCACTTTTGAAGACTTATTCTCTCACTCCATGACTGCTTGGTTTTTCTCAATGGGAAATGAGGCTTTTGAAAACTCTTTGAGAGGTCTGTATGTTCACAGTTCAGAGAAAACAAAGGTCAGTGAGTCTGAGCTGTCACAGAGCCTCAGGAACTTCAGGGGGTTTTGCAGGGCGGGTATGAAAATGTTCACATCCATTCTGTGTAAAGTTCTGTAAAGCAGGTCCTTGTCCCTCTAAGAAGATATCAAATGTAATCTTAGAAAGTGAGTGCTTAGGGGGTGTTTTCCCATGTCTTTAAATTATGGGCCCAAAATGCCTCATTCAACAAATATTTATATATTAATAAATATGTGCCATGTTAGGTGATAATGATGGTAAATAAGGAAAAATACATTTTATAAACAAATGATAGTTATTAAAATACAATGAAATAATTGACACAGTGTGGACTTGGTATAAAGAACAGTGGGAGTGGAGAACAAATTTTTATTTCTGCCTGGGATAATGAGAGACATTTCCATAAGGATGAATATTTTGACTTGAGACTAAACGATGAGTACATTTTTACCTGATAGACAATGAGGAGGGGTATTTCAGGCAAAGGAAACTGTATATGCAAAGTTACAGAGGTGTGAAATGGGACAGGTGATTTAAAGACTAACAAGAAGTTTGATATGCTTACGATATAGGTTCTAAGTAAGGCAGTAATAGAAGTGAAGCTGGGTTGATAGGTAGCAGCCAGATCATGATGGGTTTTAATTGGCAAGTTGAAGAGTTTCCATTTTATCCTACATGGTTTATGATTTCAAAACAAATCTGCACATATGCTCAGGGATACACACATGCAGGGTCTGTACATGATGTTATGCTAAATAAAGCGTATCTTCCTGGAGCACCAATTTTACTAGAACTATTAGAAGAGACTTTTAAAAATTAATTGATATATAATAATTGTACATATCTATGGGGTGCATGTGATATTCTGATATATGCATATAATGTGAAATGATCAAATCAGGATACTTAGGATGTCCACCACCTCAAATAATTATCATTTCTTTTTGTAGGAAACATTTCTACTCTTCCATCTATTTTGAAATACATAATGGTTTATTGTAACCCTACTGTGCTATTAAACAGTAGAACTTATCCTTCTATCTAACTGTATGTTGGTAACCAATAAACAATCTCTATTCATTTCCCTCCCCTTCTTCCCAGCCTCTGGTAACCAGCATTTTACTCTTCCTCCATGAAATCAACTATTTCAGCTCTCACATATGAGTGAGAACATGCAATATTTATCTTTCTGCACCTGGCTTACTTCACTTAATATGATGACTTCCATTTCTACCTACGTTGCTGCAAATGACAGAATTTTATTCGTTTTGTGGCTGAATAATATTCCATTGTGTTTATATGCCACATTTTCTTTATCCATTCTTTCATCAATGGCCATGTATGTTGATTCTGTATCTTCGCTTTTGTGAATAGTGTTGCAATAAACATGTGAGTGCAGGTATCTCTTTGATATACACATATTTTTCATTTGAATAAATACCTAGTAGTGATATTGTGGGATCACATGGTAGTTCCGTTTTTAGTTTTTTGAGAAATCTCTATATTGTTTTTCATAGTAGTTGTGCTAATTTATATTCCCATCAACAGAGTGTAAGAATTTCCTCTCCTCTGCACCTCACCAGCATCTGTTAATTTTTGTGTTTTTAATATAAGTAGCCATTCTAATTGGGATAAAATGACATCTTATTGTGGTTTTGATTTGCATTTCCTTGATGATTAGAGATGCTGAATATTTTTTCATATACCTGTTTGTATGTCTTTTGAGAAATGTCTATTCACATCCTTAGCCTACTTTTTAATAAGATTATTTATTTTACTGTTGTTGTTTGAGCTCCTTGTATATTCTGGATACTAGTGCCTTTTAAAGGTATAGCTTGCAAATATTTTCTACCATTCAGTGGGTTTTCTCTTCACCTCGTTCATTGCTTCCTTTTTTGTGAAGAAGCTTTTAGTTTAATATAATCCCATTTGTCTTTCAGGGTTATAGTTATCTTTGCTTTTGAAGTCAACCATGAAATCATTGACTAGACTAGTATCCTGAATATTTCTCCTATGTTTTCTTCTAGTAGTTTTATACTTTTGAGTCTTAAATCTAAATCTTTAATCCATTTTAAGTTGATTTGTATACAGGATGAGAGATAGGGGTCTAATTTTCTTCTTCTACACAAGGATATAGTTTTCCAACACATTTATTAAAGAGGGTGCTCTTTCCCCAATGTATGTTTTTGGCACTTTTGTCAAAAATCAGTTGGCTTTAAATATATGTATTTCTTGGTGGTTCTCTATTCTGTCCCATTGGCATATGTGTTTGTTTTTATACAAATACAATGCTAGTTGGATTACTACAGCTTTGTGGTATATTCTGAGGTAAGGTAGTGTGATGTTTCTAGCTTTGTTCTTTTTATTCAGGATTGCTTTGGCTATTCTGGCTCTTTTTCATATGTTACATATGAATTTTAGAATTGTTTTTTATATTTATGTGAAAAATTACATTAGTATTTTGGTAGATATTGCATTAAATTTGTTGGTTGCTGTGGGTACTATGGTCATTTTTGCAATATTAATTCTTCCAACCCATGAGCATAGGATGTCTTTCCATTTGCTTGTGTTTTTTTTCAATTTTTTCCATCAGTGTTTTGTAGTTTCTGTTGTAGAGGTAGGTTTTTCACCTCCTTGGTTAAATTTATTTTTAGAAATTCTATTTTTGTAGCTATTGTAAATGGGATTGGCTTCTTGATTTCTTTTTCAACTAGATCACTTATAAAAACACCATTGATTTTTTTATGTTTAAGAGTTCTTTGGTAGTCTTTAGATTTTTCTGTCTATAAGATTATGTCATCTGCATAGAGGAAATTTGACTTCTTTTTCCAATTTGAATGCTTTTTATTTCTTTCTCTTGTCTGATTGCTCTGCATAGACTTTCCAGTACAGTGTTGGATAAGAGTAGTGAAAGTGAGCATCATTACTTTGTTCCAGTTCTTATAGAAAAGGCTTATAGCTTTTCCCCATTTAGTATGATATTAGCTGTGAGACTGTCATATATGGTCTTAATTATGTTAAGGTGTTTTCCTTCTATGCCTAATTTATTGAAAGTTTTTATCAAGAAGCAATATATAATTTTATCAAATGCTATTTCAGCATCTATTGAAATGCTCATATGGTTTTTGTCCTTCATTTTGTTGATATGGTGTATTGTGTTTATTGATTTGCATATATTAAACCATTCTTGCATCCCTGGGATAAATGCCACTTGATCTGTTTTCAGTTTGCTAGCATTTTAGTGAGTATTTTTGCATCTATGTTCATTAGGGATATGGGCCTGTATTTTTCTTTTTTTGTTGTTGTGTCTTGTTTCAGTATTAGGATAATGTTAGCCTCATTTGAGTTAGAAAAAAATTCCTTTTCTTCAATTGTTTAGAATAGTTTGAGAAGAACTAGTGTTAGTTCTTGTTTAAGTTTGATAGTATTTCTCAGTAAAGCCTTTCATTCTTGGGCTTTCTTTTGCTGGGAGACTTGATTCCTGATTCAATCTCATTACTAGCTATTGGTCTATTCAGTTTTTCTATTTCTTCATGGTTCATTCTTGGTATGTTTTATGTTTTCAGAAATTTATCCACTTTTTCTAGGTTTTTTCATTTGTTAGCATATGGTTGTTTATGATAGCTAATGATTCTGTATTATTTTGTATTATCAGTTGTAATATCTCCATTTTTGTTTCTGATTTATTTGGGTTTTTTTTTTTTCTTGGCCAGGCTAGCTAGCAGTTCATCAATTTTATCTTTTCAAAAATCAATCTTTTGTTTTGTTGATCCTTTGTATTGCTTTTTTAGTATCTATTTCATTGAGTTCTCTGATTTTTATTTCTTTCCTTCTACTAATTTTAAATTTGGTTTGTTCTTACTGTTTTAGTTACCTGAGTTGCATCATTAGATTGTTTATTTGAAATCTTCCTACTTTTTGATGTAGGCATTTACTGCTATAAACCTCCCCCTCAGCACTTCTTTTGCTGTGTATTCTAGGCTTTGGTATGTTGTGTTTCTATTTTATTTCAATAAATTTCTGGGTTTTTTCTTAATTTCTTCATTGATCCAGTGGTCATTCAGGAGCATGTTGTTTAATTTTTGTATGTTTGTATAGTTTCCAATGTTCTACTTGGTATTAATTTCTAGTTTTAGTCCACTGTGGTCTTAGGTTTTGTTTTTTAAAAATCTGTTGACACTGTTTTATGGCCTAGCATATATTTTATCCTGGAGAATGTTCCCTGTGCTGATAAGAAGAATGAATATTCTACATTTGTTAGATACTATGTTCTGTAAATGTCTATTATGTCCAATTGGTATAATGTGCAGTTCAAATTCAATGTTTCTTTATTGATTTTCTGTCTTTATAACCTATCCAATGCTGAGGGTGGGGTGTTAAAGTCCCTAACTATTATTGTAATGAAGCCTATCTCTCCTTTTAAATCTAATAATATTTGCTTTGTATAACGGAGTGTTTGGTGTTGGGTGCATATATAATCAGAATTGTTATATTATCTTGCTGAATTGATCTTTTTATCATTAGTGACTTTCTTCTTTGTCTTTTTGTTTCTAGATTTTTACTTAAAGTCTGTTTTATTTGATGTAATTCCTACTTGCTTTTGGTTTCTACTTGCATGGCACATCTTTTCTCCTTTCTTCACTTTTCAGTCCATGTGTCTTTACAGATGAAATGAGTTTATTGTAGGTAGCATATAGTTGGGTCATGTGTTTTCTAAAAAAATCCATTCAGTTAGTCTGTATCTTTTACATGGGGAATTTAATCCATTTGCATTCAAAGTTATTAGTGATAGGTAAGGACTTATTCCTGTCACTTTGTTAATTGTTTTCTGGGTGTTTTAAGGAAATCCCATCTTCATTTCTTCCTCTCTTATTGTCTATCATTGCAGTTTGGTGTTTTCTCTATAGTAGCAACATTTGACTCCTTTTTATTTCCCACTTGTGTGTCTGTTCCAGCAGTGAGTTTTATCCCTTCATGTGTTTTCATGATAGTAGAGACTATAAACATATCTTGTAGGACTGGTCTAGTGGTGATTAATTCTTTCAGTTTCTGTGAGTCTAAAAAAGATTTTATGTCTCCTTTATTTTTGAAGGATATCTTTGCTGAGTATAGTATTCTTGGTTGAGAAGTTCCATTTATCTTACTTTCAATACATTCTATATATCATCCCATTTTCTCCTGGCCTGTAAGGTTTCTGCTGAGAAATCTGCTGTTAGTCTTACTGGGATTCCCTTACGTGTGACTTGATATTTTTCTCTTGTTGTTTTTAAAATTCTCTCTTCATCTGTGACTTTTGACAGTTTGACTATAACATGCCTTGGAGAAGACCTTCTTGGGTTGAATCTATTTGGGGATTTATGAACTTCCTCTATCTTTAAGCTATATCTCTTGCAAGACTTGGGAAGTTTCCAGTTATTATTTCATTAAATAGCTTTTCTAAGGCCAAGGTTTACTCTTCACCTCCTGGGACAACAAAAATTTGAATCCTTTGTCACTTTATAATGTCTCATCTTTCATGTAAGCATTCTTCATTCTTTTTTATTCTTTTCTCTTTTTTGTTCTCACTAGGTTTTTAAAAAACTGTTATTTTAGGTTTGGGGATACATAAGGAGGTTTGTTATACAGGTAAACTTGTGTCACAGGGGTTTCTTGTACAGATTATTTCATCACTCTGGTATAAATCCTAATACTCAATAGTTATTTTTTTCTGTTCCTCTCCCTCCATCCACCCTCCACCCTCCACCCTCAAGTAGATCCAAGTGTCTGTTGTTTCCTTCTTTGTGTTCATGAGTTCTCATCACTTAGTTCCCATTTACAAGTGAGAACAAGCAGTATTTGGTTCCCTGTTATTTTAAAGGACCTATTCTCAAGTTCAGAAATTTTTTCTTCTGCTTGATCTAGTCTATTGCAGATTCTCTTGATTGTATTTCTTATTTCAGTCATTAAATTCTTCAGTTCCAGCATTTCTATTTGGGTTTTTAAGATATTTATCTTTTGGTTGAACTTCTAATTCAGATCACAAATTGTTTTCCTGATTCGTTTGTATTGTTTATCTCTGTTCTCCTACATGTTACTGTTTCCTTAATATCATTATTTTGAATTCTTTTTCAGATACTTTATAAATTTCCTTTCCTTTGGATTCTATTACCAGATAATTATTGTGTTCCTTTGGAGATATCATGTTTCCTTGTCTTTTTTCATGTTTCTTGTGTTCCCATGTTGATATCTGAACATATGGTGTAATACATATATCTTCCAATTTCACAGATTGGCTTTCATAAGAAAAGACTTTTTTCCTATACCTATATTTATAGAATTGGTTGGACGGGGTGTTTCAGTTTTGGCTCTGAATGGGTGCAGTAGTGTAGTCTTCATAAGACTTATTTTGATGTAATCAGTGTCAGGGATATCTGTGAGTTACTCAGTAGCTTAGACTGTGGTTGTTAATAGAGAATATGTTGAGGCTTTGCTGAGAATGGGCACACCAGATGGGCTGGTCATCAGGGATCAGTGGTGGTAGTGCCAAGCAGGGCAGCCCTGTCCCCAGGCTTGGATAGCCTGCTCAGGCACAGGTGTCAGTGGTAGAGAGCAGGGCAGGTGGATCCCCAGACTCCCAGAAAACATGCTTGGAGATTAATTATTTTTATATTATGATATTATTGATACATGTTCCATTTTTTTAAAAAAGTAAAACTTGGAGAGAGTACATATAAATGTGTTGATTTATATGTGGTTGTTAATTAGGAAATGTCATACTTTTATGTCATGAGGAACCCAGTAGGATCAGTGCTACAGTTGAATCATTGTAACCAGAAAAAAAAATGAGGTATATAGTTATCCCTTGATATTCATAGAGGATTGGTTCTAGGACTCCCTCCCCCAGTACCAAAATCTGCAATGCTCGAGTCCCTTATACAAAATTGTTTAATGTTTGCATATGCCACATATACATAGGTTTAACCTGTGCATATCCTCACATATGCTTTAAACCATGTCTAGATTCTTTACATACCTAATAAAATGCCTACATATCACTTCATTCATGTAAATTCAGTGTAGTACTTTGCACATGACAAATACCAGTTTTGCTTTTTGGAACTATGTGGAAATTTTCTTTAGAATATGATTGATCTGTGGTTGGTTGAATCCATGAATGTAGAACCAATGAATACAGAGGGCCAACTGTACTAATGTCTATTGATTTAGAAATGTGGCTTAGAATTTCTTGGTGAACAGTAGACACTGGCAAAGGTAGTTTGTTCATTTAGGAATCAGTTTGAAAAATTTTTTTTGATAAAGAAAAATAGACTTTTAAAAATCTAGCCAACTTCTCTGTATTTCACCAAGTACTTTATCAAATTTTAGCTACTCATACTTCCACTTGAAATAACTTTTCCAAAAATTCAGAAGATCTTAAAATTGAGGAAGAGGAAGTTGTGGGCAATTTTAGTAGCACTCTTTATTTACATTTGTAAAGTATGATAATTTCTGTTTATATTTTTCATCAGAAAGCATAAGCTTGAATAAAGGAAATATGTGTAAAGTGATGAGAAAAATTCAGAACAACCTAAAAATCACAGAGAACTATGAGAGACTCTGAAGCTCTACACAAGAAATTTGACAATGAAGAATATAATAGCAATCTAAAAGTAAAATATGTATTGAAGTATTTTTTTTTGAGATGGAGTTTCATTCTTGCTGCCCAGTCTGAAGTGCAATGGCAATGATCTCAGCTTACTGCAACCTATGCCTCCTGGGTTCAAGTGATTCTCCTGCCTCAGCCTCCTGAGTAGCTGGGATTACAGACATCTGCCACCATACCCAGATAATTTTTTGTATTTTTAGTACAAACAGGGTTTCACCATGTTGGCCAGGCTGATCTCAAACTCCTGACCTCAAGTGATCTGCCTGCCTCAGCCTCCCAAAGTGCTAGGATTACAGGTGTGAGCCACCATGCCTGGCCTATGTAATTCTTTAAATGATGAATTTATTATTACTAAGATAAAAACTAATATGATCTTGACATTTCTGAAAAAAGAAAGATACTAATTACAATATCAGAACAAAATAGTTCTTCAGGAAATATCAAAAAGAGATGCTACAGTACATCAAAAGATATATCAACAAGGAGTGTATGTGTATCAAACAAAATATATATTTGTTTATACAAATGGTAAGAGACAGAACTATATAACAATTAGATTCAATAGTACTTACAGATTTTAACTCATCATTCTTAGATATATCCACATCAAGTATATTAAAGATAGCTAAAGATATTAAAAATAGGAATAACATGCATCTATTTGTATATGTATATCTTTATACAAAATGCATAGAGAAATCACATTCTCTTTGTGGAATAGTCACATGAAACATTCATAAAACAGAATCTCTACAAAATCAGCCAAATACTAAGGCACATATAAACACTCAAACCTCAATCAATTCCAAAAGATTAAAATTATAGTGATTATCTCCTAAATTCACAATCTACTATATTCAGGAATAAATAAGGAATAAGAAAAAAGATATTTAAAAAATCCTCATATACCTGGAAAATAAAACACATGCTTCTGAAAGGCCCTTGAGAAAAATAGGAAATCAAAAGGAAAAAATGTGGAATAGTTGAAACTGAATAAATATGAATACAATACTATACTAAGGGTCATAGTTGAAGTAGTATTTGAAATAAAATGTATAGTTTTAAACATCATTGTCAAATTCAAAGATAAAATAAGAATGAGTGAGATAACCATTTAACTTAGGAAGGTAGAAAATCCAGTTTATGCAATTCATGAAAAACATAAAATATAAAAATCGGAGCAAAAAAGAGTAATCTATGTATAGATATATAACCACAAAACAAATTAAAATAGTAATTGGAGATTTATAATTGCCAAAATTGTTCTAAGCATAAATAACTTTAAACAAAATTTCTTCCAAATTCTTGGGAAATAGGTCACTGTCTTCTTTTTTGGTTCTCTATCACAAGTCATCAAGTGAAGATAGCTCTCATTTTAAAAATATTGTTTCACAAAATAAAGGGGAAAGAAAAACTGCTCAACTCATTTTAGGTGTTAGTGTAATCTTAGTGTTTCACTAGAATATTATGAAAGCATTACTTGAAACTATATGTAATAATTTTATCAAAAATATTAGTCAATCAAATCCAAACAGATATTAAAAATAATTCATTGTGATCAAGTAGATTCATTTCACAAATGGACAATGGCTTTAAAATGTTTTTTAAAGATTAAAAAAAAATCTATCAGTGTAACATATTAATCAATTAAAAGAAAAGTGCATGTCTATCTAAACTGGTTTTTAAAGTTTGACACCATATTCACGGCTTTTTTGCTTGTTTGTTTGTTTGTTTTGAGATGGAGTCTCGCTCTGTCACCCAGGCTGGAGTGCAGTGGTGCAATCTCAGCTCACTGCAACCTCTGCCTCCCAGGTTCAAGCAATTCTCCTGCTTCACCCTCCCTAGTAGCTGGTACTACAGGTACATGCCACCATGCCTGGCTAATATTTTGTATTTTTAGTAGAGACTGGGTTTCACTATGCTGCACAAGCTGGTCTCAAACGCCTGACCTCGTGATCTGCCTGTGTCGGCCTCCCAAAGTGCTGGGATTATAGGTGTGAGCCACCACACCTGGCCTCATGATTATTTTTAATTAATTCTCTCAAAAAAAAAAAAAAATGAACAGGATCTCCTACACCCAGCCAAAATCAGGTAAGAGGAATTGTAGTTCCCCTTCCTATGTTAAAGAACTGGTAAAATAAGAGAAAAAATATAAAAGATGGGTTTCTCAGATATTGGGAAATGAGCAGCACAAAATTCTGCTCTCTGAGAGAAGAGAAACAAACAGAAACAAACATAGCCTTCCCTTGAGGTAGGTTTCAGACACCAGTATAGGAAGGTGAAATTCAAACAGAACCCAATAGTCTTATTGAGTTGAAGAGACAGAGATCATAGTTTGGGGAGGCTAAGGTGTCTGGAATTTGCATGGAAGAATACTGAAGACAAGAGAGTTGCAGAGAGAGAAAGAAAAAGGGATAGAGAATGAGAGAGAGAGAGAAAGAGAGAGAGAGAGAAAGTTCCCCACAGGTCTTTTGCAGACTGTTGACATGTACATGTATGAGAAGAGACTAAATGTGAAACCAGGGAAGGAGTCACTTGAAATTGTAAATAAGACTATCTCCAAAGCTTTGACAGAGCTAGAAATAGTTTGTGTATCTAACTGAAGGATGGAAAAAATCTCAAAATACAGAGAGTATTGGGTAGACTCCTCAACAGAGTATTGCTGCAGTAATAGGGTTAAATTAACCTGACACTAAAGACTGCTTTGGATATGTCTTATTAAAATTTTGAAGCAAGCCTCAAAATAACCCAACAGATTCCAATTAACTGCATAGGAAAAGCTGACATTATCTAAAAGAAGTCAACAGAATGAATCAACTAACAATGTAAAATGCACAATGTTTAGAACCAACACAAATTTACCTAGTATATATTTACCCAAGAGAAATTAAAACACATGTTCACACAAATACATGTACTTAATTATCAATGAGCTTTAGTCATGATAGCCGAAAAGTGGGGCGGGGGAAGACCCAAATATCCATTGATATACTAAATGGATAAACAGAAGGTGGTATGTCCATAAAATGGACTAGTACTCTGCAATAAAAAGAAACACAGTGTTGATAAAAGCAACAACAATGGACAAATTTCAAAAACATTGTGATAAAGTAACCAGACACAAAAGTCTACACACTGTATAATTTCATTTTATATGAAATTCCAAGAAAAGCAAAATCATAGTAATAAAGGTAATGACAGTGATTTCCAGGGCCTGAGGGTTGAGGAAATGTGTTGAATACAGAAGATACTAGAAAACTTTTGGGGGTAAGAAAAGATTATCACAATTAAGTTAACAGATGATACTGTTGTATACATCTTTCAAAACTTGTCAAAGTGTGAACATAAAATTTACCAGGTATAAAAAGAAGCACAAAAATATGACCCATGACCAGAAAAAAATCCATAGATATAGACAGATCCAGTAGAAATACAGGTGGTAGAAGTAGCCAACAAGAACTTTAAAACAGCTATTAAAAATATAGCATGGGCCAGGCATGGCAGCTCAAGCCTGTAATCCCAGCACTTTGGGAGGATGAGGCAGGTGGACTGGTTGGGCAACATGGTGAAACCTTGTCTCTACAAAACTTAGCCCAGCATGGTGGTACATGCCTGTGGTCCCAGCTACTTGGGAGGCTAAGATGGGAGAATTGCTGGAGCCCAGGAGGTCAAAGCTTCAGTGAGCTGAAATTGTGCCACTGCACACCAGCCTGGTGACAGAGCTAGAATATATCTCAAATACACACACACACAGATACGTGTGTGTGCGTGTGTGTGTGTGTGTGTGTGTATATATATATTTTTAAGGAAGTAGAGAAAAATATGACCATGATAAGTAAAGAAATGGAAGATATAAACTTCTATAGATGAATGTTACAATATTTACAAAGATAACTACACTGGATAGAATGTACAGCAAATTAGACACTGCAAAACAAAAGCAAAGTGAACTCGAATCCATCTTTATTCAAAATAAAGAAATGGGTGCAAAATGAATAAAAAAATGAACAGGGTTCCAGTGATAGGTAGTAAAATATTGAATGGTCTAAATGTAACTGAAGTCATAGAAAGAGAGAAAAAGTATATACAGAAAAAAATAAAACATACACTGGCTAAAATTTTTCAACTATGATAAAATCTAAAAACCTGTGGATACAGAAGCTCAATCAATATTTCTATTCCATTCAGAATAAATATAAAGAAAACTATGTCAATATACCTCCTAATAAAATTTTCTGTGATCAGTGACAAAGAGAACATCCTGAAAATAGCCAGAAATAAAAGGTACATTATGTATAGAAAAGAACAACAAAAAGAATGGAGGCAGACTTCTCATAAAAAACAAGGTAGCCAGAAGACAATATAAGACATGATAAGGCACCAGAAGAGACGGTCAACCTAGAATTGTTTACCCAGTAAAAATATCTTTCACAATTGAGTGAAAAACAGAGTTTAAACAGTTTTGCTAGCATATCTTCACTATAAGAAATGTTAAAGGAAGTTCTTCAAGAAAAAAAAATAATAACACAGACTGAAATTTTAATCTACATAAAGAAATAAAGAGCTCTAGAAATGGTAAATATGTCAGTAAATCTAAAAGTTATTTTTTCCAAAAATTTGAAACTCTTTAAAAGCAAATACTCTTTAAAAGATAACAGATGACTATTTACAGCAAAATGAATAACCATGTATTAAGGGCTTGTAACTATGTACAGAAAAAAATGTATGAAAACATTAACACAAATGAAAGGAAAGCAGAAGTGAGAATACATTGTATAAAATTCTTACATTCTACTTGAATTGTAATATTACTTGAGGGTAGAATCATGCACCACCATGCTGGGCTAATTTTTGTACTTTTGTAATTTTTGTAGAGACAAGGTTTCAAGGTTTCACTATGTTGCCCTGACTGGTCTTGAACTTTTTTGTTTTTTTTGAGATGGAGTCTCACTCTGTCACCCAGGCTGGAGTGCAGTGGTGCGATCTTGGCTCACTGCAACCTCTGTCTCCCAGGTTCAAGCAATTCTCTTACCTCAGCCTCCTGAGCAGCTGGGACTACAGGCACACACCTCCACACCCAGATAACTTTTTGTATTTTTTTTTTAGTAGAGACAAGGTTTCACCACGTTCCCAGGCTGGTTGAGAACTTCTGAGCTCAGGCAATCCACCCACCTTAACCTCCCACAGTGCTGAGATTATGGGCGTGATGAGTTAAAGGTATATAACAACTAGAACAACCCATGAAACAAAAAGCAGAAGAAGTATAGATAATTAACCAATACTATAGATGACACAAAATTATTTAAAAGGTCAATTAATTTAAAAGAATTCAGGAAAAGATACAACAGCAGAACGATGGGACAAATAGAAAAAGAATAATAAGATAATATATTTTGATGCAACATGTTAATATCTACATTAAATATAAACCATCTAAATACATTAGCTAATAGGCTGTGATTGTCAGTTGGTATGAAAAGACAACAAACTACACACTGCTACAAAAATATACTTTAAATACAAATGCAAAGGTTGAAAATAAATAGAAAAAGGTATATCTACTGAAAACTAAGCATAAGCAAGCTATCACTGCTAAACTAATATCAGATAAATTAGACTTTAAGAGAGAAAAAGGATATTTTATATTGATTAAAAGATTAGTTTATAAAGATGCTTAAAAACCTAAATGTGATTGCATGTCATAACACTGAGGCACATAAATAAAAAACAAAAGAATTAAAAAGAGAAATATATACATCCATAATTACATTTGGAGATTTAAACAGTTCTTTGTCAGTTACTGATAAAACAAATAGACAGAATATCAGTAAACATTCAGGAAATGTGAACACTATTATCAACCAATTTGACATAATTGATCTCTACAGAATAATTCAACAGCAGATTATAGATTCTCCTCAAGTGTACCTGGAATGCTCACTAAAGTAGACCATATAATGTGCCATAAAACAAGTCTCAATAAATTTAAGAGAAATGAAATAACACAAAATGCATTTTGTGACCACAACCTGGATTAGTAACAGAAAAATATGTGGAAAACCCCCGAACATTTGAAATTTATGCAACATCATTCTAAATAGTCCATGAGTCAAAAGGAAGTAAATTAGAAACTATTTTTAATGAATAGAAATGAAGACATATCAAAATGTGTGGGATGGAGTTAAAGCAGAAAGAAATTGAGAGCATTAAATGCTTATATTAGAAAAGAACAAAGATTTCAAATCAGACATCCAATCCTTGATCTTAGGAATCTAGACAAGAGCAAATTAAATCTAAAGCAACTAGAAGAAAGAAAAATAATAAGATAAACAGAAATCAGTCAAATTTTTAAAATTTGAAAACAAATAAAACATTGATAAAATTAACACATCAAAAAATTATTTTTGAAAATGTTAATAATATTGATCAATCTTTAACCTGAGTAACCAAGCAAGATATAACACAAACCAACCAATATCAGGAATGAAAGATAGGACATTATTATAGATATCACATTATTATAGACATTAAAAGGATAAAAAAGAAATATTACAAGCAACTATGCCTATAAATTGATATCTTAGATGAAATAGAAAAAAGTCTTTGAAAGATACAAACTTCTGAGGACTTCCGCCAAGATGGCCAAAAGGGAGCTTCTCCAGAGTGCAGCTCCCAGCAAGTGAGACACAGAACCAGAGCAATATTTGCATCTCCAAACAAGGTACAGGGTTCATTTCAAAGGGACTAGTTTAAACAGCGGGATTAACCCAAAAAAGGTGGCAAAAGTAGCCCAAAGAGGGTGAGCTGAGACAAGGCTGGGCTCTGCCCCACCCGGGAAGTGCATCTGGCACGGAGGATGGGGGACTTCACCTCCTTAGTACTCCAATTCAGATACTGTGCTTCACTTTGTGACTTCGGCAGCCCACAGTCCAGGAAAACGCTGCCTGGCTGAGAACTGCCCCGAGTTGCAAACCCAGGCGACAGCGCTGGCCAGCTCGTGCTGCGAATTGTTGGCACAGACCAGGGCAGAGACTTTGATTAACACCAAAACGTCTTGTGGGAAGGAACTGCCCATCCCACAGAAGGAGGGAGAGTAGAAAGCAGGGATTCAGATGATATGGCCAGACAGGTCCCACCCCCACAAGATCCGGTAAGCGGAAGCCAACTCGTGGGAGAGTTTCGCAGTTAACACATCAGGCTAAGCTTCATCTGGGACGAGCGGGCTTGGTGGAGGGAAAGACACCCACCGTTGTGAAGGCAGGGCTAATCTTACCGGTATAAGCAAAAACCAGGAGAATAAACAGCAGCCTGGCTGAGACCCAGGCAGCCCAGCAGCGCCTCCACAGGCAGATAACGGACAGACTGTCTTAAGCGGCACACTGACCTCTGTGTAAAAAATAAATAGATAAATATATAAAAAAGCCTCATACAGGAAAAACAACCCCAACTTTAACAGAAAGAATGTCCACTCAGAGATCTCACCTGAAATCGCCAACTTCAAAGATCAAAGATAGATAAATCCATGAAGATGGGAAGAAATCAGAGCAAAAAAAAAAAAATCTGAAATCATAAAAGTCCAGAATGCCTCTCTTCTCCCTAGAGATCACAACACCTCACCAGCAATGGAACAAAACAGGTCAGAGAATGAATTTGATGAACTGACGGAAGCAGGCTTCATAAGATGGGTAATAACAAACTTCTCTGAGCTAAAAGATCATGTTCTAACCCAATGCAAAGAAAGTAAGAACCTGAAAAAAGGTTAGACGAAATGTAAACTAAAATAACCAGACCAGAGAGGAACATTAAACAACTTGATGGAGCTGAAAAACACAGCACAAGAACTTCGCAAAGCATACACAAGTTTCAATAGCCAAATCGATCAAGCAGAAAAAAGGATATCAGAGATTGAAGATCAACTCAATGAAATAAAAAGAGAAGGCAAGAAGAGAAAAAAAGAGTGAAAAGAAATGAACAAAGCTTTGAAGAAATATGGGATTATGTGAAAAGACCTAATCTATGCTTGATCGGTGTACCTGAAGAGGATGGGAAGAATGAATCCAAGCTGGAAAACACTTTTCAGGATATTATTCTGGAGAACTTCCCCAACCTAGCAAAGGAGGCCAACATTCAAGTCCAGGAAATACGAAGAACACCATAAAGATATTCCTCAAGAAGAGCAACCCCAAGACACATAATCATCAGATTCACCAGGGTTGAAATGCAGGAAAAAATGCTAAGGGCAGCCAGAGAGAAAAGTCAGGTCATCCACAAAGGGAAGCCTATCAGACTCACAGTGATCTCTCTGCAGAAACCCTACTTGCCAGAAGAGAGTGGGTGCCAATATTCAACATCATTAAAGAAAATAATTTTCAACCCAGAATTTCATATCCAGCCAAACAAAGCTTCATAAGTGAAGGAGAAATAAAATCCTTTACGGACAATCAATTACTGAGAGATTTCCCCTCCCCCAGACCTGCCTTACAAGAGCTCCCAAAGGAAGCAGTAAACATGGAAAGGAATAACCAGTACCAGCCACTACAAAAATGAACCAAATGGTAAAGACCAACAATGCAATGAGGAAACTGCATCGACCAGTGGGCAAAACAACAACCAGTAACAAAATGGCAGAATCAAATTCATGCATAACAATATTAATGTTAAATGTAAATGGCCTAAATGCCCCAATCAAAAAACACAGACTGCCAAACTGGATAAAAAGTCAAGACCCATCGGTGTGCTGTATTTAGGGGATCCATCTCACATGCAAAGACACACATAGGCTCAAAATAAAGAGATGGAAGAAGGTCTACTAAGCAAAGTGCGAGTAAAAAAAGCAGGGGTGCAATCCTAGTATCTAATAAAATGGACCTTAAACCAACAAAGATCAAAAGAGACAAAGAAGGGCATAAAATAATGGTAAAAGGATCAATGCAACAAGAAAAGCTAACCATCCTAAATATATATGCACCCAACACAGGAGCACCCACATACATAAAGCAAGTTCTTTTTTTTTTTTTTTTTTTTTTGAGACAGAGTCTTGCTCCCTCTCCAGGCACCAGGCTGGAGTGCAGTGGCACAATCTTGGCTCACTGCAACATCCACCTCCCAGGTTCAAGCAATTCTCCTGCCTCAGCCTCCCGAGTAGGTGGGACTACAGGCATGCACTACCACGCCCAGCTAATTTTTGTATTTTTAGTAGAGATGGGGTTTCACCATGTTGGCCAGGATGGTCTCAATCTCTTGACCTCCTGATATGCCCTCCTCATTAAGCAAGTTCTTAATGACCTACAAAGAGACTTAGACTCCCATACAATAATAGTGGGAGATTTTAACACTCCACTGTAAATATTAGACATATCAATGAGACAGAAAATGAACAAGGATATCCAGGACTTGAACTCAGATCTGGACCAAGCAAACCAAATAGACATCTACAGAACTCTCCACCCCATAGCCAAGAATATACATTCCTTTCAGCACCACATCACACTTACTCTAAATTGACCATATAATTGGAAATAAATCACTCCTCAGCAAATGCAAAAGAACAGAAATCATAACAGTCTCTCAGACCACAGCATAATCAAATTAGATCTGAGGATTAAGAAACTAACTCAAAACCACACAACTTCATGGAAACTGGACAACTAACTATGGAATGTTGACTGGATAAACAATGAAATGAAGGCAGAAATAAAGATGTTCTTTGAAACCAACAAGAATGACGACACAACGTACCAGAATCTCTGGGTTACATTCAAATCAGTGTCTAGAGGGAAATTTATAGCAATAAATGCTCACATGAGAAGTGAGGAAAGATCTAAAATCGACACTCTATGAACAAAATTGATAGAGCTAGAGGAGCAAGAAAAAAAATAAAAACTCAAAAGCCAGCAGAAGACAAGAAATAACTAAGATCAGAGCAGAACTGAAGGAGATAGAGACACAAAAAGCCTTCAAAAAATCAATAAATGCAGGAGCTGGTTTTTTGAAAAGATCAACAAAATAGGCCACTAGCTATATTAATATAAAATAAAAGAGAGAAGAATCAAATACATGTAATAAAAAGATTTAAAGGGGATATCACCACTGATTCCACAGAAACACAAACTACCATAAGATATTACTACAAACAACTCTATGCACATAAACCGGTAAACCTGGAAGAAATGGATAAATTCCTGGACACTTGCACTCTACCAAGACTAAACCAGGAAGAAGTTGAAACGCTGAATAGACCAATAACAAGGGCAGAAGTAGAGGCAGCAATTAATAGCCTACCAAACAAAAAAGTCCAGGTCCAGACAGGCTCACAGCCGAAATCTACAGATGTACAAAGGAGACCTGATGTCATTCCTTCTGAAACTATTCCAAACAACACAAAAAGAGGGAATCTTCCCCAACTCATTTTACGAGACCAACATCATCCTGATACCAAAACCACGCAGAGACTCAACAAAAAAACAAAACATCAGGCTAATATCCATAATGAACAATGATGCAAAAATCTTCAGTAAAATACTGGCAAACCAATTGCAATAGCACATCAAAAAGCTTATCCATCATGACCAAGTAGGTTTCATCCCGAGGATGCAAGGCTGGTTCAACATACACAAATCTACAAACGTAATCCATCACATAAACAGAACCAAAGACAAAAACCACATGATCATCTCAATAGATGCAGAGAAGGTCTTTGACAAAATTCAACAGCACTTTATGCTAAAAACGCTCAATAAACTAGGTATCCATAGAACGTATCAAAAAATAATGAAAGCTATTTATGACAAACCTACAGCCAATATCATACTGAATGAGCAAAAACTGGAAGCATTCCCTTTGAAATCTGGCACTAGACAAGGATGCCCTCTCTCACCACTCCTATTCAATATAGTATTGGAAGTTCTAGCCAGAGCAATCAGGCAAGGAAAAGAAATAAAGAGTATTCAATTAGCAAAGGACGAAGTCAAATTGTCTCTATTTGCAGATGACAAGATTGTATATTTAGAAGACCCCATAATCTCAGCCCAAAATCTCCTTAAGTTGATAAGCAACTTCAGCAAAGTCTCAGGATACAATATCAATGTGCAGAAAGCAGAAGCATTCCTATACACCAATAAGAGACAAACAGAGAGCCAAATCAAGAGGGAACTCCCATTCACAATTGCTACAAAGAGAATAAAATACCTAGGAATACACCTAACAAAGGATGTAAAGGACCTCTTCAAGGAGAACTGCAAACCACTGCTCAAGGAAATAAGAGAAGACACAAACAGATGAAAAAACCTTCCATGCTCATGGTTAGGAAGAATTAATATTGTGAAAATGGCCATACTTCCCCTAAAGTAATTTAGAGATTCAATGCTACCCCCATCAAACTACTAACGACCTTCTTCATAGAACTGGAAAAAAACACTTTAAACTTCATATGGAACCAAAAGAGAGCCCGCATAGCCAAGACAATCCTAAGCAAAAAGAACAAAGCTGGAGGCATCACGCTACTGGACTTCAAACTATACTACAAGGCAACAGTAATCAAAACAGCATGGTACTGGTACCAAAACAGAGACATAGACAAAAGGAACAGAATGGAGGCCTTGGAAGCAACACCACATATCTACAACCATCTGATCTTTGACAAAACTGACAAAAACAAGCAATGGGGAAAAGATCCCATGTTTAATAAATGGTGGGAAAATTGGCTAGCCACGTGCAGAAAGCAGAAACTGGACCCCTTCCTGACACCTGACACTAAAATTAACTCCAGATGGATTAAAGATTTAATCATAAGACCTATCACCATAAAAACTCCAGAAGAAAACCTAGGCAAAACCATTCAGGACATAGGTATAGGCAAGGACTTCATGACTAAAACACCAAAAGCAATGGCAACTAAAGCCAAAATAGACAAATGGGATCTAATTAAACTTCAGACTTCTGCACAGCAAAAGAAACAATCATTAGGGTGAATTGGCAACCAACAGAATGGGAAAAATTTTTGCAATCTACCCATCTGAAAAAGGGCTAATATACAGAATCTACAAAGAACTAAAACAAAAATACAAGAAAAAACAAGCCCATCCAAAAGTGGGCAAAGGATATGAACAGACACTTTTCAAAAGAAGACATATATGAAGCCAACAAACATGAAAAAAAGCTCATCATCACTGATCATTAGAGAAATGCAGATAAAAACCACATTCAGATACCATCTCATGCCAGTTAGAATGGCGATCATTAAAAAATCTGGAGATAACAGATGCTGGAGAAGATGTGGAGAAATAGGAACCCTTGTACACTGTTGGTGGGAGTGGAAATTAGTTCAACCATTGTGGAAGACAGAGTGGCAATTCCTCAAGGATCTAGAAATAGAAATTGCATTTGACCCAGCAATCCCATTACTGGGTATATATCCAAAGGATTATAAATCATTCTATTAAGCACACATATGTTTATTGCAGCACTGTTTAGGAGACGACAGATCCTGGAGAGGATGTGGAGAAATAGGAACACTTGTACACTGTTGGTGAGAGTGTAAACTAGTTCAACCATTGTGGAAGACAGTGTGGCAATTCCTCAAGGATCTAGAAATAGAAATTGCATTTGACTCAGCAATCCCATTACTGGGTATATACCCAAAGGATTAAAAATCATTCTATTTTAAAGACACATGCACATGTATGTTCACTGCGGTACTGTTTACAATAGCAAAGACCTGGAACCACCCCAAATGCCCATCAATTATAGACTGGACAAAGAAAATGTGGCACATATACACCATGGAATACTACGCAGTCATAAAAAACGATGAGATCGTGTCCTTTGTAGGGACATGGATGAATCTGGAAACCGTCATTCTCAGCAAACTGACTCAAGAACAGAAAACCAAACACTGCATGTTCTCACTCGTAGGTGGGTGTTGAGCAATGAGAACATGTGGACACAGGAAGGGGAGTATCACACACTGGGGTCTGTTGGGGGGGTGTCAGGGGAGGGACAGTGTGGGCGAAGAGGGGGATGGATAACATGGGGATAAATGGTAGGTATAGGTGATGGGGGAATGGAGGCAGCAAACCACCTTGCCAGGCATGTACCTATGCAACAATCCTGCATGATCAGCATATGTACCCCAGAACCTACAGTACATTTTTTTAAAAAAAAGATATAAACTTCCAAAACTCACTCAAGAAGAGAGATATCCTAATATTCCTATATCTATTAAAAGGGAATTGAGTCACAATTAAAACCTTTCTGAGAAAGAAAAAAGCCCATATGGTTTCTCTGAATTCTACCAATACTGAAGGAATAAATAGTACCACCTTCTACAAAGATTTTCAGACAGGAGTGGAGAAAATGCCTTCCAGCTCATTTTGTAGGACCACAATTATTCAAGTAGTAAGTCAGGCAGAGAAAAGAATTCTATAGACCAATATGCCTCATGAACATAGTGGCAAATTATTAACTTGCAATACTGGTTCAATATTTGCAAACAATCAATTAATGTTAATTCACCATATCAACAAACTATTGAACTAAAAAATACTATCATCACAAGCAATACAGAAAAAGCACTGAACAGCATTCAATGTCTATTCATGATAAGATCTCTCAGTAAAATAGACCCAGAAGGAAAGTTCTTAAACATGATAAAGAATATCTACTGAAAAAAGAAATCTACAGCTAGCATCATGCTTTACGCCAAAAGAAATGACAGCTTGCTCTTTCAGATAGGAACAAGATACATATTTCCTTGTCATAACTTTATGTGCATAATAGAGGTTCTAGTTAGTGCAATAAGTAATGAAAATTAATTGAAATGTACACAGATTGGAGACCAAGAAGTGAAATTATCTTTATCTGTAAATGACAAGATAGTCAATGTAGAAAATTCTAAAGAATCTTTAAAAATGCTCCAGAACTAATAAGTAAGTGTACAAAGGCCACAGGATACAAAATCAATGTACGATAAATCATTAGTATTTTTATACACTAACAATGAACAATCAAATTGAAATTGATAAAATAGAACCATTTAAGGTTATTTTAAATATTAATACTATAAACTAACATTTATAATAGTTGTTCTGATTAATTTTATATATGTATATCTTTGTCCATATTATTTCCTTAAATTAGATTTACAAAAAAATCAGTGTATTAAAGTAATAAATTTTTAAAAATAACTTATTTTTCCCATTTGACAATTGTAACATAGGTTTATTCTGCGCAAAGCTTAAGAAACTATAGCTGTGCAACAAGAAAATAGCAATGGGAGATATCTACTACTAAAATTTTAGTGCATAAATATTTAAAATTTATTTAATTATAAGAATAACATTTTCCAGAGTTCCAAAAATAGGGATGTATTTTACAATTGATTCTTCCATAAAATGTGTTATTTTCTCCACTTCCTCCAAAGTAAGTGGATGCTGATCTTAATGATGGGTGCAACCTAACCATGGAAAGATATTTTAATCTGTAATTCCAATAACAATGAATTAGATGACATCACTGTAGCCTAAGCAATAGATGAACTGCATTACTTAAGTTGCAATTAGTGCTGTGGATAAGATGCCAAGTGGTCAAATCCAGCATCTATTTTGAAGTACATTTTTGAAGGTAGAGTTGACAGGACTCACTGTTAGATGGATGTGGGATTTATGGAAAAGGAGCTGACTGCATGGTTTTGGTGCAGAGAAACTAAAGGTGCAATGAAAGTAGTTACTAATATGGCAAAGACTGAGAGAAGGGCATCTTAGAGTAGAACATCTAGTGTTCTCTTTGGACAAGTTATGTATGAGGCCCAGGTGAAGCTGTTGAACTCAAGAGAGCTCTCTGGGGCTTCAGAGAGAAAGGCTTCTGTTAGAGATGTAAACTTGTAAGTTATTGGTGTAGAGATGGTATTCAAACCTATGACTAGTGATGAGCTGATGAGCTCGCTCAGGGAGTGACATGGCCAAGAGAGCCAAGGAGTAAACTCTGATACTTTCCAAATTTTAGAGTATATAAAATGAGGAAGAACAGAGAAATTTAGTTGTAACCAGTATGATAAAAGGAAAAGAAGGAGGTATAGTATATTGAAAGCCAACTGTAAAAATGTTTCAAGAAGGAGGGAGTGGCCTACTGCTTTGTATTCTAAAATGCTACTGGAGGTGGAGTAACAGGAGGAATAAGTCCCAACCACTGAATTTGCCAAGAACCATTTCAGTGGGATGTTCATGACAGCAGCCTAGTATAGACTACTGCAGGGGTGTTTTTTCTAAAGAGAATTAGATAATTAGGGTGGTAGGAGGGAGATGTGGGGGGATTAATTTTAAGTTGGGATGTAACAGAATATTTGTAAGCTAATGATAATTATCTGGTAAGAGAGAGAAATTTATGATGCAGGAGAGAAGGGGATAATTTCAAGAGTGATAACTGTGAGAGGATGAGGAGGAATGAGATTCCATGTACAAACAGAGAGCCTGACAAAAGACGGGGGAGGGGGCACTTCTTGCATTGCCATGGAAGAGAAGCAGAGAATGGGAGTATCAATGCAGATAAATGGTGGCTTTGATGTCAATTCTTTCAGGCAATTCTTTTCTGATTACTTTTATTTTTTATTAGTGTATTAGGTTCTCCAGAGAAGCAGAATCAACAGAAGATTTATAGGTAGATATAAATAAAAAAAGATTTATTATGGGAATTGGCACACATGATTACAAAGGCCGAGAAGTAACATCTCTAAGCTGCAGAACCAGGAAAGCCAGTGGGTGTGATTCGGTCTGAGGCTGAAGGCCCAGGAACCAGGAGCTCCAATGTCATAGAACAGGAAAAAAATGGATATCCCTGTTCAAAAAGAGAAAGTGAATTCCTCCTTCCTCCTCTTTTTTGTTCTATTTGAGACCTTAAGGAATTGGATGATGTCTGTCCATGTTGGAGAGGGCCAAGCTTCTTTACTCAGTCCACTGATTCAAATGCTAATCTCTAGTGGAAACACTTTCACGGACGTACCTAGAATTAATGTTTTACCAGCTATCTGAACATCCCGTACCCTAGTCAACATAATATGTAAAATTAACCATCACATTCAGAGAAAGGAGAAATAAGTTTATCAGATGGGAGTAGGGAAGAAGAAAAAGTGTTAGACATTTGAGAAAAGATTAAAAAAAGCATGAAATAGTCACATATGAAATACCTACACATCATATGTAAATCAAATATGCATACTCCAAAAGTGTAAATATACATGCATTTGTAAGAGTTTAATCATATAGTACAACTGTATATTTGATAAAGTTTTTTATCTTAACAAATTATGTGCATCTTTATAATTTATAGAGTACAAATACTTAAAAGCCATTTGGTACACATTGTCAAATTGCCTTCCCATCAGCAGTACATGAAAACATAATCCTATTGCATATGCAATTCACTAACATGGAATTTTTTTTTTTTTTTTTTTTTTTTTTTTTTTTTTTTTTTTTTTTTTGAGGAGGAGTTTCACTCTTGTTTCCCAGGCTGGAGTGCAATGGTGAGATCTCAGCTCACTTCAACCTCTGCCTCCCAGGTTCAAGTGATTCTCCTGCCTCAGCCTCCCAAGTAGCTGGGATTACAGACATATGTCACCATGCCAGCTATATATTTTGTATTTTAGCAGAGACAGGGTTTGTCCATGTTGGTCAGGCTGGTTTCGAACTCCCGACCTCAGGTGATCAGCCCGCCTTGGCCTCCCAAAGTGCTGGGATTACAGGCATGAGCCACTGTACCTGGCCTAACGTGGACTTTAAAGATGATATTTTATATTAAAATGGTAATATGGAAATAATTATGAACAACTTTATGCCGATAAATTCCAGAATTTAGATGAAATACATTTCTTGAAAAACACAATGCATCAAAACTTACACAAAAGGAAGTAAAAAATTTGAATTTCCCTACATCTATTTAATAAATTAAATTGCTATTAAAAACTCTGCCACAAAGAAACTCAGCTTAGATGGCTGCACTGATGAATTCTGTCAAACTTTAAGGAAGAAATAATACCAAATTTATACAAACTCTGAAAGTAGACTAGAAATGAACAATGAGGGAATACTTCTCAATTTCCCTGATGCCAAAACCTAATGAAGACATTACAGTAAAAGAAAATCACAGACCAATATTGTTCATGATCATGAACAAAAAGATCCTTAACAAATCATTCATAAATTAAATTCAATAATATATGAAGTCTAATACATTATGACCAACTGTACTTTATCCCAAGACTGCAAGATGGTTTTAACATTCAAAAGCTAATTAATGTAATTAATAATATTAACAGACTAAAGAAGAAAATAATTATTATCACAATAAAGGCAGACAAGAAAACATTTGACAAAATTAACAACCATTCATAATAGAAATGCAACAAACTAGAAAAGAACTTCCTAAAATGTTGTCTCATTAAAATTTGCATTTTTATTTGAAATACTAAGGTTATACAATCCCTTTATATGTTCATTAGCTTTTTTATTTTCTCTTCTATGAGTAGCCTACTCAGGGCCTATTAGGGACAGGGTGCTTATTTATCAATTTATATCATCTAGTAATATATCATAAAGACTGCTAATGTTCACCAACATCTAGTTCTTTGTTTCCTGGGCACATAGTTAAGCTATATTTTCCAGCCCCCTTCCCACCATCTTTGTATCAAGATGAGACCATGAACCTGAGTTTTGCTCAAAGAAAGGTGAGCAAAAATGTGTATGCCACATGCAAACTTGCCCTATGCAATACAGGTATCCTATGTAAAACTTCATGAAATCACTATCTGCTTCTATCTCCTGTTTGGTATAAGTCAAGATAAAGATACCTGGAAATAGTTTAGATCTCCGAGTTACTACTTGTAGGAAAGACATCCAGGAGACCTACACAACCAGGAGCCATCTACAATGGACTTTGTACAAATGAGAAATAAACTTTTGCATGAAGGTATTGGGATTTGAAGATGTTTGTCACAGCTGTTAGCATTACTTACAAACTGCCTTGCACAGCACTGACCTGTAATACCTATCTTTCTCTCCTAAATGTTATCTTATGTAAACAAACAAATATGTAAATGTTTTTCTCCTTCTTTTAAAAAATGTCTTCTACATTATAGGCACTATTCTAGGCACTGAGGTTATACCAGTGAAAAACTGAGAAAAGATTTTCTATCTTCATTGTGTTTACTTTTTAGCAGGGAGACACTGACAGTAAATCATGAAGCAAAGTTAGAATTTCACATAAAGTAAGTGCTATGGAGAAAAAGAAAGAGAAACAAAGAGGAGATATCAAGGTGAGTGTTCAAATTTTAAATAATGTGGTCTATGAGAGGCTTATTGAGAAGGTGACATTTAAACGAAGACTTAAGGGAGATGAGTGAGTTAGCTGTGCAGATATCTGGAGGAAGAATAGTTCATGCATACGACACACTAAATAGAAAAAAATCCCCAAGGTAAAGCATGCCTATCATGCTTTTAAAAACACATTCAGAAGACCAGTGTAGCTAGAGCAGAATGAGCAGGGCAGAGGTGACTATGAGATGGTGTCAAAGAGGTAAGGTGTGGGTAGGGATCAGTAAGATCTTCTGGCCATTGCAATGTTCTGGGCTTTCCCTCTGAAAGACGTGGAAGCCATTGTTGAAAGTTTGGCATGACAGACTCTGGCTAATGTGATAATCATGGACTGTAGGTGTCAAGAGCAAAGTTGGGGAGATCACTTAGAGACCAAGACAATCATTGAGGTGAGAGATGATGGGCCTTGGATCAGGGGAGTTGCAGTATAAGTCGTAAGAAGTGGCGAGATTGTGGATATATTTTGAAGGTAATAGCTAACAGGATTTCCTGCTCAGTCAGAGGTGGAGATGAGAAAAAGAGACTGAGGAACTGAAAGAATGGAATTGCTACCGTTTTGAGATTATGGGGAATTCAGGAGTTTCATGAAAGTCTGTTATGTTTCTTAAACTTTCAAGTGGAGATGTCAAGTAGGCAGTTGGATATATGAATCTGAAGTTCAAGAGAGCGATCTGGGCTGGAGACATAACATTTCCAAGTATCCAGCACTTTCTGGTATTTAAAGTCATAATTCAGAATGAGATCACCAGGGAGTGAATAGATGAAGAAGATGAAAGGCTGAGCCCCACTGGTCTTACAGCTTACGGGACACTGTTCAGATGTTAATTTTATCCTGTGTTCCTAGTGCTCTACTATGCTCTTTGTCAATGAAATCTTATGTGGTTAGTGGATTATATCTTATACTCTGGGCACCATAGGGCAAACTTTCAGCTAACTCCTGCTCTAAGTTCTCACCAAATCAAGGGTATTTGCAGAGGTGTGGCTTTATCTGCTGTATTCCCTTTGCTGTTTATTTATTTTGCACATCTTTTGATCTTTTGTGGCTGATAAAGGCATGCAGATATTGGCACTGGGCCTGCAACAAAGAAACAAAGGCAGGTTGTCATGCTGGGCATTAAATGCAAATTTTGAGGTCCCTCCAAGTGCTTTCACTGAAGTGACTGAGGAAATGAAGACAAAGATTAGCAGGGGAAACTAGAGTCCCTTTGATATTACGAAATGTGCTATAAATACCACTGTAGACTGTGGGGATCATCCAGCAATTATAATCAACAGTGGCTCCAAGACACTGTGAGAGGACACATTCATGACCTCAAGAGATTTAAAGAGCACAGAACAGCCGTGGCCAAGAACACATTTCCATAGAGACTACAGAGAGCTGATGCAGCTAGCGCTACCTATTCCAAGACACACGGTACATTTCCTCCAACCCCACACGGGGTAGTGAACCATGTTCCTATTATATTGATGACAAATCACTTCACCAGTTTGCCTTTGATTTTGTTACATTTTCTAACAAAAATGTTATATGTTGTATGCAATCAAGTGCACAGATTATGAAAATTTCTTCCATTGTTCTTATGCTTACAAATATTTCTCAATCCAATTTACTTCTAGTTTTTCAAGAATCAGTATCATTTTCAATCATTGTATGATACTCCATATTTCATCAATCAAATGTCTCATTGTTGTTGATGTTGCTTTTTAATATTGTCTTCCCCCATTTGTTATGAGGAGTTCTTAGGTATGTGAAGGATGGCTGAAGTCTCCATCTTGAACTCAGACTCCTCTATCCCATTAATTCTCCCACTCTCTAATTGGAACTTCATTTAGCAACATTCTTCCAGAGATGGGTTGAGTGTTATTGACCCATTAGCACTGTGGAAGGGGATTTCTCATAAAATACTAACTCACTCTCCTTTTGACAAGTTCTTGCTCTCTCCTAGGACATGCACAATTCCTCTGAGGACTCTCTGGCTGGCCTGTTCTCAGTGATGTCAGTGTCTGAGTTTCAGGGTCCTGAGCAACATACTTTTCTTGACATGATGAGCTCACACATCTGTGGCTGCAAATCTTTATAATGCGGCCTGCCCTCTCCCCTCCTGAATGGCTCTGGGTAATGGCAGAGCATGGAATTCTGGCTCTAGCGCCGTAGGCCACAGTGATGTGGCAGAATAAACACTGGTTTTTGGGTCTGGAGCCCAGAGTTGCAATCCTGCTTCATACCAGATTCAATGTGTCACCCAGAGCAGCTTGGGTCATCTCTCTAAGCCTTTCTGTCCTCACCTGTAAAATGTGACAAGGAACTACACTGTCTCTAAAATCTGCTTCAGATCAAAAGGTCCATCATTCTTTGATTGAATCATATAGCACTTTACATTCCTTTTAGGAAATGTGAAGCAAAGCAGGAGAAGACATAGCCAGAAAAAAAATGATTATCCTAAAAATGTTGGTAGGGCCTCACTGTGCTCTGGTTCCAGGAGAGAATTATGCCCTAATAACCTAAGGAATTCATTGTATGTATTGAATTAACTTCTCTCCTAGGCATCTAGGATCTCACTAATTAAGTACCAGCTTCAAGAGAATGAGAGAAAAAGTCACTCAGAACATTTTCTGTGTTCAGTGGTTCCCACAAAAAAACCCAGTTGCACAATTGTATTAGGATTTGATAGTCTTAGTGTGGCTGGGGCTGTGTGTATATATATCTATGTCTTCATGTGTGTGTATGTATATTTTTGTTCATGAAGGTGTTGAGGTAGAAGGAAATTGCCTTTGAAATAAGCCAGATGATTCAGAGAGTCCATTCAGCCAGTGCAGTTCTGCTTCTGTGCTTTCCAACACCATGAGCTGTGGCCATAATGACCTTGTGTTTTCTCCATAGGAAAAGCTTGGTCTGAGCAACTCACTCTTGCAGTACAGAAGTATGACTCAAAGTGGTTCTCTTGGAATCTGGATGCAAATGAGTGTTCCATTACCAGAAGAGGTGAGGGAGTCTTCAGTGTGTAGACAAATCTGGAAAATGCAGGGTTCATCAAGTTTCTTTACTCCAGGAATCTCAGGGCTTTTTGTACGTTAGGTTCATTTTGTCATTCTGGTAAAGGCTACAGCAACATTTTTAAAATTTATGCATCTTTGGAATTCTTTGACTGAGGGATACCTCACTGGACAAAAAAATGAAAACCAGTATACTAAAGTTCTATGTGGACTGTCCCTGAAGACTCTATATTTTTAATGAAGATTGGAATGTTGAACTAAATCTCAGAGAATAAGTTTGGAAAATTCTCTTGGCCAACAGAGGTCATGTTGGCTGAAGTCCCACTGTACTAGATAATTGCTTCTCTACCAGTTGGTATGATTGGCCCTGCTTTTGTCACTAGGTTAAACATTACCTGCCTTTTAAGGCATGTCCCAGTCCTACTTGCATCCACCAACAAGAATGAAGGAGTTTCTGTTTCTTGAAGGAGTCCTTGACCCTCTCATCTCTAAAGATATGGGCAAAAGACAGACATTCCACTGACACCCTAGAAGGTAATTCCTACCCAGGGACCAAAGTTTTGTCTTATAGAATGCCCCTCCCTCAACTATTGCTTCTGCTGTAAATTGATCCATTAATCCTGACTTTATTGCACTCAAATCCAATAAAACAATTACCAAAAAAAAAAAAAAAAAGATAAAACAAATACAGTGGGTATGAGTACATAAGCACTTCTATAAGAAAACCAAAGCAAAACCTTTAAATAATCCCTTATACGTATGTACAAAAACTAGATTTTATGAACATTATTTCTCTAGGTATACTTTTTTAAAGAAAGTGATACATATACCTTAAGGCCAAAATAAATGGAAAAATGTTATCTCAATGTCTTAAGTGAGAAACCAAAACCTTCGTGGTCTTAACATTTTACTCATAAGGAGATGTTTATAGTTGTTTGATCCACTGATTCAAGGTTTATATTTGAAACTATTTTAAAATAAATTCTCAGATTTCTGTAGATCTTTGAGAGCTAAGGCTGAAGAAGCAAAGGGTACCTGTAAACAGAAGGGCCAAAAAACACTAATCCTCTCCTACATTTTCTGGACCAACACTGAAGAAGACGTTAAAAGAGGCCTTTGGGCTGGGCACAGTGGCTCATGCCTGTAATCCCAGCACTTTGGGATGCCAAGGCAGGTGGATCATGAGGTCAGGAGATCAAGACCATCCTGGCAAACACCGTGAAACCCCGTCTCTGCTAAAAATACAAAAAATTAACCGGGCATGGTGGCATGTGCCTATGGTCCCAGCTACTCGGGAGGCTGAGGCAGGAGAATCACTTGAACCCAGGAGGCAGAGGCTGCAGTGAGCCGAGATCACATCACTGCACTCCAGCCTGGGTGACAGAGCAAGACTCTGTCTCAAAAAAAAAAAAAAAAAAAAAGGCCTTTGATGAACAACTGGGGACCGGACCAAGAGTCCCAATTTCAGTTTCAACAAGTCATCAAATACTATATGAGTCAATTACATAAACACTGGAATTTCCCAACATCTGATTCCAATAGCAGGAGAGCAGCCCAGGTTCACAATGGAGATTTCTCAATAGGCAATGCCGTTTTCCAGGTAATTAAAACTGTTTGTATAGGAGAGTAGATTTATCTTCTGAAACCATTTTAGCACTAGTGCTCTCCTGAGTGGTATCAGTTGACACACTGCATAATCTAGAACAGACTAATTGCCGCATGATTTCTAATTTTTCTGCAGCCATGTAAATGAGCTGAAGTCTGCACAGGTGGAGCCCATTAGAGTGAATGATTTCCCTCTCATGTTGTTATCTTCATTTGCCGTTGTCTTATCAACTCCAAGTAGGAAATCCGCTGTCATGAAAAGCAGGCGAGGGAACAATGTCTGGCTGAAAAGTCTTGTTTCATTATTTTTTAATTCGTGCAATCCTACCTGCTTAATGCAGTTTTCTGATTAGCATGCTATGCATCTAGTAATGCAGTTTTATTCAAATAAGGAGGCAGGGCTTTAATTTAAACTAAGAAATCATCTACATTTCTTATCAGGGAACAAGAATTCGTGATTCAATAATACATGAATTTAATAATGCATAATGGTAGACTTCACAGGTACTAAATAGCAATACCAGAGTGGGTTAGTATGCTCTGTGGGTCGCCATCTGAAACTCCCAATCTGGTTTATCCACATCCCCTCCCCTCATCTCTTTCATTATTTCCTTTCAGCAAAAGAGTTGTGCCATTTGCCTTATTCCTCCGACGCTGCCAAGGGCCCAACTCGCAGGCTGCATCTTCACTTTATGACCGTGTTTAATAGCTGTTAAGCTGCTGGACTTTAGCCTTTGCAAGAATTCCCAAATTGGACCCAAGGGAGATTTGAAAGGATTGGGAGGCAGAGAATGGGGAAAGAAAAGTAAGGAACTTCATTCCCTATCACTAATTGCTTTTTCCACTGAGGTATCTATCCATGGCCTCATTTTAGTGAGGGAAAACAGTGTATAGTGTATTTGCAATATCCAGGGCCACATAATCTCTTTATAACTCCATTTGTGTTTCACAGCTCCCAGATACCTAAGCCTGGCATTCCAATGATAGCTGGAGTCAGCATTCCTTCATTTTATGGTTTGCGTGGTTCTCTTTGCTCTGGGTTGCACAGTGAATGGCTTCCCATTTTGCTTGATCTTAAAATTCAAATGTGCAAAGAATTACGGGGGGCCCAAGTGAATGACCTGAGTGGCTTGACCAACAGGAAAGCCAAGGGAATCAGACATACCTTGCTTTTCATCATCCATTTATTTGTTTTTCATTTTATTCAATTTGGAAAATTAGATAAAGCTGGTCCACTTCATTTTCTACTTCTTTCATCTGAACACAATGAGTTAAGATGTTTTTAAAAAGGATTTGGAGAATTTTATTTAGGAGAAAATTAAAATGCACATGTGGAATCTTGTTGGCACAAATACATGAGCACAAAATGTGCTAAGTTTCTAAGAATAATTAAGCTTTTAGAGTTTTTTCATATGCTACAAAATGTTTCTCAATAAGCACAAATGTCTGCTATTGGATGGCCAAAAGAAAACTACCTAGCTGACTTCAGTGAGTCCACAAAATCAAATGTGTAATGTGAGTATTGATACTATATGTTAATTTCATTCTTCTTGCTCAGGTAAGTAAGTACTAATACCACAAAACCTCCTTGCAGCCAGGTTTGTAGCTGAGATCTCACTTGTATACCTCACAGAATTATTTATTTAAAAACGTGGGGCATTAAAACGATAAATTAAACATAAGTCTACCTTCAGGGGGCTCACAGTTTGTCAGGACAAATGAAAATATACACAAATACTATATAGTATTATAGCAGATAGAGATTTGTACATAGGCGGTGTTGCAAGAGCAAAGAATAATAAAGAACTAGACGCTGAGAAGTTCTTAAAAATGATATGCAATTGTAATTTCAAGGTTCTCTAAGTTATTATTGGACTGGTGGTGCTATATTTGAGTTAATGATTTTTACTTTCTAGTTAGTTGTGCTGGCAGCAGTTGACACATTTATATGGCTCCTTTGGCCAAAATAGCCATGTAAACTGGGCAAAGAAAGGCTCAGTAAACATAATTTTTAATGTTTTAAAAATCTAATTCACTTTTCCTTAGAGTTTATGGGTTTGCAAATATATGCGTGAAAGGAGATTATTCCATGTTTACTTTTATGTCTTTATAATCTATATCCCACAAGCAGCCTTAAGGTGAATTATAACAAACATACACACATGCAAAATAACTCAAGCACTAGGGTAGTAAAATAGAAATTAAAAAAAAAAAAAAAAAGGAACTCACAGAGAGAATGGGAGATTATCCCAGGATTAAGTCATGAGATAATTATGATAACTAACCTTGAAGATTCCTAAAAGTTGAATATATTTCTAGGTAAATATTTGAGGAAATGTAATTCAAAGTACAGTTCTTTTCACTGGGCTTTGGCCTATTCCTCCTGTCTGGGTGAGGTGGGAGGGAAAGGGTCAGTAGGACATAACACCCATAAATCAACTCTAATCTCTAAGGGCATTTTCCAGCAGAGTCTTAGAGAAGATCATACAATAGATTTTTTACCCTCAACAGAATTTTACTCCCTATATCACCCCCACTTAAGAAGATTGTATCCGGGGAATTTTTTCAAGGGAGTCCAACGGGATGTCAAATTCATTATCCTGCACCCTGCTTGGAGCACTAATCCAGATTTCTTCGCTACAGAAACTTGCTTCACAGGTGGTTGCTGAAGTTATAGTATTTTTCTTTATGTTTAAAGTTAATCCAGCTCAGTATCAATAGCAAATCCTCTTAAAACATGTACATAGAAGGCCAAGCCAGTATTTTGACATTCGTGGCTGGAAACTATGCCATTAACACCTTCAATTAATCTCCATGCAAGGTCATTTGGCGGCTCACATTCAAGACCATATGTTAAGATGTTATTGGTTTTCCTGCAAAGGGGATGTTTGGCCAGTTACAACTAGAAACAGATGCCCACCAATAGGATCAGAAGGGAAGGGAATAGTTGCCTTAGTTATAACACTTCACACCTCACCTGTTACTGGGATAGGCCAGGAAACTCCCCAACTAATCATCAAACCAGGAATTCAACAATTTTAGGGCTTACGAGGTTTATTACGATCTATTATCAACAACAGAAAACAGGGAAAAAGTAGAGTTCCATAGAGGTAACTGATCTGGTTATAAATTCATATCTTAGGAAATGGCCTAATATATTCATCAGAAAAAAACAGCTAACTAGGTACCAAGAAGAACTGGATTCCAGTATTCATTCTGCAACTATCTCTGTATGTCATCTAGGAAAACTTGCCTACCTTTCTGTTCTTGCTTTTGCACTTCTAAAAATAGGGAGGGAAAGCTATATGAGGGAGCCAGGGTTAAGATGGTGGCATTATCACAGGAAGCGATACTACATGCAAAATATGTTTTGACAACTAAAAATCACTCTTTAAATTCAAACTGTGTACTATTTTTCCAAGGATAAATAACAATTTCTTTAGAATAGCATATTTTGGGGGTGTAATTCCATTGCAACAGTTTGGGCTGCTGGCCAAATCCATTAAAATAATCTATTGTGGGGATCAAAATCTCTTGACTTGGAGCCATTTGTCTAGAAGAACCACCATTTGAATTGTTTCCAATATATAATAGACAGAGTTCCCTGCAATGCTACTAAAGTGTACTGAATGGAAGAGAACCACTCCCAAGACAGGGTGTGCACCCAGAAACTCCTTGGCATGTGTAAAGGGCTATCCTTGCCATTTGTTGAAGCTGAATTGTGTTAAATGAGCTTGGAATAGTCACTGAAAGGCCCTTTGGGGACTGGTTCCCAAACTTGAGTGAGCATGCATCAGAATCATCTGGAGGAATTGTTAAAGCAGAGACTTCTGAACTCTGCCTCCAGTAGGTCTGGGATGGACCTAGAATTTGAATTTCTAACAAGCTCTGGGGTGAAGCTGATAGTGTACCCAGGATACCATACTTTAAGACAGAACTGGCTTGTCACCCTCTCCTAATAGGTGAAAATTAAATTAGACAAATGTGGTCTTCAAAGGTGTTTCAGATCCCAGAGTTATCTCAGGGATTCTGTTCTCCCCCTCCACTGCAGTGAGCATAACTGTGCTTTTATCAATTGCTTTAATTGGTGTCCTGAACATGAATTTGTTTAATAAAACCTGTTCTGGACTCATCCCAAAAAAGTTAAAAGCCAAGCTACTAAATTTAGGGATTTCTAAGAATCCTTCAGACTCTAACCTTCTATAAAAATCTTTGATCTGGTGGCCCCAAGGAACCTTGAATATCTTCCTGGTATGGTACAGATGAATTAAATGCCAGGAACGCTCCCCAAATTACAAACTCACCTCAAGTTTAAGAGTAGCTCAAAAGTAATGGAGGCTTCATAGGCCGAAGGGATCCAAACTCAGTGTCACGTGTAATTTCAATAACTTGAACAGGAACAGTGCTCTTTGGAAGGAGAGGTCTCAGGTCCAAGAAATAACTCATGCTTCTCAAGATTTAAGTAGCCTCAGCAAGGCTTTCCCCGAGTACTGTGAAGTTAATTAAGCATTTGCTGTTCACAGTCTCCATGCATTTTCTCCTTAACTACGCTCTTTATTGTGAGCAAAGCAATCCCTTTGGAAGTGTCCATACCACTGACTCACAGGAGGCATAGAGAGAGTTTTGGGGTATAGTAAGCCTAAAGACAACTGCTGTAGAGGATGAGCAGGGAGTAGTCTGCTGCACTGCAAACCAGCAGGATTTCAGATACCTCCAGAATACAGTGTAAGCAACTGATATTCTCATAGCCTTTCCCTGAGAAAATTGCTAGTGGCCTGAATGTGGAGACTTCGTTGACTAGTAATCATTGTTGCTATTATTGATACCATTGTCTGTCAGCTACTAGTGCCAAGCACTCTGCTAGCATGTGTCATTTTTAACATACATTTCCTCATATACATTATCATTCTCCCCATGACAACCAATGTAGACTTTTTTCCCCAGAAGAAACTGAGGCCAGAGTGGTTAAGTGTTATTCCTGAGACCTCTCAATTTGAAGTGTTTATAATTGGAAATTGCACCCAAGTGAGTCTTGCTTTAAGGATCAACTCCCTGCAATGGTTGTCAGTTTGCAAACTGTCCACTGGTCCTTTCCCTCGGTAACAATGACAGTTCCCTCATCTTCTGGGAGCCTGAAAATTTGTACTGTGAAGACTGGTGGCCATATTCCACATTTTTAAATGGCTCTCTTACACAAGCTTCTTGTAGCCCTGTCCTAATTTCTTTCAGATTTCAGATCCAGGGTCCCCAGGTTGTGCCAAGCTATGGCAGCCTTTCGAAGTAAGTCCAGCTAGATCTAGTCTGATAGACTGCTGCTGAGCAAAGACGTAGCTTTTCATAGTCCATGGCACTCAGAAGCAGGAATCAATTAACTTTTAGGACAGGAAAAATAGATCACTTGGATTGCTGAAGCAGGAAGAGCTTCTATAGCAGCTAAGAGAAACCAGTCCAGGGAGTGAACTGCTGTGTCCATGGCTCAGGAGCTCTGAAGGTTTGCTGTGAGCTCTTCTTGTATTTTCTCAAAATATCGACTATACTGCAGGGGGAGAAAAAAAGAAACTGACCTAGAATAACTGGTGTTGTTCCATGGAAGAACCCAAGAAAGCATCCTGGGACTTCATTTTCAATTAGTAGTGAGTCATATTAGACCATGAGGTAGATGGTGTAAGCATCGTTTATTAATGTATTTTTGAATATGCTAAAACCCTGATCCAAACCTGGCAGTAGGCAGGGGAGTCAGAAATGCCCTCGCCCATCAAGAATGCCATGCTGATGTACTGACACATTCTACCAGATGCCCTGAAGACAGATAGCACATCTAGGCAACATGGAAATCAAGGATCATCTATGCAGGTTTTGCTACAAAATGTGGGATGCATTATGTGTTTCCATTTTGCTGTAAATCCTCACAAGATGCTACTTCATTCTAAATTATGGCCCCAATCCCCAGGTTAGAAATAAGAATTTTTAAATAATTTCAAGTACAGAGCTCATCATGCACCATTGTCAGGCCAGGCAGCACTTTAAACAATTAAAAATGATCATGGATAGCAAAGAGAATTAGTCCTGTGACTCTCCATATGCAAACAGGAAAACGTTTCTAGGATAGAACATTAAATGAAAAGCACATGGTGCATATATATGTAGGTATGTTGTTTACATTTTCTGAAAGGCTGCATAAGAAGCTATTACAATGATTACCTTGGGGGAGAGGGACTAGATATAAAGAATAGAACAGAGAAAGGGGACTTCCATTTTTCATGTCACACATTTTTGTAGGCTTTGAATATTTTGGCACATATGTATATTATTTTTACTTTTAAATTTTTTAAATAAACTGTTCTCATCATCATCAGTTCATAACAAAAAGGATATTTTTTAAAGTAGAAAGGACACAATCTTATAATAAAGGGCTGTCCATCCAATTAAGTTTTAGTTAGCAAAAGCAAAACAACACACAAACATAAAAGAATAGACTCTTACTGTAATGCATATAGTGAAGACACATGTATAAAAGATGATTCTAAGAGTGGTATGTGAAAAAATATAATAACAGGCATGTTACCCCCAAAAATCATCTTAGTGCTGGTTTGCATAGCTCCGATTTTTCACTCCAAGATAGCTATGGATTTGCAGCCTGTCTGGGTATGGAAACAGGTGATAGATTGGATAGAAAGCAATACTGGGATATAATTTCCATTTGCTGGCCATGCACCACCTTCCTTTGCTGGGAGAGAGATAGGTGGCCGGTCGTCCACCCTAGAGGCAGTGCCCCACTAGCAAGCCCCCTGAGAAAGGCAGTTACCCTCCCTCTTTTAGTAAGACTCTCTACCTTCCTTAGCACATAATTGCTAGAGTGAGATGGTGTGTGTATGTGTGTGTGCATGCTTGCGTGCACACGTTTGTCTGCTAATTTCAGGAGAATCCTGCCAGAAAAAAGGAGCATCAAAGGGTGAGAAGGGATATAGAGATGCAGAATCAGAGATAAAAGGGACCAAATTTTACTAGCAATTATGGCAAATATCTAACTTGCATAAATGAAGCCAATTACTGTATTATTGCCTCCTTTTGCACTGTGCACAGTAGGGATGTCACTGGATAATGGTTTGCATGTAGAGTTAATCACTTTGATGCATTTCTGACTGATCCCAGCAAATTATGTTTTGGTTCCACTATATTAAACACAAGAGCTGGGGATTATCATTAATAAATCTAAGGCACAGCATGCATAAATCTTGAATAAATCAAATATCAATTACATAGGCAGTATCTGCTGACATCTGCTTTCATCAAATAATATATTTGAAATAGGTGTTATTTCAATTTGTTGAAGTCAAAGGGATCTTCATACAGGGAGCACAGACCCTGGACCCCAAAGGAAAATGCAGCTGAGCCATTGCTGAAGAGCCCCTTAGTGATGTTCAGTTTTAATCTGTGAAGGCTACATTTAGGTGCCTACCCAGAGATCCAGAGGAAAGGCTATATTGATGTGGAAAGTGCTTCCAGCTAAATGCCATTTTCATGTAGGTATTTTTAAAGGAAGAAGGAGAAATTGAGGTGAGAAAAGAGGAAAACTTCCTCAACATATGGCTAGCAAGGATAGGAACAGGCAATTGAGGGGATGTAGGTGACTCTCACGGTACAAGAAGTCAGAATCCACACAGATACAAGGAAAGAAGGACAGTTCATGATAGGAAGACCTCTGAAAATGAGTGGTTGTGAGGATAGCTTATAGGATTTACTCAAGGAGAAACAAAAGTAGGAGGTGAGGGGAAGGTAGATTTGCATTTACTAAGCACCAGGCATGGGGCCAAACTCTAGATCGGAAACTTAATCTACTCTCTCAATCCCCACAGCATCTTGTATGAGGCGGACATTAGTGTTTGTTCTTATCATTTGAAGAAGCTGAGACTTGGGAAGTTAAATAAGGTGAATAAGGTCATACAACTCTCAAATGGCACAACAGGATTTAAATCTGGATCTGTATGAATGTCCTACATGGCACCAGTGGTGGTAGTGGTTATGGTATTGGAGTGTGTGAGTTCATATAAAAAAGAGAGAAGAAAATGTAAGCACCTGGGGAAGGAGAGAGGAAGGGGGATGTGGAGAATATGTGTTCATTTAAAAACCACGCTACATATTCTCACTCATAAGTGGGTGTTTAACAATGAGAACACATGGACGCAGGGAGGGGAACATCACACACCAAGGCCTGTCGGGGGGTGGGGGGACTAAGGGACAGATAGCAGGAGGTGGGGGATTGGGGAGGGATAACAGGAGAAATACCTAATGTAGATGACGGGGAGATGGATGCCACAAACCACCATGGCACATGTATGCTTGTGTAACAAACCTGCACATTCTGTACATGTACCCCCCAGAACTTAAAGTATAATTAAAAAAAAAACTTTTTAAAAAACTGTGTTAAATGCCCGTAAGTCCCATTTCAAGAGAGGGGGTGACTTTCTTAGATCACATTCCTTCTGACTTTCCTACATCACATCCCTTCCTCTTGGCCTGCTATCCATAAGTTAGAAAATTTTCTCTCTGGGGTGGATTGTTAGGACTTCTTTGGGACCTCGTCAAGGAATTTTCTGGGGTTAAACTCACTCTCAGGGAGGGTGGAGCTGGGTTAGGAAATGTTCTCTAGGGCACTGGCTCATCATGAGAGGTAGAAAACGATTGCCTCATATATACTCTCGGGGCAAAGCAGGAGTCGAGACCAGAAATGAAATAAGCCAAAGTCGTGCACCTGAAGCAGTCCTGAGGCCTCTGCTAGGGTGGAGATGGTGCTTTGGAGGGGCGGGTGGAGTATTCCACATGCTGCTTGTCCCAACGTGAATAGGCGAGCCTCATAAAGAAATCAGAGTTCGTTTACCATTTATTTTATCACACCTGGCATCAAAAGAAAGAAAACCAAAAAGCAGACTCCCAAATCTGGGCCATGCAGGAACCCCTTAGGTTTACATTTTCAAAGCGGAGGTAGGTGGGAGTCAAGGCCATCTCCTTTTGGACCAAGGACCCCAAAGGGAAGCACTTCAACAAAGCTGAGTAGAAACAGCTCTTGGCTTTCATTAGGCCACAGCTCCCCTGCATGCTGGGCTATACCACATCAGACCTGCCTGGGCCCCTCACCACATATTTCCTCCTCCTGCACGCTGCCTTCTATATCCAAACCTGCACTGGGATATTGAGAACGCCCGATTGGCGACAGATAAGTAAAAACTGATGTGACATCACCATAGAGATGAGCATACATTTTCAGAGTTGCAGATGCACTTATATTATGTGATATATCCCACAACTTATATTACGGATAGGTACAGATTCTGAATAGTTCAATTTAAAATATTTTTAGAATTTCAAATCTAACTTTTTTTTTTTCGGTATCCACAGGGATTATAGATTTTTCTGTTGTTGTTGGATTTTCTAATCAGCATCACAGAGTATCACAAGGACATCTTCAGTTAGTGCATCTGATTCAGATTGGACAGAATATATCATCTTGTTGGTAAAAGAGACTTTCAGGATGCAAAATGACTCTCCAAAAATCATGCAAATCTGGCCATTAGCAAATGCCAATGAATGAAGATTAAGCTCAAGTCTCTCTCCCTTTTGCTTTAACCTCCACCCCACAAATATACACACACACAAACATACACACACACACACACACACCCCTACCTGGAGGCACGTGAGCTAATGTATGAATGAGGGAGCCAGAGACTTTGATCTCCATAATGCCCACTCTTCATGTAGTTTTATTTTGCTCAGTTTGAAGTAGCACAGGCCCTGAGCCAACAGGAGGTCAGAAGAGAGTTACCAGCCAAAGAGTTTCCAGTTTAATTCAGAACAAGCTGAATTAACCTGGAAAGAGTGAGGAATGGTGGAGACATCTCCTTCTACATTTGCCCCATAGTCCTGATGATGCTTCTCTGAGCTCAAAAGAAGAGAAACTGCATTAATTAAATTTATATCTTAAAAGTTCTGCCTATGCATACCCACTGGTGAGGAAAACAAGGCAGGTTCTGTACTACCAGGTAGCCAGTACTAGCAGATAATAACCAGGAGCACTAGAAATACAACTGAACAAGAGTCAGAAAATAATATTTAGGGTTAAAATAATGCATCACATTTGAGGAGAAGGGACACAGAAATGAGAAAATGGATTAGAAAACATACAGGCATGGTTTGTGCTGTGTGTGTGTGAGTGACCAGGATGGGAGACACAGAAGATATCACATAATTTGTGGTTGCTGATTCTTTTTGTGCAATGGAAGCTTTTAACTTTTTTAAAAAAATTTCAACTTCTATTTTAGATTTAGGGGTACATTGTACCTGGGTATATTGCATGATGCTGAGATTTAGGATATGATTGATCCCGTCACCCAGGGAGTGACCATGCTACCAGTTAGTGTTTTAACCCTTGTCCCCTCCCTTCTTCTCTTTCTCTTCTAGTAGTCCCCAGTGTTTATTGTCATATTTATGTCCATGAGCATCTAATGATTAGCTCCACTTCTACATGAGAACATGTGGTATTTGGTTTTCTAGTCCTGTGTTAATATCCTTAGGATAAGGGCCTCCAACTGCCTCTGTATTGCAGCAAAGCACACAATCTCCTTTTTTGTGGCTGTGTAGTATTCTTTAGCATATATGTACCACATTTTCTTTATCCAGTCCCCCACTAATGGGCAACTAGGTTGATTCCATGCCATGTCTTTGTTACTGTGAATAGTGCTGTGATGAACTTGTAAGTACCTATATCTTTTTGGTAGAATGATTTATATTCTCTTAGATATGCACCCAGTAATGTGACTGCTAGATTGAATGATAGTTCTGTTTAAGTTATTTGAGAAATCTCCAAACTGCTTACCATAGTGGCTGAACTAATTTATATTCCCACCAACAGTGTATGAGCATTCCCTTTTCTTTCTTTTTCTTTTTCTTTTTTTGAGACGGAGTTCCACTCTTGTTACCCAGGCTGGTGTGCAATGGTGCAATCTCGACTCACCACAACCTCCGCCTCCTGGGTTCAAGCAATTCTCCTGCCTCAGCCTCCCAAGTAGCTGGGACTACAGGCGCGCGCCACCATGCCTGGCTAATTTTTTTTGGTATTTTTAGTAGAGACAGGGTTTCACCATGTTGACCAGGATGGTCTCGATCTCTTGACCTCATGATCCACCCGCCTCAGCCTCCCAAAGTGCTGGGGTTATAGGCGTGAGCCACTGTGCCCAGCCGAGCATTCCCTTTTCTAAGTAGCCTTGCTAGCATCTGTTATTTTTTTTTGACATTTTTATAGTAGCCATTCTGACTGGTATGAGATTGTATCTCATTGTGGTTTTGATTTGTATTTCTCTGATAATTAGTGATGTGAAGCATTTTGTCTTGTGTTTGCAGGCTGCTTGTATGCTTTGTTTTAAAAAGTGTCTGTTCATATCTTTTGCCTATTTTTTTAAACAGGGTTATTTGTTTTTTGCTTGTTGAATTGTTTAAGTTCCTTATAGATTCTGGATATTAGATCTTTGTCAGATGCATAGTTTGTATGTTCTCCCATTCTGTAAGTTATCTTTTATAGTTTCTTTTGCTGTGCAGAGCTCTTTAGTTTAATTGGGTCCCACTTGTCAATTTTTGGTTTTGTTGCAAGTTCTTTTGATAACTTAGTGATAACCTCTTTCCCAAGGGTGATATCTACAATGGTGTTTTCTAGGTTTTCTTCTAGGATTCTTATAGTTCATGGTCTTACATTTAAATCTTTAATCCATTTGAGTTAATTTTTATATATGATTAAAGGTAGAGGTTCAGTTTCATTCTTCTGCATGTAGCCAGCCAGCTTTCCCAGCATGTGATTGCTTATTTTAACTACAGCTTTAGCCATAGCTAATAATCCAATTAGAAAGACTACCTTTGGAGAAAATGAATTATAAACTGTCTGTATACATATTGCCCCAGGAGGCATTCCTTGTCATTTGTAATTGGTCCTCCTGAGAAACTGACCCTTGGAACGTGAAACTGAATTTTAATGGTTTTGATTGTAGACTCTGTTGGCATTAAGAATGTGTCATCATGATGGTGCTAGTGGTAGAGCCATAGCTGATTGTAGTGTATGTAAAAGACAGAAATTTAAATGACAGTTTATATTTTTTAAAATGAGTTTATATTAAAAAAATACATTGATATAAAAATTGAGAATCTGAAAAGATAACTGACATACAAAGACTCATTTATTTACTCATTCATTCAGCAAATATTGTAAGAAATTTGTTCTGATTATTTTCTTCCAGGCTAGGGACTGAGGATGTAGGAGATACAACTTAGAAATGTCATGTGAATAAATGTGTCAAGGTTAATTAAATGGGGTGATGCAAATTCTGCATATTCTTGTACAGAGATGATGGGGAGGGCTAGATAGAGCCAATGTAGAAGAGTCAATTTGGAGCCTTACCATCAACTTTCCTGACCTGCGATCCACTAACTGTGTGTAATTTTCAAATAGGCCACTTAACCTTAGCTTTTGTGTAATCTTAACTGTAAGGGTTGGGGTATATTGTCCCAGAGGAAATCCTTTCTTAAGAAGCCTACTGATTCTCATAAAACCAAGGAGTATCAGTCGGTCTGAAGAAAAGAGATGAAGCCACAGCCACAAATCAAGAGGGCAAAGCTGGGCACGTTTTGGTTGTATACATCTGTGTCTTGTTACAAAATCTCCATGTCATCCTATGTTGTTATGTCTCTATGCAACGCTGAATGTTTGTCTGCTTTGCAAAGGTCACAGGATGGTTGTCCCAATAACCCCTTTGATCCTCTATTACCATATCCAATCATCTTGCCTAGTCTATGAGGATCTGGGAGTGGATATGGTACACACTCTGCTGATGTGTGGATGTGCATATCATTTATCAAAGATTGCCACAAGCACATCTGCATTTTGCAATAATTTTCCTAGCCGTTTTATTTTCAAACATTACTGGCACATTGCCAGATATCCTGATAGCATGAGTCACATTATTCCAACACATAGTCAGCACAGAAATGCACACACACAATCCACATTGAAAATGTGTGACTCCTTGGTGTTTCTCCCTTAGGCAGCATAGATTTCCTTTCATCATCTTACCACAACCTTAGCAAGCTTTCAACACGACAAGGTCATTTAAGAATAATTATGCAAGCATGTGTGAATGAGCCAAGAGTTCTGGCAATACACACATTGTATGAGACTAAGAAAATTCACATTCTGCTTATTCCCTTTACCTACTATATGCTTGAGCTCTGTGTCATTTTTGCCTGTTTAAGCAGAAAGCTAATGGGATTATGGGTTTCCTGGGAAATATTTATGGCAGAAATTCTACTCACCTTTCAACATCTCAAGAAATCAACATGGAAGTGTCTTTGGTCCAGCTCCTTTATGCAGAGAATATATCCCTCACTAAGTCTTCCTTCCCTGGAAGAGTTCTCCCTAATCCTTACTGGTAACACTCTGAAAGTTTATTTCCAAGGCTTAGTTAAGAACATTGACCTCACTTACTTGTTCCCTTCACATCCTCTGGGAAGGAAACATATTGGGAAAACAGAGCTATGATTTCATGGTTTTAGTGTATTTTCAAATGTGGCTAAGTTTCTTCTGGCTTCTAAGGGAGTTGGACGATTTTCTAATCATCCAGATTAAAATAAGAGTGCTACTAATTTGGCACAGGCCTTGTAGTATCATCCCAATTTATGAAGATACTATTTGTTAAGAGGCAGAACACAGGCACATTGGCCCAGCAAATTCAATGATCAGTGGTATCCATATGTCCACTACATTGCTTGCTCTCTGAATATGTTATTTATTGAAGATTTCTGCAACCGAAGAGTATGGAGTGTATTCTCCAGTCAGGGAGACATTCTTGGGCCATGTCCTGGTGTCCAGGAGAGAGTAGTTTGACTTAACAGTGTGATTCTGAGCGTTCAATACTAACCCCTACAAAATATGGTCACCATTTAGTTGATAGCCTTCACTCTGATGATTAAGAATGATGAGCTATGTAGAAAACTGGTGTTTCTATTTAACTTATTCATTCCAGGCAGTATTTCCCAAAGCCTTAGCCAAAGGCCTTCTGCATCAAAACTGTATGTGGGGACAGACTTGTTAAAAAAATGCAACTTTCTTTGCTTTACTCTGTACCTACCAAATCAGTGTATCTAGAAAAGACCAGGAATCTGAATGTTAAAAGAATTACCTCACATGATTGTTTATATCCATTAAAGTTTGAGAAATCCTGCTGTCAGTTAAGTGAACAAACTAGAGTTCTTAAATAACTAGGGGTGCTAGTTTCGTGGAAAATGACAAGATCAGGAGAATTATTGCAAATGCATAGTCTCACACCTTCTTAAGTTCTAGTTCTTTGTTTCTCAAAGTGTGGTCCCTAGATTGACTTCAGCATCAATTGGGAGCTATTTGAAATTTGGAATCTCAGATCCTATGTCAGAACAACTGTCAAAATTTACATTTTAACAAGATTCCCAGGAGATTTGTGTGCATATTAAACTTAAACTTTGAGACACATCAGTCTATGTGATTTACAGATCTTATTGTTATGTCTGCCTTTTTTTTTTTAGAAGTCTCATCCTCCTCTTTCTGAGGTCCCCAAAACTCAAGACAATGGAAGAATGTCAAGCAGTAAGATATGGATACAATGAGTAAAACCTACAGAAGGTTCCTTTATGACAAAAGATCAACTTGTAATAACTTGGAAATATATAGTGAAGAGAGAGCCAAAGATATCTTCTAGCCCCGCACTTTGCCTTCTACTAGACCCAGTGGGCAGATGCTCCAGGAAGTTAGCAGAGTCGCTTTAGAGTTATAGTTAACTGCAGCTCAGTGTAAGGAAGAAACTCAACAATGGAATCATTTTAAGAGGGAATAGGCTACTCTGAAAAGCAGGAAGTTTCCCATCCCTAGAGGAGTTCAATCCAAGGTTGGATCTTTTTTTTTTTTTTTTTTTCCTAGAGATGCTGTCTTCCTATGTTGCCCAGGCTGGAGTGCACTGGTTAGTCACAGGCATAATCCCAGCATAGTATACCCTTAACTCCTGGGCTCAAAGATTCTCCCCTCCTCAGCAATCTGAGTAGGGGGGACCACAGGCATACTCCACTGCACCTGACCTGGATGATCATTATTAATTAACGTTTTGTAGAAGGGACATAAACATGGGATTGGTATATGATCTGAATGACTTTTATGTTTGAGATTATTTTATTCTATACTCATTATAGCCTTATGTTCCAAATTTTAAATACACACACACACATATATACATACACAGTTATATATGGCAATATGTTATCTACAACTAAATAGTATTTATGTTTTATGTTTCTCTAATGTCATTTATATTAAGAAATCAATTAATTAAAAAAATCAATCTTTTGTCAGACCAAAATTTGAAAACAAAATATATTCTCTATAACTATATCTTATGGAAAAAATAATAATCTAAACCATTTATTAGTGGAATTTATTCCTGGGTTCCTTTTCCAGTACATTCATTCACTCATGAAAAATCATTTGTGGGCTCCGTGTTACACTCTAACAATAGAGAAACAGAGCCAAGATTCTGAACAGCAGTCCCAACCCTAGGAAGCTGTGTGGTCATATTATCTAACCTTTAAAGGGCTATTTAACCATTCTAGGACTTAGTTTTGTCATTTGTAAAAGGAGTGAAATAACTGAGGCTGTCTTCCAGGATTGCTGTAAAGATTAATGTGTGAATATATGCGAGCCACTTAGAACAAAGGCTGGTACATAGTAAGTGCTATCTGAGTGACAGCTTTTATTATCGTCATCATCATTCAACAACAATATTGTTATTCCAGGCTTGGGGAGCATAAACATAAATAGGACAGGACCTCCTTTCTCTAAAGATGCATAGTCTGGCTAGAGAAGGCATTTAGGTAAACAGTGCAGAAAGAGGAGAGAATCACTGTAATGGAGAAATGTGCTAGCAACTCCAAATGGGAGACTGCAAAGAAGGCTCTCAGAGAAGTAGGCTGTTGAGCTGGGTTTTGATGACGGAGAAGGTATTTTCCAGGTAGAGGAGGGGAAAGTGATTTGGGCTAAAGGAAGTTTACTTTGTGTTTAGCAATCCTGAGGTTGTTCAGCCTCAATCGCTTCTGTTGAGCTGAAGCCTATGCTTTCTGTCCTGCCCTGCTTCTTGGCTGCAGGTCACAGACTTTTTAATCCACTCAGGAATCCTTGAGAGCTGTACTGGGCAAGGCAGAGCTCAAAGAACAGAGCCATATTCTCAGGGAGAGTGGTGCAGTCAAGGGAGAAGACAGGCGAAGAGAGTATTTTCCTATGAAGGTGGTAAGCTGATTGCCTTAGTGAGCAGGCGAGCTCCTGCCTTAGAGAGCAGGTGAGCTCCCTCCAAGAAAGCAAATGGAAACAAGCAAGCAAAACATTTTTCTTTCTCTTGTGCCTACACCTCCAGCCCCTACAACCCATGAGCAAAGTATCTTATCCAGGACTTACAATCAGCCTTTCTACCCAATATTCACATTTCTCTGAACATGAGGCCCAATGGTAACTCTTGCCCCCCGTGGCTCATGTGATGTAAAGGCTTACCTGGAGGATCTCACCTATTCATAGCATCTTTGTTTCCAAGTCCTTTTCATCATGTCCTCTTTTGGGATGCAAAAGACTAGACCTTTGGCTGGTTTCACTTACTTGAGGAGGCTCTGTTTCAAACTGGTGTTTTTATATGGCAAATTTTACCTCCACCCTGACTTAACCAGGTGAGGGTAGAAAATGAGACCTGTGGAACAGAGGAAAAGCAAAAGCAAGGGGATGACTGCCAGTAGCAAGAACATCTTTACCATTGGGTTAAGATCAGTGAAACGCACACTGGAGCCCACCCACTGATGTCCCCTGGGCTCCTCCTCCATAGCCTGTCAACTCCCGTATCTCTGCTGTCCTAAATAAACATGGAAGCAGCAGGTAATTTTAATTCCAATCCATGTTCACAAGAGGCTTTCTTTACTGGCATCTTCCTGACAGGACCTTGCTTTACACTGTGGATTCATTTTTACCCAGTTTAGCTCAAACAATTTCCTAGCAGGGAAGTAGGGAGTGGGTAGCTGGCTGGAGGTCAGGAAGGAAGACACACGTGGAAGGGGGGTGTTGTTTCTATGAAAAATGGACAGTGCTGCAGCTGTGGTCTGGCCTCCTACTCTCTCTGAATCTGCAATCCAAGGGTTGTCTAGTGTCATGGGTTGGCTATTGAAAACCCAAGTTGTTGAAGCACTTTTGAAAACAGACTCAAATTCAGACTGATCAGCCCAGAGCAGAATTCTCTTGGGCATGTTCCCCAGGCAAAACTGTTGAGTAGAGATCTTAAAAAAAAAAAAAAAAATCTAGAAACTGAAACATCATGGGAGCCACTTTACAGCAAATCTAATACACTTTACTTCCCATTGTTTACAATCACTGTCACAAATGATTATCGTTTGTTAAATATTTGCTGGATTCACTTCTCACTTCTCTCTTAGGAGCCAGTTTGGGTTTAGTCATGGATGGCTCCCTACTCTCTCTTTGAATTGAAGCTCATTTGATCCAATATGTTATACAGATGAGGGACTTATTGCTAACCTTGCTCTTAGAGAAGCTCCAAACTAAAGAATAAAAAAATGATAAATTTGAGCCAAAAATCCTATCCACAGTTATGGGAATATCATGACTGGTCATATGAGATACCTGATTTTCAGCTTACAGAGGAACCATCGGAGAGACATACAGTATCACAATCTGCTTATATTTTATGCTCCCTTTCCATCAGTCTGGGATAAATTGTGTGTGTCAAGTTAGGCAAGCATGGGTGAACTAAATGGAGCTGTTAGCTGTCTTTTCAACATATTTATCTGTTTCATTGCCTACTCTAGGATGTCTTTGTGATCACTATATAAGGATCACAGATAACAGACTATTTGAAATCTTACGTCAATTAAAACTTAATCCTCAGTTGTCAGTAACAGTGTTTTATACATAAGGTTACAATAGAAAAAAAGTCTTCTGTGCATGCCATTAAAACGACAAAATTGCCAGAATAAGAAATGGCCTGAACATTCTCCAAAACAAGATGCTCTAACATATCATGTACCTTGTCACTGTGATAAAATTATGGTTATTTCAATAAGTATGCAAGTTGACAAAGTCACACGAGATTTATAAGAAAAAAATCACATAAAATTAATCATCTCTCAACTTAAATCCATTCAAAATTATAGGTTTTCATTTTACATAAGAGAAATGATTGCAAAAGAAGCTTATATTTTATAAAATTAAGAATACAGGCCAGGTGCTGTGGGTCATGTCTGTAATCCCAACACTTTGGGAGGCCAAGGTGGGTGGATAACTTGAGTCCAGGAGTTCAAGACCAGTCTGGAAAACATGGCAAAACCCTGTCTCTACTAAAAGTACAAAAAATTAGCTGGATATGGCAGCACATACCTGTAATCTCAGCTACTGAAGAGGGTGAGGCATGAGAATCTCCTGAACCTAAGAGGTAGAAGTTGCAGTGAGCTGAGATTGCACCACTGCACTAGAGCCTGGGTGACAGAGCGATACTGTGTCTTAAAAAACAAAAGAAAAGAAAAGAGTGGGTCCCAACTCTTGATCCAAGATGGCTGAATAGGAACAGCTCTGGAGTGCAGTTCCCAGCGAAAACGATGCAGAGGGTGAGTGATCACTGCATTTCCAAATGAGTTTTTACTGCCCACAGACGAGGAGATTCCCAGGCTGAAAAGCACCACGAGTTTCCAGCACCACTGTTTCAGCCAGCGCCATGGGTCTCCACACAAACACTCATACAAATCTGGGAGGCCATTTCAAGTGGTGCCTGGAATGCCTGGGATACAGAACTGCCCATTCAACTGAAAAAAGAGGGGGCTGAAACAGGGAGCCAGGTGATCTGGCTCAGTGGGTCCCATGTCCATAAAGACCAGCAATCTGAAATGCTCTGGATTGAGAGTTTTGCAGCAAGCGCAGCTGGACCTGGGATGGTCTAGCTCAGTGGGAGGAAGGGCGTCAGCCATTACCAAGGCAGTCCGCCACTACCAAGACAGTCTGCCATCACCAAGGCAGTCTGCCATTACCAAGATGGTTCTAACTGTACCTCTGTAAACAAAACCACAAGGAAGTTCACACAGCAGCTGGGCAGAGCCTAGAGCAGCTCAGCAGCACCTCTGCTGGCAGATTGTGACTAGACTACCTCCTTGCTGGGCAGGGCATCTCTGAAAAAAGGCAGCAGCATGTCAGTAACTTATAAATAAAGCACCCCCTTCCCAGGACAGAGCACCTGGGAAAAAAGGCGGTTATGAGTTCTGCTGCAGACTCCTGGTAGATACGTTAAGCAGACTTAAACATATCTACCCAGCAGCTCTGAACAGAGTAACGGAATTCCCAGCTCAGCACTTGAGCTCCTATAAGGAACGGACTGTTTCCTCAAGCAGCTCCCTGACCCCTGTATATCCAAAGAGACACCTCATAAAAGAGAGCTCAGGCTGACATCTGGCGGGTACCCTTCTGGGACAAAGATAACAGAAGAAGAAACCAGCAGCAACCCTTACTGTTCTGCAGCTACTGCAGGTGATCCTCAGGCAAGCAAAGTCTGGAGTGGACCTCCAGCAGTCCTATAGCAGAGGAGCCTGACTGTTAGAAGGAAAACTAAAAAACAGAAAGAAATAACTTCAACATCAACAAAAAGGGCATCCACGCAGATACCCTATCCAAAAGTAACCAACTACAAAGACCACAGGTAGTTAAATCCACAAAAATGGGAAGAAACCAGTGCAAAAAGGATGAAAACACTGAAAACCAGAATACCTCTCCTCCTCCAAGGGATCAAACTCCTCACCAGCAAGGGAACAAAGCTGCATGGAGAATGAGTCTGATGAATTGACAGAAACAGGCTTCAGAAGGTGAGTAATAACAAACTTCTCTGAGCTAAAAGAATATGTTCTAACTCAATGCAAAGAAACTAAGAACTTTGAAAAAAGGTTTGACGAAATGTTAATGAGAATAAACAGGCTTAAAGAAGAATATAAATGACTTGATGGAGCTGAAAAACACAACACAAGAACTTTGTGAAGCATACACAAGGTTCAGTAGCTGAATCGACCAAGGAGAAGAAAGGATATCAGAGATTGAAGATCAACTCAATGAAATAAAATGAGAAGGCAAAATTAGAGAAAAAAGTGAAAAAAATTGAACAAAGCCTCCAAGAAATATGGGATTATGTGAAAAGACTTAATCTATGTTTCATAGGTGTACCTGAATGTTACAGAGAGAATGAATCCAAGCTAGAAAACACTCTTCAGGCTACTACCCAGGAGAACTTCCGCAACCTAGCAAGAAAGGCCAACATTCAACTCCAGGTAATACAGAGAACACCACAAAGATATTCCTCAAGAAGAGCAACCCCAAGTCACATAATCGTCAGATTCACCAGGGTTGAAATGAAGGAAAAAATGCTAAGAGCAGCCAAAGAGAGAAGTTGGGTTACCCACAAAGGGAAGCCAATCAGACTCACAGCGGATCTCTCCGCAGAAACCCTACCAGCCAGAAGAGAGTGGGGGCCAATATTCAACATCCTTAAAGAAAAGAATTTTCAATCTAGAATTTCATATCCAGCCAAACTAAGCTTCCTAAGCAAAGGAGAAATACAATCCTTTATGAACAAGCAATTGCTGAGAGATTTTGTCACCTACAGGCCTGCCTTACAAGAACTCCTGAAGGAAGCACTAAACATAGAAAGGAACAACGAGTACCAGCCACTCCACAAAGTACCAAATGGTAAAGACCATCAACACAATGAACAAACTGCTTCAACTAATGAGCAAAACAACCAGCTAGCATCAAAATGGCAGGATCAAATTCACACATAACAATATTAACCTTACATGTAAATGGGCTAAATGCCCCAATCGAAAGACACAGACTGGCAAATTGGATAAAAAGTCAAAACCCATGAGTGTGCTGTATTCAGGAAACCCATCTCATGTGCAAGGACGCACATAGGCTCAAAATAAAGAGATGCACAAAGATTCACCAAGAAAATGGAGAGAAAAAAAAGGAGGACTTGCAATCCTAGTCTCTGTTAAAATGGACTTTAAACCAACAAAGATCAAAAGAGACAAAGAAGGGCATCACATAATGGTCAAAGGATCAATGCAACGAGTAGAGCTGATGGTCCTAGATATATACACACCCAATATGGGAGCACCTTCTTAACAACCTAAAAAGAGACTTAGACTCCCACACAATAATTGTGGGAGACTTTAACACTCTACTGTCAATATTAGAAAGATCAATGAGACAGAAAATTAGCAAGGATATCCAGGACTTGAACTCAGATCTGGACCAAGAGGACCTAATAGACATCTACAAAACTCCCCACCCCAAATCCACAGAATATACATTCTTCTCTGCATCACATCACACCTACTCTAAAATTGACCACACAACTGGAAGTAAATCATTCCTTGGCAAATGCAAAAGAATGGAAATCATAACAGTCTCTCAGACCACAGTGCAATCAAATTAGAACTCAGGATTAAGAAACTAACTCAGAACCACACAACTTCATGGAAACTGAACAACTGGCTCTTGAATATTGACTGGATAAACAAAGAAATGAAGGCAGAAATAAAGATGTTCTTTGAAACCAATGAGAATGAATACACAATGTACCAGAATCTCTGTGACACATTTAAAGCAGTGCCTAGAGGAAAATTTAAAGCAATAAATACCTGCATCAGAACCAAAGAAAGATAGAAAATCAACACCCTACCATCAAAATTGAAAGAGCTAGAGGAGCAAATAAAAAAAAAATACTAAAAAGCTAGCAGAAGACAAGAAATAACTAAGATCAGAGCAGAACTGAAGGAGATAGAGACACAAAAAAAAACCTTCAAAAAATCAATAAATCCAGGAGCTGGTGTTTTGAAAAGGTCAACAAAATACACAGACCACTAGCCAGATTAATAAAAAAGAAAAGAGAGAAGAATCAAAGAGATGCAATAAAAAATGATGAAGAGGTTATCACCACTGATTCCACAGAAATACAAACTACCATCAGAGATTAATACAAACAATTCTATGCATATAAACAAGTAAACCTGGAAGAAATGGATAAATTCTTGGACACTTGCACCCTCCCAAACCTAAACCAAGAAGAATTTGAAACCCTGAATGGAACAATTACAAGGGCTGAAGTTGGGGCAGCAATTATTAGCCTATCAACCAAAAATGCCCAGGTCCCGATGAGTTCACAGCTGAATTCTACCAGACATACCAAGAGGAACTGGTACCACTCCTTCTGAAACTATTCTAAACAATCCCAAAAGAGGGAATCCTTCCCAAATCATTTTATGAGACCAACATCATCCTGACGCCAAAACCCAGCAGAACATCAACAAAAAAAGAAAATTTCAGGCCAATATCCATGATGAACATAGATGCAAAAATCTTCAATAAAACACTGGCAAACTGATTGCAACAGCACATCAAAAAGCTTATCCATCACGATCAAGTAGGCTTCATCCCAGGGATGCAAGGCTGGTTCAACATACACAAGTCTATAAATGTAATCCACCACATAAACAGAACCAAAGATAAAAACCACATGATTATCTCAATAGATGCAGAGAAGGCCTTGGACAAAATTCAACATCCCTTTATGCTAAAAACTCTCAATAAACTAGGTATCCATCAAACGTATCTCAAAATAATAAAAGCTGTTTACAACAAACCCACAGCCAATATCATTCTGAATGGGAAAAAACTGGAAGCATTCCCTTTGATATCTGGCACTAGACAAGGATATCCTCTCTCACCACTCCTATTCAATATAGTATTGGAAGATCTAGCCAGAGCAATTAGTCAAGAAAACAAAATAAAGGATATTCAATTAGGAAAGAAGGAAGTCAAACTGTCTCTATTTGCAGATGACATGATTGTATATTTAGAAGACCCCATCCTCTCAGCCCAAAATCTCATTAAACTGATAAGCAACTTCAGCAAAGCCTCAGGATACAAAATCAATATGCAGAAATCACAAGCATTCCTATACACCAATAATAGACTAAAAGAGAGCCAAATCAAGAGTGAACTCTTATTCACAATTGCTATGAAAAGAATAAAATACCTAGTAATACAACAAACAAAGGATGTAAAGGACTTCTTCAAGGAGGAGTACAAACCACTGCTCAAGGAAATAGAAGAGGACACAAACAGATGGAAAAATATTCCATGCTCATGGTTAGGAAGAATCAATATTGTGAAAATGGCCATAGTGCCCAAAGTAATTTATAGATTCAATGCTATCCCCATCAAGCTACCTATGATCCTCTTCACAGAACTGGAAAAAAAACACCTTAAACCTTATATGGAACCAAAACAGAGCCCGAATAGCCAAGACAATCCTAAGCAAAAAGAACAAAGCTGAAGTTATCAGGCTGCCAAACTTCAAACTATACTACAAGGCTACAGTAATCAAAACAGCATGGTACTGATACCAAAACAGAGATATAAATCAATGGAAGAGAACAGAGGCCTTGGAGGCAATGCCACACATCTACAACCATCTGATCTTTGACAAACCTCACAAAAACAAGCAATGGGGAAAGGATTCCCTGTTTAAAAAATGGTGTTGGGAAAACTGGCTACCATGTGCAGAAAGCAGAAACTGGACCCCTTCCTGACACCTTACACTAAAATTAACTCCAGATGGATTAAAGACTTAAACGTAAGACCTAACACTATAAAAACCTAGAAGAAAACCTAGGCAAAACCATTCAGGACATAGGCATAGGCAAGGACTTTATGGCTAAAACACCAAGAGCTTGGCAACAAAAGCCAAAATAGACAAATGGGATCTAATTAAACTCTAGAGCTTCTGTACAGCAAAATAAACAATCATTAGAGTGAACCAGCAACCAACAGAATGGGAAAAAATTTTTGCAATCTACCCATCTGACAAAGGGCTAAAATTCAGAATCTACAAAGAACTAAAACAGATTTACAAGAAAAAAAACAAACCCATTCAAAAGTGGGTGAAGGATATGAACAGACACATTTCAAAAGAAGACATATATGAAGCCAAGAAACATATGAAAAAATGTTCATCATCATGGTCATTAGAGAAATGCAAATCAAAACCACACTGAGATACCATCTTATACCAGTTAGAAAGGCAATCATTAAAAAATCTGGAGACAACAGATGCTGGAGAGGATGTGGAGAAATAGGAACACTTTTACACTGTTAGTGGGAGTGTAAATTAGTTCAACCACTGTGGAAGACTGTGGCAATTCCTCAAGGATTTGGAAATAGAAATTCCATTTGACCCAGCAATCCCATTACTGGGTATACATCGAAAGGATTATAAATCATTCTATTATAAAGACAAATGCACATGTATGTTCATTCTGGCACTGTTTACAATAGCAAAGACCTGAGACCAACCAAATGCCCATCCATGATAGACTGGACAAAGAAAATGTGGCACATATATACCATGGAATACTATTCAGCCATAGAAAACAATGAGTTCATGTCCTTTGTACAGACATGGATGAATCTGGAAACCATCATTCTCAGCACACTGATACAAGAACAGAAAATGAAACACCACATGTTCTCACTGATAGGCGGGTGTTGAACAATGAGAACACATTGACACAGGGAGGGGAGCATCACACACTGAGTTCTGTTGGGGAGGACTAGGAGAGGGACAGTGGGGGGTAGGGTGGTTGGGGAGGGATAACATGGGGAGAAATGCCAGATATAGGTGATGGAGGGATGGAGGCAGCAAACCACATTGCCATGTATATACCTATGCCACAATTCTGCATGATCTGCCCATGTACCCCAGAACCTAAAGTACTATATATATATATTTTTTAAAAAAAGAGAAGAAATAAAAGAATGCAACCCCAGTTTAAAAAGGGATTAACACTTTCATTCATGTAGCATATAAGGACATCCAACATACTTCAGGAAATATAAAATAATGGAATGTAGTCATTGAGGAGAGGCTGTTGAAGAGTAAGAGATTAATTATTATTATTTTTTTTAGCAAGCCATTAGCTTGGAGGAAATCCTCTGTCCATTGCAGTGCATCAGGTAAACCATATCACCAAAATGTTTTGTGAAGGTGAACGTGATGATGAAATTTCCTCTCCCTCCACACATTTTACAGCATCATCGGGATTCAAGATGTTCTCTGTAGTTTATTCAACAATAGAGTACTTTTGGTATTTTTTGGCATCCATTGTCCCTTTTTCTTGTTATAGCGCCTTAATTCTGGTTTCGCTTTCTATTTCTCCACCATGAAATCCTAAAGCTGACTTTACCTCCAGTCAAAGAATGATAAATGATTAGCTTATGCCCATCAATACATTTCATATATTCTATCTCAGAGGCCACCATGATTGATTCAGGATGAGCATGCAACCCAATTTTCCCAGGAAATGTCAGAGTTCTTGCTTCTAGGTAAGAACCTCCTCAGGCTTCCATGTAAGCACTTAAAGAGAATCTTTCATTCTAGGTGATGTGCAGTGTGGCTGTGAGGCCAAATTTATTGCAATCACTACACTATCATGAAGAATGAAGTCCCTGGAGGCAGGAAAGATACAGAGAATTGCAGAAAAATATGACCAGAATTTTTATCCATACATGTTCAAATCCTAAATTTTCAGTTACGTGAACCAGTAAATCCCATTTATAATTTAAGTCAATTTGAGTTGAGTTTTCTGTTAATTGCAACTAGACCTTAACTAGGAACACACAGCATTAATTGTGTCCCTTCCATAAGCCAATCACTATTATGAGGGCTTTATATTATTTCATCTTCACAACAGCCCTTGTGGTAGGTGTGGTTATCTCCATTCTAAAGAGGGGAAATTGAATCACAGAGATGTTAAATAGCTTGTATAAAATTATAAACAGATGATAAGAGTTAACACCATATTCAAATCCAGAAAATCTGAATCAAAACCCATGCTCTTAACAATTATGCTACAGTATTTCATTCATCTCCTTCAACATTAGGCAAAACTATACCAAAACAGCCTAGAGATCTTAGTCTGAAATATTCCAATGGAGGGGATATGATACTGATCATTGGTAATTGTTGTCTCTCCTGCTTGTGGCTAATTCATCCACTCAACATTTATTTTAAAAACATCTATCCAGTGCTTACTATGTGTCAGCCACTATGCCAAATACTGAAGATGCAATCCCTACTCTCATGGAACCCACATGTAGTGGTGGAAACAGGCAATAAACAAACAAATATAAAATTTTGTATCAGATAGTGATAAATGCTATGAAGAAAATTAAGATAGGGTAAAGAGGGCCAAAGCCCTCTGTGAAAAAAAATAATCACCACGGAAACATTTCACATAAATTTATCAGTATAATCAAATTGAAGTTTCTAAAGGCCAACAACTAAAGATGAGAGGTGGGAAGGTATAGACTCACTCCATTCTAATCCACAAACAGATATTACAAGTTCAAGCATATAAGTAACATCACAGCACTTGAAATAGTTTCTGTCTCTGTACACATGTGAATATCAGGAAAACCAGATTCTCAGAATGGCCTGAGAAAAATTGTAGAAAAGTACAATCAATCAAGGATGTAAGCATTCAGACAATCATGGCAAAAGGCCCTCAAATGATCAGTTATCTTCTTGGTAGGATGGGTTTGATCCAGACACCAAATATCAACAGCCAGAGCTAAGGATCAACAGATGACCTTGTCCAGGAACTGTTAGAGAAACAGGAGATACCTGGGGTAAAGGGCAGGGGGAGACTGAGTATACATTATCCAAGAAACGTCATTTAAAAAGACTATTGTTCTCTCACTAAAAAATCAAAAATTAGATGTTAGCGAGATTGCAGAGAAAATGGAACTCATGGGCTGTTAGTGGGAATGTAAATTAGTTCAGCCACTGTGAAGAGCAGTTTGGAGATTTCTCAAAAAACTGAGTTGAACTACCATTCAACTCAGCATTCCCACTACTGGGTATATACCCAAAGGAAAATAAATAATTCTACCAAAAAGACCACATGTGTCCATATGTTCATTGCAGCACTATTCATAATAGCAGAGACGTGGAATCGACCAAGGTGCCTATTAAGAGTGGACTGGATAAAGAAAATATAGTATATATGCACCATGGAATACTACAGAGCTATAATAAAGAATAAGACCATGTTCTTTGCAGCAACATAGATGCAGCTAGAAACCATTATCCTAAGTGAAGTAATTCAGAAGAAGAAAACCAAGTACTGCCATGTTTTCAGTTACAAGGGGGAGCTAAACATTGGGTATACATAGCCATTAAATGTGAAAAATAGACACTGGACAATACAAGATGGGAGGGGTAAAGGTTTGTAAAAAAAACCACCTATTGGGTACTATCCTCATTACTTGAGTGACCAATTAATTTATACTCCAAACTTCAGCATCACGCAATACACCTTTGTAACAAACCTGCACGTGTACCCTCTGTCTCTGATTCTAAAACAAAAGTTGAAAAAAAGGGAAAAACAATAGTGAACACCAAATTCAGTATAATTTTGATCAGGAAAATATATACTTTCAATTTATTTTTTGCCATCAGGATACAGAATTAGTATCTGAACCTATAGAAGGTTGCTGTCATCAATTGCAGTCAAAGAGAAATAGCTTCTAGAAGAGCTTTTGATTCAGTTTAGGTAGGAACAATGAGTCGAAAGAAGTGTTCTACTGGTTAAACCATTTGTATTAAGCAACAATTAGTATAAGCAAATGAATAAATAATTAGCAAACAGTTTATTACTAAGTTGAAGTTTATCTTTACATCTTATAATTGAACACACCTTGAAAAAGATTAATAATTGTAGTTACTAATAGATTAACTAGATTAGTAAGACTATTAAAAATGAAGCATGATCTGTTCTCTCCCAATTAACCATGTATTTGATACACTTACCTGTTCAAACCATGAGTCCATAACAAAGGCACCAAAGCAGATTGTCCCAGTTAAAAGTACCCAAAAGGACATGGAAATTCTGTCATAATTGGCAGCAATGACACTCCTAGGAAGTCTAAATGATCTCACTGCCTTCCTTTACACTAAGGAGTGAGGTTCAGTTGCTACCCCAATCTTTGTGATTTATTTTTCAGTCAAAAATTGGCTTGAAACACTATAATGCATGTTGAACCATCCACTTGAATTGGATGCCTCACCCATCATAAACATTCTCCTTTTTATGCCTGAGGTTATTTACATTGACCTACATAAGTCATGGACTTGAATAATAGGTTCCAGGGCTCTCACAACCCAGCTCTAATCTGCCACTGCGTATTAAGAATGTCCTTGCTTGCAAGTAGATTCGTGATTCCTTTTTTTTTTTCATTCCTCAGGTGGCCTTTAAAAGTTGCCTTTTAGATCAACAATAACCCACCAATTCTGGAGCAACCAAAGCCATACACAGGAAACAGAAGGAAGAGTAGATCTTTGGGGAAATCTGCAGATTAATCAAGAAAAGTCGAAGACTTTGGGAGGCCGAGGCGGGTGGATCATGAGGTCAAGAGATCGAGACAATCTCGATCAATATGGTGAAACCCCGTCAATATGGTGAAACCCCGTCTCTACTAAAAATACAAAAAAATTAGCTGGGCACGGTGGCACGTGCCTGTAATCCCAGCTACTCAGGAGGCTGAGGCAGGAGAATTGCCTGAACCCAGGAGGCGGAGGTTGCGGTGAGCCGAGATCGCGCCATTGCACTCCAGCCTGGGTAACAAGAGCGAAACTCCGTCTCCAAAAAAAAGAAAAGTCAAACAAAGGGGCTCTTTAGTAGGTAGAGCTTAAGGACCACAAGTCTGCTTCTCGCAACCTAGCGTGTTGAACATGGAAGGGGGAATAACCAAATAGGGTCTGAGAGCAGGTCCCATTAGGTGACCATTTCCTGCTTCCACTGCAAAACCACCCTTGTTCAGGGGAGGTAGGGAAGGAGTATAGAGAGGATCATTATTGTACATATACTCTGGATCATCCAGAGTCACTTTTCTTGCCTCCAACTAAAGCTGCAGCAGCAGGGAGCTCAGGAACTTCATTCTACCCAACTCTGTGCATGTGCAGAAGGAATAGTCACTGTCTTCCATGTCTTCAGCCCCATCCCTGAGCCACAGAGAATGAACCTGGTACGATTTTTCAGCTTCGGAGAATAGCAGAAAAGCCACCCAGGGTATGGGCTACATCACTGGCAGGGGCAGAATGGGCCTTGATCAAAAGGGCTTGTGGGTTCTGGGGTGTTCAAATCTCAGCTCCATCACATCCCAGCAATAAGACCTTGGGCCAATCAGCAAACTGCATTTGGCCTATCCTAGAATGGATGTAATCCTTCTGTGTAGCTACCTCAAAGCATGATTATAAGGAATGAAAAAGTTTAAAATGCTACAGCAGTAACAACTCAATTCATTGTAACTACTGTCACTGTTAAGAAAAACTACAGAGCTCTCTGCTGAGAAAGCAATGGTCTCTATGCTCACCCTCCCTGCATATGCCCTAGGCCCTAGTGTATTCCTTGAATCACACAAGCCTACTATTCTGATTGTCTGAAACTTCAGGATGACAATTTCACTTTATGAGCACAGAACATACTTATACAGTGCTGCTTCACTCATCAATTAATTAGGTTCTTGTCTCAACAGGATTGCAAGGTCTTCCTCAGAGAAGGTCATGAGTCTTGCCTCTGTTGGACCAGTCCTAACTGAACTTACGGCACTTTTCACACTGTGTTCTAATGGTCTGTTTTCATGTCTGTTTTCCCACTGACTTGCCATCTCTTTAAGAATAAACATTGTGTCTTACAGACTAGTTTTGTCTCCAATGACTAGCATGATGTACGCAGCATAATAAATGTTAAATAAATGTTTTTGAGGTGAGAATGTAAATAAATAGAGTAGATGTTATTATTGCATAAGATACATTTCTTAGGATGTGTTTATAGATGACCCATGTGTATTTTGATGCCTTGGACAGGGTAGCCTGAGAATGCACAAGGAAATCAATCAAGAAAGTACTAGAGTTGAAGTCTTTCTCCTTCTCTTTCTCTCTCTCATTCTCTCCTCATATCTCTTTCTTTCTTTCTTGAGAGTTGAGAGGTTTCTGTAAGAGGTGCAGGTGACTTGGTAGGATAAGGTACAGGTGACTGGCTTTGGCAAGCCATATCTATCTCACATTATTGAAAATGCCTAAGGCTGTTTTTCTTTATACAAACTATTCAACTGGTTGGAGATCACCAAACTCTACTTTGGCTGGGCTGGAGAATAAGGAGAGCCCCTTTTTAAGGCCATTTTGATATTAAGATCTTTTCTAGGCCAGGCAAAGTAGGAGAGCATGCTGACCCCTGGAGAAAGAGTAACATTTTTGGTAGTTATGTAAAAGGACTTGATTCCTTGGTGGTCAGCCTAATAATCTGATATGCATTGGTTTCCTTCCCAAAGCAAATGGATCAACTCAGTTCTTTCTTCCAACCATATTATAAACGTGCGCATCAAACATCTAGAATCCTAGTCAGCTCTTTCTGCAAAATTTTCTTTTCTCCAAAGTTTTCTTGCGCTTTCAGAGGGATGGGCAAAGAAGATACTATAAATGAAAGCACTATCCAGGTTATAGTTACATTTTCCTGTTGCCAGAGAGACTGGCACAGGTAACACATAAATCAGAATAAGCAAATAAATCTATGTCTTTTCATGCCTACCATTGGCCAGCAAGGCTCAAGCTGTGCAAGGGATGTTTAGAATAAGCTGCCTCAGGTTTACAGATGGCTGGGGCACCTTCGCTTGTTAACCCTTCTGCCTCTCCCCAGCACAAGGAGGACCTCCTCTTGACCCAAGACCTGGTAACATTTCTGGGTCTTATTTGCTTACTACAGCCACACCTTTGAGCCAATTTATTGGGAATACCTTTCTTTTTTTTTGCCTTCAGCTTATTAACAAATAATATATTTTAAGGGTGTATATATTTTACATATTTTAATAAATCTGTCTAGCAGGAAGACCAGAACTCACATTCACTTGGGAGTATCAAATTTTACCTTTTATTTTTTTTGAGATGGAGTCTCACTCTGTCATACAGGCTGGAGTGCAGTGTCACAATCTAAGCTCAGTGCAACCTCCGCTTCCTGGATTCAAGTGATTCTTCTGCCTCAGCATCCCAAGTAGCTGGGATTACAGGGACTTGCACCACCGGGCCTGGCTAATTTAAAAAAAAAATTTTTTTTTTGTGGAGATGGAGTTTCACCATGTTGGTGAGGCTGGAAATGTTTAAATGTTTACTTTTAACATTATCTTTGAATGATTATATATTATGGTTTGTCCATATAGTGCCACAGGGATACATAGATAGGTTTAAAAAAAATTATACAAATTGAAACTGGATTCCTATTACTGGACCACACTGCTTTAGGGTACCAAGTATTAATGTATATCTTGTTAATCAATCCTATAATTACCTTCTGAATAATTCAATAATATTGCATTTTTCTTAAAAGTGTTAATTTGTTAAATGTAAACATTTTTAAAACCTGTTACAATTCTTTGTAATTTTGTTTTGACATATCTTCATTATATATGAAAACTCAAAGGAATTTGTTTTAAAAATGAAAAAAGAAAAAAATATGCCCCTGTCTTCACTCATGCTGAGAGGTACTGCTAGTAGGACCCTCAGGCTGTGACCTGAATTTTGAGGGGTCCTGTGATTTGTTTGTGAAAGAAGCATGGCACCAACTTGGGCTCAGAGTTCTCCTTGCAATAACTAAGCGCTTTCCTGGGCAACTTGAAGCTGGATTCTGTTTCTTCTTTCTACTCTGTCCTCTCAGGACTCACAGAAAGCAGATAACTAAACATTTTAAATAAGTAACTTGAAAAACTATATGATGTTGAGCCATTCAGCTTTTTTTTTTTTTTCAAGCTGAATTTAAAAAAGAAAAGCTGAATGGCTCAACATTATATAGTTCTTCAAGTTTTTTTTTAAAAAAAAGATAATTCCGTGGATTCTAAAAGCAAATGGTGGACTATAATATAGGGAATGAGGCACTAAATTTCTATTAATTCATAAAAACTAAAATAGAATCCATTAAGCATGGTGGGGCATTGGTGTGAAAGGAGATGTAAATTATCCATGATCATGCTTGAAATGCAAAACCTGATCATGTTTGGCATCGGGCCAGCTCCCATTAAAGTAACTATTTTTAATCATCAGCACTTGGTGACATGAATACTCATATTTGTTCATTTACTGAGAAAAGCACTTTATATTGTAAATAGAAATGATGGAAAATATACATTTGGATTTTAGAACAAATAATAATGATAATTCTTGCTTTTTGAGGCTCTTCTCTTTGATAAAGACAGAAAAAAAGTCTGTTTCCATGTGGCTCATATGTAGACTCCATATAAATGTCAATGGGGGCATATGTGAGCTTATTTTTATGTCCCATTTTTAATGGGATGGTAGGTCCTATTTTTAAATGAAGATTGAGGAATAGAGGATTTCTGGTTATTTCTTTCATGGTAACCAAAGGAGACAGAAAATGGCTATTAAAATGTACCCTAAGAACTGCCACGAGCACTCTTGGAAACCTTAGAACAAATAATTGCTTTCATTCTACCTCAGTTTGCCAGCTTCTGCTAGGTTTTGAGAGGTGAATCACATTTACCAGGGAGTCAGGGGCCAGAGGGATATTCCAGGCAAGGCAAAAGGACATGCAAAAGAGTCTAAGAAACAACCTGGTGTGTGACAGAAGAGAGAGACGTGTCATGGTAGGAGGAGGATCGACCCCTTAGTCCGTGGCTTCCAAACATAAGTGCACAGAGAAAAAAATCATTCAAATCTGCTTAACATTCCTGCTTTCTACATCTTACCTACTCCCCTTCTCCTGCAAGATTCACATTCTGTTGTCCCAAAGCAGAGCTCAGGAATCTGCACTTTCGTAAGCATAGCCTTAAACCATGTCCCCTGGCCCCTCATTGATATGGAAGCAGGTGGTCTCCCTTTGAGTCATCTGGTAGTAAGTGACTGGGGCTCCATGAAGGGTTTTGCACAGAACAGCTATCCCTTCCTTGACAATTTGGAAAATTGACTACAAGGAGCAAAATGGAAAGCAGGAAGACTGGTTAGTGTAATACCTCAATTATTGCAGTAGTGCCAGGGATGGAAAAGAAGCAACAAGTTTGAGAGATATTTGCTAGGGAAATTTGAGAAGATATGAGGGCTGATTACATGTGAGGTCCAGGAATAAAAGTTAAAGATGACCCTAGAACATCTGGCCCAGAGGACTGGGGAGGTGAGAGGATGCTATCAATCAAGGCAAAAGGAAGAAAGGAGGGCTTTCTTTCTTCTTTTGTCTTCTGGGGGATTGGATTGGAAAGGAATCTGGGGGGGATGAATGTACTGTTGGACAAATTATCACAGATTCATCTGTGAGTCAAATTGGTGGAAGGCATGAAGTAAGTCTGAAGTTCCTGAAGATGGTGCAAGCTTGAGAAACAGATTTGAGAGTCATCAGTTTATAATCAATGGGTGAAAAAGAGTTTACCTGGGAAAATTTGTAGGGAAGACCAGAAGGAACATTGGTTTTTATATAATAAGAAAAGATTGCAAGAAACCCACCATCTCCTCTTGCCTCAGGAAAACCCCACACTTCAGGATTTCTTTTCCTATCAACTTCCCACTTGTGTGTGAGCCTCCAAACCAATCCTAAACTTAGCAATTTTCATTGCCAAGGAAAATATAATGTGCTCCTTTTGATATAAATGTAATTTAATAAAAAACAATGCCATAATTTTACAACCTAGAAAGCTCCCTCAGAATTTTTAGGTAAGTCTGTTGAAAATTTTCTTCTAATTTACTCACTTTTTTTCAGATATTCATATATAGGATAAGTAATTCTTTGGGTTTTTGTTTGTTTTGATGAGCATTTTTTTCTGTAACCTTTCTGGACTTTGTTTTTTCTATTGCATTGTTATTTTATCTCAATAGTTTCTACAACTTCCTGTTTTTTCTTTTTGACCATGACAATGATGTTACTGTAGACTTTTGTTTCTTTTAGTTAGTCACAATTGTACGGGCTAGCTTGGAAAAGTATCCTATGTAGTAAATTCTATAAGAAACCATGTTCCCAAAATGTGCTTTTGGAACACATATAAATTGTAATTGGTGGCTGCTGGTATCTGGGACTATCACTAAAGACTATTTTTAAATAACATAATGTTATTGTCCACAACTGCAATCTAATAGGGCTTACTACACTTTTTTTTTAAAACAAAATATTAGTTTTGAAGAAAAGCAGCTTGACTTCATGGGAATAGAATGCCTCATTAGGAAAACATGTTTGGACAGAAGTGGCTAAGAAATACAAGCATAGGATTTAACAAAGGATGTTAAGGTTGGAAAGAAAATTCTACCTGCATTTTCCCATATGTGAAAACAGCATGGCCAAAGTCTGGGGAACAGACCTCAGAGATCAACAGGGGTTCCTACTCTTATGGCCCCCACTAAACCCTTATGATGCTGCCCTCAAATCATTCTATTAAAAATATTAATTTTTACTCATTAATTCTCAGGGGAGCTCCTGGGCCTGTGTTAAAGAAGAAAAGGGACTTATGCCTAGCAAAGAACATTAAGCTCGCTTTTTATCCTTTCATATTCAAGTTCTTGGGCAAGAAGCCAAAGAGCTAATGTGAGTGTTCAAAAGAGAGGTTCAGGGTGGGGGATTGGAGATGGGATTGAGGGGGGATGGATTTTTCACAGTAAGGACTTGGCCTTGCAGAAGTCACCTCTTCCCATAATTTATCCCGTCTCTTTCTATAAGCTAAATTACCTTTATCTACCTTAATACCAATATTTTCTGTACTGTCTTTGGACCCATCCATATGAACTGGCCCATGGCTTTACAAGTATGCTCTCCTTTCTCATTGAAAAATAAACCTAACTCCATGTCATGTGTAGATTGTAAATAGAATCCTTTATATTAATTTACTCGCCCTCTCTCAATAGCAGAACCATAAGCCACTCCCTCTTTTCTGCTGACTATGACGTGAACTGGATGATGTCTTTGGACAGCTGTGTCTCTGAAGAGGACAGTGCTGTGAACAGGGCTGGCTGCTGCTACCTCCTTGACTTTCAGGTTTGGGGATGGAGGGGCATCCTCAATATTCCTGTTTTATTCTACAGCAGCTGTACAGACAAGCACAAGCCTTCTATTCTGGAAGAGGTTCACAATAGAGCTCTGTCCTAGGCAAGCAGAAGAAGCATCATTTTTTGCGTTATTCTACAATGACAAAACTCTTATTTTAAACATATTTTATTTGCTCTTATTTTAGGGACCTCCCCAAATTTTATGGGTAATATTTTGTTCATCTAAAACGTTTTTGACATGTATCTGACAATTTCAGGCAGTTAAGTACCATATTTCTATTTAGTCAACTAGTAACTCCATTGCTTTACCAAAAGAACCCCACCAAAATTTCTCCCTTTCATCCTATTAGTCTCTTCCTTTCTTCTCTTAATTTTTTTTCTTGTTTTGTCTCTCACTCATGTGTGTGTGTGTGTGTGTGTGTGTTTGTGTGTGTGTGTCTAGAAAAACAATCTGCCAGAAATTTTAAGCAATTGGGTTTATTGAGGTGTGATTTACATACAATAAAATCATCCTTTCTATATTACGCAGATTGTTGTGTTTTGAGAAACACACAGTCATGTAGCAATCGAGATACGGAATATTTGAATCACCCCAGAAAGCTTTCTCCTGTCCCTTTGTACTCAATCTCTTTCCCCAACCCCAGACCCAAGCACCACTGATCCAGTTTGCTTTTTCCATATTACCATATAAACAAAACCATACAGTATACAACCCTTTGAATCTGACTTCTTTTACTCAGCACAATGCATTGGAAACTTATCCATGTTCTTCCACACATCAGTTCCTTTATATTGATAAGAAAAATTCCATTGAGTGGCTAGATCATCATTTGTTTATCCACTGAAGGACATTTGGGTTGTTTTCAGCTTTTTTTGAATTTAGGACTGAAGCTACAAGCATTTGCATTCAAATCTTTATATGCATAGCTTTTTAAAAACAGTTGATGCATTAGCTTATGTGGATGTAGGAAAGCAAATAAATATTGAAGGAGAAAAATCTAATGTGTATTTTTTGGAGACAGGCTGAGACTGGGAGAGAAAGGAAGAGAGAGTTTGTGCATAAGCTTGTAAAAGAAAATTAATGTTGGAAAATTTGTCTATGTTTAGAGCATTTATTGCTAGGAGGAAGGTGGAAATGTAAACAGATTGGCAGTACTTGGTGGGACCAATGTCGTGCTGTCTCAGAGAGATACAATTATGTAGTGAGGTGCTGTGATGCAAAAATATTTGTTGAGTAAATAAAAAGATAAAAAATGAAATCCATATCAGCTAGGCACTGTGGCTCACACCTGTAATCTCAGTGCTTTGGGAGGCTGTGGCAGGAAGACTGCTTGATTCCAGGAGTTAGAGATCAGCCTGGGCAAGAAAGTGAGATCTCGTCACTACAAAAAATAAGCCAAATTAGCCAGGTGTTGTAGCATATGCCTGTAGTCCCAGCTACTGGGATACTGAGGTGGAAGGATCCTTGAGCCCGGAATGTCAAGTCTGCAGTGAACCATGATTACACCACTGCACTCCAGCCTGGGCAATACTGGGAGATCCTGTCTAGGGAAAAAAAAGAGAAGAAAGAAAGAAAGAAATCCATGATCACTGACACAAGGGGTTGGTTTTATTTGAAGGACTGAATAGAGGGTTCTGATTTTGTGAAAAGAATTTCAGATACATGGTTTTCTAGTTTTCAAAGGACAAAATAAAATATACTACAAACATTACACTACAGATAATTAAATTAATCTTTGTTGAATCTAAATTATGAACATAGAAACTCAAAGACCCCTGGATTTTAAATACCATAGATGAAATGCTGTCCAGCTGTGGAGATTCCCTGAGCATCTTTCGGTTTGTCTCTTGGTTTCCCAGGAGTTTCACTATGTTAGTGGTACCAGCCCTCTCCTACCCTCCACAAGACCCAAACCCACCACCACTCTGGACACCCTGATGACCCAGCCTCCTACCTCACTGTAGTGACTGAGGCAATCTCTCATGAGTTCTCTTACTATTCTACTGAACATCTCTCCTCTTCTTTAACAGAACTTCCTTTCTCCCTTCATTTCTGTTATGGGTGAACCACTATGGAGGGACCATATAACTTCTCATTCAAACCAGGATACTTCTGAGAGTGAAAGGACACACAAGTAACACTTCCACAAACACAATGCACTAGAACTGTATGGGCACAATGTACAACTGTCCTGCTTGAGTCAGAACCTGTTGTCACCCTGGAAAGTAGAAATATTCTTTGCCCATCATGCATGCTTTTCTGCCTCTGCTTTGGTCATACTTTATGTCTTCTCCAGGGCTTTGTTCCACCAGTTTATTTCCTCTTATTATTTCTGTTTGTCCATTAGTTTATTCACTTAATATTCAAAAAGTACCTATTATGTCAAGGTTGTCTCTGGCAATTTTTTTTTTAGGTGATGAGGTCTCATTCTGTTGCCCAAGCTAAAGTTCAGGGGAATAATCATGGCTCACTGCAGCCTCGAACTCCCAAACTCAAGCGATCCACCCACCTCAGCCTCCTGAGTGGCTAGAAGTACAGACACATGCAATCGTGCCCAGCTTATTATTTTTTTATTTTTTAGAGACAAGGTCTCATTCTGTTGCCCAGGCTGGTCTCAAACTCCTGGGCTCAAGTGATCCGCCCTCCTCAGTCTGCTAGAGTGGTAGAATCACCACATTCGGCTGACAATTCATTCTTAAAGGTAGCTTAGGAGCTCATAATTTTATTCAGCATTCCCTCTCTCACAGAATGTAAAGGATTACAAAATTTTTACCATTCTAAACGATCTCTGTCACATCCTCATTATCTCTACCATCGATGCATTCAATGTACCATCACCTCTCCCTCTGATTTTGTGGTAGCTTCCTAACCAATTTTCTCCCGCTTTCTCAATTGCCCCCACTAAATCCACTCTCCATATAGCAGCCAAAGTAATTTTCTAAAGTACAAGTTAGATCACATATCTCCCCTTTCAAAATCCTTCAATGACTTCCCATTGTAGATGGAACTAAATCCAACCTCCTCACATGCCCGACAAAGTCCCGCTTGGGTGGCCAATGCCAACCTCACCTCCATCAACATACCACTGCCACCTTCTTCCCCACCTTCCCACACCACCCACCCCCTTGGGTTACTCCTCTGTAGTTTCCTGAACTTCTGCCAGTTCTTCAAATGTGCCAACCTCTTTCCTCCCCAAAGACTTTTACATTTGCTGTTTCCTATACCTGTGTATGTTTTCTTTCTTTTCGGAAAATTATCTCCTTTATAGCCTTCAGGTCCTAGTTTAAATGTCGTCTCTTAAGAAAAGCCTTCCCTGACTATCATCTGACTGTCATAGCTTTCCTGTTTATTTTCTTCATACCACATTCAACAGTCCCTAATTATCATCTTTATTGATTTGGTTACTTATTTACCACCTGTCTTTCCTATGAGAGTGCAAGCTCTATGAAGGCAGAGGTTGTATCTGGCTTGTGTTTGCCTTCATCAACCCATCCTTACAGTACCTGGAACCTGCTGGGTGCTTGATAAATACTGAGCAAATAATTGCAAGTTATAAATGACTTAATTTATAAGGTCTTTAGGAATAGTCTTAATTTGTAGAGAAAAATTTTCTAGAAATGGGATTTTTGATTGAAAAGGATTATACTTTTTTTTTTATGCCTTTGACATGTATTAACCTCTAAAGAAATTTTGGCAACTTATATCACCTCCAGCAGTATGGGTGTTAATTTACCACTTAATGTTTATTTTGTCAGATAGGTAGGTGAAAATTGTATCTTTCTACTGATATCATTTGCATTTCTTTGATGATGAGTGAAATTAAACGCCTCCTTATAATGTGAGACATCTGTATTTCTTTTCATATTGTGTATGTGTGTGTTAATTGCCTATTCTTATCCATTTTTTAGAAAGTTTGCCAATTTAAAAATTTGGATTTTTATGAGCTTTTAGGGACACTAAAATTTGTCTATTAAAATGTTGCAAATATTTTTCTAGATTACCATTTAAACCTTTTATATTATTTTTATATTATATTTATTACCTTTTATATTATATTTATTACCTTTTAACCTTGTTATATTTTTTAACAAAGAAATTTTAAATGTTCATGTAGTTGAAGAAATCAGTCTTCCTTTGGGACTTCTACTTTTAGTCTCATGGAAAGCACTTCCCCATCCAAAGATCATATGAGTATTTCCTCTTAATATTTTAATGACTTTATTTATACATATGATATACCTCTAATATGTAACATATTATATTTAAATACCTTTAAAATGGTGTTTTTATAAGTTAGATTTAATTTCCGTTTTTTCAACCATCAAAATTCTTTATTGAATAACTCATTCTTGCCTCAGTAATTTAAAATACCTTGTTTATCCTATTAAAATCTTTTATAAATGGCTCTAATTCTGAATCCTTCATTTGGCTCCATGAGTTTCTTTGGCTACTCTCGCACTGTTTACCATACTGTCTTACTATAGCTTAAGATTGTTAATATATAGGAAGACACCTTTCTCCTTACTGCTTCTTTTTTGTCATTTTTTGTTTGTTTTTTTTTTAAGAGACAGGGTATCATTCTGTCACCCAAGCTGGAGTGCAATGGTGCAATTGTAACTCACTGCAACCTCAAACTCCTGTGCTCATGTGATCCTCCCATCTCAGCCTGCTGAGTAGATCATGCCACAGGCACACACTACCATGCCTGGCTAATTTTTGTTTAAATTATTTTTTGTAGATTTGGGGGTCTGACTGTGTTGCCCAGGCTTGTCTCAAACTCAAACATTTATTTATCCAGGTGATCTTAAATATCATGTTTGTCAAATTTCACAAAAATCTATGGAGCACTTTGAAAAGAATTGCATTCCATTTACAGATTAATATAGGTATAACTCACCTTTAATAAGATGAGTCTTCTCATTTAAAAATATGGTAATTTAAAGATTTGTGGAAGTCTTCTTTATAATCTTGCTGATGCTTAAGATTTTTAATATAATTCCTACTAGTTTGTGATTTTAAAAATTTTGTTCGCTACTTTGCATGGATTGCTTTTTTCCTTGCATTTTTTTAACTAGTGGTTATGAGTGTGTGGGAAAGCTATTATTATAGTACACATATTTTTGAAAATGGCCAACTTGTTTACCTTCTTACTCATCCTTAGAGGTTTTTCTCTTGTGTTGCTTTCCTGGTCGGGAAGAATAGAATTAGAAAAGAGTGATAAATTTGCCTCTTCCTTCCATCCTCACTTCATTACAGTTGTTCTGAAACACTTTTTTTCTCACACAGGAGCAAGAGCTTCCTAAAGTTCCTCCCCATTCCTGTTACTCTTCACTCTAGTTAACCCTGTATAGCGCTGATAGATCTAACGACTCTCTATTCAACAATATCCAGAATGTTCTCTTTTTCACTTATTCTCTTATTTCTCAAATCCTTATTGAGCACCCAGAATGTGCCAGGCAATACCAGCAATCAATAAAACTGATATGATCTTTGCCCTATGGGTTTTCCATCTAGACAGAAGAATGACAATGTTAAACACACCAACCAGCAAGTAAGCATACAGCTACAAATGGTAATGAGTGCTTTTACAGAAAAGAACAGGCATTCCTAGCAGAGAATTCTGGGTTGGCAAAGTCCCTAGGAGGACATAATCTTTCAACTGTGACAGGTGAGGTGAACAGAATTTGGCCAAGGGAAGACCAGGAGAATATTTCCGAAAGATGGAAAGTAGGTGCAAAGACCCTAAGGTAGAAAAGAATGTGGTGCTTTTGAGAAACTGGAGAAGTCAGTGTCACTGAAGCCCAGTGAGTAGTGGGTATGTAGTAAACGGCTGGCCTGCCTGATCAAGTTTGAGGTGGGTCACCTCAAAGATTTTGAGTTTTATCCTAAGTGCAATGGGAAGCCATAGAGGGGTTTAAGGGTGAGAATAACATGATAATGTGATCTGCATTTCAGAAGGCTCTCTCTGCTCCTGGATTATCTCATCATTTAGGCCACTGTAGATTTGTATTTACTCCTTATGCCCAAGGTATCAGCTAGGGATTAGTCCTTATTTGTTAAAAACTTATTGACTTATAATCAACTTCAAGAATTCACTAAACATTTATTGAGCATCTAATCTTTTGTCTAGCATTCTGATAAGTACTAGGGATACACATATATGTAAGAAAAGATCCCTCAGGGAGTTCACACCTAATGGGGAGAGAGAGAGGACTAAATGTATTAAGAGTCAATGCAATTTGATGCTTACTCCAACCGTTATACATAATACACTACAGAATCAGAATAAAGGGGCCATAATTCTGATGGGAGCCAGAGTGCAGGAGAGAGGCAGGAGAGATCAGAGATGGGACAGCATCACAAAGGAAGTGATGCTGAAGTGGAATCCTGACAATTAAGTTCCTTAAAACGAAGAGGTAAAAGAACAGTCTATACTACTCTCACAGGCGTGAAGGAAAGAATAAGCCAGTCAAGGCAATGATAAGTATGTCAGTAGACAGACTTTAGAGAGCAAGTGAGGGCAGGAAAGATGAGACTGATCCTGTGGATAGGGATATAAAGGAGGAAGGGGATTGTAACCCCTGAAAGATGTTTGTTTTATCTAGGAGGAAATGAACATCATTGAAGGATGCTAAATAGGAAAGTGACATCCTTAGATTTGCTTTTATAAAAATATAAATCTAGTGGTCTGTAGGGATAGCAGAAACTATTAAGGCAAGTGAGAAATAGAGAGCCAGGCTGTGGTGGGGGAAATGGAGAGGAGGGAAGAGGTATGAGCAATGTCAGGTGTCAGGACAGGTCCTAGAGTGTGGGGTGAGGTAGAAGGAACCTGAGGGACTCCATAGTAAATGAGGAAGATATTGACAAAGATGCATTGGATGGTTGGTTTAGGAGGAAAAGAATAAGTGCATCTGAGAACATGTTGCTTTAAGGGAGGGTCTGGCAAACTTTTTCACTAAGGGGCCAGAGAGTAAATATTTCAGTCTTCATTGGACATGTGGTCTCTGTTACAGCTACTCAACTCCCTTTGTAGGATGAAGGTAGCCATAGATGATATGTAAATGATGCGTGTGGTTATATTCCACTATAATGGGTACAGGGAGTGGGTGAGATTTAGCCCCCTTGTGTAAGATGTCTGGGGGACTTTCAGATGCAGATGACTACTAGGTATTTGGATAAATCAATCTGAAACTCAGGAGAGGAACTCAGGTTTAGAGAACAACGTTCAGAAGAAGTCACTACATAGATCATAGGTCACTCGCTGAGAGTCCAAATCTCAGCTAGTAAAGGTGACTTGTTGGGTCAGAAAAGCATATATATTACTTTAAATTTGAATGCCGTTAGGCAGGTAAGAGCTGCCACGAGCCCTGCCATTCCTTATAATACCTCTCTACCAACTCATGTTTTTATGTTTCCTTTCCATTCCTTGTTGTCGTTTAGTTTTCAACACATCATATTGATAACACTTGGTTTTGGGAGTAGAAAAGGATGATCAAGTACAAAACTTGAACAATATCAACATTTAAAAGCGAAGAAGTAGAAGAATTTGCAAAGAAATAGCAATAAATGGTGGCCTTGGTTTGAAATATAAAGGGGATAGAATGGAAAAATGTTCTATCAAAAATTGGTGAGCAATAAAATGCTTCAAGACCTAGGTCAAATGCTGCCTTCCTGTGAAGCCTTTGGCAGCTACCTTGAAGTTTCTACTAATAAGAACCCTAGCCTTCATTGATGTACCCTTCCCAACAAAACTTAGCATTTGCCCTTAATTATATTGCTTGACTATATTGCTCTCTTAGAGCCTCTTATTGTTTTGACCCTTGGCTCTCCAATGAGTTTATAAATCCCTTGAGGTCTGAGGCTCCTTGTTTCCTACACTATAGTGTTTCCCACAAATTCTAACACAGTAATAAATGCACCACCAACATTCAACAAAGAATCGTTGATTGGATATGACTTGCTTTCAAGATAGAAAGATTACTGGTTGGTGCTTTAAGGAAATATCATGTTTGATTTCATATTTTGTGTTTTGAGCTTCAATTGTCTGATCAGGTTCTCCACAGCAGCCTCCCCACTCTCCCCCTAAGTGTTAGGTCCCACTCTCGACAAATCTATTATCCATTGGCAATCCCCTGTAATCCTAGAACCAATCCATCCTACCACACGTGGAGTTTCTGTCAAGTACTCTACTTTCTTTTTGATGGCTTATTTCCTACTTATTTTTTCCTATACATTGCCCTTTTGACACAAAAGAATTATTTAATGGTTTTTACAAAAAGTGTGCATAAAAACAACTTCCCTCAATTTAACTAAAATAGTACTTCGTATATCTTCAAACTGCTTTTCTGGTAAGAACTAATTTCATTGCTTTTTAAAGAATCCACACTAAACAGTTAAGCAACTGAATCTCCGCTGGGAAGCTGGGGAGACTGAATCTGTAGGTTAAGGGCTGGCCAAACTTCCCTGAGAAAGTCACTGCCTCAGGCTCTGTGAAGTTCTTTCCACAGGGCTCCTATCATCCCTCAACACCTGGACTTATTTTAACTGACTCCACATTAGACACAAGACTCAACGTAGAAACAGTTGGTGCCAAAAGTCTTCTATTAGGAAACTTTCCATGGAGCAATTTCCCCCATTTTAAATGGTGAATTTACCCTTTCCAGAGTATAAAAGTGGCCCTTGCCTAATAAACCTTCTTAGAAGTAGACTTTCATGTCTAGTGATATGAAAATTAGTGCACATGTTGGGAGTTTACATACCTTCATATAACTCTTCACTGACAGACATTCAAATATGAGAATAGAAAGCAAAAATTGTCAGACATTCAAATTTTAGAATAGAAAGCAAAGATTGCTGCTTCATGGAGTTAACACACTAATAAAATACCACTCAAATTCTATACCATTCAAGAGTTACAGCATCTTCTAGCATAATAAGGTATATCTAACACGAAATAAAAAGACATCTTTTTGGAGCATAGGTTCTAGAGATAAAACAGGTCTCCTGAATAATTTGTAAATCTAAAATATAATAGAAGAAGAGACATGTATTAATAAACATGAGCCTAACCTTTCAAACACATTTCATTGTACTGTATGCCCACAGCAGCTGGTAACCTTCTGACATTCTTATCTTCTAACTTTTTGTTTTTCTATCCATCTGTTAAGTATTAAACGATGTCAATTCTGGCCTCACAACTCTAGCTCTACCCCCATCAAACTAGACTAAATAGACCTAAATTCAATTACTACATTAAGATATATTCTGCCTTACTGAAAAACAAAATATCTCCTTTTTACTTTAAATCAAAAGGCATGCTAGAGCTATGTCCCTTCTGATAACTGCAGCTTCTGAGAGGGAAGAGGTAACGCCGGAGGTGCATGCATTTCTTCTTACATACTTTCTATGAAACTTGCTCTTAGGAACATAACTCCCACCATCTGAGATGTTATCAAAGGTAGCTTAGGAACTTGCTTATTTTGACCATGATTGTATCATGCAGAGTCAAAGACAGCAAACCGAGGATGTTCTGGGAAACAGTTTGAAGGTCCCCAGGAGCAGGGAAGGTCCTCTGGCTAAAAAGCTCCCATTTTATTCCTATTCCACATAGCCTGTTGTGGAATCACCAAAGGGATTCCTCCAGGACAAGGCATTACTATATACATTTGTATAGTACAAATGCTTGACAGGAATAAGCAATGATTGTATGTTAGTGAATGTAATCCACCAAATCCAATTACCACTATTCAGTGGCCATCCAGCTGCCCCACACCAACTCCGTGAAAGAAGCTACAACTGGAGTAGCAGGGAAATGAGAGTTATTCATTTATGGGCTAACTAACCAATAGGGCTGGGTACTAGTCAGGATGGGAATAAATGACATTTTAGGTGGGAATAGATGACACTCTAAGACTGTCATTGCTGTAAGGAAGACAAGAAACACTTGCTTTCCATTCAAGATATGAGATAAAGTTTTCTTTTTAAAAATCATTCTTTTAAAATATAAAAGAGGATTGGGCATAGCAAAAATATGAAAGTCATATGTAAATGCCTGAAGTTTGGGAGACACTGACATTAAAGAAAATGAAGCCCCGGAAGACAGCTTTGGTTGGCCTTTAATTTTCTACTAACTGACCTGACCCTCTCACACGTTTCTCTAGGGCCAGCCCCAGGCTTGTGAGCTGGGAGCTAGGGCATCTACTTGGTTATGTGGCAATAAAAGAGATGTCTACCTTTCCTGACCTACCCCCAGTTCCTGCACCATCTTGGGTGTAGTGTAGACCAGATTTCTGTTGAGCCACAGGACTGTGCTGCTGTCATGGTTCAATCCCAATGTTAAGATCCCAGAACTCCCAACAGAGAAAGCCAAGCTAAGGTAGGCATCATCTTATATGTAAGTTCCCCTGGGTGAGAATACCCAGCCAGGACTCCCTTTTAGGAAGAGACTATGCCTCTAGTTCATGGCCTGTGTGCCTTTCAGGCCCATGGAGGTGACCTTCAACTTAGAGCCACTGGTATGGTGTGCCTGAATCCAGGCAGACTGGGGGGAGGTGCCCCTCCTCCTTACCCTCGTGCAGCAGGCACCCTCTGGGTTTCTGAATCACCAGCCTCCTGATGGTGATCAGAGCACCAAGAAGGGACTAATTTAAAAACCAAACAATGTGGTAATTGCCCCTGGTCACCAGGTTGCCTTGCTTTTAGAAGGCCGCTGTTTCCGATTAGTGGAGCCTGGATCTGATGAGGACTAACAAAGTGTAACGAATGATCAAAGCAACAGTTACAACAGCACGAGTGCCCAGTGATTGATCTGGATGACATAATAATGATAACCAATGAGGTGAGGCGGGCGGTGGTCTCCTCCAGGTAAGGATGGCGGTGGGCTTGAACAGGTCAGGACTTTACTCTGTTTAGGGAAAAGAAGGTCACAGGGTGGAAGCAAGGCACGTGGAAAGGAAAGAAGGAAGCACTCACACCCAAAGACTTTGGATGGGAGGAGAATGTGGTAGCCATGACTGAAAATGAGATTCCTATTCAATGATGGAGATTAAGATTACCGGTCCTGGAATATCACTAACTCAACTCTTAGGGTACTGTAAAAAAAACATTTATTATGAAGAAAATTCAGCTTTCTGTAAATAATTGAAACAAAAAGAGGGCTCATTTTAAAGTGACTTTTGATAGTCATGTTTTCTAAATAGCAGAAAATTGACCTCTTTAAAAACCAACAGAAATAAGCTCTTGAGGAGATATTTGCAAATCCATGTTCGCGCAGCACCATTCACAATAGCAATAAGGTGAAAGAAACCCAAATTTCCTTCCACGGATGAATAAAATTTTATATATACATACAATGGAATATTATTCAGCCCTAAAAATGGAAGAAATCCCATCATATGCTACAAGGTGGATAAACCTTAAGGACATGATGCCAAGTGATATAAGCCAATCACAAGAAGACAAATACGGTATGGTTACATTTAAATGAGGTCTCTAAAGTAGACAAATTCATACGGACAGAAAGTAGACAGCCTTCTTTCAAAACAAGCAAACCAATGAGACTGGTTACCAGGGTCTAGGAGTGAAGAGAAAAAAGGTAGTTTTTTAATGGGAATAGAGTTTCATTTTTGCAAAGCAAAGAAGTTCTGGAGATTGCACAACATGCTACTGAATTGTACTCTTAAAGATGACTAAGGTGGTAAATTTTATATTATGTGTTTTTTTTAATCACAATAAAGAAAAAACAATATGACCTAATAGATTTATTTTAATCATTTGGATAAAAATCATTTGTCAATAATACTGTACATTTCCTGTGTTCTCCAATGTGCCAACTCTAATTTGACTCCTCCTTTAAGAGTTCAAATAGTGTATACAGTAGTAGAAGAATGTTGACTTCAAAGCTTATTGAGCTGGGTGATCATATTTGCCTCTAGACAAAGTGACTGAATAATATCTATAGTTCCTAACTCTGTGCCTTGTGACCTTTATGCTGCTTTTGTTGTCAGATTCTGAACTTTTACTTCTTTTCTGTGAGCCAAGCCTCTTGCCTCCTCCACATTTGCTAAGGAACTGTAAGACATGTTCATTCAAGTTTTGCATAAAATGAGGATGAAGAGATGCAGAATCAGAGGTGAAAATTTTCTGCAAATCTCCTGAATTTTAGCACCTGGTCTTGGGCACTCCTGCTTTTTCTTCTTGGAAGCCTGCTATGTGGAACCTTGCCCACCTTTCCACAGCTGTCTGCATGGGCAAAATTGCCAGCTCCAGGGTTATGGATGGAGAAGGCAGAGGTTTAATATCAACTTGGCTCAAGAATCAATTGGCACACATACTATCAACCCTAAGGTACATCTTTGATCAAAATTAAGAGACTCTCTGACCAAACATAAATGTATCTCCTAAGAAAACACTGACCAGTTTTCATCAGCATAGAATCAGTGTTGTATTTGTTTAATGCTACTTTGCTTATTAAATAAGAAAAAATTATTTTATCCATGAACAAAAAGCTAGTGTCTTTAAATAAGAGGGCATATTCTCAAGAACCAGTCTTAAGTGATGCTCATTGGTGAAAAATGAGATGTTTTATCATTCCTGACCAATCTACTGATGGATCTGCAGGCAGAGATTTTCTATTGAATTCTGTATTTTAGAAAGTTTGTTTTGAAGCCAAGTTGTATCAGCTACACGTGGCGAGGCAGCCTGGGATGGGAACAGACACGTGACTACAGTGCCAGGGCTAGGAATAAATTCTCACTCCACTGCTCACAAGCTCTGCAATCATATAGGATCCTCCATCACCCTGAGCCTCCTTTCCTCCATCTTTGAAATAGCAAGGCCTTCCTGCTTCCCCTAAAAGTTTGCCATAAGGATTCACTAAACCATAGCTGTGAAAACACACTGCAAAGTGTTAGGTCCCTACCCAAACGTGAGGTGTTTTTGCTGACGGCCATTTGGTAAATGCAAAGCCTTGTGCTGTTGACACAATTGCACTTGGCAATTTGGACATTGCTGACAAACAGAGTAAAGTGGGAACATTTGCCTCGAACTTTACTTTTAAAATAAAGTTGAAAAGGTTTTTCACAAATCTTGCCAAATGAGGTGAGTCCAGGGTTTGCTTACGTCCACATCCACATTGGCCCTCTTTCCCTGAGCGCCTGCTCAGGCTCCCTGGGCCCCTTACCGACCTCTCTTTCCACTTCAGCCTTCTTTCAGAACAAAACAAACCAAGGAGTAAACTCATGTCATTTTCTCTTTTTAATAATCCAAACACAGTTCCCAGGAGACTGGCATATCTTGACAAAATGAACTTTGTACAGGTATAGTCTGTCACTCTGGAATCTCTCTCACCTGGTCAGGGGCGACAGCTCTGATGCCACATTGGAAGCCAGGTGATGCCAGATTCACCTACAGTCACCCAGGTTCCCAGGTCATCTCTGATGTTGTTTCAGGGATTCCCCAAACAGCTTTTCATTGTCACACTACTTTCCTACAGGGTCCTGAAAATCATTAGCAATGACAAAATATTTTCCAGAGCCCCAAGATTTTTCTTCCTGGCGACTTTTAACCTCTCAGAGGCTCCCTGTTCTGTCAGTGCCCACCCTTTGGGGCTCCAAACCTATGCAACTTAATTAGTTTTAATACTTTAACCGTTTAAATAGCTAACAGTAGAACTTAGGCTGCCCCCAGCCCCCAGCCCACTCCCAGTGCCTATGTGTCTGAGGTTGTCGGACCAAGATGGAAAAATACCTCTAATTGTTTCCAGACAATACACGGAGCTCTCACCCTGGATGAAAGTCAGTATAACTTTCATTTTCACAAAGGACCTCTAGCAGCCAGTGGGAGATTCCTGCAAGCCATGCTTCTTTGTACATTCCAATTCAATGGAAAATAAAACCCAGTTTCAAATCTGAACCAGGAGCTTTCACTTCCTCTAGATTATTCCTGGATGAGTAGCTACAGCCGTTTTTGTTTGTTTGTTTGTTGTTTTGTTTTTTCAATAAACTAAATTTCTTTTCGGATCTTAACAGATTTTTTATCTTGGCTTTGTACGTCAGAAAGCAAATACCTTGGCCCAGTGGAAATGACAACTCTGAATTGGAATACGGCAAACATGAATTCTTCTGCACCCCGCTTGAACCTAACAAATAATCTATGTGGTATTCTTTTTCTATCTCTAGGAATACCTCCCAACTGAAGAATGTTCTCTCTAGGCCTGAAATTCTGTCATTAAGAGATTCATTTATTTGCACATAGATTAGTTGGCTTTCAGATCTTGCACAATTACAATTCAAACACATCGCTGGCAGTTAACGCTTTAGCAAGACTTTGATGAACAAAGTTCTTAGCTTTGTCCGAATGAAACTCTAGATTCCAACCTGGGATGGAAAATCCTGGCAGAGGAAGAGAAAACAGTAGAAAAAGGGGAGTCAACTCTACATTTATTCACATCTCATTATGTGCCAGGCACATTCTACTCTCCATGTCATATCAACTCCATGGCATTCCAGTGAGGTAAGTATTACTGACCCCATCTTAAAGATGGAGACTGGAGTTCAAACAGATTGAAGAAATTGCTCAGGGTCACATAGAAAGCACTAACTTGAACCCTGTTGGTGTTTTTTTTTTTTTTTTTTAATGTCAATACATACATATCTGATTCTAAATATTTTTTATTTCAATCAACCCATGTTTTTTGCAGTAGATATTAAGTATCCTTTTTCTGTAATATTAAACTAATATCTAATTATTAAATTGGAGAAAGTTTACCTGTGTGTCACTTCATCAAGTCGTCTGGCACTTCCCCTGGGAACACCAACCACAATTTAGGAAATGGTCCCATGCTAAAGGCTAACTGTTTTTGATAGCAAGAAGACATCAAAGTTTGCTAGTGTAATCAAGCCCTCCTGGGCAGTGTACACTGATTGGCCCACAGCCAACTACTCACTCTCTTTGGTGCCTCCTATAGGAGCCAGGGGGGTGAGAGCGGCAAGAAGCTCAAGGTACAAGGGAAATTAGACACCAAGGCCTGGAATCTGCAGCTCTCAGTCTTTCATGATTTCCTTTCGAAGAGTTAGTTGAAGGAAGAAGAGCTCACTTGTTGTTTTTGAGATGAGACTCAAGCAGTGCTTCTTCAAAGCAGCTTCTTGCATTGGAGCTCACTTGGATCAGATTTTCACTGATCTTCCGTGAAAAGATAGAAGGGCTTCCATCTATCTTTTCTTGGAGAAGCATGTCTCTTTTGTTTGCTTTTTGTATTCCCTGTAATTTTGTTTCTCGTAAGTATGTACTTGTTCTCTTGTATTTTTATTTTACAGAATAGTAGGGAGAATATATGGAAAGTTGTTCTTTATTAAAATCTTTAGCTGGGCAAAACAGCAAGCTATATACATATCCCTGTGCATATGGGGTATATTTCTGTAGGGTACTATACATGTGCAAAAAGAAGCACATACAAAAGGATGTAAGGAATGTTAAATAAATCTTGGTAGAATCATACTAAGCAGTTAGGTGGAATAGTTTAAGAAAAATGAGATAAACGTGCATCGACACAGAAAAGTAACCAAGATTAAGGGGGGAAAAATGAATGTCAAATCAAATAAATATGATGCTGTCTATATAAAGAAACCAAAGTATTGCTTCTATATAGACTTATGTATGCATGTAAGTGCGTAAAGAAAGATCTGAAAGATGAAGCCAGTGTGATCAGTTTGCTGTGCCTCTTTCAGAACACACTGAGATTAGATGAATGTCCTCAGAGAACTTTTGCCTTATCTATATATAATTTAACATTTTTTAATAATGATAACATGTATAGTTGATATTTATGCAATTAGAAAATAAATGATGTAATCCCAGCACTTTGGGAGGCCGAGGCGGGTGGATCACGAGGTCAAGAGATCAAGACCATCCTGGTCAACACGGTGAAACCCTGTCTCTACTAAAAATACAAAAATTAGCTGGGCACAGTGGCGCGTGCCTGTAATTCCAGCTACTCAGGAGGCTGAGGCAGGAGAATTGCCTGAACCCAGGAGGCGGAGGTTGCGGTGAGCCAAGATCACGCCATTGCACTCCAGCCTGGGTAACAAGAGCGAAACTCCATCTCAAAAAAAAATTAAATAAATAAATAAAATAAATGAAACATTTTAAGATGCCAAACCTTATGTCAGTTTTCTTTTATTTTTCTATTTGTCTACTTGTTGTTATTGCTATTCAAATTTAATTTTACCTGTCCATAAAAACCACAATCTGGGTGTCACTGGGCTAGAGTCAAGATAAAGATTCCTGAACATGGTAAAGCGCACAAAAAAGGTCATCTTTAATAATTATCATCATGATTGTTTTTAAAGGGCAGTGTATAAACTAGTCCAATACCATGACTTTTATTCATATCATATACATGAATTAAAGTTTAATTCTTTGAAACTTAGCATTGCAGTATTTCATGATTAATAACAGTTTGTAATACTTGTTTGTCTGTTACCACTATTGCTCTAAGATCCTCCAAAGCACCTAAGATTATTATCCTACACTTTGCATCTGAGGAGACTGAGGCACTGATTTTGAAAAGGACTGCCTGTGTTGCTCTATTGCAGCAGCTCAAGCATGCAAGTTTTCAGGAAAAAACCACAGAATACTTGGTTTGACTTTTCCTCCTGCCATCCACTCAGCCTCTCAGACCTCCAAAGCAAAGTCTGCCCATCAGCTCTGCTGCAGCCTGAAAAGGGCCCGTGTCCAACTTTCAAGCATTTGTCTGTTACATCATCATCAGCCTTGTGCACTAGACTTGGAATCAACATCAAGGTAAGCCTTGGGGAGAGATCATATTTGTAGATCTGGAAACTTCAAGCCAATACGACGGCAGTTCCTTAGACATTCAATCCAAAAACCCCATTTGGTTGTGGGGAGTTGGAGGGAGTGAGCCCGTGGATCCGTACCAGAGACCAGCCTGCCTCTGGAACTGTTCCAGGCCCTGATGCAACCAACAGCCAGGGACTTGGTAAAGGACAAATATCTCTGCCACTCAGTGTGCATTAATCACTGCCTTTAGTCAGTCCTGAACCAGGGGCCTGAATTCTTAACACAGAGCAGCAATCATTTCCTCTCCTGCAGCCTTTGGATTATGGATATTTGTGGGGATTGTTTTGTTTCTTTGGACCTCCATTTCAGAGCCTCCCTCACCAGAACTCTGGATATATTTCCTCCTAGAAATCAGTCAAAATTTTACCGTTTTATTTCTGCTTATTATCAAGGACAAAACAGACATTAGCTGGGTCTCCTGGTCCCATAATATGTAGGGACGATCAGCTCAAGTCTACATACCAAACTCTGTAGAAGTCTAAAATCCTCAGTTCTGTAAATGAGGTATTAACAGAGGTCAAGATGATCGATTCCCATCTGACCTCACTGTCCACATTTGAAGCTTGGTCCCACCATCTGACTGTGCTGTGATCTCAGGCAAGTTATTTAACATCTCTTTGCCTTAATTTTCTCTTCTGTGTACTAGATAAAATAATACCATTTCATAGAGTATTATAAGGGCTAAAGGAAAAACTATCCTGTGGAGGACTTAGCATAGAGTCAAACATAATAATTGCCCTATTTAAAATCAGTTGTTTTATTGGTGTCATGCAAGATCCTTGGTAACAAAACAGCTGTTACAAAGCAGTGGCATCTCTGTGTCCATCTTGGTTCTCCAACTTCCGACCAGAAAAGATAAGTACAATTAACAGATAGCAAAGCCTTAAATTTAAATAATTTAAGCTGTCTTGGTGAAATTTCTTGTACTATTGAGTGATGGGGAACCTGGTGGATAACTCTGACACCATTTCTGGTTTCATCCTAGCCTTTTCTGACATCTATTGGCTAGCCTACAATATTTGGTGAGCAATACCTCAAGCACTTCCTTTAAAAAGCATCCAGCTGGAAAGTCAGTGGCTATCACATAGGATTTCCCCTAGTCCTGGGCAGGTGTGTCTCCCTGATGCTCAGCCTTAGACCCAATGATGCTCCATCCTCACCTGCTCAGAATCATGATTATGAACTTGCTACAGGGCTTCCACAGGAGACCCCAAGACTTATGTCTTAGCTTGTGCTATTTCCAGTTAGGCCTTATTGTTAGAGTAAGCATCCAAATACCATGTAAGTAAGCAAGGGACTGATATTATTAAGGTAAAACAGCTTAAAACAGAAATTCAAAATGAGCTCTCATTTTCTAAATTGTAATCACCAGTTAAAAACCAACACTCCGATTCTTACTAACTGTGATGATATTTCCTTCTGCGGTAGTCAGAGGTTCAATTGAGTCAGATTAATACTTTCCTTCATAACTGTCTATCTGTACCTTTTGGATCTTAAACCATCCTGCCATGCAGTGGAAGCCACTTAAATATTTGATAAGGGAATAAATAGTCTCCAGGGAAATTTTATATTGTATACCAAAAACTTTACATGTATTCTCAGAGCACTTTTTTAACTAAATATAATAACTGACAGCAAAAGGACACATCAGTGGATAGTATTTTGCATTGAGACTATAACAAGTCTCAATTCTATTTCTTGACTCTAGCTTAAAATAAAAACCAAAACTGTGAAAAGAAAAGGTCAGAGAAAGTAAACTTGGTTTCAGAATTTCAGAAGTATAAAAAAATAAAGTTACAAAGACAAAATTTATTCCTCACTTATTAACTATCTTTGGTAAATGGCCATTTATGCTAAGAAAATGCTATACGATAACGGTCTCAGGATACTCACTTCCTATAACTCAAACCAATGACCCTCAAATCTTGACAATTACAAATTTTAGCTTCATGTCAAAGAAAATAAAAAGCCTGATGTTTCATCATGTGCATCATAAACACACCCACTCCAAGCTCCCTGCTATGGGTCCTGGACACTTCTAGGCCATGGGGGTGAGGGGTTAGCCAAGAAGTAGCTGCTCTGAGGGGAGGCAGAATTTGAACTATGGACTGTGATGCCTGCACCTATGAATGCAGGACCTCTGTGGCAGGACAGAACAAGCAGGGAAGAAGGGTGGGGAGGCAAGTCACACTCCAGCACAGGGCTACAAGAAATAAAAAAAATCTCTACATTTAAATTCAGCCCTTCAGCTCTTTATAAGGTGTGTTGTTAAGGCAGAAAGATTGAAGTGTTGACTTGGCGGTTTTTATAACTTCGAAATTCATATGTGTATATGAACCTTTGTTTCTGCTCTTCCCTCAGACCTTACACAGTTAGGAGCAGGTCTTCCCCTGACCTCTCGATAGAGCATATACAACTTACAAAACCCTTTCATATGTGGTCACCAAATCTTCCCAACTACCCCATTTCACAGAAGCAAAGAAAACTAAAAAACACCTGAGTCTCAAGGAGTTTCATTGACATATCCAAATCACACGGACAATAAGAAGTGTTGTTTTACCTCTTCTAGGCAAGAGGCATTTGGATACAGATTAAGAAGCAAATCAAAGTCACAACCATCATCTTAATGGATGGAGTTTGGCCTCTTGTGCAACCGTCAATATAGAAGAGATTGGGAGGAATCCCCTGTTTTCAAGACGTCCTGTTAATGGGCCAAGAGGAAGGAGAAGCATTGGGAGAAACCATGGAGGTTGTACAGGCAAAGGCCCAGGAACCCTGAAGGAATCAGTCTCAACATCCAATCCATGGCTTAACATCATTGTCCTTGAGTTACTAATCTTCTGTCATTTAAGCAAGCAGGCTAATAATGACTTCGTTATTTGTATTCCATATTTACACATTAGATTTAAAATCATCCCAAGCAAGATCCAGACACTAGGCTGAATCTTACAGTAGCCTCTTATCTTCTTCTCTCTTGTTTGGAAAAGAAAAACAAGTTATTCTACAGGGCTCCAAGCAAGTGCCCAATCAAACCTGGAGCAATGTGACATTACTCATTATCAGGACCATTGGAGCATGTGGTAGATTTAAGGCCATCCAAAGGAATTACAGACTAAAGATTGATGCTCTTTCTTATGGGTCCAATCAGTTTGAAGACCTTAGAAAACTAAATTGAAAACAAAGATGGTTTATAGGTACAAGAAGAAATAATGTTGCTATTTGAAATAAATCAATCAACCCTTTAGAGATAGAGCTTTTCTTTAGAAACTCTGGAATAAAAATTGACCTTGCTGAGCCAAGAAATGTCATACATAGACTTTAAAAGATTTCCAAGATCAATGATATATTTTTAAATCACTTGCCATAAGCAAATCAGTCTTATCTTGTAATATGGCAGAAGGAAACCTATGGAATTCATTCCCGAAAGTGCCATTGTAGTTCAAGGATGAGATCATAGTGGAGAATCAAGCAAACTCTCATTTTCATCAAATTGAAGTCTGAGTGTCTGGAGAGCAAGGCTCTAAACTGGAAGCCTGTGATGTCATTTCTAGGATGGTTATGCTCTGCATATATGCTCACCTATATGCGCTAGTTCAGTGTTAAAAACTACTGCTAAGTGTCAAAAAACAAAAACAAAACCACTTGAGACAAGATGCTTTTAAGATGCTTGTTGTGCTTTGCAACTGATGGAAGTTGCCTAATCTAAGAGATCTGAGCAAGCTTTCTTCTGCAATCTTGGATTCACCTTTCTTCAATATGTTAAACAGCCACTTTGGTTTTTTTATGTTTCTTTCCTCTCTGTCCTCTTACTCCTGCTCTCCATTTCATTCTTCTCCACGTTTATTCTTTTGTTTTTCCAGGAACTCTTTGCTCCTTTTCTGACTGGCATTTCTAACTCCGTGGAATTGCCAAACTCTTCCTATACCTGCCCTTTGTTCTTCCCCATCTGGGATTCAGTGCAAAGAGTTGCCTTGTAACCCATGTTTGAAGATTTCTCTAGTCAGAATCATCATTCCCAGGTATGTTCACTTTACAATTAGAAAACAGCAACCAAGAATGATTCCTCTGAGGCCATAGCTGATGTAGCTCAAGCTCTAAATGGTTATAAAATGGTATCCACCTTATAGAGTCAAAAGCTCATTCTCTGAACTCCAAGAGCATTTATCATTTGCATCATTCTTGTGATCAAATGGCTCCCTTGTTGACTTTAGTAAAAGTCTCAAGGGTGGTTGATATTTGCATCCATTCTTGAAACTTTGAAGTGTCAAGCAGCCTCTACTAGCTCCTTAACTCTGAGAAAGACTCCAAGCTATTTAGAAGAAACACTGTTGAATACTGTAAGCCTGATAGTAGGATTCCTAGATGCTAGGATTAAGTCTCCAATTAACACAGGAATTTGAGAACCATGGGAAAGTTTTGGTAAGAAAGGAAGGGATTCCAGAAGGAGAAAAGCAGCTCTCCAAATACAGGGCTGAGTTGAAAATCCTATGTCCCATCCTGGCACACAGAGTGGAGAGGAAGGTCAGATGAAAGAGGATCACTGAACTTGCCTCTGGCAATAAATCAAGCACACACTTAACACCCCAAAACTGCAACTGTTACATAATAACAGAAAACATTTCCTAAAAGTCAATGTGCTTACACTAAGTGTAGATCGTCTCATTTGGTCTTTAAAATGAAGAGGGTACTAACTTATTAGCTCCAATTTTCCAGACATGGAAACTGAGGCTTCTTTATTAATTTACTGAAAGTCATAGTTAGGAGGTGATAGAAGTAGGATTTGAATTCATGCATTCTGGCTCCGAAGTCTGAGCTGGTAATCACTAAGATCACTGTTTAAGGATGGTTGAAACAGATGCTGCCTGTAGCATCTTCTACTTGGGGTAGGGGGAAAATGACAGTGCTCAGTGGAGCAGCCGGAGCTCTGGAGCCCTTGCAGGGTGAAATCCTCAGTCCCAGCCTCTGCAGGGGTTGCCTGTAGCAAAACCAGGAGCAGCTGGGGAGTCAGAACAGAGCCTGTAGTGGGAGTGATGTGGGGTGTCTGAGGGAAGAGCTATAATAGTGATGTTACTACCAGCTGCCAAGTCACCTGGAGAGAGAGAGGGGCTATGCATGGACCCACACAAGAAGAGTAGGAACTAGCTGCCTTTGGGTGGCTGATGGCATATTTGGGAGCCTTAATAATTAAACCAGACAGTGACAGAAATGGTGTCAAATGTCTTTATACCTCATCTCTGAATGTGAACACTGCATGCATCTTGTCTTCCCAGCTTCACTCTATACTCACTGATGGCAGGAATGAGTTTTTCACTTCCTTAGCTCCCCCAAAATGAAAGCAACTAACATTTATTTATTTAGAGATTAAACATTCATCCATATTTTGGAAACAGCTCAGCTCTATAGACTCATCTCTGCTGGCTAGGAACTGGAGCCTCGGAACAAAAGTAATGGATCCTTTGAAAAAACTCCCTTGATGTATTATTCCAGGTGTGTGCCTACACGTATTTGAGGAAGAAGGAAATGTGGAGTTTATTGTGCATCTACTATGAGCCAGGCACCACGCCAGACATACTAGGAATGTTTTTTCATCTACTCCTCCAATGATTAAATAAGGTTAGAAAAATCAGTAATATGCATCTGTATGGCAGACGCACCCAATGGCAAAGACTCAGCATTACCTGAGAATTATTAACTTGTATCACACCTGACAGCAGTAACTTCCCTTAAGCATACCCTGAGAATGACCCTAAGGTCTGAGAAGAATGTGCGTTCAGTCTTGAGCTAAGGAATCCAGGAGTGGCAAACCCAGAGATTCATTTTTTATCTGTGAGGAACATCTGAACTCCTGGCCCATCCCTTGGAATGCAGGTTGTACAGGAGAGCAAGGCCCTTTGTTTTGAGTTAAATGAAGGTTGCCAGGTGGAGGTTGCTAAGGGGAGAGTGCTAAGTGAAAATACTCTATAAGCTGCATGCTTTTTACAAATGGAAGCGATTGTTCTGTCCAGCCCGCTGCCATGAACCACTCTGTATGTAAGTCCCCTCAATAAACTCCATGTCTCTTTCACTGGCTCCAGGTCTTTGGCCTCTTGCACGTGGTCTCCTCGCTGTTGAAGTCCACAGTGATCCAGCACAACGGCATCTTGTACCAATGCAAAACTTAGAGGCCCAAATGTACATGTTTAATGAATCACATGGGCCCAGGTCATGCTGGCTCTGAAACCTGTCTTTTCCCCCATTTCAATAAGAGAGTTGCCTAGTAGAGAACAGATCTTTCTGGGATAACAATTTCCTGGTCCCTTCAGTCCCTGTGGCCACTAGCTTTGGGCCTCCATAAATACTCTTCCAAATCCTGGGATTCCTCCCCCAGTGCTGAGGTTGCTATGGTGGGTAAATGCACCAGATAGCATAACTTAAGCATACACTTAAAATAAGACTGTAGAGCAGACGTACCTGAATGTGTGCTCCAAGCTCAGGGATCTGGGAGTGGCCAACCCAGAGATTCATTCCTTGTCTACAAGGAACATCTGAGTCTCCCACCTATCCAATGGAAGAGAGGCCACACAGGGAATTGAGGCCTTGAGTTTTGGGTTGGCTGAAGGTCGCCAGGTGTAGGTAGTTAAGGGGAGAGGTTCAGGTGAAAATGCTATATGAACTGCGTGCTGTTTGCAGGTGGTTGCAGTTTTCCTGTCCAGCCCACTGACCCTGGGCTATGCCATTATCTTGTCCAGCCCGCTGCCACTGGACTCTCTCCTCTGTATGTGAGCCCCTAATAAAATCTTATGTCTCATTTGCTGGCTCTGGAACTCTTCTTTGGCCTCTTGCACCTAATGCCTTCTCTATTGAGGTAAATAGGGATTCAGTCCAACATACTGTCAGTGGGACAGGGAGAAGAGCAAGTCCCTGGCAACGTGAAACTGACACACACACACACTGAATAAAGGTACCAATGGCTCAGTGTCCATATTCGAATAATTAATATTCTTAGAATCTGCTTTAGTACATACTCTCCTGCCCATCAATTCAGTAGATTTTCAAGACAGTTCAACAGCTCCTTCTCCTTTACATAAAGCATGTCTACTGATGATCCACACAGACCCTGTGTTACTCCAAAGAGGGCTCTCAGCATTTTTCCTAGCCTGGCCCCATGTCAGGCTACAGGATGTCTTCAACACTTGCAGAGGAGGAGAATGGAACTTTCTGTCCATAAAATGACATCATGGCAATGGAGCTTTCTCTGGGGCTCCTCAGCCTTGACCCCAAGTGCTACAGTAAAAGAACAAGAAAATTTGTGCAATAAATATACCAGGAAAAAAGAGAACTCTCTTCCTGCTTTCAGGAAACATTAAACCAAGTTCACTCAGCCTCTGTTTCTAAAGTCTTCACCAAAAATTTGTAGTCAGTGAGCCTAATGGAACTTGGATTTTATAGCCAGCTGTGTTTGAAGACAGTGATATTCTACTTTGAGAGCCCAAGGTAAATGCTGCCAAATAAACTGTCCATATGTGAAAGGCAAGGGGAAGAGGAGTCCCCAGTAGACAGACTCTCAAGACGTCACCCAAGCCAGCTCTCTGCTTCCAAACAGCGGACACCCATACACAGTCTCCCTGTCCTGGTCTCTCTGCAGCACCCCAAAACTCTCAATCATTATCTGTCCAGAGCTCAAACAGCCTCAAAAGGGTTTCTGTATAAAGGGTTAGCAATGTATAAAGGGATAACAATGACTAGCACCTGTGTGTCCTCGCTTTTTCCTCCCCTTGGCATCTACAGGGTAATTCCACACACTCTGCCTTGAGGACTTCTGCCTCCTTCAGCCCTCTGTAGTCAGTTCTGCCTTCTGAGAGGAGATTCTTGGGCTACTGGACTCTGGGGGAGCATTTTTGAAAAGCAGTCACAGAATGCAGGAGCAATGGATGTGGGGGAAAAGGGAACAAGTAAGAAGTGTAGGGGCCCAGGTTTTCCATCCACACGTGGAATTTGAGAAGTTCAAGTTGAGGGCTTGATTTATTTTGAAATTACTTCTGATTGGATGGACTGTGTTCTTTCAGCCGTAACACTTCAAGACCAAACCTCATGGGGTGTGACTTCATAAGCATTACGCTGGTATTTCCAAAACCAGGTCCTGTGAGGCTGTGGGCAGCGTGACGGGGCTTGTTGAGAACCCCGTGAGCAAGGAGTGCTCTATCCCAAGTGAATAAGGCCCCCACGCAATAGTCAAGCCCAAACACCAGAGAGCTGTTTAGCTTTACAGTGATTTCAAGGCAATCAAATACACTTTCATTTCTTTTTCTTGAGGAGTGATGAAGAGGCTCTGGGAATCTTTGAGGCAGAAAAGTCAAGAGAAAGAATGACAAAATAAAGAAAAGGTGTACTTAATGAAAGCTCTTCTAGGTCAGGCGCAGTGGCTCACACCTGTAATCCCAGCACGTTGGGAGGCTAAGGTAGGCAGATCATTTGAGTTCTGGAGTTTGAGACCAGACTGACCAACACGGTGAAATCCTGTCTCTTCTAAAAATACAAAAAATTTAACTGGGCATGGTGGTGTGTGCTTCCAGCTACTCAGGAAGCTGAGGCAGGAGAATCGCTTGAACCCAGGAAGTGGAGGTTGCAGTGAGCTGAGATTGTGCCACTGCACTCCAGCCTGGGAAACAGAGACAGACTCCATCTCAAAAAAAAAAAAAAAAAAAAGAAAGAAAAAAAAAGATTCTAGTACAATGTTTATTTCTTTTTACTTAGACCCTCATGTTCTAGAATTGAAAGGTACTTCAGAAAGCCCGGCGATTTTTGACAGATAAACTATAATCACTGCTTAACAGACAGGCCAGTGATACGGGTCACAAAGCCGCCAAATCTATGTGAAAACCAGGCTCCAGGGCCCCGCCACTGAGCACAGTGATGTGCCTCTGACGTATCCTTGACCCTGGCTGCCACTGGAATCCCATGGGGAGCTGGACATCATGCCAAAGGCAGGGTTCCATCCTCAGAGATTCACATCTCAGTGGTCCCGGGTATGGCTTGGGAATCTGGACTGCGGAAAGCTCCCTGGGGGATCCTAAAGCCAGGCAGGAGAGCACTCACCTAATGCTGAAGCCCCTTCCTCAAAGCTTTCCCTGAGGAGCAACCAGTAAGCACTGACCCCTCGTTAAAGGCACCTAGAAGCATAAAGGCCTGGAGGAAGACAGAGTAAGGTAGTGGAAGGAGCCCTGTCTGATGTGCCGCAGATCTCTACTTTATGGCTGGATCAGACCGACTCTCGCCTAACCTGGAGGAAGTGATGATTCCCCCAGGCCACAACTGCCTCCTGTGCAAAACAAGGATTGAAGTGTAAGACCTTTATGCTCCTTTTCGCCTGCACATTCTATAACTCTAAATAACCTTTCTTGGCTCCAGGCTCTGGAGCCTTCTTTAGATTTGCATGACTTCTTTTTTTCCCGTTTAATCACATTTTCCCCTTTTTCTCAGCTCCTGCTCCATTTTTTACACCTCATTGAATAGGGCCCTGCCTATATAAACGCCAAGAACCCCCAGTTCAGCTAGGCTGTGGGCACAAAGTCACACTAGCAGTTAAATCCACCTCTTACTAGCGAAAGTCACCATAGGCTTGAACAGGAAGTCCAGTTTCTGCAGCAACCCTAATACATTTTGATATGGGGCCAGGGTTATCTCATAAGCACTAGTGTGCCAACCTGCTGGGAGCTTTCACCGCTGGCATCTGCTTTATGCTTTTCTTACTGCACCAGCTTCCTCCTTTTCTGGAACTCCTTTCTCTAGCCGCCAAAGAGGTTTCACAGTTTTCACTATTGCCAGCTGCTAACTGTGAAAACAGTCATGTCTAGGCAAGATGCTGTTTGCTGGAGCAACCTAAGCTGTCAGTCCTCAAGGGGCAAGCATGGAGTGAGGCTCCAGGCAGAAGTGGCTAGAACAGCTATCTCCTCCACTCAGCTCTAGTCTGGTCTCCCAGGCAGTATTCCTTATGTCCACTGAATCATTAAGTCAGCCCTAAAGACAAGTATTTCATCTTCTAGACTTACTCCTTCCCACTGGAGATCAAAACCAATCCAAGGTGAGTGGGGTAGGAGTGGGAAAGAAGCAGAATTTTCCTCCTCTCTTTCCTTATTCAATATACATATATACACACACAATGTCTACACACTATGTGTATGTATGCATACACATACTAGGGTATAGATATATATAAGGTAATGATACACAGATATAGTGTAGATATAGTAAATATATTTATTTATAGTGGGGACAGGGTCTCCAGCTCACCAGTTCTGCAAAAAGCCACTTTGACTCCCAGTCAGCTTTGGCCAGTGTTTCCTGCTTCTCACTCCACCCTTTCTAAGGAAAATAACTCTCTCATAATTTAAAGGCATAACTATCACTTATCAAGAGTTCTAAAAAATACTTCTTTTAAATCTAACTCTGTCCTAAGGAAATACAAATGCAGACAAAGACGTTCAACTGTTGGTGGGAGTGTAAATTAGTTCAACCATTGTGGAAGACAGTGTGGCGATTCCTCAAGGACCTAGAAATAGAAATTCCATTTGACCCAGCAATCCCATTACTGGGTATATACCCAAAGGATTATAAATCGTTCTGTTATAAAGACACATGCACACGTATGTTCATTGCGGCACTGTTTAGCAAAGACCTAGAACCAACCTAAATGCCCATCAATGATAGACTAGACAAAGAAAATGTGTCATATGTACATATACACCATGGAATACTATGCAGCCATAAAAAAGGATGTGTTCATGTTCTTTGTAGGGATATGGATGAATCTAGAAACCATCATTCTCAGCAAACTGACAAAGGAACAGAAAACCAAATACCACATGTTCTTATTCATAGGCAGGTGTTGAACAATGAGAACACATGAACACAGGGAGGGGAGTATCATACACTGTGGTCTGTTGTGGGGGGCTAAGGGAGGGACAGTGGGGGGTGGGGAGGTTGGGTAGGGATAACATGGGGAGAAATGCCAGATATAGGTGACGGGGGGATGGAGGCAGCAAACCACATTACCATGTATGTACCTATGCAATAATCCTGCATGATCTGCACATGTACCCCAGAACTTAAAGTACAATAAAAAGTAATAAATAAATAGAGGAAAAACTTTCATCTCAACAAGACTATCCATAAAACAATGTTATACGCCCTTTAAAATGACATTTTAGGCACTTAAAAAATAATACTTAATGAAGTGGGAAAAATTTTATAAGATAACATATGGCAAAGTGCTTTGGGTATATGATAGTGTTTCAATTTAATAATTCCAAACAAAATCATAGAAAAAAGACTGGAAGGAACCATGTTGACCTACATATAGTAGTTATTTCTAGGCAGTAAATGAAAGGTTATTCTTACGTGTCACTTCTCCCCTCAAATTCTCTAAAATAAACATTCAATTATTTTATAATCAGCAAATGCAGATCATATATTTTTGTGTTTTTTAAGACATGACAATCTCAGAGCATTTATCCCTAAAAAGAACAAATTTATGCTGAAAAAAAAATAAAAACATTTCTCCCTGGCTGCTGGAGGGAATCACACAGTGGCTCTCCCCATCCCCATAGCAGCCAACATTTGTTGATCCCATATGGAGTGGCTCAGTCCAAGATTGCAGCCCAGGCTTTACTTACATCCACTCATCTGTGCTTCTCAGCATGTCTTTGAGAAAGTTACCATTATTCGGACTTACTGACTGAGTCCACATCCTCACTCCATTACTACACTAGGCTGCTGGCCACCTCACTGTTCCCCCAAAAAGAAAATAGTTGGAAATTATAATCAAAAGCTGCCTCAAAGGTTAAACAGGCATCTAAGAGTAGGCAGAGAGAAAACAGTGACCAGAGAAGAAAGCCCATCTCTTGAGAAACAAGCAAGGGGCCAATTTCCTCTGTGCTTGCTCCTGGCTCCGGGTGCAGGTGCCCATGCATCCCTGACTTAAGGCACTAGATGCTCTGCATCCTTCTTCCACTACTTAGAGGAGAAACAGAGACGGATCATTGCTTCCAGTTCCAAATAAAAACTAAAATTGGGAGTTTCTCTCCTGGAATCCTTCGTTCAAAACTGCAAGCCAAATCACCCGGTGCAGAACAAGAACAAAAGGAGTCCCATTTCCCTTGCCAGCTGGAAGAGGCCCCACGAGTCTGAGAAGCTCCACTTCTCCAGCACATTCTCCTCCAATCAAGACATCCCAGGGTTCCCTGCAGTTCAAATTGACAGAAGCACAATACCCTCCTTCTCAGACGTCCTGGGTTAATTTCTTTTTTTTTTTTTTTTTTTTTTTTTTGGCTCACATTTTGAAGTCTTTCCAGACTGATGGACCAAAGTGGAAATTACAATCCAATCGGCTATGTCCAAAACAGATGCCACATAATCACAGTCATATTAATAAAGCTGGCAACAATGAGGATAAAGAATTTCAAGGCGGGGGGAGGGGAAGCTAACAACTTCCAGAATGTGTCTAACTGATTAAATGCTCCTGCCCAGAAACAGGTTTCCCTGAGAAATCTAAAGTTGGCTTTTTCCCTATCTAAACTCCAAATCCATCCTTGTATTTAATATTTTTTACAGGTTAGGTAAAGGGAGAGAAAGGGGAAACATTTGCTCAAATTTTTTGGTCTTCACAACACTCGGGGTCTTATTTATGCGTGGGTTTCCAGCTGTGCATGACATACGTCACTGAAAACTGGCACATCTTTCCATCAGCAAGCACAGCACAACCACAAGTTTGGCAAGCATTTCATGTTGCCAGATGCCTTCACTGTTTCTTAAACTATGTATTCCAGGCACTCCACTTTTTTCTTGCTGGAAATACTTTCAAAGAAGAACACAATGTTTTGGGTTGCCTGGCCAAAGTTTAGCTGTACTTTTGCATCTTTGCCAAACTTCCTGTTTTTAGCAAAACAATTTATTATCTTGCTGATTCTTTAGACCCGAAAGGATTTGCAGGCACAAATAACTACTTGGTTTCCATGTCTTTTCACAGAAGAAACTCATTCCCTTTCCCATAATTATCCTGTAGATGTTAGAACAGAAACATATTTAACCTTTGGGAGTGCTACCAAGGTGTAGAAAAGGTTTTAATTATTCAAAACTTCTATCGTCTGCACTTTAAAGAACTGACGATTATTTTTGGTGTGCAAGAAAAATAATTCTTTTCAGGTGGTTTGGCAAGATCACAGATCTGCCGCATGTGGTATTGTAGAAGCAATTTTGGAGTGAGTTTAAGTTTAAAGTCCAAGGTTAGACTAAAGAGATTTGATTGATCAGCAGCAATCAAAGAAAGCATTCAACCAGACACTTTTATGAATAGTTACCTCTGGTTACTAAGCCACACAGTCACCCATTTGCCATTATCACCAGAAAGCAAAACAAAAACAAAACACAAGGAACCTTCCCCATCCCCACCTATCAGCAACTAGCCTGACTACCAACCAATAAATAGATTAAGAAGAAATCTTTTATTCTCAACTACATTAGATTGAGGTAGCCACACACAGTTACATGGTCTCAGTTTTCTAGAACATATGTTATCTATAGTGACACGCACACAGACACATATAGTCATTTAGATAGGCTTGTCTTGCAATCACCTGTACAATATCAGAGCAAAATTGGCAACCATATGCCCAACTCTCCAGCGAAATACATTTCTAGGACAGACTTTACTTCCACTTAGATAGATGGACCCAACCACAATATTTCCAATTTCAAACATTACTTCACACTACCGGCAAAGGCCAGAGAACTGATAATGTTGATTTCCTGTATGTTCGTGCTTCAAAGATCTTAGAATTCTTTGATGGTGACTTAGAAACAACTATAAAAATAATAGCTCCTTAAAACAGAGTGAGTCAAAGGGCAAGAGTCTTCAGAGGAAATGGTTAATATTAATGAGAGAGTGCACTGTAGTCTGACAATAGACCAGCATCAGCACTTTGAGAAGGCATCTAACTTAAGCAAGAGAGGGCCAGTTTCTGAATTTGCATTTGTGAATTATTCCTCCAGATAAAAGCAGAGAAAAAGACAGCATGGGTTAGATACAGGGAGATGTAGATTGATTGATCGGTAGATAGGTGATTGCTAGATAAGTCTGTGAGTGCAGAAGTGCTGTTGGTGTGTCTTTTTTTTTTTTTTTTCATTTTTCCGTTTTCTTCTTTTTTAAGATCAATGTTTTGATGATTCCCTTGAGTAAATACTGGCCAAGAAAAGAAGAAAGAAGTTAAAGTAGCAATTCAACAGGCTAGAGAACATGAATAGAGGAGAGCATTGAAAGGGAAGGTTTTTATAAGGAAGAGCCACTCACTTCAAGCCCTCTCAGGCATTGCAGCTAAGTGTATGGCAACCAAAGGTGGCCCAAGATCCTTTCAAACTCTTCTAAAAGGTGAGAATGGGCCTTTCTAATTAACTTGAGGGTATGTTGCTTTAAAGAGTTATTTTTAACATTTAAACATAAACAATATCAGTACTAAATATAGGATCAAAGAAATACTGTTTCCATATGGAGTTGCCAAAGCACAGAAGCATGGCTGGAAAGTACAAGTTTCCTTTGAAGGCGGTGTTGCTATCAATATTGCTTACTCAGCAGTCTATTAATATCAAAATAAAGTGCACATATACACATAGATTCATTATATATCCTGCCTGGTGTAAAAACAAAATTCACTCTTCCAACCCTTAAAAACAAAATCCAACATCCCAAACCAAGGCCTTAAGGGCCCCTTCACTAATTTTTTTCAAAATGAACACATTTAAAGTAATGTTTGAAGCCTGTGGTATCAGAATTTATTTCTACAAAGTTAACTCTATTTAATATCCTTGGCTCTGAGCTTAATTTGCTAAATCGTGCTGTTTTTGAAATTTATTGCAAAATTATTGTTCTCTAGGGAAATAATTACCATTCCTCTTCTATGGCATTGCTTTCCTCTGCATGTGAATTTAAGTAAAGAGATTTAAAAAGCAGCTCTGTGTTTGAGTAGGTATCAATCAAGACAGGGCGATCTAATGTTATATTTGAGTTTAAAAGAATATATTCTGTTCACTCAAATATCTAATTTTTCTGAATGAGAACAATAGGACATTAAAATTAGAAAAGAATCCTAAGAAATGATTGTATGCATCTGTGTATTTACGGACATCCTTGTTCCAAGGATTCTAGGCAGCTTAGGGAGGATATATAAAATGTAGCGACATTACATAAATTAGAGGTGGACATAAAGCAAAGGAAAAAAACACCAGTGTGAAAACATAAAATTGAACCAGCAATGGAGCTAATATAAGCTCACAGGCTTTCATAAATGAAGCATAAATTTGACTCAGACTTCTTAGTTCCAAGATAAATACAAAAACTTGCCTCAAGACTACATGACTCATCAATAATTGAGGTGTTCAGAACTTCACAACAGAAGTTCAAAACACTTTACCAATTATTTGTTGGGAAGCAGACAATGATTTCTCATCTGCAGTGAATGCTGTCGCGGTAATAAGGAGAAGGAGGTTGGCCATATTGTGTCTGTTTTTCAATATTTCAGTAACACTTCCTGATTCTCTTTTGGAGAGTTGCCTTTCCCTTGTTTTAAGTGAAGATGCTCTGTCCCTATCCTTCCCAAGCTCCCACCTGACCCAATCTGACTTTGTCCCCCCAGGACATTGAATCTTAAAGAGGCTGTGCAATAGCAGGAGGAGATAAATAACTGTGACTGCTCCCTTCCCAGTGGTTGTGCACAACCAAGAAAGTGACTGGTTTGTGCTAATGCCCTGGTTTCAGTTTCTCTTGCAGCTTTGTTCTCCGACCTTCCCATCAGTTCTTTGAACCATCCAATAATCAACCAGCAAATTTCTTTTCTGCTTAAGTTCTGTTGCCTACTACCACAGAACCCTAAGTGAAACACTTGTGAACCAGCCTACCTAAGTACAAATGGGTTAAATGACGTGTCGGGAGCCTATAGGAATTTTAGTTAATTGTGGAACCCTGAGACTCTAGTGCCCAATTTATGGTCCATTTAAATTCTATTCACTGCAAACTGGATACAATGTAGATGTAATTATTGGCGAAGAGCATCTCTGTCCATAGCCAAATGACATGCATGTTTTTTCTTCATTAAAATGTTTTGTACCTGCTTTTCTGTCCTGTGTAGCACATGGATGTATTTAGGAAAACATTTTGGGAAACTATCAGCATACAGCCACCCTCCATGTTAGACTGAAACATTATAATTAATATTACAAAATCTTTTATTTGCCCTAACAAATAATGCCTAATTTCAACATTGCTAAAAGCCAACCACATGAATCATACTTTATATGTGATAGCTTTGTGCTGATGATGGGATTTTTTTCTCCCTTTTAAAGTTCTGGACTGAAAAGAGAGTGGAACAAGAACTACCAAGTACCCAGAACAGTCCCGAAGGCCCATTAGGCCATGGGGGATGTGTCTGATAGTGTTCTGGTAAATGTTTCACAACGGATTCTCCAAAAACTAAAGCTTGATTTCTAGTGCTTGCAAATTTCTGTGACATAAAGACTCCTACCATGGCCAATGTCAAGTTACTAACATGACGTCACCAAACACAGAATTGGAAAGAGGTGTACGCAAAGGGCTCTCACAAGCTGGTGCTAACTGGCTCCAGTGCCCCAGTGGAAGGGTCCCCCTGATCCCTCTCCTCTAACTGAGCCCAAAGAAGGACGTCCAAGGAACCAGCAATCCATTACTCTGGTGGCTCATGTTCTTCTTTTAGAAGAAACATTTGAAACCTCCATGGTGAAGTTGATCTCTGTAAACTAGTCAGCTAACTAATGAGTAGTAGAAGTGTCTCTCTCTCTCCTTAACTCAGAATCTTCCTCTGCAACATCAGAGCGAACAGAAATGACTCACCATGAATAGGCTTGCTATGTGAAGAGCATCCTTTAGTTTCCATTTAAGAAAATGTTTTCATTTAAAGGCAAAGTGACCTGTTTTAGCTATGAGAAACAAATAAATTGAAAATATATGCTTTTTTTGCAAGAAAAAAATCACAACTTAAAGGCAAAGTATACTAAAGTACAGTTTAAGGCAGAGTAACGTGATGGTGAAGAATATGGGCCCTAAATCCAGCAATCTGGACTTGAATACTGGCTCAGTTTCTGGTGAGCTACAACTGCCCTTGGGCAAATAACTTCAGTGTCAGAACCTCGGTTTGCTCCTCTGCAAAATGAAAATGACAATAGGGTTTTCAAGAGTACTTAGATAATAGGATGCAAGTAAAGAACTTGGAACAGAGTCTGGCACCTTGTAAGCTGTTACTGTCATTGCTCTTTGATTGTCCAGTCTGCCCTTTCACAGAACTCAGTGTGTTTGGGTTTCCTTTCCTAAGATGCAGCAGCTGCCGATAAAGTCCATTCAACCCAGAATAAAGGTCTGGTAAATGAACTATGTGCAGAAATCCAGGCCTTGCAGGGTGCTTTCAATGGGCAAGAAGACATGATGACAGATGCTGACGAGGTATTCCTCTCCACTTCCTGGGAAAGAGCACAAGCCTGTAACAGGTGCAGTCATAGGGGCCCCAGTAGAGGATGGCTGAGAGGATGAAGCTCCTATTATCAGAGTTTGGATGAAAAAAATCAGAGCCCCTTTTTCAATGGAACTTGTAACTGCTTACTCATCACAAATAACTTAAAGCATGTCATCACCATTCCTGGCTGCAGGAATGAATCCTGCCCAGAGAGGAGATCTGTTTTCTTCCTTAAAGCCCTCAGAGTGTTCTGCTGCAATTCCCTGTGTGGGACATAGATATATTAAATACAAAAAAAATGACCATAAAGTGAACATTAAGGTTGAGAAATGAGGCCTGAGGATACCAGGAAATTCAAAAGTAAGTATTCCCCCAGCACCTCTAATTCAGCCATCTTTGCAGTAATGCATCCTTTCCCATTTCTGAATCCTCAGTGGAATTCTCATTTCATATGGATTCTGGATCCTTCAACTAAGCCGGGAGAAGGATGTTTGGGGTTCCTCTCCCTCGTTCTCATTTCCCCAGGTCATGGGAAAATCCTGTCTAGGACCCTTCCACTAAACCCTCGAATGAGGCCAGGCATGGCAAAGCACTCTCAAGAGCCCAAGGGAGTAACTGAACCCCAGGAAGCTGGACCAGTTCCTTTCCCAGCCCCTCCCGGAGAGCCAGGAGGCTACTCCTGGCTCCATATAGCAAATGTATACATGTAGATATCTAGGATGCATTAGTGGTTCGACACAACTGATGTGCTCAGGCACCTCCGGGGTACATTAGTTGAAGTGGCTACAGCAGCTGGTGGCTCCTCTTCAGGCATAATTTATCTATTGCACTTTACTTAATGTGCAAAATTAAATTTATGCTGAATCCGTGTGTATTACCTACTGTGCATGAGCAGCATGAAATATACCATAAAGCAAATTAGCACAGAGCCATGCTCTTAATTGCTAATGGCTTTCACTTCACTGTGGCCTAACCCAACTTGGAATCCATTCTCCATTGAGAATCCCACTCATATCAAGGTTGAAAGTGCTTCTCCCGAGAACCTTCTGGAGAACTGAAGGATACAATGAATAATGCTGTTAAGTCAATCTTTCTAGAAGACATGTTCTCTAGATCACAGATTCTGCACTTTTCACTAATATTGTGATCAATACAGTTGCTACAAAGGGCATGAGTTTGCTGCAAACTAAGCAAGTCAATGTGAAATATATTTTCAAAGTGAAATAAAGGAAATAATCCAAGGTTCAGTCCTAGTTCTGAAACTGCCGATCTATGGAACCGGCTCTGAGTATCTGGTTTCATGCATTAAAACATAATAATTGAAATAATTGATTTCTGCACCTAACTAGAGAAAAAAATCTATACAACCAAGTAAATTTTATAAAAACAAATATCTCAAAAGAAACTTAAAAAAAATCTGGTGTCACATGCACTCACACATTCTCACACACCCAAATTCACACAAAGCAGAAATTAATTCAAGTTTGAAACCTGATTCCATAAAGGAATGTAGTTGAGGAATCAGAAAGGAAGAAAATAAGAAGTACACGGGCAATGGAGAAAATTAAATGTGATTATGTGTCTGCCAACAGTAATTATTCAAAGTGTTTTCTGTGTTTCTTATAATTTTAAACTATGCTTTAAAACTACAGAGATCATTTCTCATGAAAAGAAAAAGTTATTTGCTCTGCAATTTACATTTGTACTGGAAAGTATCCATCTGTGGAAATCTCATATCCCTCCCTTGAAAATCATTTGTAACTCTCCTCATCTAAAGGACAGAGGAAAAATAAGAAAACCAGTGATAATATTACTATTTAGATGTTATCTTTACACATTTTTCAGTAGGTAAGTATGAGTATAAAAATTTCAAAAATATACCAGCCTTTTGAAACACAGAATTTTTACAAAAATAAGAAAATTATGTTAGGAAGAATCAGAGTGATTGTTTTACTTATTCTAGTCCTCCTTGTTATAGCTCCCAAATTAAAATCAAGACATTGTTCACTAAGGATTTTAATCTAACATTTTAAAGGTTTTGTTCAGTTCTTGTGGTTCTTGATCTTCTGTGGTTTGTGATTGAAAAACTGAAATGTAGATATGAAATGGCATTCATTCATAAATACATGTACATATCATGTACATGCATTCTTTCAGTCACTGTTCTGTTGAATTATAATTATTTGAATAAATATGTATGTAGAAATGGGTTTCCTCAATCAGTTCTATTTGTGAATGCATAAATTATATTGTTTTCTGATTAGTGCTAGTAAATATACTTCTAAAGGTGAGATGCAATAGTGGCATCTGGATCATTTTCTTTTTCTAAAAAAGCTATGTGAAAATCAAAGGCGACTCTCAGTAGAAAACATTAATTGAGCAACTAATAGATAATAGGGCTCAGATCTGAAAAAATAAATTGGCCCTTGCCCTATGGGAGCATGCAGATAAGTGGCAATGATAGACATGTACACAAATAACTCTACTACTTGGTAAACACTAGTAGGTCTTAGGATAGAGTGATGCAGGGAATAGGTAGTGTGCTGGGCCTCTGGGAGGTCTGGAGGCTACAGTGACATGAGAGCCGATTTAGAAAATAAGTAAAACTTTGGCTGGAAGACTACCGGAGGAGATAGGAGTGAAGAACAAAGGCAGAGGTAACTGCTTGAAGAACTATCTGGATAAATAAATGAAAAGGAGACAAAGTGCCAAACTGTCAAGTTCCTTAAGACACATCCATAGCTTCTAGCAGAGGCTGCCCTTGACTGGCTTAGAATGGGGCTAAAACAGAACAAAACGAAACAACAACAAAAACCCAAACAACAAAACAACAAGCAAACAAGCTACATCTCTCTTTTCTAGCCACAAAGACGTATTCATATCTTCATGGTCACAAGTCTGCTCTGCCCAAGAAGAAAACTATTTTATTCCTAATTTACGAAAGTTACAAGCTTTTTTTTTAACCTTCACTGTCTCAGACAGTTTAGCCGCAAGGGTGGCTAGAAGAAATGAGGACATTGTCCAACTTATTTTAAAATTCTATCTGTGATATTTTACTAGATATGTTTTGGAAACATGGTTTTGCTAGGTTTAACTCTTTGTTTTTCAAAAAAGGGAATTCCTTCTTCTCCTCCTCTCTTTTTCTCTTGTTCTCGTTCTTCAACATCAAAGGGCTTGAATTTAAGCCACAAAATAAAGTTGAAAGATATCTTCTTTTAATTGAGCATTTGCACGATATGGATGTTAAAAATCAAAGAGGTTTAGCGTCTTAAACCTTCCATTAAGTTCCCCCACTTTTCTCTTCTCTGGGACAGATGCTTATTTACCATGTTGCCCCAGGCTTGGTCCCATCTCTTTCAACACCAAGACTTTGTCAAAGGAGAGCCTCTTGGAATCTTTTGGAGATAGATAGAGCCTAGTAGCCATGTCCCATAGCTGGGTTATCTGCCATCTGCCAGGGTTGTTTTCCTGAATGATATCTGATTAAACTACCCTGCAGTCTCTAAAAGTACCCAAGGGGGCCTTCACTAACTTCTTTCTCTGCTTTCTATCAATCAGCCCAAGCCAAGATAGTATGTGATCCAAATATTTTTTAAGTGTCAACAGAGACCTTGGAGATTGGGTCTACACTTAGATAAAATCTGATTTATATTCTCTAATCTAGCTCATTATCCTAGATGGTTCCACTGATTTTGACTCTGTTGTCCCTGATGTCAGGATCCAAAAGGTATCCTAGCAAATTTGCATTCTTTCTTTCTTTCTTCTTGTTTTGGCCCAGGGACATGACTCACTGAAATTCAAGTGATAAGCAAGGGAAACAAACTACCTTGGAATTTGGCTGATTCTCTGTATCTCTGACCCAGTGTAGGGAAACTTCAAACCTCTAATCTCCAACATGCAAAATGGCTCTAAAGATTAGAAGCAATGAAATTTCACTAACTTTGCAAGAGAAAATAAGCACCCACACAAAGTAAAATGGAAAGAGTATGTATATGGCTATCTTTATTCTCATACTTTCCATTCAGATTTTCTGATGTTGTTTTTTTATAAAATTAAAGATTGCATTTTATTTCCTTTTTCCCTTAAAGCCATCAGCATTCCAGGCCCAACATACCTACATCTAATATTTTTAAATTTCCAATATGCACTTGACTAAAATCAATCTACTAAATTCTTTTTCTTATTGTTCCTCGGAATGAGGAACGTTTAACAAGAATAGAGGGTCCAATCCTTCTAAAGCTGACCTGAAATTGATTGTTCCAGGAATCAGTAATTTTCCTGGATGATACAGGATTGTCATCAGCCATGAAGCAAAACCTCTGGCTTTCCCACACAAGACCTATCCCAAGATAGGCAAGCACATTCCTGTCTAAACTCTTCACAACAAAATGCCACAGCCCTTTTCACCAAGTTAATTATAGAACCAAGGGGCTAAAGGGGAGCCCAAGACATCATCTGGCCCAGCCCGCCATTTAAATCATCTCAGACAGATGGAAATCTATCCTGTTTTGAAAGACCTCCAGATGGAGAGATTCCACAAGCCCAGTCAGTTACCCACTGCTGTTTAACAACCCCTGTCAGAGAATCTCCCTTTATCTGTAGTTTAAATCTCACACACTGCACTTTAAGCCAATTTCTTCATGTTCTGAAAGTCAACCCTTCACATACCTGAAGATCATTTTTAAGGTATCTCTCCAACTTCTCTTTTCTGGGACGATCAATCCCAATTCCTTCCACTTGTCCTTGTAAATCTTACTTTCTAGCTTTTAATCATCTCTGTGACTTTCTCCTGAACTTTAGTATACTTCAAGATTAATTGGAGATATAGGTAGTCATTCATGTCTTTGAAGTAGCAGTTCTCAAAACTTTTTGCTCTTAGGACCATTTTTACACTCTTGAAATTGAAGACCTCAAGTAAATTTTGTTTACACGGATTATATTAGATTGGTGCAAAAGTAATTGCAGCTTTTGCCATTGAAAATAATGTCTATTAACATTTTCTATATTCAAAATAAAGACTGAGAACTCTCTAAGACTCAAAATACACACGTAAGCAGTCCGTTATCTGTCAGTGCAATGAAGTCATCACATCACATAGCCTGTAGAAGACTCTACTGTATACCCATGAGAGAATGAAACTGAGAAGACAAATAACATATTCATTTTATTACAAAGTAGTATAGACACTGAAGACCTCCTGAAAAGTCTGGGGGATCCTTGTGGTCTCAGGACCACACGTTGAGATCTGCTGTTTTATGGAAAGTGTGGCACTATCCTCAGAGTAGACCTGGATATACAGGCAGTTAGCAAGGAGTGTAGTCTAATCTCAAGACAGTCAAATGAAATTATACTGTATTATACAACAAATTAAAGCCTTTAACTATCAAGGCATCCATGCTATAAATCTTACAAAATTAAGTTTAATAAAGAGAAGAATAAACTAATTTTTATTCACAAAAGAAGAATAAACTGATTTTTGTTGATATTTTTATGGGAAGATATAGTAGTGTCAGCCTAGGAAAGGCAGAGGAAGATTGTACCTTGCCTTAAGAGCAAAAGCAGATTCCCTAACATGCAATCCTCTATATCATGCTTAAAATCATTCTACTTATATATTGTTGATTTGGGCATAGTAAGTTGTTTGCTACTAAGTAACAGAGCTACTTAAATCCCTTGCTTTACCACTGTTTTCACAGACAAAACCAGCCCTGTCTAGCAGATCCTCCCTAGGTCTGCCTGTCCATTCCCAAGGACTCTTCGATGATAATGGGACATGGGGAAGGGGAAAGGTCTTTAAAAACTCCTTTTTCTGATTCAATCCTAAGTCAGATGCTGAAATGCCTGCCTTGTCTTTATATGCCCTTCCCAAATTTTGTATTATTTTCTTTTATATCGGAGAAACTGCTTCTTTTTCTCTACAACTTCATGTTTTAAAATTGTTAGCCTAAGTGTTAACATATTTATAAGGCATTATAGGTTTATCAATCAAGTAACAAGTATTTATTACCTACTCTGTATTCAAAATTCTGTTAGTCATGGTAGGTACATACCACAGAGGCATAAGTCTTATTTCCTATCTCTAAAGACTTACAATCTATAATAGTTAGAGACAAAATAAAATAAAACTCACATAAAACAAAAGTATAATTAAATTATAAACTGCACAGTACAGACTAAGTATTATAGGAGTTGTCAGAAAGAGTATCTGTTAACATGTGAAATGCATCATACACATTAAAAAAGGAAGCTATTTCAGCTATGGCATAGGCGAATTTTGAGTAGAATTTTAAAACTTATTTCTTCTGAAAACTTTCAGGGTTGCTCTTACTAGCAGGCCTGAGCCTGGACTAGAGAACAAATGCTCCCCACCTCCCCAGCTCCCACCCCAAACTGAGGCCTGCCTCTCTCTCTTCCCATCCCTGGCTCCCTTTCTGAAAGGAAAAGTGTCACATGCATAAATAAGAACCCCAGCACACAATGCCATCTAAGTCCACTGCCACACCTCACAGAACAGCCATCCTTGCTACCCCTTGGGCCTAGCATGAGCCCACCAGAAGCGTGGTCAGCCTTGGAGAAGAGGTGCTAGGGAAGAGGCCCATGCGGGTCTGGGAGCAGGCTCAGTCCCTCTGGGTGGGGAGCTCTAGGCCCTTGGGACCTGAGATGTCCGTGAAGGGAGATGGTATAGTACAAGCTCCAGGGGGGCTGCCCCTTGACACCTTAGAATCCTCTCCTTGAAGTGGGGGAAGTGCCTGGACTTGAGCCAAAGCAAGGTTTCTAAAGTGTGGGACCCAAAGCAGGGATCCCAGATGTCCAGGTATAATGGAGGTAGCTTTAAAATAAAGAAGTTTCAATATAAAAGTCTTTCAAAATAAATATTCCTCATATCAAAGTTATTTCAATACTCTTTCAACTTCTTAAGTTACATATTATCCTCTCTATTAAAGGAGATGTGTGCTTTGATTCGATTTTCAAAGTACATAAAGTTTATTTTACACAGACCACTTTAATTTGATTCTTAGTATTTATGAACATAAAAGTTTTAAATGTACTTTCCTAGAAATTTTCAAATGTACCTTGAGTTAAGAAAAAAAAATGCAGCCCTGGAAAAGTAAAGTTTGCAAGTCAAGCAACATTTTGCATACACACTAAAGCCTAGTGAAATATTCCTCTTTTTTTCTTGGTAAATTCTCAATTCTTGTTCTGTTTTTTAATGATAATCATCCTCTAAATCAACCATCACATTGTATTTAATACGCATGAAATTTTCTTGATTTCTCAATAAGAGTCAGACTTCTAATTTAGCTACATTTCTTTTCTTTTTTCTTTTTCTGAAACAGGGACTCACCCCGTCACTCAGGCTGGAATGCTGTGGCGCCATCACAGCTCACTGCAGCCTTGACCTCCTGGTCTCAAGTGATCTTCCCACCTCAGCCTCCCAAGTAGCTAGGACTATAGGTATGTGCCACCATCCCTGACTAATTTTTTAATTTTTTGTGGAGATGGGGGTCTCTATGTTGTCCAGGCTGGTCTCAAACTTCTGGACTCAGGTGATCCTCCCACCTCAGCCTTCTGAAGTGCTGGGATTACAGGTGTGAGCCACCACACCCAGTCTACATTTCTTTAGAAACATCTTTTTGTGTGTATTTTCCCTTGAGGGATTCTGACTCTACTCTCCCAATTCCCTTTATCTTTTTAAATTAGTGATATTTTCCTGTCTCTAGAAAAAGAAAAAGAAAAATACATTTCTAGAATATAGAAATAAAATAAGGAACCAAGAAAAGAAATGTCAGAAGAAAATGACATGATTTTTTTCTCATGAGTTCTGATTTGTGGCCCATCTCAGCATGGTCAACATTCACAATAGTTGGAAAGCAATTTAATTTATTACTACAGCCTCCCATGAACATACTATAGGCAGAATATAGACACAATATACAGAAAAACTTCTTTAAAAGCCTATTTTCTACTAGAAAATGGGCAAATGACTTAAACAGACATTTCACCAAAGAGGACTTATGGATGGTAAATAATACATGAAAATATGTTCAACATCATTAGCCAGTAGAGAAATGCAGATTAAAACTACAAGGACATATTGCCACTGTACACCTATTAAAATGGCTAAAGTAAAAATTCTGATAGTATCAAATGCTGATGTGGATGCAGAACAACTAGATTTTTCAGACATTTCGGGTAGGAATAGAAGATGGCACAGTTACTCTGAAAAAGTTTGTCAGTTTCATATACAGTTAAACATACATTTACCATATGAACCAGCAATCACACTTTTGCATATTTTGCCTAAGGGAATCAAAATTTATATTTCTACAAAACCCTGTACATAAATGCTCTCAGCAACTTCATTTACGAGAGCCAAAAACCACCCAAAGGTCCTTTCATGAGTGGATGGATAAACAAACAGCATTGCATTTGTACATTGAAATGTTCCTTACCACTAAAAAGGAATAAACTATTGATACGTGCAACGACTTTGATGAATCTCAAGGGCATTATGCTGAGAGGAAAGCCAATCTCCAAGGGTTATGGACTGTGTGATTCTATTTGCACTCTCAAAGTGACAAAACTATAATGAGGGATCAGGTTGGGGTTAGATGGTATGTGGAATTTATTTATTTATTTTTTTCTCAAGTCAGAGTCTCATACAGTTGCCTGGACTGGTGTACAGTGGTGTGATCTCGGCTTACTGCACCCTTTGCCTCCCGGATTCAAGTGTTTCTTCTGCCTCAGCCTCCCAAGTAGGGGGAGATTACAGGTGCATGCCACCACACCTAGCTAAGTTTTTGTATTTTTAGTGTGTGATTTTTAAGGAGTAACTTGAGATATTTTTTTCCATGCTAGAATTGTTCTATATCCTGATTGCAGTAACTAACAAAGCTGTAAAATCTATGGCCAAAAAGAATAAGCAGCAAACACTGATCTGCACAAGCCCTTCCCAAAGGGTAGTCAGTACTTGAGCATTTGCAATGTTGTCATGGATCTGCTTTTCTCAGGGCATTCACTGCTCTCTGATTCTCAGTGCAGCCCTCTGGGGTTGGAAGGGCAGGGCCAGTAGCCCTCATTGATTCAGCAAGTCTAACCATCACCCAGGTGTTTGTGGAAATGGGCAGATGAAAGATACCCAGGCTCCTAGAATTTTATTCTGTTATCTTTCTCACCACATCTCCTTTCAACCAGATCCCAGGTAGAGTGGGAGGAGATGGTAAACTCTGCTCAGAAGAACTATCTTTGGGTATTGAAGATAATGATTCTGAGACCCCTAGAATTTTCTCTTCCAACTGGCCCCTGATATTGTGATCAGAGGCTGTCATACACTAGGAAGAAACTCATGGGTTAGATTTTTCGTCTTCTCAACCTAAATATGGAGAGAGAGAGACAGACTCTATATATATATAGACCATATATATATATAGACAGGGTTTCACTCAGTTGCTCAGGCTGGAGTGCAGTGGTGCAATCATGGTTCACTGCAACCTTAACCTCCAGGGCTCAGGTGATTCTCCCATCTCAGCCTCCTGAGTAGCTGGGAAAATGCCACCAAGCCTGGCTAATTTTGTGTGTGTGTTTTGTAGAGACAGGGTTTCATCTTGTCCAGGCTGGGCTCTAACTCTTTGGGCTCAAGCAATCCGCCCGCCTCAGCCTCCCAAAGTGCTGGGATTATAGGTGTGAGCCACGACACCGGGGAAAGATATTCTTACTGCTTTTGCATTTACAAAACTTGTGTCTCCTTTCTCAAGAATGCAAGACATAAACTCTTGCCAGACTATAAATCACAAGTAATAACAAATATAATTGTATCTTGATAGCTTCAATTCAGGCTACATTTTCCCTCCATTCTTGCCTTATCTACCTTAAAGTCCAAACAAAAAATGCTATCAACAAATCTGGGTGGCCTCCAATAAAGGGTGCTTTCTCTTTGTCTATTTAAAGTGCCCTTGTTATTTAAAAAAATTACATTCTATTAATAACAGATGCCTGGAATCTTACTTCTGTAATATACTGTAATTAACAATGCAAATGTGAAATAAAAAATCTCATTATTTATCAGATAGACATGAGCAGGTGATTATGTACTTAGAGGTATAAAATGCATAATGAAAATGCACAGTGGTAATTGTTCCAAAGGGCTTCTACTCCTGAGTCAAAGATAGAGTTTTTAAAGTTAAATAGAAAGACTATCTGCTTCTCTATTTTTTTCAGTCTATCCCTGTGCATAATATCATTTCTACTCAGTTCACCCAAGCTCAGCTTAAATAATTTCAATTTTTTACAGCATCTTGTTTAAACTCAAGGCCAACTGAGAAAAAGTGTTAGCAAGCCTGTACGAATGATACATTTCTGTTTTTCCAAAATATTCATATAACTCAGGAAAATTAGACAGACCAGTTTTATTAACCATTTTTAAAAATTCTATTTGAAAGGAAAGCATTCCCGGATGAAGGGCTTGTATATCATATTTCAGACCTAAGTAAACTTTTATAGCTGAGCTGTAAAAAGAGTCATTTATTATACAAACACTGCCAAATTTTTAACTATAGTCCTGCCAATGGGCAACTGTAATAATCCAACAATAATCATCGTCATTATAATAAATCATCTGGAAGAGAGGCTGCTACCCTCTCCAGCCAGGCAAAAGCACTCTCTTGTGTTACAACAGAGAGAACCTAAGCTGACAGACAGCCCAGTTATCAGGTGCCCTTCTTTCCCAGCACAACAATGGCAAACTTTGAGAATCAATTCATCAGGAAGACCACCCTGCCCTCATCCAATATCCTTTTTTTTGCATCCAAGAGGACCTAAAAATGCCATTTATCAAAGGCGATTGTGTTACTCCCTAACTGAATTATCTTCCTCTTTGTCCCATAACACCATAAAGCTTTAACCTTGAAATAAGAAGCCCAGTTTAGTTTTTAATGTTTGCAAATGTACTGTGGAAAGGAAGGGAATTTCAGACCCAGCTTAACTCAAACCAGAACTGAATTCTACTCCTGGGCACTGCTGGGTTTCAGATTATCCTAATGGGCTCCTGCTCAAGCCAATCTTAAAGGGCCAGAATCTCAGGCCAGTCCTGGCAGGCCTTCCTGCTCCCAAGTCTCTTAGTGCTTCCACCAAATGAATGATTTTGTGAAGGAAGGGATGGAGAGTGGAGACAGGTCCCACTGAAGGCCAGACAGCCCAGTGACAACCGTCATAAGAGGTCCTAGTGTAGCCACGTTTCTCTCTCTGTGCTTCTGGCCTGGAATTGCTGAAGTGGTGAAGCAACCTGAATTCAGCCAGATGGGGAGGCATAGGGGAATCCTCTCTGGATTCATTGCCATTATGTTCATGAGTTAGAGACTCCTAAAGAAATGCCAGTCTCTACTTCCAAGAAAGTACATAATCTTGAACAAGTCTACTAGTCTAGCCATGTAGACATTTTAATGGAAATTTTCACCAAAAAAATGTTATCAACATACCCATTGTTTTATATGCTATTAAAGTAACTTTAAAAGTTCCTGAAGTAAACTTTGTCCCTCCTTAAATGACTGAAAAAATGTTTGAGCCAGTAAGTGTTCTTTAAGAAATTTATTTTTGGCATTTTAAAAAAGTTTCTGAATTATTAGAATACTAATTTGTGATATTTTATTTTCTAAAATCATCATACATTATACTGAAAAGAATTAACGATTTACTTTTATTTCATTTGGTGGTTACTTATTCCTTACTCCTCATGTGTTCATGTAGAGGAATTTACACGGTTAGAATTACTTTCTTAGTGTCTCTCCATCGCTTTCTCAGAGTGGTGAGCTGGAGAGCAGGAATGACCCAGCACTTCCTGGTTCTTCTCTGAGAAGCTAACTACTTGCCAGGGTGCCCATCATCCATTTCTTCATGCCCTGGGGGATGGCCCTAGCGCAGGTAGGGTCACACTCACTGAGTATGACACTAGTGCAGAGGTGAAATGTTAGCGAGTACAATCTCCCATGGACTTAAGCCTCATTCTCAAAGCTGATGCTTTGATTTCCATCCACTGACTTCTATATGGTACCTCTTTCAACTGGTACTAGACTGCAGCAGGAACAAAAATGGGCACATCATGTTTTACCTATTCTAACTGTAACATAGATCAAGTGCTGTATAAGTTGTGAACCGAGAGGACCCCAACTCTGTGTCTATTTTAGGCAGTAACCATTTAAAAGGGGTTTTTATGATATTGGAGGTTTTGCTTCCTATACAACAAGAAGCAAAAAAAATTTTAAAAACCCTCTGGCAATTTACTAACACAGGCATTTTGTAGACTGAGGAAAAGTGAAGAGTTATTAGACTCAAAGGCTTAAGAGATTTGATGACGTCCTTGTAGAATTAATAAAAATGTAGATTCCATAGGAGACCTCTGCTTTCGCCCTGCTCACCCACTCACGTCTTCATTGCAGACCGTGTGCACCTGCGGCCAGTTCAGGCTAACCCAGGCTCCTCGCCAGCTTTTTCCAGAGGGTAAAATCCACTTTTCTCAGATGTACAGTTTTTATTTTTTAAAAGTCTTAAATATAGGTGGTATTCCATCTCTGGACATTTTCAGAAGTAACTAAAATCACAGAGATTCTTGAACTTCCATGTGTTTCAAATATTTAATTACCACCCCAAGGCCTATGAACTCTTAGCAGACAAATATTAACAATCATACACTGCTGTTCACTAGAAAGTAAAATGAGTGGAAACTCAAATTTCAGAAGAAATCATAAAATAAGAAATGCTTTTTCTTAGTAGATGCAATCAAACTCTAACCAAGAAAACACAATAATATTACAAAATGGAATATTTTTGAAGACTGTAAAAGGATTATTGAACTTGAATAATACTCGACACAGAGAAATGATGCAACAGAAAGGAAAAGGTGAACCCTGGAAATGTCAGCATGGCAAAAAGAAATGACCAAAAAGAAAAGGAGACCTGCCTTTTATTTTTCTAGTTGATATTTCTTGAAGAGCTTCTCAGAGGTCCACTTGCCCTCAAGCCTTATTCTCAGAGTATTTTAGATCTTAACTTTCCTTGTGTAATTTGGGACCTCAAAATCTAAAAACTAGTGCTATGATCTAAATGTTTGTGCCCTGGTGAAGTTCATATGTTAAAACTTAGACCCCAAGGTGATAGCATTATGCGGTGCAACCTTTGGGAGGTAATTGGGATTAGTACCTTTATAAAAGAGGCCTGGGGATCTTGTTAGCACCATGCCCTTTCTGCTATGTGAGGAAACAGCTGGAAGGTGCCATCTTTGATGCAGAGAATGCGCCCTCACTAGACACTGAATCTACTGAGGCCTTGATTTTGGACCTCCTGGCCTCTAGAACTGTAAGCAATAAATGTCTGTGGTTTATAAATTACTCAGTCTAAGATATATTATTACAGCAATCCAAACAGATGAAGACAACCGGTATTCATTCTTTTCTTCAGTCTTTAAGGGGATTCCCAGACATGAAGAAGGCAGTACAGAAACTCTCTTAGTAAGATGGTCATGCCATCACATGAATAGTGCCTTGTCTCCCAAAGAGCCTCTGGACAGGAATGGCTACTGGACTTGTAAGACCCAGTGCAAAATAAAGATGCAGAACCTATTGTTCAAAAATTAAGAACTTCAAGATGGCAACAGCAGTGTATTAGCAAGCATGGGACCCTATGCAACTGCACAGGTCAGATGCCCGTGGAGGCCAGCCCAGCCTCTGGAGCCTCCAGTGGGATGAGCCACCAAATGAACATTTTTTTCTCAAGTATCCCAAAAATCTTCACAAAATGTTGAGGCTGGAAAATCAGAATTCACAGTCACCCATCAGCCTTTCCTTTCAACACTCTTGGTACCTGCATTAGTCCATTTTTGCATTGCTAGAAAGAAATTCCTGAGGCTGACACATTTATAAAGAAAATAGGTTGAATTGGCTCATGGTTCTTCAGACGGCCCACTAAGCACCATGCTGCCATCTGTCTCTGGTGAGGGCCTCAGGAAGCTTATGATTGTGGCAAAGGCTAAGGAAAAAGAGGGAGTAAGAGAGAGGGAGTTTAAACAACTAGATCTCCTCTGTACTACCAGAGCGAGCACTCACTTATCACCAAGGGGATGGCGCTAAGCCACTCATGAGCAATCTGCCATCGTGAGCTAATACCTTCTACCAGTGCCCACCTCCAACACTGAGGATCACACTTCAGTATGGGACTTGGAGGGGACAAACATACAAACCATATCAGCACCTATACATCTAGAAATCAAGCATTGTCTTTAGGCTTTCACAGGTGGGAAAGCTCAAACATGCAAAGAGTGGGTAATGTCGCCAATGTTAGAGACTTCAGCTACAGGAGGTAAAGCCCAAAAGTAGGTATCACAATTCCCAGTCACCACCAAAGCTGCCTGTAACCTTGTCATTCTATTTAGTAAACACTGGCACTTACAGCACATAAATAAATGCTCTCTGTGCCAAGTCAGTCCCGCTTCATTTTTTGGAACAAGTTTTTAACTAGAAACCATATCACATGGTAATAATATTAAAGGAAAACTTGAATGCAGAGCTAAATGACTTCCCTCTACAAAATGGGTTACATCAATGACCCTGTTAAATGTCCTGTTTTGCCCTAGACTTGACATTATCATTGATAACAGTAAGAAAACCCTCCTTTCTGAATGTGCCCTGTAAGAACCTTGTCTAGGATTTCTCCTAGAATTTCACTTTTCTTGAGGTATTTCTGTTTCTCTTAGTTTTTCTTTTCATTTGTATACAAACAGACAGATACAGATACACACAGAAACACGCACACACATACACATACACAGGCTTCTTTTAAAGCAGGTAGCTAAAAGCAGAATACATTACTCTGTATTTAGCCAACAGTATTTCCCTCTTTGCAACTAGTTGTCAACCAACATGTTTAAGCTACTTACAAGCCTTAAATTAAGAATGAGAAAAACAGCAATTTAGGGGTAAGTCATTCTTTGTTCACTTTGAATCTTCCTTTCCATGGCAATAAATACAGTTTTTTTGATTCAAAAGCAATTATGAAGTCTTCTGGGTGCAGATGTATGAAGCTTAGTTACATGAATACACAGCTGTAAACCAAAAACTGTCCTTGTTTTTTTTAAATTTATATAAAATTTAAGGGGTACAAGTGCAGTTTAGTTACATGGATATACTGTGTAGTGGTAAAGTTTGAGCTATCAGCCAAATGATGTACATTGTACCCATTAGGTAACTTCCCATCCCTCACCCCGTCCCACTCTCCCACCCTTCGAAGTTTCCAATGTCTGTCATTCCACACTCAATGTCCACATGTACACATAATATTGCTCCCACTTTAAGGAGTGAGAATGTGTGGCATTTGACTCTGTTATTTCACTTAAGATACTAGCCTCCATTTCAATCCATGTTGCTGCAAAAGACATCACTTGTTTCTTTTTATGGTTAAGTATATACCATATATATTTATACACACCATGTACACCGATACACCACACACATACACACACACACACACACACACACATTTTCTTCATCCAATAATCTGTTGATGGGCAATTAGGTTGCATGTCTTCTCAATTGTGAATAGTACTGTGATAAACATACAAGTGCGGTGTTTTTCTTGATGCAGTGATTTATTTTCCTTCTAGCAGATAACCAGTAGTGGGATTGCTGGATAGAATGGCAGTTCTATTTTTAGTTCTTTGAGAAATCTCTAGACTTCTTTCCATAGCTGTTGTACTAATTGACAGTCCCCTCAACAGTGTATGAGTGTTCCTTTTCTCCACCTCTTCAGCAAGATCTGTTATTTTTTGACTTTTTAATAATAGCCATTCTGATTGGTGTGAGATATCTCGTTGTGGTTTTAATGTGCATTTCTCTGATGATTAGTGATTTTGAGCATTTTTTCATAGGCTTGTTGGTCATTTGTATGTTTCCATTTGAAAAATGGTATATTCATGTCTTTTGCACACTGTTTAATGGGGTTATTTTTGCTTTCATTGTTGTTGAGTTATTTGGGTTCCTTATAAATTCTGGGTATTAGTCCTGTGTCATATACATAGTTTTAAAATATTTTCTCTCATTCTGCAGGTTATCTGTTCACTCTGTGGATTATTTCTTTTGCTATATAAAAGATTTTTGGTTTAATAAGTTTTATTTGCATATTTTTGTTTTTGTTGCTTGTGCTTTTGAGGACTTAGTCATGAATTCTTTGATGAGACCAATGTCCAGAAGAGTTTTCCCTAGGTTTTCTTCTAGTACTTCTATAGTTTCAGGTCTTACATTTAAGCCTTTGATCCACCTTGAGCTGATTTTTGCATATGGTAAAAGTTAAGGGTCCAGTTTATCCTGCATACGGCAATCCAATTTCGCCAGCACCATTTATTGAGAAGGGTGTCCTTTCCTCAGGGTACATTTTTGTCAACTTTATCAAAGATCAGTTGGCAGTAGACATGTGACTTTATTTCTGAGTATTATGTTCCATTGATCTATGTGTCTATTTTTATACCAGTATCATCCTGTTTTGGTTACTATAACCTTGTAGTATAATTTTAGGTGATGTAATATGATGCCGCCAGCTTTGTTCTTTTGGCTTAGTATTGCTTTGGCTACTTGGGCTCTTTTATGGTTCCATATAAGTTTTAGGATTTTTTTTCTATTTCTGCAAAGAATAACATCCATATTTTGATGGGGATTACATTGAATATATAAGTTGCTTTGGGTAGTATGATCATTTTAATGTTATTAATTCTTCTAACTCATGAGCATGGGATGTTTTTCTTTTTGTGTGTGTCATCTGTCAGTTCTGTCTTCAGTATTTTGTAGTTTTCCTTGTAGAGATCTTTTGCCTCTTTGGTTAAACATATTCCTAGCTATTTTATTTTATTTCTATATTTTGCATTTCCACAGAATTTTAATTATCATATTATTCTCTCTGAGAATAATTAATATATTATTAATTATATTATTCTCTCTATTCATGTATCTGTTTAAAATTTTTCATAATAAAAATTAAATTTACAGCAGAAATAAAACTGACAAAATGAGGTTCATCAACGCTGCTATTCCCAGTTGGTAATATTTGGTCAAGATAACAGGATGGCCAAATAAAGCCTGTGGCCCACCAGGTAGCTCAGAGCTCTTGCATCTCTTCTCGTTTTCCGTGACAGTGTGACAGCAGCACACTGTCACAGATAGATGCAGGTGACCCACCCTTTTCTGCCAGACCACATTTTCTCTTCTCACAGCATTCACAAGGCAAGAAGAATTTTACCTCACTTTACTCATCATTAACAAAGACTACTCTAAGACTATCTTCCAGGTTCAGGTCTAAATCAAATGACAAAATGACAGAAGGAAGAAAAAGGAAACTACCATTTTTTAGCTTCATGACTCCCCATGCCCTAAGTGGGATACCTGGGCCATCATATTGATTATGCTCACATTTTATCCTGAAATGGATGTTTAAGATATATGTCACGTACTTGGGGGCAGGCATGTATCTGGGGCTTGGAGCTGGGCAGTCAGAAGAGGTTGGAAAGGAGCCATTTGTGCCAGGGCTCACATTCACAGAAGCCTCCAATCTGGACTTTTGATCTTCTCTTTAAATGAATTTAAACATATGGTCATTGTATTTCTGTGTGTTTTATAATTAGTAGTTTGTTAAATGTAAATATTTGAAATATTTTATAGTTTTTTTCACCTGTGTTTTCACCATCCTTGCTTTTTACTATACCAAGGATTTCAAAAGAAAAACAAAACAAAACAGACCAAAAAAACCAACAACGATGAAGGAAGTTGCCTGGGCCCTCCTCTGACTCTAAGAGGTCCTGCTCCGAGAAAGCAGAGCTGATTTTCTCCACAAATAGAGGTCACAGACATTTTCTCTTTTCACTTCTATTGATTCCTTCTGATGTTTGTCATTCTTGTATTTTTCTAGGGTTTCAGGACTCTTTCAAAATAAGTAACAGGGAAATATATGAGGCAATCGATGAGATCCATATTATAGTTAAAAAGAGAAATAAGCAAAAGTTACTGTGGGAAAACTGGGTAAAGGTAAAAAAGATAATTTTTTAAATTTCGGAGAAGAGCAAATAAGATTCTACTAGCTTTAATATTTCCCAAATGTGACCAAATAAAGAGGCTGAGTAGTGGGATGCCTCAGTAGCTGGTGTTGAAGCATGCTCTGTGACATGCTTGTTTGCTTGTCAGTAGCACTGAAGCCCTGTTCTTCAGGTAGCTCTCATGTGGAAACTGTCTGTGTCTTTTATAAGCCTGCCTCCACTTCCTTCCCCCCACTCCCCTCCCAGAATGCTTCCTTTACTTCCAAAGTCTTCCTAGTAGCGATTGGAGGGTACAATTATTAATTTAAAAAAATCCAGTGTCTAAGTACCACAGGTCAGTAGTAAAAGGACTGAGAAAGAATTAAAAAGCCATATAGTACCAAGTAAGTCACATTTCATTTTTGTTTTTGTTTGTGCATGTTTTCCTTTTATTTCAAGAGCTGTAGTCTCAATTGATCAATAGTCAATCTTGCTGGGCAAAATGGTCAGGAATTCAGGGGACCCACATTAGTTCCAAAGCTCTAATTGCACAGCTATGCAAATTCCTGAAAGAGATGCAAATAGTTTAACCTCAAACCCGGGATCCCCTTCCTGGAACTGCATTCTGAAATGTTCTCAAATCGAGGTATCAGTGAGCTGGGTTGTGACTAAGAATGAGAAGGCAGCAAGACAGCACACCTTCTTCTCTATCTAGAGGTGTGAGCTGTAAAGACAGTGGTCACACCACAGGCACACCCAGACCAAGCCCCCAGCTTTTGGGGTGCAAACCTCTCCTCTCTGCATAGACCCTGAGAATCAATCAGATCCAGACTTCTAAATTCTAAGGATTTCCAAGTACTTGATTTGGGTTTCTTGGGGGTATCACATATAATGATACAATGATAACTTTTATAAGGATAAATTCAAAGACATGTAACATATTTCTATGTTATTATCATTGATTTTAAAAAATAAAGCTGATATTAAATTGCCAATTTATTTTACTTTGGAATAAAGCAGATCACACATATTTAAGCCTCAATCCCCCTGAAATCTTGAGCAAAACTAAAGTCAAGGATGAATTTGCATCATTGACACTGAGTTACAAATAATGATAATCATGAAAATCCATCCTCCTCCACTGCTGAGTCTTGCTCCTCATTACAGATTAGTAGTTTAGTGAGTCGATGTGGAAATGTTCCTTATTATCACAGTTTTATTGCCTACCTCAGTACATCTGTTTCAAAATTCATATAGAAATGGCCAGACATTTCAATAAACCAGTATGTCTTGGAATTTTCATATAGTTCCCAATGCACTAAAATCTGGATGGAAAGCTGGTACTTTTAAAATTTACAGTCGCACAGACTGAGCAACATCTGGATAGCTTTGCTCTATTGCTTTCCCTGTTCCTTTAGATTTAGACTCAAGTTCTGATGTGCATGAAAGGCCAACAAGCCTTGTGTGTGGCAGGTGTGAGTTGAGGCTGACAAAGACCTAACACTGTGTTCAATTCACTTTGATACAGCTTTGTACAAAACACATGGCACACTGCCCCCGCCCATTACCAAACAGCATAAACAACAGAGAGGATGACAGAGCAAAGGGACAGAATTTTTTTACGAATGGAGAGTAAGACAAAATTTGCTATATAAACTAGGGTCCTTGAATTAATTATCTCTGATAACATCCCTTGTTAGTTTGCACAAGACTGTGTGTGTGTGTGTGTGTGTGTGTGTGTGTGTGTGTGTACACAGGACCAATTTCTAACACATGGAGAGAACAAAATATAGAGTTCCCAACTAAAGGATCCACTTTCCAATTCCATCAGTTTCCACACTGAATTACAGAATTTCCTTTGCAACTGTCTGTATTGACGAAAGGTAAAAGAAGAGGAGAAGAGAGAAAAGAAAAACAGGAGGGAGGAAGGAAGAACGTGTGCTTGGAATGATGTGTATGGGCAAATGTAACTGTAACTAAATACTTACTACTGACAACTTTGTAATTCCTATGAATCTTTATCACACTTACTGTAAAAGCTGCTGAAGTCTTTTCTTTCGTGAAGCATTATTAAAAGTCATATTGCAATAGCTGGCATTGGTACTTTGCTTTATGTTTAAGGTAGGCAAAGTGCTATTTTGTGAGAATAGGTTAGATCAATCTGAATTTTCGACCTGACCTTCCCGTCACCCCTAATAACTTCCTGGTTCCTTGGTCACAGAGTGATTTATGAGCAAGAACAAAGAATGATGTGTCTATCCCAGAAGCAAGGGAAACTAGAAAACTTATTAAGAAGAAAAAAAAAAAGCAGAAGGAAAGAAAAGGGAAGAGGCCAGAGAGAAAATACTAGTTTCAAAATAAAGCACCTCAGATTCTAGGCGGCTGTAATTACCTAGTCACTGAAGAAATAAAATGTGGAAATCCATTTTATAAAAAATCAATGTTTAAAACAATTTGAAGAGCTCTCATAATTTTAAATCTCACTGCAATGTCCATGTTCAGGGCTCTGATCACCTTTAAAGAGGAGGGCTCCAATAATTTTCAATTGTTCTTCACTGGGAAATCTCCAAACCCCCATTCTCCTCCAAATGGAAGCAATCTTACAACTCTGAAGCATACCAATACTTTTAAGTTGCTGTCTCCCCCCAACCCTTCTATATTATGCCCCTTCTTCATCTTTTCTCAACTTTTTAGACAATGACTCTCCCAATTTTAAATCAAATTTTTTTTTTCAAATTCACAATTGCAAATTAATTCCTAATAACAACTGATTCTTTTGTGCCTTTTTCTTAAGTATGTGAACATAACTTTTTCTCAGATTAATGGTAACAATAATATAGGGCTTTCCTCTTTAGGAAAGCCCCTCCTAAGAATGTTTTTATTTAGTGCTTGCAAAAAAATAATGTAAAATTAATGAATAAGGATTATTTCTAACCAACAATTCCATAAGGAATACAATTTTCTATTGAATTCCAGTCTCATTTGCAAAGACCTTCCATAATTAAAATGCCTCAATCTTCTTCAAATTAGAAAAGCAAATTGTTACATATCATAAGTAGGCGCTTTTCTGTTTAATGACAGTCACTCAGATGATTTATGACACACATTATTTTATATCAAAGTACAATGAAATAGGCATTACCAAAGGTAATCTCCATAATGTCTGGAAAGGGATCAGAAACCTCAGTGCAACAATGAACGCAGTATTTAAAATGCAAAACCCAAAGACATTATTATGGTTTTGATTTCTTATGGCACAGCTTCGCCTGATCAGTTATATTACCAGCGCAGCACAAAGGGTGTTTGCGTATGAATGCTGCTAAGATAACAGACGGGAAAAATGAAATATAAAGTCAATTTTCATGCAGAAATTGTTATCAAAGGGATGATAAAGTAAAACTGTATAATCACAAGAAAAAACAATTGATGAAGAACAATCTAGAATAGGCCAAGCTGACTATGTCTGATTTCAGCTTTTAAACTCCTGTTCTATTAAAATACGTAATAAAGTGTTAAGATAATGTATAAACAAATCCAACTAGAGCACTATGTTGGTTATTATTTAGACACTGCCTTCCAAGATCTCTTTGCAAATGAAATTGAGCAGCAGCTTAAGTGTGCATATCATGAATGGGGAGAAATTTTCATCAAGCTCAGGCTCCTAAGTCATATGAAAAAAAAAGATAATTTTGAGTTTTAAAACTCATAGTTGCTTTAGTGTAGAATGGAATCAGCAAGCACCAAAGAATAAACACACACACATGCACACACACCAAAATTATTTTAACACACAAGTAAAAAATGATGATATTGGGGAGAATGTGACCCTCTAATCTTTATCTTTCTGGAATAAGATGTAAATAATGCCCAAGTACATCCTGTATCGAAGGGCTACCAGTTAGAATAAAGGCCTGGCCCCATGAGGATGCTGCTTATCATGTAGTTTGCAAGCGGAAAGGTGGCTCTTTCTAATTCCTTTAAAGGCATTTTGCTTGGGGCCTCAGAAATTAAACAGAGAACAGCAGGGAAGGGGTTTACTATTTAATGCTCTTGGTTGTAATTTTTTAATTAGCCATTAGGCAGATGAAGGCAGGTTCAGACAGGGAGGAAAAGAAAGACTTGGAAGAAATACGGTTTTCTGCGAAGAGCCTGTGGAGATTACAGGAAAGACTCCGGTCTCCAGAGAGGTTCCCAACACAGAAGGAACTCGCAGGCCACTTCCTCATGTCCCTTGGGCAAAGCTAAACCTAGTTGTTTGAAAGCGTGGGGTTTAACTGGATTTCCTAAAAGATGTCATGTCTCAGGCTCAAATTCTTACAACTGAAAAAAAGGAAATGACTGGAAAAAAGACAAAAATGTTGAAAGCACAGATGTGGCTAATCTTGGGGTCTCAGCCGCTGGGAGTGTTTACACATGCCTCCACACTTTCGGGAGAATTCAAGGGAAGAAAAGATCCTGTACTTGGCCTGTTGCTTATTCTCTAATGACAGGACTTGGTAGGATAGTGGGGAAAGACAGAGAGGAAAATGCAAAAGACACAGGAGATGCTGGAAACCTTGAGGGTATATGCCTTTATAAATAGCGAATCAAGTCACATGAATTCAAAGGCAGATCTGCTGAAAACCCTGAATGAAGACATAGTCCTGGAACATAGAGCAGAGAAAAGGTATTATTTGCATAGACTTCAAGTCTTGAAATAACTTTAATAAAAAGAAATTTGACAAAAATTGAAACTATATTAATAGAAGAGATTCCAATATTTTTAATCTTTGGAAAAAGCCAAAGCTGAATTCTCTAGTTTTCATTATTCACATCTGCTCCTTCTATATTTCCCATCTCACTAATGGCATCATTTGTTCAGGCCTAAGCAGGAAAAGAATGTGATCCTGGATCCACTGTTATGGTTATGACACTTCTATAACTAGTTTCCTTGTTTCTAGAGCTTCCGTCTCACACCAGCACTCCTGGCGTCTACTCTGCCCATCATGGAAAGGCAGCAGCATCAGGTCTGTGATGGCTGGACTGCAGGTAGCCACATGAAGAAAAAGAAATGCAAGACAATAGGATAAGCCCCATGGCTTTTCCTCCCTCCCTGTTGCCTTGTCTTCACCCTACCGTGATTCTTCACACTTCACCCACTAGAAGCCCCAGTCCCCTCCTTTTTGCCATTGTTGAAGTGCTTTGGATGGCCTAAGTCCAGGCTTCCTTCTTACATATACCTGAATCTCACTTAGATCCTTTAGGTTACTCAGAAATCTTTTAGGTTCGTCTCTGTCCTTCTATATTTCATCTAAGTAAAAAGACAAGACGATGAGGCAGGTAGTTTAGTTCTCTGGTAGAGCATAGATAAGATATGTTATACAGTCAGGCATGGTGGCTCACACCTATAATCCCAGCACTTTGGGAGGCCAAGGTGAGCGGATCACCTGGCCCAACCAACATGAAGAAACGCCATCTCTACTAAAAGTACAAAATTAGAGGGGCGTGGTGGTGCATGCCTATAATCTCAGCTACTCGGGAGGCTGAGGCAGAATTGCTTGAACCTGGGAGGCGGAGGTTGCAGTGCACCGAGATCCCGCCGTTGCACTCCAGCCTGGATGATAGGAGTGAAACTCTTTCTCAAAAAAAAAAAAAGAAAAGAAAGAAAAGATATGTTATACAATGTCACTTTACGACGGAGTCAAAGGGACTTGAATCCAATTTGAAGCCTGCTACATGACTTCTAACTGAAAGCAAGTAACAGTTTTAAATTATATGCAAGTTTAAAAACAATGTATTGAAATGTTGCTGATAGTTGGGGTTGTCTGTGTTTGTATTTGTCTTCCTTAAAGGTCTGGATGAGGAAACATGAAATAACATTGTGATGATTACACTGAAATGACCTGGGGAAACCGATGTTGTTTGTTGGCTATTTTAATAATTTTTATTTGCTTGTTTGTTTGAGACTTTAGTTTTAATGGCTTTATCTCAAATAAGCCCTTGTTGTGGGTCCCAAAGGATAATCTCCAGGGCTTTGTAAAATGCCATGTTTTTAAAAAGAAAAATAAATGCATTTATTGTAGAAAATGTCAAACATATACAAAATAAGCTGTATAATACAATCAACCCCCTTTATCCATCCTAGCTTGAATAATTGTAATCATTCTGCCATTCTTCTATCATCTATGTATCTACTTATTCCCCACTCCCATGCAATTATTATTATTTTAAATAAAATAATACATAAAATGTATGTACATTGGAATGCACACATCTTAATAGCATAATCTTTACAAATGGACACACCCATACCCTGCTTTTTCAAAAATTATAAAAATTATGTAGTGAAACTTCTTCTATCCTGGACCCCAGGAATAACTTAGCCACTATTTATAGTTTCTGTGTGATCTTTTCAATCTTTTTATTTGATAAGTTATACCAACATATCCATGTATATGAACACATTTATACCTACACATACATTCTTAAAGAGATTGGATCAACATATATTTCTTTTTTAGGTCACTGCACATTGCTTTTCCTCATTTTAATGGCTGTATAATGTATATGGAATTACCATGTTGATTAACCATTCCCTTATTGTTATCCAGTTAGGTTGTTTACTACTGTTTGCTATCATAAATAATGGTATTATTAATATGATGTATGTATATATTTTTGTACACTTACTACTATTCATGTAAGGTTGAGTCCCAGAAAAAGCTCTTGCTCATTTTAGCGCTAAGCTATGAAACCATTTTTTCCCACAAGAGAGAATCTTCCATGAAAGTCTTCCACTAATAGAAGTTTTGTGGCATGAGACAAAAATTACAGGACTACATTCTTTGAGCTTAGTGTATCACTGCATAAAAAACATTACATGCCTTGGAAGTTGGTGTTATGATTACAGGGAATGACAAAATTAAAAAAAAATGTAGTCCAGAGATTTAAAAAGTTTCATTTGAGCCAAGTTTGACCAATTTCTAGAGGTTGCTTACAATGCTTGGGTGGGAAGAATTCAATGGGCACAACCAAGTTCAGTTAGAAAGTTACACTTGTTGGAGGAGCAATAACTGCTCAGAGTTTACAGGGAGAGTTGTAGTCAAGTATTGGCCATCCTTGGTGTAGAAAATGAGCCTTACATCTGGAGAACATTTTGGTTACATAAAACTTTTTTAAAATTATGAGTAAGTATCAATAACCCCATTCCATGGGCTATTTGAAAGTTTACCTTAGGAAGTATTTGGGAGTAGAACCATCCTATTCCTAAAGAGGGTATATATGGAAAAATGGGCATGGCTTATAGGTAAATCCTATCTCTACTCCCACTTCTAAATTTTCTTCTTTTGATTAAAAATAAATCCATGCCATTTGCAGGTTCTGATCAAATGGGTGTTGGCAAGAATAGAGCCTGAAATTGATCAATTTTGAGTTCCTTAGGTGTTAAAAGTTGAATAAACCATGGCTTCAAGGGCAGCAGGCAACCTCATCTTCCACAGTTGTGCAGGTTTGGCAGTCCAAGCAACCACTAGCAAGACTATTCAATGTTACTCAGAAAGCCTCATTGAAAGGCTGCCATGAGAAAGTGCAGAGAAAGGCTTTAAGAAGTATTCTGAGGTTTCAGAAGGGCTCTTTCCAGTGAGGATAGCTGTTTAACTCTAGTATTACTGTATTTCATTCTAAGAGAAGAGATAGACAAATGGACTTGGAAATTTGAGGCAGTCAGCTCCAACCAAAGAAGCCCAAGCCAAAAATTGCTGGAAAGGTGGCACAAGGTTATATGCAAAAGCAAAAGTGCTACCAACCAAACTCTGATCACCACGTCACGTTTTAATAGAGGTATACGTTGCATTTACTATCATAATTTTGGCCTTCTGCTTGGAAATAAATGTGTTGCTATTAAATATAAAAAGAAGGGCATTCAAAGACTTAGTCTGAACTTAATATAACAAACAGGAAGGTCATGGCACACCTTCTTTGACACTCTGGCCAGGTTATCAGAGCACTGCCACTGTGACGGCTGACCAAAGCCAACTCTCTGTGGGTGGAAGATGCGGAAATTGAAAATACAGAGAAGGAAAAATATGTCTCCTTCATCTTAAGGTCAGTTTGGGAATGTTTGTACTAGCGTAGATAACTTCTGTAAGAGGACTTGAACCCACTAGGGCTTGCCAGGGAATCCTGATTTAAGGATCCTGCAGATTCATAATCTGCCTTACCCAGGGTCAGCAAACTATTGTGAGCCAAATCTCATCCTCCATCTGTTTTCATATGGCCTGCAGACTAAGAGTGGTTTTTGCATTTTTTAATACTTGAAAAAAAATTTTTAAGAATATTATTTCGTTATATTAAAATTATATAAAATTTAAATTTCAGTGTCCATCAGTAAAGTCTGATCACAACACAGCCACACTCATGTGTTCACATATTGTCTGTGGTTGCTTTTGTTCTGCAGTGGCAGACTTAAGAAGCTGCCACAGAGATCAAATGGTCCTCAAAGCCAAAAATATTTATAAACTGACCCTTTAGAGAAAAAGTTTGCTGATGTATTCTAATACAATTGGCCAATGAGCACTGCCCTGATTGTCAGTTAAGGCAAGGTTGGCTTTGGGGTGACAGGCATGAGGCCCGTCTGTAGACTGCTTTCCCTAAGGCTCAAAAATGTTAAGCCCTTTAGTCCTTTCTCCCCCACTGCACAGTTCTGGAAACGTACTGATCTGCATTCTTATTCTAACATAACATTAAAATGTCTTTATATTAAGAACTGTGTATTTTATGGAATTTGAATAGTATCAGTGTCATATGCATACTGGATTTCAATATAACAATATGAAAAGTACATATGTAATTTTACTTTTGTATCACACCAATACTAAGCTACATGATGGTAATATTAAACTAGTGTGACAAAATGACGCCAGCATAAGATATAAAACTGCTAATATCACACAGCAAGTTATTAATGGCTTGCAATGAACTCCAAAGAACGATGTGATTAAACTTTCTTAAGCTTTTCTAGCCTCATTTGGAACCCCAGTGACAAAAGAGGATAAATTACATTGGCAAATGTTCGTGCCACCCTATAGCAAGTTTTGCCTTCAGTTATGGCACTAGGTCTCTTCAGAGAAGCCAGAGGCATTCCAGGAAAAGAAATTCTATGACTGAGTCAGGGGACCTGTCTTTGGTCTTGGTTTTGGCAACAAGTTCCTATTTTATTTCTAAAATCTTAAACTCTTGCATCCCACACACTGACAGCAAACTCCTGTCTTTCTATTTGTCACCACTTTTCTCCTCTCATAACTCCCACCTTTTAACCTCCTCCCACCAAAGCTTCCAGGCCAAACCCTCTCCTTTACCTCCCAAGCTCAAATCTCCCTCTTGACTCATTTCTACCTCTTCAAAATCTAAGTTTGTCCATCTTTCTTTTACCATCACTTTGGACTTCCTTGCTTTTTTGCTTTTCCATCTAACTCATCCTGCATCCTGTAGTCTTTTGGTGTCTCTGCTCCTATGCCTGGGATGTGGATTACTACTAGGAAAGTCAAACCACCATGTGGACTGGTGCCTTCACATACCAACGGTTTTCAGACTCACTCGGCTCTCCCATGGCCCTGCGATTCCATGAGTTTCTGCTCCATCCTTCTCTTGGCCCTTGTGGTGTACTTTTTCCTAACATTTCCTTTTCTCTTCAAATTCCTTACACCATAGCTTCTCCTCTCATTCTCAGCAGATGCTCTCGCACCCTACCTCACTGAGAAAAACAGTTCCCTCAAACACAAAATTGTAGACTCCACACCCATCCTCACCTAGAAACATCTTTACTGGTCTCCATCCTTTTCTGCTGTTTCCATGAAAGCATTGTCCCTCATTCCGTTCAAAGCTAATCCTTCCACCTGTGCCTGGGGCCTTGTATTCTCTTGCCTCCCCAGTAGGCACCTCGCTCCACCAGGCCTCCCTTTTTTGTGTCACTAACTTTCCTTTTCTGAGTTCATCAACGTGTCTCTTCTCGGTTCATAGTGTCAAAGCTATTCTGCATTAAACAAACAAGCAAACAAACAATCTTTATTTGAGCCCACATTCTCTTCCTCTTCTTTTCTTTTACAGCTTGAACACACATACTTTCCATTTACTTTCCTTCCTCTTATACTTTAAGCTATTGCCATCTTCATTTTGTTCTCACTCTTTAAGCTTAGGCGTCAAATGATCTGCATGCTACTCCATTCAACAGTTGGTTTTGTGCCCTTAGCTTACATGAACTTTCTTCCACATTTGACATTGCTTATCATTCTTTCCACTCTGACATTTCCTCATTTCCTCCCCTCTTGGTTCCTAAGTCCTCCTCGCTCATACACCCTCTCCTGGATCTCCTGCATTTCTCTGTCCATTTTTTTTTGGAATCTTGCAGAGGCTCCTCTGCTGGTCCCATACATGCTGGTGTTCCCCAAGCCATAAACCTGGCCCTCTGTACACTCATGCTGACAGACATCAGTCAAACACTTAGTCTCAACTACCACTTTCATCCTGTAAGCTCCTCACTTGATTATTCCAGATACTTTGTTGAGCTCCATAACTACACATCCAAATGCAATAGGACGGCTACACTTGAATTTTCAACAGATATCTCAAACTCAGCATAGGCAAAGGCAAGCCTCTCAGTGTCTACTCCCCAACCTGTGTTTCCCAGTTCACCTGTCCAAACATTCAAGTCAAATATCTTGCCTAGACTCCAGCTGCTTCCTCATGCCCCATAGCGAGTCACCAGGTTCTTAACATTTTTCTTATCTATTTCTTTCCATTTCTACCATGATTTCCCTAGTTCAAATTCTGATCAATTTTAGCCTAGATTATGGTCAAAGCCCCTTTACTGGCCTTTCTCCTCTAGTCATCTTTGCCCTTCATATTTACTCTCTGCATTGTTGCCTGGGGGATCTTACAGAACTGGTGGTATTTGATCAGATATGCCTTACCTGCTTAAATCCTTCGGTTACCTCCGGTGGCTTTTAGGAGAAACATTCAACACAGTTTGGCATTCCAGGCATTTCACAATTGACCTCTGCCTATATCCCAGTGTCATCCTCTATCCTTCTCCCTGGGACACACAGAATTTACCTGGCAGAGCTGTCTATTAGTATTTGATAGTTTCTTCTGATTGCAAGAGCCTGAGATTCACTCCAGTTACGTCTAAGAAAAAAAGGTTTAGTGAGAGTTATTTACCCATGGAACTGGATTAAACATAGAAAGTTTTAGGGTGTGTGTGTGTGTGTGCATGAGTCACACATGAGTATGCACCCACACATGTCCCATTCTCCTCTCTCAACCAATTGGCTTCTTCAAAACTTCATAACTTCATTTTTCACTTAGGACCCTATTATCTGTGCTAGCCCTGAGTCTTTTTAATCATTTGTTTTTCTCAGCCTCTTGGTTAACTGGCCCAAGGCTTTGGTTGCCCATTTCATAATTCCTGATGGTCCCACTCTTTTTTATTTTTAATATATATTTTATTGCACTTTAGGTTCTCGAGTACATGTGCAGAACATGCAGGATTGTTGCATAGGTACATACATGGCAATGTGGTTTGCTGCCTCCATCCCCCCCATCACCTACATCTGGCATTTCTCCCCATGTTATCCCTCCCCAACCTCCCTACCCGCTGCTGTCCATCCCCTAGTCCCCCCAACAGACCCCAGTGTGCGATGCTCCCCTCCCTGTGTTCATGTGTTCTCACTGTTCAACACCCACCTATGAGAACATGCAGTGTTTGTTTTTCTGTTCTTGTGTCAGTTTGCTGAGAATGATGGTTTCCAGATTCATCCCTGTCCCTACAAAGGACACGAACTCATCATTTTTTATGGCTGCATAGTATTCCATGGTATATATGTGCCACATTTTGCTTGTCCAGTCTATCATTGATGGGCATTTGGGTTGGTTCGAGGTCTTTGCTATTGTAAACAGTGTTGCAATGAACATACGTGTGCATGTGTCTTTATAGTAGAATGATTTATAATCCTTTGGATATATACCCAGTAATGGGATTATGGGTAGGTAATGGTCCCACTCTGATGATCCAATTTATCCTTTCAGATTGAGGCCACACAAGTTGTAGAACATTGGCTGCCTGATAGCTTGTCCACCTGGATCAACTGCCCACCCCTTGTCTGATCAGCTGTGCCAGGAGACCTAATTCATATGGAAGAGTTTATTGCCTGTTAATATTAATAATAACAACAAATATTCATGTAACTTTTATGTGCTAGGCATTGTTCGTAAACACTTTAGATGCATTATTACCCATGTGATCTTCAAAACAACCCTAAGAAGTAGGTTCTATTATTACCACCATCGTTTTACTGTTGGACAAAATGAATCAGAGAGAGTCAAGTGAACTGCCTAAGACCTTACAGCTATTACAAGGCAGATCCAGGATTCGATCTCAAGTATTCTGTGCCCTCACCTGCCACCTTAGACTGCCTTGATGTAGATTCCCTTAGAAGTGTCTTGGGAGATGGGGTGGGGGTAGGCGTGGGGACAGGGTATACAACCAGACAATAATCAGCACCTCTTGTTCCCCAAGGCATCATGCCAGTTTCTACCTTTTTACCTTTACATACGGTGTTCTTTCCACTTGGTATTATTTTCTCTCTCTTTCTCTCTAAATGTATAAACATTTGGAAATGAATGAACAAACACATTCACCTCTCTGGGTCTCAGGTTCTTCATCTACAAAATGAAGGGGTGGACCTGGATTCTTCAAATTCTGCAGTTGTGTAACTTTAAGGAAAGAACAAAGGCAACCCAGAAATCAAAGGTGACAGTGGTACCATTTTGATATTCCTGTCTTCTTGCCACAGCCAGAGTCTCTGTTGTTATGCTTAAAGGAAATGTGGACATTTTAGTGAATCCGTAAATCTTTAATGATATGTGGAGCTCCTAAAGTACAATACCCTAGCAAGTGGCAGCCACTTGTGCAAATGATGGTGCACTGGGTGGGTGCTGATCCTCTTTCTACAGTGGATTCGGGTTCGTCTCTAAGCTTGAAGCGTCTCCTTTTAACTCTGTAACTTTAGAATTCTGATGGGGCCGACTAGCAACTTGATTCAATCAAGACGTGTATTTTCCTTGTTGAATCGGATCACTAGAGGCTGCCAACAATCATCTATTGTGGTGTATAGAAAGCCAACTTGTATACATGAAATTAAATGAAAGCTTACAGGGGCTAAGGCCTTAAGTGGTGACTCTTCTGTGGCTTTTTTTTTTAGTGTATTATTTGTCAGATTTTTATAAGAACATTATTGCTTTAAGAAAAAAAAAATTAAACCCTGAGAAATTACTCTCAGTCTAACGAGTTCTTTTCACTGACTTCAGACATCATTAGAGGAAGGCTATAGCCTAGGGCTGTGCATGAACTTTTTCTTCTAACTGTACACTTTATGTATAATTTAGCTTTCTTGCCTAAATTATTCAAGCAAATAGTGAGTGAAAATAATGGAGTTCACTGAAACCTTCCAGAGTATTAAAATAAAACAGTTTTTTATGTTGGTTTGAATTTTTAAGCTTTTTAATCATGGATTTCAAATGGAATACACATGTCTGGGTTTTCTTCACTTGTCCTCTGCATCTTTTTCAGAAGGAGAGAAGAAATGAAAGAACTTCAGTAAATAATCCATTAATTAATCACTGGTGCTGATAGCCACTCCAAGTTGAAGTAATACTCTTTAGAAATACCATATCGAGGGGCCAGGGATGCGGCTGGCACATATTTTAAAAGGTAGATAGACATTTCCCGTCCCCATTTCACAGGCCCAGGGCAGGGCTGAAATTGAGTGGCATATTTGAAAAGGAGAACTCATCCATTTAGTTTAAGTAGGAAATTACAGTAGCAGGATTTGTACTCAAATCACCGCAGATTTATTTTTTTTTAAAATCAAACACATGTTGTAAATAACAACGTTTCATTTTTGATGTGCATGGTCTGGAAACCTTATTTTTATTTTAGATAACCCTGAAGGAAATTTGAAAATTATTGGAAGAATAAGATTTTCTGGCATATTAAATACAGTTCCCAACATGGGACTGTAGCCCAGGTCTGGGAATCTGTTCAAGATATTTTGGTATTCCCAAATATCCTCTTTTGTCATTAGAAATCAGAAACAGCATCTCTTCCCACCGAACAAAAGGAAATTGTTATCATGGCACACTGTCTCTGGAAATAACAAAGGCAATAATAGCAACCAGGGTTGTGGAAGAGAAGCCATCAACGTGCAGCAAAGAGCTTCAGATGTCAGGTTCTGAATAAGCAAATGCAAGCTTGAGAGTAATACCTGGGAAGGGCCAATAGCTAAAGCTCTTTTTAGAGAGAAAAGAATGACCTAGAATAACAAACCTGTAAGTTTAATTTATCAACCTGATTAGACAGAGGAAAGAATTATCACAAAATCAATTTCTCAACACATAGCCTAGAACAGGGTATTAGGTAGTAAGCAGTATCCTATTGTAACAACTATTAAAGTCTTTTTCAAGGCCCTAGTCTACTCCTATGATAGTGCAAACTACAGTAAATGAAAGGAAGCTGAGAATTGCAATTTATGTTGGTTTCAATAATATGTTTTACACTCATCAACATGACATTTTAAACAATGATCTGAAATAAAACTGTATTTAGAAATTTAATTATTTTATTTTAAGCATTGGTAAAGAAGTCATGAGACCTAGATTTAAATCTTAGCTCAATCATTGAAAAATTGTAGGCAAGTTACTTCTTTACCTCTTTGTATGCTGGATACCAGACATAATCATCTCAAGGACCTGAGATTATTTGATTATTCACTTAAAAATGTCACTTACTGCATGTGTGTGCATTAAAAACAAAAATAATATCATAATTGGTCATCCTATTTCATTCTCACTGCAGATGGAGTCTAAGAGGTCTCATCCAACTAGGCAAATTCTCAGTTAGGAGGCAGATCAAGGGAAGTGAGAATTGACTTTAGTTCTCCTTCTTTGACTCTTTTCCTGCATCCAGGCTTATGTAGCCTGTTTTCCCAACTCCCTCCATCTCTCTGCTAACCTCTCACTGCTCCTCCCTGTAGCCCTTCACCCCCATCTTTTCTCACCAATCTGGATCAAGGTCCTTCCCTAGGGCCCCATGGCAGGCTTCCATCTCTAGTATTTTCCTCCAAAGCTTTTCCTATAGCCTCACCTAACATACCTCTAACTGTACCATTACTCAACAAAACTTTCCAGTGGGAAAAGCTGTTTCTACCTCTTCTTCAGGCCCAGGAACTGAGGACAGGGGTTGGATGCATGTAGCTCACTACCACCACTTCTTGCTCTTTGGGGTCTCCCTGTCCCTCAACAAACTTTCTTTTAAAAGGTCCATGTGACCTATTTATAATTTATCCCCAGTTGTACCTTTTGTTTTCTACACTTATAGTTCATTCATTCATTCAAGGGATATTTATTAAATACCATCATACACCAGGTGCAGCCTTTCTTCCTAGTTCATCTTTCATTTTCATCCCCATGACTTCAGGCTCCGAGTGCAAGACTCTAAAAGTGACTTCACCTGGGCTGCACCATCAGCCATTTCTCCATTTTGGCTACAGGCAGGCTATAATAATGGTCTCACTGTCCCTCAGAAATGTTTCAAATGACCACAACAACACCATCTTTCCTTTCTCTCACAACAGCTGCACCTGCACCCTCAATCTCATCCTTAACCCTGAGCTCATCTCTGTTCCTTATCTTGCCTTCTTACCCAGCTTGATCAATGCTTCTCTCTGTCTTATCTACTTACTTACTCATCTCTGCTTCTGCTACGGCACCTAGAACAAGATCTTCCATCCATCTAGTAGGTACTTAGTAAATATTTGTTTAATTGGACTGAACCAAAGAAAGTTGGAAAACGAAGTTCAATAATAGACCCCGTGGGTGGAATGCCAAGTATACAACATGGGATCTAACAGTCCTCTGTTGTGTGACACAGACTATGCCTAGAACACTTTATTCTGCCCATTTTTTTAGTTTCACATTTTGCAAGATGAATTCATCAGTTCTGGAGTGACTAATTTCATTCATCTCTTCTCTCTCTCCATCTCTCTATTTCTATCTCTCTTTTACAAATAAGGGTCTACATTCAGAAACTTCTGTATGTTGCTTTTTTTCACTGAACATTATATCACAAGTGTTTTATAGAGTTATTAAATATTCTTTTACACGATTTCAGTGATCACATGAAATTCTAGAATGGCACTATATGCAAAAGTGCTTAACCAATTTCCATTGCAAAAACCATACTTTCAGTTTTTCAATGAACACATGTATACTAAATCTGGGATGTGGGAGGTGTAACCATTTAACTGTATAGAATATCACATATAAATATTAGGTGAAAGGATACAAATATTTTTATGGTTATTGATATATATGGAAGAATATCCTCCAGAACGCCAAGGAAGAGCATGTAAAAATAATTGCCAATACTATTATCTTTCTTTTGATTCACCAAAACTGATGTATCTCATAGAATATATTTTAAATTACAGCTTTATTGAAATAAAATTTGCATACCAAAAGTTCACTCCTTTAAAGCATGCAATTACATAGTCTTTAATACATTCAGAGTTGTGCAACCATCACCACTGTCTAATTTCAGAACATTTTCATCAACACCCAAAATAAACCCTGTACCCATTAAGAGTCATTCCTCACCCCCCTTTCTCCCTGCCACTCAGCAACCACTAAATTATTTTCTCTGTATTCAGACTTTCTGATTTGAAACATTCCATACAAGGGAAATCACACAAGATTATTCCTTTTGTATCTGTCTTGTTTCACCCAGTACAATGTTTTCAAGTTTCATCCATGTTGTAGCATGTGTCCTTTTGCATCATTATAAAGGAATATCTAAGGATGGGCAATTTATAAAGAAAAGAAGTTTATTTGGCTCATAGCTCTGCAGGCTGTACATGGAGCATGGCCCTGGCATCTACTTCTTGTAAGGGCCTCAGAAAGCTTTCACTCATGAAATTCTAGCATGGAGCTATATGCAAAAGTGGAAGGCAAGGGAAGTTGGCATGTCATTTGGCAGGAAAGGGAGCAAGAGAGAGTGGAAGGGTGCCAGACTCTTTTTAACAACCAGATCTCATTTGAATGCATTACTGTAGGGAGGGCAACACGCCATCCATGAAGAATCTGCCCCCATGGCCCAAACACCTCCAGTTAGGCCCCCTTCTAACACCAGGAATCACATCTCAACATGAGATCTGGAGGGGACAAATATCTAAACCATATCATAGCATAGATCAGTACTTCATTCCTATTTATAGCTGAATGATATTCCATTGTATGGACATAGCACATTTTGTTTCTCTACTCATCATTGGATGGACATTTGGGTTGTTTCCATTTTTGGCTATTATTAATAATGCCACTCTGAAGATACTTGTGCAAGATTTTGTGTGAGCATATATTTTCAATTCCCTTGCCTATATACACAGGAGTGGAATTTCTAAAGGTACATGGGATTCTATGTTAGAATCTCTCTCTGTCACTCAGGCTGGAGTGCAGTGGTGCAATAATGGGCTCATGCAGCCTTGACCCCCCAGGTTCAAGCGATCCTCCCACCTCAGCCTCCTGAGTACGTGTGACCATCGGCACTCACCATCACACCCAGCTAATTTTTTGTAGGTTTTTATGTAGAGGCGTGGTTTTGTCATGTTGCCCAGGCTGATTTTGAACTCCTAAGTTCAAGCGATCCACTCACTCCAGCCTCCCAAAGTGTTGAGATTACAGGGGTAAGCCACCAAGCCCTGCATTCATTTCCTTAATGACTAATCTTATTGAGCATCTTTTATGTGTTTATTGGCCATTTGTATACATTATTCAGAGAAAGGTTTATTCAAACCCTTTACCCATTTTTAAATTGAATTACTTGCCTTTTTATTGTTGAATTGAATGAGTTCTTTACATATTCTTCATTAAAAATTTAAAAATTTCTAATTTTTGTAAGTGCATGGTAGGTGTATATATTTATGGGGTACATGAGATGTTTCAATACAGGCATGCAATGCATAATAATCACATCATTGAGAATGGTGTATCCATCCCCCTCAAGCATTCATTCTTTGTATTACAAACAATCCAATTACATTCTTAGTTATTTTAACATGTGCCATTAAGTTGACATAGACTACAGTCACCCTGTTGTGCTATCGAATAGTATAGGTCTTATTGATTCTTTTTATTTTTCTTTATCCATTAGCCATCCCCATCTCCCCGAAATCCCCCCAATACCCTTCCCAGGCTCTGGTAATAATCCTTTTACTCTCTATCCGTGAGTTCAATTGTTTTGATTTTTAGATCCCACAAGTAAGTGAGATATGTGATGTTTGTCTTTCTGTGCTGGTTTATTTCACTTAACATAATTTACGTATTCTTAATACAAGTTTGATCAGATACGTGATTTGCAAATACTTTCTCCATGCTATGGATTCTATTTCTAGTTTTTCATGGTGTCTATTAAAACAAGAAAAATTTAAATTTTGATGAAGTGCATTTTATCTGCATTTTTCTCTTGTTGTTTTATGCTTTTGGTGTCATATGCAAGAAACCATTCCCTAATCCAAGGTCATGAAGATTTACAACTGTTTTCTTCTAAAAGTTTTATAATTTTTATCTCTTACATTTATATGTGTGATCCAAATTAAATGATCATTTAGTAATGATAATCAAATTATTATTCCTTTTGGAATTTTTAAAAATAGTTAATCTATCTGAGAACAGTTTTGTAGAAAAAACGTTTTTCTCTTTCCTACTCATTTGATATGCTATCTTTTCTCAAATATTGTTTTTGAATACTTGATTTCCTTCTAGCAATCTGTTTGTCAATTCATATACTAGTATAAAAACATTTTATTATTTTAGAATTAAAATATTTTATTAAAATATTTTAATATTGTACAACACACTCTACTGTTACTTTTTTTACAAAATTTCCTGAGAATTTTAATTCATTTATTCTTTCAGATACATTTTAGATTCATTTTATCAAATCTTGCCTCCATAATAAAATGAGAATTATAATTTGTGTTCTTTTTGTAATTGCATTAAGCTTATGTGTTAATTTGAGAAAATTTAAATTTTATAATATTGAATCAACAAATACATAGATATAGTATACCATTCCATTTATTAATATTCCTTTTATCATGCAGTGAAGTTTTATAGATTTTTTCTTAAATAGATCCAAATTATCTCATAAATTTATTACTAAGTTAATTTAATTTATATTTTGTTATTATTATTGTGTATGTACCCTTTTTGCTGAATATTTTCTAAGCACCTATATTACAAATGCAATATATGCAATTTTTACTATAATGCAATTTTATTTAATGTATTTGGGAATTGATTATTTGCTTTCAGTAGGTATTTCTATAACTCACAATAGTGATACCTATTATATTCCATTCTAATACATTTATTCATTCCTCATCATCAATTTTATTTGCCAGAATTTCCAGAACACTATTAAATATTAGTGGTGATGGTATGTCTCTTCCCTTGTTCCTGATATTAGTAATAATGCCCTTCCTATTTTATTCTCCCAAATGGCATTGTCATTTGGTTTGTGTTAGATTTTCCATACGAAATTGAAGAAAATTTTCTTTTTATAGATGCTTACGAATCTATGATTTCTAAGAATTATTAATGAATATTCAATTTCAGCAAATGTTTTTCAGGATCTGTACTGCTTATTATATTTCTTCTTCTTTGAACTGTTATATTAGTAAATGTCCTATAGCAAAACATTTTTAATTTGTTTAATAAGCTGTGTTTATTCATAGTGAATTAATCTTTAATATACTACTAGATTCAATTTACTAAAGTTTTATTTAGAATTATTACTTCTGACTATTCATGAGTTCATAAGTGAGATTGATTTGTGTCTTTCTTTTTATGCTGCTTTTGTCGGGTTTTGGTATTAGAAAAGCACTAGCCTTGAAAAATCAATTGCAATGGCTATTTTCCTCCTTGCTTTAGAACAGTTCATATATAATGGGAATTTTCATTAAAACTTTGAAAAAAATCACTTGGAATAATAATCTGACCTAAAGTCTCTTTTCAAAGCAATTATTTGACAGCATTTTTAAATTTATTCCTTATTTATGATTCCATTACTCTTTACTGCTATTCTTGAGTCAATTTTAGTTATTTGTATTTTCCAAGAATTAGAGAGATCATAGGATAATCTCATTCCAGGAAAAATGACAATTTGCTAATAAAATTTCCCTTTCTGATAGACTCCAAAACAATATAATTTAATGCAACTCCGTGTTCAATGTAGTTTTGGTGAGGTTTTTTGTTTGCTTGCTTGTTTTGTTTTTGCTTTTGAGATAGACTCCCACTCTGTGGCCCAGGTTGAAGTGCAGTGGCATGATCTTGGCTCAGTGCCAACTCAAACTCCTGGGCGATCTTCCCACCTCAGCCTCCTGAGTAGCTGGAACTACAGGTGTGTGCCACCATAACTGGCTAATTTTTGTATTTTTGTAGAGACAACACTTCACCATATTGTCCAGGCTGGTCTTGAACTTCTGAGCTCACACTATTCACTTACCTCGGCCTCCCAAAGTGCTGGGATTACAGGAATGAGCCACTGAACCCAGCCATAAATACAGATCTAATCAGCCATAAATAAAGATCTAATCAGGTTGACTTCTAGGTTGAGTAGGATAACAAATTGCTGTGTGACTGTGCAATTTCCACTGTCTCTGAGCCTCCATTTCAATGTTCTCCATGGTGGCTTGGTAAATAAAAATGATTCTAGAGCATGAAACTGAACAACTTCCTCATACTACATAATGCATAGATAACAAATGATACAATATATTTTTTATCCAGAAGAAATTACTGACCTGACAAACCAGCAAATATATGTGTAAGTCTGATGCAAAGAAAGTAAAACTCAGATAGTGAACACAGGCTGGTTAAACTCACATTATCTTTATCACACCCTTGCTCACATCCCACCCTTCATAGAGATTCACCCAAATAAAATATTAAAGGTTCTATTGAATTTCTGACAAGTACAAACTCTCTATATCCAAGTATGGCTCTAGGCAACAGAGAAAGAAATAACAACAATAAACTATGTTTTCACACACAGCCTAGAATGTTCGTTAGGGAGAAAGAGGAAAAAAAGACTCTCTCTGCTGCTCTAGTGGACCTGAAATTCACTTCAAGGTTCAGACACTTACACATTGGAGGAGTATGCTTTGCTCAAACCTTTGTCCTTTCTCTCCACTTTACAGCTTCAGCTTTTAGATGGTCCAGGCTGTCTACTCACTCCGTTGCAGTCAAGAAATCAAACATAATTGTCCCTCTGTGCTCCTTTCTTTGTCAATGCAGAGGACAGAATGTGAGTTTGTAGACAGCTGAGTGAGCTACGATCTGATAGACTGAGGTTCCAGTCGTGGGTCTGTGGTTTAAACTCTATGAGCCTCAACTTCTACATTTGTAAAATCGAGAGGGTTGTGCTTCACAAGGTAAATTTTGAAGTCTTTGTCAGACTGACAATCTTTAATTCAAGAAAAGAAAGTGCTGTTTTAGAGTTTCAGTCTAGAGTTTGAGCCAGGCACCAGAGCCTACCACTCAGGCTGCCAGTCTAAGGATGCAAGCCACCTTCAAAGTGTCACTATTCAATAGTCTTGGCTTCCCCAGAACCTTCCGGGGGGGGGATTAAATTGACTATAAAAGTAACATGCCTGACTTCACCAACAAGTGCAAACTTGTCAGCATTTAAGTACTACAATAAACTGCCTGGATGTCTGTCTTCCTTCTTAGGAGTCTTGTTTGCTGTGGAGAGCTCAAGGGTTAACAAAGATAAGTGAATGTTTGATACAGATGGGCTCCTTGGCAGGCTCCCGAGGGGGCAGGCGGACAATATAGAGGGGAGGAGGAAGAACAATGTCTGCTCTCACTTTCCGCTCCCAGGGACCTGGTATGGAGTTCATTTTGCAGGGAGAAGAGCTTTTTTCAAATCTCCCTGTCTTGCAAAAAAAAAAGAAAGAAAGAAAAAGAAAAGCAGGTGTGCTCTCTCTAGCCTCCAGAGCAGCAAAAAGAGAAGGGTTCACTGAAGCCACCCCTCCCCCAGAACTCCCTCCAGAATGATGCTATGCCACTAACCATGCTTCTAGAAGTTATGTTCTACCGTTGCAATCAATCATCTCTTTTTTTTTTAAAAGGGGACTCGATAGTTTAAAACTTGCGATTGAACAGGAAGGGAAACTGTTTTAATCAGACTTTCCAAAGGCAGGTAAGATTCCTGTATTCATGCATTCAATCCAGTATTTATAAGAAGGCCTATTGTATAGCAGGCACTGTTCTAGGTGCTGGGAACTTAGAGGAAACCCAGAGGGAACACAGAGGACAGACAAGCTCTCTGTCATGAGAATGCCTACATAACAATAAATAAATGAGTAAAATGATTCCAGATCCTCTTATGTGATACCTAGGGAATAAAACCAGGTAATATGGTCGAGAGTACAGCAGAGACAAATTAAATGAACTGTTTGCTCTGAGAAGTCCTCTTTTAATTATAATAGCTACCATATTGTGAATACTCATTATATGCCAATTACATCACATTTGTTATTTGGTTTTATCTTTACAACAGCCTTCTGAAGTAAGAGTTGTAATTCCCTTTTAGAGATTAAGAAATTAAAGCCGGGTGCAGTGACTCACACCTGTAATCCCAACACTTTGGGAAGCTGAGATGGGAGAATTGTTTGAGCCCTACCAAAACAAAACAAAAAGGAAAGAAAGAAAAAAGAAAAATTAGCCCAGCTACTCAGGAGACTGAGGTGAGAGGATCACTTGGGCCCAGGAGGCCGAGGCTTCAGTGAGCCAAGATCACACTGCTGCACTTTAGCTTACGATACAGGGCAAGACCCTGTCTCAGGAAAAAAAAAAAAATGAAAGAAAGAAATTGAGGCTGGAGGTCCACAGCTAGCAGGCAGCAGAGCCAGGGTCCAAAGCCAGATATGTCTAATTGCAAAGCCTTGTGCTGCTGCCATTGTGTTAACCTGACCCATGGGAAGAAGCCTCCTGTTGCACTGGAACAGTGGTCCTCAGCCTTGTGTGCACATGGGGGTTAGAAGATGCTGACACCTGGACTCCAGCCACAGCAATTCTGATTTACTTGGTCTCAGGTGCAGTCTAGATGTTTCAATATTTAGAGGTGGCATAAGGGAACTAAGTTGAGAACCTAGAACAAGCTCCTTAAGATACAGAATCATCACATATATGGTCCACTCTGGGGCCCCAGTCAGCCCTACATCTTACTCCAAGAAAGTGCCTCATCATTCATTTCTGCTCTTCTTTCAGAAGTGCCAGGTCTGACACCAAGGCTACGGGCTGCAGGTAGCCACACCATACTTCATTCAGACGCTAAACACTCCTAGACATTTATGCTCATCCCCATTACACAGACAAGAAAACCCAGATACACACAGGCTTAGTAACCTTTTCAAGGTGGCATTGCTCCACTGTAAGTAGCAGAACTGGGATTGTAAATCCACCTTCTCAAACTCTTTACCACTAGCCTCACCTCCCTGCCTTTGGTTCAGTCCCCTGGTTTAGACTCAGAGATGAAGGAAATCCAAAGAAAAGCCAATGGAAACATAACCCGAGTTCTCTGCATGAAGATGCCTATACAACAGACTCCTTAACACTTATGTGACCCTAATATTCACCTTTCTCCAGAGGAGATTCTGAGCCTTCAACTTTCCACCAAAAGTTGTCCTTTCCATCACTGGACTTTTCTCTCTTTCACAGGTGGTTCAAACTCTATGAACTTCACTTGCCACATCTGTAAAATTGAAGGGGTTGTACTTCACAAGGTAAATTGTAAAGTGTTTCTCAGACTGACAATCTTTGATTCAAGAAAGAAAGTACTGTTTTAGGGTGTTGGTCTAGAGTTTCAGCCAAGCACCAGAGTTTTATTTAGATTTATAAGACAGTTTCTTTAAACTTTTATCTCAAAAACCACTTGTCCTTCCAAACCCACGTTTGCATGTAAAGAATAACTACTTTGAACCTGCAATTCTTTGTGGCTCCTCCCATTCAGATGACAAGCATCAATGTCACTAATGATGAAGCTCTCTGAGCTCCCTTTCCATGTGGCATGACACTCTACATTTTATGAAGTGTTTTTGATCCCTGGCATCTCAAACGCTGGGGGTGAATAGAGCTGATATTATGATCCCTGTTTTACACAGAAAGAAACTGAGATTTATAAAGACCAAGCAATTGATGGAGTCAAGATTCAAACTTGAATTCTGCAACCGGAGGCCACCTCCCTTTTCCCTATGTAAAAAGCATGAGCAATATTTTGGCTTTTAAGAGGTTTTACATTCCATTAATTAGAACAAAAACTGATCATTTGAGCAGCATTTTACAGTTGTCAAAGTACTTCCTCCATCGTTATTTCCCTTTATCCTCATGGAAATAATGGGATGCAGCCTACAGGATTGTCTGCATTTATAATGGGGAGGCTGAGGCTCAGGGTGGTTAACCCACTTGTCTACAGATTTTACCTTCTCAGTAAGCCACAGACTTAGGATATAGTCTTCTGTCTCCAATTCTTATGCTCCTCTCACGAAAGATTCACAATGCAAATTATTTAAGATAATAAGTTTTTCCTATGCTCAGGTATGATTTAACTAAAATAAGTAAATAAAGTTTAGTGCCTTGACCTACATATAAAATAAATGTGTTACTCTGGTAGTCTAGTATATTGTCCAGCAAATGTTTACTCCCTCCAGCCTCCTCCACCACCATTCCTCACCCTGTGACTTGCTTTGGCCTCATAATGGGTGGAGTTACATCCACTTAGCTTTGGCCTTGACAATGTTACTTCCTTGGCCAATGGATATTAACAGATGTGACTCCGAGCATAGACACAAAATAGGCTTGCCTAGTTATACTTGTTCTTGTGTGACTTGAATAACAACTGGACTAAGGTAGGTCAGAGCCAAGTAGAGCAGACCTTAACCCAGTCACCAACTTGAAGCAAGCTCAGCTAAAGTGAGCATAAATCAGCTAAACGCAAGCTCATCCAGAGATGCATAAATGAGAAGAAATGAGACATTAGACATCTCTGAGTGATTCAGTTACCTTAACTAAATAGTCCTTTTTACTGACAACTATTTAATCACAGTGCTAGAAACATGGCAAATACTTAAAATAGTCTTTACAATGATAGAGCCCATAAACAATCCTCAGGACTTCTGGGCATCCTCAGTCTTCTGAAACACAGAAGATTTTCTTCTAACAGGAAGCAGCATTACACAAGTTTTAGAACTTACTAATGACAAAAGCAAACCTGATTGCTCCTTCAGAGAAACAGGAATCAGGAAAAAAATATTCCATCTTCAAATCAACCCCCATCTAAGGGACAAAATAATCCACAGTTTAAAAAAAAAACAAAACAGATGGGATTTGGGGGTGGGAGTTGTTCAACATGCAGTGTGGTACAATAGGTTCCAAGAGTCTGGGCCCACCTTTCTTCCATGTCATCACTTTCAGTGATTACTGAGCAATCCTTCTATTACTGTTAAAGCCTAAACTTTGCTTACTCTTTTTAAAGCAGAGTTTCTGCTACAGAAAGAGATATGCAGCATCTACTATCAAAACGTCAAGAATGACTGTTTTCCATATTTCCAATAACCAGCTGCTTTTGTATGTGTTTTGTCTTCTTCACTCCACCACATCTGTTAGAAAATCGTTCTCCCTTGAAATAGAAACTCCCAAATTTCTAATCTATGTAAAATCTTAGTAGTTGAGGCCCATGAGAGGCACATGCATGCCTTTACTCCTGGTTGTATGTCCAGTTTATATCTCTGTGACTGGCCGTGTTTATGAAGCTTTTGTGCAGAAGAGAAAACTGGGTCTCTATGAGTATAACACAAGACTCTTCTATGCTATATTAAGTTTTCCGGATTATAAAGAATTTTCCAGGATCTCAAATCTTGCAGAGAACTGGTCCAAGCAACATGGCCTTTGTCTACATGGAGAGGAAAAGATTGCTGTGGCTTATACAGGCATTACCACCAAGCCCAGTCATTCAAACTTCACCCAAATGACCTCTAGACCTTAGCTCTGTGTTTTTTTTTTCCCCATAGTAGGAACACCCATGAAGGAATTGAGTCAGAAACACAAACTACTACTCAGCCTCAAATTTGAATTATCCAAGAAGGAGGTGACCCAATAACACCTTGAGGGCTCTCCCCTCCTGTTTTCTAAAACACTAAACAAAGGCAAAAAGCCAGCTTCTTTCCTAGGAGCCTAAGGAAATGGCTTGAATGAGGAGGTGCACACTCAATGCATTAAAAAAAAAGGACAATTGAAATTGAGTTGGATTATTAAATTAATTATGTAAGTATAATTATATTAAATCCTATAATTAATTACATTAGATTGCATAGCCCATTGAAAACTTACCAAAATGACAGAAGTGTTTAAGGTGGTGAAATGGAAACTCCGGTGTACTGAGCCGCAACGTAAAAAGAAATCTCACTGAAAGAGGATTATCTTTTATTGATTATACTCCAAAATATTGATACTTGGTTAGGACTTGACAAAACTCTTGCCATCCTTTTCCTAAATTTTTCTTTTTTAAGATGGAGTCTCTTTCATCCAGGCTGGAGCCCAGTGGTGCAATCTGGGCTCACTGCGCTCTCAGCTCACTGCAACCTCTGCCTCCTGGATTCAAACAATTCTCCCACCTCAGCCTCTAGAGTGGCTGGGATTACAGGTACCTGCCACCATGCCTGGCTAATTTTTATAATTTTTTAGTAGAGACGGGGTTTCATCATGTTGGCCAGGCTTGTCCCGAACTCTTGGCCTCAAATGATCCGCCTGCCTTGACCTCCCAAAGTGCTGGGATTACAGGTGTAAGCTACCACGCTTGGCTCTTCTTCCTAATGTTAACAGCTAATAGATACTAATCCCTTCTGTGTCAGGCACTGTACTTAATACCCCATGTGTATTACATCATAAAGTCCCCACTATAAAACTGTGAGATAGGTATTATTATTATTATCCAATTTTGTTTCCATTGATTAAGTAATTTATCTGAGGTCAGACAGTTACTGAAACATTCTAACTCCAAATTGTGCCTTCCATTTGTGGCTTTACTGCCACATACAGAACTCTGAAGGAAGGAGAAAGTGACGACAGAAGCAGTAAGAGGCTGAACAAAGCAAGAGAAAGCAGAGAGGTCAGCTCTGGAAGTTGAGGACTGGCCTTTGGGGACCTCTGAGTAAAATACACCCTCATTCCTAGACAGGAAAGGCAAAATGACAATTGTGAGGTGTCCTCTCCAGGCCAAGTACTTCCTTATATGTTACCCTGTTTCATTTACACTCTGACCCTGTGAAGTAAGTATAATTAATCATTTTTCAGATGGAGCAAAGGCACAAAGATGCAAAATGCCTGGTTCAGGGTCACATGGTGGAGAAGAGCAGGGCTGGGATTTGCTCTTCTCTGCCAGGGAGGCGGAGGGCTGTTCTCAGCAGGGCTGTTCTCTCTGTGTCCTTGCCTGTGACCCACACCAGTGTGACTCCCATAGGAGACAGCATAGACACCATAGTTACCGTGAACTGAGTATGGTATTAAAGTGGGGCTAGTTTCTACCAAAGGGAGAAAAAAATTTTCATTATTTCTAAGTGTTTCATGTTGAAAACTACTCTAAGGCTGAGTGTGGTGGCTCATGCCTGTAATCCCAGCATTTTGGGAGGCCGAAGCAAACAGATCGCCTGAGGTCAGGAGTTCAAGACCAGCCTGGCCAACATAGTAAAACGTTGTCTTTACTAAAAATACAAAAATTAGCCAGGTATGGTGGCAGGCACCTGTAATCCCAGCTACTTGGGAGGCTGAGGCAGGAGAATTGCCTGAACCCAGGAGGTGGAGGTTGCATTGAACCAAGATCAGGCCACTGCACTCCAGCCTGGGCGAAGAGCAAGACTCCAGCTAAAAAAAAAAAAAAAAAAAAAAAAAATTCTACCCTAATCCCTTATCTCAAAGAAACACTACATACATCTGAGAAAACTGTATCCATTTGTCTGTCATGGACTGTGCTACATGCCAGACAGGCACTGGGAGGAGTGAGGTGAGCAGAGGGTTGCAGGTTCTGCCCATTAGGAACCCCTCCTTGTGTGTGGAGGGGAGGGGAGCAGGCAGGCACACATGCAATAAACCCAGTAAGTGCCAGGCTTGGGGCAGGGGCGGTGCACGGTGCTGTGGAGACACCGGGAAGGGAGCGTCCCTGGCCAAGACGGGCTTCCCCCAGTAGGTAAGAGAACTGGCTTTCGAACTAGACTTGGAATCAGTACTCCAACTCCAATGTCTGATGCAAGAATGATCCATGGGGCCCAGAAAAGAGTAGGACACCTTCCTTGCTGTGGAAAAGTCATTGAGAAGGAGGAAGGAAGGAAACACTAAAAAGAAAGTAAATGACCAACCACGATAAGGAGTGTAGACTGGAACATCTGCGGCAGTAGGGGGTCTGGTTAGAAGGAGGAAGTCAGGGAGGCAGAGGCAAGGCTGGGTAGTGGGTATGAGGGCCAGCCTGCCTGGGGGGTGGAGAAGAGGAGTCAGGGTCTGCAGCATGGCTCTCTACCCAACTGCGTCTCCAAATCCTCCCAGAGTTTCAGAGCTCTGAAAGCTTCAGAGCGAAAGCCAAAGAAAGGCCTGGCCCCACCCCAGACACACTCAGTCACAATTCCCAGGGCTGGTGCCCAGCAAGAGTATGTTTTAGAAATGCCAAGGTAATGCTGTCTAGTGAGAGTAATAAGGTCAACAAGGTGCAGTGAAGGAGTATGGAAGGAGGGCTGGGTGCAAAAGCAGAAGAGATGACTGCCATGACAGTAAGATTGCTAACTGAGCCTCTGAAGGCTGGGGGGATGTTTGCTGAGCCAGAACTTACCCCAGGAGAAGAAAGGACATGTCCAGCAGTGGATATGAAATCCATCCCTTCCCAGGCACCCAGACGCGAGAATGTTCAGCAGCTGGAAGTGAAGATCAGAGCTGGAACCAGAAATGCTATGGGAACCACGAGCAGAGGGTGTTGGAAAAGATGACACAGCAGAGTGCTTTGCAGACAGAAGGCAGCCCCCAAGATTTACCAGGAAATGAAAGAGCAGAGAGGTGAGAGAAGTGGGAGGGAGCCCAGTGTGGGGAGGGTGGCAGAAACGAAAGAGGAAGAAGGTTCGTGGAGGGTGTGGTCTACAGGGTCTAGGGGGCCTACACCAGTTAAGGGGTAGAGGGTGAAGCAAAAGCTTCAGAATTGTCAATGGGGGACAACTCCATTGGGAGGCATCAATGGAGAAACTGTGTGTCAAAATGTTTTATAACAGAGTCAGGTGACTACAGTGAGCAAAATGTGTCGTATATTTCAAAGTAGCTAAAAGACAGAATCTGAAATGGTCCCATCACATAGAAATGACACATAACACAAGGCAATGGATATCCCAGATGCCCTGACTTAATCGTTACACATTCTATGCATGTAACAAAATATCACATGTACCCCATACATATGTAAAATATTATGTATCAATTTTTTTTTTTTTTTTTGAGATGGAGTTTCGCTCTTGTTACCCAGGCTGGAGTGCAATGGCGCGATCTCGGCTCACCGCAACCTCCGCCTCCTGGGTTCAGGCAACTATCCTGCCTCATCATCCTGAGTAGCTGGGATTACAGGCACGTGCCACCATGCCCAGCTAATTTTTTGTATTTTTAGTAGAGACGGGGTTTCACCGTGTTGACCAGGATGGTCTCGATCTCTTGACCTCGTGATCCACCCGCCTCAGCCTCCCAAAGTGCTGGGATTACAGGCTTGAGCCACCGCGCCCGGCTATGTATCAATTTTTAAAACTCCAGCTCTAATGGATTAAGGAGGACTTAGGGGAAGAGGGAGAGAAGAAAGGCTTTTACTCTCCTGTCTTAAGTCCCAGATTTGATACTACCTGTTTCAGGGCTGGTGAAAAAACAGGAAGGATGTTTGTGAATTTAGGAATACGTACTTTGCATTGGGGTTTGGGAGGGGGTGTGTGAGCCAATGGGAATGCCTTCACTTAATGCAGTGTCTTCTGAGAGGATTCAGCCAGATGACTAAGAAGCAAAGATAAAATGCGTGGAGATTACAGGAGAGGAAAGAGAAGAAAGGAACAACAGGAGATATTCTGAGCAGAAGTCCCCAACTGTTTTTATTTATTTATTTATTTATTTGTTATCTGGAATGCTAATCATGGAATCAGTTGGAGTGTTATCTCTAACTCACCTCTATCAGGAAACATTAAAATTTACAAAATTGACATAACTGTTCTCATAGGAATCCCTTCTAGATGTCAACCTAGTGTGTGCGCCGTCATCTTTAAATGCTTTCCCATGTTGTCTGACAAATGTTAAAAGCAGCTTGTACCTCAGAAAGACCAACTGCCCCTGTGGGGACCAATTGCATAGTCCTTGTGCATGACGAAAAGGGTGCTACTCGGGAATAAGAAGAGGGGCTTAATGAATCACAAAGGTACATAATTTATCAAATAAAAAGAGTATGACATTTCAGAGTAAATTCCATGGAAAATGAATGCACTGTGTTTCGATGAATCAGGCACTGAGAATATTTCCTTAGAAACCAAGTCCATATTTTCATTAAGAGAGAGAGAGTGCGCGATCGAGTGAGAGAGAGAGAAAGTGGGAGAGAGAGAAGCTATGGGATTCAAGTGCACCAGTGAATTAACATCTTGTGGTAAAAACGCTGCCTGAGAAATTAAAATGATATTTGAAACATAAATCCCGAGTGCTAACAACTCTCGTTATAAGCACCCGCCAGAGTCAACAGGCAGAGTTTGTTTGCTAGGAGGTTGTTTCTGGAGGCCAATTCTTGAGTTCTCAAAAAACATCTGTGCAAACGCAGAGGGAAAGCCACAGCAATAGAAGCCATCAGTGGTTAGGTGTGTTATAAATACATTATTACTTCATTGTAATGGCACACGGGCCCTGGCTAGACTGCGGAATGACCTCACCAGCTGTCAGCCCTTGAGTTACTCTCCTTGAATGAGCATTCAAGATACAGCAGCGACTCCGAGTCAGTACCGTGTAAACACAGAGGTAATCGTAAGAGAGGAACCAGGCACAAATTCATCAACATCTCGCGAAGAAGCAGGGAGCCTTTGCCAAAACCAGAAAGACTGAGGGATTCTTCTGTCACACAAAAACACCGTTCAAGCCAGCCCTGAAGAACCTTTTTCATGGAACCTCCGAGCCAGCCATCCCCTGGGCTTTCTCACTCTGTCTTCCCTTGCAGAAAGAAAAAAAAAGGCCTCATAGCCCAAAAGAAGCAAGGCTCCTTCCAAGGAATCTATTCCCGTAGTGGAAACTCGGAAATGCAAGCTGAGGCTGGGTGGCAAGAGTCCGAAAGCAGCTGGGCTCCTGGCAGAGGTTCCCTGCACACACAGAAAACCAGCGACTTGATTCAGGAGTAGGTTTCCCTGTGCAAGTGAAGAAAAGCACTTTGAAGATAAAAAGACTGCCCACAACTAAATGGAAAATGATGAGTGGGGCCAAGAAGTGTCAGAAACCAAGGGGAAAGAAAAGCCAGCGTTGTGGGGAAGAAGCGGATCACCTGGAGGTGGGCTGTCCTCACTTAGCTCAAGCTTCCACGGAGCTCTGGGCAGTCCTGAGCCAGAGACAGGTCATGGTGTGTGTGTGTGTGTGTGCACAGGCCTGGGAGTCAGGATATCTGATGTGGGTTTAGGGTCCTTCCACGGCAGTTTCAGTGTGACCCTCCATGCCGCAATGTCCTTGGCTGTCCCTCACTGGCAAGCAGAGGGGGGGCATTTGTTTTTAATGTATGGGGGCACGCACCCAGAGAGTCCATGGCAGAAGTTTCGTGGATGTGTGCTAATAACATGCTCTGGTGGCAGTCAGGGAGGGAGAGGTAAAGTGGGATTTGATTTTCTTGAAATGCAAAAAGCAAAAGAAGCTTCAACCTTGGCATTTTGACTGACACAGTATGTGTGTAGAGCTGGGGTACAGAGACCCAGAAATTTCATTCCACTTTGTACCCAAGATTCTGAAAGAAATGACCAGACTGTAAGCCCCATGGGACAGTGAATATGTTGGGAGTTTTGATCATCTGTGTCTCCCCAGTGCCTAGTGGAAGCCTCTGCACATACAGCGTAGTCAAGTAGTATTTGCTGAATAAATGAATGAGTGATCACAGTAGCCATGAATGTCCTATGTTTTAGGCTGCATTCCACACCTGGCGTAAGCACTACCACCCCTCCAGCACAGCCACCACCAGCGGCTCCTGTTGGTCAGCCTTTGTCTGTAAAGGCTTGTTGCAAACTGAGGCATGAGTTTTCAAAGATGAATATGTTTGTGTTGTAATCACCTGAAGGGGAAATATCAGAATTTTATTCAAGGAAAATTTTGTGCTAATAATTTAGGAAAATATATAGTAAAAATTTCAGTTCAATGTGTATTTTATTCCTTTATCTGTGTACTCATTCAAGAAATACTGTGCTACATAAAACCCAGAAAAAGTCCCTGCTTTCATGGAGCTTACATTTCAGTGGGAGAAATGAATAATGAAAGAAGAAACATATGTATAAACATATGTATATATGTATATATGTTAAGGCTGTATGTGTATATCATTACGGAGTAAAAATGAGTTCTATGAAGAAAAATTAAGCAGGGTAAGTGGATAGAGAGTGACAAAGCATGCTACTTTGCATAGCATAATCAGGGAAGTCTTCTAAGGAGAGAGAACATTTGACCTGAAATTTGAAGGAAATGAGAAATTAAGCCCTGCAGAATTCTGGAATTTCCTTAGGGAAGAAAATTTCCGAAGAAAGGGTACGAAGGCCCTGAGGTGAGTACCAGGTCACCAAGACCCAGAGGGATACTGCTTATACTTCTTCTCTCCAAGCCCCCAACCCACTCCAGGTTTCCAGGCAAGGTGACAAAAGCCATACTTCTCCCTGCATTTACTTCATTTCTCTCCCTTGCCTGTGTGTTCCCACCCCACCCACAGACACATACATATACACAGCACCTTTCTCCTTGAGCCCAGACCAAAATCACTCATCAATATTATCTCATACAATACAGCTGTGAGGGAGTGGTAAGAAGCCAGAGAATCTCAGCTCTGGCCAAGGAGAGACACCCAGTTCCAGAAGTAAAACCTCCAGCATGGAGAAGCTCCCACAATGTTAGCCCTCTTCCTCCCTCTTTCATTAGAACTTTCATTAGAACTCCAGAACTCCTGCTAGTAAGTGCAATCCCTTGTATCTGTAAAAACACTTCTTTCTTGCCAAGTACTTTCACCCCATGGTCTCATCTCTTCTTTACAAGCACCCCAAAAGGAGTATGTAGGGCACCCATTTTTACCATTTCACAGAAGATGAAACTGAGGCAGCAAGAGCTTGTAGTCATACAGCACCTCGGTGGCCAAGTTGAAACTGACAGGTGAATTCCTGATTCCTGGCCCAGGGCTCCTTCCTGTGTACTACGTAGCTGTGAAGTTCCTCCTAGAACTGTATGTGATGATCAATTGCAGTGCTTAATCCAAAAAGCCTTTTAGGGCAATTCAAGGCACTGTGTGGCCATTATTACTGTGATTTTGGATTGAAATAAGAAATTAGTGACTATACACACAAACAGGTTTGTCATTGTTACCAGAAGTCTTAATCTTGGCAAACATTGAATGCAAGGTATTGTTAGCTATGAAAGCTCTGGGTTTATGGACTTTGATATGATGCCTTATGGGCTGAAGATGCTGGTACTCCTGTTGGCTAGTATTCTTCAGCATAGAGAATCCAAAAGCAAATCATTCCCTTGTGAATCTGAAAGCAAATTGTTCCCTTGTCTTCTCACAACCATACACAGCAAGGGAGGTGCAAGATGTGGCGTGGTCTAAGTTGGCCATGGATGAAGAAAACGGTGACAGGGCTCTAAGGTGTCTGAGACTTAACTGTCACGCGAATGAAGCACAGTAGTAAAGGCACATCTTCCCAGGCCTAGCATCTGCCAGAAAGTGTGCTGCCAGTGTTCCTTGTCCTGGGTTTCAAAAAAAGGCTGGAATCCAGACCTCTATGGTGTAGCCACCGAGGTCTGTTACACAAAAGAACAGTGACGTTATCTTGGTGGCTGCTGCTATTTTTTAAACCCTCCAGAGAGTTTTATAGGTAATTAGCAAGACTTTTGCCTTTAAACCCACACTGGATTTTAAAACTTATCTGTGAAAGAAATAACAGGACACAGAGAATTAAGGAAAATAAGATTTTTTACTCACTTCTTGGAACTTTCAGCTGCTGTCAACAAGCTTGCAGGGGGTTGCTTAATCTACTGCTGATAGGACACAGTCAATTTCTCAAAATAAGCATCTATTATCTAATCTGAGCTCTTATAGAAAACTTAATGAAGGTGGTAAATTTGATCTCCATTTTATATACGAATTAATGAAGAAAGTTGACAAGACCTACAACCAGAGACCGGATACTTGATGCCACATTCAGCTAGACATTTCTCTGTGGCACTGGACAAAATGTGCTTGGGCATACTCAAAATTCCCATGACAAAAGTCTAGCCCTGTGCTGTCCAACATGGTGGCTATAAGCCACACGTGGCTCCTGAGTATTTGAGATGTGGCTAGTCCCAATTGAGATGTGTCGTAAGTGTAAAATGCACACCAGCTTTCAAGATTTAGTATGGAAAAAAAGATGTAAAACATCTCATTATTAATTTTATGTTGATGCTGTATTGAAATGAAATCTTAGATATGTAGGGTCAAGTAAAACATAAAATTAATTCCACCTGTTTTTTTACTTTGTTGAATGCAGCTCCTAGGAAATGTAAAGTCACAGATGTGGCTTGCATGACGTTTTTATGGGATGGTGCTCATCTAGACAGAGTTCTTGGACACTTCTTTGGAGGGATCCTATAGGATATAACCATTTGCTTTCCATTGCAGTGAAAATTCCCTAGCAATTGCACAACATTCCTCTCCAGCATTCCTTCTATTCTGTCACACCTGGAAGCAAGAACCTGATGACACACATTTTCACATGTTTCTATGACTCTCTCTATTGAAAGAAGTAGCAGGCAAGGAGTGTTGCATTTTATTTGAATAAATTAAGTTAAAATTATGGAAGTAACAGCTCTGATTTACTTCTCTTTCCTTTGATGCCTATATTTAAACAATCTAAATATTCTCATTTCAGTCCATTACCAGACTGTCTTCTAGTACGTTCTCCCAGTTATTTTTTTTTTTTAACAGGAACATGAATCCCTGTTGCCTGCCTCTTGGCCATCCTTGACACTCCTAAGGCAAAACCTTGAAAGGCATTAATTGCAGAAGCACACAGAATAGAAGACAAGGAGGAGCACTGGATATTCAGATGTTAAAGTCTGGCTCCAAGCTCGGCTTGTAATGGGCAGTGGTCTAATGTGGTATTTACAGCTGAAGGGAAAAAAAAAGCAGATTGCTTCCAGAAGCTACGCATCTGCTGCCCGGTAAGCCTGCTGGTTTGACGCGCTCAGCAAAGTGCATGAAGATCTCTTGAACGTCACGGTGATTTGGTTAATTGGGTAAAGATAAGGGTTTCTGAATAGCAGAGTCAGTTTGCCATATTGGCCTGGCACCCAGGGACGTGTGATGAAAAAAAGCTAGGCTGTCTGGATGCATCTGAACGCTCAGTTATTTCATAAAGCCTGCACTGTGTATTTGGAATGCACATTTGCTCTTATGAATAACAGTAATTGTTTGGCTTGGCCTGCCTTTGTGTGACCGCCAGCTGGCAATGACTGGAACCGTGACACATGACACTCCAGCTGTGTCCACATGTTTCTGCCTCGCAGTATCCACTTATATAATTTGCTTTTTTGATCAACAGTTGAGCCATTTAGGGGAACTCATCATGTTACACATGCCAGCTACTTCTCTGCAAATACTTCTATTGCAATTTCAAAAAAGATTTTCATTATTTCTTGCTTATTATGGAGATGTTGCGACTTCATTAAACAGAGTGCAGTAAAAGATACATTCCTAATTGAACTTGAGTATTTTTCCCTTGAATACACATAATTACAAGACAATAGCTTAGCATTTAATCAAATGAACCATTAAAATAGTAACTAATGATGGTCTTACTATGACTGACAGACCTGATCCAACTATCTTTAACTTACCGCCCCCGCCCCACACACAATTTTATTAGGCTTGCTATATCAGTCATTGTAATTAGGTTTCCAGTGGAGAACTGATAACTACCTGGGTTGTGGTAAAGAATCTTATCTGCTTAGGTGTTAAAGTTTCTGTTGTGCTACAATCTATTTTCTTCACAGAGATTTGGGAGAAGCAAGCAGAAATTGAACTTGACCCAAAATATACTTGTATTTTTATTACCTTTTCCTGTGAAACTGAAAACATTCACTTAATCCCTCCTTCCTGATACTGAAGAGTAGAGAACACACGCAGTCCTTTCAGCTCTTGGGAAAATTCTGAATTATGCAACTTTGGTAACTTATGGCCCAGCCAGTGAAACTAGGCCATTGTAGCCTAAAACCTCTCTTTGACTTTGTCCCTTACTATCACTTGGGTTTCATCAGATCGCTGAGTTGATTAAATATGATGAAACACCAGAATAGCTGCTGACAGTCTTTATGGCCCAGAAAGACAGGTACCATGCAAAAATGATTCCTGCTGGCTACTAGAGACTTTTTACTTGGAAGAGAGAAGAATTTATTTCATCTATTCCTTTAATACTCAGACTGTCCTGCATCATGTAAGTGGGCAGAACTTTAGGAATATTGAGAGAATTACATACAGTAGCTGTAAAACAAAAAAAGCAAAAAATCTCAGTGTGAGGGAGGGAGGGAACATGGAAAAGTCAAAGGTCTATTAAACAAAGTCATCAAGAGACTTGAGTTCTAGTTCCAGATCTGCCACTAAATAGTTGTGCTGCCTTGGGGAAATAACCTCTTACTTGTTAATGTATCAAATGCCTGATTCTTTAAAAGAAGAAGAGGAGGAGGAGGAAAAAGAAGAGAAAGGGGGTAAGGGGCAATACAAAATCTTGTTCTTCCTAATACAGAAGATCATAATGAAGATCCAACAGAATAATAATTATAAAAGGACTTGGGCAAATATAAAATATTCTGTAAATTCAAGGAATTATTAGCGTTTAAAGTATTATAAACTTGGAAGTTATAATTCAGGGACGTGTAAGTCCTAAGAATATATTTTATCCAAAACTGGAGAAAGGTGAGATGTGTTAGCTGAATAGATGCTGTTTGCTGAGGGGAATTTGAGAGAGAAAATCAAATTGAGAGTTAATTAAACATTTTATTCTTAGACAATTAAATGTCAACAGATTGGTGAGCTGGGAGGGAACCAACCCCCTTCATTTTACTGACAAGGAGACTGAATCATAGCAAGGAAAGTGACTTGCCCAAGACCACACAGCCAGATGATGGTAGAGTGTGGAAACCCAGCCCTTCTGACACACACTGACTCCCATCCTCTCTATTGGATCTTGGGAGAAAGCATTCTATCAAGAGAGACGCAACAAGAATTAAGAAAGTTTCTATGGAAAATCCTCTTTCTGTGGGAAAATGAGAAGAGGTAAGTGGATAAAGTGCCAGACATTGGTGCATGAGATCACAAGACAATAAAAACCAGGATTAACAACCAGGAACAAAAGCTTGTCACATCTCTGGAGGGCTTTGATGAGAGACGCACTGGGACTTAGTGACCGGCTGTTGGGAACGGGGAGGAGTGGAAACAAGCAGCGCTGGAATCGGGAGTTTTATCCGGTCTGAAAAGTGGTCACTGGGGGAGTGACCACTAGCACAAAAAAAGTCTACAGTGCTTGGTGGGAGATGACAGCAAACAGTCTCCCACCAGGCCCTTGCTAATATTGAAGAGAATTTGGAGCTGGAGGATGTAGACAGCAGCAGCAGTATCCAGACAGCAATGATGCCTGAGGTCAGGAAGCTGACAATGTCATGGTTCTGGGTGGTCCATCTGCTTTGGAATAAGACCCCAGCCAGCAGCTGGGGTTACCAGAAAAAGGGTCTAGCTTTTAGGCGAAGAAGCTCGCATGAACTAGAACTGTCTCTGGCATATCTTGGGTACAATAATGAAGAGCAAGATAAGATATCCATCTCTCTGTCAAATGGGCTGGGATTCAGGGTAGATTCTGACCTCAGCAGGATGGCTGAAGTACAAACCATGGGAACTGGGCCAGCCCGTTTCAGAAGGAAAAGGGTGTAGGAGGGCTGGAATTTCCCCCAAGTCCATCTGGAACTCCAGGTTTAGGACTGGAGACAAGTTCTACTACTGTGTTGTGAGTCTCCTGAAACACTAGTGGCCTTGGTCAGACTTGTAGGCTGAAAGCCTGCCGTTTGAAAGTCTATAGAATTACTGAAATGTGAAGGAATCAGGGCCTAACCTTTTTCTCAGTTATGCAAAGATCTAATCTTGGATTACTATGTAGACTTTAATTACTATGAGGGCAGGTGTCATGTCTATTGATTTTGCCATTTTATGCCTGGTACATAGTAGTCATTCAATAAATATTTGTAGAAAAAAAATGAATAAATCTCCAGACTACGTCCTTCCTCTATTGGTCATTCCAATATTATTTCTCTGGTCTTAAGATCTTGTGCTGCTGATGGACACCCTGCCTGCTTTATAGAGTCTGGCTTATAGCCAAGCAGACTCAAAACTGTGGTTGCAGTAGAGAATCTTAACCAAAGTAAACATGTGGCTGGAGTAGAGGCTGTATGTCTTTCCTTCACCATGTCACCACCTCTTTATATCTTTCAGACTCAGAGCATTCACAGAATTTTAAAGGAACCCCCAAGGAGAAGAAACAAATTTTTATAAGAAGAGCAGAACACTGAACACTTGAACAACTGGTTATTTTCTCTTTAGTGTTATCAAGAGGGAGGTATCAGAAAGAAAGCAATAGTCCAGATTCAAAAAGCATCCAAAACTTCAGTACCTTATTGAATGTGGCCAAGTTGTTTAGGTAGCAAAGCTCATCTGTTTACTTACATGTTCATTTATTAATTATTCTCTTTATCTCAATTTCTCTACTGAAAAATTATGACTGAAGTAATACATATCTCCTAGAGTGGTTGTGATGATTAGAAGAGTTTATACATATAAAAGGTTAAGAAAAGTCCCAGACACATAATAAGTATTCATAAAGATTAGCTATAATCATTGCTATCATCATCATTTTCATGATCACTACCATCACTATCACAGATGAATCACTTGTTCAGAGAAGAGCGTAACTGAAGACTGTGAGCTCCCTGAACATAAGTGTGGCACAGTTACCACTGTTATGTCTGCCAATTAGGATAGAGCTCAGTGCAAACTAGGGGCTCAACAAATGTCTGTTGATTAAAACAATGGATGTGTACATGAAGCTCAGCAGAAACTTGGTGGCTAAATAAAACAGCAGAAAGGCCATAGTGGTATGGAAAGGCATTCTGAATAAATGGAAATCAGACTCTGAATAGATGCCAGGTGGGCAGATTTTAAGAAGATCATTCTGCCTATGACTGAAAACTCCTGCAGGAGACTGAGCCATGATAGAGCCCTGAAGTGTGGTCTGTGCCAAGAGAAGGAGAGCTTTGAAAGCCAGGCTAAGATGGTTGGACTTTGCTGTGAATCAGAGTACTCACAATTCTTTCCCACGCCAGAAAAACAGTAAGCACTTTACACATTTCAACCAATCTAAATCTGAGAAGTTGTACAAGAGTTGCAATTCAGGTGAACTGCAGTCACCAATTTTAGCATGCATGGGACAGGCCATTCACTTAATAAACTGTTGTTTTGGGTTTAAAATTTGTTATTATTACTTATTTGAAAAATAATATGTAACTATCTTAAAAGTTTATCAACAGGGACTTCCAGCTATTGCTTGGGATATGAGAAGCTGGAAAGGCCATTGCTTCTGCAATAATAACAAGGACAAGATGTATAATCTACAAAATCAGAACTTTTCTTGAACCTGTGATGGAGCTGAGATTGCATGACAAACACTCTAAAAAGACAGGTACTTCTAAAGAGGTGTTAGGATGCAAACCCTCACTTCTTGGCAACAGAGCACATGGGAAAGATGAGGCAATCATACCTCGTGGGTAAGAAGGTTTCAGTTAGTAATTTTTACAAATTGATGAAGGCCAAGTTTGGGCTACTGTGAGAATATAGGAACCACCATGAGCCACAGACACAAGGGAAGTTCACACCCAACCACAGAATCATCTCCATTAGTTTCACTCAGAAACTTTCCCAGATGCTCATGGAAAAGAATGAGAACAAGGCAGGAGACCAAAGAGAGCCTCCCGTCTGGGGAGCAGAATTCCCTCTAAGTAGGCACCAACCTGCCCAAATCTCTCTCCCCTCCAGAAGAAAGCCTTAAACATCCCTCAGATGTAAGAAATAAAGTTTGATCAACAAAAGAAAGTACAGTGTGATGGAAATGGTAAAAATTACAGATAATTATATTATCTACATCAATTTTTGAGCATTTAAAGATTGGAGAAAATGTTGTAAAATTAATAAAATGTCTAAATCAAAAATAGTATGAATGTATAAAATAGTAGCAATTTAATCAAGACAGTGTTATACTGGTGAAGTATAGACACCTTGATCGATGCAACAGAATAAACAATCCAGAAATAGATTCATACACACATATGATTAATCAATTTTTGAAAAAGATACAAAGGCAATTAAATGGTAATATAGGTCCACCACAAACTCTCACCCAGGATTATTATAATAGCACCATACCTAGGTTTAGCTTAGTAAAACTGCTAAGAACTAAAAGAGAAAAGTCTTAAATGTAGCAGGAGGAAAAAAAAATTACCTTCAAAGTGCAGCTTAAAAACAGAAAATACAGAAAACAGAAGATAATGAAATAACATCTTCAAAGCTCTCATTGAAAATAACTGAAAATCTAGAATTCTATACCTATAGGAAATAATTTTCAAAAGTAAATACAAGATACTTTTTATTTTGGTTAAGATATAGAAAGATGTAAAAGGTTATTGTTCCCATGGTAAAAATAAAAATATCTAGATAAAATAAAAATCATATTTTTATTTTTTCTAATCAGCTAGCAGAGAATAGTATAACTAAGGAATCTTTGACAAACTGAGTTTCAGAGTTTCAAATGATTCTTTCATAACTGAACAAAAAGCTATAGCAGCTTTTGTACCTTTCTGTGCTAGTGGATGAGAAAACCAGCCTCCTATAGAGACTCTGCAAGGGTAAGGAGAAATCAGACAAGCCCTAGAGTACCATGTAAGTTGGAAGAACAGGTCAGAATCTGGAAAAGTCCTAATTACAAAAATAAAATTGGTATATCTAAAAAATACGTATCCTTACCATATTCCTGAATTTTTTGCCAAGAAAGCAATATTGGAGAAAATATCTGGAGGTCTAATGTTGCTAAATTTTCACATTTCCACAGTAGTTGTATTCTTGGGCCCTGTTTAATTGAATCCAAAGGTAAACCAACTATATTTTGAATGGTGGCACAAACTCCTCTCAATTAAAAGATCAAAAATATAGTTATAAGAAAAATAGGGGTTAGCTATTCACAGGTGAACTCAATATAATTAAAGCTACAATTCTATTTGATTTGAGGAGGAATCTAAATAGTCAGTGCTTCACCCTAACTGCCAAACAAAGGAAAGGGATTTCAATTTCTAGTAAATCAGCAAAACCAACAATATTATACTTTATTCTTTTACTCATAATGTCTAGAAACAAAATTTAAAGTAGAAAGCTTGCAAAAAAAAAAACCCTAGGAAAATGTAATAATAATTAAAACAAAAAATAGTCAATAAAAGCAGAACTGCAGATGACACAATTTCAGAAATTAGCAAAAAACAACTTTAAAAATGCTTAAATACGTTAAGAAACTCGCAGAAAAAGATGAATATAATGGATGAAGAAATGAAGTATAATGGATGAAGAAATGAAGAAATGAAAGCAATTAAAAGTATTTAAAAGTTCACATTTTACAACTGAAAAATGTAATTTCTGGAATGAAAAATCCACCAAATGGGCTTAGTGGTAAGCTGGACACTGTAGAAAATTGATTAAGTGAGTCTGAAGGCAAGTCAATAGAAATTATCCAAGCTAAAGAAGGGTGAGAAAAGAGATTAGAAAAAAGAAAGAAGCAGAGTATCATTAATCTTTAAGATAATATCTATCAGTCTAACATATATAAATAAAGAGTCCCAAAGGAAGAGGAGGAAAAAAAGGGAAGAAAAATATATTTAAATAAATAATTGCCAAAATTTTCCAAAGTTTAATGAGGAAACAACCCCTAGATCCAAGAATTTCAATGAACCCTAAGTAGAATAAATAAAACAAACAAAAAATATCATAGGCATATCATTATGAAATTGCTGAAAATCATAAAGAGAAAAGTCACAAAGCCAGTCAGAGGAAAAGAATATTCATTACATACTGGAAAACAATAAATTCATTTTGTAGAGATTAAAGAAAATAACAATGTGTATAGATAGGTCATGATACTGACTTTTTAAGGCTATGCATACTCTCTTAAGTATTTCTCTTCTGCATGTGTTGTGAAAAAGAACAGAGGCCCTATAAGAGCCTCTAGAGGGGATAACAACAGTGAGACTAAGCAGAAGCATGCAATCATCATACAAAGTGGCCATCCTTGCCATCCTTGCTGGTCAGAGATCTGGAAAAGTCCATGGATGGGGGCTTGGTTACTACAGGCAACTTTCTCTTGCAGTATCAGGGAATAGTATAAAGCAAAACAATTTCTCCTGTGTTTAAATAAAATTTCCACACAACTTTTAATAGGTTTTGAGCAAGAGCCTTGTTACCCAGGTATGAACTTTACCTCATGAAAGGAAAAAGCCCTGTAGCTGGAATCAAAAGACTGGAGTCCTACAGATAACTATCAATTACAGATGACTTTGCTCTGGTCATTTAACATTGGTGAGCTCATGGAAGCACAGTGCTTGGAACAGGGGGACTGGGGGTGCTCGTGTGGAGTGCCTTCTTGTCCAGCGGGCTGCAGGGTGTCCTAGCGCAGCATGTTCAGTCCTGGACGCCACATAAAATGAGGGATATTAACAAGACCGGACAGCTCCAGAGTAACATGACTACAAAGCAATGAGTGAAGAACTCATGTTATTAAAAAACAATTGGAGGAATAGTCCTGGGTTCCTTACCTGGAACACATAGACCTAAAATCAGATGTATATTTTATTGCTATGTGCATATGTGTGTTTGTTTTAATTCTTCACTCCCAAAAATATTCCAAACAAAGGAGTACTCTGCCCAACTAGAAATAAAGATACTGGCAGGATTTCCTAATTGTTTTCTGTTTTAGTTTTATTTTACTTTAAATTGACAAATAATTATATGTGTGTTTATATATATATATGGTACAATGTGATGTTTTGATCCATGCAAACGTTATAGAATGCCAAATCAAGTAAATTAACATATTTATCATCTCAAATACTTATTGTTTCTTTGTGGTAAGAACTTTTATCAAATTTTTATTTTTAAGTTCCTAGGCACATGTGCAGAATGTGCAGTTTTGTTACATAGATAAACACATGCCATGGGGTTTGTTGCATCCATCAACCCATCACTTAGGTATTAAACCCAGCATGCATTAGCTATTTTTCCTAATGCTCTCCCTGCTCCCACTCCACACCCCTAACAGGCCCCAGTGTATGTTGTTCTCCTTCCTGTGTCTCTGTGTCCTCATTGTTCAGCTCCCACTTACAAGTGAGAACTTGTGGTGTTTTCTGTTTCTGCATTAGTTTGCTGAGGATAATGGCTTCCAGCTCCATTCATGTCCCTGCAAAGGACATTATCTCAATCTTTTTTATGGCTATACAGTATTCCATGGTATATATGTACCATGTTTATTTAATCCAGTCTATCATTGATGGGCATTTGGGTTGATTCCATGTCTTTACTATTGTGAATAGTGCTGCAGTGAATACATGCGTGCATTTATCTTTGTAATAGAATGATTTATAATCCTTTGGGTATATACCCAGTAATGGGATTGCTGGGCCAAATGGTATTTCTGGTTTTAGATCTTTGAGGAATCACCACACTGTCTTCCACAATGGTTGAACTAGTTTACATTCCTACAAACAGTGTAAAAGCATTCCTATTTCTCCACAACCTCACCAGCATCTGTTGTTTCTTGATTTTTTTAATAATTGCCATTCTGACTGACTTAAGATGGTATCTCATTGTGGTTTTGCTTTGCATTTCTCCAGTGATCAGTGATGCTGAGCAGAAACCCTACAAGCCAGAAGAGACTGGGGGTCAAGATCCACTCGTGGTAAGAACTTTTAAAATCAACTCTTTTAGCTATTTTGAAATATACAACACATTTTTTATTAACTGTCATCACTATGATATGTAATAGGTCATGAGAGCCTATTCATCCTATGTAACTGAAATTCTCTACCCTTTAGCTAACATCTTCCCTTTCCCCATCCACACATGCCCCCAACCTCTGGTAACTACTGGGGAGCAACATTGTATAAAAGGATTAGACTTCACTTGGACAATGTGTTCCAGCAGAGAAAGACAGATCTTTGTTCTAGTCCTTGCTGTGCCACTGAGTAATCACATATCCTTTTGCACTTAATTCAATCTCTCTGATCATCTGTTTCTTTACTTTTACAAACTTGAAGGTGGGCACAGTGGTTCATACCTGTAATTACAGCACTTTGGGAGGCCAAGGCAGGTGGATCACTTGAGGTCAGGAGTTCAAGACCAGCCTGACCAACATGCTGTCACTACTAAAAATACCAAAAAATTAGCCAGGCATGGTGGCACATGCCTGTAGTCCCAGCTACTCGGGAGGCTGAGGCACGAGAATTGTTTGAACCCAGGAGCCCGAGGTTGCAGTGAGCCAAGATCAAGCCACTGCATTCCAGCTTGGGTGACAGAGTGAGACTCTGTCCAAAAAAAAGAAAAGAAAAAACTTGAGAGGGGTCATAAGGATTACAGGTAATATATGCAATACTGGGCACATAGCAGAGACTTCATGTGTGGTAGCCAGTATTATTATTGACTTATATAAGAACACCTGAGTCCAGACTAATGAGTAAAAGCCACAAAGGGATAGATTTGAGCTAAGAGGTTGTTTTTTGTTTTTTTTTTAAATCAACAAGAACTATTTTTTAAAAAATAAAATGATCTGCCTTCTGGGATTCTGGGTAGCCATCTTCAAGACACTTATGTACAGGCAGACCTCAAATTATGTATCTGCAGCTCTCAGAGATATTGTAAAGTAATTAGGGAGAGGCTTAACTAAATAATTTCTGAGGTCTTTTCCGAAAGTAAAAACCTTGTAATTCTATGCTTCAGCCTCTGACATGCACCTCTTGTATCCGATAAACAGTTCTTGTGCTTCTTACATTTCTAGAAATATTGTCAGATCCTCTGAAGACTGAAAAGACCACGTATGTGAAACTGTTTTCTAAGCCATAAAGCATTATCTGCATATAAGAGATTGCTTTCTGAATTGAAACTCAGCAGTCCACATCATCACTGACAGTAGGTCTTCCTTTCTTCCTGCAGATCTATATCGCTTCTTTTCAGTTATGGAGAGAATTGGGAGCCTTCCAAACACAGATTATCTCAACAGGGCTTGTTTTGTATATTTAAAGGGTTCAACTCCATAAACTGAGGAGTTGATATTATGGTTATCTGCTGTTTCTGATTTATCCAGAGGTGCTTTTTTTTTCTTTCTGCATCATTTAGATGAAAAATCTTTATAATCCAATTGTATCAGGTGAGTGCCAAGTCATCCTTCAATGCCTTGGATCCTGGTCCTACTCATAAGATGCATCTGAATGTATAAACTCTACCATGAAGAGGAACAAATAGCCCAGATGAGGATAAGCAAAAGAGAATTAAATTAAGAAAGTATTAGAGATCCAAGCCTGAATGAACAGCCACTGATTCTTGTTGGATAATTTAGCAGACCACTCTCTTAGGAAAACACTTTGATTCTAACTATTTGTGTAACTGATATGTAAGCCAGTAGCCTGAACCATGGCTGGATGGTGTCGATAATCTCAGTGGCCTCGACCTGGAGTTGCTCAGCTCTGACACCACTAAGCCACTGCACGACGCTGGCTTTTCTTCCCCAAGTTCTGTGCTCTTCGAGGTCTTCAGCTGAAAAATTAAGATTGGAAGAGATGAACTAAAGATGCCTCTAATATGCAACAAGTTTTGTCTCCAGATAATACACATGCTTTTATTAATTCAAATTTGTGGATTTGACCTGAGCTATCCAGATTTGCCAATGTAACTCTTTTGTGGTACATAATCATAGAATATGAGCAATTGCCTCAGATCTCAAATACGGGGGGTCCCTTAGAAGGCAGTGGGCCCAAAAGAGACAATCCTTAGCAAAAAGGAGAACCGTCTAACTGCTGACACTTGAGGCTCTTGCACCATCACCTTGATCTTCTGTTTCTCCCCTTCCTCTGGTCCCCAAGGCCAAGTGGATGAACCAGTTGTACTCTACTACGAATATGTACCTTATCCTGCGTGTGATCTTTTTATGCTGCATGTTTGCTCTCCAATCTGCCTTTGGTTTATAAAAATGTCTTCTGAGTGGTAGGTATGGACATCATTGATACCTAATATGATTTTCTCTGGGCCCTTCATGCCCCAAGTATAGCTCCAAGTATCCACTCCTTAATATCAGTCAATATTAACAAAAGTTCTCATTTTCTTCATATCTCTCATTACTTCCTGACATATAGTACCATCTATCCATTGTCTGTTTTTCACACTAGAATGTAAATTTCCCAAGTTATGAATGTTATCTCTTTTACTCACCAATATGCACCTCAAGTATAGAAATTATGCATAAAATTGTTGCAGATTATAGGGTCATAGGATCCAGAGCCCTCTGGTCTCCTCACTTTCTTTCCTCCATCCTCTAAGGACTGCATGAAACTCTGAAAACTGCTCACAGAGGAGAAAATAGAAAGCCAGAAATGCTTAGTGTTTGTCTAAGACCACAAAATCAGGCAGTGGCAGGACACTGGGCTCTGTGCTGATGTGCTTTCCACGCTGCCAAATCACCTAGAAGCTGTCACTGGCAGATCAATATATTCCTCAGGCACTCTTCTCATTTACTTGTCCATCAACAGAAAGTGAGTTTCTTTTTAACATTTTTGTCACTGGTACCCAACCCAGAATTTCAAATGTTCATCCTTTTCCAGTGTCATGTAAAGATCTGGATATTCTAGGATGTTAGCCCTTATGCTTTTCCTGGGTCTCCCCTCAGGGCCATTTATTCTCCATGGGAGCTGGAGGCCAACTGCTCCTCTGCTCCCTCTAATCTAGAGCTGCTCCAGGAAGTCTCAGCCCTCTCCCATTGCCACTGGATCCCATTGGGCCACCAGGGAACAGAGGGATGACAGAACAGAATCTGTGGCATCCCTGCTGATGAAGAAATCTCCCAGATCACAAGTCCGGCTGTTATCAAGAATGACAGTCAACAAGGAGGGACTGCAGAAACTGATGTCTCAAGCTCCCAGTTACAGTGATTTTGAAGGGGAGTTCGGCAAGACCCACAATTCACCCTAACTTTGCTGCGGAAGCCTACAGACTGGAGATTTAATGGAGATGGAAACGAGTGAAGACCATCACATCAGAGAAGCGCCAAAGATCCCAAAGACCCTTTAGAAAGAGATGTCCCTCAACTGAGAGGAAGAAAGGAGGGATAAAAGAAAGAAGATTGTTTCTTGCCAGCCCAGATGGTTCCTATTTAAAATATAAAAGATGAGAAACATGGGCATGACAACGATGACTGTGGTGACTGTTTTAATTAGAGAAAAATCAATAATATGTCTTATGGATGAAAGATGGTTTGGCCTCGTTTACTTCCACTGTCTGTTGTTTGTAAACACGCATGCACAGCCCTGTCAGTTTATCTTGTGCAGGCTACATGTTGTGTATCAATAGGCCATCCGGGGCTGGGGAGGGTGGGGACTGACTATTGAAAGGGTGGGAGGAATCTCTAGGGTGCAGAGTTAGGCGGAAGAAGAGAAATGTGAAATGTCTTTCCTGCCACCACTGGGAACTCTACTGTTTCCTTCAACTTCCACTTTAAAGAGGTAATATAAAGAGAAGAACAACTGGGGGTGAGGGGTAGGAAATGCCAAAGGAAAAAGAAAACTTGGGACCAGAAAAAAACAAGAGCAGAAAAGGAACAAAAGCAACACAAACTCACAGGCATGACAGGGGGCCACCACCCATAACACTTTCTTACTGGCTTAGACATTTTGGAGATCAAAGCAAGTACACCTTGGTTAAAAGAGATAATTTGTGTTGCTTATAGAGGTAATTAGGGTTATTTATGTCATGGTTGATTTTTATTTCCATTTTTTTACTTTTTGTACTTTTATTTCCATCTTTATATCTATAGTTTTTCTCCACTTTCCACTTTTTCCATAGTAAGCAAACATTAGTTATAACAGGAAGAAAAAAAGAAAGAAAGAAATGGCTCTGTCACTTTTTAGCTGTGCTTCCTTGGGCAACTCTCTTAGTTTCTGTGGGCCTTAGTTGCCCTACCTATAGAATAAGAATTAAAATGCCATCATAGGTTTTGAGTAGTTATAAAGAACCAAGCACAGTGTTAAGCATAGAGTAAATGTTTCATAAATGAACATTTAAGCATATAGTAAATATTCAATAAATGACAGTTTGGCATATTAACATAAAAATGACATTTTATTTTTTTAAGAAGGGAGGGAGAAGAGATACATACACCAAAAGATAAAGCATGCGATCAGAATGGCTCTTCCCATCCATTTGTTCTTTCTTGTAACCTTTGCTGCATTATTAAACTTTATTTCCTATGTGGTTTTTCTGAAAAGCATCAAAAGAAGTGCCTGTCACTTACACCTCACTCAGCACCTCTGAGCTTGGAAACTGGATGCAAGCCCTCTAATGTCACTGGCCCTGGGCTCACAGAAGGGCAGCCTCCCCTTCAGGACTTACAGCTTTTCCCAGGCAAACGTCTGCTAAGGCTGACATCACGCACCTCCCTGTGCTGAGCTACCTGCAGGGATGTGAGATCTTGGGTGCCCCTCTGAATTTATGTCTTTCTTTGTGTTCTCACTCATTGAAAGGATGGTATGTTAGTCAGATAACAGCAGTTGTGAAAAGCATGAAGTATTCTTGTTCCCTGGGCCCCATTTCCTCCAGTGAAACCACAGATTGGATGATGTGATGTTACTTCCTCCTGGAATGTTTGTTCTAAAGATGGTAGAAGTTGTTCTGTTTCCCCCCAAAAGCCAGTACATTACTTCTTCCAGGGAGTGTTTTAAGCCTGACTTTTTTTATTAAACTGTAAAAGAGGCTTTACTCTTAGTGAGTGGTTTCAGTCATCATCAATTTATGTAAGATGAAATGTTGGCCCTAATGCTTTTCTAGGAGGTTAAGTTTGTGTATTCTGCTGACACAAATAATCTGATGGAAAAAAAATAAACAAATGAAACAAGGTTCTCTTCAGGTTTGTCCATGAAGAGTCAAGTGGAGACCAGGAACATGGAGGTGCATGTATCTCACATTTCTTATAGGATTTGGTGCGAAGTATGGCCAAGAAACTTCTACTAAACTCAGCATAGAAACTGAGATGTACCCAATTTGTTTAACAATACAGAGAGCAGAAGGTAGCCCTGTAGTACAGGTTGAGCAGCCCTAATCCAAAAATTGGAAATTGGAAATGTTCCAAATTCTGAAACATTTTGAATACTAATGTGATGCCACAGTAGAAATTTTCATATCTGACTTCATGTGACAGGTTGTAGCCAAAAGTTTGTTTCGTGCACAAAATTATTTAAAATATTGTATAAAATTACCTTTGGGCAATGTGTATAAAGTATATAGGAAACATAAATAAATTTTGTATTTAGACTTGGATTTCATCCCCAAGATATCTCATTATGTATATGCAAATATTCAAGTCCCAAAAAAATTCAAAATCTGAAACACTTCTGGTCCCAAGCATTTCAGAAAAGGAATATGCAGACTGTAGAAATATTACAACCTAGTTCTTTCTCCAAATAGCCATTAGTATTTTGCAGGCCATTAGTGACCAACACCAGTAATGTTTCTTTGAAGCTGTTCATGGAAGTAACCTCAATGGGGTATTAGGAAAGCATTCAGACATGTATTTTTTGAATAAGAGAAAGTCAACTGCTCTTGAAGCCACTCTTTGCCAAATATCACTTGAGAATTAGAAGAACATGAAAAGCATATCTAATGAAAAAGTATTAGTTAATTGTAAAACTTGAAAGGGCAAGGGAATCTATTAAATAGTATACTATAGATAATGTGTTTGGAGATATATTCAGGTTTTAGATCCAAAGACTTTGCCAGAAAAAAGAGGAGAGAAAGATCTTTACCTAAATTATTGTTCATGATGATAGACTCATAGAGAGAGCTGGTAGAAAGTTGGAGGGCACGTACTTCCTGTTTTCAAAACTTACTGCAAAGCTAGAGTGATTTTTTTTTTTTCAAGTGTAGCACTGGCATAAGGACAGACATTAAGTCTGGTTACTGGTGGGAATGTAAAATGGCTCAGTCACTCCAAAAAAGTCTAGTAGTTCCTTGAACAGTGAAACATTAAATTGCCATATGACCTAGAAATTCTGTTCCTAAGTATCTCCCTTAAAGAACTGAAGATGGTACTCAAACAAATACTTGTCCAAGGATTTTCATAGCAACATTATTCACAAGAGCCAACCCAAATGTCTGTCAAAGGATAATTGGATAAACAAACTAGGATGTAAGTATACAATGGAATAGTATGCAGCCATAAAATTGCATGAAGTACTGATACAGACTACAATATAGATGAACTTCAAAACCATGTTCAGTGAAAGACATAAAAGGTTACATACTGTATGATTCCATTAATATGAAATATCAAAATAGGAAAATCTACAGAAACAGAAAGAGGACTAGTGGTTTGATGAGCTGGGCAGGAGGAGAAAATGGAGGAGAGTAACTGCTTAATGACTACAAGATTTTCTTTTCTTTTGCGGGGATGAAAATGTTTTGGAACTAGACAGAAGTGGTGGCTGCACAACATTGAGAATGTCATTGACTTGCTCACTTCAAAATGGTTAATTCTCTTCTATGCAATTTTTACCTCCATAAAAATTAATTAATAAAAATCAATTTGAAAAGCAATTCATATGAGAGAGTGAGAGAGGAGAGCTGGTAGAATAAGGCAGAGGTGGGTCCCCATGTATCAGTTCACATGGGTGATGTGGTTTCTCTCGTATCTTTCACTCGAGACACCCTCTATGCAGTAGCAGTTACCACATACCCTCTCTCCAAGTCAGTCTTTCAGGCAGAAGCACTAAAGCCTCCTCCACCTCCAACCCCACTTTTTGGCTGTAAAAGCACATATGCAATCTTCAGGATGGGGGTGAGGTGGATCATTTTCTCATAAAAGACCAAACTACCCGGGTCAGTGTGATTGAGGGAAAAAATACTAAGGTTATAGGTTAAGGAACTGAGAGCTAGGTATTTTTGTAATTGCAATGATTATAGGACTGGCGTTTTAAAACAATTACTACTTTTTTTTTTAAAGAAGCGAACCCGCAAACCTAACACTCATTTTCAGTTTTGTGCAGGACCTTCCCTCTCCCGGCCTGGTTGCTTCTGATTAAGTTCTATGGAAATCGCTCTGCTGGATAACATATGCATAAGTAATGTATGGGCATCCTTTACCCAGGATCTTTGAAATTCACAAAAGTTTCCATGGCCCCGTCTTATCGCTCAGCGTGTTAATAATGCCGGCTAGTCGGCTTTCCTACTGTTCAGAAAATTTCACTCCTGTGGCTTCTTGGCTGGTTTTGAGGAATCACTATATGAGACGAGTGAACTCAGCAGTGTGTTGGTATTTATCCTGTGATCAGACAGTTCTTAAAAAATAAAGTTAGTTCATAAAAAGCATTCATGAATGATACTCTTTTCCTTGTCATCCTTAGTAGGGTATAAAACAAATCTGTTAACATCCAAAATAAAAATGGAGGGCTGAGGATTATTATTTCTAAGTGTCTCACCTTAGGAAAAAATTTAAAGATGCATTAAATGAAAAGATGTTTAAGACAATGTGGAGGTTTTGTTCCAGAGAAACATTTGGGCCCTTTCCCTGGGAAAGGGGGTTAAAAGGTTGTCAGTGCTTTCTCCCAGGGCTCCGTCTGACAGTGAACATGTGTTTCTTCCCTTTAATCGACTCGCCAGTAGCCAGAAAGCTGCTTGTTTTCTGCAGAGGTTGTCAAAAATGATTTCAGTCTGGAGACGATGAATGATAAAAGAGGTTTTCAAACACCGTTTTGCACTGTAGCATTCGCAGCCCCAGAGAGGAAAGATTGTATTACAATTGTGGTGCAAAGGGCCATGTACCCTTGGCAAGAAAACAGAGCCTCCTTCAACCTGTTTGATACATCCTGGCATCATAGGGAGCTGACGATACAGGGACTTGACTAAGTGGATACCCCAAAAAAGTGGGGTGGTGGAGTTCCATCATGTGGAAGAGAAAACCCCAAATCCTCTCCAGGAGTTCTTTCATCCTACTGTCCACATGTATCTGGTTCTGTCTGAGAGCAACTTTTAGGGCCACAGAGGGGGACAGACTTCAGAGATTCGAGCGGCTACCACAGGCACTGCAGCTTCTCAGCAATAACTCTTCTCTGCTGAGGATGCTGCCTTTTCCGTAAGCAGTGCTGGGTGCTTGGGTGCCATCCATATTTCCTCCCTTGCATTTATGGGCATCATAAGCAGTCACCGATCGAGTTTGTGTTTAGAAAACTCAAGAGGTTGATTGTGCCTTTATAAAACACATGACACAACCTAAGCATATAGAGAAAAATGAGGCTCACCATTCTCTGACATTTCCACCTGCTCAAGAGGAAGGAAAAATAAAAGCTGCAATTATTTCAGATCAGTAGTTCTCTTTTTAAGTGTTCTCCCATTAATTTTTCATTATTCCAGGAGACCCCATTTTTTGAAAAGCCAATAAGGTATACTTGGAACATATTGAATGATAAACTCAGTGGTTATTTGCATTTCAAGCATAAAATTTTATCTTTCGCTTTACGTAAACATAAGGATTCATTACAGAGTTACTTTGGCCAAAAGAAACTCCCTGAAGCATATGTGAGATTCAGTTTACAAAAACAAAATTTAATTTATCTGCAGCTTATCAGGAACATACCAATGATATAAATCAAGGTGTTAGTTACAACTACTCTTAAGAACTTCCCATTAAACTCTCAAACTGAAAAAGAAAACTCCAGACAAAAGTTTCCTAGAACCTAAGGCTGAAAACATGTTTCACACAGAAGGTTTTTATTATTATCTTCTTAATGATATACATGGATACAATTTAAGTTTTTCTTCTGTGTGCGTAGCCAGATTCCATAACATCTCCCAAGCAGTAACTTGTATTCCTTTCTTTATTATTTCTGACAATATCTAAAACATTTTTAGCTCACCAGTGGCAAATATTTCTGCCACTGTGGAAAGAGCAGGGTGATAGGCAACAACTGTACCCACTAACCCAGAAGACCAAATAGAGGGGACCTGGGCAAGCTGAGAGCTGAGCTGGCTTTTGCATCTGATTCTAATTTCTCTCCTAGCTACACAATTTTATCACCACACAACTCATTCTCTGAATGTAATCAGGAAAGAAGTGTAGATGGGGAGGGTCAGAGGCACCACACAACAGGTGCACGCAGAGAATTGGGTAACACAGTTCAAACAGGCATCCCAGACTCCAGTCGTAAATATATTGCTGGTTCCAGCTTTCACTGTCTGAGCCAATGACATATACCCTGAGCTGATGAATGTGACAGTCATGAGGAAGGACAAACTTTCAACTAGTAACAACTGCTGCAAAGTCTGAGCTGATGATCTTCTCAGTGCCAATGTATTTGGCCAGTGTCAGAGTGATTTGGCTAAGTGGGCTCAATCAACTGTTTTCAGTCTATTATTGTTCATAATCCCTATTCAGGATAGAGTGTGCTGCAGCCTAATGAATGTGGTAATGGAATCCTTGTGTATGTTTTTCCACAGCAGGGCGCAGATTAGCATAAGTGTCATATTCTGCAGGCTTGCCCACTCTTATTTCTCAGGCATCGCATATGCCAGGGATTTTTCAACTGGGTAATAATAGGATGAATATGGTCCACATCTGCAGAGAGAACACACCATTTTTAGAAAACAATCCGTAATAAATCTCACCTGGAGGTGCACTATGATAGATTAACTTTGCACTTTTGCTTAAAAAATGTAACATTTTACACCAAGGATCGTGTAATCTGAGAAAGGAAGAATTAGATTGAATTTCATGTAGAGTTTTAAAGAATGTTGTCATTTTAGACCATGAGGTTGAGGAATACCTTACAGTTCTCCCAGTTTGCCATATTGTGGCAAGTTCAAAGCTCTACTTGCATGTCACGATTACTCAGAGTTGATGTTTTGTTCTCAGAGATGCCAAATGGGAGGGAAAGATACTCTTGATAGGAACATTTCATGGAGAGACACATGCAGGGAGGTGGTGGAGAGATTGAAAAAGTAAGCTCCCTATCCTGTTTTGTTTTAAGAATCCTCGCTTAGAAGCCAAATAGAAAGGCAAGCTACAAAAAAAAAATTTGAAAAGTATTTTCTTCCTGTAGTCCTCAGAAAGGCATATCCTTCCTTGCTAAATGTCAATCAGATCATTCAGAAGTTTCCTTAGAAATTACACCTCCTAGTACTCATGCTATGTAGCCTTTCTAGAAAATTGTAGTCAAACTTCTTTCTGACTTTAAACTATTTCACAATAGCTAAGATATAGAAACATCCAAAGTGTCCATCAACAGTAAATGGAGCCAGACATGGTGGCACACACCTGTAGTTCCAGCTACTCAGGAGGCTGAGGTGAGAGGATCACTTGAGTCCAGGAGGTTGAAGCTGCAGTGAGTTATGATCACACCACTGCACTCCAGCCTGGGTGACAGAGCAAGCACTGGTCCTTAAAATAACCAAATAAACAATAAATGGGTAAACAACTAAAAAAACAATAAGTGAGATGTTGGTCAAAGGGTTCAAATTTGTAGTTCAATAGGAGGAATAAGTTCAAGAGATCTATTGTACAGCATAGGAACTATAGCTGAGAGTGTATTTTTGAAAATTGCTGAGAGAGTAGATTTTAAGTGTTCTCACTACGAAAATGATAATCATGTGAGATAATGCATATATTAATAAGCACAACTTAGCCATTCCACAATGTTTGTGAATTTCAAAAAATCATACATGGTAAGTAAATGTGGACTATACACATAACTGGATCCAAGTTAGTCATAAAAAATGAAGAAAACCCTGTCATTTGCAACACCATGGATAAACCTGGAGGACATTAAGTAAAATAAACCAGGCACCATGTTCGGATTCAGTGGCTCATGCCTGTAATCCCAGCATTTTGGGAGGCCAAGGCGGGCAGATCACCTGAGGTTGGGAGTTCAAGACCAGCCTGGCCAATGGAGAAAAGCTGTCTCTACTAAAAATACAAAAAGTAGCTGGGCTCGGTGGCAGGTACCTGTAATCCCAGCTACTCAGGAGGCTGAGGCAGGAGAATTGCTTGGGCTCAGGAGGAGGAGGTTGCAGTGAACCAAGATCATGCCATTACACTCTGGCCTGAGCAACAGAACGAGACTTCATCTCAAAAAAAATAAAAATTAAAAATTAAAAATAAATAAACCAGGCACTAAACAACAAATATTGCATGACTTCACATACATGTGGAACCTAAAAACATTGAACTCATAGCCATAGAGAAAAGAAGAGTGGTTACTAGGGGCTGGTGGGGAGGGGGAGGTTGGGCAGATGTTAGTCAAAGGGCACAAATTTGTAGTTCAATAGGAGGAGTTCAAGAGATCTATTGTACAGCATAGGAACTATAGTTGAGAGTATGTTTTTGAAAATTGCTAAGAGTAGATTTTAAGTGTTCTCACTACAGAAATGATAATCACGTGAGATAATGCATATGTTAATAAGCACAACTTAGCCATTCCACAATGTTTATGAATTTCAAAACATCATGCATGGTAAGTATATACAATTTTATTTGTCAACTTAAGAAAATTTTTAGTAATGACCTCAGTGTCTGTGACTTCAGCAAAGCTTAATAAGGTAAATGTAGGTGCTCCAACCCCTCTCCTTCTTTTCGGCTACCCATGCAAAAGTGGTTTATTCAGTCTGAATCATTGGCCTCATCAAGGCACATAAGTGAAACTCCACAGATTTTTTTTTTCCAGTGGCTCCCTGCCGTGGCTCCTCCAGCATATGTGCTAAGGAGAGAATGGTGGGCTAAGGGTGAGAGAACTCTCAATGAACCTGACTCCCCATCTCCTTAGGGAAGGAGGTACTCTCTGAGAGTCCCCAAATTTGTGACTTGATTAAGGAGAGTGTAGGTCTGTGGCATGCTCACCACTTAAGTGGTGGTTTAGTTTGACTAATCAAAGAGGTTTTCCTGGCACCCAGTAAGTATCAATATATATAGGCTGGGCTAGAAAAGCATGTCTTGTTGCTTTTAAGTATGGAGGCAGGGGATCAGCCTAGGCCTATTAATCAGTCTAAGGTAAGTGCAGCCTCTATCTCATATTTTAATCTCCTTTCTGCTGTGTTAAAGAAATTGTATCTGTGGCTGAAATAACATTTAGAAATGAAATTGTTTGCCAAGTGAATGAGACAATCAAACCGGTGGTTTGGAGTTGGGGATTAAATATGAATCTCATTTACCTTCATTATCCGTACACTTCTCACTAATCATCATAACTCAGACTATCTAAACTTCATTGAAAATGTAGCCAGTAATGGAGTGTTATTAATATTTGTTTGTAATGGTTCCAGCCTGGGCTGAGCAAATCTCAAGAAAACCAGCTCATCTCCTTTTGTGTTGAAGGGCAGGGGAGGGAGAACCAAAATTGAGGATCTAGGCTGTGCTGCTTCAGTGCCTTCAGGGACAACCAAATTCCAGTTGCCAGCTTTCTTCCCAGGCATCTGTTCCTTGCAAAATGGTTTCAGTGGAATATAACTTTCCAAAAGAAGAGCACTCCAGCCTCTGCCTCTACCTTCACCTATCTTTCCTAGTCAGCTTTTCAACAACAAATGTCAACAAGCCAGTCAACGGAAAGGACCGACTGCAGAAGAAAATCACGTTGGAAATGTCACTGAGACCAGGCTGCCTCCCACCTCCACCTGCAGCCTCTTTCATCTCACCACCCATTCCTTCCAGTATGGCAGAAGGAGAGTGGGTGGCAAGTGTATTTAAGATTCTGAGGAAAAGGGCTGTTAAGTCGACCTTGGTAACTTAACTGAAACAGTATATGTGTAAATCCATTGAAAATCCCTGGCCTTTTACAACTTCTGTCCCAATGGAAATCAGATCACAGGACTGTTTACAAGAGACCTCAATCCATTTGGATAAAGACCCATGACAGCATGGCCCAGGATTATTGGAAAGTTTAGTAACCTAAGCTTTAAAAATATTCTAAAAGCAAAATAATGAGGGGCAGGTAATTGCCACAGGCTAATTACTTATGATATTTCATATAATCGAAGAACAACCTCTGTAAATGTTAAATCATGGCACTTTGGCAATCACTTGTAATTTTTATTGTTTAAAGAAATGTCAACGTTTCCATTTTCCCCAACTTTAGTTAACCTGGGCCCTCCATGTAGCTAAGTGGGCCACCAAAAAAGTCCTTCATGCTGTTGTTTCATAGTGGAGCAGGTCCTCAGTTTCACTGTAATTTTGCTGATTTAAAGAAAGCATAAAGTATGTACAAAAGAATTTAAAATGAAAGATGATAGATGTACTCACGACTTTCTGGAAAGTGGATTTTTCATTCATGTTTCAGTTAGTCTTTTTATAAGCTCGACTAAAAAATTCAGGAGATTCAGAAATGTGTGTGTTTAGTTGGTTTCTTTTTCTCTTCTTCCGCAGTCACTTAGAAATAAAGATTGTGAACAAATGAAATCCACTAAAAGACTCCTTAACAATTCAGAAAGAAGCAAGGAAGGCAGAAGATAATAGTGAGGCTGGACAAGACCCGAGGCAGAGGAACCTGAAGCCCACCATTACCAGCGGAGCATTTTCCGGTTGTTCACTTGACTTCTCTGGGTCTCTGCCTCCAGCATCAGTGACCCAGAGGCTTCCTAAGGAGTCTCTAAATTTCATTGACACTTACGTGGGAATCAGGTAGCTTCTCCAATTATTCCCTGAGTGTGGTTTTACTAGCGAGAGTGGAATCTAAGTACGGAGTGTTCTCCCAGCACCAGGAAGAGGCTAGGGAAGGATGACATGGAGAGGTCAGGGCTATACTTCACAACTCTGAACTGGTGGCTAAGCAAGGCTGTGGTCAGTGCAGGATCTGAGAAGCAAGGGGTGTGGGAGAGGGATCTGAAAGCTCAGGGATCAAACGGGAACCAATGGGGTGAGGGGAACAAGGACATCTGGGAGCAGCACTGGCCAAACTAGCGGCCTCTCTTTGCAGGGAAAAGTCAGGCAATCCCTACCTGAGCAGAGGGGAAGAAGGAGCTTTGGGGAAATGGGCAGTGCGACTGTTCTCTGTACAGGGCTGTTTCTAGGCAAAGACAAGACAGAGGGAAAAATCAGCGTCCTCAGAGCCTATCCACCTGCCTAGTTTACCCTCTTTTCCTTAACCTTCCCAACTGGTGGAGCCTGGTCATTGGTACTTTCTTCTCCATTCGTGGGTATTCGAAGTCCTGAAATCAAGACAAATCTCATCCTTGGAATCAACAACTTTTTTGTGTGGAGCTTCACAGCGGAAGGCAGATGGGGACAATTTGGAAAGAGGAAAGAGAAGAGAATGCAAAAGGGCTGTCAGTGGATGGGAGTGAAAAAAAAGGAATTAACATTTGTGCTGGCAAATTCTCACCTGCTGGCAAGACAATGGAAAAAAAAAATCTGAGCAAGGAAAAGGGAAGATCAACACTTGCTTGACTAAATCAGACAAAAAATAGAAATATATTAAAGGTTAAAGGGGAGTTAAGTTGAAATGTGGGGGCTCTAAGACTAGTTTATACCACATTTAGACTACTGTATTTTTTTGCATTCTGAATTTAAAGTAACATTCTGTAAAATGTTTATACTTCTATTATCAAGCTTTGTTTCTAAAGGGAATTATGTACTTCTTTGGAAAGTTGAAAATAAATTTGTTAGCATGATTTTTGTCTTTACAAAATGAGATTATTTTTTCCTGTTCCTGCTATGTATTGCTTTTAATGAGGCACAGATTTGGGCAATTTTATTCAGGTAAGAAAGACTATAGGCACAGTGAAAAAGCAAAACTCCCTCATGGCTTGGTTTGGAACAAACGCTGTAAGATAAAAATTCCCCAGAAGGACATCATTAAATCTTTACTTATTCTTCTTCAACAGCCTCTGATGATAGAATGAGTCAGAGAAAGAAGAGCATTTAAAATGAGTGGTAGAATCAAAATTACTGGTAAAGAAAGTCTCGGTAATTAAGGGGCAAATGAATTCATGAAAACATTAAGCAATGAACGGGTTTTTTCTTAAGTTCCTATTTATTTTTGGAAAGTACAACACTTGGATCCTGAATTTGGCTAGTGCAAACTTTTAGGAGCAAACATATTTTCCATTTTAGACTGACACATCTCAAGCTTTTTCCCCTTAGTAATACACAGAGTGTCTATATTCTAATCTAGCAAAAAGTTTTGTCTTCTTATATCACTGTTTTTGGTCTTAAACCACTCTAGTCCTTTTTGGACTACAAATGAAATCTAGCTACTAATATTTACAAAATTCATGAGAAAATACATTGGTGAAGTTCGAGAACTGGGAAGGATGTATGTTAGAGCATTTAAAATGTTTTCAGATTGATTCGTAATTTTCTGAAAAATTTCTCCAGATCTTTAGCTGATCAAGCATGGAACATGAATGGCAGATAAGTAAATTTACATGTTGTTTTAAAAACTTTTTTTCATCAAGCCATGATATATTTAGTGTTTTTTGCAATTCTTTCTAACACAATGAAGATATATTTATCTCTTTTCATCTCTTATCCTAGAATGTTACTCTGGTTTTGGCATTTTGTTACTGTTAGAATAAGAAACCCCAGGTTGGGAGCAGTGGCTCACGCCTATAATCCTAGCACTTTGAGAGGCCAAAGCAGGTGGATTGCAGGAGTTCAAGACCAGCCTGGGCCACAGTGAAACTCCGTCTCTACTAAAATACAAAAAAATAGCCAGGTGTGGTGGCACACACCTGTAGTCCCAGCGACTTGGGAGGCGAAAGCAGGAGAATTGCTTGAACTCAGAAGGCGGAGGTTGCAGTGAGATGATATTGCGCCACTGCACTTCAGCCTGGGCTACAGAGTGAGGCTCTGACTCCAGAAAAAAGAAAAAAAAAAAAAAGAAAGAAACCCCAGATTGTGTTCTCTGTTTTACATATAGTTTCAGTCAGGATACGGCACATGAATCTATGGTAACAAATGACTGCCAATTTCACTGGTTTTACACAGCATGTTTACTTTTTGCTAATGCTGCATTTCCTGTGTAGGAAAGCTTATCTCGTAATCACTCAGGGACCCAGGCGATAGAGACTCTCTCTTGACACCTGCTCTGGGGCAAGTTCTGCACTGGGGCTTAAAATGTTTTCCAGGAAGCTTTAAGTGTGCATCACCAGCATGCACTTTTCATGAGAAAAAAAAGCACTTAACTTCAAAAGGGCAGGAAAATGAAATCCTTCCAGATACCTAAAAGGAAAACTTGATAATGTACCAGTCTAAATGTTTATCCTCTTTTTATCCTCTCACTAGATTTACCTGAAGTCCAGAAAGCAAGTCATATTTCACTGGAAATTGTGGAGCACAGTGCTTCGCACAACACATATTATTCATTGAACTATTTATTGAAATGTGAATAATTGAAATTTGGTCATGTTGAAGATCCAGGGGCTGCAGGCTTCATATCAACCTTTATATATTCATTAAGTGACCACTGTGTATAATAACAGTGGCAACCTACCAAGCCCTCAATACAAAGCAGATACTAAGCCAGTTGCTTTACATAGATTTTCTCTAACTTAGAGTACTATGAAAAGGGATTATTCTTCCTCCAATTTAAGACACTGAATTACTGAGAGATTAACTAACTTGCCCAAAGACATCCTCAAATGCATCATGGAGGTAGAGTAAGAACTTCTATGGCCCTGCTTTATCCACCCTAGTGCTCCCCAGAGTGGAGCACTAGCCCTCTGGCTGCACCTCTGTGTGCTTTCTGGAACAGATAGCTATCTGAAAATCTCCCGCCCCCTCCCATCATGGTTTAGTTCCTGGCCACCTTCAAATCTTTACTTAAATACTAGGCCTTGTCTGACCACCCTATTTGAAATTTCAAACCCACCCTTCCTCCCAAACCCACCACTCACCCATCTCTAGTTTAGTCTGCTCCCAAGCCTTGTCATTTTCTCTCTCCCCAACTAGAATGTATTAAGAATGGGGAATTGGGCCCGGCGCAATGGCTCACGCCTGTAATCCCAGCACTTTGGGAGGCCGAGGAGGGTGGATCACGAGGTCAAGAGATCGAGACCATCCTGGTCAACACGGTGAAACCCCGTCTCTACTAAAAATACAAAAAATTAGCTGGGCATGGTGGCGCATGCCTGTAATCCCGGCTACTCAAGAGGCTGAGGCAGGAGAATTGCCTGAACCCAGGAGGCAGAGGTTGCGGTGAGCTGAGATCGTGCCATTGCACTCCAGCCTGGATAACAAGAGCGAAACTCCGTCTCAAAAAAAAAAAAAAATGGGGAATTGGTCTTCTTTATTCATTGCTACTTCCTCCATGTTTAGAACAATGCCTAATGCCTTACACGTACTAGATACTCAATAAATATTTATCAAACGGATGAATAAATGAATGATACAATAATATCTAGCACTACACAGGATGTTTTTAGATGAAACATAAGCATTTATTATTTATAATTATTTATTTTGTTCTATATTAGAAAAAGTTTAGCACTTAAAAGCATGCTTTTGAAATTATTGTTAGTACTGATATCATGCTTTCTTTTAAAAACAAATACTTAAATGCTTTCTACCTTGGTCCAAGCAGGGGTTGTAGAGTCCATACATAGACAAAACTTCACTGAGCAATGCACTTAAGATTAGTTCATTTTACTCTACGAAATTCTTCAATTTAAAAATAAAAAATGGCCAGGCTGTTGTCTTTAATCCCAGCACTTTGGAAGGCTGAGATGGGGCAGATCAATTGAGCCCAGGAGTTTGAGACAAGCCTGGACAATATGGTGAGACCTTGTCTCTACAAAATATAGCAGGGCATGGTGGTGCACACCTGTAGTCTCAGCTACTCAGGAGGCTGGGATGGGACGATCACTTGAGCCTGGGAAGTGGAGGTTGCACTGAGCCGAGATTGTACCACTGCATTCCAGCCTGAGCAACAGAGGGAGACCCTATCTCGATCAATCAATCAATAAAATAAAATAAAAACATTTTTTGGCCGAATATGGTGGCTCACGCTTATAATCCCAGAACTTTGGGAAGCCAAGGTGAGCGGATCACTTGAGGCCAGGAGTTCAAGATCAGCTTGGCCAACACGGCCAATAATGCCTGTCTCTACTAAAAATAGAAAAATTAGCCAGGTGTCCCAACTATTCAGGAGGCTAAGGCACAAGGATCACTTGAACCAGGGAGGCAGAGGCTGCAGTGAGCCAAGATCGCATCACTACACTGTAGCCTAGGTAACAGAGCCAGACTCCGCCTCAAAAAAATTAAAATTAAAATTAAAAAATTGACATTTAAAGAAAACTATGGTAAAGAAAGCTAATATAAATAAAAATATTAAGCATTTGATACTTTGGACAGTGTCAGGAATGATGGAAATTTTGTAGTCATGTTGCTACTTCAGTGTCAAAGGGTTGTTGATGGAGAGACAAATAATAATATATTGCCACAGGAGATACTTATCATCTGTACTATTTGGACAATAAGTGGCCAGTGACTTCAGAGGAAAGGAAGACCCTAGTGAAGCACAGTGGTCAGGCATGAGGGTGGGGGAGTTTGTCTGAGAAGGATGTGCCAGCACAGAGAGGCAGGTGTCCTGGGGCAGCACCGCTTGGCCATCTCAAGTCAGGTGCTGAGGTGGGTACATGAAGACTGTTTCAGAACCCAACTTTTACATTCAGTGCACTCAGTGCCACATCCAACAGGTTCCCAGGAGAAAGGAGAACACCCACTTCTTTCTAATCCTCACTGAATATCTAAAATCTGGATGCATGTGTCCCACCTTCTCTGTTTTGACATCAGGCGATGGGCAGCACTTCTTCCCTGGGACGAAGGCCTTTGGAGATGGAGGTTTGTGGAGCCTTCATCTGCCTGTAAACTAAACACTGCTTGTTTTAGCAAAGGGATCCCGGGAAGAACACCCTGGTTGCCAACACCATTTCTGATCTTCAGCTACCACAGAGAAAGCCGTGAGATGGTTGAACCATGAAGGCAAAACAGTCATTGCACCACAGCAAGAAAGACAAAGTAAAATTCCTCTCTTTCGACGCTTTCTCTTCTAATGAGCAGCATCTCCTGGTTCACTAACTGTGGGGTGGAGAGCACCGCAGAGCGCTGCAGCAGTAAATTGGAACAATGATTGTGAAAGATACATTCTTTGCCATGCAAAGCCATTCACCAGGAGCTGGCGACAGCATAATACTCCTTTTACACAGACTCATCAAAGGCTCCAGAGTCAGTGCCCTTTTATTTAATTTGCATGACACTGGAGAGTTATTGACAAAAAATAATAATCAAGTTTTTCCCTTGAGACTGTCTTAGTTTGTGTTCAATTAAAACTAGATACTCAGAGTTGGCACCTGGCTCAATCCGCCAAATGGCTTTTGTGCGTCTTGGCTGCACTCACACCACGGGAGGAAACCGCTGGCAGGGAAAGTGAAGAGTACCATGAGTCACCCTCCGACGGCCGCCCTTTGAAGCCAGCTCCCTGGGCCACCTCCCCAGATGCACCTTCTGCCACACTGGTCTCCTTTCATCTTGATTCAAGTCTGAGAGAAAAGAAAATGTAACTTTCAAATATATTTGTGAAGAAAATGCAAGCTCATTAGGAAAAGAAAAAGGAGGGTGAGGGGAGGACTGGTTATACTTACAGCCACCTGATTGCTCCCAGTTTTTCTGGCTTAATTGTTTGGAGGGGAAAAAAAGAGCAATTTAGAGGAAAAAAAAGAAAAAGACAAAGCATGCATTTTGCCATCTGTTTTAGCAAAAAATTCCTTTAGTCTGATGCAATCAATTATACTTGGATTATATATTTTTTTTTAATTACGGGTATGTTAAGCTCTCTGGCAATGATTTTCAACCTTGTCTGACATTCTATTTACACATATCCAAGGAAACCCTATCGTAACTGACCTGAAAGCCCCAACTTTGCTAGAACATGTGTCTTCCAAGGGAGTTTTGTTACTCAAGTTACCAGAAAGTGTTGATTATCACACTTCCTCCATGAAGCCTGCACTGGAGTCAGGAAAGTACAAGAAGTATTTCATTCTCCCACAATCATTCCATATTTGTCTATTTTTCTTTCAACATAAAGCTCCTTGAGGACAATGGTAGCACAGCTTTGGCCATGATGGACTTACCATCAACTGGTAGGAAGGCCTCATGCCAGGGCTATTTCAAGCCTCTGCTGGAGCTTTTATTAAGTCCACCCACTCAATGCTATTGTTGAACCAATTCTTGCAAAAGATTCCATGTTAACAGGAACAAATAAATGTGAAGTCCATCAGCCAATTCGGATTTTAAAACATATGTCACCAAACATAACACAGACCTGGGGACAGTTAGGTGACCTCCAAGAAATCCCTAAAACCCCATTTTCCCTTAGGATCTCATCCTCATTAACCTCACCTCCTTTCTCCCCACTTTTTTCTCTAAGCCACACATTATATTGCATATTTTGGCAATGTTCTTTGTAATTATTCCCTAGTCATTTCAAGATATTAAGTGAGATGATCCATACTAAAATGCTGAGTAAGCCAGAATGCACTCTCTGAAGGCATCTTACTTTTACCATTGTGCCTTGCATTAAGGGAGCATGACTTTTATTTCTTCATTATCCATCAGTATTAAAACAGTGCCCTGCACAGAGTGGAATTAAGGTAAACAATCCCATACTAACCAGCAAGTCATGGAAAGTAAGGACAAGTAGCCTACAAATGACCTAAGGACCTGAGCCACCCTACCTGGGGGCAGAGTCATGTTACAGTCAGGAAAGACATCTCTGGAGTCAGCCAACCTGGGTACAAATTCTGGAGCTACTTCTTTCTGCTTGTGAATTCAGACCATTTATTTAACATTTCTAAGTTTCCATTTTCTCATCTGTAAAATGGGAATAAGGACAATGTCTGCCTCATGAAACACTGTGAAAATGTAATGAAACAATAAATGTCACCTGGGAATTTTGTGAGGAACAAATGAGCTAGCCTGTGTAAAGCTCTCAGTCAAGGACCTGGTAAAGCGTAAGAGCTCAAAAGGGAAATCATAACTGTTCCTATCGTCATTAGAGACCAACATCACATGCCTCAGGCTTCACCAGTCATCTTTACCAGAAGCTAAGGAAAATTACAAATACGCCCGTTTACTGATACATGGGAAACACCCCCTGTTTGCATATCTAAGGTAAGGTAAGTCTCTCTTGCTACTCTTTCAACCTGGTATCAGTAACTCTGTCCTGATTACGGCAAAATGAAACACACTCTTGTAGTTACAGAAGTAAGGCAAGAACACTATATGTTAAAATGTTAATGAGGGTATCTCTGAGTAAAGGAATTACAGAGATACCTGTCCAGGTTCTAAGCTGCAGGCAACAGAAAGCATCTTTGCCTGATTTGCTGGATGAATATTGGGCAACCCACAGGAGCATTGACTGGGGAATCTGGAGGACAGACATGGAAAACAGGCAGACACAAGAGATGCTACTGGGCTTCCAGGATCACAGCAAAAATCACACTAAAGGATTCCTGGGGTAAGAACCTTGCTGCCTCTGCTGCCTGACACAGGGTGTCCCAACTGGCACCATGGCCACGGCCGACACTGGGCTGGACAGCACACCCTGTCCCTGTGGGTGCTGGAGAACAGACATGGCTGCTCCTACCACTGGGACGAGTTCCTTCCTAGGTCTGCTTCTGTATCACTCAGCCCACGTTCAAACACCTGACCAGGAGACTATGTCTGCTGGCACCAAGGGTAGGTTCCCCAAACCCCCTTCCAAAGCTGGGCAGATGAAAGAATGCCAAGCATTTCTATAACACAAATGATTTTTAAGGTTCTTTGCCTATCTTTCTATTTCCTATAATGGGTGTATATATATATTTATATTTATATATACACACATGCATGCACACATGTATATGTATTATTTTCTAATCACATAAAATTATAAATGTACTTTGTTTTTAAAAGCAGAACTTCTGCTTTGAAGATATTTTAAAATATTTACATGCATAATTCAGAATTCATGGAGTTTTCATGAAGGACAAATAGTCAAAGGAACACTAAGGGACCAGTGGGGCACTGGGGGAATGTGTATATTTGGATTTTAAGATGTAGCGAGAATGAAATGATCAAGAGACCAAATTGAAAAACTATGTTTGACACCTTTTTTCCTTCCCCTGCTCTGAAAGCAGGGGATATCTAATTGCTTCTGTTTCCTCCAATAATAATCCCATAAATAACAAAAAGGCCTAGTGTGGCTCTATTCCCTCAGTATCAGATAACTATCTCTACTGTTTATGCAGTCGATGCATTAATTTTAGTGCGGGTTGGCTTTTTACTTCTTTGAAAAGAGCCTCGGACAAATCCTCTTTGAGCTTTGCATTGAGCTCGGCTTTGCAGCCAAAATAAATTAGTAAAGTCTAGAACTTTGTTTTCAGAGTTTGTCAAGTTCTTTCCAGTGAAATCTTTCCTCCAGTTCCAGATGTTGCGGTTTATTGACTTCAGCTTCTATTTTCCTTCCATGTGAAATGCCAACATCTCACTTGGAGATGGCATGGAGAGGCAGAGGGGGGTAGATGTAGCCAATCTGCTCAAAGGTGACCCTGAGGAATTAACCACAGGTACTGGTATGGCACTTCAGGTTGAATCATTATATACATACATTAACTTTTCAAAATTATTTCTTCTGATAACAGCACTTAACATAAACTCGGTTTATGTTCCGCACAGACGAACTGAGATGAAGAAGTGGGGCAAATTGGGAATTATTATATTACAATCAAAATATCCAGATTATTGGGCAAATGTTAATTTGAGGCTCCAACTATTCAGGGAATGGTCATTTTCCACTTCTCTGTGTGTAACACAAACAAAAGTATGTGCACAATCAGTGAGACCAGAACCAACTCAGCTGACCCAGAGTGACATGTTTTACCTATGAGGTTGGTTTGCAGTACGTAATAAGAGACACAATCTCACTGCATCAAAATATGGCCACTCTGTTCTCATATTAACATATAACCTCTTAACCAAGAGTGTATAAATAAATTTGGATTTCTCTATGTTCCATTAAGTGTCCGGAGGCAATATTGTCTTCCACTGGGACATACACAAAATATAACTTGAGAAGAAGAAAATTATTGAAAAAGCATTGGTGAAGTTATTCAGAGTAAAGTTCTTTGAAGTCTGACTTTTTCTAGTTTAATATTCTACAGCCTTTAAGCGTGGTTTATTGTACATGTATTTTATAAATGTATATAAATACATACGTGTCTGTCTAAAGACATATATATATATATTTATGTCTTTTACTTTCATAGATTTTTTTATGAACTATCCCCACTTTGATATCTTGGTTGTACTAGCCTTATTTTCATCACCAAGCTAGAATATTAGCATTCTTGTCCTCTTTGAGGGTATTTTTTGGAGATCACCACCTGTAAACTTTTTAGGAGGTGGCATTGGTACTCTTTCTGACATTTTAATAAATAGGAAAATAAATGCTGCCTACCAAATTGCTTAATGTCAACACTTACCTCATCCAAAATGAGTGAGTCAGCTTTCATAGATCTCACAGTGTGTGCTGAGAACCTACGTTTTTCCCTGCATCAATGTGTTCAACTTCTTTTCTCTCCAGGCTTTGGTCTTAGAAACTATAGCTCACTTTGCTTCTCTGTGCTTCAGTTTCCTCATCTGTAATATAAGGATGGTGGGCTTAATGATTGCTAAATTGTCATTCAGTTATGAATTTCTATGATTCAAGAATTTCTCTGAGTTTTCCGGTTTTGGGAATTGCCCACTTCTTTCCCAGAAAGCTCATGAGTAATCCACCTTTTGTTTAGCATATAATCAAGAAGTAACAGTCAGTATAATCAGCCGAGTGGCCTAAGTTGCTGCTCTGCCTATGGAGGAGTCATTCTTTATCCCTTCACTTTCTTAATAAACTTGCTTTTGCTTTGCAAAAAGAAAAAAAAAAGAATTTCTAGTTTTACTTTCTTCATCTTTAGAAGAAGAAAGTCGAACTATGTGTGGGTTTTCGGTTTTCTTTAATTATTATGAAAGTAATATTTGCTTGTTGAAAAAATCAAACAGCACATTATTTTATAAAATAATATGGTAGAGTTTCCCCTCCTTTTCTCTCATTTTATTCACCTCCTCAACCTATGACCTACCGATAAATACTGTTCAGATTTTTTTTATAATTCCAAACATATATAGGCTTATTCAAACAGTTTCGATTATATTATACTTTTAAATTATACTTTTAAATTCAAATTAAATTATATAGCATGCTAATTTGACTTCCTTTCAAAACAAAATATGTTGAACACCTTGCCATGACAATGCATATTAGGCATACTTCCTTTTCAATAGCTATATAGTGTTCCATTGAATGGCTGTGCTTAATTTATTTGTTACCTTTTATTGAAAACATTTTATTTTTATGTTTATTTTTACTTAAAATAGGTAATTTCTAAGGTTTATTTAGTGTTAAGATTCTATAGTCATGAGCCTATTGATTATTTCCTTGCAATTTTTGCTTTCATTCCAAATATTTATGGACATATATTGTGTGGCAGAAACTACCTTTTTACAACTCCAAGTGAGTGAATTATGAACAACTGATTTAAATAAGCTGTGTTTAATGCATTTCCCATATGCAAGCAAACTCAAATTCCAGTGCATACTATAGCCAGGAAAGAAATAGACAATGGGCAACAAGGAGATATGCAGAAGTTACAACTATCCGTGGTCTATCCTGGAAGGAGAGGCATTTAGTTTTCTTTAAGAAATCTGTAAAGGTCCTTCTGTAATCCTTCTAGTGTCTAAACTGTCAAAAATTACTCCACCAAAATAGCCCCAAATCCTAAATTTTGCCATTGTGTCTCCTTGAAGGAAAGTAAATTCTGAAGGGTAATGCTATGTGTATTCTTAGGGCGTGTCTTTTTGATAAGTTTATTTTTATAATGCCTTAGTATAAGGTGATATTGCCTTGGAAATATCATGATCATTACTATCGATATCATATCATTATTAAGAATGAGACCAATATTTACTACAGAGTGTTTATTCACCCTGTGGCATTGGTGCTTTGCATTCATTTTTGCTAATCCTTATAACTTCCCTGCAAGATAGCTATCAATGTTTCTACTGTACAGAGTAGGAGAAAGTAAGGAAGCCAATATTCCTCCAACATTCATTTTTCTCCTCACTAAGCCGCTCCAATGCCACTTTGAGTATATGAAATACAAGCTGTCTGTAAAAGCATAACTGGAAATTCAAAAGGAAAGCCAGAAGGACTTTAGGTAATGGAGAGAACTCAGAAAAGATCCATGAATGGATTAATATTTAATGTACTTTGAAAACTATTAAACTATCAATCACTTCTTCCCCTTTGTAACACTCTAGGTTGAGATATTCTAGTTGCTTCAGCACACAATTTGCAAAATCTTGGTTTCCAAGCTGCTAGTTTTTAGTTTTGTTTTGTTTTGCAGTCATCGAGAAACTCTTTTCTGTAGTAAGTGAAGACTTTCCATCTTCCAACCTAATTATAAAACAGCATCCCACACTATCCTTTGTTGTAATTACATTTCTCTATATGTCACTCAACATTCAATTATCCACATGAGGATTATTCATATCAGAATTGTCACCTGCTAATGTTTAATCTCCAAATGAATTTCCCCTGCTGACCAGGGTGGCCTTTCCTGCCAGCCATGAGTATCGGTTCAGAAAGTCAAGATAATATTGACAATAACGTGCACAGGATCTAATTAAAAGACATACATCTGCTGCTGCAAAAGCAAACAAACAAACACACAAACATATGATACCTCCTGAGGCCAGACAACAATGATTTGGGGATTATCTGTTGCTTCGGATTTTCTGCATTACCACTCCCTCCCACTGGCATGCAGAATTGGGAACCGGCTGCCCAACATGTTTGCACTGACTGTTTTAGGAGTGAAGCTGTTGATTAGCAAAGGACTGTTGTCATAGCACATGTCAAACTTTGTAATTATCATATTTTCTTACAACAAGTTCTACAGCTGCTAGTCTATGGTTCATTTGTCTCTAAAAACTAGAGAAATAATTGCTTTCGGTCAGGAGTTTACAAGAGCAGAACTAACTATTAGAGTCCATGTGATTAGATACTATGCATTTTCCAGATGATAATCAAATCATGACCTGAAGGGAATTTTAGATGTTCTGAGGCCATACCCAACTACTCTGTTATGAAGGCATATGTAACTAATGGAACCAGAACCTTCAAAGCCAAATTACTCCAGCCCTTCCACAAGAGAATATTCTGGTAAATAAATAAAACTTGTCAGCATAGCACAAGCCAAATTATTGGAATTTGGCTTTATATTTTCTTTTTATTTTTTGAGGCAGAATCTCACTTTGTTGCCCAGGCTGGAGTGCAGTGGTATGATCTCAGCTCACTGCAACCTCTGCCTCCTAGATTCAAGTGATTCTTCGGCCTCAGCCTCCCCAGTAGCTGGAATCACAGATGCATGCCACCACACCCAGCTATTTTTTTAGTATTTTTAGTAGAGACAGGGTTTCATCATGTTAGCCAGGCTGGTCTCAAACTCCTGACCTCAAGTGATCCGCCCACCTCGGCCTCCCAAAGTGCCAGGATTACAGGTGTTAGCCCACCTTTGCTCATAGAAAGGTGGGCTAATGCCTGTAATCCTAGCACTTTTCACATTTTCTATGAGAAAAAAAAAAAAAAAAAAATGAACCATTTTTACTGAAGGAAAAATACTCAGGTACCTGAGTGGTAACTATCTCAGTAGATTCATTGAGCAAAGACATGTCTGGCAACAATGCCAGGCCTTTCTACCTAAAAGAGAGAGGTTTTGGTCCTTGCAAATGGACCATATAGCCCAGGGCAAGCAGCAAGTGCCAAGTTTCATTTCCATCTTTTGTGTAATCTTTAGAACGCATACAAAGCTTGTATTCTACTCCATAGTGTTTACGTTAACTTAAAATTGCTTTTTCCTCTTAAAATTTTGAATTAAAATGATGCCCTGAAGTGACTCATGGCATTTATCCTGTAGTTCCCCATACCACCTGGTGCACAACCTCATTTACCACCTACAGGTCTGAGGACCTGAAGTCGTCAAACAGCGCTCTTTAAAAACCTCTTTCTAATAATGCAGTTTCAGATATCAATTTGGGCAGCAAAGAGAGACATCACCAGGCCCCAAGATGCACACAAACACAGGTGCCAGTATTGTGATTTCCTGGTTCTCAGCTGTAGGGAAGGCAAGATTTCTGATTGTTCCTTTTACTGAAGACTGTCTGGGGATCACAGTATCGAGGATGCATTTGCACCTGGTTTGAAGGTTGTCCAGGATCCTGGGACTCTTCTTATTTGTCTGCTTTTTGTGGTAGAGTCTGGCCAGAGCCTACTTTCTCCTTTCTTCTTTGGTCTATCCACCAACCAGGCCAATCATCATGAGACCAGAGTTCAAAGCCTTCAGATAAATGAGGGGCAGCCAATTCCTTATAGCAGCCCCAGAATTTTCCTCCATTTTCTCTGAGCCCTTACTAAAGATTTGTTTTCAGAATAAATACAGTTTTCAGTCACCTTCTAAACTTTTGAGTTTCTTCACATTTGAGTTGTTATATAATACCATTGTTGCCCCACCCTTTCTTCTTACCATTTCTCTCTAGAAAACTTAACCCATGAGCAAAAGTGTCACCTGCAGGCCAATGCCTCTCAGAGATCACATCCAGCCAAAATCTCCAATTGCTCTTCTGGAATGGCATTTCCAGTTACTACCTGAGTGCCTCTCTTGCATCTCAAGAACAGTACCTCTCTGTCTGGCTTTTCTGCTCAAGTCAGCTCCTCCTCCTGATTTTCTCTTTCTCTAAGTAATCATTCCCTCAGCTACCCAGGGTAAAGAACACCAGGGTCTTGACATATCCAGTTCTTTATCACTAGCAGCCAGCACCATGCCTAGCATATAGTAGGCACTCAGTAAATATTTGTTAACTGAATGAACACATATGTGTATGCACACACCTATGTATGGACACATATGTGTACATTGATTTTATTTTAAAAATTAATTCAATATCATCTGCAAAAATGCAAAATAAAACAAGGGGAGTCAATGTTTCTATTGCCCATAATCAGCTGAAATAAAATACACCAAATTGCTAATGTTCTAAATAAACTTGCAACATTTACAACAGCCAATGAGAAAAATTTAGAAGACATAGAAGGAGTTAAAGATAATTGAAAGTTTTAACTAACAACCAATCCACTGGTTTAATTGAATACCTATTATTCTCTGTTGAGTATCCTGTGTATCCAGCAGATGCTCAGCTCAACAGGAAATAGAGGAGCTGGGTAAGATGTGGTTTCTGCCCTTTAAGAATGTAATTGAGAATAGAAAACTATCCACCTGAAACAACCCTGATCAATACAACCCATGATGTGCCAAAGGGCTAAATTGGTGGTATAAAATCTGAGCACACAGAAGTTATGGGTTTCAGAAATCCCACGTGGGAACAGAAAGCATTAGTAAACACCAGAAGATGGCTTTTTAGGAGATGTGAGAATTTGAAGAATGGAGTTGATGTTTTCATTCTTTCAGCAAGACTGAGATAAAGGAAGAAATAAGGCATTTCAAAAGAAGAGCTAGGGAGAAAAGCTGGGCTCAAAATGCAGACACAGGCCTGGGCGTGAGGGTGGCATGTGGGGAGAAGTTCACAGGACAGAGAAACCGGCTAAACAAGTCCATTTCAGCTCTAAGTCAGCCTGTTGGTGATATTATAGGATAAGCCTATGTGGACCAGATGACCAGCCTGTTTGGAGGACATATGGGGAAATCTCGTGATCTCTGTAACAAGTAGATATATGATGCCTGCTTTATTGCCAAAAAATATGCATCATATCATATTCTCTCCTTATAAAACTCTAAAATCCTTCTGTAAAGAGAAATCATTGACTATAGATATCATGATTCCCTCACTTAATACCAGGCATTATTTAGGCATTTGGGAGTGTATATTATGTCTCAGGCAAGCATTAAAATATTGCCATAATGTGTTAAGTGACTTCATGGCAACCTAAATGTTGAAGAGCCAACAAGGAGTGATTTTATTCAAAAAAATTAATTCAACATCATTTGCAAAAATGCAAAATAAAACAAAGGGAGTTGATGTTGTTTCTATTGCCCATCATCAAATGAAATAAAATACACCAAACTGCTAATGATCTTAATAAAGCTGCAACAAGGTTTATTTTCTCTTAGAAATGTAAAAAATGGTATATAACTTTAGAAGCATCAGGGGAAAGGGATTATGATGTTGTTGGTTCAATTGTATACTTCTCATGTATGTATTTTCCAGCTTACATATGATTGAAAGACAACTTTGAAATCAAAAAACAATTACTCTTCCAATCTCTCAATTTGTTCTTTGGAAATGTTTTTTCTCTTCCCCAGCCACTCCCTCTTTGTCTAAGTCATCATGACTTCCAGTTAATTGATTCAGTCTCTGAACAAAGCCCAGCCCTGCTGGGCAGAATTAGGACACATGTTTGGGTACTGAATTAGACCCAGTGGTTTAGACAAGAGAGAAGTCTTTCTCACTTTCACGTTCAAACACAAACAACCCAGGGTTGACTTGTAATCATCACACTGTTGAACATTCAGTCACCCTCTCTCTTGAAGCTCTGCCATCCCCTAAGTGTCAATCTTGTTGACATAGTCAGCAATGCCATCATCTTCTCTTTCCTAAGGACATTGAGTGACTGGTATCATTAGCTCTAAGTGTTTCCAGAGGAGTGGACCTCTAGCCTGGGCTAATGTGATGGGGTGGGGCAGCTGGTGAGATGGCCGTGCAGGTTTAAGCCCCATTTTTCAGCACAGGCCCTGTGACGTTTTACTTATCCACCCAAGATCTGGCTTACAGGTAGAAAGAGGTTGGGGAAAAGAAGAGAAGACATGTTCCATTGAGAAATGATACACATCATTTCTGCTCATATCCAGTTAGAAAGGATAATACCTAGCTGCAAGGGAGGCTGAGATATGTAGGATTTAGCTAAGTGGCCACGATTCCCCTAAAAATCTTGCCATCATAAAAGTAGATGATCTGGAAAAATAGCTTTCATAGAAGACACAGAGAGATTGTTTTCCTAAATATCTAATCACACACTTTTCTGTTCAAAATAGATTACAAATGCGCATATATTATCACAAGATAAAATAAATTGAAACTTTTTAAAAAATGAATCAAAAGTAAAATGGGATTTTAAAATACAATCAACATATTCAAAAGAATTACCAAGCCATGACCTTTTCTCTGGGAGTAAACTTGAGGCTGACATTCAGGGAGCCCCTGAATGAGAAGAATAAGGGCTTGAAAGAGAAGGTTGTTTTCTGGGTCATACAGCTTACAGCAAGAACAATAACTAATAGAAGGGACTTTCTGTGAAGGAATGACTGACGGATTTAGAGGTCTGATACCCAGAGTATCCAGTCTGATATCCAGGTTATTCAGCAGTCTGATATCCAGATTGTTCTCTTGTTTTATAATTCTTTTCAGTCAACTTAAACTTGCTATCCTCCGTACTTGAGAAATGGAGGATGGGGAAGGGTCATAGTTTTGAAGCAACAAGGAGAAATGATTATTACTAAGGTAAACATGGATGGAGGACAAGCCTGAGCCATTGACCCTGCTGGCAGGATGGCATGCCACAGCCAGGGGAATGGAACACTCTTTAGAAAAGTCCAGAGACATTTGAGAGAGGAATTTTCAAGTTATGCAGCATGAAAGACTAGGACTTTGACACTTATGTAAAAAGTAACAGAAGATGGAATTGGGGGGAAGTCATACTACACAAACATAGTGAAAAAATGTATACACATAATTAGAAATGTACTATGAATTTGGCATCATCTCTTGGGCAGAGCTGCTAGTCTTTTTTTCTCTCTGTCTCATCACCCTATGTTCTGATCATTTTATGCTCTAGTATGAGCTGAGACTGACCTAAAGCCACTTAAGCCCCTCTTCTATGGAATCCATATAGAGCAGATGCTGCAACGTCTCGCCTAAATCTCCTTCAGAAGTAGTTGAGTCCATCCCCAGTTTCCCTCTTCTGTGCACAATTGCTCTGGGATGAATGCGGACTGCCCCATCTGGAAAGTTGCCTTCCTCCCCAGCCAGTAACCAATGCATGGCTGGCACAGAGGTACACAATCCTAGACCCTTTGCCTCAAGACAGAACCTATTTCATGGGACAGTTCACTTTCCAGATCTGCCCATGGGGCCAGAATAAAGTTAGCCTCCAGCTCAGACCATCTCCTGGTTTCATTTCTTCTATGGTCTTTCCTGCTTGTCTCACATCCTTTCTCCTGAAAGCACTGTCCCAAAAATCACCTGCCCAAGAACCCCTGTTTCAAGTTCTGCTTCTAGGCAACCCACCTTAAGACACCATAAAACACGTGACACAGCAAGAAGTGAATAGATTACAGGGAGGGTCTGTAGGGCACAGGAGAGGAGCAGGAGGAACCATGAGGCTTATCAATGGCAAATGATAAGGAAAGCTCAGAGACCAGGCAGGATCAGGGAGCGTTGTTGAGAAAGGCTGCAAGGCAAAGGCAGCAGTGAGTAAAGAAGGAGGGGGCATGAAATCAGCAGCATCAGAGGCACTGTGTCAGCAGAGCTATTTCCTCCATGACCCTGGGCCTCCTTGGGGACACACCCTGCCCAATGCTTGACAGGTGTGCTCTTAGCTCCCAGCAGAACCAGACATTTCAAGGACCATTCCTGCTTCAACTTGTCCATTCTTTCATAGTAAGAAGAGGTCTCCAGCTGATCCATTTGTTAATCCCCTGGATTAAGCGCACATAAAGAGTGAAAACACCACTAGGGGAGACTTCCTACAGCTTCCTGCTTGAAAACAAGATTTGCCTGCAGCTAAGGGGCATGCCCAGCTCTGACAGCTACTATAAGCCCTGACTAGGGCTTGGTGAAAGAAAAGAAAAGGAAAAGAAAAGAAGAGAAAAAGCCTGTAAGAGGGAGTGAAGGAGGGAAAGAAAGTCAGGTGAGAGGCAGGAAGAGGTGAGGAGTATTCATCTCTCTTCTACAGCAGTCCCTGGATTGCTTTTTCTGCACTAAAGATGGAAGGAGAGTATGTTTTGGTCTTGATCGTTTAGTATCACTGACAATCAGGTAATTTTAGAAGTGAGTTGGGGAAGAGGAAGCAATCTTCCTGCCATTTCTTTACTATTTGAGATATAGTAAAGAGATATGAGATATCATTCTCTATGCCCTTGAGATATAAAGGGAAAAAAAGGAGAAAAATAATCACTTTTTTAGAATTTGAATTAAAATTCTAATCAAGAGTCTTCCTTGATTTTGCTGTACATTAGTATCTCTATGAACTTTTGAAAAGGGTCTCAAACTCAAGATGGAAACATTAAGAGCTGTCCTACATTAAGTTCCTTGATCTTTTGGGGAGGGTGAAGAATGGAGGGGTGTGTTAGTAAATATTGGAGCCTTCCGGGGGAAATAGGATGCTTTTTTGCAAATTCACAGCAAGTACATGGTTACTATTGATTCACTCACTTAACAACCATTTACCCAGCATATCCTATGAACCCAGCACTTCATACTGGGTGCTGGCAATATGGAGATGTGTGGACATGGTCCCTATCCTCCAAGAATTCACAGTCGAAAAAAGACATGTAAGCAAGAGATTATACCAAAGTCTGCTTGGAGTTCTGTGGCTATACTCAAATCTGTTCACACAAGTTTCATGAGCTTTCAGGTAACATGACTGTAATAAAGTAGGAGCACAGGAAAGGATAAATTCTCCAGGTGTTTGTGACTGGCACATCTAGCAATACGATCTGAGGGAAATCCAACTCTGCACTGTGATGACCTGATTCATCCCACTCTGAAACTGCTGCTCCCCAGGGAAGTATCAGTACAACAGGGACCCAACAAGAAAAGGACACAGCAGGACCAGAAAGCTTGGTTCAACCATCTTTTCCTTCAAGTCCTCAAATGTATGTATAATAGCTTCTCTACAATCCTTGCCTGATTATTCCAACAAAAGTCACTTTGTGGCCACTTCCTATTGCTTTTTTTCCTCTTGATCATATATCATGTTTTCCTTCTTTAAATGTTTAAGAATGTTAAATTATATGCTAGACATCGTAAACAATATGTTGTAGAATATGTATAATTTGTATCCTCCTTCTTTAAAGGGTATTGAGTTTGTCCTGCCAGACAATCAAATTTCTGGTAGATTTTTTTGATCCTCTTACATTTGATTTTATTCTTAGCAGAATGGTCTATTTTGTTTTTTTTTAATTCAGTTTTAGGGGAGGATGCTTACTCTAAGGCATAGTTATTATTCCTCTACAAAGCATGACCTTCCTAGGGTTCACATGAATGTCCCAATTTTTCTTTCTTCTATGGTTCAGAACTCCAATATCACCCTAACCTGCAAGGCCTCTGTTATCACTCTTCGGTTTTCATCTCCATGAGGTCTATCTATGTCATGGTTCATGGAATCTCAGCCTTTACCTACACAGCCTGCCCTTCAGCCAAGGAATTCTCATAAGCCAACATGCAGACTTCAGAGACCCCCCACTGCACAGCCCCTGCTTATCCACTACCTTACCCAGGAAATTCCAGCTATTTCAGGAGCCTGGAACTCTGATCCCTGCTTCCTCAGCTCAGCAAGACCATTGTTCTATTGGGTGCCATCTCCTTGTGCCACAGCTTTGCACTCACACAGAAAAGTGTGGCTCATCTTGTGTGTTTCCCATCTCTCACAAGAGATGGGAGAACGTAGTCCCATGCCTCCTATTCAATGCTTGAAAATAATTGTCTCATGTATTTGTTCAGTTTTATAGTTGTTTTTAACAGAGGGCAAGTTTGGCACCAGTTACTTGCTCATAGTCAAAAGCAGGAGTCAATGTGCTTCCTTAAAAAAATTGTTGATGTTATTTTCTGCATATATTGACTAGAACTCTACTATCCCATAATTGAGGAGTTAAGAACAAGCCAACATCCCCAGAGAAGATGGCAGAGCAGAAAGAAAAACAGAACCTAGGTCTTTAACAAATTTACCAACCCCAATATCTCTCATTTTCACATTCCTTGTTACATGATATTGTAAATATTATTATTGTTTAAGACTCTTTCAACTGGGTTTCCAATTATTTGCAGCAACTGGCACTTGTAGTAACTGATACAAGTCATCACGCCTCAGTCTTCTTTTCTCAAGGGGGAACAACTTCAGCTACTCTAGGCATTTCATACAGGGTATCATGTGAACTCGAATTCTCTCAAGATTTTTTTTTGTCTCAATAATAGTGTGCTATGAACTGAGGAGTATGATTAACTCAAACCTCTGCCCTAAGACTGTGAGTGAACCTCTGCTTTAAAACTGTGTGTGAGTGAGAGAGAGAGAAAGAAAAAGAGAAGGTGGGGGTGGGGGAGTAGATACATATTGTGGTCTCTGATTATAGCAAATTCATCCAGACAATGAAATCATACAAAGTTTTACTTGGAAAGCTCCAAACCAAGAGATCAACTAATTCAAGATTCTCACCCTAGGATTCATTGACATCCCAGGGTGGGCTTGTGTGAAATTGAATGTAACACATTTAAATGTGAATTTTGCTAAGCAGAAGTTCAGTAGCTTTTGAATGTTTTTGTATGGCTCTATGGCCCCATCCTTAGTAGTTAGAAACCACCAATGCTGACCAAACTTTTAACTTTCTAGACAAAGAAAGATTATCCAATAAACTATGACTTATGCAAAGGTAGGGCCAGTGTATTAGTCTGTTGTCATGCTGCTGATAAAGACATACCCAAGACTGGGCAATTTACAAAAGAAAGAGGTTTATTGGACTTACAGTTCCATGTGGCTGGGGAGGCCTCACAATCATGGCAGAAGGCAAGGAGGAGCAAGCTACATCTTACCTGGATGGCAGCAGGCAAAGAGAGAGCTTGTGCAGAGAAACTCTCGTTTTTAAAACCATCACATCTCGTGAGACCCGTTGACTATCAGGAGAACAGCACTGGAAAGATGCGCCCACTGGGTCCCTCCCACAACATGTGGAAATTATGAAACTACAATATGAGATTTGAGTGGGGACACACAGCCAAACCATATCAAACCAGTTAAAGCCAGACCTGAGACATTAATCAAGGATGCCTACCTTTTCTCTTTCTTTCTTTCTCTTTCTTTTTTCTTCCTTCCTTCCTTCCCTCCCTCCCTCCCTTTCTTTCTTTCTTTCTTTTTTTTTGATGGAGTCTCTCTCTCTCTGTAGCCAGCTGGAGTGCATTGGCGCGATCTCGCCTCACTGCAACCTCCAGCTCCCAGACTCAAGCAATTCTCCTGCCTCAGCCTCCCAAGTAGCTGGGACTACAAGTGCATGCCACCATGCCAAGCTAATTTTTGTATTTTTAATAGAGACGGGGGTTTCACCATGTTGGTCAGGATGGTCTCAATCTCTTGACCTTGTGATCCGCCCACCTCAGCCTCCCAAAGTGCTGGTATTACAGGCATGAGCCACCGCACCCAGCCAACCCAGGCTTAAAGAAACAAAATTGCACAAGGTCAAACAGAGAGTTTGGGGTCTGGCTGTTTGGAGAGTCAAGATTTGTCTCCCACCCTCATGCAAGCAGGGAAGAAAGTAATACCAATAAATGAAATTGATCTGAAAGTAATTCAGAAAAAGGTAGGCATCTAGCTGGGTGTGATGGCTCATGCCTGTAATCCCAACACTTTGGGAGGCTGAGGCAGACGAATCACCTGAGGAGTTCAAGACCAGCCTGCCCAACATGGCAAAACCCTGTCTCTAATAAAAATACAAAAAATTAGCCAGGCGTGGTGGTGGGTGCCTGTAATTCCAGCTACTCAGGAGGCTGAGGCAGGAGATTCTCTTGAACCCAGAAGGCGGAGGCTGCAGTACTTGTCACGCCACTGTACTCCAGCCTGGGTGACAAGAGCAAAACTTTGTCTCAGAAATAAAAGGGGGGGCTGGGTTTAGAAATCTATAAAAGGACATTTAAAATATTATCTCTGTTCCCATCAAATTTCTTTGTTTCAAGTGATATAAACGAACTACAGCTGATGAGACAATAGGGAATTTATTGCAAGGGTATGAAAAGCTCACAGAAAAGGCTTCTTTGTGGCTCAACTCCAGAAACACTGTATTTTATATTTATGACAACATTGGGAAGGCTGAAATACCAGACTCAGAAATGGCAGAAAGAAGGGGTCCAGGCAACAGCCTGAGCCACAGCCAAAATGACGCCACAACGCTAGTGTGGTGGAGACTCTGTCACTCCACCTGACTGCTGCTGACACTGAACTCTGTGAACTCTGAGGCTTATCTCTCATTGCTACTGAACTTGGACATTTAATGTCAACACCACGGCCTCTCCAAACCCTGGAAACTGATATCAAAGTCACCTCTGCAACCATTACAGGAGAAATAAATTTTCTACTTTCCTGATTTTTGCATCTCTCAATGCAAATTTAAAGTCTAAGGCAGGTACCTCTGTTTGGCTGAGTATAGGTAATGTGTTCATACCTTAGCTACAAGGTAGCCTGGGTCAAGAGTTTGTTGTTGTTTTTTCAATTATACACTGGGAAAGTCAAGCAAAATTCATATTATCAGAAATTTCTCAAATATAAGAAATGGGTTCAAAGGCTGAACCCAGCCATTCAAAGGCTGAACCTTCCCAAATAAAACTAACAAGGATCTTCTACTCCACCCCAATGAGTTGGTAGAGGATCAAATAGATAATAATACATAGAGTCTCTAGGAAATAATGATTCAGTTGATGCTCATTTTCATCATCATCGTATTACTATTGTAAGAGTCAGCGTCTCTTCGTGGTATACCAGTTGTCTGGGATACCTACAGCTGAGAAAAATGAAATAAGGACTTGAAGTGTTTTTATTTCACATAACAGGAAAATGTAGAGAAAATTAAGGCAGTGAAGAGTAATGCCAGAAGAGAAGAAAGTGAAAAGACTGGCAGAGAGAGCGGGATAAGGGAAATAAGTGGGCATTAGCTGCAGAATTACTGATCCCTGTGAACAAATGGATTATCTAGGGAAAAGAAGCCAGCCAAGAAATGGAGACCTGGAAATGAGATCCATTCTACTCTGAGCTCTAATCCTAGGGATGACTTTCCCAATCCAGGGTGCCTATACAAAAGGAACACAACAATTAAAGCCAAATAAAGAATAGAAATAATCTTGGTCTTTTGGGAATTAAACCCTTATAGCTTGCATCTGTTTGGTAGTAGTGATGATAGTGGTGGTCCAGGTGGTGTCTGTATGTGTGTGTGTTCATTTTGTTTTGTTTTGTTTTAAACTTACAGAACAGAATTGAGATTTGGATTTTAAGGGAATTTTGATTTTTCATTTTGGCAGCTCTCCTTCTGACACTTCATTCTTCTCCTTCTCCCACCCAAACACACACAGGCATACAAACCACTTCGGGATTAGCTGAGAAACATTGCTTCCCAAAGTATTCCCATTCATCTCATTTGAGTTTAGCAAACCTCTAATACCTAGAGGAGAACTGTAGTGCAAACATCAGAAAATAATAATATAATTCTAGAATAATATCCTCAAGACTTATAAATAGGAAGCAAATATGAGAACACTTTTTGCAACAGACAAGAATTGCTTGTCTACTCATCACGTCTTTTTTTTTGTTTGGAAAGTGTCTCCTCTCTCTCAATGTGACTCTAGAAGGACTAAAAGCTACATATTCCACTCTAAAGGAAGAAGAGGGCTTCACCTCTTCTTCACCTCTTTTTCCTTTACAGAGTTGAACATGTGATTTACACTGACCAATCAGATTACCTCATATGCCTTAATGCCTATGATTAGTCTAGAGTTAAATACATGAAGTAGAGATGGCCAATCCAAACACTGCTTTGGAGTTTGATAGTTGGCATAAAGTCTCTCTTGAGTTCACAAAGCTTCAAGACCATGTATTCATGTGGCAAACACCAGGATGCTCTCACCACTCCATGGAAAAAGCCTGTCTGAAGCTCAACAAAGGCAAATAGAGCTCACATACCTCTGAACAACCTGAGCCAACAACTTTTCCTTTTGACTTCAGCTACTTTGATTTGAGGTTTTATTACTTGATGTATTAGTCCATTCTCACACTGATGTAAAGAGCTACCTGAGACCAGGCAGTTTATAATGAGGGGTTTAACTGACTCACAGTTCCCTAGGCTGTATAGGAGGCATAGCTGGGGAGGCCTCAGGAAACTTACAATCATGGAGGAGGGGAAAGTGGGAAGCAACCACATCTTTACATGGTAGCAGGAGAGAGAGAGAGCGAAGAGGGTAGTACTACACACTTTTAAACAACCAGTTCTCATGAGAACTCATGGGAAAAACCTACCCTCATGATCCAATCACCTCTTACCAGTTCCTTCCCCCAACACTGGGGATTGCAATTCAACATGAGATTTGACTGGGGACACAGAGCCAAACCATGTCACTTGGAAGTTGAGAATTTCATATCTCATATTCCCCCCCAAAAAATTAATTTCAGACCCCATAAGTGATATGAGTTGAACTTTTAGTATGGCTTAAGAAAATATATAATGGGCCAGGCACCGTGGTTCACACCTGTAATCCCAGCACTTTGGGAGGCCTAAGTGGGTGGATCACTACTGTCAGGAGTTCGAGACCAGCCTGGTCAACATGGTGAAACCCCGTCTCTACTAAAAATATCAAAATTAGCCAGGCATGGTGGTGCACACCTGTAATCCCAGCTACTTGGGAGTCTGAGGCAGGAGAATTGCTTGAACCCAGAAGGCAAAGTTTGCAATGAGCCGAAATTGTGCCACTGCACTCCAGCCTGGGAGATGGAGAGAGATTCCATCTCAAAAAAAAAAAAAAAAGAAAATATATAATGACAAAATGCCTGGTAATTTCAGTAAAGCTTTTAAAATATTATTTACTCAGACTCTAGAGAATGCTTGCACAACAAGTAGGTTAATCGATACCTAGCAAAAACTTACTGAGTCTCCCATCAAAGGTTAAGAATCATTGTTTATAAGAAACAACCACCAAAAAGTAGGTGAAGGATATGAACAGACACTTATTAAAAGAAGATATATATGCAGCCAACAAACATATGAAAAAAAGCTCATCGTCACTGGTCATTAGAGAAATCCAAATCAAAACCACAATGAGATACCATCTCATGCCAGTTAGAATGGTGATCATTAAAAAGTCAGGAAGCAACAGATGCTAGAGAGGATGTAGAGAAATAGGAACACTTTTACACTGTTGTTGGGAGTGTAAATTAGTTCAACCATTGTGGAAGACAGTGTGGCGATTCCTCAAGGACCTAGAATTAGAAATACTATTTGATCCAGCAATCCCATTACTGGGTGTATACCCAAAGAATTATAAATCATTCTATTATAAAGACATATGAACATGTACGTTTATAGCAGCACTGTTCACAATAGCAAAGACCTGGAAATAACCCAAATGCCCATCAATGATAGACTGTATAAAGAAAATGTGGCACATATGCACCATGGAATACTATGCAGCCATAAAAAATGATGAGTTCATGTCCTTTGCAGGGACATGGATGAAGCTGGAAACCATCATTGTCAGCAAACACAAGAACAGAAAACTAAATGCCGCGTGTTCTCACTCATAAGTGGGAGTTGAACAATAAGAACACATGGAAACAGGGATGGGAACATCACATACTGGGGCCTGTCACAGGGTCAGGGGCTAGGGGAGGGATAGCATTAGGAAAAATACCTAATGTAGATGGTGGGGTGATGGATGCAGCCAATGACCACAGCACATGTACACCTATGTGACAAACCTGCATGTTCTGCACATATATCCCAGAATTTAAAGTACAATAAAAATAAATTTTTTAAAAAAGAATCATTGTTTATAAGTGTTTATACTTTCAAAACAATACTGAGAAAAAAAGCACTTCTGAGTGTTATCATATTTTGAAGAGGTATAAACCCCTTCATCCACTTTTGAAAATGAGATGCCATTGAAAAATCCATTTGATAAGCTTTTACATCCAAAGAAGCAAAGAAGCAGCATGGTTTGAAGACTCCAGAGACAGAAGGCCACCACCTGCAAGGACACAGGAGCCATCTATGAGCCATGAAAGTTTGAAAACTTGCCTGGGAAGTGCATCAGGGTCACCACCAGAGGAAATCATTGATATTCATGGAGAAAGAATGCTCAGCAGTGCAGGGGCATATTGGTCACACACAAGACAAAAACTGTTTCTGAGATTTGAATGCAATGCCATTAGTGAGCCATTAGCGATATGTTTGACACTGTATCAGAAAAATTTACCAAAGCTCCCTTTTCTATCAAAAGCAACTCAGAAAAAAAAATGGTAGAAACCCCAAATTAAAAGCAACTATTTCCTGAGAAGACCAATGCAGCCCTTCAAAAAGCTGAATGGTCCCCAGTGCAACAGCCTCAAGAGGTGGGATTTTTGAGAGGTGATTAGGTCATGAGAGCTCTGCCCTCTGGAATGCCCTCATGAATGGCACGTTCATGACGTCAGGAATGGGTTTGTTATAAAAGCAAGTTTGGCCCTCTCTTGCTTGCTGGCTCTCATGCATTCTCTCATCATGTGATGCCTTCTGCCAGGTTATGACACAGCAAGAAGACCCTCACTAGATGCAGTCCCTTGATCTTGGCCTTCCTCGCCACCCGCCACTCTTTCCTTTGAGTCTCCAAACTCCGATGTGTCATTCTTATGCCTTTGTGTCCTCACAGCTTAGCTCCCACATGAGTGAGAACATACAATGTTTGGTTATCTATAGTTACTTCACTTAGAATAATAGTCTCCAATTCCATCCGGGTTGCTGCAAATGCCATTATTTCATTCCTTTTTATAGCTGAGCAGTATTCCATGATGTACACACACACACACACACACACACACGTACATAACTTTTCTATCAATTCATTGATTGATGGGCATTTGGGCAATTGTGCTGCCACATACATGCATGTAACAAGTATCTTTTTTGAATAATGACTTCTTTTCCTCTGAGTAGATACGTAGTAGTAAGGTTGCTGGATCAAATGGTAGATTTACTTTTAGTTCTTTAAGGAATCTCCACACTGTTTTCTATAGTGGTTGTGCTAGTTTACATTCCCACCAACAGAGTAAATCTGTTTCCTTTTCACTATATCCATGCCAACATCTATTTTTAAATTTTTTTTAGTTATGGTCATTATTGCAGAAGTTAGGTGGTATCGCACTGTAGTTTTGATTTGAATTTCCCTAATAATGAGTGATGTTGAACATTTTTCCATGCTCTTGTTGGCCATTGAGACAAATAAACTTCTATTATTTATAAATTACTCAGTTTATGGTATTCTCTTATAGCAGCACAAAATGGACTAAGACAGAAACTCACTAGCTGCTCAATTTCCTTTCTGACCTGTTTTTAAAGTTACAACAATTTTCAAAGATATTTATATAGCTGAAGATCTCTATAAAAATTTCTACACATTTTCAATTTAACAAAGAACAGGCTGCTAGACCATTTTAGGGTCAAGAGGGACTGGGAGTGAGGTGAGGGAAGCACATATGCCCTACTTCAGTTTAGCTGTGAGGAAAGAGTTTTGCTGCACTGAAAAAACATCGATCTTTTGAGCAAAAATGTTAGTAGGAAAAGTAAGGGGCAATAAATGCAGGTACAAGCCCTGTAGCAACTTGATCAAATGTTACCTGGGCCTTTGCCACCTGAATGGCCCAGTAGAATTAAGATGATTTGAAATGGTTCCTTGCAGCCAACTATAGCTTCACTGAAGCCTGGGCTATGCCTCTTTTCCACCTCCTGGCGCCGCACCATGCCAATCTCTGACTCGAGGCACTGTTCCTGTTGTGGGATCAAATGTTAGGATTTTAAAAACTAAAGTTTGATGTGGATGAACAACTGCCTATAAAACGCATTAAGCTCTTTCCCTGTAATGTATTTAATTTCACACTGACTGCCGGTATTGGCCCTGAATGGATTACAGCAGGGGACTGCCATTGTCCCACTAAACCACACGGGTTAAATAATACCTTGGTGTCTAGAACTGCTTCAGAACCATTTCATACTGGCTAATACATGAAATGAATACCCAGCTTTTCTGCAAGTAATTTAGTTTGGTTAAAAATAAGGACACATTGAATTGGTTTACAGTGCAAGATCATTTACCGCCCTATTTGGATTGTACTGTTGCCTACAGTAACATTTGCACCTGCATTTTGCCGTTCGCAGCAGCGGGGCATAATGACAAACTTACTGCTCTCAGGCATTTGGTGCTCAGAGCCTATTTACTTAACAGCCCCAGGAATAATATTCCACTCCAGGGTCAGCCACTTACATTTGGCTTCTTGTTTAGATAATGATACTGTATTCTTATCCAAGGAGGGGGAAATGCTACAGATAAGCTCCAACATTGCCTCCGAGTTGACTTGATGCCTTTTCAAGAGCACTTTCGAACCTTAAGCACATTTCCAAAGTTATCCCCTCACATAGTCAAGATAATCACCTCATTTCATGAAGCACTTCTCAGGCCATAGACACTGGAATCATTTAAGTCTGAGCCAGATGGGGCCAGAAGGAGGTTTTACAATGACGCAGAGCTTCTCTGTCCCTTCAGTTGCACCTGTAACATAAACAGCCATGGAGAGAAAAAAATCCTGTACAGCCACTTAGCTGGGCCTCTGCTACCAGCAGTTTTGCTTTAGTGTCCACATCAGTTTGTGACTTGCCCTAGCATTAGGAAGTGGAGGAGCATCCTGGCACATGGTCGAGGTCCTGGGCAAACTCACCTTGGGGCTAATTATACAATTGTAGTTGCTTATTCTTAAAAGAGGTTTCAAGTGCAAAGGAGTGAATAGGGTTCTTTTACTTCCTCTGTATTGTTGTTGCAATAATAAAAAAGTTAGAAAAGTATTAAAGCTTTGCGCATCTTTTTTTTTTATTCCCTTCCCTTGGCTTTTGAGTCTGAAAAGAATGCTGGATGTCATCGGAGGGTTGGTTGGAATAGAGAGTGTTAATTCTTCCATATCTAAGCCTCTTTGTCGAAATTCCCTTTGTCTCCTGCCCCAAGTCATTAAACACTAATCCCATCACTCTTCCTAATCCGATGCACTGGAGCTGGAGTTCAGCTTCCGAAACTGTCTTTGTGGCACTCCTAATAGACAGCTTCTCTGGATTGTAGTTGGTTCAGGCGCATTTAGAGTTTCCCATTTCAGCCTCTTAATGAAGTGCCCTTAATGAATCTTTTCCTCCTTCATGCAGTGAGCACGGGCTTCAATTGGTTTAGCGTTGAGTGGGGGAAGATGCAGAGTCATTTCAGGGGCCTTTGCAAAATATGACTGTCAAAGGCAAAACCTAGGAAACAGGCCATTGAGGACTACAGCCACTGAAGTGCTCATTTAATTACTAAGGATTTACAAAAGAAAATCTGCCCTTTGTAGCTAACAAAGGAAAGGAACTAAGAAGAGATAGTAAAAGGTTTTTCCAATAAATGATAAAAGAGGAAACTTGGTTGAGTAAAGCCATCAGGGCATGGAAAGGAACACTTTCACACTTGCTATACAGGCCTACCTTTCTAAATGTTAGGTATACTCAGAATACTGAAATAGGCTTTTCTACTGTGCCAAGCGATGGAGGCTACTGAGTCTGATAAATTCTTCACGGGCTAAAATCCACCAAAATGACAATCCATTCCATTAACTTTAAAACAAAGTATTTTTCATGACATGATGGTAATTCAGGGAGACTGGAAAAATAAACACAGGGAAAAAAATAAATGATGGGAAAAAAATGCTTGCAAGGTAGTTCTGCCCACCGCCCTTTTTTGTTCTATTTGAGTAAATTGTTTATAGTCTCAACAGTTAACATGAGCTTGGATTTAATATATCCCTCCAACAATGCAAATTTAAAGGAAAACTCTGAATGGCACTTGTTCATTTTATGTTTCAAAATATGTTGAGCCACTTCATGGATAGTTCAGTGCTGCTTTTCCTTCAGTGAGAATATTTACTATACGCCGAAATCCACGTAGCACATCTATATGATATGATCTATTTCTTATGTGATGAAATTATTGGTATGATAAAATTAGCCAAATTAATAGATGGTCTGGGTCTTGCAAATATATACATTATCATGCAATCTTGCTTTAAGTTAAAGAATAAGAAATAAAACAAGTTAATAGAAAAAATGCCATCCTAGTGATCACAATTTATTTGGTACTAAAGGCATAGAAAAACAATTTACAACAATTGATATAACTGTGTCTGAATTCTTCGGTCACAGTGTCTATATGCCAGCAGTCACACCATCAACTGACCCAAAAAAACTCCTAAAGTTAATAGGCACTCCTAAATATTTTTTATCAGACTTGTAAATTAATCTGATTAATTGGACCAACTGATCAGAGAAACCTCAAGTTTGTTAATAAATGTTTAAATGTCACCTAGGCCTTATCACAAAATCATGTAATACATTAAACAAAATTAAGATCACACAGCACAAAAGGCTTAGTATTTCTGGTGGGGCAACCCAGGATGGCCTTGTAAAGATGCTGTCAGATAGTGACAGCAAAGTCCTAGGCTGCTGAAATTCCAAGTTTACCTTTTATTGCAAAGATCCCAATCCCTCTTCATTGTACTAGCAGGTGACATCTTGGCTTTATCTTTATTGAGAATGCCAATACAATTTTGTTTCCTCTTATTCTTACTAGACCTGATAGTATTCTTCACTAGGAAAACTAAAACAAAACAAAAACAAATAAAAAGCAAAAACAAACTTTGAACTCACTAACAAAAACAAATCAGATACATTTACTAACTGCATAAATCACAACAAAGTGACTCACTCACCTCAGAAGAAAACCGCAATGTTCTCCACATAGATAAAAACAACTGCACTTAGCATGTGGGCTGCGATTCAAATTCCAATGCATGTCTACTGTTGGCAATAAAAGTTACACTTGGACATTGTTAAAATGTGCTCATGTGTTCAGGGTTTCTACTTTCCTCATAACTGACTTGCCAAGTCTTTTTCTTTGGGGAATCAAACAGCTCTTACATGCATTGAGGAAAAATTTCCTGTGCCGCAAGTTTAAAAAAAAAAAAAGTCTAAATAGCATCAGTTGAGTTTATGGGAGACAGTGAGGCTATGTGAGGCCAGCAATATGACCAGCTGAGTGCCAGCTGTCCTCAGAAGCTCCAGTCCTGGAAAGTCAGGATTCCTTGGAGCTGGGCTGCCCATGGTGTATTAGATTATGATGGCTACATCCTAACAGAACTCCTTATTTAATCCTTCTCTTCCTTTCCAGACTCTAACTTTTTTTTTTTCATTCTCGTTTCACATGAGCAAGCTGCATGAATCTAGTTTCAAATGAAAACAACATTAAAAAAATAGAACCATGGTGGTGTATTGGGAAGATTTCCAGAAGGCTGTAAACTGAAGATTTTTTACATCCCTCTGAACTTCATTCCCTCAACTACAGAATGAGTGGAGGGAGGATTAGATTACAGCTCTCTGTCTCTCTCTTCTTTCTTTCTAAGGAAGATATATACTGGCAAAGCATTTTGGTACTTAAATTTTCCTTCCTTTTTTTTTTAAGAAAAGATGCCTCAGTGAGTTTTTGAGTTAATAAGCATTGGAAGGAGTAAATGTTGCCTTTTGTTACTTGTTACCAGCAATTCATACTTCAAATTTACCAGGGGCACTGCAAATTCAACTGAGAAAAGGAAATATGGGAGAAGAAGTTCATCATTTATGGAAATATGAATAACTCACACCTTGACGTTCATTCCTCCAGAAAGTAAGACAACAAAACACTGACCCATCTCTTCCATCAATTCAGATAAACCATGATGGCAAGTATCACATAACTAATACTCCCTTCTATATTCTGAACGTATTATATAGTGCCTGAAACATTTCTAAAATGAATGAACAAATCCATCAGCTTATAGACAGCCTGTAACATTGTCTAAAGAGAAGTATAAGTTGGACATTAGAAAGAGATAAGATACATTTTTTTTTTCACAGTTCCTACAGGATTTCTCATATAGATTATGGGAAAATTGAATAATCTGCTTTTTTTGTCTTTGAAACAAAGGCAGTTCACAGAAGGGAGAGTTAAATGGCTAAGATCTTAAGAGATCCTCACACACTGGTTGTTAATAACATACATATGAATTAAAGCAAACATGAAATTTTATTCTGTACCCATCAGGTTGAGAAAAACTTGGAAGAGAGGATAACACTGATTGGTGAGGAGGACGTAGGACCATGAAACCCCTCATACACCGAGTGTAAATTGGTGAGCCATTCAGAAAAGCAACCTACCAGTATTTAAGTCCAGTGGCCTTGTAATCCCATGTGTCTCCCAGAGAAATTTTCACACAGGCCCATTGGAGGGCACATACCGTTCACCACTGTATTGCTTGTGGAGTTGGTGAGCTGAAGGCAATCTAGAAGTCCAGCTCTAAAAGAAAATAAGGTGAGAATTTATGCAACAGATAGGATTAACAAACGAGATAAATAACATAGATAGATATTGAGAACAGTTTGCGGTTGAAAATAGGAAGAATGAATGAGATCTATAGCAAAATTTCATATAAGTAAATTAAAAATGCATAGACACACAAACCAATGTGATATGAGTACATAGGAATCCAGGTAAATATATTGAACAACTTAGAATGTGTATCTACCAGAGAGAGAGAAGGGGGAGTATTAGGAATAGAAGAAAAATATAATTATTACAAGCAGAGACTTTTCAGAGACCAACAATGGAAGTGTGCCAGGAACCAATGAGAATTTCTTCCCCTGAAGTCCAAAAGAAAGAAATACATTTAAAAAATAGATAAATAAAGCAGAAATAAACTAGACGGTCATTTTCCTCCTCCCCCAACAATATGGCATCTCTGAGCAATTATAAAATTTAAACAACATTGATTTAAATTAGCATCAGTACAAGGGCATCAGATTTCCCTTGATCTAAGGGAAATAATCCAGCAGATGTGTCAACGGTCATGAAAACATGTAGAGCAAAAATCCTTGTATCAGGCAGGATAGTGTTCGTTGCTGTAACAAAATTTCAATGACTCAACACAATTTTGATTTTTGCTCATGGAATAGTCCAATGCTGGTGTAATTAGCTGATAGGTGGGCTCTGTGCCACAGCTGAATGGTCTGTGCCATCTCCCAAACATGGTTTACAAGGCCCCCTCAAAGCTTGTCTCTACTCCATCATTTGGAAGGGAGAAAGAGATGGGGGAAAATGTATAGGTTTATACTGGGCAGATCCACACCTATCCTGTTGACTAGAACTCAGTCAGAGGGCCACACCAAACTACAGGGAAGCCTGGGAAATGTAGTCCAACTGTGTGCTCAGAAGAAGGAGAAAACACAGATTTTGGACAGCAACTAGCAGCCTCTACTGCAATCCTGTTACAATGGCATTATCAGTTAGACATGGGAGACAACAGGGCCACTTACACATATGTTTGAACCAATGAACACCACTTAGTTGTTATTTTTAAATTCAAGAGGAGAAAGAAGAAAATGGAGGCAAAAAGAAGAAAGCTACACCTATGGGCTTAGTTTCAGCTATGGAATGGAGCATTTGTAAAGGGAAAAGTCATTTTAAAAAAATAATAAGGTAAAATGTTTTGTAAAGTACAGAACACTCAAAATCAAATCAAACTGTCAAAAATGGAATCTTTTTTTTTTTTAAGACAGAATCTTATTCTATCACCCAGGCTGGAGTGAAGTGGCTGGATCTTGGATCACTGCAACCTCTGCCTCCTGGGTTCAAGAGATTCTCCTGCCTAAGCCTCCCAAGTAGCTGGGATTACAGGCATGTGTCACCATGCCCAGCTCTATTTTTGTTTTCATCAGCAGATTTATAAGAAGGGGGCTACAACTTGTCTGCAAGGCAACATGGTAACAAGTGTCTAAAAATCTCTGAAGGCTTCATAGCAATTCTACTTCTGGGAAACATAAGCAGAGGGTCTCGGTGTCTCAGAATGTGGACTTTGGAGACTGCTAGACACAAGTTTAAGTGTATGTACTAGCCTTAAGTTTTTTCTATAAAATGAGGGTAGTAAAAATATGTACCTTCCAGGTTAGGAGGTTAAATAAGATGCACAAAACGTCTTTATTGACTGTAATACTTGGCATGTAAGAAAGACTGTCTAATACTACTGAGGAAAGAATCATGTATGTGGGCAGTTTGTACTCCAAGAATACACAGCAGAGATCTGTTATTAACTGCTACATACTGGGGGGAAATGTCCCAGTGTCCTAAAATAGAAAATTGACTAAATAAATAATAACATCAATATGGATCCCTGAGAAGATATAGAAAATAATTTACTAAGATGGAAAAAAGTTTACTGTGTGTTAAGTTTTAAAAATTATTATGAGATGGCCTGTTGCGTGTGAGTCACATTTATAAGTGTGTGTGAATTTGTAAATAAAGCACATTAGAAGAACATACTCTAAACATATTTGATAACAGATTGTCTTAAATGGGGGTGTGGACAAGTTACAGTTACTCTTTTTTTCCTCTTGTAGGCCAATGCTTTCTAAATTTTCACCAATAAACATATATTACTTTAAAAAACCAAATTTTTAAATTTCAGGACATACTTACATGTTACTATGATTTTTCTACCCTTCTTATAAAAAGTCTTCAAATATACAAAAAAGTAGAGCAAACACTATGACTGCCCTTTTTTCATCACCTAGATTTAACAATTTCTTTACATTTTGCCATTTGCTTCATCTTTTTTTCCTTGTAGCATTTTAAAATGAATTATATTCATGAAATTCATACCTACAAGCTTCCACATGAATTTCTTAAAAAAAGAATACTCCCTTATTAAGTGTAGCTAACATTTTATGTTATTAAGAAATAACTGTTTGTAAATATGAACTCTTCTATTCTTTGGTAAACATAATTTTTTAAGTGATTCTATATTTAGAGATATCATGAGACAGGAATCAGGAAGCCCAGCTTTTAGACTAGGCTATGTGTAGACTTGCTACACATCTATTAAGTCTATGAGGTACCCTCTTATCATTTGTAAAATAAAAGGATTGAGCTAAATGATACCTTCCAGTTTTAAAAATCATATTTTCCTTGAGGGCAAAGAAACAAACAAGTACATTTTCAAAATTAAAGTAATTTTAGGAGGCGGAGGATGGGAGGAGAAAGAGGAGCAGAAAAAGCAAATACTGGATACTAGGCTTAGTACCTGGGTGACAAAATAATCTGTACAACAAACTTCCATGACACAAGTTTACCTACATAACAAACCTGCACTTGAATCCCTGAACTTAAGATAAAAGTTAAAAAAATTACAAAATTTTTTTAAAAAGAAATTTTAGGGTGAGAACACCACCAATGAACTAACAGGAGCTATTGCACTAGGGAAAACTTGAAATCTGAGAACTTGAGAACAGGGGTATTAAAAGATTTTTCTAATTTGTCCGATAAATAAACACACTTTTGTTTAACTAAAGTAACTCTTGAACAACTGTCTATCTCCCAGGGATGCATGTCTGTATTTTAACTTCCAGTCTTTGTGTAGCCCCTTGACTCTTTGATTCTTGTAATTATTTTGTGCTGTCACAGGGCAGTCTGGGTAGACCTTTGGCAAGAACCTATCCAGGGAGGCCTCTGACACCCAGTTCAATACAAAGAAGTGCTTGGCTAGGGCCCTATCCCTACATTTACATCACAAAGCTGAGTGGTCTTCTGCACCACTTTTCTCAATAGGAGACGACCTTGGAAAATGTCAGATTCAGTTCCAGCTTGAGGCACCACTGTCTAGGAGCCTGGCTGTTAGGCACCCATTGGTAGAGCACTGATTCTAATTCTTCAATTTTTCTACACCAAAAATATAACTAAGTCAAGCCGGCACAGTGGCTTATGCCTGTAATCCCACCACTTTGGGAGGCTGATGCAGGCAGATCATCTGAGGTCAGGAGTTCAAGACCAGCCTGGCCAACATGATGGAACCTCTTCTCTACAGAAAAAATACAAAAGTTAGCCAGGCATGATGGCATGCACCTGTAATCCCAGCTACTCAGGAGGCTGAGAATCCCTTGAACCCAGGAGGCAGAAGTTGCAGTGAGCCAAGATCACACCACTGCATTCCAGCCTGGGCAACAAGAGTGAAACTCTGTCAAAAAAGGAGAGGAGAGGAGAGGAGGAAAGAGAGAGAGAAAGAGAAAGAAAACACAGCTAAGTCTCTTCCTGCAGGCAGTATGACAAAAGTCTATTGTTTTAGACTTGATTCATATGTTTCATTCATTCTTCACCAAAATAAAGTTGCAACTCTAGCGTGAGTACTAGCAAGAATAAACTTGCCCTAGACACATGCCGTCTCTGTCCACATGCACACTCTCCATCAGCTCAGATAAAGTCTGCTGTCAGGCTCCCTAAATATGCAATAACCTTGATAAGAAGTCTGACAACCTGGATTCTCATTTCTTCTCTGCTATTAATTGCTACGTGGACAAGTCCCTGAACTTCCCAGGAGCTCAGTTTCATAGCTTGTAAAATGACCTGGACCTAATTATTTCATTTTTTAAGAAAATTATGTTTTATTTTAGATTTAAGGGGTACCTGTGCACATTTGTTAAATGGGTGCATTGTGTGATGTTAAGGTTTGGGATCTAATGATCCCACTGTCCAAGTAGCAAACATAGTACCCAATAGGTACTATATTTTTTCAACCCTTGCCCCCGTCTCTCCCTCCTCCTTTTAGGAATCTGTCTATTATTCCAATCTTTGTGTCTGTGTATTCCTAGTTTTTAGCTCCCACTTATTCCTAAGTGAGAATATGCAGTATTCGGTTTTTTGTTTCTGCATAAATTCACTTAGAATAATGGCCCCAAGCTGCATCCATGTTGCTGCAAAAGATACGATTTTATTCTTTTTTATGGCTGTGTAGTATTCCATGGTGTGTGTGTACCACTTTATCTTTATCTAATTCATCTTGTTGATTTCTTTGCTACTGTGAATACTGTTACATTAAACATATGAGTGCAGATGTCTTTTCAGCAGAATGATTCTTTTCCTTTGGGTTTATATCCAGTAATGGGATTATTGGGTTGAATGGTAATTACATTTTTTGTTCTTTGAGAAACTTCCAGACTAACTAAATTTCATCCCCCAACCCAGCAGTGTATAAACATTCCCTTTTCTCTACAACCTTGCCAAAATCTATATTTTTCTTTTTTACTTTTTATTAATTAGCCATTCTGACTGATGTGAGATAGTATCTTGTTGTGGTTTTGATTTGTATCTGTCTGACGATGAGTAATGTCGAGCATTTTTTCATGTTTGCTGGCCATTTGTATGTCTTCTTTTGAGAAGTGTCTGTACATGTCCTTTGCCCATTTTTTAATGGGGCAGTTTGTTTTGGATCTGATTATTTTTAAAATGCCTTTAAGGTACACAGTATAGTGTTGCTAAATGCATTCTTTTCCTTTCCTGGGAAAAATGGTATTCCATATTTATTCATCAATATTTCATTTAAATATCCATTTAAAAAGAATATATGAAGAATATTCATTCACCAGATTTCCAACCCTAGAGGCAACTACTTGATGAGTTCCTTGTGTTTCCAAATATAGTCTATCAAATTGTAATTATATATGTCCTGAAATCTTATCTCAAAATCTTTAATTTGATTTCTAAGAAATTATCCTACTGATAGACCTAAACTTGCATGTGAAGATACATAGTAAGGGCACCTGTTGCAGTGTGATTAATAATAGCAATGACTGGAGTAATCTGAACCTTCATTAAATATATTGTAATATGTTCATACTGAGGCCATTAAAAAGAGTGAAGCAGCTTTATAGCTACCCAGTTTATACCTGACCCAGTTAGAAGTCTTTATGTTGCAAGTAACAGAAAATCCACTACAAACTGATTTAAATATTGAAGGAGACGTATTGGGTCACATCGATGGGAAATTCTCAAGGACTTTGTTTCTTCTCATCTCTCTGCTCTGCTGTCAAGAATGATAGCTTCATCCCAAGACTGGTTCTCTCAAGGTGGTAACAGACTAGTCAACCATAATTAGGGCTATGTGTTTCTTGCTCCATTCCTATGGAGGAGAGAGTGATTCTGCCTCCGAATTTCAAGCAAAGACCCTGAAGAGCACCTTGATTGTACAAGCCTAGATTCTGTGCCAGGAAAATGGAAAGTATTGATTGGCTTTGGCCAGTCAGCCCAGGATGGTGCACTTCCTGGAAACTTTGTAGGGGGAGCGCAGACACGGAAATGACAACGAGTATATCAGGTCTTTGAAAAACCTTGTTTCCTTATAACTTGGTTGAGAAAAAAAATCCATTCCTAGGCCACTATCTGTGTGGAGTTCATATGTCCTCCCTACATCTGCGTTGGATTTCTCCCCTGGTACTCTAGTTTCCTCCCACGTCCCAAAGATGTGCAGCTTGAATCTGTGTGTCTGCATGGTCCCAGTGTGAGTGCAGGTGTGTGAGTGCGGGTGTGTGTGAGTGCAGGTGTGTAAGTGCGGGTGTGTGTGTGAGTGCGGGTGTGTGAGTGCGGATGTGTGAGTGTGGGTGTGTGTGTGAGTGAGGGGTGTGTGTGTGTGCATGCGGGTGTGTGTGTGAGTGGTAGTGTGCATGTGAGTGCAGGTGTGTGAGTGCGGGTGTGTGTGTGAGTGCAGTGTGTGTGTGTGTGCCCTGCGAAGGGATGGTGTCCTGGCCAGGGCTGGTTCCTGCCTTGCATCCAGAGCTGTCCAAATAGGCTCTGGCAGCCCTGACCTTGAGCTGAATAAAGAGTTTAGAAAATGAATGGATGAATGCAAATAATTATAAAATAAACATTTGTAAAGTATACAATAATCATACAAATGCACACAATAAATGATGTGGTCACAAAGCACTCAGCAAATCTGCCAGATTTGTGATTGTTTTTGAACTGAGTGGTAGTAGAAGATGCTCCTTACAATTTTCACTTTGCAAGCATTTATTCCTTGATTTAACCCACCACCACTACAATCACCATCACTCACTGATTCACCAAAATTAGGTAAATAATTATCACTTGTTTTTATTAATCTTTGTTTGGGGTGTTTATTTAGGAGTTCAGTGATGTTTTTGTGACCAGAAATATGCTGTAGGAGCTTAACTCTTGTTTATATCAATTGGCCTGTGGTAAAATTGGTTTAGTTGTATGTCATTTTGCTTAAAGTCACAGTTTCCAGGAAACTATGAACATGTTACGTGAGCACTTACTGCATGTCAGGGAAGGAGAAGGAGAGAATTGGCATTGGTAAGGCAAACATCAACTGTCCATCACAGCATGGGACTATGAAATTACTTCTAAGACACTTTGTTAAATGCAAAAGGCAAGATACAGGAGTATGACCAAAATATGCTACCATTCATATACAAAAGCATACTTATTGATATAGCTTGGATGATTGTTCCTTCCAAATTTCATGTGCAAATGTAATCAACAATGTTGGAAGTGTGGCTTGGTGGGAGGTTTGGGTCATGGGAGTGAATTCCTCATGAATGGCTTGGTGCTTTCCCTGTGGTAATGAGCGAGTTCTGGCTCTATTAGTTCATGTAGCATCTGGTTGTTAAAAAAAAGTCTGGCACCTTCCTCTCCATTGTTTCCTCTCCCCCTTCGGCTATGAATGGAAGCTTCCTGAGGCCTCACCAAAAGCAGATGCTGGCACCATGCTTCTTGTACAGCATGCAGAACCATGAGACAAGTAAACATTCTTTGTTTATAAATTACCAAGCTTTAAGTATTCTTTCATAGCAGCACAAATGGACTAACACACTTATATATGCATAAAGAGGTTCTAACAATAATTTTAACCTCACACACATTCATTCATATACATATACATGAAAGTACCCACAGGGGAAAAAATAATATAATTTTAAATACCAAAGTTCTGGATTGGCACAGTGGCTCCTGCCTGTAATTCCAGCACTTTGAAAGGCCAAGGCAGGAGGATCACTTGAGTCTAGGAGTTTGAGATAAGCTAGGGCAACATAGTGAGACCAATATCTTAAAAAATTTAAAAATTAGCTGGGCATTGTGGCCTTGTGCCTGTAGTCTCAGCTACTAGAGAGGTTGGGGTGAGAAGATGGCTTGATCCCAGAAATCTGAGGTTATAGTGAGCCCTGATCACACCATTCATTACACTCCAGCCTGGGTGACAGAGGGAGCTCCTGTCTCAAAAAAAAAAAAAAAAAAAAAGTTCTAAGATTCTATCATATGGTTGAATATTTTCAGGTAGCCACTTGGAACAGAGGATACTAAAACAGCATTTGCGATGCATCAGCAGCCTCTCCACTGATTTTGTCTTTCCACTCTGAATGATGCTGTTCTTCAGAATTCTCAGGAAATGAAGAGTATCCAGTAGAAGAAAACAAACTAACTCATCATGCAAATGATATGGTAATAAATAATATATATGTATTTGTACAAATCAGTATACAAACATCACTCCTCCTGAAAGAGTTTTTAAACAATACCCACGCTGGAACCTCCACAGGTGACATAAATCCAGAGATAGTTCTATTCAAACTGAGTTTCAGAAACAACCAGGACTTCTCAATCAGTTCCTCACTCAAAACTGCAAGGAATCCTGACAAGTTCTGATAGTTTCCCAAATGCTTGCTACTTAGTGGGTGTTATATATTCATGAGTTAGGTCATTGGCATGAAACTGAGTTTTAGTAAATCGAAGAAGAATTGGAAAAACATCTGCTCTATACAGGTGCCCCCTTCCTGGAGAAAAATAAGAGGACTTTACATAGTCAGCCTACAGACCTAAAGCGTAAGGAGCCAGTAATGACTTCAAAAACTTGTTGCAAAATCCCAGCACTATTTTTGCAAAAAAGAAAATTGAAATATAGATATCTGTGTGCCTGGGTGTGTATATATAAAGTACTAGATGCAAAAACTGCTTTTTACAGTAGATTATAGGATATCAAATGTTTTCGTAAATGAAAATAGATCAACAAAGAGAACTGGAGTTGAAAAATGTGGAGTGGTCAAAACATATGATTCTCTTTGATATATAAGAGGAAAGGCTTTGTTTGGAAATATTGCCACTAAGTATTCATTCATTCATTCAACAAGCTTCTAATTTAATGCCTGATATGTGCAAGATACAGGGCTGAGAATTCTGATGAAGCAGACACATTAACCACATGGATACCAAAAGAAAAAAAATTTTGGAATGTGGGTTATTATTCAATGTGGGCCAGACAAGAAGAAAAAGTTACAAACATTCATGAACGCCAATCACTTATAGGACGAGAAATATTCCAGTGGGGCAACTGTTGCTCATTTAGTATTTTTCACTGGGAAAAATATGTGGATGAGGTGAAATGGGATAGTGATAAAACATGTGAGCTCTGGGTCAAAGAGCTAGCAATGTCTAGAGCACTATTGATCGGCTGCATTAACTGGTCATTCCTTAGCTTTTTTGTTCCTTACTCTGTCTAAACTAATGGAAGTAGAGTTCTTAGCATGGCTCCTAGCATTTAATTAGTGCTTTCCACAAATTATCTATTATTATTATTATTATTATTGTTAGAGTTTAGTTGAGCCTCTATTTACTGTGTTTAGCATTATCTGTTTCTCTATTTTATTATGCATAGTACAGGATAGACTATTAGCAGGCTTACCAACAATGACTTTTTAAGGGGATAGGAGGAAGAAGAAAGATTACAGAGAAATTACCTATCTACGTTAAAGTTGTATTGTGTGTATTTATTCACTAGCAGCCCAGCAATTTTACCTTTTGAGTATTGCTCTGGCCTCTTAATGTTGAGTCTGTGGCATTTTAATAAGCTGTTTATTTGGCAAAATGATTACTTATAACTTAACTACTCCTTTGGTTTGTTCCTACTTTAATTTTGATTCTAACATGTTAGATAATTTTAAGCTAATGTTTCTCTGATCTTCATGCACAATCCAAACACCATTTATAAGAGCATTCATTTCAAAGCACAGCAAAGTTCTTTTGGTGGTCTTCATTTGTAGGGATAATGGTATGAGGAGAAAGAATCTATTCGGAAGCAACTAATTGTAAATGAACAATAAGTCAAAGTATTTCTTTCTGGAAGACTGATTTAAAAATATTTCTTTGCATTATCTTACCTTTGTGAAACTTGTAATAAAAATGTCCTAGAATATCTCAAAACAATTCTTTGTAATGAGACACAATTCAGCTTGAAAGCTAAAGGATGCAAGATCATTTTGATGAGGTGTTGTCACATACGTATAAGGCACTGATCTCCAAGAGGAATGATGCAGAATCTTCAGAGTAAGTCATCAGTCCTAACAACTGAAGAGCCAAGAAGAGAACCAGGAAGAAACTGTTACATGAAGGAAATGCAGTTATTTATAACTCATTCCTGCTGCCCTGTGAGTGACTGATGTTAAATTTCCTCGGAAAGTGCCTTGAATTAGGAAGACAACTTTTCTCTGTCAGCCTGAGATTATATATTTAAAAAATTGGAGGTGACTCATGACCATTTTTAACACTGATTAAACCCCCAGTGTGACATGCACATATAGAAGGTATGACTTTGAGCTTCCTGAAATGTATCTTTTGAGAAAATCGTGGAAAATGGTATACGAAAAAGAAGGGTCAGGATTGAGAAGGAATGAGAAACCACCCCCACCTCCCCACACACGTGCAAAGTATTCACGATATATTCATTCCTCAATATTGCTATTTTTTTTCTGCTATCTTTGCCTCTTAGCTTGCCTGGTATATCTCCCAACACACACACACACACACACACACACACACAGACACACACACACGAGAGAGAGAAAGAGAGAGAAACAGCTAGATCATCTGGATCCATTTAGGGGCTGAATTTCCTAAGTGCCAGTGAAATAAACAGACCCTATAATATAGTTGTCACCTGAACAAACCAATGTTTGATCAATGTTCCATTTGCCTGGTGGAGTGTGAACCTTGCCTGAGTGCTGAAATGACAAATATTAGTAAATTATTATCATCAGCCATCATCAGACGGTTGGTTCATTGTCCTGAGTGGAGTGAATTATGAATTAGGAATCTATATGTAGCTATAAATGGTACCACAGCATGACCAGATCATTGAACAATTGATTCAGCTGCTCCACGCTTTCTGAACAGATCAAATCCTTCATCCGACACCCTTGAATCCACAGTCGCATCTCTCCTCCAGAAGCTCTTCACACTAATGCCGGTACCAGTAGTCTTCAATCATTTTTAATGATTAGAATCTATTTAAAAGTAAGCATGTATCATCAACAGATATATAGTTGTTAATTTATAAATTATTGCACATTATAAAAGACATTGAATAAGAATTAGAAAAGAATGCGCTAATATGAAATAAATATTTAAAGTATTTTTATTATTTATTAGCCATGCAAAAAACCTCTTTGCTCCCACCTAAAATGTTAATATGTATAGTTTCTTTCTGAATATTTTTCATCAACATTTAAAATCTTGGTTTTATTTGAAAATACTTGGTTTTATTGTCCATTAAAACTTAAAAAGTGACTTCACAAAGATGTGTAAATCTGAATGGAAGAGGCATATTCTTGATGACACTTACCAAAGAATTACGTTTATGCTTAATTTTCAGTCGCATTCTACTATTATCAAAAAGTTTTTGTTGAAATTTGGCAGGTGAATTTTCATGTTCCCTGTTAGAAATGAATCAGAAGGTGTGATGTGTTAATATTTTTGATGCACTGATTCAAAACTCACTAAAATTCTTTATTTTGAGGAATTTAAAAAAGGTTAGAAGATTTTACTTTTGAAGTTCTTAAACTATAGAGATGCAAGGAACTTTATAGGAAACATGATTTTCAGAAATAAAAATTACATAAAGTTGTAAATATTTTAAGCAGTAATTTTCAAAATGTTCTCCTTAGAACACGACATTTGTTTCCAAAGGCAGTTTCTTCTTCCTTGATGTTAAAAGCATTGTTAGCTTAAGGAAAGGCTCAGAATGAATATAAATACATATTTCAAGCAGCCTTCCTGATCCCTATGCTTCCCACCCACCCTCCCTCCAGTCAACTTTTTTTTTTTTTTTTTTTTGCTAACATCTGATCTGATCTGGCTATATCATCATTGCTTCTTACAGTGTATAAAGATTCTTCTCAAAATGAAGAGTTTGTTCAAGGAGCAGAAGTCCAGGTCAGCCATATGGTTTTTGCTCATATGTGTGTGCATTATTCATACAATATTATCTTCAGATTCTAATTTTATTGATGAAATCTTTTGGAATCACTTGTTCATTTAGTGAGAATTCCTTTAAATCATTACTGTCAGCATAATTGCATAGGTGTAAACTGCAACATTTCTATACATTAAGTGAACAACTAGGAATGCTAGGGATGATCCAGAGGGTTTTGCAATTTCCATTCTTTCTTGGCATGCTCACTTACAACATGAAATTGTTGTAATAAATGAATGAGACTACCTGTTTCAGGTCACACATTAAATACCTTAGAGCTTAACTTATTTCTTATTTTATTAGAATTACTTACACAGGGTTTTATACTTTCTTCCTACATCTACCATATTGGATCCTCTTACACAGCCCACTTGGGGGACTCCTGATCTATCTAACTTCTTTGACTTCAGGGCCTTTGCACATGCTATTCTCTACCTGGACCATTCTGCTCTCCCTCCCTCTTTAACTACCAACTGCTACCTGTCCTTCAGGTTTTATCTGTAACACCACTTCCTCACATAGACATTCCTGTCCTCGCAGTTTAGGTGAGGTCCCTCTGTCATAAGCTCTTACTGAACTCTAATGCTTCCTCTCAGAGCGCATGGCAACAGATTTATCTGTGTGGCTGAGAATGAGCTCTCTACTCTCTAAAAAATGTAAGCTCCAGCTGGTTGCGGTGGCTCATGCCTGTAATCCCAGTACTTTGGGAGGCTGAGGTGGGTGGATCACAAGTTCAGGGGTTTGAGACCAGCCTGACCAACATGGTGAAACCCCGTCTCTACTTAAAAATACAAAAAGTAGCCAGGCATGGTAATCCCAGCTACTTGGGAGGTTGAGGCAAGAGAATCGCTTGAACCCGGGAGGTGGAAGTTGCAGTGAGCCGAGAGAGCACCATTGCATTCTAGCCTGGGCAACAGAGCAAGAATCCATCTCAAAAACAAAAAAAAGTAAGCTCCAGGTCCATAAGAATAGAGACCATAGCCATTTTCCATTGCATGCTTAGCACTTAGCATTGTGCTTCACAAATGGTATCCAATGGATATTTGCAGAATAAACGAATGAATGATTGATAGACTATGAATCTGGGACTTATTCATATATGAGCCATCATAGATCACACAGTTATGCCCCTTATGTAATTGATAGGAAAACTATAACAAACGAGGTCTATGTGGCATACCCCAATCACACTGTTAGTTGATAACAGTAGTAGGAAGAAAACCTGAGGCTTTTGCTACTGAGACTTACACACCTTCTCATAACTAGATCTGGACAGGACTGTGCATACACACTGCAGACACCGGCAGTCTCCCTGCACTGTCATACTCAGGCCAGTGCCTTTTTCCCTACAAGAGTTGTGGGAACTACATAGAGCATACAACACAACTTTCCTGCATCCCTTTCCACCCAGTGAGTGGTGCAAATCAAAACAAGAAGGATACATATCAGGGGTTTCTCGAGAAACAATTATTAAATGAATGTGCCAGAGTCTTTAGTCGTGTCAAGTTTATACAACAAGATAATGTTCCTTAAGATGTTGGCCCTTCTTCCCCTCTTCTCCCAGCAAACTCAACCTATGCATCAACCTCCATCTGTAAATCCACTTGCTTTAAAACTTCCCTGACCAGCTCAGCTTAAAGTAAGCTCACCTCCTCTAACCCAGTCATTCATGCTTACTCTGTTAACTGACAAGGACTGCCTGATGACATCCAACCTCTTGCTTTCTTCAGCTATTTAAATCTTTGTGTATTGTTTAACTTTATGTTTGTCTTATATTCCAGACAGAGCAGGGACCTTGTATTAAATTGCTCTGTATACAACATTGTCACAATGAGACATTTCATAAATACTTGCAAATTCAAAAAACCACAGACAAGAAAGCCCAGGAGGACATGAATTCTATTTTTTCACTTGGTGACTTACGTATTTGTGTTTCCTTCTCTCCTTCCAGCACTTAATGTTCACTATCTGTGAGAATAAATTCAATATCTAAAATTCATAATGAATTTCAAAAATATTTGATATTAATATATAAGTCCAAGAAAAGTGAAAAACTCTACAGTAGCCAAGAAGTGCAAGTTAGCAAAGAAGAAAGAGAAAAACTGGTTTCAACTATAGAATGATATTCATGTTTTACATCCAATAAAATATCATGAACAAATGATGTGAAAACTTAAAAAGATAACTAGTCTTGTCAAATAGAAAGAGGTGGGGTGTGTGTGTGTGTGTGTGTGTGTGTGTGTTTTAAATTTAAAAATGAAATTCAAGGCTCCTTTGCTTAATGAAGCCAGTTCTTTCATCTTTTAAAATGACAGTTAAAGTAAAAGCTGGAGTTTGGGGGGAAATGGAGATTTCAGGGCCTCCCTTCAGACATTAATAAACACTATTCCACATTCTAAAACTATTAGACATAATTTGGCATAATTGCCAATCTTTCCTGAGCAAATGCATGCAACTCAGTTGTTTTAACTGCTAACCTCTTTCCACAAAGAGAATGGTCACCTCAATTGGGGATCCAAGGTTTATGCTTTCAGAGAGGCATTTTGATGAAATATATTCTTGACCCTGTATATTAGAACAGAAATTTTATTTTCTCCAACTCACCATAAGGAATGGAACAGAGACACATACTTGTTGACACCGAAAGATATTTTCTATGATGCTGTATTGAAGAAAATTTATGTAAGGAGAATACAGCCATTTGTTTTTATTCCCTTTCAGCCAAATTCCACTTAAGTTTGTCGAATCCAGAAATTGTATAGACCTTAAAAATGTTTTACTCTGTGAACATATGCTTTCTTATGCTGACTTCCTGTCCAGCTTGTCTCATCTGTCTAATTTAAATTTAAACCCCTCAAGACAGGCATTGTGTATTTCACAGTGTTTTCCTTAGAGCAATATTATGCTGACAAGTTCAGTAAATCTTAAAAAGCAATAGATCTTCCATTGTCATTCTTCTGCTAACTTTTAGTTTGTCTGGTCCCCTAATTTCAATGCTTATAGATCAGTGTCCTTTAAATGAACTATTGTAGTAGTAGGAATTTTCTAAGTTTTCATTATTCACTTGGGATCTATTATTCCCTAGAATATAGCAAGAGGAAAGAAGAAAGAAAAAGATCCAGAAACTGGGGAGGGAGGAAAAGAGTCATATTAATTGCAGTGAAACTAAAGATCATCTTTCTTTCTTATTTGGGTAAAACATAGCTTTTCAAAGACCGTCAATGCTTGTAAACAACAGATAGGATATTTTACTATTCCTACTATATTTTAAAACTGTTCATTTCCTATCTTCTCACCCTATTTGTCAAAAATACATATAATAAGCAGTAAGTAAAGAATTCACCATTGATGTCAATTCACAGAAATGTTTGTTGGAATTTATTTTTTATTTATGTTTTCAGATGGAGTCTCACTCTGTCGCCCAGGTTGGAGTATAGTGGTGCGATCTTAGCTCACTGCAACCTCTGCCTCCTGGGTTCAAGTGATTCTTCTGCCTCAGCCTCCTGAGTAGCAGGGACTACAGGTATGCATCATCACACCCAGCTAATTTTGTTTTTGTTTTTGTTTGTAGAGACAGTGTTTCACCGTGTTGGCCAGAGTGGTCTCGATCTTCTGACCTCGTGATCCACCCACCTTGGCCTCCCAAAATGCTGGGAGGAATATTTTTAAAGTGGTTTTACCTTTGTACATACTGAAAAGCATCACAATTAATGAGAAAATTAGATGCAGAAAATCTTTCTGCATTAGTAGAAGGCTCTCCGGGTCATGCAAACTTGTTAACAGGTATTTTTTCAGGATAACTTGAGAACCTTCACCTCGAGTAGAAGATGCTAGTACTGTGCTGACTATAGTGCTTACAATGAATCATTGAATAAATTATTACCATCCACAGAGGCTGCCTCTCTGAATAATCAGCAATTTCAATTTAAGAAAGGTACTGTAAAGTACACTTCAGCTTCGACATCAGTAGACAAAATGCTGGGGGTAAGTAGTTACATTAGACTGCTCTACATACTATCTAGAACTTTTATTTTCAATATATATACTTGTAAATTTCTATATAAAACCATATTATGTATAATCCTTTTGAGCATATAGTAAAAAAATGAGATCTCATAATGCAGCAATGAAATTACACTATAATTTTAGTAATTTGTCAAGTAAAAGACTTCAAGATAGAATTTATTTTCTGTACGTAAGTAACAGAATGTAGAAACGATGTCTACTATTTTCGCAGCTTTTCTTTTTTCCAGTTTTGTATGCACACTTATAACAATAAGAGATGTAGAACATTCCATAAGGTCACTAATTTGATTATATCTCTGTCTATGAATTAAGTCGATGAGTACATTTCACTTAGGAAATTCAGTGCTCTGAAGTTGAAATACAGGTTTTATGACTGTGTACCAATCTGTGTTTTGTAGCTTAAAAGACCTTTAGAAATTCAACACTAGGCAAAACACTCTGTGGGACGTGAATTCTTGCTGCTTTGTGACTCAGATTTTTAAGCAAGAAGAATTTACCCAAATGTTTTTGCAAGTTCATATTTCAAAGAAATTCTTATTACAAACAATAAATAAATTTAACATACATTATCTCAATTGTTATTTCATAACTTAAAAAGTAGAAAAAGGATGCATATAAAGTATTTGTCCCAGATTTTGAACCAATAGAGGGAAAAAATCCTTTTCTCAGTCAAGATCAAAAATAGACCTAGATACAATTTGACCCAATGACTTCTCTTACTTCATTAGACTTTCACACAATACCCAGGAAGATTACGGAATACAGATACAAAAGAAAAATATACAATCAGATCATTACAATGTACAGTCTCTGAGGTGATTGTCATAAATATGTAGCTGTTCAGAAAAGACATTATTATAAAATACAAAGCAGAAATAACTCATGTAATTAGAACCATAATACTTTAATAACGTGATATTCTCCAAAAAGCTCAAAACTCATTTTTAAAAATTAGCACCTCATAGTAATCATTATAGAAAGGTAGATATCCTATATATGGTCACTGGACTTTAAAAAAGAGGTAGGTTTTTGTTTTGTTTTGTTTGTTTAACAGCTTTGTCTTACACTCTTAGAAATGTATTTTAAAGTTAAGTGACCAGAAGACATTACACTAACAAAGCATTAGCAGAGAAGAGTCCTCGATAAAATTACCAGTGAGACACTGAATCATTTCTTCTGTTAGTGAAAGTCATAGGCAAAAGTTCTAAAATTATACAATTACAAAAATAAATCAAGCCAGAGTGTCATTTCTGCTTTTCTACATTAATAAATTAACCATGTAACATTGTTCAAAATTATGTCAGTTGCGCATATAATAATCTTTTAAATTAATGAAGTGATGAAGCAGTTTGATGACACCCATGATTTACAGGGCCGCTTTTAGCTAATGTTAAAAGCCTTTCGTTTAATAAATTGCCCCCTTGAGAAATTACCAAAAATGAATATTTTCAATGCTAAATGTTTCAAGGTTTACACTTTTTAAATATATTAACAAATGGCAAGGGAGACACATTTTTCAAAATATATCTTCTTTTACATATATTTAATTGAAATTAATTAGTATATTACTTTAAAAGGAAATGATTATACAGGACCATTTATGAGAATTTTTGTGTTGCAATAAACCTGATTTAAACAATGAAATTAATCCTATCTTTACAAAATTTGTAGAATGAATTGAGAACCATTTCAAGCTTTTTGATTAAAGAGAAGCAGTGCTACAAAATCTACATTCTTAAAATATAGCTAGTGCTCTTCACCCATATGATTGCTTTAATTCTTTGTTTGCATGATTTATCAAGACTGAAATGGTATTACTAATAAGCTTCATAATTTTTATAATAATTTGTGTTTTGTTCACCTTTAAACATTTCTTTATGAATTTTTATATGTGATAGTAACTCCTGTGTATTTCTCAGTTTTAATAATGAGTTACAACAGTCAGACCTTACAAAGTACATCATTTCCATTGTCTTGTAGTTTTATGTGGCCTCCGAGATGTGTCTCAATGCAGGAGAAATAATATCTAATATCTTATGTTATGTAAGTTCATTAGGAAAGCAAAATAGATTTCAGACAACCCAGAATATGCTTGTGTGTCATAACAGCAAAAAAGAAATGGAGCTAAATATAACTAGCAAAGAAAGCCTGAAATTGATGTTCCCTGTGCTTATGGATTTGTTTTCATAATGTGGAGCCTGATTTTTATTCCACTTCTGAATTAGTAATGTGCCTAGTACATTGGGCCAATTTCTTTTCAAAGCATTTGCAGCTCCAGCCCTGAAAACAAGAATAATTAATTTGTGCTTCTTGAGCCCAATAGATGTAATTTTAGGCAGGCAGATGTCAAGGAAATAATTTTTAGAATTCTTATAATTGATGGCAATGTAATGGAGAATTGCCTGTTGGCATTTCAAATGATTTTAAGGAATTTTAAACTTTCATCAATGAATTTTTAATGCATACTAATAATGGACCCTCATGGGTTTGTAGCCGATGCATAGTGAAACAGAACTTTAAGCATAATATTATTTTCCTTTAAAAAGGGCTTGGAGAAAGTAAAAGTGTTGGAAATGAAAGACTTCCCTTTTTTCTAATATATAATTGCATCAAACTAGTCATGAATACAATTATTTGAGTCAGTCATATTGTGGATAGTTAATGAAGAAAATTTGAAAGAATCGATGATCTTTCAAATACACATATCCAGTATATGAACATTTGCAGAAGGATCCCACTTTACTCTTAGAGATACATTTACATTTGTATCACTTCCCCCACCCCCGTCCACCAAGGAGCCTGCACAATCACTAGAGGTCTCCATGCATTTTAAAGAAATATCACATGAGTTTTAGGATGGCAAATTGCAAAATATTACACATCTCAAAGTTTGAAATATCTGATATTGCTAGCACTGACACTGAACTCTTTAGTGTCATTGGGACTATTTCCAAAAAGTTCTTCAAAGAGTTCAAAATTATATAGGTATAGAAATTGATAAAATTCTTGTCTGGCTGAACTAAAACCTACGAAAATCACAAGAGAGGTGGGAGGGATATCGAGAGCTCTCAAAGAACCTGTGATTATCAACAGAAGGGCAGCTGACCCTACTTAGGGAAGGATAATTTTAAAATAAAAGTTTAATTTCTCATGGATCAAACCACATGTTCTAATCCACACTATGAGAAATATGATTTTACATCTCTGAATCTTAGTTTTATCTGTGCTTAAAGTGAAATAGAGCTACTTACTTTTAGCAAGAATTATAGCATCTTTTTCCACCCTCCTCTGTTGAACTGTAGAAACACAATGAGATAACATACAAAAGCATTTTTAATTCTTTGAAAGAATTGTATCATATAGACCTGAGATTCAAGTACTTGATTTTTCCAATTTGTGAAAGGAGATGAGGCAGTAAAAACTTACAGATTAAATACATATTGATAGTGCATGCATATGTTTTTAGATATCTGAAATTCTTATATAGTTTTTATGGCAGAGTCCCTTTTTTAAGTGTGTTCAATAGGGCTAATAAATTTATATTCCCTGTGCATGCTTCAACAAACTGCCGAGAAGAGGAGGACAAGGAACTTTCTCCAGCAGTGGAAGAAAAGCTTGATTTTCCCCTACCATGTTCTAAATGGAAACCTCACTGGAAACTTTACATCTTAAGTTTATAGAAACAGACACACAGTGGCTGAGAGGCTTACGGAAGTATCTGCACTCTGTCCATTTTCAAGGCTGCACTTTGGAAGTTGGGCAAATCTTTTACTTTTTACAACACAGAGAACAGCAAAGCTGCTGCTGTTTTTCAAAATAGAGTGCAGTCCGCCTCACAGACACAGATCCAATAAAATGCTCTATTTATTGGCTAAGCATTAACAGCGTCTCTTATTTTCCTCCTGTGACCCTCCTTGGCAGTTAGTCACACATTCCGATTAAGCAGACGCCACAGAAATATCCCTTATGTATAAGGAAAAAGAAAAATCCTAATTGGCCATTGACCTCTCCCTTCCAGCTTCCCTGGTGTCGTAACCCAGTGGTTTCCAATTTGTCACCCCTAGGGCTGGGCAATCTGGACTGAGAAGATGACAAGACAGGCAAGGGTAAGCACCAGATTTGGGGCCAGTTCCTTGCCCTACCCAGAATTGCCACTTCGATGAGCAAAGCCCCAGTGATGGCCATCACTGTCAGCTGAATCAGCGTTCCTGAAAATGTAGTGCGCACCACAACACCGTGTTATTCAGAGCAGTGTTTATTACTTTGTTTTTATTTTATTTATTTTTGCTCTTACCTTCTATTTACAGCTGTGGTATTGCAATTCCACTTACAGTAATGACATAAAATTCCCTTTTAAAATAGGTGTATTTATACTTTAAAGAAGATTTAGAGAAGTCTTCCATGCAACCAAAGTTATGCAACTAATAGCACAAGGAAGCAAAGATATGGCAATAGTCGTGAAAATGATTTGCGAATAGCTGCAGATGAGACCACACTGAATCAAAGGACGCTAAAGCAGTTGTGGGGAGAAAGTGACCATTCTCCCTTTCAGCTAGATTTTTATAATTATAGAATTTTACAGTAAATTTTTAATTTGATCTCTTTATGGCACTATCAAAGTAGGCATGATATATTATTACCACCACTTTATAGGTGGAGAAACTGAGGACCAGAAGGCTCAAGCAGTTCACTAAAAGTCATACAGTTACAAATGCTGAGAGAGAAATACTAAGCCTTCAAAATGAGGCTTTCTGCTCCAAATAGAACACACTCTTCAGTTTCCCAGGCTATTCAATGAAAAAGGTCACATGAAAGTTGGAGAGTTAAGTATTACCTTTGTATTAAATTTGCACGTACACCCAAAAAGCAACATTTCAGTACATTTTCCAGCCATAGATACAATAGGAAAATTCCTTTGAGTAATATACGATGTAAACCCAACTGAACTAATTAGTTCATGGCGGTGTTAGGAGGTTAACCTTCCGATGGTAATAAAAAAATTTATGATGGAAAAATGCCATATTAAATACAAAAAATTACCATTACTTGTATCACTGTTCAGTGTTTATATTCAATAAAATTATAGGTAAAGAAAAAATATTAACGTCATGCAGTTATGACTCTTCTGATCAGTCCTTGGAGAGATGTTATTTAATCCTGTCTGTCGCTATTGAGGGGATATCAGCATTTGTCAATGAGGACTGATGAATCACTAGCTGATAAACATTTAGAGACATGTATATCCAGGAGATGCTGCCACTTTGTTGTTTTATAGGAAAGAAAGAAAAGTATTAAACTTTGCTTTAGCGACTATGCTTGTTTTAAAAGAGAAACAAAACAGAAGCCACAATTTATGAAAGCAGAATTTGTAGTTTCAATCACAGATTTAGATATGAAGCTGTACTCTGAAGCTACAACTTGCGACATCCTAAAATTAAAACGGTTCCTCAGAAATGTAAACACTTTGACGTGGAAAGGTATATGCTCAGTTGCAAGTCAAAGTTACATGGAGTGCCGATAAAATCTTGGATACCACTAGTCAGTCAAATACACTCAAGATCTCAGCATGGAAACCCATGTTTTCTGATCCGAAAAAGTAAAATAAAATAAAAATAAACAAAGATGTCTTTTATCCCTGTGATTTTCCAATATAATAGGCAATTGAAGACTCTCTAATAGGAAATTGGATTTGGCTTTTCATAAGAATACTGTTTCATGGTATAATTTATATTTTTTTACAAAGAATAAAAACCCTGCTGTTTTTAAATGTGTATCTTCACATTTTCCAAGGGAATATTTCCTTTAGCAATATGGACAATATCAATTTGATACAAAGTAGGCATGTGATCTGAAATAACACTCTGAAGTGTAAAAAAATGTAATCTAAACTTAAAGTGAAAGGCTAGAAACCACTTACACAGGCATAATTATTTGAACCCCTGACCTTTCATACTGAAATTAGTGAGCATTTTCATTTTCCATATGCAATCACTTACTGTCCTTTTTCTTCTATTAGTGTTTCAAGAAGCAAGGACATTTAAATGAAAAAAGAAGAGAGAAAAAAAAGCCCTCTGTTAATTTGAAGCTGAGCATCTGATCCACTAAAATTGACAAAAGTATCCTCTTGAAAACTGCCACTTTCCAATAATACAGCCTTGCAGGAAGGAGATGTACCAGAGAAAGAGCCAGTTAGCATGAGTATTCTGGGTCTTCTTATCAGTGGAGAGTCATGTCTTTCACTGTGAAGAGTTATTTTTCAGATTTTTTGAACAAGGGCTTTCTTATAGATAAAACTACACAGAAAACTCATTTGTAAATGTCCCTAACTGAATGCCTTTCCACACACTTCGGCGTTATGAGTAGGAGTCCTTTAAAAACCTCAGATTAATTGTTTTGTGATACAAACAGCTCAAAATCTGCTAGCTTTGAGAAGCTCACCACTAGCAACTTGCCTGTTCCCAAGTGTCTTGATTCTGATTGGTCAAGGAGAGAGCAAAAGGATTAAAAGCTGCCTAAGCCAAGTGTGTATGCTTCACATATTTAAGGTCCACTTGACTCAAGGAGGGGAAACTGACCTGGCCATGAGGCCATAGATTTTACCAGCCCCACCCTGAGTTCGCATAATGAGTCATAGTCTGATTCATTATAACTGCAGAGGGAGGCCACTTCTTCCCTTTCTCAAAGTAGTTGGCAAACTCCTCAAAGTGATGATCTCTCACAAAGTAAGAGTTAGACAGTCATTACCGGCTCAGTGGTCGAGCCTATCGGTGAGGACTGAAGGAGAATCACTCTGCTAAAGTAAAAGATCACTTTGGCCTGGACATCACAGCAAAGCAAAGGGGTGACACAATGCACGGGGGATGCCCAGAAGGCAGAGGCCAGGGAGTCTCCGAACAAAAGGGAATGAAGAAATCAAACAATTTTTTGCTTCGTTTTATCTCAATTCCTTGACATCCAGACCTGATTACACAGGCTTGTGTTAGGACTGAGCAGACCCGAACATGTCTGTAATTCAGGTTGAATGAGGTTTCTTGAAGTTCACATGCATACCTCGGCTTTTCCTACCACTTTTCCCCCTTCCCTGCCACTCCCAAGACCACCAGTCCCCTCTTTCTACCCTGCTGTGGCTTCTCACTATGCTTTAAAGAAGGTGATAGTTGAAATTTGGAAGAGCTTACTTAATCTTGGTGAGGGTAAAAAACAAAAACAAAAACAAAACAGAACTCATTTTTGCACCAGTAGCTCCTTTCTCCAGTATAGCCAAATAATGACAGTTTAATTCAGAACATTCATTGAGAAATTCCTATACGCAGGCCCCTAAACGAAAGAGTAGAGAGCGAAAAAGCATCAAGATGTAAGAAAAGGAGAATAAAGCTTTTGAGTCTTTCAACTCTGCCAGGATATCCTTGAATAGACGTGGGGTGGGGGAAACCAATCCTAGAATTCAGTGATTTGCATAAGATTAATCTGGAAGGAAGGAAGGGAAAGCATACCTTATCAACAGTCACCAAACTTTTAAAAAGTTGTTCTTAATCAGGAGTAAACATGGGGATTCATGCTGAAACTTCTGAATCAGACACCCTGGGACTGGAAACTAGTCAGCCAGGATGTCTTCCGGATCACACACCCTGGGGAATGTGGACTTTAACATTTCTTCGGAGGTAATTTTCGCCTCCATCCTGAGTAAGGATAGTTCTAAACCTATAGTTCTCAAACCTAGATGATTGATTATAAGAATTACCTAGTAGCTTAAATAATATGGACTTCTGGTCTGTATTCTACACTGAGTTGGTACCTTTGAATGTGGGACCCCAGGTACAATTCTCATTATCAGCCAGATTTTGGAGCTAGACTTAATATTACATCCTAAAACAAGTGCCAACTTTGACCATGGAGCCAGCTGAATAGTCCAGATAGGACCCAGGAATCTGCATTTTAATAAGCATCTGTTGTGAGTATCTTGAAGACTTTACCATATGAACACTAAAGAGATGGATCCAGGGTTGCAAACTTGAAGACTTTGTTCCTTTCATCCAATCATTTATTTATATGTTCCAAACAGAAAAGTTTACCAAGCATCACGTATGTGCCAGGTACTGTTGGAGAACTTAAGGAGTTCACAATCTAGTGATAGAAATAAACACACAAATAATTATACACATAGGAGAAAGTATAGATACAAAATTATGCAAAAGAAAAAGTGAGAGGTGTAAACACAAAGGGGACAGTAACTAACTCAGCCTGGAGGAGCTGGTGAAGGCTTTACAGGAGACAGGCTAACTTTAAAGTAAGATGGAATTCTAGGCAGAGGAAATAGTGTGTAAAATAACTGCAGTGCTTCTCAAAGTGTGGTCCTCAGACTACCTCTATCAGAATATTCAGGAGCCTATGACTCATCTCACTCCAGAACAACATACCCAGAATTCCTTGAGTCAGACATAGGAATATGCATTTCTAGTGTGCTTCCCTGATGATTCTGAAAAATACTGGCTTGTAAAAACAATAGGCAGAGACTCTTGAAAAAGCCAGGTTTATTTGGGGAAAATATAATCATGTGATGTTAAAGCAGGGTCTATTTTTTTAAGGCGTTAAAAACCAAGTGAGACTCCTGCTTGTGGCTAAGATGGAGAAACAAGAACCAGATTTATCCTCCTACCTAAAACAACCAAAGCACAGGAAAAAAAAAAGAAACAACAGTTTTCAAAGCAGTGAATATATAGCATTAAGGAGAGTAGTCCCCAAATGAGAAGAAAATATGAGATGGGCCCTATGATTGTGTTGCAAAGAGAAGGAATGCAGGCAGGGCACAGAAGACTCTTTGAGTCGAAGAGATGGAGCTGAGAATCTAGGGATACCAAAGCAGCCAAAGCTCATGGGAGTACTGGAGGGGGGAAGAATAAGGTGCCCACATTACAGAGAATAAGGGAAAATTCTGTACATCTTTATGCCAACAAATTCAATAACTTGATTAAATAGGCAAATTCTTTGAAAGATTAAATAAGCGGGAGCCGTGGTGGCTCCGGCCAGATATCCTGGCGCTTGAGGAGGCGAGGCTATGAGTTCAAGGCCAAGTTGGGCAATATGAGAACCTCTCATTCATAAAAATAAAAAAAAAAATAAAAAAAAAGGTTTAATAAGCAATTCTTTGAAAGACAAAATTACCAAAGCTTACTCAAAAGGAAATATACCATCTGAATATCCCTGTATCTCTTAAATATATCTCTTATTTCCTCTGCCTAGAATCCCATCTTATTTTAAACTTAGCCTGTTTCCTGTAAAGCCTTCACCAGCTCCTCCAGGCTGAGTTAGTTACTGTCCCCTTTGTGTTTACACCTCACTTTTTCTTTTGCATAATTTTGTATCTATACTTTCTCCCACGTGTATATTATTTGTGTGTTTATTTCTATCACTAGATTGTGAACTGCTTAAGTTCTTAAAGAAATTGATATCTATTAAAAACCTTCCTACCAAAAAACAAACAAAAAATAAACAATAGCAATAGGGCTAAATGGTTTCATTTGTGAATTTTAGCAAACATTTAAGGAAGAAATAATACATTTTCTACCCAAACTCTGCAATACCATTGAAAGGAAAGAAATACATCCTGATTTATTCTGAGGCCTAAATTAACATAATACCAAAACCAGCCAAGACTTTATGAGAAAGGAAAACTATAGACTAATATTTCTCCTGAATATAGATGGAAAATGTGTGAATAAAATTTTAGCAAATCTTGCAATAGTCATCCCCTCAGTATCTCTGGGAGATTAGTTCCAGGACTTTCCATAGATACCAAAATCTGTGTATGCTCAAGTCTTTGATACATAAAATGGCATAGTATTTGCATATAACCTATGTACATCCTCTTACATACTTTTAATCTCCCCTAGAATATCTGTAATACCTAATACAATGCAAATGCTGTGCCAATAGTTGTTATTATATTGTATTGTTTGGGAAATATGACAAGAAAAAGGTCTGTACATGTTTAGTACAGGCACAATATTGTTTTTGAATATTTTTGATACAAAAAGTAATATTTTTGATACAAGTTTTGCTGGATCCAAACTCGTATTGCAGAACTGGATACAAAGGGTGAACAAAGGGTATATTAAAAGGATAATACACAATGACGTAGGGTATAATAATATACGCATACTCTTAGAATGACCCTGTATGGTGGATGCACCTGAATGTGCGTTCTGAGCTAAGGAATCAGAGTGGCTAACCTGGAGGTTCCTTCCTTATCTATGATAAACATTGAGCCCCCAGCTTCCCCTGCAGAACACAACCCTACAGGGGATAGAGGTCCCAAGTTTTGGGTTAAATGAAAGTTGCCAGGTGAAAGTCATTAGAGCAAGGGTAAGTGAAAATGCTATATAAACCGCATGATGTTCACAGGTGATTATAATTTTCTGACCAGCCTGCTACCCCTGGGCCATGCATTTATTGTCCATCCTGCCACCATTTCAACCATAGAAAGGCAGGTTTGCCTAGCCTGCTGCCACTGGGCCAGGTGGATGCGTTGTCTAGACTGCCACCACTGGACTGCAGTAGGCAGATATCTTGCCCAGCCCACCACCACTGGACCATAGGAAGGCAGATATCTTGTCCAGCCTGCTGCCACCAGACGGTTTCTGTACTTAAGGCGGTTCTCCTGTCCAGCCCACAACCACTGGACTCTCTCCCCTGTATGCAAGCCCCTAATAAAACTCCACATCTTGTTTGTTGGCTCTGCATATCTTCTTTGGCCTATTAAACCTGATGCCTTCCCTATTGAGATGAATAGCGTTTGGACACAACACATGACCAAGTAGGTTTAATCCAAAGAATGCAAAGTTGGCTTAATATTAAAATATCAATTGATGTAAATCACCCTAATATAAACTAATAAATAAAAATATATGTGTATATATAACCATTTCAATGGTTTCCAGGGAGAGAGGGCTTAATAGGTAAAGCATGGGTTTTGTTCAGGGTGGTGAAAGTATTTTATATGATACTATGATGGTGGAGACCTGATATTATGTATTTTTCAAAAAACATAGAAATTTACAACACAAAGAGTAAAAACCTTAATGTATTTCAAATTAAAAAAATCATTTGCAAGGTCCCACATCTCAGAAAGGGATATACACTAGGATAAAAGAATTGAATTGTGCAACAAATGTAGGAAACAATCTCACTGAAGGAGATGGGTGGCAGGGGATGTACTGACCTAAATAACTTTCGAGAAGAGTGCACTGTAAGACTAAAGGCAAAAAAAAACAAAAGAAACTGCACCAAAACAGCATATTGTAGTCGATAAAGATGTTTCCAGTAGGCGTACAGGTTGAAAATTCTGATTCTGCTATCCATGTATACTGGAATTAACCAAGTACATGTAAGGCAGATGGTGGGATTCAGGTTTCTTACTGTTGAAGAGTTTACAAATGAGCAACGAAGGAGGCTGGAATGGTCCATGTGACAGTGGATTGGAGTTGGAAATATCAATATGAACTCATCTTTACCTTAACTTAAACACAGATGGCTTTACATATACACAGGCACACATATCCTTGCTTTGTCAACTGAGAGGGCCTGGAGGCAACAGCAAAACGCCCTAGTAATGATGAGCACACTGAGCACCCAACTCTTTGTTTCTAATACTGTTAGAAACCAGGGCTCCTTGGAGAAATGTCTGATCTAGGACTTGAGCAGGACATATACAAGATGGGCCTGGAGCATCTGTAGTGCCAGAAAGCAAGGAGGTGTGGGGTAAACACACACACACACACACACACACACACACTGATGTAAGTATAAAAAAGAGATACAGTGGCCAATGGCCAACTGAAAGCATTCCCCAATGGTCAAAGCCAGAACATTTTGAGCAATAAAATCAAGCATTAGATTTTAATCCAAAGTATAAAATAAATATCTTTGAGTTCAAACTTACATAAAGAAATGTTCAAGTAAATAAATAAATAAATGGGAAAGAAGAAACCAATCTCCCATGCACAAGAATTCCAAATAATTTATGTCAATACTCAGCTCTCACGGAGGGGTAGCAACTCTTCTTTCCTTAAGTGTGGATTGTGCATAGTATCTTCCTTTCAAAGAATATAGTAAAGAAAGAAAGAGATTTTTTTTAAAAGTAACTTTACAGTGGAGAAACCTGATAGACCCTCCTTCAGCCAGTAATCAGGGTTATAAATCATGCTGACAGACTGTATCCTTGATATGACGTGATAAAAGGGCACTTTATCTCTGTGGTTTTCCTCCCTGAAAACACATAACCCCTACCTAATCATGAGAAAAACATCCGACAAATTCCAGTAGAAGGGTATTCTACAAAATATCTGGCCAGTATGCCTGAAAACTGTCAAGATGATAGAAAACAAAAAAGTTTGAGAAATTATCACAGTCAAGAAGAGCCTAAGGGGACAAGACAATTAGTATAATGTGGTATCCTGGTTGGAATTCTGGAACAGAAAAAGAATATTAGGCTTTTTAAAAATTAAGGTAATATCAATAAAGCATGAACTTTAGTTAATAATAATGTATCAATATTGATTCACTAATTCTAACAAATGTAGTATACTAGTGTAAGAGGTTAAATACAGGAGAAACTTGGTGTGGGGCATATGGGAAGTCTGTACTATCTTCCCAATTTTTCTGTTACCCAGAAACAGTTCTAAAATACAAAGTCTATTTTTTAAACACAAAATATGAAGTATTGGGAATAAACCTGACAAAAGATGTCAGAGCTGTCACTGAAAACTGTAAAACATTGCTGAGGGAAATTAGAGACGTGAAAAAAAATTAAAAGATATACTTTGTTAATGGTTCAGAAAACTCAATATTGTCAAGATGTCAGTTCTCCCCAAGTTAATCTATAGATTCAACACCAATTTTAATCAAAATCTCTAAAGGCTTTTTTTTGGTATACACCAACAAACTGACTCTAAAATTTCTATGAGAATACAAAAGACCTAGAATAGCCAAAACAATTGTTGGGGCAAGTTGCAAGACCAACACTGTCTCATTTCAAGACTTCTTATAAAACTACAGAAATTAAGACAATGTGACCATTATGTGTAGATAGACAAATAGATAAATCAAATAAAATAGAAAATTCACACATAGACCCACACATACATGGACAACTGATTTTTGACAAGTTACAAAGGCAACTCAATGGAGAGAGAAAAATCTTTTGAACAAATTGTGCTGGAGCAATTGAATATTCATACGCAAAAAAATGAACTTTAACCTATACCTCCCTCTGGATATAAAAATTAACTCAAAACAGATCATAAGCCTAGATGTAAGCACTAAAACTATAAAACTCTTGGAATAAACATCTTTGTGACCTTGGATTAGGCAATAGCTTCTCAACTATGACATTAAAAACACAAGCACCAAAAGAAAAAAATAAATAAATTGGATTTCACCAAAAATATTTGTGCTTCAAAGGATGTTATCAGGATAGTGAAAAGACAGCCACAGAATGGGAGCAAATATTTGTAAATCATATATCTGAGAAGGAATTTATATGTAGATATAAGAAGAAATAGTAAAACTCAACAATAAAAAACAAGTCAATATAAAAATCAGCAAAAGACTTGAATAGACATTTTTTCAATAAAGATATATAATTGGTTAACAAGCACATAAGATTATGTTCAATATCTTTAGTGATTATGCAAATTAAAAACTGCAATGAGCTATCATTGCACAACAATTAGAATAAAGAAAATTTCAAAGATTGACAACACCAAGTGTTGGCTAGGGTGTGGGGGAGTCTGAGCTTTCATGCTTTTCTAGTCGAAATGTAAAATGGCACAAGCTCTTAGGAAAACAATTTGGCTGTTATTGAAAAAGTTAAACATACATTAATCTTACGATTCAATAGTTCCATTCCTTGATATTTACCCAAGAGAAATGAAGGCACATGTCCCTACAAAGACATGCAGATGAATGTTCATAGCTGCTTTATTTATAATAGCTAAAAACTGGAAACCACCCAAATGTCTATCCACAGGTGAATGGATAAGCAAAATATTGTATAGGGATATTCAAATACTAGACAATAAAAAGTAATAAACTACTGATAGATACAACAACATGAAGGAGTCTCAAAACAATTATACTGTGTGAAATAAGCCAGGCAAAAAACGAGTACCCAACTTTTGATTCCATTTATATAAAATCTTAGACATTGTAAACCAATAGATAACAACAGAAAGTGGATCAGCAGTTCCCTGGGGTCAAAGAAGTATTACAAAAAGGCATGAAGAAATGCCTGAGGGTAATGGATATATTTACCATCTTGATTGTCAGAATAGTTTCATAGATTTATAGATACATCAATAATTATCAAATTGTACAACTTAAATATATGCTCTTTACTTTATGTCAAGTATATCTCAATAAAGTTGTTTGATTTGGGTTTTGTTTTGTTTTTTGTTTTTTGAGACAGATCTTGCTCTGTCACTCAAGCTGGAGTGTAGTGGCATGATGACAGCTTATTGTAACCATGACTGCCTCAGCCTCCTGAGTAGCTGAGACTACAGATGCACACCACCATGTCCAGCTAATTTTTTTTAATTTTTTGTAGAGACAAGGTCTCAGTAGGCTGGCCAGGCTAGTCTCAAAGTCCTGGGCTCAAGTGATCCTCCAGCCTCAGCCTCCCAAAGTATTGGGATTGCAGGCATGAACCACCACTCCCAGCCTACAGTAGTTCTTTTAAAAAAGGTGATTTGCGGCCGGGCGCGGTGGCTCACGCCTGTAATCCCAGCACTTTGGGAGGCCGAGGCGGGCGGATCACGAGGTCAAGAGATGGAGACCATCCTGGTCAACATGGTGAAACCCCGTCTCTACTAAAAATACAAAAAATTAGCTGGGCATAGTGGCGCGTGCCTGTAATCCTAGCTACTCAGGAGGCTGAGGCAGGAGAATTGCCTGAACCCAGGAGGCGGAGGTTGCGGTGAGCCGAGATCGCGCCATTGCACTCCAGCCTGGGTAACAAGAGCGAAACTCCGTCTAAAAAAAAAAAAAAAAAAAAAAAAAAAGCGATTTGCAAGGATAAGTGCAGTTAGATGGATTGGGCATTTGAGGATGGCCATGACATCCTTCTCTAGCCTTTCTTCTACACCAAACAACTGACTATTATCAGGTAGCTTCAGGAAAGGCTCTTCTATCACAGACTATTTTCAAGGCCTTCAAAATCAAGGTCTTTTTATTCCCATTGGGTACTCAGTTAACTATGCCGTAGGACAATAATAACTTAGCTCTATTTCTATAAATCACCATACACTTGCAAAAGCATAGGCACATATATAATCCAATTTATGCCTTCCTATGTATGATGTAGACAAGGTGCATGTTATTCTATATGGCCATTTGACAAGTGAAGGCAAATGGAGAAAAAAGTGAGAAAGTTTGAGAAGTTTGCAGTTATGCAGCAACTTACTTAGGACTAAAAGTAATGTGTCTTGGTTATGTACTTTCTAGGACACTGGCTGCTGTGTAAGTCAAGCTGTCTCCTCAATCAAATGGTTAGTTTTGAATGAATAAATGTACTGGAATTCAGGGAAGGAAGGCTAAGCAGTGTCTCACTTAAGCCTCTCCATTGCTTCCACTACAGGGAGCCCACTAATCTTCTCAGATGTAATTTCACAAGCTCGCTGTAGTCTTTTGACACAGTTGCTATAGATTGCATGAATCATTCTTATTGTTTGTTCTGGGATTCTGGAATTAAAAAGAATGATCATCAATGATAGTTAATATTTATTGGGTTATTTACTGAGTTGTTGTTTATTGTTCTATTACATACTTACAAACAAGCCTATAAGGTGACTATGACTATGATCCTCTCCAATCGACAGATGAGGAAACTGAGGCACAGAATTTCCGTAGCTTTAGCAAATTCACACAGTTCTTGAGCGGAAACATTGAGGTAAGAACTCAGACTGGGTAACTTCAAAGTTTCATCCTATGCCCCTAATAATTCATTTTATGTAATATATGTAAATTAAGACATCCTCAGATTAATTGTACTTTAAATAGATCAGAAGGCCATAAATTGGATTGGAAAGAGTAGAAGTCTGATTATATGACTTAGGGCCTGCTCCCAGCACAAGCTTCCCCACTGTTGGAAAGAGGCAGAGGGAAGGTTGATAGTTGCAAGGGGATATACCCAAAAAGAAGAGGGCGGAGGAGGGAGGAGGCCAGTGCTGCTCAAGCATCATTACCCTTCTCCTACATTTTTATTTTGCTATGCTTCATTTCTATTTGACTGGTACCGTGACCTTTAGAGAGTTACCTTTTAAATAAGAAGAGATGAATCATTTCAATGGCTCCAGAATTCTATTTCTCCATCTTCTCTAATTATTTAGCAAAAAAACTTTACTTCTTTCAACTCACTGTTTCTTATTCTTTACAAAACGGGAGAGCCAACTTTCAAAAAAACATCAGTCTTGGTTTTGCAATCCAAATAAGTGGGACCTTGAGCAAGTCAACTTTTCAGAGGCTCAGTTTTCTTATCCATAAGAAAGAGGGTTAATTTGTGCTAGATGACCTCTGAGATGCTATTCTAGCTTTAAAATTCTGTGATCTCATGTTTCGTTCCTATCTGGTTTGTTTATAGGAATTTGAAAATCCCATGTTCTTTTTGTTCTTTCTGGTGGGAAGGATACTTCTTCCTCTCATTTTGTCTCCTTTTGCTACTCTTCTTCTAAATTTTGTAACATATCCTATGTTCTGAACAAAGAATTCTAAGAGCTCCCGGCTTCCCTGGGTCTGAGGGAACCAAGGCTGAAGGGCTGCTCACTGATCAACAAAAGGAGACAGAGAGAGAAACTGCCAGTGGTGTGGAGAAGAGCAGAGAGGACTCACTCACTTCCAGGGCACAAAAGCAAGGCATTCAAGAGGGAGAAAGAAGTCTATGCCTTTAGTTAGAAAACTTCACATAAAGGGGAGGAATTTTTCATACTGCTCTTCCACCACCACAGAATTGTTCCAGCTCACAGATGTCTAAACTCCTCAAAAACCCTATTTGATATACAATTTTAAGCATAAATAAATATATCTGAATACTTGTCAAAAAATTAAGATTTTTGGCCGGGCACAGTGGCTCAAGCCTGTAATCTCAGCACTTTGGGAGGCCAAGGTGGGCGGATCACCCGAGGTCGGGAGTTCCAGACCAGCCTGACCAATATGAAGAAACCTCATCTCTACGAGAAACACAAAAATTAGCTGGGCTTGGTGGTGCATCCCTGTAGTCCTAGCTACTCCAGAGGGTGAGGCAGAAGAATCACTTGAACCCGGAAGGCAGAAATTGTAGTGAGCCGAGATGGTGCCATTGCACTCCAGCCCGAGTAATAAGAGCAAAACTTTGTCTCAAAAATAAGTAACTAAATAAAAATAAGATTTTTTTCCACATACCTAATAATGTTGAGATTCTTTCTTTTCTTTTTCTTTCTTTTCCATCCTTCTTTTCTTTTTTTCTTTCCTTCCTTCCTTACTCTTTCCTTCCTTCCTTCTTTCCTTCTTTCTCTTTCTTTTTCTTCCTTCCTTCTTTCTTTCTTCCTTCTTTTTTTTCCTTTTCTTATTTCCTTCTTTCTTTCTTTCTTTTTTTTTTTTTGTGTGTGTGTGTCTCAGGGCCTTGCTTTGTTGTCCAGCTGGAGTGCAGTGGAAAAATCACGAATCACTGTACCCTCAACCTCCTGAGCTCAAGTCATCTCCTGCCTCAGCCTCAGGAGAAGCTGGGCTTACAGGTGCACATCACCATGCCCAGCTAATTACATTTTGTTGAGATGGAGTCTCCCTATGTTGCCCAGGCTGGTCTCAAACTCCTGGGCTCAAGCAATTCTCCCGCCTTGGCCTCCCAAAGTGCTAGGATTACAGGCATGGGCCACTGCACCTGGCTGGGATTTCTTTTAAAACTTTAACAATAGAAATTGTATTCTTAGACTTCCAGTTATATAAAAATGTCATCAAAATAAAAAATAATAACTTTAGTGATAATAGAGACTGAATTTGAATGTGCTTTGAGATGTCTTTAACTCCTGATTTTTCTTTCTTGCAAAACAAAGAATATCCAGTACTGCAGAGAAATACAATTTTATTAATTCAAATTTCCCTTAGAAGAGTACAAACAACTTCATAAAAAGATATATAATACTCACATTACCCAGGAGACAAAGATTTGAAAAAAGGGAGAGGGCTCAAATATAATATATTTTTCTTGTTTAAAGTAATTTTAATTCCTTTTCTGAAAACATAAGAGATTTACATTCTGTGTTGCTGACATTTTTGTGTTGAAATTTCAACATTAAAATTACATCAATAGACTTTAAATGTTTATTAAATGAATCAATAAACTTTATTATTTATGTGGAAGTTAAAAAATCTTGAAACCATAATGAACATAATGAAAATATTCTCTCTTTTATATATAAAAAGTGGGAAATTAATCACTTCCCAAACCAAATACAAACGATTAAAAGAGCTGAATATACTGCCTTTACAAAAGTAACTCTTAAAATAAGAAAACAGTGTGAAGAAACAAGGAATATGCTATACACCAGGAGATACCAAATAAGAAATAGATTGGAATGAGCTAATACCACACTAAGTCATAGTCTAAAAATTAAATTAACAGTAAAATTAGATTAAATGCTACATTTATCAAAAATTAAATTTAAAAAATATGAGTATTACTTAATAGGTTTAGAGATGTTTAATATATTGATTTTAGTCCATTTAAAATATCTTTTTATAAGGGTAATAAGTTTTTTACATTTAAAAAAAAGTAATCGAAAAGCACAGAGCTACATGAAAGAAGCATCGTAGATGTTCTCTATGAACAGTCATATATAGTTTTGATTAAATGAAATCATAAGATACTCATGCCACTTGCTTTTTTTCACTTGAGAATATATAATATTTCTCCTTGCTTTTTCTACATATAGATTTGCTTAATGTGTCTCATGGTTGGTAACATACTGTTTCATGGATATGCTATTATTTATTTAAATAATTTCTACTACAAATGAGGCAATACCTTTACAGGTATCTTTGCTCACTTGTACAAGGATGTCTGCAGGATAACCTCCTTGAAATACTGAGTTCAAAGATGTCAACACTTAAAATTTTGATAGATGTTGCTGGATTGACCACAAAATGTTTTTCCAAGTACCTTTTTGGATTGTTGTTTGATGGGTAGAGATCTATACAGACTTTCTTTGGGTCTGGATATGGTGTATGTGGAATCTCAGTGACTCTCTGTGCCCCCTCATCTGGGCCCTATTTATGGACTCCATTTGATTTAAAATCTATATGCTAGGCCCAGTGCAGTGGCTCATGCCTGTAATCCCAGCACTTTGGGAGACTGAGTCAGGCAGATCATGAGGTCAGGAGTTCAAGACCAGTCTGGCCAACATGGTGAAACTCCATCTGTACTTAAAATACAAAAATCAGCCGCATGTGGTGGTGGCCGCCTACTCAGGACGCTGAGGCGGGAGAATCGCTTGAAACTGGGAGGTGGAGGTTGCTGTGAGCCAAGATCAAGCCACTGCGCTCCAGCCTGGGAGACAGATATGCGAAGTGTTTCTCTACTAGACTGCATTCTGTCATCTAAAGGAGACAGCAAGCTGGTTAGAGACTGTATCAACCACGATTACTGGATTGGTTCTGTTTTCCTCTTCTGTAATGATGTCTGAAATCTCCCCACTTGGGTTCACTCTCCTAGTTAGAAATTTATCCTCTTTCTATGGGGCAATTTCAGATTCTTTCTCCCGATTCAGGGATTAGCAGACACCTGCTTTCTTCAGAAAGAAGACACCACTAATTTTTTTTTTTCTCCAGTATCTTTTATTTCTTCTCTTTTCTTTCTGTAAAAGTTCACCTTATGGTTGGAACCTACTACCTCTGAGTTATTCTACTCTGGCTTTTCCCCATCTTCTTCCCAAACAGAGAAAAGCAAAATTGAGTCCTGACGGTTCTTCCATTTTTTGGTGTCTTCACTCTCTATGAAAACGAATGAGGACTTATGTTCTAGAAGGAGCTCTTTGGATTTTTCTTCCCTTGACTGTCCACACATCCTCTCAATACACTTCCCTGCAAATTAAGGAGGCCAAGAGGGAGTCTGGAAATGCATCCATTCATGTTTCCTATAGTACTGGATCCAAAAGACTGAGATAGGATCTGTAGATCGAGATTCTCGGTATCTCCTATCATCACAAACTTTATCAAGTATTATTTAATGAGCACTGCAGAGATTTCTTTGCTGCTGTTTGTTTTGAGGTTTTAGGACTAACAAAGAATTATCATCCTGCAAATACCCTGCCATTTCCCCTGGAAGTCCCAATGATGCCAGTTTAGGCCCACCCGAAGGGGGCTACCCTTCATGCCTTGCAGCCACATAATCTTCACTTTTCAACCGTGTTTTCACTATAGTTATTTGTGATGAGGGGAGGCTTGTCTCTTGTTTCTGTAGAAGGGGGAGTATCTATTCCCATTAGGTAAAAGTATGGGAGAAAGTCTTGCAAGGTCTTTCTCTCTGTCTCGCCCTTTACATTTCTCTGAAAGAGAAAGCTGAGTTTTCTTGATTGTTGAGACTGGGAGAAAACAAGAAAAGAAAACGAAGCATGGAGGCTCAGCCTTGGCTGAATTGCTATTTTTGGCAGTCTGTTATCAGACTGGCATAATTAGCTCTGGATTGGGAGACCTTTACTGGGTAGGTTATTCAATTAAACAGAAGTTTTGAATATTAGCCAGCCTAGATTTAAGGCTTGTTTGGTAATCAGCTGTTTTTTTGTTTGTTTGTTTGTTTTGAGACAGAGTTTTGCTCTGATGCTCAAGCTGGAGTGCAGTGGCATGATCTCAGCTCACTGCAACCTCCACCTCCAGGGTTCAAGCGATTCTAGTGCATCAGCCTCCCAAGTAGCTGGTATTACTGGTGCCCACCACCACTCCTGGCTTTTTTTTTTTTTTAATGTTTAGTAGAGTCGGAATTTCACCATGTTGGCGAGACTGGTCTCGAACTCCTCACCTCAAGTGATCCACCTGCCTCAGCCTCCCAAAACACTGGGATTACAAATGTGAGCCACTGAGCCCAGCCCCGTTTTTTTTTCCCCGAATGTTGAAATTTCTCCATTTGTCATACTCCATGTGTATCACTCAACTGATACCTAACCCAGGGGCTTGAGGGTGAGCAAGAGTATTATTTTTCAGCCCCATAAACTCCAACATCCCCTTTATTTGTCGGGTTGTAGAATTTGCATATCCAAAGAAGAAAAAGTATTCTTTCCCTTGGCATAATCCAGGAATGTGATGCTGAAAATGAAGACAAATTCTGATTTTAAAAATATATTCTAGTGGTGAACTAGCTACTAAAGTATAGAAAACCAAATACCTATATTATTGAGAAATAATAAATTTATTATTTTTGTGAAATTCTTCTGACCATTTCTTGTCTTATCTACCCTGGAGATTTAAAGGAATTTCTAAATTATATGCCCACATGACATTTCTGGAAATCAGTTTTTACAAAGACTTTTTAAAGTTCAGTATCCTAGCAAGTTGTTTTTATTATTCTCAGATATTTACCTGCAACCAAAGAACAGCAGCATTAGGTAAGGTGTGGTATCTGATGAGAGTTGAGGGCCAGGACAATCAGGTTTTAGCTGCTATTCTAACGAACCAAGAGATCAATCCAAAAGCATTTCTACTTGCTTCCCTCACCCTCCCATACAAACACAACAGATCTCTTGATTTAAATGATCAAATATAAAAATTATAAGATTCACTGTATGCAAAAAAAAGATGTTTTAACTTAAGGACAAACTTTTAAAAATGGACATCTAGTTATGTATTTGTATTCCCTTCCTGCCCATGATAATTTATCACTGTGAAAACTCAGGCAGAAGATGACACAGAAAACCCACTATGCAAAACCTCGGCATGACCTGGAAACTGATACCAGCAACACCTGAGAAGTATTTTCTCAATGAATCAGCCACAGGAGAACCCTGTTTGAATATCCTTCGCCTGTTTAGAGGGAAGGATCTGGTCTCCTCTCTTCCCAATCATCTTTTTAGGAAATTCTGGTTTCACAAAGGAAAGAATCCTCCAGAGGAGGTGCTTTTCCACCTGCCCTCACCTTTCAAACTTGCATGTTTTTCCCAGTTTCAATAAAACCTGAGTCTTGAAAATGTCCAAGTAAAAAAGAAGTTATGTTATGAGAAAAGAAAGACATTTCTCAAAATAACTGCTTTTCTGATTTAAAAAAGCACACATTCATTTAAAAAACTGAAATATGCAGAAAAACAGAAAAAAGAACGTAAATAGTATTCATCACCTGATAACCACAATTAATAGATTTATGTTCTTCATTGATTTTACCACCAGGTATACTCAAACGTACACATAATTGCAACAAATATGTTTTAGATTTTGTCTTTTTATACAATCATTTTAAGTTTCTTATCATTTCTTCAAAAACATGATATATATTAGCATCATATATTCCTTTATATAATAAAGAGGAATCTAACTTTTCAAAGCCATGATGTTCCTAACAGACAAATTTACAAAGAAGATTAACAGGTAACTCCAAAAACAGGGGGAAAATAATTACTAAACAGTGATATGTTAAATTTGCATGTAGTAAAAATGCAGTTTTTAAAGTTAGGATTATTTTTTACCTACAAATTTGAGGAAGACAGTGTTTAAATCATTGTATACAATGCTGACTGATAACTCAGTGGGATATCTTTAAAGTGATAAACATTTTAATATCTATTAGAGATATTTAAAGGAATTCTAACTTCCAGATATTTATCTAATAATATAGAGAGGGCCATATAATCTGCAACACACACACACACAATATGCCCTATAGCTTAATTTGCAACTATAAAAAAATAAAACTTGAGAGAAACTATTCAAAAATAGAGTGTACATTATGCCATAACTAAGCTTTGTAATGTTAGGCAGTAATTAAAAATGATATAAACAATGTAATAATTTAAAAAGATATATGATACAAGCGAAAACAAAACACATTATTGTGTAAAAACTTACATCTGAAGATTGATATTGCTACTAGCTGCATTTGGATGTGAGATTCTAGATTTTTTTTCTTCAATATTTCTCTTTCCCTGTCCCATTTTGATAATTTATTCTTTAACTTTCTGGCATGCTTATCCAACCTTTTCTTTTCTTGTTCTGTTTTGTTTTTTCTTTAGAGATAGGGTCTTGCCCTGTCACCCAGGCTGGAGAGCCGTGGCACAATCATAGCTCACTGCAGCTTTGAACTCCTGGCCTCAAGTGATCCTCCTGTCTCAGTCTCCCAACTAGCTGGGATTACAGGTGCAAGCTACTGTGCCCAGCTACTTACCCAATCTTTAATAGTGACTGCAACTGTGACAAGAGCAGAGGAAGTGGAGGAAAGGAAAAGAGACAATTATTACTAAATAAGCAGCTGCATACACTAAAATGATTAAATTATTTCATTTTACTTACCATACAAATGTCAAAAATTTACGGCCAAAATTATAAGCCGTTGTTTTTTCTTATTTTCAATATAAATTTTCACAAATGCATCTTTTATTCTTGAATGTAAGAAACATTCATGAAATGCCTGATGAATTGACTCCAGCTGTGGACTGAGTGCGGGGTAGGGAGTTATTTTCATTCAGTGTCATAATATAGCTCTCTAGAACAACTTCCAAAATAAAACCAACAGCTGGCGGAGCATGGTGGCTCATGCCTGTAATCCCAACATTTTGGGAGGCCAAGGTGGAAGGATTGCTTGAGGTCAGGAGTTCAAGACTAGCCTGGGCAACATAGAGAGCTTCCCATCTCTACTGAAAAAAAAAAATTAGCCAGATGTGGTGGCTCACACCTATAGTCCCAGCTACTTGGGAGGCTGAGACAGGATGATGACTTGAGTCCAGCAGTTCAAGGCTGCAGTGAGCTATGATCAAGCCACTATACACTGTATCAAGCCCAGCCTGGGCAACAGACAAAAAAATTAACAGCTAAAATAATATTTTATGAACACAAAATGATAGATTTCATGCACATGAACTGGCTATGAAGACAATCACCATTGAACACACATTTCCACAGGGAATTAGGGAAGACCCATGTCTTTTTAGGTCTTCCCTAATTCATCAGATCTCTGTACATAGGTAATTAATAAATAATGTATACCTGCATTAATTAATTACAAACAATGTCTGGACTGGTTCATTTAAAACATGACTGGCAATTTCTAGTGCTTGCTAGGATACACACTGAATATCAATTTCATGATTTGATATTTGTTTTGAAGGATTGGCTACATTTTAAAAAGCAAACACCACTGATGGACTATGAGACTTCAGTCTCTAGAAACTGGGGCAAATCTCATAGACCAACTTGACCCATGCCTTCAAACTCAAAGTTTCTTGGGATCTCATTCAAAGTAATGGCATGCTGTGTCCAGTTATTAATTATACAGCTGCTACTGGAATGGCCAATGGTATTATATAAAGATGCATCCTCAAAGAGATTTAGGTCCTTCTGTCCTTCCCTTAACAAGAGCACATTGTTCCTTATTGTAATGTCCCATCAAAGTCAATGTTACAAATATTCTATTCCTTGTGATGGGACTTCAGCTCATGGTTAGGAAACATGAGGAAAGCTAAGTACAAAGTAATTTGCAAAGTAATAACAATGTTTCCTACCCAGGTGATGGCTCAGAGGGGATTTAATTGGATAAAATTACCCCATTCCAAGAATAATACTTTATACTTTATGTCGTAATTACCACTGGAGGATCTTGAAGAGATTTATGAACATTGATTAAACATCAGCACACCATTTTGAGGGAGGCAATATTAACAGTATTCTACTGAGCTCAGAGAAGGATGGTTTCCTATTCCAAAGCACACAGCTAACAGTCAAGTAATAAGCCCAATCTGTACTGACCTGATGTTAGGGCTGTTGCTAAGTAAGATTATAGAGCTTTGGGAGCATCTCACTTCCATAACATATTATAACTAAAGAGGCAAAAAAAAAAAAAAAGTTTCTTGCTTCCTAGTGTATCTTATCATAGCCACAGATAAATGCATTTCTTCTTTTCTTTTTTTTTTTTTAATTAGTTTTTCTTTTTTTCTTGACCTACTTCTGGGAAATAAATGCATTTCTGATCATCAGAATTGGAAAATAGTTGATTCATCATTCTTGATCTCCTAAGATTTTAGTTGGAAAAGTTCTTTTTATAATTAGTTTGTTTCCCCCGTTCAGCTGTAAACATTTGGCATCAGAATCAAATATAAAATTCACAAATCACTGGAACTAGGAGGAATATCAAAAATAGGAGCGGCAGGGCACCGTGGCTCACATCTGTAATCCCAGCACTTTGGGAGGCTGAGGCTGGCAGATCACCTGAGGCCAGGAATTCGAGGCCAGCCTGGTCAACATGGTGAAAAACAATTTCTAATAAAAATACACACAAAAAATTAGTCGGGCATGGTTTGCAGGTGCCTGAAATCCCAGCTACACAGTAGGCTGAGGCAAAAGAATCACATGAACCTGGGAGCAAGGGGTGGAGGTTGCAGTGAGCCAAGATCGCACCATTGCAGTCCAGCCTGGGCAACAAGGGCGAAACTCAGTTTCAGAAAAAAAAAAAAAAAATAGGGTAAAGTCTTTTTGATTTCCAGATGAGGAATCTCAGGCTCAAGCAGGAGTGAGGACAAAAAGTGGTCTCAGTCTAAATAATAAAGAGGTTTTACCATTGTTGAGATACCTCTGGTTACAAAGAATGCCCCCACATGGCTTTTAAGGCCGTGACTACTTCCTTAGTTTGCTGGGCAATTGAGCATCTTGAGTTGAATAGGTATAAATAATTCTGTGACCTAGCATAAAAGTGAAACTAACGGCAGAAGGGCAAGTTTTCCGCTCAGTCCAATCCAACATTAAAAAAAAAATCAAATTTTAAAGTACTAATTTCATTGTTATAACAACCTCAATAGAGTTGGATGCTACTAAAATGAAATAACTTGTGTAAAAACTTCGGTTCCAATGCCTGGCATAGAAGAAGCTCTCAATCAACATCTCTTTTGCTTTGGCTAGCCCTCCCCATCTCCTCTAGCCTTCCCAGAGCCTGAGATCTGAAATTGCTTAATCCACATATCTGTATGTGCCTTAAATACTGCAGAACAGATTTTGTTTGTATTTGCAGAAGCTTCAACTACTCTATCAGATGTTTCTTTAAAAGCTCATAAATAATTCTTTAAGCTTTCTTTAAAAACAAATAAATATTAAAATGAATGTGCTTGCATTAAAGTTCATAATCAATAAAGTATGATCAGGAGTGGAGTTAAAGAAAGCTGTGTATCTACAAATTAGTCAGACTAGTAAGTGTGAGCCTGTGTTTAGTATGAAAGCCTCAAAATCTCTCAGCGAAGTTGTAGACCCTCAATTCTGTAAGTGTTCCTCCTGGCCAAACTTCCTGCTTTGGGAAGGTGAGCGAGGCTCCCTATCTTTACACAAAAAATGAATTCTAGTTTCTCTTTGCTCAACAAGCCCAGAGGAAATCAAAACATAGAGATCAAACATTTGTTGTTGTTGTTGTTGTTGTTAAGCTTCCTTCTACACAGTTCAGTTGACAAATTAGTCACACAAAGATAGGTTCTGATGACCCAGTGATCTTTCCTTTATTCCACTATGTTTACAATACCTTTTCATCAATTATAATTTCAGAAATTCTTTAAAGTTACAAAAAATATGATGACAATGATGATAATGATGAACAGTGGGTAATGTGGCCACATCTGTTTAACTGCCTTTTAAAAATAGAAACTGTGACAAGGCTAATCATGTTTGCTGTTCTCTTTTAGAAGACACAAAATGTCTAATATTTAAACCTTGATTCTTTCACCTTCCCCTCGCCCCCGCACATGACAGAGTATTCAACCCACAATCAAATGATTTCACTATATTGCAGGAGAAAATATTTAGGAAGTAAAACTATGTCTTTAACATTTCCAAGGAAAATAATTCATATCTGATAAAAGCAATACTTTTAGATATGTCACATGCAAAAAGGGTACCATATAATTAGAAGTGAATTTAGACAGAAAGATGAGATGTAAAAGCGCATAATTAGTGCACTGTTATAATTAGCAAATACGTCTCAATCCCATGGTAACTGTACTCTGAAAAGGCCTCCTGCCGGTTAACCAATATTTCCTGAAAGCAGTTTTCTTCTCTCTCTTTAAATACAAAGTTTGAATCACTGTCTTTTTGAAAACCGTGTTATAAAATGTCATAAACTGATGTATGTCTATATTCGTTTTTAAAATGCAAAAAGACATATCAACTATAAGGATAAAACAAATATATTTGTAGAATAAAAGAACTGTAATCAATCTATATAATGACTTTGTGTCATATATATAACTTTGAGTGTGCTCTTTCAAAAATAAACATTATTTGCATCAAAAAAACACTTTGAAATACAGAGAAGCAAACATTTCACAATGAATATGGTGAATCAGTTCAAAGTATCTGGGCAACAAAAACAGTGAAACTTTCTGGGGATATAAGTGGAACTTTCTGGAGAAGTTTAAATATTTTTAATCTAACAGTAGATGATAAGGAAAGAAAGAGAAAAGAAAATCAAGCAAAAATAAATATTTTCTCATTTTTTTTCTCATAATCACCCAAATGTTTATGTAATACAATGATACACTTACAGAGGGATTTTTTCCAGTTTGAAAACAGGACTCAGGAGGCTGACTTCCAGTACACAGCCTTTGATTGTAAACAATTGTGTGTTCCTCAATTTCATCTGTGAAATGGGGTTGATGATGTGTTCTTACAGGGTTTGGAGGAGTAAACTACGATAGTGGACCTGAAGAGAGGGAGGGACATGTTTTTTGAACTGTAATATTTTGTTAAATTAAAGACGAAAATTGAATTCTCATTCATATCCCTAAGTATCAAAGACTTGTTTAGAACAGAAAATTGACTTCACCTGAATAATAAATAATGTTCTGAGTGAAACAGTATAAAAGCAAAAAGTTGGCAAAATTACCAATTACAGGCAACAGGACCCAAAAGTTAGTCAAACCCTTTCAGACAAATTGAGATTGGCTGGGACAGAAGTGACATATGGTGACATTAGTGAGAAGGGCAACCTGATAGCAGAACATAGGGAAAAGACTGATTTGTGAAATTTGCAACAGACTGGCCTTTTTAACACAATCCAAAAAAATGTCAGTGACAATGAGAAAGGTAGGTAAACTCTGAAACAGTCTTTGAAGCTCATGTCTTCTTGAAAGTTTCCAAGAAGACAGAAGTAGGATGGTGGGAATGGCTTTGGTGTCTAGGTTAACTGGAGTGTACAAAGTATATAACGACTCTGAGCGGCTTCCTTCAGCCTATGATTGAGGAGATGTTCTTCAAGAGGGGACCTGTCGCACCACTGAATGGTACCCTAAGCACGAGGAGGAGCACACTTGGCTCATAGGTTTGTGATTATTGTTCACATCAGCTTCTGGCTCCTATACTGCTTTGTAAATGTCTTTAAGACCACTTGCTGCTCCTTGGAATGATTCTAATATAGTAGGTACATTAGAGACAGTGCAGTAAGAACAGCCTATACTAAAAAGAACTAGGTATGCAGCCCTTAAAGTGTGCCCATTTAGAATTATTGGAGTGGAAAGATTTTGATAAACAACTGAAATGTAAAAAGTGATAGGGAAAAAAAAAAGCTGATTAATACCAGCAATAGGAATAGACATTTTTAGAAAGTGTTTTTAATCAGCTCCCCAGTATGGGGTTAACCAACTGTGTCAGCAGAACTAAATTACAGACTCATAGCAAAAAAAAAAAAAAAAAAAAAAAAAAAAAAAAACAGACAATTTTGGAACAAATTCAAATTCAAACTATTCCCTCCTGGAGTAAAAAGCTAAAGGCACCGAGGAAGCCTTATTGGTTGAGCTTCTGAACAAATAAGTCTTAAGCACATAACGAGTTAAGAATATCCAAAAATAAGTAGTACTTTTCAGTCTAAATGAGTCTAGAATTTTTAAAGGGTGCTAGCCAACTGTCAAAGAAATGCAAAAGTCAAAATTAAAGAGAGTTAAATACTCAAGGAGAAAAAGATAGCTACCAGATACAGAATCATAAAGTCAGGAAAGTGGCTGTGGGCACTTGGTTCTTATCAGGTCAGGAGAGCAGTTGATCTCACTGAGCCAACAATTGCCGGTAGTCCGATATTGCTGAAAATTTAAATAGGACTGAGTTTGACCTTCAAAGCAGTCGTTTCCAGAGCATTTGAAGTTCATCCACACTCTGCTTTGTGCTTGGATATTGACTGAGAATCAAGATAAAATGACAGTTATTAAAAGAGCCATAACTATCCATTTTCAACCTTGTGAATTTCAAGTTCTCAAGCATCCTGGTCACGCTAAGCAATGCCTAGCATGCTTAGGAGGTAGGAATGCCTTAGGAGGTAGGGAAAGGTGGTCTGGCCAGTGGAGAAGGGATTAAGTGTTTTAACTTCTAAAACACCAATAAATATCCAGACAAAATTTAAGGGGACCAAAAAGTAATCCTGTGCTTTTGACATCTTTCTGTTTACTTTAGTTCTTTCAGGTGTATCCTTTAACGAAAACCTAAGTTGTCATTTTCAGATTTAAAGATCAATATGTGGAGGTTACAGTGCCTGAAGGTGTTAAGGAACTCTTCTGAGAATTTCCCTGTAGGGAAGATTTTAAAAAGGGGGGAGTTGACAGTGAATAAATATTTTGAAGTCAAAAATAGAAGTTTTTATGTTTTTATTCCTTGGAATATAAAACACAAGATTTCAGTGTTTTGAAGGTTTTTATGAGAAATTATTGCCATTTTTATTGAATCTGATATATTTTTCAAAAATTGCCTGTTATAATAAATTCAGGCCTTAGAAATGTCTAAAATTGTAGTAATTATATTTCAAAATGCTGTCTTGTAAAATAGACTTCATAGAGTTTGCTGATAGCAACAAGTATGGCAGTTACAGTTTTACGAGACACAATTCCACTTTAAATGACAATGCTGAACTGTAAAACTAATTTCTTCACAAAATTAATGTTCATCTTTTCCTAACTGTCAGTGTTCATTTCTTACTATCCTGAATAGTTCTGCTTTCCATGGTCATTTTGTGATATTTGTTGAACAGGACTTGTTATATAAAGTAGAAACTGTTTAGAACACGGCATATGCTTCCCAAAGTGGGAGAAAGACAATTTAAGAGCATAGATCCAAGCAAACTGTTTGAAATATTTTAGTGTATTTATTGTAGTCTGCATTAGAAAAATATACAAAAGAAATTACAACTACAATATAATGTTTCATTTGAAAACATATTAATATGTTTTATTTTATATGAGACTATTTTTCAAAAAATAGTAATTCAGGGTCATTAGAACAGGACACAATCAAGTCAACAGAAAGATCTCAAAAGCACAGGATTATTTTTTTGTTACCATTAGATTTTGTCTGGGTATTTGTCAGTGTCTTTCAGAAGTTAAAACACTTAATCCTTTCTCTACTGGCTACTGTATATAAATGGTTGTAGTTGAATCATTTCAACTACAGGGAAACATTGCCTTCAGATAATTTTCCCCAACCAAATTTCAAAACATCAACCTTCTTAAAATTTACTCTAAAATAAGTATAATATCTTAACACTAAAATTTTTTGCTCATTATGAAGCTATACATTTTCTGCTCAATTGAGTAATACAAAATCATTAAATACCAGAATCAAAAGTGCATTTAGAGATCAAAATAATATAACCAATTCATTTTGCAGGTGATTAAGTTCTTCTCACTCAATCAGCACATCGGTGACTAAGCTCAAATTTGAACCCAAATGTCCTAATTCTCTCTGCCTCTCTTCCTCACTGCCATTATCGGGAAATCTTGGCTGGGAACATTTGTATGTGCAAACAGCATTTTCTAATAGAAACAATTTTCAAAATCATACTTCAGTTTTAGCCTATAATGGCTAAATATATGCAAATAAAATAACTTACAAAAGTCTGAGTTCCTCAAAAGATTTTTTATTGGAAGATACATGAATCAATAAGTACCTTAAAAATGCAACGGGCTTATCACAAAAGCTAGGCTAAAACATAGAATATTACCAAAGTTTAAGCCTCAAAGGGTATTAGGCTATTTTTTTGTTAATATTCTATGAGTTTTAAAACACAGTAAACTTCGCAGAGATTTTTAAAAACAAAATAAACTGCAGATTACCATCTTACAAGCAAGTATTCTGTACCAAACTCTCAAATCAAGACAAAATTTAAGGTAACAAAAAAAAATAAATAAATAAAAATAAAGCTAAAAATAATTAGGGCATGGGAAGAAGAGGATAAGCAACTGATTTGTTTTAGGAGCAAAATTTGAAGCTAAAAATAAAAATATTTCAGAATTGGAAGTGCCAACTCAATTCATTTTGACCAGAGAAGATACTGGATATTCTTGCAAAGAGTATGGTAACCTGGGTTGCAATGGGGTTCGGGGAAAGCAGGAGTAAAATGCTGTTTTTGTGAACCTGATACCTAAACATCCCAGTGGGGTATTATGTCTGTTTAGACTCCAAGAAGCTGCTTTTCACATCCTTAAAAGACAGGCTGCCCAAGAGAGACAGGGTTAGAGGAGATGTTGTTTTTAATCCTGGAGTAAATAAGGCCTTCAATGTCCTGTCCCTGCCCTGAGTGACCTGAGCCAGTTCTCTGCTTAGGGTCACTTAGTCACAGGAAGTTGATGCAAAAGGCCTGAGGTGGTTGTTGTTTGCCTTGTTGTTCTGTTTTGTTTTGTTTGGAGAGGTAGCTGGTTGGAGATGAGCAAGACCTAGAAGACTCCAGCACCTTCACCACCAAATACAGCTTCTTCCTGTTGTCTTCATTTCTTCAAGGTCTCTGCCTGGATGTGTCTTCTGCATCGCGGTACAAAGTCTTGCCTTGTGATCCCCTAAAGGGCTGGGTAGTGGAGTCAGGGTTGGAGTAGGGAGCCTTTTGTAAGCTATTTTATTTGCGTATAATTATAGTAGTAATTATAGGCTAAAACTGAAGTATGATTTTGAAAATTGGTTCTATTAGAAAACGCTGTTTGCACATACAAATGTTCCCAGCCAAGGAGGAAGGATGGAGCCAACGCCCAGCCCCCAACACTTGCACACTCTCACACACTGCCATCACACACCCATCTGCTTCTGACAGAAGATAAGCTCTGACCTTTGATCTTCTTAGGAAATAAGAATAAAAAAGGTTTCTTCTGTAGTTGTGATGTTTTTTCATAATTCAAGATGTGTATGTGTTTGTGTGTATGTATAAAACCACCTTGAGGCATACAGGAAAGAATGGGAGAGAAGAAATTGGGTGCTTCACTTAACTTATTTGAGTCTCAGCTTGCTCATCTGTGAAATGGAAAAGTAGAACTCATGGCTTGATTTAACACCCTTATGGAGAAGGACCCGTGAAAAGTGGTCCCCAGGCAGAGTAATCACACTGCCCTACCCGGCGGATGGTGACTCCCACTGCCCAGAGCAGGCCAGTCGTTTCTGGGTCACCTAAGGGACATTTTGAAAGAGGGTGTGCTTGCCTCTGTCTTCAGTTGCCACCCCAGCGCGCGCGCGCGCATACACACACACACACACACACACACACACACACACTCTCTTATTTTCCCCAGAGATTGTTTGCCTATGTGAACAAGTGGAAGCAGAAAATGCTCTTCCGAATTATTTAGGAAAGCCAACACGCAATTATGCAAAAAAGACTAGATAAGTCTCCTCCGAAGCAGAAAGCAGCAGCTCGGGAACGCGGGTTTTCCCTTCTCTGGTGAGAACCAGTGCGGGGAGGCTGCTTTTCTGTGTCCTGGTTCTGGGACAGGACGCAGTCCAATCCTAGCTCTCGGTCGGTTCTGAGGCTCAGTCCCCGGTTCTGCAGCGCGCTCTCTTTCTCCCTCTCTCCGTAGTGTCCCCGGCTCTCTCCTTTCCTCCCTCTCCCTGTCCTCTCCCAGCATCACCGCTCACTACCTATGCCCCCGCGCCCTACCCCCACCCTGGGGCGCTGGGTTCCACGCCTCCCCGCGAGGTGTGAGCGCCCGCGCTGGGTGCCCGTAGCGCAGCCTGCCTGTGTCCCCACTTCCACCCGGCGGCTGCTGGAAGCCGGGAGAAGGAACCGCACCAATCCCTGCACGCTTCTCCCGCGGCCTCTAATCCCATTAGCGCACCTGAAATCACAGCCTCGGCCACAAACGGGCGCTTGTTGCGACCCCTCCGAGGGGGCCGCCGTGCCGCAGGAGGCACTCCGGGGCCGGGGTCCCCAAAGCTCCCCCAGTCCTAAACAGACTCTCAGAGCACACTTGATCTCCGAGATGAGCGCACCCCGGGGCTCACTGCCGTCGCTGAGGAAGAGCCGTCCAGGAACGGCGAGAAGCTTTCAGAATTAGGCCAAGAGGCAGGCGGCTGGGTGATCCCGCGCCCCCGAGTCCAGATGGGGAGAAAGGCGCCCTCGGGTGCTCAGCCCGAAGCAGCGGAAGACCGAAGCCGGTGCGCCAGTGTCTGCGCGCCCGGGTCGGCGGGTCCTCGCGCTCTCGCTCCGGCTCCCTGGCTGCCACCCACCGCTGCCCAAGCCTGACCAACTCCCTCCGGCAGAGGCTGAGGCGACTCCCCAAAAGAAGATAGGATCGAGCTCAAAGCTAGCGGGGATGGGGCACACTGGTGGGAGAGGGGGCTTTTTCACCTTTTTCTCTTCCCAGGGGACACAGTCCCCCAAACCTACGCCCCTGCGCCAAACCAGGGGCGAGCAAATTCCGCGGACCCCGCCGCTGGAAGTGCATCCTGCTGGGAGCCCCAGCCCACCCAGGCAGTCTGCGCGCCCCAGGGTGCAGGCTGGCCTGGGGCTCTGGGTGGCTCAAGGCACAGGGACCGGACCGCGCAGCAGGGCACCGCCGGGAACCAGCACCCCGACGCGCACGGGCGACATGGCAGCCCTGATGAAAGGACTGTGCGATGAGAAGTTCTCACTCGGTGAAGAGTTGCCCTCCCAGAAGTGGTCGCGGACCAGTCAGTAAATGAAGTTATCCTCCAGGAGCTGGAAAGAAGGGGCGCCTCCCGGGGCTATGGGCTCGGTTGCTAACCGATTTGTTTGCGGCTTATATGTTGATTTCTCCCACTAGTTACCAGTTTTCAAATTGGCCCTTTCTCGCACAAACAGCCTGAAAAAAAAATATGATATTTAGCTAGCATAGGCATAGTCTGACGTTAATTTAAAAAAAAAAAAGACAAAGAAAAATGGTATTTGTTTTTCATTTTTAAATAAGGGCACAGAAAAGCACGTTTTCAGATATTCACAAGTGAATAACTACTCAGCAGGCGTCCTTCAGCTTCCTCTTGTTCTTTGCTCCTCTATGTTTTTGATGCTACTAGAATTCTTTCTGCGCCGCAGGAAGCTTTCGATGTTTTTCTTATTCATTAGATAACTCAATGAAATGTTAAAATATTTATTTTTGAATAATCAGTATGATTTTTGCCTGAAGGTTTTCACAAAATATGCCCCTTTATCCAGTCGAACATGGATGCTAAGCATGGCCAGTGTGACATCCTGTTGCTTCAAAGGTAAATGTTTGCTATTGGTGACTACAGCATGTTCGCCAGACCTCTTTCAGTACTCAGTACTTCCACTATTAGTTTAGAATATACCAAACGTGTATGCGCTTATGATTTGTTCCTGGAAGAATTTCTACTTTCCAAGCTATTGTTAGAAGAATGTTTTTGTTGTTCTTGGTTTTCTGATCTAGACCAAACAGCATCTCATAAAATGACTCCAAGCAGCATCTCCTAAAATAATAAGCTTTCACAGTTCAGTTGCTTACACTAAATTTTAAAAGACACCCACCACCAACACTTCCATTTCTACAGAACAACTGAAGCTATCCTGAGCTCTAATACAGCAGTGCAAACAATCTGGCTGCTTTAAGTAGTCAATGTCAGTTCAGGTTCTCTGATGTGTCTATATTTAATCCAATATTTTAAAGTCATTCTGACATAGTGCCACATAGAAATGTATATTGAAGTAGATCATTGAAATATATTTATGCACAATAAAATGTCCTAAAGCTGTCTCCTTTTCACTATTTGGTTTTTATTAAAAGACACCCTAATAACTAGTCATGTGCTAGCAGGTTTCATTAAAATGCTATAAGCAGCTTTAACTTCAGAAAAGCACGTGAACAGTTTTAAAAGTGCTTGCACCAAAATCTATGTCTCTTGGACCAAAATCAGCTTGACTTCTCCATGTATATGTGTATATATATACACACACACACATACATATATATATTTAGGGAGGGAAGCATTAGGCTTGTTTCTTAAATCGCAAGTCACTTTTCTATGGTAATAGTGATTATTCAGAAACTGTCACTGTCAAACAGAGGTCAAAGTTAGCTTCATACTTTTTTTTTCCCCACAAAGCTTCCACAATGGTAGAGCTCTAAGTTTTCTTTTTAAAATCACAACCAAAATGTCTACAATGTTTTTTAATGCTTAAGAGAACATCAAATGGTCTGTGCTATATGAAGGTGTCTGACTGTGAATTACACCTACACTTTCTACCACTTGTGCTCTCCAAGGGAAAACATTCAAGTGTCACATTTTCATCCCAAATTGCCAAAAGGGAACTGCGCTAACATTTTTATAATTACCAGTGTCATTTCCCCTCTCCTAAAAGTTTTTTTTTCTTGATTACCGAACAATGTCACTTTCCAAATTCCAAGAATTGATTTGTACGTCCTGAATTATTGAGGCAGTAGATAGATTTAACTTGACTTGACGTCAAGCAAATTCGCTCTCAGTGTCAAGCAACCACTACTGTTATTTTTTTTTCCAGAGTTGTTGAACCTGTCCCATCTTCCTTTCTTCCTGTCTTTTCCCAAGCTGTCTTCCCAAGTTTGGGCATGTGGGTACACACATATGCACAGCTGTAGTCAATGTAGGTTTTAGTCTAGTGTCTTAATCAAGTGTTTGAGGTATACACCTATGACTGATAAGATGTCCTATCTTCAAATTTGAAAAACATTATTAGACCCCAACACCTGTCCTATAAGTCTAAGTTGGGTCCTGCAGTCTTGCTAGTTACCAGCACCAAATCATACACCCTCCACCACCTCCCACCCCCACAAAACACCAGATAAAAGTTTGTCATCAAGGCTGCAGTTTTTCTATTGTCCAGTAGACGGCACAAAAGATCAAGCCTTCAAATGCTAAACAATTCACCAAAGCTGTTTGCTGTGGTTTGAAGTGTACGTGTGTGATATTCTTTAAAACAGCTAACCAGGCAGCACTGTATCTGTGAAGCAGAGAAGTACCTAAAAACTTAAGATAACTCACTAAAGTTTTGAAACGTAATGATATGAAAAAGTTTTGCATGTATGTCAACAAAATGCTGCTTCAGAAAATACACTTACAAATGAATTCAGAGAAAAAATGTTATCAAGAAATTTATTATTTAAACGCCATCTTTATATAAATTAAAGTGAAAGAAATTAAAGGGCATTGTTTTTTTAATTAAAAATAAATAAAGTATTTGCACCCCCCCATATTTGAAGATTCTATAGTGCAACTTTGCATGATGCATCTGTGTTTTTTATTACATGTAATGTAAAACTCAGTCCACAAAATTAAAGTGTTTTTCAAATGCACTTACACATACATGCATATATAATAGGTACTAGAAAAGGGGAATAAATTCTCTCGATGAAATTGTGTGGGATAGCTTTTAGGGGATACTGAAGAATGAGGCCACTAGAAATAACAGTTGAGACTGCCTCTTTCAGAGCAATGCATGACTTTGGCTAATATTTATATTTTACTAAAAGGCTTCTATTTCCTTTTCACTCTGCAGACACTCCTTATGTAGAAGTTTGGGGGGCAGGGTAAAGTGTGGGCTAATAACTCATTTCCCAGTTAATTTTATTAAGAATTTATAGCACTGTTTAGAAAGTTTTAAGACAACCATAAATTTTATTAGGAATACTTTATTAAGCCCTCCATTTAATTAATAAAAGACCTCTATAACTTCTGAAAATGTCAGAGCTAGTAATTATGTTAACCAGTGTAGTCTTTTCCCCCTCTAGAGACCAAAGCATTTTAATTATTTGAAATAGAATAGTAAGGAAAGCACCTCCCTCCTACCCCCGCTTTTTTTTCCTTAACTTTTGCATTATCCAGTCAGAATATAGTGACTTAGGTATTTTCTCTGCAACCATTGGAGAGCCTAAGCTGACCTCTCATTGACTTCTGAACTGGACCCAGACATTCTTTGTTTTCTGAAGCAAAATGCAGTAAACAAATCTTTCAGTCCTTATAGCCTGTATTGCTTTGGAGCAGTTGATTAACGTCCTCCTTAATCCCCTTGGTTAACTCCCTTTCATATCACCTAACCAGGTTTCCCCCTTTAATGGATCTCTCAATAGTTTATTTCACTTTTCTCACAGCCATTCATTAGCTTTGACTTCGTGATATTTTTCTCATATTACCTCCAGGCTCTTATCTCCAGCATTCCTCTATTATCTCTACTAGATTTCAAATCTATTTTCTTTAAACTCTCTTTCCCTCCCTCCTCTTATTTCTGTTTTTTTGAAATACGAATGCTAATTAGGGGGAGAGATGTGGAGGATGAATGTTTTTGAAATACAAACACCAAGCCTCCACACCACAAGACAACCCCAAAACCAATCACAACATTTTAAAGGACATCTTAAAGTTTGGTGGCAAATGATAAACCCTTATCATTTTGTGAACACAGCTGCCAAACTCGATTGATTAACAGGCTTTTGTTTATTCTAGGCTGGCAAATACACACACGTTTTACCTTAAGAGGTGCCTTTTTAAATTCTGAGCGTTTTGGAGCTGACTCATCGGTGTGACCTTTTGGGACAAAAGCCTAATTTAGGATATAGATAGGTCTTTCCAGAGGCACAATTCCTTACAGGAGAACAGAAAGACAGGGGAGTTCTCTAAGACCACTTTTCCAGCAGCTCAGAGGAGCACTGAGGGCTTGAAATGCCTCCATACAGAGGAGTGTAAACAGACCAAGGGCCCAGTCTGCCTCCTTTTGTCACCGTTCTCTATCTCTGGAAAGATGCTTGGGATAAGAAGGATGAGAAGAGAATGGAAGGCCTGAGCTAGGGCCAAGTGCCAGAATTTTTCACCAGGCCAAGTTTTTGCAAAATATATAAAAGTACTATTGCCTTAAAAGAAGCAAGTATCTGAAATGTTAGGAATAGGTGCTGTCACAAAATAGGCATAGACATCGAAAGTAGTTTACTAAGATACCTAGAACTGTCCCTTCATTTTTTTCCTTTTAATAGATGATTAATTGCTGCCCTGCTAAAGGAGTTTTTTTTTTTTTTTTTATGGCTACTATATTGCAACTCTAGACGTCCTCTGTGCAATTTCTCTCAGCAAGCCCCAACTGTAATAATTGTTTGCTAATTGTAAAATCCTTATCCAGAATGAGGTTTGGGCAAACAATTTGTACTACTGTAATTACATTGTAAAAGTGTTTTAGTCCCTTGATTGTTCAGAATTAATCGTATAAAGGCCTATAAGTTACATTAGGTTTACAGTTAAAAATGCAAAGAGTGTGTGGAGGGGGCAGGGGGATGCTTTTCAAAACTACTGAGTTGATTTTAAGTCCACAAACTCAAACTATCTCATTCTTTAAGGAAAATGTGTGTGTAGGTAAATTACAGTACATTTTTATGGTAATCTGGCACATCATGGTTAAAGCATGCAATAGTCTAGTCTTCCTCCTACTTTGAAGATTTTGGTTATGTTTGCAAAGAGTGACTTACCTGAACCTTCTTTTTTCATCTGTGCTAGAAAACAAAAGAAAAAGATTACCGGAAAGCAACAATACAAAATAAATCCTGTTGTCAAGTATATATACCATTTCCAAATTTGAAAACGTGGCCGCAGGATTGTGTTAACTCTAAGCCCCATTACCTCTTTGCCAAAGAACCCCTAAGGTTGTTGAAGACCACAGTCTTCTAAGTGTATTCGCAGTAAATTTCTCTCAGTTAAGTTATACTTACACAATTTCCCTAGCAGTTCATTTAAGGATCGTAAACGTAGGTGTGCCCTGTCGGTGTTTGGTTTGACTCCCACCCCCTACCCCCGCGTCTCCCTCCTACCCCCGAGTCGCGCAGTTGCCTGGCGGGCCTGCTGCTGGGACGATGATCACACCCCCGCGGGCAGCCGTCGGAAGGCGCTCTGGTAACCGACGAAGTCGGCTGGGGTTCGGGGAAGGGGTCGCAGGCTGCCGGCCCAGCTTAGTCCACTCCCTAATCGGAAAAGGAGTGTGTTGCTTTGGCCCAACCAGAGCAGCCTCCAAAAAATTAAACAGTAATCGCCTTCCAGAGACGGGGAAGTTCCGTCTTGGCCTGAAATTCTGCTTCCAAGTTTCGGTTGCGGGGCCGGAGTGGGGAGTACAGGCATGAGCATAAAGGCGCTGGTAATGCACCTGGCTGCCCACCCCTCTCCGTCCCCAGCCTTAACCTCCTAAGTGATGTTTCAGGGCGTTTGTGCAAGAAAACACTACACGTGTACGTGATGGAAAAAACTAAAAGATCCTGAAACTTGAGTGTCAGAAAAAAAGAGAGGGAGAAACAGAGAGAAAGAAAAAAGAGAGAGGAAGGAAAATGATAAGGGATCCTGGAGATGGTTTAAAAAAAAAACACGGGAGCTCCTTCAAGGCAAAGCGCTTCTGAAGGTTTTGGGAGAACCTGTGTCAGCCCTTCAGGCACACCGGGTGCCAGTGCGGAGTTGGGGGCGGGGGAAGGGTGCAATGTAGGAGGCTGGGAAGGCTCATCTGCTGGCTTTGTGGAAACGCTCCAAGGTTGGGGGCTATCAGCCCGCGTTGACTCTTGCGAGTGCTAAAGGAAGCGACAGTGGTCACCTAGGGAGACTACGGACGCTCCGTGGAACCTCATTCCAGACCTCTGTTCTGATGATGCTCGCCCTGTGTCCCCTGCTCCTCGGAACCCCACTCTGTAGAAACACCAGTCCTACCTCGCGGACGTAAGCAAATTCTCTTTTACTTTGCGCTTAAGAGTTGGCTTCAATACATTTTAGAGCTCCTAACCTTTCCCAAACAATCCAGGAGCCCCCAGTCTTTCTCAAAACTCTTCCCCCCTGCCTACACTCACTCGAGGGTGAGGGTTCAGTCCGCAACTGGCGAGTGGGACGGGGGTGGGGGCCATGGGGGCACGGGCGGGCTGCTTGGAGGGGGTCATCCTTTTGGCCACCTTCAGGGCGGGAATAGGCACTGGCAGTTTGCATTCCCCGCAGATCGAAGCTCCCTGCTGATCGATTATTTGATAATTGATTTTCCCCGCAGCCAATGCGTGGCTGCCTGGGCGGGGGCGCCTCCTGATTGGCCGACCGCTCCTCCGTGGCTGCCTACCGAGATTTGGGTGAGCTCATTTTCCAGTCGACCGCAGGGGGAGTTTTCTGCGAGGCTTCAGCTGGAGGGAGGGGGAAAAATCCTCTCCGAGCCGAGCAAGCTGCGAGCCCTGCTTGGGGATGTGAGGTTTCCAGCCGCTGTTAAGAGCTGCTGCGGCTGAGCTATCTCGGCAGATCCGAGTCCGGCGGACAGAAATATAAATACGAAAATAACACCACTAAATATAATCACAAGGGACAAGCTTAGAGTGGGAGAATAAAGGGGAAAAATTAAAGCCCAGTGAATAGGTGTTAAAGTTAAAAAAAAAAAAAAACAAAAAAACAGTGGCTGATTGGAGCCTCCGAGTTGTAGGTACGGGCAGCTTTTGTCTGAAATCTCAGCTCCCGAGGAGGATTTCTTTTTCTCTGGCACTGGGAGGTTTCGCATAGCCAGGTTAGGGACGGGGAGGACGAGTGCGGGAAAGGATGTCTGGGGTGGTGAGGGCAGGGCGTCGCTGGAGAAAGAGCTCGGGTTGGGAGGGGGGGCGCGGGGCTTCTCCAGGCCCGAGAGAGACAGAGGCTGGAGCCCCTCGGCGCTTCTAAGACAAAGGCAGCGGTGGCCGCAGCCCGAGACTAGTAGTCCGGCAGCGTCGCGCCGCGCCCTGAGCGCACGGCCGCCTCTTCTCGAGGGGGTCGGAGAAAGCGCCTCCCTCCCCGCGGCTCCCCGGCCCGGGCTCCGCCCGCGAGGACTAGGGTGCTGAGAGCCCGCGCCGGGTTTCGCTTTCCGGCGATCATAAATAGCTTGGTGTTTGTAAACAGGCACGGGGGGCACAATCCCGGCGCTCAGCTCATTGTTCCCTCCCTTCCTCTCTACTTCGCGCAGGACGCCTGGGTTGGGGTTGGGAGCCGCCGGGGTTAGGAGGTGGGGGAGTCTAGACCCCAAGTGACAAAATGCGAGTATTTCCTTTCCCCCCCGCCCCCCGACCCGGCGTCCACCTCGAACAGCAAAGAAACCTCTAAGCTGGGTCTGCCGAAAGACGGAGCCACCTCCACCCCACGTTCTCAGGACTCTTTAGCAGAGGCTTTCCCAGCCCGGCTTCTCCTCCTCCTCCTCCACGCTCTCGGTTTGACTTTTCTCCTTGCAATGTTTAGTTCTGAGAATTCAGTACTTTGCGCATCACCCTCTACCCCGAAAAACACTGGCAGACCCCAATAATTTCGAGGAAAGTCATGAGGTCTAGGCGCGGAGCCCTGTGCAAAATAACTCCCACTTCTGCCGGCCGAGCGTTGATTCCCAATTTATTTCAAGAGAGCGGGCTTTGGGGAGAAAGTCTGCAGGGGGAGGGAGATAAAAGAATACTGAAAATAAAGCCGGCGGCCAAGGGCTACTGCCTGCGTTTGTGTGCGTGTGCCCTGGGTGTGTGGTGTTTGTGTCTGGGCTTGCGATTTAATGGAGCGCCTCTCTGCCTCTCGACTGCGGCCGGAGCTCGCTTCGTGCACCCACCCCTGCCGAGGAGCCTACTTGCTGCAGCCCAATGCATTGTGTAAGACGCGACCTGTTATGGCCACCACTACTTCCGGGTTCTAGCATTCTGGTCGGAATCCACCTCTCCGCCTGTGCAACACACACTTTACACACGCATGGGGACTGCAAGCGGGCAGCATCGATCGTGGCTCCTTTAAGACAAACTCAGACAGACATTTTTTTTAACCCTCCTTCTCTAATCTCCCTCCAGTGCAGCACTTGCAAAGAGGGAGAGAGAGAGAGAGAGAAAGAAAGAGAGAGAGAGAGAAGAGAAAAACTGATTAGAAATTAGAACTGATTCAAGGGAAGCGAGCGCTAGGGCTTTGTGCATTTGAATATTAACATTTGAGGTGTTCTGACCAGAAGAAGACAGAGCGGATGATCATTCATTCACCACGTTGACAACCTCGCCTGTGATTGACAGCTGGAGTGGCAGAAAGCCATGAGATTTGGTAGTTGGTTCTGAGGGGCGCTCTTTTTTTTTTTTTTTTAAACTGATTTTTGGGGGAGAGAAGATCTGCTTTTTTTTTGCCCCCGCTGCTGTCTTGGAAACGGAGCGCTTTTATGTTCAGTGACTCGGGCGCTTTGCTTCAGGTCCCGTAGACCGAAGATCTGGGACCAGTAGCTCACGTTGCAGGAGACGTTAAGGGATTTTTCGTCGTCCTTTTTTTTTTTTTTCCGGGGGAGTTTGCATATTTGTTTCTTTTCACACTGGCCTTAAAGAGGATATATTAGAAGTTGAAGTAGGAAGGGAGCCAGAGAGGCCGATGGCGCAAAGGGTACGTATTAAAAAACAATTGTGGAACTCAAATGTGAGATTAAATTGAAACGTGGCCGAAAGACACTACTAAAAAGTTTCCTTTTTTCTCTCTCTTTTTAAAACTGAGGCTCCTAAAGCCGTGGCCTAAAGCGAGAGGATTTATTCAATGCATTTGTAGACTTGTGTGTGTTACTTGGAGTTGTTAATTAAAGGAATCAATTTATCTGTAGATTCCTAAGCAGCAGCTATATAAATAAAAATGCAAGCTCAAACAGTCATCTGCTTAAAAAAAAAAAAAAGCTAGATACCTAATGCTATAATTTGAATGTTCATAGATCAGAAGTTTAAAAGTTATGTTTAAACTAAAATATGCAGCTGGAAACTTCTGATAGATATGTTATTGATTATGCTCATCTTTAATATCACTAGAAGTATTTAGCTTTTTAAAGCAAATAACTTTGTCCTAGTATAGCCAATTTTTTGATCAGCAAACATCTTTTTATAATAATTTCAATTTGTATAGATTTGTATTCAAGGGAATATTTTGCAAGTTTTTCTTAGATAAGCCATGTACTAATTGGATACTAAGCACACAGTTACTCACTTTAAAAATGCAATACTAATTTCCCCATATTTCTTTTTCAATGGAAATGCAGTGAGAGTAAAGTGAGACAATGACAACCCAACTGAGGTAGTTTCTTAAAAGAAAGGGGGGTCTACAAAAAGCCTGCCTGCATAATTTGTGTCCTGGCCCTCAAAGCCCTGTTTGCAAAAGAAAGTTACTAGGCTGACATATTTTTCTTTACTCCTTTGGTTCAGGCAAATGTCAGCGTTCTTCCGAACTCTTTTCACACCTCTGGCTTTAAGGAGATGAAAGTGGCAATTCCTCCTTTCTTTGAAAATCATTTCACTCTCAGCGCCTCCAAATCTTGGGAAAATAACTTGCCTGGAATGAACCAATTAGAAAAACCTAAATAGCTAAATTTCACACACACAAAAATAATGACAATCAATTTGAAAGTAGTTTTGGGTTTTGTTTTTTTTTTTTTCTGCAAGAGGAAGATGGGAGGTTTTCTGTGCATTTGCTTTTGAATTTGCTTTAAATCTGGTGAGTAACATTTGCCTCCTTGACTTCTAGTCTGGAAAGAAAGTTCATAAGAGTAAATAAGAAAATAGAATATTAGCTGCTTCAACTGCAGATTTTCTTTAACTTTGGGGAGGGGGGATTGCTCAATTCTAAATTCAGCTCTGATATTCAGGAAAAGCTATCCTTCTTTGAGTTTCATTTATAAGGGGTCAGTTAGTTTTATATAATTTAGCAAAGTTTGTCTTGGAAAGCAAAAGAAATGCAGTGTCTTTCAGGACTGCCTAACCTCATGCTGGCAGGGAAATAAAATGAGAAGCCTGTCTAAATTCACGTGCTTGGCGTAGCTGTTCCCATCGTAACTTTTTTTTTTTTTAATTCCCCCTGATGTGAAGGGGCTGTGAAAGTAGGCAGGTTTGCTGCACTGTCCTGGCACGTTTTATTATTGTGATTTTGAATTTCTTCCTCCAGAGACATGCCCGTTTCACCTTCCACCCTCAGGAAAATGCTTCTCTTTCTCTCCTTTCTTTCTTCCTTCCTTGCCAAAGGAGGCTGAATTTCTGAACTAGTTGATAGGGACACAAGTTAGAGCAAGATCATTCATCCCAGGCGAGTCTCACTGAGAATTCTGTCATTTTTACTTAAAAATCTCTTTTGTAAAATAAGAAAACTCAGCTTTAGAGATGCGAGGCCACCGAATTCCGGGTGGAAGGATCCAACTGGACTGACCTTATATAAGCTCGGTGCCTTGCGGTTCTCCCATTTGCCCGCCTGGCCTTCTGAACCTTCTTTCTCTCCTGTTTGTCATGCAGTACGACGATCTACCCCATTACGGGGGCATGGATGGAGTAGGCATCCCCTCCACGATGTATGGGGACCCGCATGCAGCCAGGTCCATGCAGCCGGTCCACCACCTGAACCACGGGCCTCCTCTGCACTCGCATCAGTACCCGCACACAGCTCATACCAACGCCATGGCCCCCAGCATGGGCTCCTCTGTCAATGACGCTTTAAAGAGAGATAAAGATGCCATTTATGGGTAGGTACAATGGGCAAGGTTAAGTAGTTGAGACTCAATGCTTCCCTCTTTCCTTGTGCCCTTGGTAAGAGGAAAGTCAGAGTTCTCTGGATTGGAGGTACATCTTTCGTGACTTTTCCTTCACATTGTATGGAGAATTTGGGGAGGCAGCCTGCCATCCCCGAAGCCCTCCATCTCCATACACACTCTGTGCACACCCAGTGCTCTGCTCCACCATGGCACTGCCCGCAAGGGGGTCCCAGATCAGGAGAAGTTGGCTAAAGGTCCCTTGTCCCCCTCTCAGACTCCCTCAGCGGCTAGAGTCCTCCCTCGCTTGATTTTTTCGCCCGAGAGCGTTAGGGGTTTCTAAATGTAGGCGCCTTTGTGTTGGAACCAAACTTTTAGTTTAAGGGAAAATCTCTTTTAAGCCACTGATTGTTCTGACTTGCTAAGTTTACTCAGCAGCCTTATGCTGGCTCTGCCACTGCACAATAAAACCAATGCAGGACAGTTGCAGGTCAAGCAAGGGGGAACATGTTTTGCATTTAGGGAGTTTGACCACTGAAGTCAAGGAGAGGTGCTTGCTCTGAACTGTTACACACATTCAGAAACTTCTAGATATTTTAGCACTTTGTGCTCAAAGGTGAAACCTGCAGGATTTGGAAATAAGAAAATTCCGGGCGTTCTTCCTCGGAGGTTTTCTGGCTGCGGTTTACACTGCTTGATCTCCTCCGCCATGCAATTAGACCCTGGGCTAGTAGAATCCTTTGAAACTCACTTGTGCCTACTGTGTGCCGATACATTCGGGGACCTCTTTTTACTTTGCAGAAACTTTGATTTCTATTTATTTATTTGTTTATTTTTTAATCAGGACACATTGACCCTCCCCGGCTGGAAAAAAATAAATTTTCTTTTTGCTTTATTTTCTGGTCCCTTGTGCAATGGGCTTGTTTAAATCCCACCGTTCTGTCTGCAGCGTTAACTGCAAGTGGTTTAGGCTCCGGGACAGAACATTTGGGGAAGCTTTGAAAAGGACCCCAAACTGTTAAATTCCCAGCTGGGTTGTGAGAGCTAATAAAAGACTTGAGACACCTCCTTGGGCATTAGAAGAAGCTTTTCTTTCCTTCTTTCTTTTTCTTTTTTATTTTTTTCTTTTTTATGGGCCGAGACAAGAGACATCTAGGCCCCTCGCAATATTAGCTGCTTTGCCACTTTGCAGAGACAAAATGAAAGGCTTTACTGCAGGAACATTTGAAGGAACTTTCTTTGGGGGGCAGTGGGGGCCATCCGCGAAGGGAGGGGAGTGTGTGAGGAGCTGAGGAGGAGCCTCCGGGCTCTCCGAGGGCCTTGGGGTTGAGATCCGTAGGTGCAGCCCGGTGACAGTCGGTCCCACGGCCATGGACGTCCCTTCCCCAAGTTAGCTGAGCGCCTGCCACCGAATCCCCCGAGCCTGGGCTTCGCACGGCTGCCTAGGAGGAACCCGCTGGAACCAGCCCTCCCTACCCCTCCGCCTGGCGCCTTTCTCCTCCACCGGATCCTGGATGTGCAGTGGAGGGGACGAGGGCTTGTCGGGTGGGAAACTTAATTCAAAATGGCTGCTGGAAACGCTGGGGTTTTATTCGTAGCAAATGTTGCCAATTTCTCCGGCCATATATGCTAAACCGATCCTCAGATACCGTCCATGGCTCAGGGCCTCCGACATCAGGGCTCCAGGAGGAAGGGGAGGTGAGCGGTCACCTGGCCGCGGGGCGGGGGGGAGGAAAAGGAGAAAAGTAGATGACACAATCGGAGAGGGGGTCTGCTCCTCTTGCTCCTCCGGCTGTTTTTCTTGGGCACCTTTTTCTACTGACTGGGGACTAACCTTTATGTTGTTTGTGACTGTTGTATTTTCTTGCAGACACCCCCTCTTCCCTCTCTTAGCACTGATTTTTGAGAAATGTGAATTAGCTACTTGTACCCCCCGCGAGCCGGGGGTGGCGGGCGGGGACGTCTGCTCGTCAGAGTCATTCAATGAAGATATAGCCGTGTTCGCCAAACAGGTCAGCAAAATAAATGTTAAAAAGTAAAACAAAAAGAGAGCCCCCGCCCCGTCCCCAACACACACACACAAACACTCACACACACACACACACACACACACACACACGGCAAGCTTCAAAAGTAGCCAGCACATAGTCCGCCCTAAGCCAAGCGTGTTACCTCTAACCTCAGATTTTCCTTCTGTCTGAGAGTCTCTTCGCAGATAACTTAAAATCACCCATTTGCATCCCCACTCACCCTCCAGAAAGCAAATGCGGAGAGCTCACTGCAAAATAAAATCGAGAACACCACGGTTGTGACTGCTGTGGACTTGGCGGGCTGAGCAGCCTTCCCCGAGAAACCGTAGTTGCTAGTAGAAGTAAGACTCAGCTCTGGGCTTGTTTTCAGCTTATTTAATTCACACTGAAGTGTTTCTGCGCGGGGACGAACTCGGTGTCACCGGGTCCCTCCCGGAGGGTTACATCCTGCCCCCAATAGGGTAATGAGGCAAGAAACTAGGAAGGTGACCAGATTTCAAAATTTTCTTTCTTTTTTTCTTTTCCCTCCCCTCCCTCTCCCCTCTCCTTCTCTCTTGTATTTAGATTCGCGCAGAAAAACCTCTATTTTCTTCTAATCCAGAACTGGATAACTTGGTAAGAGCGGACCCCTATTCCCCTCCCCCCTCGGCCCCCTACCTCCCACCTCCAGCGCCCTCAGCTTTGCTTTGAGAGCCCTGAGATTTCTAGACCGGTCTTCCCGTGCCTGCAGGTTGGCTGCAAATGTTTCTGTCCACGGACAAATGGTCCGGGACAAGATCCCGGGGAAATAAATTCATCTCGAGAGGGGCCGGGCGAGCCGGCGCGGGGAAACGCGAGCTTTTGTTTTTTATGACAGCCGGGCTGCGCAGCTCTAATCAGCGCGGGGATTTATCTCCCGGCCTGTCAGCGTGTGTGCTAAAACTTTGCGGACTTCCCAGCCCTTGAAGTCCCATCACGAGGGCAGCCACTGGACAAGAGCCCCCAAGTAACCAGTTTGCCTGAAAGGTGTAAGGAAGGCAGCAGAAACTTTGCAGTGGGAAAAGCCACCATTTGAGGGCCATTTGGAATATTTTTCTGTCCACTCCTTCCAAAGAAACATCTAGTCCAGTATTGTGGCCCTTTTCGGGTAGAGTGGGGCCAGTGGGACTGAGAAAGGGGAGACCTATGGGGGACGAGAGTGTTTATGATCCCCACTTAGATGCTCTGTTGTTGTTTTAGCTATTTTTTTCTCCTTAAGAAATATAAACCTCTAGATGGTACCCAGTTGCTGCTATTAAGTTTTAGTGTTATTGCCATAAATCAAAATAACTCTATTTACTGGTGGGAGGGGTGGGCTGGAGATAGTAGAGCTGTGACAGCCAGTTTTCTGTAAGCCAGGAATGGGGTGCTCATTGTTTTTATATCTTTGCAGATGATTCAAGCCATACAAGTATTAAGGTTTCATCTGTTGGAATTAGAGAAGGTAATTTCTCTAGCCTCTTTTCCTTTTACTTACCCCTTACCCCCACATACACAGGGGGGAGGGTTCGGAATGGCTGAAGTTCAGGCTTCTGAGACATTTGCATAAATGTCTTTCTTTCTAGTAATTAATGTCAAGGCCAATCTTATCGTCCATTTCTCTTCGCAGTTTAATTACAATTTCAGCCACTAAAACTGGGATCACAAACGCCCTAGCCTTGTATTCATTCTTAATAACTTGCTGGCTTTGTGTAAATAGTTGCAATTCTGTACATTCCAGCTGATGTTTAGAATGCTGCTGTGAGGTTGCTTCACAGGTTAATACCTTTGTGGTATTATCCTCTTACTCCTCTTCTTTGCTGCCTCAGAGGAAGAAAAAAGTTTTGTTCAGTTGTAGTGAGTTTCTGGAAGACAGTTGTGAGAGCAGCAGCAGATCAGACACATGGGAGAGGCAGAAGGGGAGGAGGAGGAGGAGCGAGAAGGAGTCTGGAGGAGAGTGGTGGGGAGGCACATTAAACATTTTGCAGAGACAAAGCAGAGTTGATAGTTGTGTCAATTTCTTGAATCTGTGAATCCTGCACACATCCCACCTTAACACTCAAGAAAGGGTGTGGGATAACATGATTTTGCTAGCTGTTCTATAAATCTCAGCAATAAAAACTTAATGCATTGTAATTCAAACTAACATTAAATTGCAAGCACACTGGGGTTTCTTGTGAATTTTTGCATGTCAGTGATGCCTGGGTCCTGTAGGGAACCTGGGCGCTTACACCTAAATATTTTGAGGCATTCGTTCTTCTTTTTGTAATAATAATAATAATAATAAGTTGATATGGTTTGTGGCTCTATGTTTTCTCATATCATGAGTGCTGGCAACTTGGTTTCCTTCTATTTTTTTTAAAAGAAAATATTCTAAAATATGATCCTTAGAGATAAAAACCTTAATTACAAATATAATAAGGACTTGGGTTGTCAGACACATAACCTATGCCACCACAGTACAGGTCTTTTGGAGAATATACGTGCGCGTGTCTGTATATATATACAGACATAAGACATTTTTTCCTTAGACACATTGGAAAGGGGTTTATGATAAAGTCACTGGATGAAATTAAATAGTTTACCTTAAATGTCACCTACACAGGTCACCTCTCTAATGACCACAGCCCCAGGAGCAGATGAATTTAACACGGGTGTTGAATATGTTGTAGCCTGTGAATCATCTTGTCACTGTCAATTTTCTGGGATATCTCTATTTTGCAAGAAAAGAAAGTTATTCCTAATTCTGGATGCGTCTGGGGGTCTCTGGAGGACAATTGCCCTGTGTTTCCCCTATTTGGAAGTTTGGATCTCACAAGGGGGGTGTATTGCACTTGTCAATGTCATTTATGCACTCCTGATTATATTCCCATTTTTTTATTTCTGTCATAATGTAGGTACACGAATTATGTGACAATTTCTGCCACCGGTATATTAGCTGTTTGAAAGGGAAAATGCCTATCGATTTGGTGATAGACGATAGAGAAGGAGGATCAAAATCAGACAGTGAAGATATAACAAGATCAGCAAATCTAACCGACCAGGTATGCGCTTTTCAATTTCAACATCCCTGGGAAAAAAAATCTGTATGCATATTGCTTGCTGGGTCACTACCACCTCCTTTTATTATTTGCATATGATTAAGTCCCTTTTAGATACATTTCCATCGAAATGAAAGTTTTTGAATAATGTGGCTATTATTGCTTCATTAAGGCTGGCTCTGGGATTCGACCTGGAGAGATGAGCTTGTAAAAGCTTTGCTAGCAAACTTGACCTGTTTCTTGTCGCTTTTAATTTTTGTCTTTATTTTATTTACCCTCTATAATAATGGGAGTGTTAACTGCCAGTGACCGCCTCTGATTGTAGGGGCTTTGTTCCGGAGCATTTTCCCCCCTTCTATCTTCAAGAAAAGAAAAATGTAGGGTCTGCTTATTTCTTATTTTATTAGGAATAAATCCAAGATAGGTGGTCTAAGGGAGACAGCGAGGATTTGAAATCTAGCAAATGCTGGCTATTTTCTCCCTGTCTATACGGTTCATTAGCCTGTCTTGTCAGTTTTCCTCGGCCGAACGCTTCTAGACCTCACTGAACATTGCTTTGTGTGGTGTTCACTGCAAGCTCACCCATTTTATTGTACTTAGTAGAGAAAATAAGACCAGGCCGAGGTTATAAAAACAGATAAATATAGACTTTTCTCCTCCTTCTTTCCACTCATCCTCCAGCTGGTATGTGCTCTGGGCCCTCTGGGTTGGCAGCTTGTGGACATGTCAGCATCAGGGGCACCCGACGGCTCCCTGGGTGAGGAGGGTGGGGGACCTCGCACCGCCTTTGCTCTCCACTGAAGTCCTTGGCTTGCTGCGCCACCTCCTCTCCTGTCCTCCCTCCAGGCCCTTCTTCCGATGCGTTTCTAAGTGGGGACGACTTTTATTTGGAGTTGCTGTGGGGATTTCTGTCTCTGTCACCCCAACACCGCCGTTTGCTCCCACTGTGCTTCTCTCTCTCTCTCTCTCCTGTGGCTGTATTTCTGGACTGGTTCAAAGGAGTTGCAAAAATGCAATGAAAGTGAAAACGTGTGGAGTGAGTGAGATGAAGCAGGGCTCAGGACGGTTCTGTTGCGAATTGTTGCAAGGCGTCTAGAGATTTGGGTAGCCGGCCTGCTCTGCACCCTCCCATCCTTCCCTCATATATAAGTGAAGGCCCAGAGTTGTGTCTCTTTCTGGCTTGGCACATGAGTCCAGACTTGGGGGAAGAGATCAGCCTGCCTTTGTTAAGCCAAAGACCAGCTACTCTGCAAGCTCTGCCATGATCTCTGTTGGCCAGGGGCTGTCTTATACAGTCCTTGCCGGAGTGCGTGACACCTGGTTCTTGGTGTCATCTTATGGTTTTCTTCTCAACATCATCCTCTTAAAATACATTCTCAGTTTGACTTTCTTTGGCCAACCCCCGCGACACAGGCTGAATTCCTCTTTTGCCCATGGGGAGCGAGGAACAGGCAGAGCAGAGATTTAAAAGTGCCACTGCGCAGGGTCCATACTGTGATCTGGAAACTTGGAACTTTCGGCAGTGTAGACGAGTGCACAGAACACGCAGCGTGCACAATCCCGGTGCGGCCCGGCAGAGGTGGGAAAACTGCTGGCGGCTCTCAGTCCTGGCTCCCGCGGGCTGCCTGGCCTCATATCTGGTTCAGCCCGCCAGCCCTCGCCTAGGAGCTGTTGAGTGCAGATTCTGCTGAGGAACCCTCGAGTAACTGCTGTGGAATAAAAATTGCAATCCAACAAGCCTAACTAGAAAATGGGATTCTAAAAGCTCCGGAGTGCTGGGTACATAAAGCTATTTGAGCAAATTACAAGAATCGCTTAGGGGCATGAATGAAATCAACACTTTAATTGCCTCCAAAATGAAGATTTATACCCCATTTTCTCAAGGAATCATTATTTTATTAAAGTCAAAGATAAAAGACCAAAGTTATGGGAATTTTTTGGACGAGGGAGAGGGGACACAAAAATTAATTTAATGTCATAGTTACCCCCTTCTCGTTCCCTAAACTTTTGTTACCCAATTCCCTTAAGATATGCAAAGATTGGTATGCAATTGTGTTGGGAAAACTTCGCGTTTTATTCTCTTCTATATCTAAAATGAGAATCCTACTTCTGGTCCCGCGGGTTAAGAATGGGCCTCGCAGCTTTGGCTGAGCTCGTGGTGCTGTAGGCCTATGCGCGTGGGCTCACCCAGGTCTCAGCTGGTCAGAGGACAGCAAACCCAAAGTCGGGTTTGAAGAGGGGAGCGCAAATCGCTGGAAGCCTGCGGTACAGTGCCTCGCACTCCGGTGGGCTCCCCTGCCCTGGGGAGGTGAGGCGCGAAGAATGAAGCACCAGGGAGCCTGGTGGGCGCCAGTTTTCCAGGCTGGAGCCTGCTGGCCTGTTCCTCCGGGCCGCTGAACCCCTAGTGCGGCGTCCTGGGGGCCGGGCGGGAAGGATGGCCTTTCCATCTCTGCGAATGCGGCCCAGCCAGTTTGAACCTCCGCAGAGGGTACGCTCCGGGACTGGACGCTTCTCGTGCTGTGAGAGCACTTGGCCTCGTTAGCTCATTAACCCCTCTGTCTCTAGGGCCCGCTGGCGGCACGGTTTATTTTATTTTACTTTTTTTCCTTGGAGGGTGCGAAGACTGCCACCCGCGCGGGGACCTGGGATCGACAAATTTGATACTAGGCGGTATCCCGGAGGGCTAAGTCGGTGGAAATCCACTTGGCCTTGTAGTGTTAGTTTAGTTCTTTCCTTTCCTCTTTCTCTCTCTCTTTCTTTCTTTCCTTTTTTCTTCCTTCTTCCGTCCTTTCTCTCTCTCTCCTTTTCTTCTCTCTTTCTTATTTATTTATTTTTAAATCATATTAAGACACCAGTAGAAGCTGTAATCCCGTTCTTCACCACACTAAGGTTCCTTCCCCCACCCCCAGTCTTGGGGGCCGCCTGGAGGTCCCAGCCGGAGAGAGCCACCTTGGCGGGCTCAAGCCTCCTGGGCGCCCTCTCCTGACCGCTGAGCTCTTGCCTCGGCTTGGACATTTCGGATTCCGGGAGGCTGGGAGAAGCGAGGGGCGCCAGTGGATTCCCGGCCTCGGTGTGGGGCAAGTTCCCAGCTGCGACCGGGAGCAGAGGGAAGGGGGGGCCACGGTCCTAGGCATTGAGTCGAGGATTGAGCCTGCTTGTCTTGGAAGATCGATGCGTGTTCGACTGGAGGCGGGGCGCGTGTTCTAGGGGCCCTTGGTGGATTTGGGGGTGCCAAGAGAGGTTAAGCGGGGAGAGGCCTGGCCACCCAGTTGCTAGACTTTAGGCCGCGCTCCAGGAAGAAGCAGTCGGCTTCCTTCCTAGGCAGCTTCTGTTGCTCGCCACTCTTTGAATCTAAGCATTTCCCACTCCAAGAACGCGTTGAGAGAGAGGGGATAGCAGAGCAGAGTCTCTAAGCCCCTAGGGCCGCCTCCTGGGGTGGCCACGCCTGCCGGTAGCCAGCCGAGATTAGCTAGGTCTGTGCTCTGGCCTCAGAGGTGGCCCTGGCTCTTCCCACAAGCAGCGGGAGGCAAAGAAATGGTCCCTTTGGATTACAGTTTTTATTCAACAGCAGCTCTCTGGGGGGTCCTCGTCTGAATCTGCATTTAGCAGCTCCTGGGCGAAGGCTGTCGGGTTGCACAGGGCGCCCTGTTGCATGTTAATCCAGATTTGCCTCTGATGTCTGGGGAGAAGTAATATGGCTTTCAGAGATGGAACCAGAGAGCCACGCTCGCCAGGCAGGTTAAATGCCAAGTGCTGGCGGGCTCCCGGGGGACGGTCGCCGGGGCTGTGCGGCCCAGACTGGAGCGCCGGGCCGCCAGGCCTCTGGGATCTGGGGCAGGCCGGGCCCAGTGCGCTTTGGTTCCCAAGTGGGCCTGGGAACTCTGATGGCGATTGTTTTATTTCAAAAATGTTGTTTCTGAAGCAGAGTTTGGGTTAAAATTCCTAAAACTGAAGTAGAACTTGACAGAAAACGCCCCCCTCCGAAAAAGCAGGGGAGATTCTTGCAAGGGAGATTTAAGCTTTCCCTTTAGGGGAGGTGTCACAGTCAGGGAAAGGGCTGGGAGAGCAAGAAACAACCGCATGTCCTGCATTGATTGGATCTGCTGCTTTAGAAGCAAATAAATGGGGCCAGCGAATGTTTACTAATACTAGAAATGCCCGCAATTCATTGTCATCCAATAAGAAAACTGGACACAAACAGCGGGAGCCAGAAAATATGCCCCCTTTGTCAGGTAGTTTGTTTTTAAATGCTTCCATTTGGATATATCTTATTTAAATTGTAAATGTTTCGAAGGTTCCCACTTAGTGCCTTAATCTCGAAACCTCTCAGTCCACAGGACTTGGAAGTGATAAAGTCTTAGCATCACCTAACTTTACATTTGATTGCGTTGTGGGTCATGTGATGTAGACTTAATTCCTTTTAAAATATATGTCAAAGAGAAATTATGGCAAGATTCTCTTTAATGATTAAATAATAAGGTGTTGACTGCTTGTCACTACACTGGCTAATTGGGATGTTCATTCTAGGCCCTTTATTACGTAGCACCCTTTGAATTAAAAGTTAGTTGTTTACCGGGTATATTTTTATTGTTACTTTCTGATTGCCTTTTGGTGTGTATTTATGTGTGAGTCGCACAGCAAAGATATATTGATTCTTAATAGGGGCACTTTTAAAACACTTTAGAAAAAACAAGGGGGAAAAAAGTACAGCATGTATGCAGATAAGTTGAGATCAATTACATTGGTAAATGTCTCTAAGTCTAAATGCTAATAATACAAACACATCCTTTTCATAGTTTCTCTCTGTCTCTTTCTCTTTCAATCTCTCTCACAGTGGAAGTCCCCAGTGCAAGTTCCATGAATAATGGAAAGCAATGATACTAATACTACTTTGTACAAAGTAAAGCCTCATAACAGTAACTATTGTTCAGTGATTTAACTAGCTCCATGGCAGTAGGTCATTCAAATAGCAATTCTTCTCCCACCAGAATGACTCCATTGCTCACCATTCTGAAATATATAGAGTAGTTGTGTTACTATAGCTATTGGTCCTAACTTAGAGACCTGTATTAGAAAACATGGAAAATCTTAAATAGTAGAGGAAGAAGAGAAGAGAAAGAAAAAAAAAAGGAGTAAAATATGGGCCTGGCTTTCAAAAAACTAACTGAAATATGCTAGAATTATCCAACTTTGAAAATAAATAAATTTTAAATCATTATGTTTTCAAACACTCATATGTTTGAATTTTTAAATGTTTGTCATAGTCCCAAAAGATTTAAAACACAGCTGTTGCTGGGTGACATATATATTTTATATATATATATATATATATATATATATATATATATATATATGTGTATATATATCTCCGGTAAAACTGTATATTCTTAAAAAACAAAGACTATTTGTGGTCCCATAGTAGAAACTTATGTTTATTAAGGCCAAGCAGATAGACTAAAGTATTACCATGGTGCTTACCATCATAAAACTAGCTTACCTTCCCTAGCTTACCTCACAGGCGGAGTTTGATAAACTATGAAGAATGCATAAAAAATTATATTAAGACACTTCCCATAAATGAAAATACTGTCAACATGAATTCAAATGAAATATTCTCTTATTGGTAATGTTATGCTTTCTATTGCAACAACAATATTTTCTTATGAAACATAAACATGTCAAACAAATGTGAAATGCTAAAGTTTTAATAAATGATCATTTAATCATCATACACAACCAAAGTATGTATACAAAAACTTTTAAAGGAAAGTCGGCATACAGCCAAATTCCTATAGGGACTAACAGGGAAATGATCAAAAAAATGAACATGAAATAAGACTTCCTGTAAGAAGGCCTATAATTCAAAATTATTTTACTCCACTGTCAGGGAAATACTTGAAGGATAGTAAACTGATACAGTTCTCAGTCATTTTTGTTACACAGTCTTAAATGTTTGCAACCGTAGCATTTTACATGGCCTTTTGTGGATTATGATATCTGTCATATTTGAATCAAAGTAGTACTTTAATTTACGACATAATCGAAACAAAATTTTTTGCCATTTCTTCTGAGTGCAAAGAAATTTAATATTTAAGAATTAAAAAAATTATGAGACTGTATTCTTTTGCAAATAAAGAAATAAATATAGAATGCATGTGACACAGTTTATCTGACAGTGTGCAGATGTTATTATAGATTTAAAGATTTTCAAAATCCCAAGTAAAACAACGCTACTCTAAATCCCACTGGGCTTGCTTTTCTTACTAAGCAGGAAATATCAAAATGTAATACCTGTTTAAAAAGTTCGGATCTAAAACATGTAAAATACACTCTCAAAATTTAAGTTTTAATGATAATTACAAAATTTGATTTTTGACATCCTGTAAAACTTTTAATATATTGCTATCCTTAACATTTATGAATAAACCATGAGTGTTTAAAATAAATTTTGAAAAGTTCAAGCAAATGAGTATGTCCATGTAGTGTAAAAGATAAAAGAAAGTCTTCACTGTATCTTTAATTTAACATGCCATGATTTCAGGATTATAGGAATTTAGGGAAGCTTTTTGGAGTCTTAAACAGACTCTCCAGGAAGTATACCTACACTGGGCAATTGCTGGAATCCCCACACTTATAAATTGGACATTTGAATAAATGGTATAAAGGATACTGTGTGAAATAAGTGAGAATATATTTATTTAAATATTTGTCACTAGAATCGAATTTCAGTCAATTTAATGCGTTCAAGTGCACAGAATTAAAGCAATTTGCAACATTTTACTAGACTCTTTTCAAACACTCTTTTGCCAGATAGCATTTCTTAATCTAGAAAATATGTTCTTGTTAAAGGAAAATGCAAGAGTGCAGATATTTTAAATTATTTTATATTCTTGACTTCTTGGTTCAGAATTTCTAAAACTGACTAAAACATACTATCAAGGGTTGACTCTCTGATGGAAAAAGTGCTTATTTGTACACACATTGAATTATAAACCTGTTGTTTATTGGTGTCATGGTTATATACAATCAAATACAAATTATAGCTGGAGCTGTATAGCTGTATGTCAATATGAATGAAGTTTATAATGAAATTGACACAAATTATTTCTATATCTGTTTTTAAGATGTAAAATAACCATATTATGGCTTTTCCATGACATATGTACCAATTTATATGGCATACTCTAATGGAGGATAAATAAGTTGAGAAAAGAATTTTTACCTTATTTATAATTCTCAAAAATGCATTACTACAATGGATTCTCCTCTTGCACTTCATAACTCCATTTGCAATTAACAGAATTTATACTCAAAGAGTAAAGAACCTTGAGTGCACAATGTTATGGTTCTTTAAAAAACTCAAAATCCTGGCATGCGCCTACAGTCTCAGCTAATCCAGAGGCTGAGTCAGTAGGATCACTTGAGCTGAGGAGCTGCCAGCTTGGGCAATATAGCAAGACCCTGTTTCAAAAACAAGACCAAAGAATCCTTAAATGAAATCATATTATTTGAAAAAAATAAAATACCTATTACAATCAATAAGTTTACTAAGTGAAACTTTAAAAATGACCACAACATTATGAGTTTAACAAATGTTAGCAAATAGTCATGCTGCTGCTTTTACATTTGTAACCAATTACGAAATCTTACATTTTACAATGGACTTAAATGTACATAATTTTAACTCATTTAGAAGATAGTAAATAACATTTTTGAGTGATATTAGAATTATTCTAATATTAATATATGACAACATTCTAATATCAATACCTGACAACATAACCCAGCTTGGAATCAATCGTTGCTTGTGAATTTCTATTTCTATAGATTTTTCCTTACACTTTACAATATGGTAGCATGTTTATTATGCATTAGATTTGAATTTCTGGTTGTTAATTATTATTTAGCGAGATAGAACTATAGTTCTTTCTTTTTCTGATCACTTCTTTTCAACCCTTTGGAAACCTATTCCTGAGATTTGAACCTGAGCTAGTTTACTGGGTCTCATTTTCCTATTGAAGTACCTTGTGGGTTATTAGACATATGTGGGTTTATTTCTGTGAGAAAATGAAAAATATTACTCACTTCAAAACAGGAAAGAATAGAAGCCAAAGTCATCAAATATTCCCAACCTGTGCTTTACAATTAGGTGAAAAAACTGAAGACTGTTTTTCTTATTTGTCTTCCCTAGAGCTGTGAACACTTGGTATAAAGATTAATATCAGCCCCTTTGTGTTCTTCCTCTAAAAGCCTAAATGTTTATTTTCAGCGACTGTATTCTTAACTGATAGTCCATATTTGGTCCCAGACCTCCATGATTTGCATTTTATTCTGAATTTGCATTCATATTACGTCCCATAGAAACTCTTTAAAGTGAAGTGTGTTTATGACTATTATGAAACTCTAGAAAACGAAGTTTATAATGAAATTGACACAGCTGTCAAAAGGACAATGAAGAGAGCAATTTGACTGTAAACCCAGAGTTTCCTTATCCCATCCCAACTTGTAAAAGGCTTATCTCTCTTCTTTTAAAAATATTGGAAGCTGAATGAATAAGAATGTCTTTGACAATAAAACTCCTCTTAATATCTCCATAACTATTTGGATGTGTTCTCAAATATTAATTTGATAGACAAACTATAATTAACTGTGACCTGTAGTGTTTTCTGTTATTCAGAGATTATTCCTTAGCAATTTGAAAACTTAATTTCAAACTAAATGATGTACAATGTCTGAAATTCTAAAGACATACTTACGCTATTTACATGAAGTAAAGTGTTTGTCTGCAGAGCTTCAAAATGAAGATACTTTAGAGAGGTGGATGAACAATTTTTACGATACAAAGTCTTGGCAAACTAGCTAGAGCAGGTGGGCTCTTTTTGGATTTTTTTCAATATATAGCCTTCCTATATTTACGATAATATTAAAATTATTTTCCCTGAAGAAAAAAAATGCTCTGTGTTTCATACAGAAACTCATATATAACATTTTAAACCTAGACATTTCATTGATCATAAAATCAGCCAATATATAGAGAGAAAATTTAAAATATCAGCAAATAGGTACAATGCTATTTGCTTTTATGCTACAATTAGAACAGAAACTTCAGCAGTAATTAATTAGGCATTTTGGATTTAGTTGGAACATTTACTTGAACGTTCTCACCAGATCTGGAGTTGTTTTAAAACCCACGCTTGAGAATATTTCAGGGTAAAAAATTTGTGATAACTCGCCATTGACATTACTTTCATTTGAAATTGTTCCTTCATAAAAGATGTAGTATCATGAGTAACCCTGCCCTTTACTCTTGAACATATGAATGTGTTATTTATTTACATTCTATCATATACATTATTTATGGGAATTATGCTATAACTCTACAGGGCATATGGAATTTATCTTCAGGAGATAAGGGTGGCATCTCTGCCAAAAGTGGTATAGCCCTAAGTAGATAACAAGGATTACCCTCAGACTACAGATAAATATTATCTCTTATAGAGTCATTACATGTTTATATTTCATAGCTCCAGATGCAAATGCAGTTTGCCATTTTCATTTTAATTGTCATAGTTTTCTTGGCTCTAGCTTCTAACAAAGAGAAAAAGCAATTTTACATTTTGAATTGATCTTGGTGATAAATTAATATGTTCAAGAAAAAGAAAGATATTCAGTGGCAGAATTATTTAACTCCTTCCTTTCTTTCAGCCTGCTTTTGCTGTCCTTAATGTGTTCTAAAATTTTCTGAAGAATGTTGTTCATAAAGTTTTTAGCACTGTTGGTGTATTTGCAGCCTTGGCCTATTGTTTCATTATATTTTGGGATTTTATAAGCTGTGCTTAATAACAAAATAAGCAAGAAAGCATCTGAGTTATTATGTCCTGTACTTCTTTGCACAAAGTAAGAGAGATGTAGAATATGATTGTTCAGTGCACATCAAGTATATTGTTGGTGTTCAAATATTTTTTATTCTAATAATTATTCAAAGCCAGTAACAATCTGCATTTAAGTGAGTATAAACATTTTTATTGTGGAATTTGGAATTTGCAGCAATTCAATTTTATTTTCCAAATTACCCTGCCATTTCAATTAGGTGCATTGTTCTTCACTCTACTGTTGCGACATTCTAAAGGTTTGCTTGCCATCCTAATAGTGAGTTGTTTGAGTGTTTAATATTTATTGAGGGCATGTAAAGAACATGCCAATAGAAAAAGAGGAGAACAAAACATTGACAAATCAATTATGGGGCTTTTCTTTGCTCATAATATACTTTCAATATTCCAAATACTCTTTAACTGTTAAATAGTATGAATAGTCTCTAGAATAATAGCCTTGGGTGTGGCTGAAGAATGGCATTCTGATTAACTGGAATTCCTTAAAAAGTGCACAGTGCAACTCAGCATCCTACTTCTGGAATTCATAGTTGCTTTGACTAGTCTCTTAGTTAAGTATCTTGAAATACAGAAAACTTGACCATTGTAGGAACCAGAAACTCAAATTGAATGTCAAGATGCTTTGAGAAAGGCCTCACTGATGATTTTACCCAAGATAAATAATGAAGGAAGGGAATAATATTTTCCCAATCTCCAAATTTAACATTGTCAGAGGACTTAAATGCAGACATTCTTGAGGAATGAGAGACACTTAAAACACAAAATATAATTAAAAAAAAAAATAAAAACATCAGAAGTGCTTCTAAAGAAACCATAGGGAAATTAGAAAATACCTGATTACTACTTATTAGTGGAAATCAGTGGTAAATATAAATTTCCATGATTTTTTAATTGAAAGATTAATACTATGAGGTAGTAGAATAAAACAAGGCTATATCTTGGCTGAGTTTTTTTGTTTTTCCTTCTCATGTCCCAGTTGTGTGTTCTCTGGCTCAAGAGTTTAGAAGTAGAAAAGAGAAAACTTCAGAAACACTTGAGAATAAACAGTTAAGTGTAGTGATTGTAATTTTTAGTTACATATTCCTTCAGGAAGGTGGTGTCCTAATGAACTATATACAGGTTAGAGCCAGAGTACTCATATTTGAATCTAGACTTTGCTGTGAGAGGGCAAGTCACTGCACCTGGTGGGCCTTAGTTTAATAATCTGTAAAATGGGGATAGTAATAGTACCCACATTATTGAGTCACTTTAAGAACTAAATAAAAAGGCATCTAAAACATTTAATGTAGTAAACCCCCAATGAGCACTTCATTACATGATATTTTTTTTTTTTTTTTTTTTTTTTTTTTTTTTTTGAGACGGAGTCTCGCTCTTGTTACCCAGGCTGGAGTGCAATGGCGCGATCTCGGCTCACCGCAACCTCCGCCTCCTGGGTTCAGGCAATTCTCCTGCCTCAGCCTCCTGAGTAGCTGGGATTACAGGCACGCGCCACCGTGCTCAGCTAATTTTTTTGTATTAATAGAGACGGGGTTTCACAATGTTGACCAGGATGGTCTCGATCTCTCGACCTCGTGATCCACCCGCCTCGGCCTCCCAAAGTGCTGGGATTACAGGCTTGAGCCACCGCGCCCGGCCTCATTACATGATATTTTATCTTCTCACTTGTATTCTGCCCAACCTTCAATAAATAACAGGAATTGAGTTTATGGAGGAAGGATTGGGTACTGGTTGATGGAGTGTTGTTTTATAGAGTATTTTATAGTCATAGAGTTTAAGAAAAATACCTTAATTCTTATTTTGAGGGGCCATTTTTATTCTGATTTCAGCATAGTGTAAAAGGAGATTAACTCAGATACTTTGCTGAGATAGTATAGTGAATCACTGCAGACTTACTTCTAGGGTAAAATTCAAGTCACAGTATGTAAAGACCTTGTGCTAAGTACTTTCCCGCCATATTTCTAAGTACAAATGCTTCATGCTGAGGGCTGGTTGCTTACAGAATATTATCTACTTATACTCAGGATACAATGTTTTCTGAATTATTGGATTTTATTTTATTTTATTTATTAATTTTTTTGCTAGGAACCTTGCCTGGAAAGTTTGTGGTTTGAAGTTGTTTTATATAAGACACTTTTAAGTTTATTTTATCTTAATTTGTTTGCAGAACAAGGAGCACTGATACTGAGTTACAGATGTAAAATACAACACTAGGAAGCAAACAATCTTACAAAGAGGATTTTATAACATCAGGTATACTGGCATGTAATTTACTGATTCTTCTCCCACTGCTAAGTAGAAATAAGAGAAAATGATCAAAGTTCAGCAGAAAACTCTCAAAAGATAAATGAAGAGTATGGTTTGAAGTATTTAGGTATACTTATTTGGAAATATAGTGGTGTCAGTGAATTAGTGTGTTTTTTTTTTCAATCAAACATTTAACTCTATGAACTACAATTTATAGGTATGATTTCAGGAGTAGAAGCACATAGTGTCATTAAAGGCAGTAAATATGTTTTTATTAATAGCATGCCAGTTATAATACAATGGCATAGAAAAAGAAAACGTTATTGAAACATAAATACTTTCACTAAGATTTTTAGTGTATTAAGGCTATATCTTCTCTCTTCATAAGATTTTTCTCTGCAATAAACTGCTAAGTAGAATTTGAACATTTAGGGCATTTGAATAATATCTATTACTTGCCAGTTTTGAGACTTTGGTAAAACTGATCATCATTTCTTGTCAATTGCCTTTGTGTTGTAATTATTCCTTTTCCTTGTAATTTGTCTGAATGTACCACATGTAGAAATCTGTATTATCTTTTTAGACCACAGTTTTGTCACCATGGGATGATAACATTGATTGTCAAAGTTAAAGAATTGGGCAAAGTGTATCAGTGCTGTTTTGATTTAATCAGGAAAGCTTTTGGAATATTCTGAGTGTTGTTTTACATCTGTAGAAATTTGCTTAGCATAGTTGACTCACTTTTAATTTATTGGGTAAATTAATTCAACTCTGCAGACTAATAAATTTCTGAAAATGTGAGAGTGGAAACCTGAAAGATACCAGGCTGTTGAAAACTAGGGTTTTAAGCAGCACTGGAAAAGTGTTTTGTGGTATTCAGTCCTAGCTTCCTAGGTTCCCTGCCCTCACTGCCTGCCAAAGCAGCCCAGCACCTGAGTATTGAGAGGAGAATGAAGAATGATGATTACAGGACAGTGGGCAAAATCTTTAAGGGATAGCAGATTTTAAAAATACATCTCACAGTCAAGCAGCTTTAAATTCCATCACAATGTAATTTAAAAATCATTTGATTCATTTTTTAATGTTCTTTTGCCTTATGCCTTATGTATGTGATAGGTGTGTGTTGCAGTCTGTGTGTGTGTGAACCCATGTGCACACTCATATCTGAACTCAGGCTTTAGTGATTTCTGAAGCTTGAACAATCACCTGATAGAAAACTTTTAATTTAAAGATGAAATTACTCCTGGGAGAATTTTCACCAAAGGCAAGAAAGCACAAAAATTCTTTTCCTCCTCTCTACATGCCTCATTACACAGAGATAGAGGATTCAATGTTTGAAAAATTATCATTTTTGTAGGTTTTATGTTTGGTACGTGAGAACTGGGAAATATGAAACTTGATTTAACAGATGCTATGTCCACCTCTACAAACTACCCACTGCTACTATCATATGATTATATATATACATGTATATGTATATATACACACATGTGTATTTGAAAGCAATTCACCAGAGTTGCTTAGCTGTTAAGGTCTTAGAAATCTGCCTCATTTGATGTCGAAGTATACACACTTATGCTCTGTGTAAAGATAGTGTAAGATGTAAGAGATGATTAGATGATCAAGATGCATTTCTAGATTAGAAGTCCGCTATGGCAAACATGTCAGGGCTGGAACTGTGAGAAGAGGCAGTGTGGTGTGTTGGTGAAAGCCACAGATTCTGGAGGGATGCTGGATTTCCATTGTCTTACCGCTAGTTTACCATCTGCCCTGAGTCACCAGAATTACCCTCCAGGCCTCTATTAAGTGGAGTCATAAGCACATTTTATCACAGCATTAAAAAAAGGCTCAAGAAGAACCCTGGCAGGCCTTACAGACTTGGCAAAGGTAAACGAGTGAGGGAGAGGGCAAGAAGGAAATGAGCGAAAGGAGAGTTGGTAGAGAAAGTGGATGACTTGTGTGAGGGAGGCAACCTTTCAAAAAGTTGGCCTCTCTGCGGAAGATGAGTGTGGGCCACCATCGGGGAGTGCCTCAGGCACCTACCACTCTTTTCCCAGAACCAGCAATTGCCTCTCTGCATTTTATCCACTTTCAGCAGGGCATAGTGTGGACTTAGAAAAGGTTTCTCTAACGCATGCTATTTCACATCCATATCATTCCCCACAACATTTCAATGTGGCGCCTGAATCCACAGCATGTGTGCACACTGATGTATTAATTTGTGAATGTTTATGGCATTTCAAAATATCTAAATGCTCAAAAGGTAAGAGCAGTTTTTCTATGTTTAAAAGAAAAAGGCAAAACAAAACATACAGCCTAAACTTGTGGTGGTTAAATGAATTTTGTTTAATGATTTCTAGGGATTTTTTTTTTTTTTTTTAGAAATCTACGTAGCTTTTTTTCCAGAATTACCTGAATTTGAAGTTGAGTTGATGTAGCCCCAAGGGAGTATGTTTTGAGAGGAGCAGGCTGCACCTAGGGCTCTAGCAAATTACAGGTGCTCAATACAAGGTAGTTGAGTGGGTTGAATGATTATATGGTATGTTTTGGTTATTGAGCAGATACAAATGCAAGCCACCAAGCATTTCAATAAGAGTTTCTGCTTGACAAGACTTTAAATACTCAGACATAAAATGCCTTCTCAGCATCCCCCATTTCCCAGCTTCAGGTACACACAAGTAAACATATATTGTTTCTCACAGCAGCTCCTGGGTCCCTTCTCTTCTCATTCCTCTGCATATGGATCTCTCTGGTCCCTTTCCTCAGATGATATCTTTGATTGAGGGGTATATAAGAAATGATATTTGTTGAAGCCATGTGCCTTTAGGGATCCCGAGAAACACTGTTTAGACAGAGGGGAAAAGTCAAGGGGAGCGGGGATAATTAGATGTGGCTTCCCCGACAGTGTGGGATGGTGACATGCAGCAATCCCATCCACTGTGCTTTATGGAAGAGCACAGGTATGCATGTGTGCATGTACATATGGACACGGGCAAGCCTGTGAGTGTGAGTGCGTGTGTGTATTCCTGAGCACCATGCATGCTGGTGCCTTCCCCGTGTAGACCTAGAGACTGTCCTCACCTGGAGAGACTAAACTGTTCACTTTTGGAGACAAGCCAGCTCTTTCAGGCCACTAGAGACCATTTACTAAAGAGACCCTGGTGCTTTGAGAGACCTCCCCAAAAAGAAAGCCACCTTTTGATAGGTACAGACTGACTTCAAATATTGAGCACTGTGATTATTTCATCAGTTTCTATATAGCAGCTAACTGACCCCTTGACAGTAAAGATCATCAGACTCTCCATTATCCACCTTTTTGAATGGGACCAGTAGGGTAGAAGTTTTGAAAAACAAAAAACAAACAAACAAACCCTCTTTATTTTTGATTTGAAAAAGAAATGATTCTGGCATCATACTGCTGTGGTGAATGACTGGGAAGATGTGTTAAGATGCTTTGTATACTGTAAAGTGATTTATAAGTGTTAGCTATCAAATTAAACTTGACGAATTGGGGAGGAGCAAACCACCTGTAAAAATCGTGTTATTCCAAGGTGAAAATAAGATCAGTTTGCATTCCCTGAGCACACACCAGCTGGGAGATAGGCCAAGGCATACCAAGCTGTGCACGAAGCCAGCTCAGGTTAACCATTCTTTCCAGAAGGTCTATAACCTGAATACACCTGTATGTAGATATGCCAGGGTTGATTTAGGTCAACTTGTGTTGTTACATTAGGAACTATAGAAGCTGCCACCTATTGAGTGCTTGCTGCATGCTTGACAGTTTATAGATGTTATGTCTGCAAGGGAGTCCTTTTTATCCCCATTTACAGATGAGGACATTAAGGTTTCAAGAGGTTATGACTTAATTAAGACCCTGTAAGTGGCACAATCAAGTCTCAAATGGGACTCTGTCTAGCTTTAAATTTCCTTTCTTTTGACTGTTATGCTACAACTGAGTATTAATATATTTTATAGTGGTGTGTGTTTGTGTAAAGGCCAGTATGTGAGGTATATTTAAATTGTACAAGTCTTTGTTAGATATTTTGTGATGTTTCATGTGGGAGAATACGGTATCAGGTGACAATTTATTAAAGATTCCTTATGTGTTACTTAAGTTATTCATTCATTCAAAAATATATTTGTATCTAATATTGACATTTTCCTAGGATGGAAGATATAAGGATGAATAAGATGTAGTCTAGCATTTCAAAACATTCATAGTGTAGAATTGTAGACAGGCACAACAGGTCATCACAAAGCAAAGAGTGAAAGGCTAGAAGTGTGCATGAGGTGGTCCGAGCTCTCAGAGCAGCAAAGCCTCACTCATCCAGGGGATGATGTGTATCAAGGAAGCTTTCCTTTTTTTTTAAATTAAAAAAAAAAATTTTTTTTTTTTTTTTTTTTGAGATAGAGTGTTGCTCTGTGGCCCAGGCTGGAGTCCAATGGCACAGTCTTGGCTCACTGCAACCTCTGCCTCCTGGGTTCAAGTGATTCTTCTGCCTCAGCCTTCCATATAGCTAGAATTACAGGCATGCACCACCACACTTAGCTAATATTTTTTATGTTTAGTAGAGATGGGGTTTCACCATGTTGGCCAGGCTGGTCTTGAACTCCTGACTTGTGATCGACCCGCCTTGGCCTCCTAACGTGCTGGGATTACAGGTGTGAGCCACTGTGCCTGGCCACAGGGAAGGTTTTCTAGGTGATGTGGTATCTGAGCTGTGCCTTAAACAGCAGGAAGGAGATTATCAGGGGCTGGGGTCAGGCAGGACAGAGCAAGACACTGCAGGCAGAGGAGAAGGATGAGCATCGGCCTGGAGCAATAAGCAGCAGAGTATCTGTCAGAAATCATGTGCAATTGGGTGTTGCAGGAGCAAAAGAGAGGAATGGTCCCTGGGAGAGATTATAAAGGGCTTTGTATACCAGGGTAAGGACCTCAGATTGTATTCTGTAGGCAGCAAGGAGCAGTTCATTCATTCAACAAATGTTTCCTAAGTGTCAGCCAACTGCTGGGCACTGTGATTGATAGTCAGGATGCAATGGTGAGCAAAACTGACACCATGTCTGACCTCGCAGAGCTTATGATCTGATGGAATGGAAGTCTTTTAAAACTTGGGAGTGATGAGGGCCTTAACAAGAACAGCAGTCACGAATACGGAATAGGGGAGATTTATTTCAGAACAATTTAGGGGTCAAAAATAGACAAGATTTGGTGACTGAATGGGGAGAGGGGGAGAGACAGAGAGAGAGAGAGAGAGAGAGAGAACATGAATGATTCTCAGGTTTATACCACAGATGGACAATGTGATACCTACTAGGACATGGAATAAAAAAGAATTGAGTACAAGGTTTGGTGGAGACATGGAGAGTTTAGCTTTGGACTTCTTGAGCTGAAACAAGTCCACTTTCGGACTTCTTGAAGTGGATGTCTTTGCATGGAGATGGTTTTGCAGGTAGTTGGACATAAAAGTCTAAAGACCAAAGAAGAGATTCAGACACACACATTTGGTAGCATATAGGAAATCAAGCCACTGTAGAGGAAGGAATTATCCAAGGAAGACCTGGACAGTGGTAAGAGGACCTGATGGCTGTCCAAATTTAAGGCATAGATTGAAAAAGAGTGAATGATAGAAGAAAAAATAGTCACCAGTGGGTAACTTTATTCAGGAAGGCAAGATAGTTTTTGAAGTTGCAGTCTGTTGGTTGGGATGTTGATGGCACAGTGACTAATGAACAATTCAGATTCATTCCCTAAACACTCGGTGCCTGCTGAACGTGAGCCATACATTGTGCTGAGCTAGGAAAGGAGAAGACAGAGAAGATTAAGATATCATCCTCACTTCTGGAGGACCCTGCAGTCAGGGGAGGTCATTGCTTCTATTTTACTACCAGATGCCAGTAAGATTGCCTTAGAGATTGAAAATTCCATACATTGAAACATAAAGAACTCCCAAACAACTTATTTTGAAGTGTTCTTAAGAAATGATAGAAGGAAATGGGAGTGTTCAAGCTGTCAAAGAGAGAAGATATGGAGAGAATCATAGCTTGCTTCAAATATTTTAAATGACTGTCTTTTGGGGCCCTAGAACTGGAAAAACCATGAGGAAAAATTGAATTAGTTTGTGTATTATGTATCAATCAAGAAGAACTTACTGATGGAATGAACTTTCTAGCTGTCTGCCTCCATTCATGACAACAGAAATAGTGTCTGGAGGACATTGACTGTCAATAGCAAGTTCAAATGCAGAGTCAATGATCTTTCAGGTCTTTCCAGCAATATTTTGTTGTTTTGTTGTTGTTGCATCTAACCCTGTGAACATCTCCTAGAGCAGTGGTTCTCAAATTTTGAGAGAACAGCATACCTGTTTGAGAATCTGATAAAAAGTTTGAACCCTACCCCTTGGAAAAAATACGCAAGTATGCAAGTAAACCCAACTATTGTTCCAACAAGACCCCCCTAAAGTCTTCCATAGGAGATTCTTGACCTCAGATTAAGACCCCTTGTCTTAATGGATTTCCAGTAAGTAAGAACACAGCCATTGCTTTCTCTGAAATTATATACATTGAAGAAAAAAACCTCTTTGGGACTTAATTTAAAACCATGACTAAGGTTTTTTATTTATCTAATGCCATGCATTCTTGATTTTATTCTGTCAGTCTTACATTACAAGTGGCCCCAAGCAACTCGCAACTTCACAGATATAGATACATAATCAGATGCACATATTTTATTTTAAAAATAATGATGTTTGGTGTAACTGCATATAGTCACAGAGATATGTTACTGTAACCGAGCTTCTCTGTAGATGGATTTAGGGGGAGTTTGTTCTGATTAGGGCTGTCTTACATATTTATACTGAAAGAGTTCATGAGCTATTTCTGATACTTAGACTTTAATCATGCTTAATGAACTGAACTAAGCATAATTCTCGTTCTGTTTTGGTAACTTTGTGGATTTCTTCTAATGCTCAGTTTCATGTGACTACATCATTCTTAAAATGCTAATACACAAAATGCTAATTCGAGAAAGGACCACAAAAGTTAGATTTCTCTTCAGAGAAGTGCATTCAGTATTCACAGGCCTTCCGGAAGAGCAAGGCTGTGAGAAGAATGATATTAGGTGGAAAATATTGGCTCCTACCTTTGGTGAACACACAAATTTAAACATATAGGTTGCACAAAATTTGGATAAACTGAGGTGGAATCCAACATTTCTTGCATGAATTCCTGTATAATGTGGCGATAGCTGTGAGAAAAGAGAAGCCCAGCATCTAAGGCCCAACACAATGAAAATGCAATGAATCGGAATGCCTCACAGATCATAGTGGAATCAGAATTTCCAGCAAGGAAAATCTTTTCATGGTGAATTAAGTGGTGGATGAAGAAAAATGGTGATGAAAAAAGGTAGGCACAGATCACAAACACTGGGCTCAGGGCTCACTGCTGAAGATTTAAGAACCTTAGCTAAAGCTATGCAGAATAGAATGTGGAAAATTGAATTTACTAAACAATTAAGCATTGAATTAATCTACATCCTGCACAGTAGAAAAGTGGGGGAGGGAGCAGAGCAAAGCTGAATAAATCAGTGGAGCTCATTAAAAGATAGTGAATATATCAGGTCTGTTGTAGCATAAAGGAGGACAGTTTCCTGTATAACAAGGAATAATTCTTTGGTTCTAAGTCACCTTTTGGAGTCCTAGTCTTAATCAGATTAACAAACATGCTTCTGATGAGGTTGGTCTGTGGCTCTGTATTTTAGCTTGTTATCGCTAGCTTTTCTATTAATTACCAGTCAGATCACCAGTCAACAATAGTAGTGAGGGACAACATAAATAAAATGAGAGTGCCCAGGAGATGTCACTCGCAGGATCTCATGCATCCTGAAACTCCCACGGGTTCCTGCAGCCTCCCACATGCCTTGCTGGTCTTTTGTTCAATTACAGTTAATGCAATAGTTTGCCATTTTCTCTTTCTAATTATATTTTCAAGTGGGATTTGTAGCACATAGAAAAACATCCTTTTACATGTCGAGGCACCGGGGTTTTGTGCCTGGCATTGTCTGTCCCCTGGGTGCTGTACCATTCTTTCTGCAGAGCTCTGAATAAACAAGTCCCCCTTTTAGAGCCGCAGTTGTACAAACTGAAAATTTATGCATTAACTGTTTGCATTCTGAGCGTGTGTTCCAGATTACGTCTTACAGCATTCTTCTGGTATGCTGCAGAATGCGTGTTTGCAAAAAGCATTTCTTTCACAGTTCACATATCTTTCAATCACAGAATCAGCAGATCAATTAGCACTGTTTTTGAGAATATGCATAATGGGTGAGTCAAACATACAAATGGCATATCTTTCTATAACTTTATTTTCATTTTTCAGGCTGCATTCATCTTCTGGCCAAGATTATAGAATAAGTGACAGTGATGCATCCTGTTCAGGAACAGTGACTCTTTCCCTTTGATTCCTATACAGCCCACCTCTTAGATGGGATCTTTACTTTTCTCTCCCTGGGTGTCTGAGACATTTTGATCTCCTCAGCCCTTCTTATCTTCTCCAGCATAGGAAAATACTTTTCTAGAAATAAGCAGAGAGCTCTTTGATTTCACTACCCATACTTGAACATATTGGAAGGGTCAGCAAACTCTACTACTATATAGTCATGAAGCATGACCTTATATGATTGAGATAATGTATACATATTTTATATACAAGATCATCCTGCTTTCCCACTAATAATCTTGAAGACAAATATCACTTCCTAGCCAAAGACCAGCTTTGTATTTTGCATCATTCCTACTGTGCAGGATGACCAGTGACTCATGAGGCTGTTTGTGAAAGCTAGCACCAAAAGCTAATTAAAATCTTTTCTGGTGATAAAGGGAGATTTGGGAGAAGTGTCGCCATGATTGTTTTCTTCAAGAATTTAATTTACAGCCAGTTTTTCCTATCTGAATGTTACTTTCAAATGCACCCAGTGATAAGAAGCAACATCTGTTTTCCGTTCAATAGTACAAGAAGGCTCTGCATGGGGCTGAGTGTACACAGTCCATGTGAATCTATTGTTATTCTCATTTCTTTTTTGTCCCAATGCCTGGTCCATTTGCCATGTACCATCCGGCAAACAGCTGACACATACTAGCTATTATGGACCCAGGCCTAATTGTGAGGTCTTAAAAGCTCTGCCATGTTTGTCTTCTAGGATGAATCAGAGGCCTTGATAAACCACAGTGTTATAGACCACCATTCTCATTTTGCATTTCCAGAGTAGCAGACTGTTGTGCCAGAGGGTTTGTTGATGTTAAAAACATAGTCAGAATCAGTGGCGGCATTTTGTTTTCCTCTTTGCCTGTAATGTTTTTGTTTTCCTTAGTAATAAAGCATGCAATTACTTACAGAATAACTCTTTGTAGATATTATTTTAGCTTGGAAGCAGAAACTGGCAAATTACAAATGTACCAATGCAGCTCTGAGCTGGAACCATGGTTGAAGGGAGATGGTAAAAGTGGCATGGTGATGTGCTCCAGCCCTCCATGGCTTTGTCATTATGCCATGGGATCCTTGCCAATAAGGGTTCACAGATGCCTCTTATTTGGGTTTCTGATTTGTGCCCCCACAGCCCTCTTGGAACAGAGATCATGATGACACAGCATCTACCCGTTCAGGAGGAACCCCAGGCCCTTCCAGCGGTGGCCACACGTCACACAGTGGGGACAACAGCAGTGAGCAAGGTAGGAGAGATGCTATTCTCTTTTGCTACTTGTTTCATTTTTAAGGATTAAAAAATCAGAACTGTCTAGTGAGTTACTATGTATACTATACAGTTTTCCTAGAGGATAAGCCTCCTTTCACTTGGGAATCAGCTCATCTTATTTTATTCTCTGACCCTGTTTTCTTCTTTGCCATTCCAGCTGCCTAACTGCCTGTCACCTGGCCAGCTTCGTAAAACAGGGTCAGTGAATTGACTGAGGGCAAGATTAGGGAAGTAACTTAGAAGTTTGAATGTGAATAAATAGTATGCCACTAATACCCTGCTATACAAATAAAAAGTATTACTACTGCTTGCCCTCAGAGGCTTTTCAAGAGCTCATGAAGAAACACCCACTAAGATTCTGAGTTAACGATGTCTTAAGATGCTTCTAAGGCCGTGGGCCTTTCAGTAGCACATGCTGGGCTTCTCTCTCCACTGGGTCGAAGCCATTTTTTTCTGGTTTTATTTATCTGAACCTCTTAACTGCTTGGCTTCATTGCAAAGCCAGACTAAATAAAATTTAGGAAGAAATGAAAAGATAACAGATTAATTTAATTTGTGTTGTCCTGTGAATGCACATACCTGTGTGTATGTGGGTGTCCATGGATGTGCATGTTTGACTATAACTAGTAGGAAATAAAGTTTAAACATCAAGCTAATCTTCAGCAAAAGGGTGAATGAGTATTCAAATGTCTGTACTGCTTTTCATGAGATCCCACTGTGGTGGATTTTGTGTTCCATTAATGCAATTAAAGTTTAAAAGAGAATTCTTTATCTGAATATAAAAAGGCTGTTTTATTGAAGTTGACTCTGAGCCCACAGTAGGTACATACTTTAAAATCTGGTTTTATGATCGTGTTTCGCTGCAGTGCTGTTAGGCAACAAAGGAATTTTGTTGTCGAACTTAGTTGGGCTCTACCAATTAAAATTGCAAAGTCTACAATGAATTTAGCATGATTAATTTGAAAACAAAAACGGACAGTTAATTTTTTTTAGGTACATGTATGCTATTTGTACCGGGAATAACTTCTACAAATATAATTTTAAACATTTGAGACATTTTATTGTTCAAAGAAAAGTTGCTGACTTCATCACAACTATAAGCCTAGTAAAAACGGAGCCCAGAATAGTAAACTGGTTCAGAGCTGAGGCAGAAACAGGTAACCTCTGACCTCTGACTTTTACTGGAAAATGATATGCAGCATAAATCCAAGGGGCCTTTTTTCTTTCAAGTGTGTGTATGTATGTGTTATGGCGTTGCTGTTCACAGCACTATAGTTAAGGTGGTGTCAGCATTTTCAATATAAAGCCCTACTTTTGTAGCTCTACTTACACTATGAGTTTTCAAAAAGGTGTAAATGGAATCTAAATTCTTTTTCCTGTAGCCCAAAATTGCTACATGGGGTCACAGCCTAGTGTTTGGCTTCTTTTTCTTTTTCGTTTTTTGCTTTTGAAAACTTGTATCATCTGAGAATAGGTATAGTTCAGCTGTAACATTGAAGGCTTGCAAACTGATGAAATGCACTTGAATTTAAAACTGTAATGCATCAGTTTTCTCAAACATAATATGATAAGAGGATTTTCAGATAGCAAATGACCAATACCAGTTCTTCCCCTCTGACATGCTGTAACAAGAAATTAGGAATGTTGTATGCTGCCTCTTCCTTCAACAAGTGTTCTCCAAAGGCCTATTTAATAATTTGATTGTAACTAGGAACTCTATATTCTTCATATTACTAACTTTCCACTTAGAATGTTTCTTTATATATTTTTTCTTTTTACATTTTTATATTTGAGTCCAACACCTAGTTGTTTTTAAGACATTTTCACATAAATTATCTTATTTGAATGATCTCAGCTGAATCATTTAAAAAAATCCTGGGTAGCAGATTAAGTAGGTGTAGCCCCATTTGACAGATGAGAAAAATAAGGGCATGGAGAAGCTGAATGATTTGGTGAGTTCCCAGTGGAGCGTCAGACCTAAACTTCCAGTTTCCCAATGACTGAAATAAGCTGCTTCTCATCAGACCCTCTTTCCTCATCTCTCTACCAAAAAACTACAGTCAATAACTTCCACTGTCATCAGATAGAAACTTTCTGTGCTGGTTTCCCCTACCCCACTTTTCTGTGCTTGCTAACAGAGGCTGTTAGGAACCCCACCTTCAGTCTTATTTGTCCTTCCTTGTGGGTTTTCCTTGGCGGTTGAATTTATTTCTGCTAAATGCAGAATGATGCCTGAAAGTGTTGCTGCAACAACTTATGCACATTTCCATGCCAACCATGACCCTTCTAAACCTTTTTTTCATCCCTGAGACCTGCAGAGCTTGGTCTTTGTGCAGCCTTCGGATTAACTGTGCACAGTGGCTTTTCCATGTTTTCCCTGTTTGCCTTTTCTGGCAGGCATGGAAGTGTAAGCTGTGCCAGCATTTGGCCTGTAGTACATGTCCTAAATAGTTATTTACACAGTTTGAGTCCATTTTAGTCAACTGGGTAAATAACAGCCCTCTTCAAAAGATTTATAAATCCATAAATATGTCTTTATACATACCCAATAGACAGAAATAACTCAATCTGCCAAGAACATATCCAAAGAGGTGTTTCCCCCACAGACAGGAGTAATACATATTTTAAAACTTTCTCTGCTGTATTATTTGTACTGCATTTCTTTCTTCCTCATTCCTTTTCCGTTTTTACCACTTCATTATGGTACCTGTGTCACAAAAAGAAAAAGAAAAAAAAAGAAAAGAGAAGAAAAAAGAAATCCCTTACGCTTTAGTCCTCTGTTAAATAACCTTATCTGCTGCACAATGGAGGCATGTAACAGGCTATATATACTTAACTGAGTCCTCTTCTTTTGAACTTTCAAAGTAAATAAAATGAAATAAGTTATGCAGGAAATTTTAAATTTTCCAACAGATTTCAAAATGTAAGAGTTTCTGGTTAGAGTTCCAGCAATTTGGGGAATTTTGAGTGCCTGATAATTTGCTGAATTAGTAGCTGTTGTGATCACTGAAAGAGTTTTAGTACACATTTTTACCTAAACATTAAAAAAAGAAATACAAAATCCATGACTGGGCACAGTGGCTCACACCTGTAACCCCAGACTTTGGGAGGCAGAGGTGGGTGGATCACAAAGTCTGGAGTTTGAGACCAGCCTGGCCGACATGGTGAAACCCCATCTCTATTAAAGATACAAAACTTGGCTGGGTGCTGTGGCAAGCACCTGTAATCCCAGCTACTTGGGAGGCTGAGGCAGGAGAATCGCTTGATCCTGGAAGGTGGAGATTGCAGTGAGCCAAGGTTGCGCCACAGCACTCCAGTTTGGGTGACAGAGCAAGACTCTGTCTCCAAACAAAGAAAAAAAGAAAAAAGAAAATCCAATCCTGGGCATTCTAAAGAGAATGTACATAAGATATGTAATTAAGAAAATACCAAAGATATTTCATGAAATAAATACTAAAGGTATTTATTTCATTCAGGGATTTAATGTTTATTCATGATTTACACACAATATGTCTTTTCCTCAATTCAAATTATCATGACAACTTTTTTTTATGATATCTACTTCCATTCAATATTAATACTTGTGGCCCCTTGCAGGAGATTGATTCTTTAATAGTAAAGTCCTTTTCAATTGGCATTTAAGAGGGAAAGCCTCACATCTGTGTTTGGTTGGGGATTCTGTTGCTGTTGCTACAACACTGATTTTGTTTACTCTTTAACTTCCTCAAAGCACTTCCAAAGATACCAGATTGAATCCTTATTTTATCCCTGGCAATTATTTGCTTTGTTTTCCCATTTCGCAGAAGAAAGAGGTAATAGCTCAGAAATATTGAAGAGTGAGTAACTGTCAAAGTCAGCTTCAAGATCTTGGTCTCTTGGCTTTGGAACTGCTTTAGGGTGGGGTGTCTGTTTCCAGGGCTGCCAAGTAGTGTCTCATAATAGGAGGTACATGATGGCAGAGATGTGTGGCTTTCATGTGTCTTTTGCATCCTACTGTGCATGGCTGCCCACCTGACCATAATCAGGACCCACTCTGGGAACTGTGTGATTTGGAGTGGGGGAACTTCAAGAAAATTGGGTCCCTCTTCCACCTAGATTTTTACTGCTCCTCCAGAGGCCTGCCGCAGCCACCCTGTGCCTCTTAAGTAGTTTCAGCTACGATTGACCACATTTTTGAGTTTGAACAGGTCTCTCTTTTTGCTTTAAAGTTAAGAGAGGTAAACAAATGACGGTAAAAGATAGCAAAATAGGATATGAATGGCTGTCAGTCAGTGTAGATATTTCCATCCCCTCACTTTTTGAGTGAGGTCACGGAGGCTCAGAGCAATAAGGAGACTTGTCAAAGGCACTTGAACCCATGCAGTCTGACTCTAGAGCCCAAGATCCTAACTGTGATGTCCTATTTGATACACTGCTTTCCTGGAGAAACAGACCATTTGACAGACATTCTTTCTGTTACCAGTTTGACAATTCTTTCCCCAGTTGTCTGTACCGAACCTGGCGCTGTGCTCCCTAATGGTGACCTAGCTATGAATAAGACAGAATTGCCTTAGACTCAGAGGGGTAATGTTCTGCTGAGGAGGGAGAACCTAGTTTTGCATGCAGAGTGGAATGATGAATGAAGTATTTACAAAGGGAGCATGATGACTGATATGATTCACTGGTATTATGTATTAAGAGCCTGTATCATTTCACTCATTCAAAGACTTAGTGAATTAAGAATAGAAGCATGAGAACAAGTAAGGATGTTGCTCTTGCAGAACATTTTCCACTTAAAGCTCATCATATTTTCCTCTTTTGTGAGGATCAAGAAAAAGTATTTTTCTACATGGAAATTTGATGTAAAACATTTTAACCCTAAAGGCTTTTAATGATTGCGGAATCCCTAAAACCCACTATGAACTTCTCCTTTAGGGGGCAGATCTCAGAATAACAATAGTACCACTTAAAAAAAGAAAAAAGAAGAAAGGCAAAGCCAGCATGCCAGCATGTTTCTTTAAAGAAAAATAATTGCAAAGCACTGCATTTCTCTATCATAGTGTATCAATAGTTCCAGTGCCTCCCACTGCCCCATCCCCCTCCACACCAGCTTTTGTATAAGTCCAGGCAACCTATAGGCAGAAGGTAATTCCATTTATTATTGAGGGGAATCTCAAGGCAGTTGTTCCAGATCTGTGAAGCCAGCAGGCAGAGCGGCCTGAGAGGGGGTGGGGAGCACGGAGCAAGGGAGGTGGGGAAGGGCCACATTATGTTCCAGATGACTGAGCAACGATTTATATACCACTTGCCTTTTTTACATGAAGAAGAAAAGTAATAACAGTCCAAACCCAGGCATTTGAAACAGTCAGCTGTCCGATGAATAATGGGATAGGTGGAAAGGAGTGCTCTGATTGGGTGTCTTAATGAGCACATTTCGCACAGAGTTTGGGCTGCAGTTCCCCTTGACCTTTGCCCTTTATTGACCAAACTGACACTTCATTTTTCACATACTTCCAATTATGGCTCGGCTTAAGTGTTGCTCTCCCTCCTTTATTTCTTTCCTATGGACAACTTGAGAGTGGTTGAGGCCACAGAAGATATTTTAATTTGAAAAACTACCGTAGCAACTCAGGTTCAGGATGTAATCTGAAACTGCTGTCACTTTGCAGCTTTTCAGCTGAAAACACAAAGTTAATACTGCTTGTTTCGAGACAATTTTCTTTAAAAAAAAAAAAAATCCAACGTATTTTACAAACAAAATGATAACCTAAGAACCTTGAAAATGAAGGAAAATGGTTACAAATGGTAATTTTTCATTTTGTTGTTTCATTTGTCTGTTGGTCACAATTACTTGAATGATCTCTGTTCACACTTGCTTCTTAAGCCTCTACCTCTCCAGGGACCTCTTGTATTTCAATGGCACTGTAATGATTTTGACTGATACACTTTTGAGAGGAGAGAAAAGTAAAATATAATTGTGACCACAGACCTTGGAGCATCACAGGCCTGTATGTTCCTTTGGTTATATTTAATGTTGACCTGCAAATTAAAGTGTGGCCTTTGCATGCAGTGGCAGGCAGAATAGGAAAATGATTTCCTGGTGGGAAAAGTCAGGTGTAAAAAAGAAAGGGGAAGTTATTATGCTCCGCAAATGCCTGTTATCAAAATGTCTATATTATTAACTTATCAAACATGTTGAATGAGATGTAGAGACAGAACACTGTTTTGCCAAGTACACCCTGTAATATACTCACCTTGCCTTTTATTGACTCATCAAATGTGAGTAACAGTGTTCTGTTCTCCACCTGCTTCACTTCTAGCATCATGAAAGCAGGTCCTCTCATAGAAAAATAACTTCATCATCTAAAAGTACTAACTATAGGTAGGGGCATGAACTTGGCCATAAGCATTTTCATAGAAAGTGCCTCTTCTCATTATCAGGCAACGTCACCAGCAAACTTGAGGCCATTGTTTTTTGTCTTAAGCAACCAAAAAGTACATTTGAAATTATTTACAGCTGAATAGAGATGTTCTTCTAACACAGAAGTATTTATCTGAAAAGTGGATGAAGTGTTATCTACTATATTATGTAGCCCTCTAGCATGTCCGTGACATATTTTTACTATAATATGGTAATAAAAGAATATGTAAAAGACAGACAAAGCTTCTGTCTTTTTCTGTAAGGTGACCTCTGTTACCAAGTAACTGCTTTACTTATGAGCTTATTAAAAACTCAAAAAATGAGCTTTTCGTACTTCACAGGCATTGATGTGAAAATGAGCTGTCCTGTGAGTAGTTTTCTTGATCATTTTTAGAACAATTGATTAGCCAAAGAGCTCCTGCCATTAGTTGACATTGACTGATAGCAATTTGTCACAAGCTCTGAAGGTCAGCTAGACAGTTGGAGTTTCAGCTTGTCTTTGATTGACCTTTACTGATTCCATCCTCATGTGATTGGGTTTGAATAGGTCTGACCCTCAAATGGAAAAGACAGGGCATTAGTCAACAGAGTCATTTCTTATATTTTCTGTTGATTGCTCATTTTTATTTATGTGTGAACTCATGGTCTGGATTTCTTATCAAATTTTGAACTCTTGTTTTTGAAATTTAAAAGATGTGATATTTATTGTGTTAACTGTAAGTCACAATTCTGTTTTCCCTTTGGTTTGCATATAACTGCACACTTGATTTGTGATATCACTGACATCTGTCTATTGGCCACTGTTACCTGTGCAGATAGTGGAGTTTTGTTGCAATTGATGGATTAAAATTTTGTAGTTGCTGTCATTAAGAAATACCAACTTTGGTGTGACTTGTAGCATGTCTAAAATTATACACCAATTCTTTTATTTTCCTAGAATTAACTACTTTTGTCTCCTAAGACTCATGCAAAATTTTAAAATAAGAAATAAGTAGTAAAGAAGTATATGAATAATGATATTGTATCAATTCATCATCTAGCTCTGCAGCCAGAGGCATGAAAACTTTTTAAAAAGTATCTTCTTTTCAGTTTCACTCAGTTGACTGTAAATTAGAGAAAGCTCCCCTGGCTAGAAGGGCATTAGCTTTTCAGTGAGAGTGGAATATATTTTCTATTTTCATGGACCTGGAAGTTAATTTTTCATAAAACTCAGTTCTTTCTTTTCAAAACTGTAAGATATTTTCCAAAAATGCATCACATATAGAGAAACATGTTCCCCATCATATTAATACCATGCATTGTATTATGTAAATGATAAAATGGAGATATTAGCTTTAAAAACCCAGGTCTTAATCTGTAATTATTTAATTCAGTTTTTATATAAGGCCTTTTCATTCTCTTATCCTTTCTTACCTTCCTTTCTTCTCTCGAGTCTGCATTGGGTTTTAAACTATAAGCAATAACTTGTTTTTCAGGTCAGATCTCCCAGGTATTCCAGGGCTACCACACACAGCCTGGCACAGCTTAAACATGTGTTTCAGTTTCTACCTAAGGAAATAATGAGGAGAGAATTCATTGTTTCAGGTGGTAGATTCTTCACATGGTGTCATTCTTGGCAAGGCAAAAGTGAGGAGGTTAATTTTAGGGAAGTGTCCATTTGGCGTAGCCCAAGGAGATAAAAAGAGTTTAGAATTATATTCTCTCCTGCAGACGAGCCAAAATATTATCATGAGTTATATTTAAGGGGGGGATGGGAATGTAAATTTATGCATTCTAGTCAAGTCATCAAAAATAGATTAAGGACTTATTGTGTGCCAGGTACTCTGCGTGAGCTATAAAAATGAATAGGTCATAGTATTTGCCCTTAGGAAGTTCCTGTGTGCTACCAAGAACATCAAGCATATAGAAGTAAAATATTTGCTAAATACTAAATATTCTTAGGGAGCCATGAATGTATTTATTTCACAACATGCCAGTGACCCAGACATGGTGAACTCTGTGGTCAGGGTTGCTGGATGAAACACAACGTGGTGGGTATTAGGTTTAAATTGCACAGGGACAGCTCTACCTTGGTAGATGTAGATGGCCCAGCATCTATGGGGCCCTGTGAGGTGGACTTGGATCCAGAGCTTACTCTTGGAAACTTGGTCCAGTCCTTCCACACTGCCGTGAGCCAGCCATTGCCTCTGCTGTCTGAACCACTGGGGTCATCATTGCTTTTACCGCCATTAGTCACATGACTGCTGACTCATACTGATCTTCTTCAAGGGAATCTTGACATTTTGAGGAGGAGAGGACTCCTTTGGCAGTCTGGTGAAGCCAGTGGATACCTTGTAAGAGTAATAGTTTTATTAATGTATAAAATAAAATCCAGCTACAAGGGCAATGAGTTGTATTAAAATTCAATTATCAAAATATTTTTTAAAGCCAGGTTAGAATATAGTAATATAAGTGCTCTGTTTAATAGGCATTAAATAATAAGATCTAGTAGTAATTCTGTTGTCTGCTGAATTTTTGAAGTAGTGATAAATGTAAATCTTGTTTTAAGATATTTGTAACAACTGTATTGTGATATGCAAATACGATTTCCACTGGGACAAAGTCACAGGTCCTGCTAACAGTTCTGTGGTTTGTTACTTACGTACATACATGCATGAAGGAAATGCTACTTCTAATTGAAGTTATTGATAATAAAAATGTAGTTTTTCTTCTTCTCAAGTACATCTACCCCCTGAATTCTAACCATGAGTCTCCCTTGAGGTGGTGTCTATATAGCTCAGGTTAATAACTTATAAACTTAAGTGTCAGAAGTTAAATGGTTTTGAGTATATATAGCCATCCCTTGGTATTCCCCAGGGATTGCCCCCTCCCCCAATCCTGCAGATACTAATACCTTCAGATGCTCAAGTCCCTGCTATTAAATGGCATAGTATTTGCATCTAACCTATGCACATCCTCCTGTATACTTTAAATGATCTCTAGATTACTTAAATACCCAATACAATGTAAATGCTTTGCAAATAGTTGTAATACTGTATTGTTTAGAAAATAGTGACAAGAAAAAGGTCTGTACATGTTCAGTACATGTACAGTACATGTACAGCAATCATCCATTTTTTTTTCAAATGCTTTCCATCCTCAATTGGTTGAATACGTGGATGTAGAACACATATATATGGAGATCTTGACCTTAAATCATGACATCCACCTAATCACTTGTTCTTCCTACTCCTACCCTTGGACACCACCTTCTGCCCCTCAGTGGGCATCTAGCAGAAGATGGTGGAGACCAGCAGCAGCATTTGAGGGATCATAGGGCTGGGGTGAGAATGAATTCTGAGACAGGACCCTGCAGCAAGGGTAACTGTGCTACCCCCTGGGAGGATGCTTTTATGTCCTATGCCTTTCCCAGTAGCAGCCATGATTCTGCCCCTGGCTGTGAAATTTAACTCTACCCCTGAAGGTGTTTCTCTTTCTCGTGGGTGATAGCACTAATTAAGCATAGTAGTAGAGGGTTTGGCTGTTGGCCTAGCAAAAGCTAACCCAAACAGTAAATTTATGCCAAGCATTTTCCTTAGGGGAAAAAAAAGTAGGCATTGTCTACCTCTTTTATTGATTGGTCCCAGAAGTGTAGTTGGTAAAGTTGGGTTTTGCTCAAGTGTCTGGCTTTGTGGATTAGTTCAGTCTTGCAGATAGTTTTCTGTAATGGCTTAACCTAAAAGTGTTCTATCCTCTAGGAATGCAGTGGGCCTCTGGTAAAAAAAAAAAAAAAAAAAAGGAAAACAAAAGAAAAAAAAGCGTTCTATTTGATTAGTATAATTAGCTTTGGCTTTCTCCCATTTACTAATATCAATTAATATGCGTTCCTTCCTAACATTGCTCACTTTATTTTATAGCAAAGAATGAAGACAGCAGAACTTTCTATTACTTATTTCCATATAAGAAGAAAAGGAGATATGACCTTACATGGCAAAGCTTACGTTTTAAAAAATTGTATGTTTTTAAGAAAAAGGAAATTAAAGAGTGAATGCAGAAAATATTGAATTTGCCAATGGGCTTGTTGCTAGGTTATTAGCATTTACTGTTTTAGTTTGACTCTTTCCTTGAGTGCCCCTACTACCTATGACAGCCAGGACAGGTAGCACCTTGACACCTTTTTATACTTTAATACCTTGGGAGAAAAGGATATATTGATTTTAAAGTGTACATACACATACACATATACATCATACATATATATATACATACACATATAAATATATGTGTATAAATATAAATGTACTTATATATGTATAAATATTAATATGTATGCTTATATACATATATTTATATGGATATATATTTATGTAGAAATAAAAATATGTATATATATTCTCTCTCTCACTCTAAGAAAGGATTTAAGGAAATTAACAAAAGTTTATGATATACAATAGGACAAAAAATGCAAAGATGAACAAATTAGAATAAAAGCAAAATAAACAAAAAGCCAAGAAATAAGGGTAGTACTAAGCAATATAAATTATAAGATCATGTACAGTTACTAGAAGTAGGCAGTTCATTTGGCCCTGAGCTTCCTAGCAGCTAAAGCAACGACTGAAATATAATTAGTTACAAGATTTACAACATCCGTGGAAGTTGCTCAGAAGAATCAATCTGAGTGGCATTAAGATCTGAAAGAAACTGTCCTCCTGTTGTCACACAGGGAGTCCAGGGAGATGGCACAGACTGGCATCTTCAACAGCATCTGTAGGACTCCTCTCATGTTCCTCTCAACTCCTAGCACAGTGCTGCAGTTATAATAATTGGTGATACATATGTGATTGATTGGGCTAGGTATCTGTAACTATATTCATCCTTTCCTTCCTTTAACTCATTGGTATCTAACCTTAGTCTTGATTTCCACAGTTGAAATGAATGACAGCCTGTTTTGATGTGAGCCCCAGTGTGCTGATTATTTGGTGATGCCATGTGGCCTTTCTTCACTTGTCTGTCTCCTTCTTCTGACCATTCTGTGGTGGATCCACTTCATGGACCAGTCTTTTGTCCCTCCATTTGAAAACAGGAGTGGGGTTCAAATGGAGGGAGAAAAGACTGGTCCATGAAGTGGATTGTTGTTGTCACTCTGGTTATTATCCCTGGGAGCAGGGTTAATGGAGCCAGAGAGATTCAGGTGAGCAGTGGTTGGAATGAGATGCCGAGAGGCTGAGCTGGGATGCCAGAATGGAAGGTTCAGGTGCTGCGGTCCTTAAAAATGAAAGTTCTGAGGGAATATGACTTCAGCCTATAAAATTGGAGGGGCATGAGTGTTATGAATATTTGCTTTACCACATTCTAGCACCAAACACATGCCCTCAGGCAAAAGAAATAAATTTACTACAAATAAAAGAATTGCTTAATGTACATTTTAAGCATATGAGAGGAATACTCCCAAAGACAGAAGAAGTGATAACAGAAATATTCCCATTTATTAATTTAATGACTCAAATGTCCACTGCATACCAGTCCTGCACTAGATGTGGGAATTCGGAGTGAAAGAGGTCATTTCTGGAATCAAGAAACTGACAGTCTGATGGAGGGGCAGACAGTTAATATATCGTAGGTTACGTCTCCTGAGTAAGCAGGTTCCAGGTAATTTGGAAGTAGAGGAATGGCACCTAACAAACTGGCATGGGGGGCAGCACCTGCCTGGCATCAGAAGGGCCTCTCTCTAGTCGTTCCATGACAGACATTTTTAATGGCTCACAGCACCCTTGCCACTGAGCCTGAAAGGATGCAGGTTCTTCTCCACACAGCACTCCAAGCAACCAACAGCTCGTCCCCTGGAGTTATCCCTAGAAGGCATTGGTTTTCTATTTCTCATCTCCCACTCAGCTCTCCTAAGAGAATGAGTCTGTGATGGAAACTTGGGAGAAATGGAGAAGAGGGGCATGTAAGGGAAAAAAAAATAGCTTGGGTAAGGGTAGGAAGGAGAGAGAGCATGACACTTTGGGGGCTTTGTGTGTGCCTCAGCATGAGCAGAGAGTGGGTGTGAGAGAGGACGAGTCCAAGGTGAGGCCCAAGAGGTAGCAAGGGTCAGACCACAAAGAGTCATATTTGTCATCTGAAGAGTCTGGCGTTTGTTTAGCAGGCAGTAGGTAGTCATTGGGAATGTGAGGGTTATGGTGTGGTCGGATTGAGTGAAGGAGGAATCTAAGCAGGGGAAGGCTGGGGTCAGCATGACCGTTATTCAGAAACGTTGCATCATTTTACTAAGGCAGAGGGAGGAAGCTGGAGAGAAGAGCTTCAAGGAGAAAGACTGGACTGGACTGAGAGACTGGGTGGACAGAGGGCAGTGGAGTGCAGAGGCTCTGGGATGATGCCAAGGTTTCAGAAGACTGACTACACAGACCACAGGTCTCATTGGCACGCTCTTTGTCTTCTTCTGAATGTAGCTTTGCCACTCTAGGTGGGAGAAAACGCAGCTGGTCATTGATGGCTATGGGTTTTCTCCTACACCTTGGCTGGGCAGAAGTGATGCTTTTTCCATCCCTTCCTGAGGATGGCTTGCAGAATTCCCACTAATTCTCTGCTGCACTGCTTTCCCTCAGAGAAGGCTCCAGCTCCGTGGAGACCAGGGGCTGGGTGGAAAGGAAGAGGCCAGCCAAGCTGTCATGGGAATTTGGTGACTCATTTCATCAGTTTACAGCTCTGAAAATGAGGTGACTTCCCCCTTTGCTTGACAACTGATTGATGAACATTTCCTGAGTATTTGTGGAATAGATGTTTTGCTTCATGGGCCTTCATGTTTATGGGCTTCCAGTGGATTCTAATCCTGGTATGCTGCAGCCTTTCACACTTCTCAGCTGCTGATTTTTCTTTTTATGTAGAATCTTCAGATTACCTGCCCAAGACTTAAAAGAATGCAGGATTAGAAATAGTATGCTCTTATGCCTGCTGATACAACTCTGGTTACGCTGGCTTTTTAGCAGAATGTTAAAGAATGAAAGATACCTTTTTATAATGAAGCAGTATTTATTTGACTAAAAACATTATCATCTGGTACTCAGTGTGTCTACATTGAAAGCTGTCTGTCAAAGTAGCATACTTCATTTTGTGTGTGTAGAATTTTTCTTGTTTTTAGTTTTTACTTTCTTCCCCAAGATGTGAGTTGGTGTGTTTTTAGAATAATTATCTTTTACTTTGTTTCCAGATGTCCTGATGCTCTTGATAGAAAAGGAATCAGCTTTGGAAAATATTAATTGCTCCACTAAAAGATGGAATGTTAATAAAAGTTACATAGCGAGAAGTGGGAACATTACTTTTAGGCCATAAGAATAGACCTTAGGCTCATTTTTCATAACGGAAATGGGAACAATAGGTTTGCATTATGTGAATCAGAGTCATCATCTTAGACACTAGCCATAGTCTTTAGATTTAATTTTCATATTTCAAATGGAGGCTGTAGGTTTAACATGTCTTACTTTGAAGCTGGAACAGATTCTATTTTTAATCCGTAAGTTGCATATGGCATGGAGCCATGTGCCGCCCGGATCCAAATACATAACTCCTGTTAATATCAGTGAGCTTCATGATGAACTGGAAAGAACTATGTGGTCTTCATTCCAAACATCTATCTGACTTTTTAGGATTAAACATGCTGAACAAATTCTAGCACTTTTCAGGTTGAAATGAAGTGTTTTCTAATGTAGCAACCATGCTGGCTTAAAGGAATAATGCAACAATTCCAAATAGACGCACACACACATAACCGTAGAATTGGTTTTCAGGCAGAGAGAGGCAACTGGGCTCAGAAACCTGGCTGGCATAGTAAAGGACATGGCTGTATTGAGCTACACAAAATTGCCTTTAAATAGAAAAGATAAGAGGAGAAAGCCTTTTCTTTGGATGGTACTCTGCTCATCGGGGTACACATTATTGTTGGTGAGTAATTCTAGCAAGAGCCCTCTTGTACTTCCTCATTCTTATGACCCCAGTGGTGGGAACTGTCTGGCAATATTCATTCAGAACTGACAGATGTTTGCATCTATAAATAAATGTACTCAAATCATAATTGTTATAACAGGATTGTTTGATTACCTGGCAATGGCCTTGTGCTGAGATAGCTTTTGGATCACCTGTTCTTTGGGAACATTTGACAGACCTCATGTTTATTACCCAATTGAATGTCAGTAGCAATTGCAGCTAAAGAAAAACAAAAATGCAAATACTTGTTGACCTTGACTTTTTTCCACAAGAGATTGGACTTGATGACTCTATTGCAGTTGAACTGATAAGGGTTATAAACAGTAGTTTAAGGAAAATGTTTTATTCCCAGAGGAAAACACCCTATTTACTGTGGGAAATGGCAATAGACAGATATGCCCTTTGCCAGATTTTCTTATTTTACCTTTATTTGGGCTGTGGGAAAAGGATATGTTAGAAAAGCTTTTTATGACTTTAATGTACATTTGCATAGATTGTTATAATTTCTGAATGGTGTAGTTAGTAGATTGAATACAATTTAAAAGAAGCCAATGATGTTTCTATGATTTATGATAATAATATGATTTTTTTGAAACTGTCATGTTAATATAAGATTGTGTTTCAGAGATGAAGATCTTGTAAAAATGCAATAGACTTATGGTGCCAAAATGCTCTTTCAGATTTTAATTAAAAACATAAAAGTGTCATTGGTTAATGTGATCTCACTAGGAGCAAGGAGAGAGAAAATTGATCCAGTGAATATTTACATGAGACATTCCAGAAATGCACTGGGGGATGAGGCAATCAGCACTTTTCTTTGGGCACAAAGTCTTAAGTTCCAGATTTGAATCAAGAAACCCTGGGCCATGAAGAATTCCCCAATTCTTGGGTGAGGCAGTAAGGCTCGGTTACCTGCCCCACGTGCTCTTTAAAATCCCACTGTATTTTCCCTTAGAGGAGAGGTGCTTTGGCGCAATGCCGCTGGCTTTAACTTTTGCTCTTAAAATGTTGTTTTGATGCATAGTGTAGTGATGGCTGAATTGATTTCTGTGCATAAACAGTGGCCTAGATTCTTGCCCTGTGGAAATCCATGGAATTAAGAACTCTAGGTTCCTGGAGTGATAAGAGGTAAGCAAATGATTAGATATGCATGCAGGGAAAAAAATCCAAATGCTCATAGAATAGAAATAAGGGTCTATATAATTTGCAAGTTTAATGTAAATGCAAGCCACTAATACAACTAATAATTTAATGCTAATATGTGAGGATAAGTAAATGTAATTCTAATCATTTCCTATTTGGTGTGCTCTCAAAGAGTTCTGAGCAAAAATGTACTGTATTGAAATTTTTCCCCGGCTACCTAGGATGAAAATATGGTCTACTAACAGCTGCAGCCATAATGAAACCTCTGGAAGACTAGTTACTAAAATTTCTCTCTAGATAGAAGTGTGGGACAATTTGAGGTGGCATAATCTAAGGCAGAGTTTCTTTCAAGGTGATTTAGAACACTGGGATATTACGGGATTTATCCAATGGAGGTATAGGCTGAAACCTACCTCAATATGCCCTTTTAATTAGTCACTAGAATTATTTAATAATGCAGAACGTATTTTTGGTTAAAAGATTTTATCTTTTTGTCTGTTTTAAAAAGTACAAATTTCCTCCTCAAGATAGACAAGCTTTGGGTACATTTCTGTGAGAACAGACCCTTTGAATGAAATTTTAAACCATAAGTAAAGAAAGTTATAACGTATCTAATCAATAGAGAATTTCTTGCTGTCTAAGAAAACAACGGAAAAGAAGAGTTCCATCCTCTCCAATCTTCTTTGCTAAGTCTCATTTCTTTCCTTGTGCATTTCTTTGGAGAATAACTGCTTGCTGACTTCCACTTTCCTATGAAACTTTTGTGAAGAATGGTGGAAATCTTTGCAATGACAGATGCCATTGTAGATTATTATGATGTCCATTACTTGGAGAATGAAATTAGGAAGAGTTTATTCCTGACATGGTACATAACCCTCCCTGCAACAGACTGTAGCCTAGAATCTCTGTTAAAAACACACACACACACACACACATCCTCAGGATTTCTGGTGATTCTCTGGTTGATGTGTTAGAAATGAGCAGAGAGGCAAGTCTGCTGCCTCGGGCATCCTGATGCTCTGCAGTGGGAGGGCACCCAGGACACACAGCTCAGATTCCTTTAGGCTGCATGAGCAGGGAAGGTGGGAAGGCAGGGTATCCTACATTCTTCCTGGTACTCACCGAAGGATGTGTCAGGGTCATGAATTGTTTGTGGCTGGCTCTCTATAAGACTTCTGTGTTTATCTGCATCTTTCTGAGCCCCCGTTGCTAAGTAGCCAGCTCCCAGGCCACTTTGTGGGAAAACTTTCTTTATGGCGGATGACGTGGCATTTCTTGTCACTTCCTCAAATTCCTTCCTGCTGCCTATCAGCATTGCTCTGGACTTATCTGGGTTGAGCTTCAGCCAGCTAGAGCTAATCCAGGTTCCTATTTCAGAGGAGCAAAATGACAGCGATGACGCTGCCATTCTTTTGGCTTGTGATCTAAGATGCTGGGGAGAAGGAGCAAAAGGAGGAGGGCTGCAAGAGTTGGAGCCCGTTGGCTTAATTTTCAATCCTGGTACCTTGAGCATCTCTTTCTTCTCATCAGTCTTGCCTCTCCATATGGCTGACAGTACTATTTATTTTCATGTGTAGCTGGATGTAACTTTTCCAGCTCTAACCTGAAGTGGCATGTTCCTGAGATTGGTTTTATTCCTTCCACCGAGGTTGGTGCTGACAATTTTGAGCCTCTTTAAGGAAGTCTTATGAAATGGAATTTAGAGGATCAGAGACTTGTGGCTCTTTAGTTTTGATATTTCATTATTTAACAAATACATTTACTAAGATATATATGTGCCAGGTAAGTGATAGGAAAATTTTCAGACAAATAACTCATTTTTAATGCATTCAGATTCTGAAATGTGTCCACCCTTGTTCATTTGTAAGCCTTACACCACCACCCTTAGAGTGGAGCAGAGATTTGTGTCTCTATTTCATAGGTGAGAATTACCTAAGGCCTGACAGGATTTAAGTGAGAAAACAACAGGACCTAAGTCAGTCAGGTTTTTCAATTCCAACATTTTTTCTTTTTCACCAGGTTAAGAAGTAACCTAGTAACTGATATCTTTTTGATTCATTTGTTTCTGAAATGTGTCTACCAGTTCTCTCTCTCTCTCCTTCATTAGAAAAAGAGAAGAGAGAATGACATATGAGGAAGGATCTTTGGAAGAAAGTGATCACGCACTGCTTAGCATTTTATTTCATTCATTCATTTATTCGTTCACAGAGAACCTTCTGTATAGAGGGCCCTGTGCTCAGTTCTGGGATGACAGAAATGAGTAAGACCAATCCCTGCCCTCAAGGAATTGATAGTTCAGTGTTTGCTTCCCCCTTTACTCCTGAACTGAGAACCATTTGGAACAAACATATTTCCTAATGTTGTTCTCTTTAGGAGTTACCTACTGTCTCATTCAGGATTCCTGATGCCCTCTAGTGATATTCAGGTGTGAGGTGGTTTCAGTGTAGGATCAAAATGGAAGCAACCCAATATTGGTCTCTACTCATGGAGAACAGGCTAATAATAAGTCAGATTTCTACGTGAGATGATTTGACTTTTTTGGACAGAGGAACAGCCTAAACTCACCCATAAAATGGGAGTAGAATTAGTACCTACTTATAGGACTGTTGAGAACATTAAACAATTTACTATATAGAACTTAGAACCATACCTGGCAACGCAAACATTATGTATGTGTTAGCTAACGTCATTACCACATCATCATTATCAGCTGACTAATTTTTCTCTGTGGAAAAAGAGACTCTGCTTTGGAGTGGTGTCCCTTTCTAAATGCGAGTGATGCCTTACAAGAAATTGAGAATCTAGTATTATTCCCAAATATGTATTTATTGTACAATGAAAACTGTTTGGCTGCCCTTTCATGTCAGGAAAGAGGGCATTCTAAACTTGGTGGGCTGCCAAGATTTCCACTCATATGGGACTCCCTTCCACTGTCCATCACTCAAATGTCCCATAGGTCTGCCACTTTTACCTGAGGAGGCAGTGATGATGCAGTGAATGGTTAAGAAGGGATGCAGACTGATACAATTCGTCCCACAAGACCTTCGGTCTACTGAATTCCTTTTAAACAACTGCTCATGTTCCTACCATACCACAGATTGAAGTGTCTGTGAGAAAATGAAGTCTGTGGTGTCAGTTAAGGTGACATGTTGAATGGCATACCTCTTCTTGACGGTCAGAGTGGGTTAAGCTTGAGTGTCGCTGGAGGTCCTAGGTGGAATTTCCTCACAGGAGCCAAGTTAGGATGGGGAATATATTTGGCCACTAACAAAGTTTCTTCTTGTGTCTCTGGACTCATCTGGTCACAATAACCTTTGATGAAGCTATTGGGTAGAATCTGGCCTTTGAATTTCAGGACATCAGTGTTACTGGTAAGTCTTAAGATATGGAAAGATAATCCTTAGTATTATAGATAAACTTTACCAAATATTCTAGATATCTTGAGAACTAGGTTTATGACAATTTGCAGTTGGTAAAATAAGGTTCACAATATCTCTTTGCCTATTAATAGTGACTAGGAAAGTTTGATTCTGGGAAGTTATGGGGAGGCAAAACTAGATTTATAGGGAAGTATTTATTTGTCTATAAGAAATCAACTTTACCACTTTTTTCATCTACAAAATAACTGAAAGGTGCTGACTGCCTACTCACCCTCTCCCCTACATCTGGTTATGTCTTTTCTTTCTCTTTTTTATGTGTACAGTGTTGTAGCCTAGTTATGATGAGAGCACAGAGTCCATTTCCTATTTTGACTATCTTCCTTTCTTTTTCTATTCATTCTCTCATGACACAGCAATTTGCTTAAATTTTTGGTATTAGCTGCAAGCCCATTTATCCCTTCTCCAGGGATTATAGGTGGTTTTCTAACAAGCAAACTTGGTCTCATTCCTTTTTTATAAAAGGAATTTCTCTTTCTTCCTTCCTTCCTTCCTTCTTTCTTTCTCTCTCTCTCTTTCTTTCTTTCTTTCTTTCTCTTTCCTTCCTTCCTTCTTTTCTTTTCTTTTAACAGAGTTTCACTTTTATGGCCCAGGCTGGAATGCAATGGCACGACTTTGGCTCACTGCAACCTCTGCCTCCTGGATTCAAGTGGTTCTCCTGCCTCAGCTTCCCAAGTAGCTGGGATCACAGGCCTGCACCACCAAATCTGGCTAATTTTTGTATTTTTAGTAGAGACGAGGTTTCATCATGTTGGTCAGACTAGTCTTGAACTCCTGACCTCAGGTAATCCACCTGCCTCGGCCTCCCAAAGTGCTGGGATTTGGCCACTGTGCCTGGCCACAAAGGGAATTTCTTATACTTCTGATGATGACTCTGTTCTGTTGGGGCACCATATAATGAAAATATCCAAGAATTCTCATACCAAAGCCTAGGATGTTACATAGAAAATGTAAAAAAGTAGGAGAAGATTTTTTTTTGGTGGGGGAGGATATCTTGTGTAACTTACTCTATACGGGTGGAGTGGCTTTTTTGTTGTTGTTGTTGTTGGCTTATATATAGACATATTTTTTTAATTAAGTTCTGGGAAATGTGCAGAATATGCAGATTTGTTACATAGGTATACATGTGCCATGGTTGTTTGCTGCACCCATCAACCTATCATCTACATTAGGTATTTCTCCTAATGCTATCCCTCTCCTTGTCCCCACCCACTGATAGGCCCCAGTGTGTGATGTTTTCCTCCCTGTGCCTATATGCTCTCATTGTTCAGCTTCCACTTAGGAGTGAGAACATGCAGTGTTTAGTTTTCTGTTCCTGTGTTAATTTGCTGAGAATGATGGTTTCCAGCTTCATCCATGTCCCTGCAAAAGACATGAACTTATTTTTAGGGCTGCATAGTATTCCATGTATATATGTGCCACATTTTTTTTTATCCAGTCTAACATTGATGGACATTTGAGTTGGTTCCAAGTCTGCTATTGTGAATTGTGCTGCAGTAAACATACATGTGCATGTGTCTTCATGGTAGAATGATTTATAATCCTTTGGGTATATACCCAGTAATGGGGTTGAGTCACCAAATGGTATTTCTAGTTCTAGATACTTGAGGAATCACCACACTGTCTTCCACAATGGTTGAACAAATTTACACACCCACCAACAATGTAAAAGCATTCCTGTTTCTCCACATCATCTCCAGCATCTGTTGTTTCCTGACTTTTTTTTAATGATCACCATTCTAACTTCAGTGAGATGGTATCTCATTCTGGTTTTGATTTGCATTTCTCTAATGACCAGTGATGATGAGCTTTTTTTCATATGTTTGTTGGCTCCATAACAAACATATGAGAAAAAGTGTCTGTTCTTATCCTTTTCCACTTTTTGATGGTTTTTTTTGTTTTTTTCTTTTAAATTTGTTTAGGCTCCTTGCAGATTCTGGATATTAGCCCTTTGTCAGATAGATAGATTACAAAAATTTCCTCCCATTCCATTTGTTGTCTCATCACCCTGATGATAGTTTCTTTTGCTTTGCAAAAGTGCTGTAGTTTAATCAGATCCCATTTGTCAATTTTGAGTTTTGTTGCCATTGCTTTTGGTGTTTTAGTCATGAAGTCTTTGTCCATGCCTATGTCTTGAATGGTATTGCCTAGGTTTTCTTCTATGGTTTTTATGGTTTAAGGTCTTACGTTTAAATCTTTAATCCATCTTGAGTTAATTTTTGTATAAGGCGTAAGGAAGGGATCCAATTTCAGTTTTCTCCTTATGGAGAGCCAGCTTTTACAACATCATTTATTAAATAGGGAATCCTTTCCCCATTGCTTGTTTTTGTCAGGTTTGTCAAAGATCACATAGTTGTAGATATGTGGTGTTATTATTGAGGCCTCTGTTCTGTTCCATTGGTCTATATATCTGTTTTGGTACCAGTACCATGCTGTTTTGGTTATTGTAGCCTTGTAGTATAGCTTGAAGTCAGGTAGCATGATGCCTCCAGCTTTTTTTTTTTTTCTTCCTAAGATTGTCTTGGCTATTTGGGCTCCTGTTTTGGTTCCATATGAAATTTAAAGTAGTTTTTTCTAATTCTGTGGAGAAAGTCAATGGTAGCTTGATGGGAATAGCATTGAATCTATAAATTACTTTGGGCAGTGTGGCCATTTTCATGATACTGATTCTTCCTATCCATGAGCGTGGAATGTTCTTCCATTCGTTTGTGTCCTCTCTTATTTCCTTGAGCAGTGGTTTGTAGTTCTCCTTGAAGAGATCCTTGACATCCCTTGTAAGTTGTATTCCTAGGTATTTTATTCTCTTTGTAGCAGTTGTGAATGGGAGTTCACTCATGATTTGGCTCTCTGTTTGTCTATTATTGGTGTATTGGAATGCTTGTGATTTTTGCACGTTGATTTTGTGTCCTGAGACTTTGCTGAAGTTGCTTATTAGCTTAAGGAGTTTCTGGGCTGAGAGGATGGAGTTTTCTAAATATACAATCATGTCATCTGCAAACAGATAATTTGACTTCCTCTCTTCCTATTTGAATACCCTTTATTTCTTTCTCTTGCCTGATTACCCTGTCCAGAACTTCTTATACTATGTTGAATAGGAGGGGTGAGAGAGGACGTCATTAAAAAATAGGACAAGATTTGTGAAGCATTGCATTGACATTCTATTCTACATATTATTTGTAAGCATTTTTGTAATTTTTTGTTATGAATATTTTCATACCTACAGAAAAGTGGAATGAGTTGTACAATAAATACCCATAGCTCACAATTCTGTTCCAACCATTTTTAACATTTTGCAATATTTTTTGTTTCTATACATGGATACACAAACATATGTATATATATTACCATATGTTTTTCCTCAGTGAAAAAAGAATATTTAAGAATCCATAGATTTCTGGGGAGATAGATATTTCAACTATGCCTATATTCCCCCATTAAACTGTTGAACCACTTAATTTGGTTTCTTGGAAACAAATACTGAAACATTTATATTCAGAAATACCTGTGTTTGACTCTATGCAAAGATCAGCTTGTGGTGATCAGTTTCTATTTTAAGTAATTGGTTATGTGCATGTCATGTGGGATACTTTTCAGTGTTTTTCTAAGAGGGCGTGCGACCAACTTTGAAGACTTGCTGTCCTTGAAGTACAGGTTGTATCTCTACTTCATAACGTACAAGCCATGTGCTCCAAGTTGGACAAATCATAACCTTGCAGGGATGAAATTTCTTCTGTAAATAAAGTAAATTGTGCTAGGTGATTGCATGTTTCCCATCAGTTCTAAACTACTGAAATTTTAAGAACCAAGTCGAAAATTTGCTTATAAACCTAGATAGAATGAAAACCCTTTCAGAGACATTTTACATAAAGATTGAAATGTGCTGAAGTTCAGTTAAGTTCCACATAATTTCATGATCAATGAAAAGAAATTCTGAATCTAGGACTTAGTATTAGCAGTAGCCATCAAAAAGTACAAAACTTTAATAGCCGAGTTTTCTGAATATCTGGGTGTAAAGTGGTATTACAGATTTGATTCTTTTGCATACAAATATAGCCGAAAAGGTCCAAATGCATATCAGCTTTTTTGTTAGACTTGGGATAGGTAGGTGCTTTATTGCTAAAATTTTCAAGTGATTTGTATATTTGCATATTTGTATTCTGCTTTTTTTTCTCCAGTATACTTTATCTATGCTGGTGGAAGAGTGTGGGTCAGGAATGACTGGTATAAACAGATTAATATGACCCATCAAAGGAAAGATCATTTTAGTTAGATCATGTATGAGGTTGCCTTACATGGTTTGTGAGGGTTTTCATGTTTTTATCCTTGGATAAAAATATATACTTCTGAGAATAATATGACTAGGTCAAATAAACAATGAGCTAGCTGGGTGCAGTGGCTCATGCCTGTAATCCCAGCACTTTGGGAGGCCAAGACAGGCGGATCACTTGAGGTCAGGAGTTCAAGACCAGCCTGGTCAACATGGCAACCCCCCATCTCTACTAAAAATACAAAAATTAGCTGTGCATGGTGGTACAAGCATGGAATTCCAGCTACTAGGGAGGCTGAGGGAGGAGAATCACTTGAATCCAGAAGGCAGAGGTTGTAGTGAACTGAGATCATGCCACTGCACTCCAGCCTGGGTGACAGAGTGAGACTCTGCCTCAAAATAAATAAATAAATAATTATTTTTAAATGAGCTTTTGAGAAATTCTTTTTCTTTTTTTAAGAATTGAGTTTTTTTTTTTTAATCTGTTGATAAAAGCTGACAATATCAGCATTTGCTTATTATCTTGGATTTAATCTGTTGATAACAAGGTGAATACATCTGTCCAAGTTCACAAGGATAAGAGAAAACTTCAGTCTGTTATTGGTTAGTGAAGATTTCAGCAAAATCTTTTTAGTACAACATCTGCCTTAATAAATGACATTAAAATCGGGAAGGTAAAGAAGATGGAGGCATTCTCTCTTCCAATGTAAATATACTGCTGCTTACCTGTCAATCTTATGTTTTCTAAGTTAATTCTTCCTAAAGTTTTTTGTTTTTAACTATTTGATGAGAAGATTACACTGCTACAGGACAACTAAATGGGATGTATTATTTGAACCTCTTCCATTGTTTTTAAAATCATTGTTTGTGTTGTAATCCTTTCAAAGAGCCAGCCAGTAGCTGCTTTCCTGTTTAAAGAATAAGCTCTTTCCATTGGCAGATCACCTTCATTTAATCCTCTGAAAGTGCATACTTAATTCTTAGCAACAATGCATTTTTAGCATTAAGAACATATTACCAAGAAAAACTGAATATGGTAAACAAGTAGAAAAATAAGCCTTAGTTGTCTAAAAAGGCAATTGTGTCTTGCTTTTGGAATCTTATAAATATCCCTCTTGGTACAATTAGCCTCTGTAAATATTTGAACTACTTTGTAGTTGAAACACTATATATTTCAAGAGGCAGATGCAGGAAGGTTTTTCAGGTTGATTCGTAATATAGCAGCCTTACTTTGTATTGTTGGCCATACTTTAGGATTTTATAACATTAAAATATATCTGTGATTGTTAATATAAAACTTCAGTCAACTTGCTTAAATATTGGAAGCTATCAGGATGTGGAACAAGCATGGCATTGTGGAGAATATCACCCTGGCCCGAGTCAAGTGCACAGTGCTGCAAAAGCATTGTGCTAATTTTAGCTTACAAAGAGGATGAAGATAAACTGCCTACTGCTAGTTTGCCATATGCTATCCTGGTGATAATATTCAAGTGCAAAATATTCCATAGAGAGCCTTATTGTTTCAGTAAGGGAAGGCTGGATAAGAGTTAAGCAAATTTCTGCTCAGTAAGTTTATAAGAAATAATGAAGTAAAACAATTCTCAAATGCAGGTAGATGAAATCTGCTAAATTTATTTTGGCTTTATTGACTTTCATGGGAGTTGACAGAATTAGTTTTGGTTTATATTTGATTCAATTTTGTCTATTTTTCACATGTAAATCTTAAAAATCAATCTGAATAAATATTGATCTCTTTCAGAGAGGCAAAAATATAGTTTGGATTGCATAAAACTGCTTAAAAGACAGCATCCCTTGAAGTTCAATAAAAGAATAAAGCAATCTGTTCAACTGGTTTTAAAATAACACTTTAAAAAGCCTTTTTAAAAATGAAAAAGTCAAAATCCATTACATTTCCATATTTGGCAAATTCAGCGTCTACAGTTTCACCGAAGAGTGTTTGACCTATTTATTTGTCACTGAGACCACTTCACAGTGAAGGGATTGTTAGTTCCTGCAAAACTGAGAAAAATCCAATGTGCATAGCGCATTTGCAGATGGAAACAGACTGTGTAGCCGGATTTGGAGGGTGGGTTGGCTGGAAGCTTTGTGTTAACAACTGGTGAAAAGCTTGACCTTTGCGTGACCTAGGTCAAACAAACCCCCAACTCAAGAGCTCTCCTTTGACATGGATACCTGTTTGGGGAAGGGGCCAAAAAAGGGAATGGAGATAAAATTATGTTATGAACTTGCAAGCTTACTTTTTTAAAAGTTATAGTTAACTTGACTATTTTGGGACACGGTGGGCATTTTAGAGTGTCATGAAGGACCACAAATATGTTTGTAAGTGTCAAAGGGAAAGGGTGATAGGGAGACCTTTCTTTTCTTCTTTCTTTCAATGATTCAAGCCATGCAATATGGGTTTTCTACCCCCGTTGCAATATGATCTGGGTTGTGATTCACAGAGTTGAATGAATGGGCTGAACTCCACTGATGAAAACATTTGATAATGTGTAAAATAAAAGCCCTGGCAAGGAGGAGATGGTAAAGCTTCCATTGTTTGTCCCCACACTTTGTTTTTATAGGGGATTCTTACAGGAACAAATAAATTGGAGTAAATAAAAGCAAAATAGCACTGTTAGTCCATATCGGGGCTTTGCACATGCTCACAAGTCAACTTTGGCAGGAAACTAGCAAAGGTCTGTTCCCTACCATTTGCCTTGCATCTTTATCTCTCCGGTTCATTGTTTGCCACTGAGTACTTAAACCTCAACTTCCCAAGTAAAAGCTTCCTGTTGCTTGCTTTTAAATATAGTTTTGTTACAACAACAAGAAAAAAAATGAAGAAATGTATTAAGGAAGCGAACCGATGGGGGGAAAGAAAGGGGATAAAACAGTCCTAGTCCAATGCAACTGCAAACCTTCAGGGCCCAAAGACACACACTGCGGGGTGCTCTTGATGCAATAAGAGTCCCCTTTTAGGTATAAACCTATAGGAACCATCTCTATGCCTCCACAATAGGTCAAAAGTGATGCAGAACGATGAAAATGCCCAGTGTTTCTCACATCGCCCCTTTGGCTGTATTTGGTTTCACTTAGTTTTCACTTTTCACTGTTGTCTGAGGATGAAATTTTCTACCCTTTCAATTGCAGGCTAAAGGAGATCCCATTCTTTATTAATTGTGCTCTTGTTTCAAGATCCCTTAATGTCAGTATATCTGAAAAATGCCGTCCATTCCTATAGAAAATATGGTTCTTATTCCACCTTAATGGGTGGGGGGTACTCTGATACTTCCTGCAATTTCAGAGGAAAGTGCAGCAGTTTTCTCAGGCCTTGGATATAAACAATATTGTTTACGCTGTTTCCACTTTCCTAGTCCTCTGTTTGTGCAGGCCCTAAAACAAGTGGGTCTGTTTTGCATTTAAAAAAATTAGTGTATGTTTTCAGAATCAATCTATCCAGTGAGACCAAGAAATGCCATAAGAACGTATGGGTGGAGGTTAGCAAATTCTGGCTTTCAAAACTGACTTGACAGCCATTTAAAATGCTGGCTCTACATTCACAGACTGTGTGGGGCTTCATACACTCCCTTAATTCCACGATGGAAGCAGTTGATTTGGGTCCGTCTCCTCTACTCATCACATGATATAAAGACAGCTGCACCCAGAAAATTATTAGCACCGCCCAGATAATTCTTTTCACAGGGAACTTCTGTTGTGCTAAAATACGTACAGCATAGTGAAAGTACAGTTTATTGTAGTTATTTAATAATTAATCTGTTATCAATCACTAGTAGTACAGAGAATTAAAATTTAAGGAACAGTAGCTAATGAAAACAGGAAAAGTGTGAGCATTCACTTGTGTGCGTGTGTGTCTGGTGTGTGTGTGTGTGTCTGCATGGGGGTGTGGGTGTGAGGGAAGAATTCCTGGTGGAGGGCAGCTAGATGGGGATCCTCTATCACATGCATACTGGGGAGGCTTCATGAACACCCTTGCAGTCCTACAAGAACAGATGAGACAGACAGCTGACCAGGCAACCATCAACCTTTCCATCTGTGTGAACTGTCATTGTGCTAATAGACACAACTCCACATGCTCTGTGGAAGTCAGAAAATAGAATGTGCCTGCAGATTGTTTCGGCTTGTGAGTACAGGATGCAAACCTCCTTGGCAGGTTGCTAGAGTGGGACTCTGGGTGGATGCTGAGGTCTCAAGTCTCAGTTCAGCTTGGTATGCTGCATTGAACGCAGCACACACATGGTCGATAACTCTTTCACTTGGATACCCTCTCCACCCGCATTTGAGAAACTGCCTCCTGGGCAACTAAGCTAAGAAAGCTGTTGCTCTCATCTGGCTGGTTTCAGAAGGAGAAGGATGTCAGGAGAATGCAAAAGCTTGTTTCTTTGTGCAAATCTTCAGCTGATTCTGAGTTGAGTATTCTGAGATCCCCAACTTGTTCTTTCTTGGAGATTCATACAGCAGAGGCCCCTGAAAGGTCCTTGGTTGTTTGTGCAGATCTGGCTGTTCCATTCTGATGTGCAGGCGTTTCACATAGGTGCTAGGAAAAAGTGTGGTTACATAGTGGCTATGGGTCATTTGGAATAAATCAGTTGGACAACTCTTTGTTGTTGTTGTTTTATTCAGGAGACTGGAAGTTTGTCTTATTGCTTTAATGAGAGTTGCATCTTCTTAGTTATGCTGTTGAATACATTTGGGGCCTGTTACCGCACCCTTACTTTTAGATAAATTGTGGTACCCATGCCCATGCAGGTAGACCTCCAACCTTCACCTCACTCAGGTGGCCTTTAAATTTAGGCGGTGGACTTTGAGACCATGTTGCTTGGCAACAAATAACATATAGCAAAAACAAACACATAAAGATATGACCCATGATATTTAAACTTTAAATTCTATAACACTAGTTTGCTTAAGATATCAGCTGCTATACCGTAAAGCTTTTAAGGCAGCTGTGATTTGCAGAAATGCTGGCATTTACTTTTCCATAGTGTTATCTTGAAGGCATAAATTGGAACTAAATCTGGGTTCAAGCCCCTTCTCATCTCCCTGGCACTCTCCTAGTAATATAGTTAACATTTGGGCAAGGACGCATATTATGATTCTATCTATAGTTATTTACCTTCTCTCAGTTTAACATGAAGCCTTGCTGGCTTCCTAACTAGAATATTTATACATTGTTTTTAGTTGTATATTGGACCCTGAGTTGCCTTAAGGACTGAGGAATTTAAGACTCATTAATATTGTTATTAGTGCTATTTCCTTATAAATGAATTCTCCCTTTCAACTAACTATATCTTTGGAAAATGATCTTGGTTTTCTTCCACCATCATATCAATAATAATAAAGTTAGCTAAGAAGTTGTAATTACTCTTCCCATATTCTCTGTGGTGTGGTTAAATAGAATATCCACTTATTATGATGTTAATCTCCATTCATTACAAATGAGCAGGAACAAAATATTCCTACTGGTCTGAATCTACCTTTTGCTGCACATTATGGCTCCCCTATAAGTAAACCACACAGTCTACTATCGCATGCTCTCTAATGTACTTCCTAATAAACAGAGCCAGCTAAAAAAGAAAAATCATGTTATTCATTACATGTAAAATGATCATTTGAACTGCTTTTACTCTGAGTGACCCATACATCACTTAATCAGACCCATTTAAACAGAAAGAGAGAATATGAGAATTGAATGATCTGTCCATATTTCATTTGGTGGCAATATGGATAAAATTTACTTTAAGAATGATTCCTTAGCCGTCTAATTGTTTCCTGAAAAAAAGTCTTATCTTCAGCCTGTATAGGTGGTGATGTGATAGTCTATATAGAAACATAAGTTTTTTTTTTTTTTGAGTTGGAGTCTCACTCTGTTGCCCAGACTGGAATGCAGTGGCGTGATCTCAGCTCACTGCAACCTCTGCCTCCTGGGTTCAAGTGATTCTCCTGCCTCAGACTCCTGAGTAGCTAATTTTTTTGTATTTTTAGTAGAGACGGGGTTTCACTGTGTTAGCCAGGATGGTCTCAATCTCCTGACCTCATGATCCAACCACCTCGGCCTCCCAAAGTGCTGGGATTACAGGTATAAGCCACTGAGGCTGGCCCTATAGAAATATAAGTGTAACCTGACTAGTGAAGATCACACTTCATTAGTTCACTTGTAAAGAGTGGCATGGTCTCAAAGGTGTTCTCAGCCTTCCCGCTTCTTTCAGTCAGTTGAATCAACAAATCGATCACTTGCTCCATATGTAGTAGCTCTCCCCATGTAGAAATGAAGATTTAGCAAACCTCTGGGATGCAAGACCAAATTATTTAAGTTTTCTTATAATTAATTCTGTCTAGTCTGCATATATGGAAAAACTCAGGGTAAGACATTTAACTATTTTTCTGTAGAGAAACAAAAGCTGTAAAGGCAAAGGTATTTTTCTACTGCCTCCCCTCCTCACAAACCACTGTATTACTCTAAATAAATTTATTATTTCAATCTGCTATTCATCCAACAAACTCCAACTACCTACTAGTACCAGGCCCTGAGGAAATACAATGCTGAACAAGACTCATTTACTATGCTCAAAGAGCTGATAGTCTAGGAGGAATGCTGCATATAAACAGGCCGTGTAAAGGTGGTGTAATATCAGCTATAATTTGCACATGGAAAATGCACCTACCCCTGTATTGGAGGATCCTGGAGGAAGTTCTCCCATAGTCAGGGACAGTTTTACAGTACTTAATGTTTTCCCAAGAACTTTCACATATATAATCTCACTTGTCCCTCATAACACCCCTTTGAATTTGCCAGTTCCTTATCACCATCATCTCTTTGTGGATGGAAGAAGGGAGGCTCAGCAAATTGAGTCACTTCATGAAGAGTACACAGACTGACCTGAGACTGAGGTCCCAGGTTCTGACTCTAAGGTTAGTCATGAATGCATATGTTTGGGGAAGTAGGGGAACTTGGAAAGATGAGAAATAGTGGCCTGGTGCTGCAAAATCACTATTTGACCATCTGGGAATTTGCCCCGGTTCACTGTCAGGTTTCAGAAGACATGGAACAATCATTTCACATTCACATAGCCTAAACACAGCTTCAAAATGCCCAGTTTCCCTCCCCCGACCTTTTTTATTTTAACTAAGGAAAAGAAGTGAGTCTAGAAGACAGGCAATTAGCATGATCACTCAGCAGCCACTTTTTATAATTTTGATTTTCATTCAAACTAGTCACATTTTATACTATGAAAGTTTTTAGGCTTTTCTGCAGGAGATCTTCTTTCTCACACCGTGATTCTTAAAAGGTACAGATTTTTTTTACCTATCATATTTATGTCTTTTGACAAGAGAGAAGACGGACAACCAGCTTTGGGTTTGCAGTGACTCATCATCCACTTTTTCAGTCTTTTTGCTCGGATTAGATTGTGCTAGCACTTGCTGTTTCCTTAAGCTATCTCCATGACAAGAGAGGGAAGTTATTGCCCCAAATATAACAGAGATGCCTGACTTATGGAGAGTTACTTTAGAGATGTTTCTGGAAGAAAAAATTCTTTGGTTATAAATGAGAAATAAAGGGGACGGTTGTGTTTCCCACACCATCTTTTGGTATCTAGCATGTAAATTATACTCTCACAGACCACCTGGATCTGAATGGCTGTGATTTGGGGCCATTTCCCAGTTTTGCATGGCAGATGAGAAATGCTGAGGCTTAGAAGATGTGCTAGAACCTCAGCAACACAGAGTCACTGGGCAGCAAGAGGCTGAGATAGGGCAGAAACACGCCCACAGTTAAGAGCAATGAGGGTTTGGAGCACCTAATCTGGATCTAGAAATTGGCCGCTGTGCAGGCAGCTGGGTGGTTCCAGATCTAGCGTCCAAAGTGTGTAGCAAGTTCAGGCCTGGGCATTTTGGCATAGCCCGTCTGATAGGTGGGGCCAGCAACAAGGAATTCTAGGCCACAGGCCAATTCAGAAGTCAGGCAGGCCTGCGATTGGCATTTGGAGATCTGTTTGGGAAGGAGAGGATCATCCCTCCAGCTGGCAGTATAGGGGAGCAGTATTCAGTTTTGGGGAAAGAAGGGGCTGGACCAGGGAAGGAGAAGAGACATTCCCAGCCAGCTGATGTTTGGAGACAAGACTAGATTCAGAAGACCACCAAGAGCAGAGAAGGAAACAATTCCTTGGTTTCTGTGGCTTCCTTCTCACCCCAGATAGTTTTCAGGTTAGCACACTTGTGAGATCATCACTGAAAATCTCTCTCCTGTGTGTGGAAGGCAGTGTGTGAGTGTTCTTCCCTCCAGGCTGGTGTTTCAGAAGGCAGCCTTGTTTGTGTTTCTGTATGCCTCCTGCAGGGGAGACTTGCCTTTCTTTGAGACATAAATGGTGAGTGAAAAATAACTCTCCTGTGAGGTTGGTCTCTTTTTTGCTCCTCTGGTCGAGCAACCTGACCAGGCCTGGTCAGTGCGAATTGCCCAATTTCATAGCATGCACGGGGGTCTCAGGAGAGGGCACTTGTCTCCTAACTTTTCTATTAGCAGAACTTCAGATTCCTGACATGGAGTGATACTTGAAAACCGTTTGTGTGATGCTGGAAAATGTTTGCTTTGTCCTTGATGTCCTAGGCACGGGCATTTTTGTCATTTGTGTGATGCTGGAAAATGTTTCCTTTGTCCTTGATGTCCTAGGCACGGGCATTTTTGTCATTTCCTAGGGGACTACTCATAGGCTCTGAAAGCAGGAAGGGGCTTCTTTTGGGCCATGCCCCAGCTAAGAGAGGATTCCCCTCTGCATTTGGATAGCTGGTTGCTCATGTTCCACCCCTTACATTAAGTTTTTCTATGATTTTCTCCTTTTTGTTTTGGAGGCACATTCGGGAAAGTTCCCTCGTTTTTTTTTTTTTTTTTTTTTTTCAATGTGGCTATTTTTGACTTTACAAAGCACTGGGGCTGGCATCCTCCCATTCTTGTAACTTTCTCTGGATCCGTAAACACTTGGCATTAGTTTTCTTCCTTGTGCATTTCAGGGGTGGTTTTTATATTTAACTTTGACTAAGATGCACTTACATGCTACTCTGAGATTACATGCTTCTGTGTCTCTTTTTTCTTTACCTTCAGTAAAAAAGATATGATTCAGGGAAGGTTTACAAACCCACTTTACAGGTCAGACGTGTGGCTGTGGGGAGAATACCAGCAATAAGAAGGGACTGTTTCTACCCTCGGATACCTTTCTAGAGGGTAAAGAAATGTGCCTTCATTATTATCATTAACTCTAATGGAATAAATGGAAAGGATAGTTGTAGAGTGATTAGGAGTTTAGCCTCAAGTCAGATCTGGGTTGAATCCATAAGGATTTGCATTCCTTATCTGTATAGCAGCCTATTTCCTTATCTGTGCATTAGGGATATTTAAAGGATTAAATGAGATAATTCAGAAAAGCAAGAGTTTCTATTATTCTTACTGTCTAGAGAAGAGATAGAAAGTTAGCCCTGTTTTTCTATAGTGTATCTCACTTTTCCTGGGTCTGAAAGATACTTTCTTAAATGATACAACTTTTTTTCCATATCAGTAAAACAAAAATCTTTGCTCTTAAAAACTGCTGCAGAGGCTTGGCATGGTGGCTCAGGCCTGTAATTCCAGCACTTCAGAGGTAGAGACAAGAGACTCACTTAAGCCCAGGGGTTCAAGAGTGAGACTCCATCTCTAAAATAAGATGAATAAAATAAAAAAATTAAAACTGCTGCTGGGCACGGTGGCTCATGCCTGTAATCCCAGCACTTTGGGAGGCTGAGGCGGGCGCATCATGAGGTCAGGAGATTGAGACCATCCTGGCTAACACAGTGAAACCCTGTCTCTACTAAAGGTCCCAGCTACTTGGGAGGCTGAGGCAGGAGAGTTGCTTGAAGCTGGGAGGCTGAGGTCGCAGTTAGCTGAGATCGCGCCATTGTACTCCAGCCTGGGCAACAGAGTGAGACTCCGTCTCAAAAAACAAACCAGAAAAACCAACCAACCAACCAAACAAACAAACAAAAAACTGCTGCAGCAGAAATATTATTTAGAAGGCAGAGGGAGAGTTACCATAAATTAACCTATTTTGTGTGGGAAATTCAAACTTGTATTAAGTAGGCCAAGTGCGGTGACTCACACCTGTAATCCCAGCACTTTGGGAGAACAAGGCATTCGAGACCATCTTGGCCAACATGATGAAACCCCGTCTCTACTAAAAATACCAAAAATTAGCTGGGTGTGGTGGTGCATGCCTGTAGTTCCAGCTCCTTGGGAGGCTGAGGCAGGAGGATTACTTGAACCTGGGAGGCAGAGGTTGCAGTGAGCTGAGATTGCGCCATTGCATGCCAGCCTGGCGACAGGGCGAGACTCCCTCTTAAGAAGGAAGGAAGGAAGGAAAGAAAAGAAAAGAAACCTTGTATTAGTAAAAATTGCTTTCCAATGTATCCTTATCCATCAACTGGCTGCCAGCTTAATGTGATGGCACTATTTAGGCAGCACTGCCACCCATTGTCACTCTGAAGCACACTTGCAAAGTTCCAAGTCACTTTAAAGCTTTTATTGGGGGAGGGGGGATAAAAACAAAAGAAAACAGTAGAAAAGAAAAAAAACGGCATTCCATGATAGGAGAATGGGTGTAGATATTTTGGAAAAGTTAGACTCCTAGGAATGGGAATGGGATGGGGAGAGATGACAAGAGTAGCAATGGTCGTTTTGGAGCTTTGAGTGGGGGATTCAGATTAATCCTCCTCTGTTCAAATGGTGTACTCACTAGCAAAGAAAACACAAGAATCCAGGCACAGTTTCTCACGCCTGTAATCCCAACACTTTGGGGGGCCAAGGCAACTGGATCACCTGAGGTTGTGAGTTCAAGACCAGCCTGACCAACATGGAGAAACCCCATCTTTACTAAAAATACAAAAAAATTAGCTGGGCATGTAGCAAATGTCTGTAATCCCAGCTACTTGGGAGGCTGAGGTGGGAGAAGCACTTCAACCCATGAGGTGGAGGTTGCAGTGAGCCGAGATCTCGCCATTGCACTCAAGCCTGGGCAACAGGGGAGAAACTCTGTCTCAAAAAAAGAAAGAAAAAGACAAAAGAAACACAAGAACTTGCATTCACTGAGCTAAGCCACTCCTGCCAGACAGTGTGAAACATTTTTATATAGCTGATTTTATTTCATCTCCCCAACAACTGTAAGGTGTAGGTACTATTACTAGGTTCATTGTTTCCAGAGGGGTGAAACGGGGCTTTGGAGAGGTTAAATAACTTGCCCAGGGTCACACAGCTATTAAGTGGTAAAGCTGCGATTTACATGAACCCAGACAAAGAACCCAAGAAGCTAAGCTATTCTCTTATAATACCTCCAAAGTAGGAGGCTAGAAGTGAGGTATTGCACAGGTTGAGGAGGTAAAGGGGAGAGAGGCCTGCAGTGCTAACAGGGGGAGCTGTGATTCATCTTGGCTTGTTCTGATAGGTCAGTTTGTCTTGGAGATATCCATGGGGTCATCTACTAAAAATGGGGCTCAGAGTAGCCTTGTCCCATTCTTGTCCAGTGGGCGCAGCTACAGTCTTCCTTGCCTGGAGTGACTGGAGGCTGTCCCCACGTCGCACTTCAGTGAGGTATTCATGTGCACCCAACACACTTTCTAACTTTATTTGCCCCAAGGGGAAGATTCTCCAGAACCTTGTTAAGATGCACAGTGTGGTCCTTGGACCGCCAGTGCAGCCTCGGCAGTCTCTGGGAGCTCGTTAGAAATGCAGAATCTTAAGCTCCTCCCCTACTGAATCTAAATCTGTGTTTTAACAAGATCCCAGCTGTTTTGTATCCACATGAAATTTTGAGCAGCACTGCTCTAGAAAGTTAGTTTTATCTTTACTGTGCCCACCAAAGTAATCAAACTTCATGAAGTGCAATTATTTTCAAAGGCAAGCCTGCGTCCCTAACTCACTGAGTGGCAGGTTTGAGTAGCACTACGAATTCACAAAAGAACTGTAGCCTCAGGAAATCAAAGGAGAGAAGGTCAGATGCAATCACTGATGCATGCTAGTAATTCTCAAACCTTTGTTTTGAGAAACTATTGGATTTTCAGATAGCTTTACAGTAAGAGAATAACAAGTCTTTATTTTTTTCATCCCAACTTCTTTCTTGCCCATTTTCCTTCTAACTATATTTACTATCTCTTCATTCTCCCCAAACGCTTGCTAATCCACATTTCACAGTCTACTCCCATTTCACTTTGTCTGCAAAGAAGTCTACTGGACAGGATAGTATCTCTTGTTTTCCCCCTTGACCTTTGGCATTTCCTCTCCCTCCAACTTCTTCCTGATCCTAGCTAAAATCGACTCTCATCCCTCATTCTCTATCATTAGGGCTCAGGTTGCCCTACCTGCACACACCTTTACCTTCCCCCACACCTCCTTACAGGCTGAAACAGAATAGAAAGGAATTAATGAGGGATGAGCAGGAGAGTGCCTTGAGAGAAGATTCCCAGGAAGCCAGGGGCAGCCAGACAGTGGACTGATTGTAACCCATGTAGCTGACTCAAAATGCTCATTGCTGTGGAGGCTCTGGTCTGTAGGATTACACAGACCAGCAAAGTAAGGGTACAGAGGTTAAAAAATAAAAAGTATCTACAGAATACAGACATGTTGGCTGGGCACAGTGGCTCACGCCTGTAATCCCAGCACTTTGGGAGGCTGAGGTGGGTGGATCACCTGAGGTCAAGTGTTCGAGACCAGCCTGGCCAACACGGTGAAATCTTGTCTCTACTAAAAATACAGAAATTAGCTGGGCATGGTGGCACGTGCCTGTAGTCTCAGCTACTTGGGAGGCTGAGGCAGGAGAATCACTTGAACCCAGGAGGCGGAGCTTATGGTGAGCTGAGATCACACCACTGCACTCCAACCTAGGCAACAGAGCGAGACTCCGTCTCAAAAAAAAAAAAAAAAAAAAAGACAAAGAGAGAACACAGACATGTTATTTATCCTGGTGTATCTGGTGTCAATCAGGAAAGATGTGGTCCAGATGAACAGAATTGTTTAGTGACAATTGTTTAAGGACATTCTTGATGAAAATGTTTCCACTCTACACATAACTCTCATATCTGATTAAAACACTTAAAAAAAACAAAGTCAGTGAACATATTAGTTTATGCATTGTGCTATATATTTCCTTGTTTATGCAACCTGTTAAGCATTTATATAACTTCTTTTTTCTATGCTAAAAGGGCCTTATGTGCAATCCCTGTTAGGTTCTTTTCTTTTGCCTCTTTATCATCTTATACTTTTACAAAACTCTCAGCCTACAAACCATGAGGCCAGAAGCTAGATGAGCAAACTTGAGAACCACACTTAATTAAATGTAACTGTTCTCTTATTGAGGGTCTTATGGTCAGTTCTCTGTAGAAATATATGAGCTTTACCATATATAATCTATGTTTGTAATCCATTGGTTCTCAAGCTTGGCTGTATGTTATAATCAACTTGGAGCTTTAAGAATCACTAATGCTGGCCGGGCGCGGTGGCTCAAGCCTGTAATCCCAGCACTTTGGGAGGCCGAGGCGGGTGGATCACGAGGTCAAGAGATCGAGACCATCCTGGTCAACATGGTGAAACCCCGTCTCTACTAATACAAAAAATTAGCTGGGCACGGTGGCGCGTGCCTGTAATCCCAGCTACTCAGGAGGCTGAGGCAAGAGAATTGCCTGAACCCAGGAGGCGGAGGTTGCGGTGAGCCGAGATCGCGCCATTGCACTCCAGCCTGGGTATCAAGAGCGAAACTCCGTCTCAAAAAAAAAAAAAAAAAAAAAAAAAAAAAAAAAAAAGAATCACTAATGCTGAAATCTTACCTCACCTGCCAAAATACTGATTTAATTGGTCTTGAGTGCCGTGTAGGCATCAGGATTTGTAAAAGCTAACACATGATTTAAATGTAGCCCATGTTGAGAAGCACTGCTTCTAATCTGGATGTCAGAAAGCTTTTTTATTTTTTAAATCCTACTTTTCAGGTGTATTTTATTTAATTGAGTTTGTTGAAGAAGTGACCTCAGATAAATAAATGCTATCTTGTTGTATAAAAGTGTTTGTATATGCATTCATATATAAATGTATAACAAATACATATGCAGAGTAATATAGAAGTTTAAAACTAAATTATATGGTGCGTGCCTGTAATCCCAGCTGCTCAGGAGGCTGAGGCAGGAGAATTGCCTGAACCCAGGAGGTGGAGGTTGCGGTGAGCCGAGATTGCGCCATTGCACTCCAGCCTGGGTAACAAGAGCGAAACTCCATCTCAAAAACAAACAAACAAAAAACTAAATTATATAGCAAGCTTTTGCAGGTATCACAAAAATAAATGTTGTCTTTGTGTGTATGTGTATGTGTGTGTCTGCCTGTCTGTGAGATCCTATATAGGACACTTTTTTTCCTAAAATGATCTATTTTTGTGGTTATGTAGAAGTTTATGACCATTCATTAATAGAGCATTTATATGTATTTTGGGGAGCATATTATGAGTAATAAACTAGCATTACTAAAATAACTTTAAAAAATAGGCAAGGTACTGCTTCCTAAAATTCTTTCTGAGCTGTTGATTCAAAATAAAAGTTTATGACTTTTGTACTGTTTTACCTTTGCACTTGCAAGTGTATTTTCTTTATTTCCTTAGAAAAAGATTGGGAGATTTCCATTTTGTTTTATCGATAATATAAATATATAGATTTCAGTAATATTTTGCAGTGTACTCACATCCCGAAATTTCTAAGACTCCATTAAAAAGTTATGCTGTTTTTGCAGGGATTTTTCATGACGTTTAGTTGCAAAAAAAAAATGCTGAATGGATGAAAAATGAGTAAAATCTTGTGTTTTTGGTTTTTTTCTCTTTCCTATTCATCATTGCTGTTTGTCCTCTGTGTAGGCAACTAATTTGCTGTTGTTCCCCTGAGGGGAATTCAAGTCAAAAAGTCATATTGAATTACTAGGAAAAGGTATTCCTATCTCAAAAGAACAAAGTAAAATGATTCAGGGACAAAATCTTGGAAAATTTATCCTATTTCTTGGTGTATATTGTATGTGTCTATGGTACATTATTTATATGAACCCTTACAAAATGAATCTTAAGTAAGCTATAAATCTGAACACTGACCAACTCCAACGAGCAATTCTTAATTTTTATGAATGTAGAAAGTCTGCTATCTTCCTTTAATCCCATCCAATACACATTCACATTCTGACAATTTTTTGTTCTTGTTGTTCTATGAAAACCTAGTAAATATTTTCATTCTGAGTCTCAGTTATTTGGTTTCTTTCCATGTTTTTCACCCAATTATGTTTTATACATTGTTTGTGTCAAAAGTGAAGACTCATGAAGTGATAGAAGCTTAATTGAATGAATTATTTATACTAAAGAAGTTATTCCAAATTTATTTCAACAGGGTGGAAATCTCTGACTTATAAATACTCAAATTATGAATGACCTAGATCTACATACAGATGTTCAGCCTAGATCTCTTACTTGTATCTCATTGTGTTACATCCACAGAACTCATTTACTGTCACAGCAGTTTCTGTGAAAAAACTTGGAGTGTTCAGAAACACATAGCTTCCCAAATCTAGGGAGGAGTAAATGGCAGGGATTGTGGGGAAACAGAGGGGAACAGCGGGTAGGGATGGCAGAATATAATGATCAGTTTGGAAACTGACCATGAACTCTTTTATAAGAATAGCATCTGTTGATTAAAAAAACAAACCCCAACAGGAGCTGCATGTTTTAAAAACCTTTACTTATTACTTTACCTAAAATTCTGCCATTTGAAGATTCACTCATTTGCAACAACGGATTTTTCAAAGGCGCCAACATTTCTGGGAAGATGACGAGGGCATCAGTCATTTTATCCCCATCCAAATTAGTTCTCTGGAATTGCTTTTACCTGAAGTCTAGCTTATATCAACAGGCCTGGAATGACAGACATTTTGATCGTTGGGAGATGATGAGGGTCAATAAAGATCAGGAGAAGAATGGGTCCAGGTGAGGTAACCACAGTGGGAGGCCACGAGCCTCTTCAAGGCACTGGAGCATGTGGAAACTCCAGGGGAGGGATGCTATGCAGTGGAAGAGAGATACGGAAAGGGAGATGCTCAGGGCAATTGCACATAGTTTAAAATTTTTCTAAACTGTCTCTGTGCAAAGGAATATGAGAAGCCATCTTCCCCCTTATTCTTATACTTTTTTCCTGCACCCAGGGCTCGGATATCAGTTAGAGCTTTATTCACTTAATAATTACTTTTACTGGCCAAGGCACGGTGGCTCAAGCCTGTAATCCCACCACTTTGGGAGGCCGAGGTGGGCGGATCACGATGGCAGGGGTTCGAGACCAGCATGACCAACATGGTGAAACCCTGTCTCTACTAAAAATACAAAAAAAAAAAAAAATTAGCTGGACATAGTGGCACATGCCTGAAATCCCAGCTACTCAGGAGGCTGAGGCAGGAGAATCACTTGAACCCAGAAAGCAGAGTTGCAGTGAGCTAAGATCGCACCACTGCCCTACAGCCTGGGTGGTGGAGCGAGACTGTCTCAAAAAAAAAAAAAATTACTTTTACTTTGCTGAGCTGGCTTTGGGACCTGACAGCATTCACAACTGACTTCTATGCAAAAATACATTTGAAATGTCCAAGAGGACACGTTATCGATTCACGTCAGAATGTAAGAATGTAATCTGTGCCTAAATTGGGGTCTACCTGAATGGACTCATTGCTTTTCCATTGTCCCCCCACTCTTTAATCTTCATTTGGAATCAGATTGAACTGGATTTGTTAGGTTGAACTAGAAAGAGACTGGGGAGTGAAGCATTGTTTGACAAAATTTACATCATATTAGGGCATGCCATGGAGAGGACACTCATGCCCCCATAAATACTCATGACTCACTGATAGGTTGTGACTCTCAGAACCCTAGGGATGAACACCTACAAGGCCCTGTGAGGCCCTTCTGCTACTTCTCCAGCCTCATCTTGTTCTGCTTTCCCAGGTTCCAGTTTCTTCAGCTACACAAGGCCTTGGTACATGCTGTTCCTTTGGCTGGGAATGCTCTCCTCTGCTCTTTCAGGCTGCCCACTACATGTAGCTGACTTTTCTCCACTCTAGGTTTCTGCTCAAGATCACTCCAGCCTAAGTCAAGTCCTTTTGTTTCACACACTCATAGATGTGTGCTTCTTTCCAATTAAGAGCTTCAGTTTGCAGTTGTACATTTATTACTGTAATTATTTTGTTTAACATTAGGGCCCTCTAACCAGAAAGCTTGATGGAAGCAAGCACTTTCTGATTTTGTTCACCATTTATGTCCCTAAGTCTTGGCCTAGTGTTTGGGACATCAATATGCTTAAATAAATGAAGCATATTAAATGAATGAAGGAATAACAAGAATGACTTTCTGCAAAAGATGTTTACATATATGGGACTTATTTTAAAATGCTACATTTTAACCTTTAGTGGAGGAAGGGGAGCAGTAAATTCATAGGAGGAAGTATTTTCTCTAGGCTCCCACTCTCCATTTCTTCCTTTAGGTTTCTGTGATGTCAGGAGTCCACTAAAGGGCAGAAAAAGGCTGTGAGCTCATTCCACACTGGTTACTATTAACAATTTCTTTCTTTTCTTTTCTTTCTTTTTTTTTTTTCTTGAGATGGAGTCTTTCCCTGTGGCCCAGGCTCATGTGCAGGGGTGCGATCTCGGCTCAACACAACCTCCGCCTCCCAGGTTCAAGCAATTCTCCTGCCTCAGCCTCCCAAATAGCTGGGATTACAGGGGCAAGCCACTGTGCCCAGTTAATTTTTGTAATTTTTTTAGTGGAGACAGGGCTTTGCTATGTTGGCTAGGCTGCTCTTGAACTCCTGACCTCAGGTGATCCGCCCACCTCAGCCTCCGAAAGTGCTGGGATTACAGGCATGATCCACCACACCCGGTCTAACTATTTACAATTTCTTGTGACCATTTAAGAAACCTAAATTCCTCTAGGAAGGAAAAGCCTGATGGCAGATCTCTGTGGAGACAACTTTAGGAAGCATATTGAGCCGTTTCTTTTTATAAGTGCCAATGAGACGTTTATCTAAAGTTTGCGTATTCTTCCCACCATTCTTAGCTCCATCTTTTCCATCAGTGCCACTGCTGTGTCTGTACCACAGGGCATTTGTTAAGCCTCTTCTAGAACTCAGCTCTGCCACAGCAGGTGCCCACATCTAACTTTTTATTTTGATTTCCAAAGGAACTGCTTCAGAATTTTCAGGAAAGCTGTGGGTGGTAAAATATATGAGAATGTGCCTTCTTTTGTTTTCTTTTTATTAACTGAGAATCATTTTGAGCTAAGAAGAACAAGGAAGCTTTAAACACCTACAGATAAGAGGAGATACAAAAGTGAGGCCAAGGAGTTAACAGAATCCTAATTAAAGTTAAACTTGGATCATTACATATTTTGTATGTTGGCTGCAGAGTTGTATACTTCACATATATATGAAGTATAGTGTGTTTCTCTCAAAAATGTGTAATAAGGCTTAAAGGGTTGGCCAGACACAGGGCCTAACACAGATAATCCAAGCACTTTGGAAGGCTGAGGTAGGAGGATTGCTTGAGGCCAGGAGTTCAAGACCAGCCTGGGAAACATAGTAAGACCCCCGCCTCTACCAAAAATTAGCTGGGTGTGGTGGCATGCACCTGTAGTCCTAGCTACCCTGGAGGCTGAAGCATGAAGATCCCTTGAGCTCAGGAATTTGAGGCTGCAGTGAGCTATGATCGCACCACTACACTACAACATGGGTAACAGAGTGAGACATTGCCTCTTAAAAAATAAAAATGAAAAGACTTAAGGGGTTGTAGTATGTCTTCAGGGAAAAGCTGATAGAATTACTTGAAAAAATTAAGCAAAGCCAGAGTTCTAGAGTTTTATATTTAGCACCAGATGTTTGGTGTTTAAAATGCTGGCCTGAAGTTTGAGCTGAGGATCAAATTGTCTGCTTAGAAACAATTGAGTTTCTCAGCTATGGTAAACCTAAGAAATGTGCAAAGAGGGGAATATAATTAATTCACTGGGGAAAAAATGCAGAAAGAAATAACCTTTGCTCAGAAAAGATGCACAAAGAACAAGAAATTTTAGTTAAGTAAATGATTTTAAATTATAATTGCAGAAAGTAGTAATATATTTCTGAAAGGCTATGGTAGACATCATAAAGGATTCTGATACCTTAACTCTTAGTCCATCTTTTGTCCAAGATGATCTTAAAGGCTTAGAAGAAATGGTCCAGCTCTGGGGAATGTATTTCTTGTATGTTTTCTTATAGTTCTTTATTGAATTTCATTGGTGAATATTTTTCAAGAGTTTAATTTAGCTATGTCTCAAAAAGAAAAGAGATGAAAATGAAAACTGTTTTCTTCCTATAGTGAAAAAGATGCATTCATTTATTCATTTTATAAGCAACGAAGAAGTGTGTACACTGTACACTGGGGTAACACTGAAGTTTGAGAGCAGAGAGGTGCATGACTCGGTCCCTGCCTTCTCAGACACTGTAATCAAATCAGGATAAGATATATGGAAATAAACAGTTTTAGCGAAGTGTTAGGATGCAGGAATGTCAGAAGAAAAATCACTCAGTTGGTGGGTAGGAGTGGAGTGTCACTCAATCAGCTACAGTCCAGCAAATACCTCTTAGAGGATATGGCCGTCGAGCTGAGCCATAAAGGCTGCGAGGAAGTTTGCCACGTCACTGGGGGAAGCAAGGGAAGACTGCTGCAGGGAAAGGGACGAGCATAAGGAAATGCAAAGAGGTAGAGAAAGCAGTGCATGGTGCCCTGTCAACTTCAGGTCTGCTCAGGACTGGAGGTGGGGCTGTGAGTGCCAGTGCATGTGGGGACTTGGCAAATGCTAGGCTGGAAAAACACCCAGGAGAGAGATCGTGAAAGGCCTTCCACACCAGGCTAAGAAGTATAACCTTTATTTTAAAGGCAAAGGGTAGCCGCCACCAAAGGATTTTAAGTACCAGGGCGATATGATCAGATATGTGCCTTAGAAAAATTATTCTGGCAGCTATTATACATTCTAAATGAAGATAAAACATCTCCTTAAGACCTCTGAAGTATTCTAGCTGATTCCTGAAGAAGGGATGTCTATAATTCTCACCATTTATCCTCTGAACATGCCACAGAAACATTATCCCACCTGAATTCTAGCTAACTAGACTCAACCATGACCTGAAGAAATGGGTTTGGGGTAGTTGTTACATTTCTACTAATAACCCTGATCATTAGGCACACCAAGATAGGCCACTACAGAGGAAACCCAACCTTTCCATATTGATAGGATGTTTGCATCAGCAGCCACCAGCAAGGCAGGAATGTTCTACACACTTTTTAAGGGATGAGATGCTATTTTTCCTCATGTAAGTACTCTATAGGAGAAACATGCAAGAGAAAAAAGAAACCTTCATGTTGTGCCTTCTTTTTGCTGACAATCAGATTATGCAGCAATATCCTATTTGCATAAAAATGTAGCCGCCTTACAACATGAACTGTATACTTTCATAAGCAGACTTTTGAATTGACCGTTTGGAAAACTTTCAAGGCACAATAGAGTTTACTCAGTATCAAAAGATACAACTATAAATGGCCTGACGTTTGAGTCCAGGTACGTTTTGGGATTAAACATTATTCCTAAACACTGGAAGAGGAGAAAAGTTTAAAAAGAGGATATGGCCCAAAACGATGGCGTCTCGATACAAAATTGTAAATGCAAACAGATCTCGAAGTCACTGTGGCTTCCAGCTTGGCTTCTAGGAAAACAAGGTGGTCCACAACCTTACACGTTCATTTGCCCTGGCAGTCGAAAGTTCATCTCCCTAATTAGAAGTTTTGCTTCTATGACATAAAGAACTTTCTAACAGACATCCCATCTTATTTTTACCTGATGGCTCACTGGCACAGGAAGTTCTGATCAGTTGTGATGTAAATCTTAGGAGTTGCTTTGGGTTTTATTGTTGCTTCACTCCGAGTAGGTTTAGGGAAACAGCAGTCCTGAGAGGACAGAGGGAGTTAGGGAGAGAAAAAAATGGGAGCAGGGCTTTGACCTGCCAGAGAGGAGCCCCTGCTGACACGGTCAGTCTGACCCATTGAATGGCCTGAATACGATAAATGCCGCTTTATCCTGCCTTGAAAGGCACGAGATAGCACAGTCTAAATGCCTGGGCATGCTTAAATAGGCGACTCGGGATGTTTGAGTTGAGCGTGTTTGAAATCTGAGCTCTCTGACAGCCTGGGAGCTGCCACAGGTCACCTGCCTTGCTCCGTAGGGACAGGCCCAGGTCTCACAAGAAATTGTCCGTAGACGAATTGTAGTACAAATTCCTTTCTTTGTTGGTTGGCCTCTTTCACTAGACCATGGCCTATAAAATTTTGTAAAAACAATTCTTAAATATTATTTGAAAGGGCAAATGGCCCACGCTGAAAGGTTTGACAGTTTGACATATAGTGCATGGTTTTGATAGCTCGGAAACTGAAAAGTGTGGCCAAGATTCTCCCCCTGCTCGTTAGAAGCCTGGTGTTTTTTAAATAGTGTCTTGTTGCTGTGCAGAGTTCCTCTGCTCCTCGAAATCTGACAGGCAATGAGTCTGCTCCAGTGATCTTAAATCCTTTTAGACTAACTTGTGAGAAAGTAGCAAAATACTGTAGCTAGCACCTTTGAATCCAGCCTCCAAGAGGCACAGAACCAGGTATTGCCAATTAAGGAGCCATTCGGATAATCATATCAAAGCAGATTGCTTTAGAGTCTTCTGATAATGCCTGAGCCTGTGCCTAGAGAGAGAGGAATCCAGAGTTTCACTTCATTGAGGGGGAAAAAAGAGATTGGAGTGGCTGGGTCTCATCAGAGCCCAGGAAGTTGCAGGGAGGGGATTTCTGCATTAGAATGTTGCATATGTGCGGCCTGTGTGTATGCAGCCCCAGCGGCTGCCTCTGCATAGCCAAAGGCCATTTTCAGGAGCCTCTGGCCCCTCAGTCACTGGCCTGCTAGTTAATTGCCACACGGACTTCATGACACATGGGCAGATAATATGACATTTTCAGTTTCTGTCACTAGCAAACGCCACAACGTTGCTTGCACTAGTTGCTAAGAAGCTGTCAGAAACCATTAGCGGTTGGCTAAAGTCGCCCTATGGCATTTCCTCATGGCATCAGCAAAACGAGCATAAATCACCCACTGGAGCCTACTGCTGTCCTAATGAGGCTGTAAGCTTGTTTATGGACTAGCATGATTTTTATGATTATTTCCACCTTTTCAGTTTGCCTTCATTCGGCGGCAGGAGAAGTCAGCTCCAGGAATGAAGTCACTGCTGACATTTTACAAATGTGGTTCAGAGCTGCTGCCTGCTGCCGTGTGGTCAGCCGGCGGTTCTCCAAGTTTGTTTAGTGATCTTAAAAATAAAAAAGGAAATAAATTCTCGAGAGACCACATTGAGGTGACTATATCAAATTGCGGAGCGAATGGAAATGCTAAAGGTACAATTGACCGTTTAGATTTTTCTCTGAGGTTGAGACATTTCCAGATCAATTTTCAATTTTAGAAAGTGGAAGAGGTTAAACAATTTATTAAAATCTATGAAAGTGTTTGCTTTTAGAATAGTCTGTTTTTATTATGCTCGTCTCCTTCCCCATCTTCTCCATTTCCCGAACTTGTGTCGGAAAGGAGCAGGGTTTATTGTTTTAGGCTTTTCTGAACATGCACCAGTATTTACACTGGATTGAAAGCATTTGCTTCCAATGAAAATCTTGTCTTAGATTACAACCCAGCAGTGTAATTTCCCTCCCAGATGGGAGTAAAGTAGCTGTATTTGCCTAAAAACAGTAGGAAGAACAAACTGTGCATTAAGCCAAGGCTGTTTTTGGCTTGAGCTAATGATGTAATAGAAACCTTTTATTCAGAAGAGGTCACTGCCAGGGACTGAAGGGGGTGATCTGGCTCCTGCTTGAAAGGTTTCTCCATTGTATCTACATAAGTCTTCACTTAAAAAATTCTGTTCCTAATGCTTCTGCTTTCATACAGCAGAAATAAACAGGAAAGGTTCTGGTGAGTGTTACACATGGAATGCAGAAAGCCCTCCTCTCCTAATGGAGTATATAATTCAGGTGCCCTCAAGGCACGCTTTCAGGAATTCTTTTGCCTGAGGTAATGGGAAGCTAAGGTTGCTTTAAGGCCTTGATTATCTATTGATGCACAAAGCTGGAAAAAAGTCATCTCTGCTGGATTATAGTAGATATTTCCATAAATTATCAATGAATTCTCTCCTAGGCAGGCACTAGGCATTGCTTGCTAAATTAATCTGAAGGGGTTTGAGGTGGATAAAAAGGCTATTTTTTCTTAAAGGTGGAAAACAATCATGAGGAGGTGGTGAAAAACAGTATTGTTAGGTTATAAGCTTTTCATTTTTCATCAGTGATCAAGTCATATATGTCTTTTCCTTGGTTACCTTTTGCATATGGAAAGTGGATTAGCCCATTGAAAATTTAAATGCTGTTGAATTGTTTTCTTTTCTCATGTTTCTTTAATGAATTGTTATTTTATATGGTAAATTGCTTCTCTGAATAAAAAGCCTGTTTAAATACTGGACTTTCAAAGAATTTATTAGGCAAATCCAAGGGGATGTCTCATAAAATACTTGGTTATGCAAATAGTTTGGTTGAGTGGAAGGAGTGCTGATTTACAGATGTGGGGGTCTGGTGCAGCACAGACCCCAGTAGTTCCATGCCATGGTACATGACCTTGACCCAGTCAGGTAACACAGCGTTTTCTTCACTGATACAATGATGGCTTTGGAGTGGTGGGTTTTCATGATCTTTTCCGAGTGAACGCAAGCTATGATTCTGTGAAACTTTTAACAAAATAGACAGATTTTAAATATAATAAAATTGTGGATTTTTAATAATGAAAGGTTAGACTCAGAGAAGTTTTGCAAAAGTTTTGCATTTATAGCATATTCTGTAATAGTAATAGAAATGTTGGAATTAGTCTGTTCCTCGCCCAACAAACTTTCTAAACTTCAGCTCAGTACAAGTCAAGGCAATTAAAAAAAAATTGAGGGACATTTTTCTTTTTTCTCATGGGAGAGAGGTGGGTCTGCTGAGGGAGCTGTTAAGAATAGTTGATTAGGCCGGGCACGGTGGCTCAAGCCTGTAATCCCAGCACTTTGGGAGGCCGAGGCGGGTGGATCACGAGGTCAAGAGATCGAGACCATCCTGGTCAACATGGTGAAACCCCGTTTCTACTAAAAATACAAAAAATTAGCTGGGCATGGTGGCGCGTGCCTGTAATCCCAGCTACTCAGGAGGCTGAGGCAGGAGAATTGCCTGAACCCAGGAGGCGGAGGTTGCGGTGAGCCAAGATCGCGCCATTGCACTCCAGCCTGGGTAACAACAGCAAAACTCCGTCGCAAAAAAAAAAAAAAAAAGAATAGTTGATTAGTTGCAACATACCTACTATAGATTAGACAGAAATAATTGAAATTGAAATAGACATTTAAAAAAATTTTTTTAACGTAGGACCTAATAACAGAAACGAGAAATATAGAAATTCATGAAGCCATGGAAATGAACCTGGGGCTATGTACAGGAAACTTGTCTTACCAAAGTATCAGGTTCTTCGGGTCGTGTAGGTGGCTCTCCAATGACTTATTTAACCCAGTAAATGTACTCTTGGGTGTATTTTCTTAAACCTAATTTCTAAGCCTGTCCACTATAGCTCTTCCTTTTGGGCCCAGATCAACCTGTCGGTTTCTAAGAGAATGGTGGACCAAGCTAAGCTACTTTTTAGTGTAGTGGGTCTTGTCCATTGTGGTTTTCCTTTTTGACTTTGATGCCAACACAAAAATACCTACTTTCCATTTGTACCTTGTAACTTATTTTGGTCAGTGTGATTATATGGGTTACATTTTTATTTTTCTTATTAAATATGGCATTATAAAAAAGAAATACTACCTTTTAAAATTTCATTGTGTCACAGAGCCAAAATATTTTCTACAAGAAACAGTGTAAATGTTAAAATAAAAATAAATAGAAAAATAGGATCCAATATAGAGGAATATGTTAGCAGGTGATTTTTCAGTGTGGAAAATTTAAATCTAGCATGAATTTTAGAAACTGCCTGAATTGTTAGTGTAATGCAATTCCAATTTACTGTTAATTAGCATTACCTTATTTGATTTATGCAGTAATTGTTTTCTAATTAAGAAACTATGTCAGGAGTTTTTCCCTTACTAAACTTGATGTTTTCTTTCTATTAAAAGAAAAATTATATTTTATTTGAAGCATTCCTATACCAAACTGCTTATATGGTGGATTACCTACATTTCCCCATCCTAGTTTAACTAGTCTTAAGATAGATCGCTTGTGGAAATAGTTGATAGCTTAAATGCATCTTCTCACAAGTCAATGTTAATGACTGTGGGATTGGAATGCCCAGGCAGCGATAGTGCCACTGCTAATGACTGCCACCATGTTTAACTCCCCACTAGGAGTTACACTTAACCTGTCTCAGCTATACATATTGAAATAATTACCATAGCAACAAAGCCACAAGGGGATTGGATATTTCCCTCCATTCCCTTTGACTTTTGGCAATGTTCTTTGGAAGAAGTTCTTTATATCTCACTACTCTTGAGCCTAGGCCTTGTTCTTTCTCTTTGTCTTGGAAAACAAAACAAAACAAAAAACAGTACCAAAGAAACTATTAATCATTTAAATTTGCTCTTTTGGTTTTGTTTGTATCCAAAGGCATTCTATTTGAATAAAGCATGTCAAGGTAGCATCAGTCAAAATTTGATTCACTATGTTTGCAGGTGATGGCTTGGACAACAGTGTAGCTTCCCCCAGCACAGGTGACGATGATGACCCTGATAAGGACAAAAAGCGTCACAAAAAGCGTGGCATCTTTCCCAAAGTAGCCACAAATATCATGAGGGCGTGGCTGTTCCAGCATCTAACAGTAAGTGGATTCTAAATGACATATGTAAACTAAATATGGACAATGAACCAGTTTTTATAGAAAAAAATGAGAAAAAAGTAATCCCTCTGGACTTGAAATATTTCATAAATCACTGTGTTCCCACAGTTTTTGCAAAAGTGTTAGCACTTATTTCTTAGCTACATACCCCAAATGAGAAATTTTATTTAAAATTCACTATTGCGATTTTGTTAACTTTTGTAAGTTAAAAGGTTTCGGTGTTCATGTGCACTTGTGATTTTAAGTATGTATATTAATGATGTTGATTTAGTAAGTATGACCCTTAAGTGCTCAGAACCATCTCCTACTAAGAAGAAAGTAAGACAGACCCTAGAGAGAGACTTAATATCTTCTGATGCTTTAGTGGACCTTTATAACAAATGGTCCACAAAAATTTAAATCATGTTGCAATGGCAAGATGATCACATAATTTGCTTTTAAGTGGTTTGAATGCACTGGCTTCCATTACAACACATTCATGTAAGTCAGAGCTCCACAGTGAAAGTTGTCCCTGTATTTAGAACTGTAAAGGAAAACAGCAATATAGAGTCAGCTCTTCCTGTGTAGTCCCTTGTGACTTTTCAAGCACAGTAACAGTTTATATTGTCTGTGCGAGTATTGCTGTTTTCACTGCAGGAATTCTCCTGGAGATGTGAGAAACTGGAGATTTGGGGCTTTATGCCACTGGGGGATTTGTTTTGTTTGGTTATTGTCCTGAATGAATTTCATGTTCAAAATATTTATAAGAATAATATTTTGGTGGATATTTTTGCAAGTGCATACTGATTTAAGGAAGATTTGTGGATAAAATAATATTTTAAAAATCAACAAGACTGTTGACCAGGCGAATTTCAATATTAGAGACAAAGGATGAATTTAGACAGGTTGTAGCAAAGTTACATAGATGAACAAATGTTAAAAACTCTTGAGGGTTGTTTTTTACTATCAGGAAGAAATATTTTATGTTACTATTTTTATCTTAGCTTGCTATCCTAAAGTCATTTTTTCCTCAAATATTAAAGTTAATCCTGCATTGTCATAAACAGGTGCGGAGCCTGTTTACCTTCATACCTGGGCCCACTTTCAAAGCTGTGTTCCTCAGTGAGTCTTACCGGTACAGAGAGACAAACTCAGGAGATGTCTGAAGGCCATGTTGGTTCTGCTCCTCTGGATAGAGGCTGTGCCTCTAATCATACTCAATGGTATAAATTAATCCAGATTTTCCAGTGTCAGTGAATAAGATAAAAACTGAGAGCAGCTAAAAAAAAAACCAAAATGTTTCCTCTCTTCTCTTCTTCCCATCATAATTCCAAACAGTAACTAGATTACACTGACAATTTTTGAGTAAACTTTAGGGCTTGGGCTATGCTGGAAAGTAGTTGAAGATTTCGATTGTTTTAGCTGTTATGATTTTAACATCATATCAAGTTTGCCTAAATTCTGATTCAGGCACCATTACTTATCTGACACTTGTTACACATGGATAGATATTTTGAGATCTGACTCCTGCAAGTTTCCCATTGAAGATTATCAGTCACTAATGAACTGGGGGGAAAGAGGACTCAGGTCTTGAGGGCATATCGTGAAAAACGAATGATATGACATTTAGATAAGAAGTGGCAATTGGTCAAAGGTGTGTAGTACAATGATGCAGCTGCAATGATGCTGATATTTTATCTCCAGAGCTAACCAGCTAACTTGCTCTGTGGAATGAGTTGGTGTGGTGGGTTAAAATCAGGTTGGCCCTGAAGTCACAACCAAACAATTTCTATTTCCTAGACTAACAGAAACAATGAATAGATTTCTTCAGCCCCATCTCAATCTGCAAAGGAGTTTTGGCTTTACTTGAAGCTGAGGTGCCTCTGAATAAAATATAATCAAATATTGGTTCAGACAGTATCAGGAGAGAGAGAAGCAAGTTATTTTATGCACCCACTAGTTTTCCTGTTTTCCTAGGTTGGACCCTTATGAAGATCCCTGCAGAGAGCTACATTATCTTGAAACAAACAAACAAAACCAAAATAAACTTTCTAACAACCCGCATGATTTTACATGCATTGCCTTGCTTATATGGACTATGTGTTTGTTACTGAGGCAATTGTAATAGAAATTATTCATGAACTGCCTGATTTCTTGAGGCCTGGATAATAGTCTTCAGTTTTGAGGTCTTTGCTGGCCTGTGCCACTGCCCTGAAAGGGGAAGCCCATTCATCCATGTTTTCCTGGCTTTCTATGAATGTTTATAGGTGTTGCCTTGTGGTTTCCATTGGGTATTTCTATCCCCCTTACCCACTCCAATGCCATCTGCTCATACAGAAATATTGATTAATGATAATGGTCTGTAAATATCTAATTGCTCTTATAACATCATCTGAAGAGCAAAGTTAGGAGATATGTTTAAAATTTTCATCTTTTCCTTCCCCCAGTGAAAAAGATTCCTTCCCTCTTCTCTAATTGCAAGAGCAAATAGACCTCCAGTAATAAGGAACACCCATTACCCTTGTTTTGTAATCCTCCTTGAAGGAATGCATGGACTGCTTAGGTAATATTTATAGTAAGGAGCTAATTCTAATAAATTCTATGAAAACTCCTATAGAATCTAAAGAGAGTTTTGTTGTTGTTTGTCTAAATGTAAGTAACTGCTGACATCTCGGTACTAATTTTTTGGTAACTTTATTTCAAGTTCTGAGAGGTCTTCAGGGATGCACAAGTCATTAGGAGTTATCTGTACAAATTTTAAATGATCACGTCATTGCTATGTGATAAATGGAACTTATCTAGAAAATCCTTTCTAAAATCTTGCTAGATATAAAAGAACCATTGAAATTCTGGCTAATTAAAACAATAGGAATACCAATTTATTAGTAAATTGTAAACTAATCTTTTTTTTAATGCCAAAAGGCGTATTTGAAAACCTCCCATACCTTTTAAAAGCAAATTGCTATTTCTTTTTAAAATAAATGGCTCAACCCTTTCATTGGGTTTATTCAGTGAAAAAAATCTGCCCTTGAAAGGGCTTTAAAGCATTTCTGTGTTAGAAGAGTAGAATAGGCCCTGAATTTAAAAAAAAGAAAAAAAGAGAAAACCTTTCTGGATTTGCACCCCAGCTGCATGAGAAGAAAAATGTGCCAGTCTGTAGTTATCCACAGGTAGACTTAATCAGTAGCACATTTTACTACTCCAAAGAGAGAACTAAAGCCTCATTCTTGGACTCACAGTCTCTAGCAAGCTAAACTGGACATACTTGTATATAATGAAAACAATAAAAGAAAAAAGAAACGAGTTTTAAACTTTGGTGATTATGGGGTAAGAGGAAATTTCAGTGAGGTAAATTCCCAGCTTAGACTTAGTTGAGCATTTGCCAGAGTTGGTAAGTAGAGAGGGTCTCTTAAAAGAAACTATTCCTTGGAATTGAAAAGAATGACTGACAGGATTTAAATAATAAGAGAGAATTAGAAAGAAAATAAAGACATTTATTAAGAAGAATACTTACATTTGCCTGAAGATAAATTATTGCAAACAATTAAAATGTGCTTAATATTTGCATATGAGTCACTGTGTATTCACAATCAGTTCAGGGGCATATGTCATATCAAGGTTTCTTTTTCCTTCTTGAAGGCATTATTCCAACTGTAAACATAGCCTGTGATGTCATAGTGCTTAGGCTGGATGTATTTTGCATATTATCAGTTCTTTTGCTACATAGTGTTACAAAGATGTGTGTCCAAGGGCTTAGTGAAAATGAGGAAAAGGAGTAAACGCCATGTTTAAGGTAAAAATCAAGGTTTTTTTTTTCTTTTTTGTTTTCCTACCGTATCATATTGCAGTCTAATCTAAATAGAAAAGCGGTTAATGTGGTTGTTATTTAAAATATGCAGTGACTGTATTTTTTTCTGCATGGAGCTTCTGTGCCTCCAGGAATACCGAAAGTTAGGGAGAAGGGAGGTAGTCAGAAAGTATACCTACAGATTCAGGTGAAGAAAGCATTCACAGGTCAATATCCGCCATTGACCAGTCGGGGTGGCGATCCTGATGGTGAAATGATTTTCATTCACACTCTCTCCTACTCCTCATTCTTTCACCATCCTGAGGATCCCATTTGGCTAAGCCTTACTATAGAGACAAACTTTGCTTCTAAGTTAGACACACTTATGTGCCAAGTGTTCTTGTTTGATTTTCTTTCTTCTTTGTTTCTTTGTGTGTGTGTGTGTGTGTGTGTGTGTGTGTGTACGTGTGTACTTCTAGCCTGGAAAATTTTTGCGTGTGTGTGTGGCCAAATGTATGTCTTGATTTCTGATTTATAAGACTTTCCTCTCATTGTGGATAAAGCCAATGTGAGAGGTTGTAGAATCTTCCAGGTTGAGAATAGCGTTTCCATAGAAACACTATTAGATGAAAAGTGCCCTGCGGGTCCGCCACTCTAAGGATGGAGTAAATGGAATTGAATTGGGAATTGAATGCTCTAGAAGAGACAGATGTTGTTTCATTGGTTTCGCTTTTAGTAACAAGATCTGTTGGAGTCATCTTAGTGTCATATCTCTCCTTGCCATTTTGGAAGAATTATTCTCTAAACATTATGAATTATTACAATGAAAACGTACACCTAATTGGTATCTGGATAATCCTTTCCGTTGATCGAAGTTAGCAAAAAGTTGAAAGGCAGATAGAAGAACTCATAGGTAGGCACATGGGCAGGTAGCAGATGAAATTTTTTCCTCTCCTCCCATTTCTATTTCTCTTTCTATTGCCCACCTCTGTATGCTGCCAGTTTTAACAGTGAATATTCCTTTTAAGCCTTACCAGCCAGCATCCTTCAACAAAGACGTAGGCAGAGTCCTGAGAAGGTGGTGGGGCAGGCCAACTGTATTCTCACATTCTTGCCTGAACTGTTCATCAGGGTAATACAAAGTATTTGAGAAAGGCAGTTTCTCCTTCAAACTAATCCTAATCTACCTTAATTATCATGTGCCTGAGCCAAGGGAAGTGGTTTGTAGTGATAGCAGGGAACTTTGATTCCTTCTTCACTATGTGTTATCTGCAGACAGATCATTAAATTAAGAGTCTTGAAAACTAATATAAAGATGTGAAAAGATTTTTTTCCTTTCAGATGTCCACGTACCCTATCAAAAATTAGCTCTCTTACATACCTAAGAAGAATATTTTCATAGTTTTTACTTTTTCCCTTACATGTAACTGCCATTCACCTTCACCTCTGACCAAAGCTAGGCTTTGCTGAAACTAACCCAGGCTTGGATGACAAAATCCTTTATCTTAATTTTAAAAGATCTCTGCTACTTTGAAGATAGCATATTTCTACTTTGACTAGATAAGGACCCTGACTATTTTTCACTCAAGTGGGAATCATCGGTCTGGGGAGGAAAATGGAGCCGATTATTTAATTACTTGAGGGGAATATTGGAATGCCCTAATTCTTCTGTGATATACATCATATAAACTCTGTTTTAATAATGAAGCGGGTGGTTTCCAGATTCTGGGGCAACTGCCTTTTTCTTTTTCTTAGCTGGTTATTGAAATCCTAATGGGATGGGTGATGAATTTTCTTAGGTCAGGTAAACTGAAAAGGCTACAGCTGGAATTCTTCACCCAGAAGAATCGGAGTTAATACTAATGATCATTGTGAATTAGAAGATCAAAGGAGAAGCATCAGCCTGTTCTCCACGTTGTTGCCCCAGAGGCCATTAGTGACCTGGCAAAGCTCTCTCCCAGCCTTCTCTGTACCTCCTTCCCCTTTCCTGGGCCTTTCTTCCCCACTCATAGTTATGCACCTCTGACCTGGAGTAATTACAGTCAGTTGATGAGGAGGCATGGGGGAAAACAATCGAAAGTAAAATCAAAAGTCCAACTTTAAAACTGCCAATTTATCCAGGTATATAACCCTTCCGAGCAAACGAGCTCTGTCTGAAACTCTATGTTACTTTCAGGGTGTGAGTGAGATTTTTGTGTGCAGTGAAATAAGTGGTTTATTCATTTCACCAATGGTTGTTTCATTATAAGAGACTTTTGTAGAGTCTGGCTGGCAATCTGAGATAATTCTAAAATTTTTCTTTTGTTTCCAAGGTTCAGATAAAAATACACCATAGTTTGGTTTTCAGATATATTTTTAATTGGGCTGATTAAATAAAGGATTATGTGTAAAACAAAAGTGCCCATGGACTTTTTACAATTTGTTAAGTTGTTACTGATGCACATAACTGAACACTAGCCAGCCATTTATACTTCAAAGTGTGTATCAATATCATGTCTTCTTTTTATTTTAATTAGTGATGATATATTTTTAAAGATAAAATATCAAGCTTGGTCAGTGAACATGCAATCAATTTATCTTTCAGATTAAAATTGGAGTACCACACGAATACATGTGAGTGTGCGTATATTTTTTTAACTAACTCAGTCCAACCCCTAGGAATTTTATATAGGTTTCATTGTTTCTTTCTCAATGTTTAAGATTCCTACTGATGATACTTTGCCTTAAAATATGAAGGTTTGGCAGAGGGAAAACCAGATGGATTTATTTTATAAAAGATTCTAGTGCTTTGGATTGTTTGGTTTTGGTTGGTTGGTGATTTTGCCAGTAGCAGTAAATCTACAGGTCATGGGATTTAGGATCCTAGGACTTAACTGGGAACATCCACATCATATCTGTCTCCTGTGCTGAAGTGTGAGTATGACTATCTGCTCATGTACATTTCTACCCCTGCCATCTATGAATTTTAATCCCCTAAGTAGCCATGTCCACCACCCTAATTTTCCCTCCTCCTGCTGATGTAGGTCCATGTCAGAGGGCAACCAAGTAGTGGAGACCACGTTGCAATGGTCTGTTGCTCAGCTCACAAAACACTCTGGGCCATGACCTGAGCTTACCTTTGATAGATTGAAAGCCATGTGATAGCAAAAAAATATCTGATTGATGCTCCAGGCAGTAATGATAGGGATTGTGTAGATGCACATCAAAATGATTGCTCCTGATGTGCGAGTGCTTTCATTTCAGTATGGCTTGTCCTTCCTTGTGCGAAGTCTGGAGTGTGGTAAGCTTGGCTAGCAGCTGTGGACTTGATACTCACTTCAGTGTGTCAAGAGCCAGAGAGTGTGCTCAAGAACTCAGATAAGGCATCTCTTTCTTGGTGGGCCAGTGGAGAGCCTCCAGGAGCAAAAGAGTAGCTGGAAAGGTTATGCTACACAAGCTTCTAACATTTTAAGGACTTGTTTTTTCTTGCCATTGCAAAACGCCTTCACTTAGCAAATTATAGCCCAGTGAGCATGGGTCCCAAGATGAAATGCATTCCTCTATCTAAAGAAAAGGTAGTAAATAACTTGATGTTATGAAGGCCAACATCCTAAATTAGTTGAGATAGAAATGACTTGGTGTTGTTTTTTTTTTTTTTTTTTAGACAAGAGTATTGCTCTGTCTCCCAGGCTGGAGTGCAGTGGTGTGATCTAGGCTCACTGCAACCTCCGCCTCCCGGGCTCAAGTGATTCTCCTGCCTCAGCTTCCTGAGTAGCTGGGATTACAGGCGTGCACCACCATGCCCGGCTAATTTTTGTATTTTTAGTAGCGACTGGGTTTCACCCTGTTGGTCAAGCTGGTCTTGAACTCCTGACCCCGTGATCTGCCTGCCTTGGCCTCTCAAAGTGCTGGGATTACAGGCATGAGCCACCATGCCCAGCCAGACATGATTTTATGTTCTTAGAAATACTCTGAAATAGAGTTCTTGGTGAATTTGAAGGTCCTGTTGGCATGATCTCTTTAAAAAAAAAATGGAGTGATATATATAAACTTGACCTTGTAGCTGTCTGTGCATTTCAGTTCTTAATAATCAATGTCAGTTTTTATCTGTTTCCACAATTACCTTTGTTGCTAGCATCCCTGCAGCACCCAGGTGCTCTCATTTGCCCCATGGCACAGATTTCCCTGAAGATTTGGTACCCTGGGAAGTTTCTGGGATGTCCAGAGACCAGCAGGTACAGTTTGTTAACATGAACACTCATCCTATGAAAGATCAAGGTCATTTCTGTTGCAGTTTATAGAAGTTTAGAAAAAATTCTTATCTATTATTTAAAGAAAAGCCAGTTTGCTAACTTCAAGAGGGAAGAACTTCACAAAAATGAATTCATTGAGAAAAATAAAATAAAATAATTTGTCTGCAAAATGTGACTTTTATTATATTTTTTAAAATTCAGCTATTAATTGCTTGGCTATTTTGACATTTATTCCATCCTTTTAACAGCTGAAAGAAAAAACTGATCATAATGCTAAATGAAAATTTAATATGTAAGTATATGGTGCTTTATTGTTTAATATTTTCCTATACACTGGATTCATAAGACAATCCTGTGAGATGAGCAGGATGACAAAAATGAAGTTTAGAGAAGTTAATGATTTTTCTTTTTTGTACTTTTTTTTTTTTTTTTTCTTGAGACGGAGTCTTGCTCTGTTGCCAGGCTGGAATGCAGTCGTGCCATCTTGGCTCACTGCAACAACCCAGGTTCAAGCAATTCTGCCTCATCCTCCTGAGTAGCTGGGACTACAGGCGCGTGCCACCACACCCAGCTATTGTTTGTATTTTTATTACAGACGGGGTTTCACTAAGTTGGCCGGGATGGTTTTGATCTATTGATCTCATGATTCGCCCACCTCGGCCTCCCAAAGTGCTTGGAACTGCAGGCGTGAGCCACCGCACCCAGCCAGTTAATGATTTTTCTCAAGATCAAAAGTGAGGAACTGGCTGAGCTTGAACCAGGATCTCCTAACTTGAATTTCCATGTGCTTTCCACCACGCTGCCTCTCAAACACACAGCAAATCAAATCGAATTGTGCAAGTTCAAAGGTATAATTACAATCTCATTCCACAAGTTAGCTAATTAGTATTTTTAAACAATAAAAATATGAGCCAGAGGGGTTGGCATAAAACTTCATAATGCAATCTGATGGTTATTAGTAACTAAGGGTCAAGGATGGTCCTTCCGTTTCTGGAATCTTTTTCAACAAATATCTGCCCATAAAAAGGGCAAAGAAAGCTACAGCTGTTGAAATTTTGTGACAATCATCATAATTTGTGCATTTTTGGAATTTCAGATTTTAAACATTGTTTAACTGCTCCTCCTTCCTTACAGAAATATGTAAATCTGTACCCATGGCTATTACTAACAATGTCTGATAGTGCTTTGGGGGCGAAGAATCTTTCCTTGTGCAAATCCTGACTAAACCTTCTAACACAGAATTTAGCTCCCTTAAAGATTTTGTCACGTGGCCAGGCCGCCAAAGAGCTATGTCTTTAATTTGCTTTATGGAGATACAGGAAACTGCTTATGCAGCCCCGATTACTCTTAAAACTACGATCCAACTGTCGTTTCTCAGCAAAGAAGGCTGCTAAACCCAGGAGAATTAAGCTGCCACTCTGGGGTATGACACCGAGGTCTGATCATTTTAAAGCTAGTAATAACCAGAATCCTAAAATTCTTATGAATAAAATGTAATTTTAGTAATGTTTCCATAAACAGTGGTAATGGTGGCATTTTAGTAGGCAGTGACATTAGTCACATCGAAATTGTACCACATTGGCTTTTAAATTACTCCACCTGTCTGTATGAATAGAATTTTCAGTGTAAAAGCAGAGAGACAGCTGCTGCTAATGTCTCCTTCTCCCTGTGCAGATAATGCTGGCAAATCTACATGCAGAAAGGACTGGCTTGTGATGTAAAACGGTACCTGACCCCGCTGGCTCCTGAGCTGCAAAGCAGTACCTTTAATTACCAGTGGCTGTGTTTAGTTGTTGATATAAAAATGTCAGCTTCCAGGAGTGTAACCTCAGGTTCACTCCCTCTAGTAATGTCACCCATCGTACAATATTTTCTTCCACCCACATCCGTAATGCGATGGGTGAGCATTTATCTTGATGTGTTTCAGAAACACGCAAGGCATTAATACTTAAAAGGAAAATGCCTAATACTGTGCAAACTTGATTGATGATCTTTCTGTTGGAGAACTTTTAAAGATTAGTGGAATCTGGTTCCTTCTTTCTAGCCAGAATAGAAATATGGCATGCTGTTTATACCTTCAAAGGGCTTAGCATCATTCATCTAATACAAATACAGGTTCTTATGTGAGGATCATGGCAGGCATTTCATAGAGCAGAAAGGGTAAAGCATGGATGGGCTTGAGAATATTGAATCTGTTCCTACGTGCCCATGTTTCCTATTGATAGATGAGGAAGTTTACTTTTTAGAGAAGCCCGTTTGCTCTTAGCCTTTTGATTATGGTTCTATCATGGCAGCTCCATTGAGACAAGAGTGGGCCAGGCGAGGGGATCCTCCTGTTGGAGATGCCTGTTGCCGACAATGTATTTGATGAAATGGTAGATAGGAGATATACGTGTCTGGCTCATTGGCAGGCATTTTTTTTTTTACTTCTTTTGCACAACTGGTGTTTTCGTGTTTAATTGAACAAGGAATGAGTAGTAAATGAAAGCTGCTGCTTGAAATCCCACTGTGAGCATGTTTTGCACTTGGCTCCCCAGTGACAAGGCAATTTGTGAAATTATGTGACGGAGTAATTAGATGAAGCCAGGGCTCCTGACTGTTGCCATGCATATGTGGTGAGGGTTTGTTAGGAAGAGGGAGGGGGTGAAAAAAATAGATTATTACTCTGGCAAGTCGGCTCAAAGCTTCTTCATTTATTTGTAAACAGAATATTTAGTGACCGCATAGGAAGTAGCTGTAATCACCAGCTCATAAAGAAACCACAGCAGAGCTTTTGGATTTTTGCAGAGTGCTCATGTAAAATTTAAGCTGGGAGGCAGAATCCCTGTTAATGTAATTAGGATCTAATTTACCACCCTTTGCACACAGATGTAATAATGTCTAGATATTTATTCTATCTTTAAGCACGTTACATATACCTCAGTGCAGCAGTTACTGAACAGAAACAGGTGTGAGCACTTTCCTAATTCGTTTTTACACTGTAAACACATAGCAATTTAAGGGAAATATTTACCAAAAACGAGGGGAAGGAATGTCTGCAAATGAGGCAGTAATGGACAGTTGCCCTTTATGTACTGATGGATTTCTCAATGGTTAAGTAAATTAAAGCAAATGCTAGAAAAATCAATAGGCCAGCATAGTCTTGGTTTTGCCTCATAGACTTCAGGACAGAATGACAGATGTGGTATCTATGACCCATTTAAGTATTAATGCTTGAAAAACAGCTTCTGCATGCAAGGTTGTAGGCTCAGAAATGTTCTCCTATATTAAATTACAGACAATAATATTTTTAAGTGTACGTGGAATTTATATGTTTCAGTTAGGTTGTTCTTATGTGTTACATTTATACTGGAAGATTAGTTGCTTAGTTGTTGCAATAGCACCATAAATCAGTTTTGAATGATCCCACAAGGAAACATCTTCATAACACTGTAGTTGGAAGGTGAAGATGATGTATTTTGAGCTGACGTGTATGGCGAAGTGAATATGCTCAATAGCACTCTATGTGGAAACCAAATTAAATTTAATTAAGGAGTAGATGCTCAGAGCCTTTGGAAAAAATCTGTAAAGTAGCATTCAAATGTGGCATTGTAATTCAGTTAATCTCCAGGGCTACAAATGCTGTATTTTACATTTGAACTAACATGGGTAACATGTCACATAGGTCGACCGTCATAGCATGTGGAATTGTAGAGCTACTCTGATGTCCTAAGTGGTAGGTGTTAGCCTCTGAGAATGAGAAGGCAGGCCTTATTTGGTAGCCCCTCAGAATGTTAGTTTTTCCACCCATTGTTCCCATTTCTAAAAATTAATTACTAACTTCAAGATAAATAATTTAAATACAGTCAAAATGTTGGTTTGTTGACTACCAGAGATAGGAAGGCAAGGAGAGAAGCAAGGTCAAATGTACTTGCATGTCAGAGACATGCTTTTATGATCGAAATAAAATGAAGGGTTAAAGTTATTATCTGGTCATTGGAAGAGAAGGTGCCTTTTGTTGGAGAGAAAAAGAGTTTTGCTACCTTGAAGTGTCCTGTTTACCTTCTTGTGCTGACTGAACTTAGACAATAATTGCTGAACTATCTTCCTTGCTCATGACAAATCAGGCATGGTCCAGCCTGACTCTGGGTTTTGAAAATCAGTATGTAAAGATGATAACGTGGCCAGGTGTGGTGGCTGTCGCATGTAGTCTCAGCACTTTGGGAGGCTAAGGCAGGAAGATCTCTTGAGCCCAGAGGTTCAAGACTAGGCTGGGCAACATGGTGAAACCCCACCTCTACAAAAAGTTAAATCATTGGCTAGGTGTGGTAGCTAACACCTGTAGTCCCAGCTACTTGGGAGGAGGTTGGAGGATCACTTGAGCCCGGGTGGTCAAGACTGCAGTGAGCCAAGATTGCGCCACTGCACTCCAGCCTGGGCAACAGAGCAGGACCCTGTCTCAAAATGAATAAATAAGTAAAATTTAAAAAATAAAGGTGATATTGTGATAAGTCATATTGGAAACATTGCTAGATTGGTATGATAAAAAGAAGTAGAGGCCGGGTTTGGTGGTTCATGCCTGTAATCCCAGCACTTTGGGAGGCCAATGTGGGTGGATCACCTGAGTTCAGGAGTTCGAGACCATCCTGGTCAACATGGTGAAACCCCGTCTCTACTAAAAATACAAAAAAAAAATTAGCTGGGCATGGTGGCGCGTACCTGTAATCCTAGCTACTCAGGAGGCTGAGGCAGGAGAATTGCCTGAACCCAGGAGGCGGAGGTTGCGGTGAGCCGTGATCGCGCCATTGCGCTCCAGCCTGGGTAACAGGAGCGAAACTCCGTCTCAAAAAAAAAAAAAAAAAAGTACAAAATTAGCCAGGGGTGGTGGCGTATGCCTGTAATCCTACCTACTCGGGAGGCTGAGGCAGGAGAATTGCTTGAACCTGGGAGGTGGAGGTTGTGGATAGCCAAGATTGTGCCATTGCACTCCAGACTGGGCAACAAGAGCAAAATTCCGTCTCAAAAAAAAGAAAGAAAGAAAAAAAGAAGTAGAATGATTGTTTAGATTCTAAATAGAAGTCTTTAATCTTTTTTTATTTTCACACAAATATTTTACACAAATATTTCACACAAATATTTACAACATTTCTCTGAATTTGTATCATGAGATTTAACAATAAATACATTTGGAGTTTTAACTGAGGTATAATGAGTAACTTTAAAAAAATGAAAGTCTATCATCTAAAAAACCAGAAAATGAAAATCACTACAGAACTGAAAATTCTTTTGTTTCTTTAAAAACAGTGAGCCTTGGCGGGGCGCAGTGGTTCATGCCTGTAAGCCCAGTACTTTGGAAGGCCGGGGCAGGTAGATTACTTGAGCCCAGGAATTCAAGACGAGCCTGGGCAACATGATGAAACCCTGTCTCTACAAAAATACAAATATTAGCCGGGCATGGTGGTGCACACTTGTAGTCCCAGCTACTTGGAAAGCTGAGGCAGGAGAATCACTTGAGCCCAGGAGGCAGAGGTTGCAGTGAGCCAGGATCACTCCACTGCACTCCATCCTGGGTAACAAAGTGAGACCTTGTCTCAAAAACAAAAACAACAACAAAGAAACAGAAAAAAACAGTGCTCCTTAAGCTACAGCATGCATTTAAATTATCTGTGGATCTTTTTTAAAATGTAGATTCTGATTCAGAGGGTTGGGGCCTGAGATTCTGCATTTCCAGCAAGCTCCCAGTGCTGCTGATGCTGCCAGTCCACAGACCGCACCTTGCATAGAAAGGATCTAAGGTACACAAGCAAGATGTCAGATTTTAAATGGAAAAAGGATTGTTTTTCTCCATCTTTGATTTTTATACTTTGATTTTGCCTCCTGATTTTGAAACTTACCCCATTGTTTTTATCATATTAGTTTGACAATTTTTTTTTTTTCTCTGCTGACTTTCAAAGCTTTTTCAGAATATAAGAACTTCCTTTTGAATTCAAAGCACTTTCATTGGATCCCTCAAGTACTCTGAAAGTTTCTGATAAACGCAGGGCTCTACAGAAAGAGAGAATGTTTCTTCTGGGCTCTCTGACTGTGCACTTGTGTGTTCGAGGTGGGTGGAGAGGTAGCTCTGAAGATCCCATGATACAGAATGTTGTGGTTCACTTCCACCACAAGGAAACATCTTCATAGCTTCAGGGCTCTGGTGACAATCTGCAGCAATGGAAGTTATCATGGAGTGAGGGCAGTGTGTGTGGTGTGCTAGCTCCCAGACTTCTGTAGAGGCTCTGCAGATCAGGTAGCCTTTGTCAGTAAGAAAGTAACAGAATCACTAACTGCAGAAACAACACATGTGTTTGAGGGAGAACTGCGTTTGTGCCTTACATTTCTTGCCAACTTTATGTCTGCTCCAGGAAATCCTTTTGTATTCCCGCTGCCCTGTGTACTTTATCTTCCATGGGCAGTGTCACTCTCAAATTTCGCAGCATCCTGGAAGGAAGGTGAATTTGCTTTTAAAAGTGAGTATCTGAAAAGTATATTTCCTCCAGTGTGGCTAAGATCTAAGGAATTATGCATACCTATTAATCATTGCTTAGCAGGTAAATTCTCTCACTCATTAGAGTTCACATGCTGGATGTAGTTTCTTGAAATTAGGTCATTTATTTTGGTCTAAGTCATTGAGGATCAAAGGTCATAAGGAATCCAAAAGCCATTAGTCAGGGTTCTTTTCTGGACCCCTTAGATGTCATTGTACGAGTCACCCATGGCAGGCTGGGCCTGGCCTGCTGTCAGGGAGCTGGCAGGGTGCCTACTTTATTTCCAGTTTGCATAGATAAAAAGCAGAGCAGCGACTCTTGGAATCACTATAAAAATAAGCTTACATAAAATCTCCATTTGAAATACAGTATGTGTGTGCCCCTGCATGCTTTCTCTTCTGGAAGCCATGGGAGCTAGAAATCAGAATTAGGAAGCAAAGAGAGACAGACATCTGATGCCATTGTAGACTACTCTTTGTTTGGGTGCAGGCATTTATAATTTATGGTAAATTTAGTGAAGAGCAAATTTTCACAAAGAATTATAATAATGACAAACCAAGCATTTTAATTTGCTAAACAAAATAAAAATAAAGACATCGCTTAACCATTGTCAAACATATATATATACATATTTATACTTATGTAGGTACCCGCTCTTAAGAAGATTGAAGTGCATTTGTCAGTATCAGAAGTGTTGGGCGAGAGATATAGTCAAGTCAATTCATTCACTTCTCCCGTTGAGCCCTGTGAGTCTCAGGCCCACACCTTGAAGTGAAAACATCATCAATTACCGAAATGACAGATGCTCAGAACTTACTTCCTGAAAGATGTTCATGCTGGACCAGAAACCACGAGCACTCAGCAATATTCATCACTTTGTTCAAGAGAGACCGAAAAAACTGTGGGGGTGAATTTGCAAGGGAAAAAAGGCCAGATATTACATGTGTGCATGAAATAGCTATGTCTGAATTTCTAAAAGTCAGAAGCAAGCAAGTATCCTATTTTAAAAGATTATTAATTGTTATTTAATAGTTAACTTGCATGTGATCTTACAATTAATAATTGTATCCCCATTTCACAGATGAAGGAACTGGGACAGAAAAGGTTAAAGATCTAACAGCGATCTTAGTGTACAATGAAGTTAGGACTGGAAGCAAAACTCAGGGCCATAAATTTCAACTTCCTGGAGCTTACCACTTCCATACCCTGACATTTAAAATTATGACTTGTTATTGTTCTTGAAATTGTCTTGCATACGCAGTTGACTAGAACTGATGAGAATTGAGGCAGAAGTCCACATAGCCTCATCAGAGCCATACTTTTGACAGAGTTATTCCAGAGCAATCACAACTGCTCTATGGTCAGCCAGACTGGGGGCCCTTGTGTAGCTCCTTTGCTTTCCCTAGACATCTCTGTGGCTCTGATACCTGTACTGCAGTAAAAGCAAGTGTGCGTGTGTGTGTGTGTGTGTGTGTGTGTGTGTGTGTGTGTTGGGGGAGATGGATCATGCTGGCATTAGGGCCTTTATCTGTGAATACCTTATGCTTTTGGTTTGAGAAGAGATGGCTAGGATAGTTTCTATGATATGATGATTTAATCTTACCACACTGCAGGAAAAAGCAACTTTTAAACATGCATATTATTTTACCCACCATAAATCATGGCAAAACGTCAGGCCATATCTATCTTATCTTTGAATTGCAGTATAAATGGGGTCATTATTTTCCAAGTAAGTCAAATGCTTTTTGAGGGCCTACTATGTACAAGGAACCATATACATCCAGAACATTCTCTGATGTTTGAAAAGGGCATGGATCTAATCTGTGGTGCAGTTTACAGAAAACTGGAGTGAACAGAACAGTCAGGAGACAACTATAAGAATTTAGGTAAGAAGGATGTGCTGTGGAAGTACAAAGAAATGGATGAGTAGAAGATGTTTTAGAAGTAAATCTGGTACCTCATAAATAGAAGCATTCATTCAGTTACCTCCACAGACACTAGAGATGTATATAGAGTCATGATCCAGAGAGTGCCAAGAGAAAAAAGGAGGAGGCCCAAGACAGAATTTGGGGGATGACTATTTCTGAAGGCTGTGTGGAGGAAAACCTAGAGAGAGAGCAGAACAGGTAGACAGGTCTCTGTCACATACTTAGGTGGCATGAATTGATTTCTGGGTCCGCTTCCAGGTCCAGTGTTTTATTATTCTAATAAAAGCAAGGAAGGTACAATGGTAAGAACGTCAAAGAATCCATTCCCCAGACTAAATCCGTCATGGCCCACAAACCGGCTCCCCTTGCTGTCATCATCATCTCAGTTCATGACATCACCATAGACCCAGAAGCTCCAACCCAGCTGAAATCCAGGAGTCATCCTGGAAGGTCCCTTCTCCTTCCCCCTTCACAGGCAGTTGCTCATCCCTGAGTCCCACCAATTCTCCCTCCTAAACACTTCTCCATTCTTCTTCCCACCTAGCTCCATTGCCTCTGCCACAGATCAAGCCTCTGTGTCTCCAGCTTTCTCAGCTCCTTCCCCAGCCTTCCTGGCTCCAACATTGATCCCTTACAAAAACCATCCCTTATTTTGCCACAGTTTTTCTAAAACAAAACTTGGCCAAGTCTCCTTCTACTTAAAATCCTTCGATATCTCCCTACTACCCTTAGGATGTAAGACAAACAGCCTTGGTGTGCCATTCAAGGAGCCTTCCAGGTCTGACACTGGTGCCCTGAGTGTCCTGGCCCCTCTCTCACCATTTCCATACAGGCTTCCCATGCATGCCATGCTGCAGCCAAGCTGAAGGCTTACAGCTCCCCCATTAGTGCTGCACGGTCCTGTCCTCTGTGCACCTTACATGCTGTTCCCTCATCTAGGATACATCACTTCCACGACTCCTTCTCCACTTGACACTTTACTCCACATCCTTCACATCTTACTGCAATTGTCACTGCTTGGGGAAGCCATTTGTTGTTCTTCCCAGGAGAGGGAAAGTGGACCCTGCCCAAGTCCATGGCACCTTGATGAGACTCTGATAGGGAGCGCTTATCATAGTGACTATTTATTTATGCTCTGCCTTTCTATCTAGAGGTCAGGATTTAATCTTTCCTCTCTACACCTTCAGAGCTGTACTATAGATGCTTGATATTATTTATTGACCAAAGCAACAAGTGCAGTTGCAAAACAGAAATGACCAAACTCTGGGAGCTTTCTGAAGTAGAAAGGCTAGAAAAAATCCTGATATAGAGGTTAGGATATCATCAATAAATGGCTTTTGTCATTTATTGTTTATCTATTTATTATTATTATATCTTTTAGAAACAGGATCTCCTTGTGTTGCCCAAGCTGGAGTGCAGCAGTGAAATCTTGACTCACTGCAGGCTCCACCTCCCAAGTTCAAGTGATTCTCCTGACTCAGCCTCCTGAGTACCTGGGACTATAGGCATGTGCCACCACACCTGCTAATTTTTAAGCTGTTTGAGGCATTTGGAAGAGAAGAAGTTGTATTATGAGGCATATGATGATACTGCAGTGGAGGTAGCAAAGGTAGATCCTTTTGCAATCGCTTGAGGAAATATACTAAAGGATATGGTTTAGACAGAAGCTTCAGGAAGTGCTAACAAGAAGGCATGGTTTTTCTTTCATTTTTTAATATTTAGGAGAAAGGAGATTTGAATATGTTTACGCATAGAATTGAATTCAGCCACCTTTCTTGGAATTGCTACTATGTTCCACACAATTTGTTAATGCACAGCCTACTTACTTATTTAGGCAATAGAGACCTTTGAAGATCAAAGTAGAGAGGGACTGATTAATGGAGCAAGAATCAAGGGTAAGTTGGCAGAGGAGGGGAGGGTGATGGGATGGCATCTCAGAGTAAGAACGTAGCAATAAGGAAGAAGAAGGCAGAGAGATTCAGAAATGAAAAAGGGTGCTATTCTCCTCCTGGATCTTTTAGCAGGCTGCAGGCAAAGTTAACTGATACAAGTCCAAGAAGTAGGATTAGGAGCTGGAGGAGAGTGGAAGTCATTTGGAAAAATTGCTGTTGTGAACACAGTAGGCAGAGCAAAAAAAAAAAAAAAAAAAGAAAAAAAAGAAAAGACAAAAAGACTTTCACACTGTAGTTGAGAATACATATAGAAGTAGCACTAGATACCACACTGTGACCAAGGACTGGCTAGACTTTTAAAAGGCACATTTCATAATGAATGCATTTCACATGCTAAAATGAAGGCAATATTGAATTCTTAGTGGTTTTCCACAGGAAAATAATTTCATTTTCTATTCCTTAAAAATTAGTACCATGGGGAACATTCATCGAGCCCCAATCTGAGTCACTGAAGTTTGTACTATCACATGTAGGTTAGTGAACTCAAGATTGCATTAAAGGTTTTTATCGCAGTTTTGGAGGAAGTTACTGTGCAATTATTGTACATTATCTTTCAGTACAGGTTGTATAAGAAGTTTGCAAACTTGTTATTGATAACCTTTGAATGTGAGTTCAACAAAACCCATGCAAATGCAGCTGTCTGCTAAGATAATTTTTTTTTCTTGCCATATCATTTGAGAGAGAAGGGGAGTTTTAAATTTAATTAGGACAAATCTACACAACATTGTAAAATATCGGAGCAACTGTACACATTAACAAGTGAACAATCTCAGATATGTTCCGAAAAACCTTCCTCTGCTGGAAGCCTTATTTTTAGCAAGGGGAAGGAGAGAAGACTGGCTTGGACAGACTACTTTAGCTTCACAAGTTGAATTGATCTTGACACTGCTCCAGAAGAATCTAGTATTGTCATTTTGGTTTGATGGTAAATGGTATACACCCAACTTCATGAAATAAAATGGTACCCTACATATAATAAACAGCTCCTTGCCATATACAAAGAACAGTTAGCTCAGTGTGATCAAGTCAAGTTACAGATGACTCATGTGAAGTCTCTCTGTTTAAATAGGAAGGACCACTTACAAGCAAACAGGCTCACAGAAAAATAGCTAAGTAGCGAAATAAATAAATAAAGAGCTCAGTAGTCTTTCAAACATGTATTAGAAAACAAATTACAAATTGGTCTCCTATTCAGTACTGAAAGGCAGTGTCAGGACAGTGTTGGAAAAGCAATTCTCTAGTAGCTAGTATATTGTGGGCATTTCTGCCCTTGTCTTTGGGAGTACCACACACACAGTTACACAATGCATAAAGGCGAGGGTCATTTCTAGGACAGAAAATTGAACATTAATACTCGCTGACATTGTCGAAGGAATGATATGTCAACCTGACAGGACCTATGTGCTTACATCTGCTGATTGGCTGCGGACAAAGGTCCTGTGTGTCAGGATGAGACCCCAGGCCTGACTGCAGCAGGGCCAAGGATGCGGCAGCCATTAATCATGAGCTGCCATCTTGAGCCAAGATAGTGTTTGTAAAATCACTCGACATCTTGTGTGTGGCTGGCAAGTTCCATCTGTTGTATACTAGATTTTGGTAGATATGGCTCTCAGCTTAAAAAAAAAAAAATCATTGCAGACTTTTGATTTGCATCATCTAACCAGAATTTTGGGTGGACCAGATGTCCTTTGCATGTATTTCTTTCTTTTTTCCAAAACTAGTTATAACTAGTTTTAGTGGCTGAAAGGGAGGTTCTGAGATGGTGTGTCTTCTGTTCCCATGGGAATTAGTTTTGATGAGTTTCTGGTTTCCTGATTCACCATAGATAGTCAGTATAATGAAGAAATCCAACAAGAATTAAACTGAAGTTACTTGCTGTGATTTATTTTTTTGATTCTCCACAAAATATTAAACCCTGTAGGCAGATTTTTGAACAGGGGAAAAGAGGTCTATGCAATTATTTTCTTATCCCTGAAATCACATGAACAGCACTTTCCTCCCTCATTTATAATAAATCTTTCGTGAGTTAATTCTGTTGCTGCAGTATTTCCACAGCTAACACTTTAGTGAACGTGTATCCTTTCAGAGAGAAAAAAAAACAACATGGAACAATCACGAGGCCCTCTGACACCCCAATTGTGCCTTCTTAAAATAGGGGTAAACACTCTGGCAGCAGTTACTCAGTGTGGGTTTCCACTGCATAAAATGTTATAAAATAGGGCCCTTGAGAGCATCCATTATCACATATTGGTTAACATCACAGATTTTTAAAATCCCAGTTGCCTTGGTGCCATTAAAAAAAAAAAAGCTTTCATCTGTAAAATCTAGTTTCCCTTTGTTATTAAAATAAATGAAGCCATTAAACAAAATATATGCATGTAATAGTCGAGTTCATCATTTGGCATCATCAGAATGATAGAATTTTGCATTTTTAAAAATTGGTGCTGCCATCTTAGCAGGTTTGATGTGAGCTACAGAATCCAAATGTGCTGGAGGCTTCCGAAACTTTATGACATGACACATATTTCTCTCTTTAGTCTTCTAATACATATATATATTTACCTGGCTCTTCTTCAATGAAAAGTAGAATTCTGTTTAAGAGAGCTAAAAAAGAAGACAGCTTTTTTTAAAATCCAAAATCCCGCAATCGAATGAATTGATTGTAACTATTGATGAGCTCGTATTGTGACTGTGCTGGAATTGAAATAATTTCCAAATACTTTATTTCCAAAGGTTTGTTTTTAATTACAGCGGCATTTGGTTGGCATGCAAGGGTGAGTTCTCACTCTTGATCTATCCTAGCTGGGGCTCAGGCCAAAAGATCCTCTGCTCCCTTTTCTCGAGAGCACACTTTTCTGCCAAATGTGGCGCCCGTCCCCTGCCAAGGAAGGTGGGCGAGTTGCCACTTCGGACTTTCAACCACCAAAAGACAAAGGCTCTCAACATTCCTAAGTCCACTGAGCTAGAATGGGCCTCACACCTTGAAGGATCCAGATTATTATTGATTCTTTTTTCTCCCATAGACGTTATAATATAGAATATTTTCTTAGTGCCTCCAGTCAGTCCCTGAGGGTGATCTAGGCACTTATAGCAATGTGTGACCCCTTGAAGGCCACTGGAGGGTCATTGAAGTGTCCTTACTCATCTGTCTGAGGCCTGAGCACATCTACACTGTCAGTGTCACCTCTCTATCTTGCTTTTTTAGTGTCTTTTTTTTTAACACTCTTTGAGTAAGAACCTAGTAATTATTTATTTACTTCTGTGAAGCTCAAATAAACTCAAGATGAGTTGGAGCTAAGTATAAAACATCTAGTAGGGAAAACACAGCCTCCTTTCCTTTTAACGGGGCCCACTGCATAATTTGCGGAGAATGTGTAAATTCCTCTCATAAATTATGCAGGGCTTCTTAAAAAATATTTCAAGATGGCAATAGCAGCACATAAGGCCAAGCATGGGGTCCGTCTATGTGGGGTTCTCTGTGTTACTTACAGGCAGCACACCCATGAAGCCGCTCTGCCTTCAGAGATCTTGGAAGCAAGTTTGTCCAAATAAAGAGAGTTACAAGAAAGCATTAAAACCTAATTTAACAGTAAAAAAAACTTTACAAGAATTACCTAGTCAGATCTTCTTCCCTGCAAATTGAGAACTATATGTATTTGATGTATTTTTACATAGATTAACCCAACCTTAAGAGTCATCTCAGATTCAGCTACTGTTTACTAATCCCTAAATGTATGCGAGACAATATGCTAAGCAATTTGATGCATGCTGTCTCTTTTGACCTCCACCATGAGGAAGCAAGGCTCGGAGAACCGAAATGCTTTGATCAAGGTCATACAGTTACTGTGGGTTCTAAAGACTTAACTTTAGTTATATAACTAAATCGATACACCAAACTGCACCTCATAAAACCAATTTTTTGGGCTGAGGACAGTGGCTCACGCCTGTAATCCCAGCACTTTGGGAGGCCAAGGCAGGCAGATCATGAGGTCAGGAGAGCAAGACCATCCTGGCTAACATGGTGAAACTCCATCTCTACTAAAAATACAAAATTTAGCCGGGTGTGGTGGCACGCGCCTGTAGTCCCTGCTACTCGGGAGGCTGAGGCAGGAGAATTGCTTAAACCCGGGAGGCAGAGGTTGCAGTGAGCCAAGATCACACCACTGCACTCCAGCCTGGGCAACAGAGCGAGATTCTGTCACCAAAACAAAACAAAACAAAACCAAAAAAACCCCAATTTATTTTAAAATGTTTTCCTTTAGATTTGCCATTTGTAAATGTGTAACCACATCACTGAAGCATGAACGGACTTCATGACCACTCTCCTGGGCTAAACGGGCTGATGACTCTCCGCACAGACCTAAGTTCTCTTAAGACCTGACTTGGGAAGGGGGAAAACTAGCCCCTTCCATATGTAGTTAGCAACCTTAAGTCACAAGTGGAGTGGCAAAGAAAAACATACTAAATAAAGCAAAACTCTATCTAGTTGTTTCAAAGAGGAACAAACAACTCAATCCTCACAGGGTAGGGACATTTCTGTCCCAAAGTGTGTTTTAGAAGGGGCAAATGCCACTCTTTAAGACTTTTTAGCATTACCAGTAAGATTATGTATTTCAGTTTGTTAGGAATGGTGACAGCCAGTTTAAAAGGTGACGGTTTTGTTTGATTTTAGTTTAAGTTTTAGTTTCGTTCTTTGTTTCATCCTGGCAGTGCACCTTTACACATTAAAGCAGAGGCTGGGTCAACTAACTCACAGTGGGTTTCCGACAGATGTAGCCACAGCTTTTTATTTTATCATTAACAAGATAAACTTTGAGCTTCAGTAGAGTGTAAAGACAACTAGATTGAGAAGTAGGAGGCCTTAGGGCCACAACTTCCCAGCCACGTAACCCTGTATAACTTGCCATGTGTCCACTCTGAATTTTGTTTTCTCTTCTATAGAATGAGGGCAACATTACCCGTTCTAATTTCACCAGTAATTGTGAGATTCAAACTCGGCAAAATATAATAAAACCTCTTTGAAAACGTAAAGCTATATACAAATATAAGGGATCACTCATCTCAAAGTCTTAAAAAAAAAAAAAAAAAGCCCAAACTAGCCTTCAAGTTAACTTTGATGAAATATCTTCATTTTTGCCAACTTTATTTCACAGTCTTGCTGGTAACAGTTCGAGTCTTCTCCCAGTCATCTAAGACATTCCGTGAACATTTGTAATAACCCTGCAGAAATAAGTCCACATCTGTGGCATCCCCACCTCCCTACCCCCAACCCAGTTAGATTTAACAAGGAAAGCACACTTAGAGAAACAAATACGGGGGAGCTGCCCAAATTTTGACTAAGACTCTTCCCTCGTCTTAATCCACTCTGGAGACAGACAGTGAATTCACGTCAATAAATGCTTTTGGGAGTTGGAAAGGGTTTGCTTAAGAAGGTTCATAAAGATAAAGGTAATCTGATTACTAAAACAATTTGAAGTTTTTAGATTTTTTTTTCTTCTTAAGGGGAAATTCCGTTTCGTTTGATTGCAAGAAAAGAGTTTTGTTGTTAACCAAGATAAAGTATAGTGCTGAACAATCTCTGAAATTAAAAACTGAAGTGTGTGGTACACAGAATAGAGAAAATTAAATAGCTTAGACTGCAATGGATAAAGAGAAAAGAGTTTTCATGAAAATTAGCTTAGTAAAGGTAAATTGCATTTGAATCTTAACTTCAGATCTGTGTGCTCTGCTATTTGGCATATGTTGAATTGATAATGCCTGTGTGTTAAAGAATTCTGATTGTTTCTTTTGCCTCTCTCACAGCTTATAAAAATGCAAGCAGACCCATCTAATGAATATTAATAGGAGTGATGTCTAGATAACACATAAACCCCCTGGATCTGTGGACTTTGGATGGAGTAGTCAGAGAGGATTTCTGTGGCTTTATTTAATACCAAATTTACATACTTTTAAAGAATAAACATCATCTTAATATTTTAATATCAATATTCCAAAGTGGAGATTTTAGTCAAATAAAAAGCTTAATTTTTCCTCGGTGAACATTATGTTCACCAGGGTCTGCATTTTAAGAGACAGGAAACTGTTAGCTAAAAAAGAAATTAACTTAATCCCCCTTCATTAAGTTCCAGTCTTTTTTTGTTACTTAGAGACAAGTAATAATTATACCCGTAGCAATGCAAAGCATGTTTTACACTTTTGTTATACAAAAGAACTGCAGTTGTTAAGGTGACAGCAAAAGAAAATGAGAACATTGATAAATACTGATTTTTCTTTTCTTAAATCTTCTCTGACTCTTGAAAATAAATTTCACTCAGGTGTCTGAGAGGCCTTTTAATTCATTAACTGCAAAAATCTACTCGTGATTTTAGAAAATGTCAATCAACTAGCTAAACAATATTTTCCCAGCTAAGGTTATAAACAGCAGCCAAGTGGGTGGAAAACATCTAAAATGACTGTACATTCCAGTTCTTTTATAATGCATAAAAAGTGGGCATTTTGTTTTCAAGTTGGTGTCTTTGGGATGGAACTTTTAGCAAGCACACAGTACATCTCAGCAGTGTATATTATTTAAAGTGCATTCTCTCTCGCTCTCTTTCTGGCATTGTGAAGACTTTTTAAATTTTAGCTTTACAAAAGGGGGAAATCATTAAAATGTGGTTTGTACCATTACGTTCCATTATTTGTCATCTTTATGGCTATTCTATAGTTTTCATTGACCTTTAATGGTAAGCTTGGTCAGGAGAGGTGAGCAGGAATGTTCACAGACTTGGCTGCGGGTGCTGCTTGAGAGTGTCTGCTAGCTGGGCTTCAATCCACGTCCCTGTAGATTTTAATGTCCCTACAGACTGCTGGCAGCCTGCTTCCAGCTGTGGCAGGCATGATGCAGTGAATTGCTTTTGAATGTTCTTTACTCAAATAGGCAGTAATTACAAGCTTAAAGAGGTTTAGTGGTCCAGTAAACTACATAATCACCCCTGAATTAGCCTGGGCTCATCAGTTGCAGTCCAGCAAGCTCCAGTCTGCTGTTTGTATGCAGTCTTGATCACATAGCAACCTGATCAGCAGGTGTGGAGCAGCCAGAGTCCCCCATAAACACAACTGTCTACTGGGGACAATGATCTCTAATGAGATGAGGCTACACCATCACTGTAATTTAAGTGGGAAAATTAGCGCTAGAGAATGAGTACCAGTTCCAGGGGTCTTTAGTCATATTGGGAGCAGCATGAATTCTCTATCTCATTCTCCCTGTCTCTATCTTTCTCTCTCTCAAAAATATCTCCTCACCAAATATACCATTTTGCTTCTAACTTATGGATACTTTATTCTTTAGACAAGGATTTTTCCTGCATATTTAATGCTACACAGGACATCTGTAAAGGCAATAATGATTGCTGTCAACAGACTCATTCCAAAATGGCATCGTAGTATTTCATCTTTCTTGTCTTTCTACTTAATGGTTTCAAAATCCTTTCTCTTTGATTTTTAAAGTGGAAAAGTGTTCTTCAGGCTGGTGATAGGTCTCCTTTTAGCTGACATACTCTCTGAAATTGTAGAGATGGGCTGTACGTATTTGGAAAAGATCCTTACTTTATTGGAGTTTATTGCATAAATCAGTCATGAACTTTCTTTTGAGAAAAGTGGTCCAGTATAGTATGCTGGCTTTTTTTTGTTGTTGTTGTTGTATGTGTTAAAGTGAAATTCTTGGGGAAAAGCCTGCGTGTTGAAACAGTCTTCTTTATCCTTTCTTCAGTCCTATGCTAGGCATGAAGATATAGAACTTGAATTTCGTTACGTTGGAGTAGGAGAGTAGGAAGGGAATTTTACCACAAATAAACCCAACAACAACATAGAGTGACTACGGGAGAATCTTTGGTGGAAATTATAAATTGATGCTAAGAAAGAAAAGCAGATTAACATAGTAATTAAAAGCATAGGCTGTGCAATTGAATACTTAGAGTCAAATCTCAGCTCTGTTCTACTTGCAAGTAAATTAGATTCTGAGCCTCAGTGTCCGCTGTAAAATAAAGGTAAGAGTATTTACCTCAGAGACTTGTTTTAAGGATTAAATTAGTAAATACCTAAAACACTGAGAACACTGCCTGACCTACAGTAAACATCATATAAATGCCAGGTAAATAAAGTGAGCAAAACCTACTGTTTTGGGATTTATTGAACTGAGTGAGAAGGATGAATAATTGTTGAAATGGAGCTTCTAGTTTTGTGTTCATCTGAAGTCATCTACTCACAAATGCCAGTTGAGGAATTTTAGTCATCTCTAACTTTAATAACATCCATTCACGCAAATATTTATTGGGCACAGAACTGAGCTAGCTGCATCATGACTGGGAATAGCATTCATGTGTTTTTATTAGTAGTCTACTAAAATGAAATTATTTTGAATGTCATCTAACTCATATTTGATTAAGAATCACATAAGAAACAAAAGTAATTGGCAAAACACACACACACCAATTTGTTTCAAAGCAGACAGTTGAAGGCATATTGTAGTGTGGCTAGAGGAAATAGTAGGCATTTGATTCTATGATCCTTAAAAGTGTTCTTGTGTATAATCTACCATCATTTCTGTATTTATAAGCAATGCTACAGGCACTAATAAAGTGATGGGCATGTGAGTTTCCACTGTGTTTTCTGACTTACAGCAAGATCTACTATTGCTTCCATTAGCAGAACTGAGTTGTAGAAATAAACGGTACGCACACACATACATTAAGATAGTAGTTTTTTTTTTCATATAACAAGTAATATCATCATATATATTCATGATTAACTCATCAGGAGTCAGTGAGATTTCTTCACCTATTATATAAAAGACAAACTAGTTTGGAAGTGAATTTTCCCAACCTGTATGTTACCACCAAGTTTCCAATCCCAGCTGCACTACTTATGAGCTGTGTGAACTTGAAAATGTCATTTGTCCTTTCTGTGCCCAAGTTTCCTCATCTATCACATGGGTCTAGTGGCTGTTAACTACCTCGGAAGGCTTTTGTGAGGAGTCATACGTGTGAAGCATTTGGAACAGAGCCTGACACATCCTTACTTCCTGATATGTGTTATGATGACTACTTCTTCCACTCTTATTAATACTGCTAAGCTACTATTAATAAAGTTCCTTTGGCTGGATGCTGGAGGGAGAACATGGGCCAAGGTTCTGATGAACTAACTTTCCCCCGACAGGCCCCTTCCCTCCCCTCCCCTTCTGCCTGCCGGGTCCCAGGCAGAAGCAGTGTATATTTGGGTAGGGTCGGGGGCAGGGAAATGGCAATTCTTTCCTGTCTGCTCACCATGATTACTAACTTTGTTCTTGCTCCCTTAGAATATATTTTTGGTTAAAAACAGGAATGGAGAAATGAGAAACAAACGGCAGTGGGAGTGTAGCCAAGTGGAGAAACTCAGGGTAGGACAGACCCAGCACCAGCACTAAGTGGCTGGAAGCCCTTGGCTTGTTTTTATTGTTGTTTTTGTTTTGTTTTGTTTTGTTTTGTTTTGTTTGGAGACAGAGTTTTGCTCTGTTGCCCAGGCTGGAGTTCTGTGGCACAATCTCGGCTCACCGCAACCTCCGCCTCCCAGGTTCAAGCGATTCTCCTGCCTCAGACTCCTGAGTAGTTGGGATTACAGGCACGGGTCACCACGCCTGGCTAATATTTTGTATTTTTAGTAGAGACAGGGTTTCTCCATGTTGGTCAGGCTGGTCTTGAAATCCTGACCTCAGGTGTTCCGCCCGCCTTGGCCTCCCAAAGTGCTGCGATTACAGGCATGAGCTCACCGCGCCCGGCCTTGGCCTGTTTTTTGACCTGGCCAAGCCTCAGCTTCCTCATCTGTGAAAAGGAGCTAAACACAGCCCCTACTCAGGGGGTTCACCAAGAGTATGTGAAATAATGCCTGCAATGCATTTGTTGTACTGAAAAATAATGAGTTCAAATGAGCTATTATTTAAAATGATTAAAAAGGACACTTCAAAATGAAGCATGAGTTTTTTCCCTTATCAATTCTCAAGGGCCTCCTGTCCTGTTTTTTGTTTTTCTGTTTTTTGAGATGTCTGTTGCCCAGGCTGGAGTGCAGTGGTGTGATCTTGGCTCATTGCAGCCTCCACCTCCCAGGTTCAAGTGATTCTCCTGCTTCAGTCTCCCAAGTAGATGGGATTACAAGCACCTGCCATCATGCCTGGATAATTTTTGTACTTTCAGTAGAGATGGGGTTTCTTCATGTGGGTGAAGTCCTGAACTCAAGTGATCCACCCACCTTGGCCTTGCAAAGTGCTGGGATTATAGGCATGAGTCACTGTGCCTGGCCCTGTTTTTCTTAATGGCCATTTTTGTATTTCCTCTCATAAGCATGGTCTTCTACTGAGAGAATCAATATCCAGGGCATTCATTAATTGTTATTCAACATAATTTTAGCATCCTTCATGAATGTCAATCCATTTAGGAAGAGGACATAAGTAATCACTAATTTGGAGTCTAAATTGTATGTCCTATATGCATATTACTTTAAAATATTTCTGTAACATATATGTAGCTAATGAAGAATATTATCTAAAACATTGTTATTTTATAGATTTGTAAGCAGCTTTTTAAAAAAATTCCAAATACAAAGGACTATGAAGTTCCTTAATATAAGTATCTGTCTTCTTTGTTTAGTATTTTTATTTTCTATTTAATTGATACTTAGAAGAAATTAAAAGATCAGATAAGTGAGGCAGGCAGGGCATTTTAGTATTGGCATCTTATAATTGGCTATAAAAATGTTTTTACTATTATATATTATAAATATAGTCTCATTAGTACAAAAAACAAAATTGTTCTGAAACATTATCCAATGTTCTACTTTTTTTCCCACATCTATGTCATTTTCATGTGCTAAGATCACCTTTATAGATTCCCACGACACCTCCAATGGTAACTCCTTTTAACCGCTGTTGGATATACAGAAATTGGAGGGATTGTCTGCAGAATGACTAGACTGGGCCCCAGAAAAAGCAAACACCAAACAAAAAATGGAGCCCATTTAGTCGGAGCAACTAGGCAATCTAGGGGTGTTGGTGGAGAATTAAGAAAGCAGGTCGAAATCCTGTGACTCTACTGATGATGCTCCAAACATTTCTGGCTTCTTAGCTGGTCCCAGCACCAACCTTCCTTCTTTTGATTCCAGCATGTGCAAGGATGCAGGACTCAACTGCTATGCATTCAGGCTATGTTCTGCCACTGCACGGTGCACTGCTTTTGTAATGCAAATAGGAGGCACAAAGTGTCTCTTTGATAATGTGCAGTCAGAAGACAAAAAAGCATTCACTGAAACAGTAAAACTAATTCATAAAGCTGAAAGACAATAGGGAAGCATTATGGATTTTTTTAAAGGAAAAAAGTATCCTAGATCAATGTAATTATCACAGTGTAAGCTATTCATAGTGCATAAGGGGAAAATGGCTGCAAATTTATTTAAAGTGGGAGAAGTTTTTATAGGTAAAAAACCATTATGTTAAACAAATATAAATATATTTGGTTAACAAGTTTCTGCTTAGTCTCTTAGAGGTCAAATATATAGCCGGTTATTTTCATTTAGATCCACAGTATTCCCTTAGTGCAAAAACTCAGTAGAAATTTGAAAAGAGCACAGAAATCTAATAGTTAAAAACCATATGGTAGATTTTTTCTTTCTTTAGAAGGAGTATCTCAGAGTTTAGCTCAAGGTCAACTTATATTAATGCATTAAACTTAGCTGTGGAGGAGGTAAAGAGCTGGAGGAAAAAGGATAAAAGAAGTTCCGAAATTGTTCTTCCAACATATTCAGCTAAGCAACAGAACATTGCCTTGATAAGGCTTATATTGGACAGTTGCCATAATTCCTCCTGTTAGATCAGCTCCTCCGGTACTGATTCCCATACCTTTTAAAGTATAGCATGTAACATTTTGCTTGAAAATTGCTTCTACCTCTATTGCTTTGTTATAGCCGTTTTGCAGTTTTGGTATAAAGGCAGTTCTGTGTCACAAGAAATTACTAATCTGAGGCTTGAGAAGGGGCAGCGTAGCCTTCCATTATCTCACCAGCAAGCTCTGTACAGGATATTTTCAAATTTTCTGCTGCCATTGCAATGTGCTGTTAGAGTGGCCAAGGTGGTGAGGGAGGGGGTGTTATTGAAACTTGGTCACCAGGGTAGATAAGATAAAGTTCATCACTCTCTTGGCATCCACATTTGCAGCCAAGAGTGGAAATTTTGATGAAAGAAGTACATTTGGTCAAAGATATCGTTAAGATATAAAGCTGGTGATTTTCTAACTGTGCATTCTACGGAGTCTCTCTCTTCCCCATTGATGCTCATCTGAAATAGTCTGCTTGATTGTTTAAAAAAACACACTTTCTTCCAATGTACTGTAAACTTGTAAATACCAGATAACCAACTTAAAACCCCCTTCCCGTCCCAGTCTCAAGAAATAACACTGGAATTGTGCAGACATAACTTTCTTGAGAAAGTCTCCATTTTCTGTCACTTTCTATCCTTTGCGGCTGGTAAAATGACAGCTCAGACAACTTTTACATAAGGTATTTTTAGATTTTTCTCAGACATCCCTTATTTCTTTTATACAGGACCTTACCCTAGGGATCATTTTATTCTTTGATGGGGTCATTAAAGAATCACTCTATACTGGTTCATTACTGGAAGTCACTGCAAGATCCAGAAACACATGAGGAGTGGCAAGTGATTTATATTTCAGCAAGAGATTTGTGCTAGAAAGGAGAAGTCAAGGTGTTGACGATTGAAATAAGGATGATCATTTCATGAGTTATCCCCTTTAGCTGGGGTTCCACTGCCCACAAGCCACTTAGTTTTCCTTGGAGGTCAGCATCTCTTCCCTCCTCAGACAAACCAGCCTAATACACGTGTGCAGGTTTAATGCTGGAAGGGAGGGGCCAGTTTTCCCCATACATAATCACTGTTTTATGGCTTTCACTCATTCCTGAGGTGTTAATGCAGATCAAATGGGAAACACTCGAGAAGGAACCCCTGCAGCTACTGCATTGCCTAGCTCTCCCCTCTCAATCGTTAATTCTTATTGTAAGATCTAAAGGTAATTTTGTTTGCTCTCTTAATGTGTTGCAGTTCTCCCAGTGGCCCTTGCATATCCTTTCTCAAATTCCCATCTTGATCAATTGTTTGCAAATAATTAAGCTTTTAAGAGATAATAGCAAGAGGCTAATGTACACAACAGAGGCGAGGTCTCCCTCACTGTCTATGGGACCGTGGTCAAATTTGCTTTGATATCCTGAAGTGATTAGGTTGATTGGTATATCTGGGAAGTGCCATCCGTCTTTCCTTCACAAGAGCCTACTGATCTTTCTTAAACTGTGTCCTTGAGATGCAATAACAGCAAAGGTGTTTGGGAGAATGGCCAGGAGTGACCAGAGGCCTTTAGGTTGCAAAGGTTTGGAATGAATTTCCCATTTTCTCCCTAAAAATGGCACTTCTCGGAGATTACTCTTTATCTCTTTTGCAAAATGATGTCTGCCTGTGCCCATTGCATGGCCTCACAAGCCCTGTGGGCAAAAAGCAACAGGACTTTGAATGTTTTTTCAGCAGCCGTGCCTGTGGCATGCTGGGTTTTTGTCAAGTCATTTTTTTCAAGTCTACAAAAGAATAACTCATACTGTCCACAAAAAGCTTATTTAGTAAAGATGCACAGGATTTAAGATATTTAAACGTATTGGGTTTCAGTTTAAAAGCCTACTTCTTTGTGAATTTTTGGCTGACTAAGGATTAGCTACATGAAGTCATGGCTTTCATGTGATTCTAGCAATTATAGACTTTTTTTGAGGGATTGAAAGTTTGTGGGACACTAAGGCCAAGAACTGTGAGAAAAAGAAAAACATTCAGTTGACCTACCATAGACAAGGGTTTAGGAATTTTGTTGATACCTTTTTCTCCTCTTAACAATGGCCAGATTATTGTGACATTTAATTTGTCCAGGCTCATTCATTTCTATTTTAAAAAAATATATCCCGAACAACGGAAAATTTCTTAATGGAGACAGAGTGCTGAGCCTCCATAGCTTGAGGCTGCCTAGCAATTATGCTGCGTGAAATTAGACACAGTTTGTTCCAATTACTTAAAGCCAGATCACATGAGATGTGACAAAGGAAAAACAGGATAGAACTTTTGAATTTTATGATATTTAAATTATGAAATCAGAAACTACATGATATGAAGAAACAACCAAAATTTGCACTGAAATTTTGAGAGCCATATTACTGCTCTTTGAAGCTCTAGTAATCCAGGTAATGGTAATGATTCAAAGAGAATTTTCCTGACACCACTTGAATAAATAAAATGTGAATTCCATTTGCTTTGTAAGAATGTATGTAAAACTTGCTCACAAACAGGCATGCAAAAGTACTCTTGAAAATACAGGAAAATAAATTACTGTGGCAATTCTCAATTTTCAAAGTAACTAAAGATAAATGGCATAAATAATAATATTTATCCGGTTCTGGTCATAATACTAAGACACTAACTAACAAGACAGGGCAAAAGATTTTGCCATCCAAGTATACCAAAGAGAGACTGTGGACATATTTATTAATTCTATTAAAAATCATTGCAAGTGATTTCTGTAAGAACTTGGAAACTGTCAGCAAGTCATATTACAGAAAATGTTATAGATTGGAAGTTGCTTGTGTACTTCAGTGTACAACTTTTTATGGCAAATAGTGCCAATGGTGGGATGCTAACATTTGCATATTTCAAAATTGAGCTTATCTTCTGGTATTGCAATACTGTAAGAACTGTCAGCGTGGGTAATCTTTAACCACAATGGATCTTAGAATTCTGGATGACAAAATTGAGGATAAGAAAGTTGTCTCTTGTTCAAAGTCCTGTAGTTAATGAGTGACAGTATCATTTATACAATCTAATAGAGTCACCTATTGTATGTACAATCCTTCAACTAGTGTAGACATAGAACTATTGTATATCAAGCTATAATTCAGCATTCTATCCATGGGATAAGAGTTCATGTGGTTTGTATTATGTATCAAATCTTTATATAGTCAGAATTATGTTTTAAACCTTAGGGTAATGGATTGCTTTAAACTCAGTAGCCAGTCATGAGACTTTGGCTGCAGTGGCTGGCATTCTGTTGAGTAGCACCAATGTCACTTATGATTTTAGACTTTTATGAAGTTTATATACCTTTATTTGAAGAAAGTGGGTCAACATCACTTTTGTGAATGAAGCAAAGAAAGTAGTGTCATGGATTTTAAATTGGATCGTTTATGCTTTATTATATATTTTGATGTTGCATCTGAGTGGAGAGCGTCTATCATAGCATGTTGTAACCATTCCTTCATTCCACAAGTATTTAGTGATTTTCTGTTATGTTCTAATCTGGGCTTTGAGGATAGAGAGCAAGCAAGGCAAGGAGTTTAGCACTGGTAGATGAATGGGAAAAGACACACCAACAAGGAAATAAATAATTAAAGCAGCTGCTTGAGAGAGCAATGCTTGCTATTAGGGAAATAAGAAAAAGATGAATGTGAACATGATAAGGCAGGTGCTGAGGGGGTGGGAAGGGTAAAAGCTGAACATTTGAGCTGAGAGCTGAAAGTGACATTGGAGTAGGAACCTGGGTGATGGGAAAAGCTGACAGTGTTAGGAAAACAGAAAGGATGATGTGGCTGGGTAGAGGGGTAGGAAGCAGGTGAGAAGAAGGTGTCAAAATCTGAGAGATGGGCAGGGCTGGGTGGTGGCAGACCTTGCAGGCCATGATAACCTCTCTGAAGACTATTTCACAGGGGACATGAATGAGGATTATGAAAGGCATCTGACATCCTTTGGTTATGGTGAGGCTTAGGCACTAGAAGGGAAGCAGAAAGTATCACTGACTTATGTCTGCCTCTGGCCATCTCTTCCCCTGGCTAGTTTCCTCACCTGTAAAACAGAAGGGTTGATAGATTCCATTTATGTCACTCACAGGGATATAATGGGGATTAATTACCATACTGTCTATAATATACTTGGAGCTCTTTAGAGAAAGGCACTATATTCCATGAAAGCAAAGCCTTCTTCTAATTGTGTATTTATTGATTAAGTGACAATCATAGACAATGCTTATGGGAAAAATTGCTATCTCTCTGCTGTTCACAAACAAATCCCATGCGTATAGATACAGAGCATATTTAAACTTACATATAAGAGCACTGAAGTGGTCATTAACAAGCCTTTTTAGCATCTAATCAGACATTATTAATTAAATTAAAAGCTATGTTAATTAGCATTCAATAGACCAGAATTTAGTTTCAGTAGCACAGATAGTTAAATTAAGGATTGGGGGTGCCCTTTTCTATTCATAATAGAATAGAGGGTTGACTCTCAGAAGAATTTTATCTTGGGAGAATATATTGAGATGCAGTATTTCAAGCAAGCTAATGTCTCTATAGATGGAAACCACATCCTCAGCTCCTCCCCTAAGCTTTAGAAATATGTATTTCAAATTTAGATATATTTGATTAGTGAACAGAAAGCTTTTGTACCAGAACTAATTTCAGTAGAATTCCAAAGATTCTTACAGGAAGGTATGAATTTCACTTTATTATCTAATCCTGTAATACTTTTATCTACTCTGACTCTTGAGGAACATAGCCGGGCTTGTTCTTAACATGCAGAATATGCCGGTCTTTGACCTTATATTGGCCTGTGTTCAGAATCTCAGCATGTGTTGACATTCAGATATGGAAACAAGCATTGTTGAATTTTGTTTGTTTGTGCTTTGCTGAAGAGCTAAAATGAATAGAGAGAGAGAGAGAGAGAGTGTGTGTGTTTTAATAACACCCACTTTAGTTTTGATATTTGCATCTGGCAATATGGTGTTTTAGAGGGAGAATGCCACTGTGGGGACCTCAGCTGAGACTGTTAGTCCAAATGGGTCAGCTTTAGAAATTTATGGTTCAATGAATATATTAAGTGAGGGGAGTATACTTTTAGATGGTAACAAATGGCTTGTCCTTATATTAATCCTATAAAATACAGTGAAGATCATACTAAATTTTCTTTGTTTGCAACAAATAAACCTGTTAAAGGATAAACTCAGTATCAAGGTTCTGCAAGTATCCTAAGTAGCTATTTATACACTTCACTAATCTTTGTAATTGGCTTGTCTTTTACTGCCATTAATTAGATGATGTAGTATTCCATTAATAAGAGTGACACACCTCAGCATTTTTACCTTTAATTATAGACTTCATGAGACACTTAGGCTATTGACAAAATGGCCTAAACATTGCCTGATGCACACATATCCTTTTTATTCTCTTTCAGCACCCTTACCCTTCTGAAGAACAGAAAAAGCAGTTGGCACAAGACACGGGACTCACCATCCTTCAAGTGAACAATTGGTAAGTAATTTGACTTTGTGTTTACACACAATCTGTTTCCCCCTCTGGCAACCTGCAGCTCATGTTTTGCATGAAGAAGACACACCCAGTTGCCACTGCTTTCCCTGGTGGCTTGTTGATCCAAAAGTGAAAACAAACTGTTGACTGATATGTGAGAACATTTGCTAGTATGGGAAATAAAACATTGTATTGCCTTCTACCTCCTTTATAAGTTGACAATTTATGCGTAGTATAAGTATGTGTGTAATTCACATTCACTATGGCTCTGTAAATGTCTCTCTATGGGTTTTTTTCCCCCTTCAGGGTAATCGATAGAGTGGTATCATCCTATTTTCTACAGAACAAGAAAATCCACCATCACATATCAGTCAGATTTAAATTCATTGAATAACTAAATTTAGTTAGATTTTGTTAGGGCTATGCATTCAAGGATAGTCTCTCCTTTACTCTTATCTCTGGAATACTGAAAGGAAGAAATTATTAATGTTTCTCTTTGAGGCTATTCCAAACCTGAGGTATCTGAGGGCTGTGCAATACTGTTTCTAAAGAAAGTGTAAATTCCTGATTTGGGGCGAAGCTGAGATTATGTACCAAGTACCAGCCAACAATATTCTGACTTAATGTACAGCAGTGTGGCAACGAGGCTTTGAGAAAGTATGATTTATTACCCTTTGTGAATGTGCTGAAAGCCAGGTTTCATATAATCACCCAGGGCTAGTGTCATATTTGAAGGGTATCGAAATCCAATATCCTCTAAAAGTAAGTGTATCTAATTAATTGTCCTAATATTTTTAGATTAGTGTTTATGATGGGGAAACCTTATCCTCTTTGAAGTAAAATCCAGAAAAGGCCCAAAGCCTGGGTTGGGGAAGGGGAGAACTAGGAATGCTAGTTTGCAGACAGAAGTATTTCTTTCTGTTCAATAAGTGTCAAAGATTAATATTACAGAATCTCTGATTACATGGCCTAATCCATTTTGGTGAATAAATTTGTTCTTGATGTCTATTGCACCTACATTAACAGACCCTTCTCTGTTAGAGAGCCTGGGAGCCTTTGGGAGAGATTTCAGATATATTAAACCCCATTACAGAAAATGTAATTTCTGTCAATATAATCCCATGTATTCTTCAATTTAGTATTTTAGAGATAACAAGCTACTTACAATATATTTGCCTTTGGAGGATTAATTTACAAAGTGCACTATCTGCAAGACACAGACAGACTCACATAAGCATTGCTTGTAAGGGTTATCAATTTCTATGACCTTACTGCAGCCTTGAGAGATCAATTTTTGCAGCCCTTTTCATCAGGGGATGGTAAACCAAGCAAAGGCATACTACATCTAAATGTGTTACTAGGAGTTGTGTGGCTGCTGAGGTTTTTGTTTGCCTATTTTTACCTGCTACTGTTTCTTAATTTTCAAGGCTGTTAATACTGCATATTGGAATTTTCAAATGGTTCTGGACGATATTATAGGAAAGACCATCAGTTTTGCATGCACATCTAAATTCATATATTTTAAAACTTAAAACTGATGTTGAGGCAGTTTTAATACAGTGGAGGCTGCACAAATGTCACATTTCCCTGGGAAGTGTTCCTGTTGGCAGACAAAGGAGTGGCAGGACAAGCTCTCTAGTTAAGAAACCCAAAAGCGCTATCACTCGGGGGATCTTTCGTGTGAGCCATCTCTCTTCCTCTGCAGGGTTGCTAGCAAACTCCACTCATAAACACAGTTACCAGAGAACAAATCCCAATACAAGTTGCTTACTATGGGTGGATAACCTTATTATGGGATATTTCCTGTGAATGCAGGAAGAGGAAGGCATTCTTGTGACTTCAAGCAATATATATACACACAATTTTCTAGATTCTATACACAATCTCTGCCAGAGAGCAACCTTCCTAATCAGTCAATGATCACAATTCGACTTTTGTTCTGTAACTAGAAGAGAGAGAAAGGATGTTAAAAAAGTTTTAATTCATACTCTAAAATAATCCTTAAAGTATATGCAGACTTTACCCTAAACTTCACACTGCTATTCCATTTTGTACAGATATATAACTTAAAAATAGCTTCTACTTAGTTATTTGGGACATAAACACAATTCTGTGCTTAACTGCCACTTTGTGCAGTGTGTGGGTTCTCACTACATGGAGTTAGAAGTGGCTTTTGTTTACACCTCAGTGCTTTGCATTTGACAATTGTTTCAACACTCAACAACTTTGTTTGCTACAGAAAATGTCCCTCCAGTAACTAAAAGTTGTAAGAGAGACTGTTTTTCTTCAGTTTGACAAATAATGACAATACTATGTTTGATTTGAACTATTATTATTATTATTTGTTTTTGAGACGGAGTCTCGCTCTGTCGCCAAGCTGGAGTGCAGTGGCGCCATCTCAGCTCACTGCAACCTCCGCCTCCTGGGTTCAAGCAATTCTCCTGCCTCAGCCTCCCAAGTAGCCTCCCATAGCTCCACTATGAGTGGAGTTTGCTAGCAACAGGTACACGCCACCACACCTAGCTAATTTTTTTTTTTTTTTGTATTTTTAGTAGAGACAGGTTTTACCATGTTGGCCAGCATGGTCTTGATCTCTTGACCTCATGATCTGCCCACTTCAGCCTCCCAAAGTGCTAGGATTACAGATGTGAGCCACCACGCCTGGCCCTTTGATTTGAATTTTTAATGGTTTATTAACTTTTATGGAAACTTCTTCCTGTTTTAGTTTTAGTTTTTGTTTTTGAGACTGAGTCCTGCTCTGTTGCCCATGCTGGAGTGCAGTGGTATGAACGTGGCTCAATGCAAACTCCCAACTCCTGGCTCAAGTGATTTTTCTGCCTCAGCCTCCCTAGTAGTTGAGAATACAGGCATGCGCCACCGTGCCCCGTTAATTTTTGTTTGTTTTGTTTTGTTTTGTAGAGGCGAGGGTTTTGCTATGTTGCCCAGGCTGGTCTCTAACTTGAGGGCTCAAGAGATCCACCCACATCAGCCTCCCAAAGTGCTGGGATTACAGGCGTGAGCTGCTGCACCCAGCTTACAAACACTTTTTGTAAAAAATGTTTTTAATCTTATCTATACTGAGTATCAGTCCAAGTTATTTCCAGCTAAGAATAATAATTTTGAAAATGTCATCATTAGTATTTCTGCATTTCCCTTTCATCTATGTATCCACAACTTTTAAACATCTGTGTCTTCCTTCTTGGATTTCTTAAAACTTGTTAACACACATGTACATTTTTGTATGAACTATGAGTCACTGTTGAAATGCAATTCAATAAATCGCTGAAGGGCAGGTTGAGTGTAGATCAGTCATAATTACTGGCAGCAACATAATGTATCAAAATATATAATATGTAAGTGAAAAATACAAACTCACATCTAGTTGTTAGAGTGTCATAGAAACCCTGGCTGATGCAGTTTTAAGTTAGGCTTTGACTGAAAAATAGACAAGAAGTTTGCTACATTTTTTTTTTTTTTTTTTTTTTTTTGAGACGGAGTTTTGCTCGTTACCCAGGCTGGAGTGCAATGGCGCGATCTCGGCTCACCGCAACCTCCGCCTCTCGGGTTCAGGCAATTCTCCTGCCTCAGCCTCCTGAGTAGCTGGGATTACAGGCACGCGCCACCATGCCCAGCTAATTTTTTGTATTTTTAGTAGAGACGGGGGTTTCAACATGTTGAGCAGGATGGTCTCGATCTCTTGACCTCGTGATCCGCCCGCCTCGGCCTCCCAAAGTGCTGGGATTACAGGCATGAGCCACCGCGCCCGGCCGAAGTTTGCTACATTTTAATTGTTCCTTCACTTCATCATTGAACTAATTTTACATTTCTCGAATTGATATAGTGATATATACTACCTGCCTCAAGTGGCTAAGGCTTAAAGTACATGGGATTTAAGGAGAGAAAGGCAAAGAGAGTGCTTAAAAGTAAAACAGTAAGACTGATGCGATTAATTAAGAGAAAATTTGGAATGAAAGGAAGTCTCGTTATAACTGTTAGTTTGGTCCAATTGTCAGAATAAAAATGGAAAGAAAGAATCTTAAAATGGTTGGCATCAGTACTTATAGCATTTGGGCCCTAGGATGGAATGTGATATTTATTAGATGTGACAATGTAGGCTAAGTCTATGCCAATAATTTTTTGAGAATTGAGGCAATTATGCAAAAATATTTGAGTAAAATATTTTTACATAAATTAAGTATTTGATGTAACTGCATGTTTTTTAAATATCAGCTTCCATAACTAGTTGCCTAAATATTTCAGTCTAGTATGTTGTGATAGACTTAGATTTAAGAGTGTAATCATTTTTGAAACATAATACGCACCATAGATTTATATATTCTTCCTTCTTTGGTCCCTTGCTCCCAATTATAATTTTATCCAAAAATCATAAATAATACCATTAGGGGCTTTTGTCTTTTTGCTTTTTTATTGTTGTGGTTATATCACAAATGCTTGTGTTATATCAGCAGTGCAAACATTATCAATATGCTGAATGTTTTAGTAATTTAAGTAGAAATATCTTAAATTTTGAGATTACATGGTTATTTAGACCTTTAAGTATTTAAGTAGAACTTTACAGGAAAAAAAAAAAAAAAAATACACATACACAATCAATACTTGGTTGTTTTTCTCCTGAAGAGACCAACTTAAATTTTTTATATTGAAAGTGTGCATATAGAATGGTCAGATAAAAAGTCCCTTGTACATGATCATACCAATGTTGCAGACCTGGGAATTCCCTGTGATGAAAATTTATCTCTGGAGATTGTGTCATACTTACTGGATGCCTTAGTCGCCTCCTGCCTCAGCAGAGTTTTAGCCCAGAGTGTATTGAATAAGTTTTACAGTTTCTTTGTTTACTACTTCTCTTCCAAACACTTTCCCATTAAGGCCTGATATTAAATGATTATCCCTTTATGCTCTGAAAAGGAAATATGGGTTTTAAGTGCAAAATATATAGTGTATATGAAATACAGTATTTATATATAGAGAAAAATCATTCTCCATCAATAGGGTATATAAAATTCCAGGTTGCATCCTAGCAGCCAAGATGATACTGTTCAGAACTATCGTAATCTACATTTCTTAGATTTAGTGCTCATACCAGATTTTCCTAGTTACTTCATTTATTGCTTTCAAAACTGCAAAGCATTCAGGCATCACTTCCCATTTATTACTAGTGGGAAAAAAGTATGTTATCCTTAGAGATTTATGCCAGTGGCAAGTAAAAATGTAAACTTACTTTTTAAAAATAAGATCTCCTTTATTATAATAAACAGATTCAACTGTTAAAGGTCAAGTTTCTTTCTGAGTTATGGTAATAATGTAGCAAATACTTTCATAAGTAATCAAAGATTCTATAAATATAGGTACCTGTTTAGATGTAAATGTTAAAACATTCACAAATTATCCTTTCAACTTCTGTGATCTAAAAATCAATGGGGGTCATAGGGCTTCATAGAATTGTTCTGCTTTTTCCTCCAACATAATTTAATAATACATTTTACAGATGTTGTTTAAATATTAGACACAGATTGTTTTGTCAATAAAGCTAAACAGAGGCATGACACAAAAGCAAGGAAAACAGATGTAAAAAAAGAAAAAAACAGTGCACGATGCAAGAAGCTCTGGGTCACTTGTTTGCTATTCAACTACAAAATGCAAGTGTGGGCTGTATGGTGATTTTCCTTGCCTAGGAATCACCTAGGGATGGAACAGCTTCACACACAAAAAGTAATTGTATTAAGCAGGTGGTTTAACTTTTTCCCTTGAGAATTGAAGTGTAAACTACATTTAAAGTAGACTTCCCAATTGATCAATGGAGTAACAGGTGCAGTATTTTAAAAAGAAGAAGGAGAAATATAAATGGAAGAACTCCCCAGAACATTTCAGAATGGGTTGTTGTTCTTCAAGCCTTGGTTAATTGCTATGCTTTTCACCTTGAGTGTCAATTCTAATAATATTACCTTTACAGACACTTACTCTGGGCTTAGATTATAGCAATCAGTAATACTCACTACATAAAATACTGTCTAGTTGCTCATAAGAAAATATTGAAATCAGTCAAAAATTGTTTAGCTTGCATATTGCCTGAGACAGAGCTGGCGGGGTGCCAGACAGGCAGGGTATTATTAAGAAAGCTGAGCAAATAGCTCGCAGGGAAAAGAGCTGTGAATTTAGAAACCTTCAGGTATTGTCATGTCAGAGAGTCTTAGGAGTTCAACAGAGACACTGATTTTTTTTTTCTGCTGATTTAAAAAATTTTCAACAAACAGTCTTCTTTGAAAATGACTCTGCAGTCTGTTAAATATACTTTGTTTTAAGTTTTACACCATAAGTTTACTCAGAGCTTTTTCCCACTGTGTAAAATCACATCGTTAATACTGTTACACATAGAAGCTCCTTATGAAAGGGTACACGTCGGCCCACTGTGCAGGCTGGAAAAACCCTGTCCCTTCTACCATGGGGCCTTAAGTCTAGGTGAGAAAAGAAACGAAGATCTGGGATGTAGGAAGGGTGGATTTGAAAGTCCAAATACAGTTTTGTGTAATCACTGTTTTTCCTCCAGCCAGCATTCAAAGGCAGTTTGCAAAGCTCCTCAGGAGGACAAGACGCTAGCTGGAAGCTGCCAGCCAGCTGGTACAACCTGAGGAAGTATGTCAGGGCCCCGTAGGATTGGGGTTCAAGTGAGGCTCAGCGCTGAGTGAGTGGAGAGACTGATTTACCCAGCAGGGACCTAATGTTCCTGAATATCTATGATTCCTTTCAAGGCAATGAAGCCAGTGGCTTGGTGGTTGACTTTCAACATGGTATGTAGGTCAGCACAACTTGTTGCAAATCTTAATTAAACCAGACTTGTTGTTTTCGGTGTGTCTGAAAGTATCTGGTCAGAGAAATGCAAACAAGAGGCTGTGTGTTAGGCAACCCGATGGAGCAGGACTTGACTCCCACTTTCCTGGAGAGAGCATGGGGATGAGGGGCTGAGAGACGCCATGGTCAAGGGGAAAGAGTTTGGTTACACCCCATCCACAGGTGGCTAAGGAACAAATCCTTCTGTAAGCCTCATGACAACATAAAATTTACACAGGGTGAGAATGCAAAGGGGAAATGCAGGGAAAGGTCACTGCAATCAAAACATTTTATCCCTCATCCCCACTCCTTAGATGTGGGTGACAGTGTCCTCTGGTTTGAAATGGACAGGTAGGACTAATTAGTGAGGACTCAAAGGAGTCTTCCAGCTCTAATAGTCTATACTGTGTAATAATGTGAATCAAAGAGAAATCAAGTGAGTGTTCTGAAACTCTCGTTCCAGCTTTATCCTAGGAATGGGGAAGAAAAAAAAAGCACTTTGATAAAGAGACAAACGAGAAATTAATTAAGAAGTTGTAACTTTTCCTCATCTTAAATAAGCAAATCAAACACTGTACAATAAAAACTAGATGAAATTAAACATTATCACAAGACATGAAAAAGATGTGTGCTGTCATTTTAGGATTCATAATAAAGATAAATCAGTTGTTTTTAGCAGTGTGCTATGAGTCTATGAAGGGCATGACAGATAATAGGCTTGAAATTTCTGAAGTTATTGTACAGCAAAATTTGTTTTTTCCTCAGGCATTCAATCTTTTTCTCCAGTAATTCTGTACATGACAAACTTTTTAGTGGATGCATTAATAATCTATAAGTAATGGGTTGTCAGGTGTCAGTTAGATAAGATTAAAAGACTGTTTAAGCATTATCTGTTTGCTTCTTTGCATGAGTTTTATGGGTCAGGAGAAATCACTTTTTGAATTGTGGTTGTGTGTATCTCTCTCTCTCTCTCTCTCTCTCTCTCTCTCTCTCTCTCTCTCTCTCCCCCCCCATCCCTCTTCCTCTCCCTCTTTCATTGGGCTCCACTCCAAGTATACAAGTATACGTGGAAGAACCCTATTACATTACATAAATCCTGCGTGTAAGAGCAGATTTGAAACTCACACTATGTGAATCAAGGGGACAAATGTCTCAGCTGTCCTCTGTAAATGTATTTTAGTTTTTAAAATGTTACTCTTTGTCTTCTCAAAGGAAGCTCTGTAAGGGGAAACAGACTCGGCTAAGAGGGGCATTGAAGCCTTAGACATGAGTAGTTTCCTAGCAAGTCAGGTTTAGGTCTATTCTTGTCAAATCTGTCTTAAGTGTGTTTACATACAGTTTGCCTTTCTGGTATTTTCTGCTTGCACGGACCTGATCTCCACCTATTTTGTGTCAACAGTTGCTGAGGCTGGTGTTGGGTGATTAACCGTTAAGCACGGAAGCACAGTACCCAGAGAGACCCTCTCTCTCCTCTCACTTACATCATCATCTTGCTTCAGGCTGTGCCTACAGAAAATAAACAGCATTTTTGAGTGGTTAAAACGTCAGCCTGAGATATTAAAAAATGGGGCAAATGTTGCCTCCTGGTTGAATAAAACAGTTTTCTTGAAAAATGGAGTGGAGCCAGAGGCTCGGGGGAAGGAAGTGTTTCCGAGGGCAAACGTTGGTCTCAGATCCGGTCTGCATTGCTCCAGTGTTTGAACGTGGAGGAGCTTTGTGTAGACGCTGAGAGTTATGTTCTGCTTCGTTTTTGATTTTCAAGGGGAAAGAGGACATTTAGAAAGAAAACCGTCCAACAACATGGATGCTTGTAACTTTGGCAAATATAGGCTGTCCCTTTCAATGCCCTTATAATTATTAATATTTTCCTGTCTACTTTATTTCCATTCTTGCAATGCCCTTAGCCTGGTCCCTTAATATGGAAAATAATTAACTCTATCGTGCTTCTGACACTTGAACAATAACAAATAAACAAAAAATATTAATCTGTTCCAGCATCCTTGAGAGGTCTCTTTTCCTTTTTACCTAACTAACTAATGCCTCACAAGATGAGATCCTATGGTTGAAGAAGGGAAAAAGTATCTCCTTTTTCAAACATATTAACTCTTCCAGGTCCATGGGAGGTGAGTGGAGCTAAATGTAATTTAGCTCAGAAATAAATTTCCTGTCCTTGCTGAGATCTGGCTTAATATTGATAAAGTCACTTTTTTTTCCCCAAAAACAGTATATTGCCTACAGACAGAAGTTAATGCACCATATAATTATACACATGCACATGCGCATTTAAGCTTTCGGTATTTTTATTCTAGGATGCTAAATCAAATGCACACCAGTAGTCTTGAGGTTTGTTGTCTGGTTGAAGGGTTTTGTTGGCCTATATCACTAGGTTATCTGTCGTGGGTGACTTTATTTGATCCCTAGTTTGGGTCACCATTCATATGTACTTGGAAAGGGCCGGGGAGGGGGCGGGGGATGTTGAAAAAGCTTATGGAAGGAATTGAACATGTACAAGAAGATGTAGGACCCCAGCTCCCTGGCTTGTCACCTGACAATACTGTTTATAGAAAGGAAAGTACAGTAGGTTATGGTAGAGATTTCTATCTTCAGGACTTGTGGGGGTTGGGCGCTGCGAGGGAGTGGGCGGGAGAAGCAGCATGTCACAATCGTTTTGACTGAATATAATATTAAAAAAGCATATCGAGAATTAAATTTTGTTTTTAGTCATGCTATTTCTTTTGAAAGTATAAATAACAAAGGAATATGAGATTTTTGGCTTATCAAAAGGAAGCATGGATTACAATTTTAGAAACCCTGTGCTACGGAACCATAGAGCAAAAATTCTGGGAGGGAATTTAGGCATCATATGATATATGAGGCTCAGAGCTAATTAAAGACAGGGCTACGACTGATTCCCAGTTCAGTGCTTCTTCCAATCCACTAGAATGTACTTATTTTTAACAGCTTTTTTGAGATATAATTCATATTATATGGTTGTACAATTCAACCATTTAATTCAGTGGTTTTAGTATGTTCACAGAGTTGTGTAACCATCCCCATAGTCAATTTGAAAATATTTTCACCACCTGAAAAAGAAGCCTTGTACCCTTTAGCTATTACCCCAATTATACTTCCGTCTCTCTCTCCAACAGCTCCTGACAACCACTAATCTACTTTCTGTCTCTATATTTGCCTATTCTAGACATTTCACCATGTGATCACAGAATATGTGGTCTTTTGTGACTGGCTTTTTTCACTAAGCATGATGTTTGCAAGGGTTATCCTTGTTGTAGCATGTATTATCAGTACTTCATTCTCTTTCACAGCTGAGCAATGTTCCATTGTATGGATATAAGGCATTTTTTTAACCTATTTATCAGTGGATGGGGATTTGATATTCACCTTTTGCCATTATAAGCATTCATATACAAGTTTTGATACCATTTTGTATCTCTGAGAATGACAATATTGCAACAGACACCTGTCTTAGGGTCGTATAATTTGCAAAGCACTTTTCATTTGATCATCCCAATTTCAGCACCTAAATACTGCTAAGATCTCAGAGCCAGTGAGTGGCAGTTTTCCCACTCAGTTCTCATATTCTTCTCACTACTCACTGCTCTCACTTTCCCTGCCCCTGGCTAGTGTTTTACCGTGATAATTATGAGTGATGTTTAAAGAAAAGGATAGTCACACTGAAATCCAACAACTCAGAAGTAAAATGCACAAAGTTCCCCAAAATGACTTAGATGACCATAAGCATTTTCAAAGTTTGACAAGTTCCAAGATGTCATTTTGCTAATGTTATTGTCTTCATTTGAGAGAATTTTTCCTTTAAGTGTGTTTCCATTTGTATTTTAAAGGTCTACAGGTTACATATCGACATATATTATTACATAGAGCTTAGGTTTCAAACTTTACTCATTAAAACAGAGGTCACAGTGAACACTCCAAGGAATAGATGCAAGCCTCCATTCAAGTCAAATCATCTTCATTGTGCCATTCTATAGCCTAATTTCATAACCAGATGGAATTAGAAATCAAGCTAAATTTTGAGATAGTCTCTCTTGGCATGAGCAGGGACTCCAGGTCTGGAGGTTTATGGTTGCTGAAGACTTGGAGAGCTGAGGTAACTACAGGCAAGATCCCAGAGAAAGAAAGGAGCTCAAAGGTACTCCAATATGGAGCTAAGATTCTTTAATACCTGATTAGGGCCAGGCGCAGTGGCTTATGCCTGTAATCTCAGCCCTTTGGGAGGCCGAGGAGGGCACATCACCTGAGGTCAGGAGTTCAAGACCAGCCTGGCCAACATGACGAAACCCTGTCTCTACTAAAAATACAAAAATTAGATGGGTGTGTTGGTGGGTGCCTATAATCCCAGCTACTAGGGAGGCTGAGGCAGGAGAATTACTTGAACCCAGGAGGCAGAGCTTGCAGTGAGCTGAAATTGCACCACTGTACTCCAGCCTGGGTGAAACAGGGAGAGACTCTGTCTAAAAAAAAAAAAAAAAAAAAACCTGATGTATACAGGAGGTGGTCACCATTCTAACACAAGTGGGTTTTTAATTATTTTGGGGAAACTTTCTTTGGAAAATAAAGCATATTTGATCATTAAGGTGACCATGCATCCCACTTGCCTGGGACACTCATGGTTTATGCCTGTTGCCCAGCATAATTATTAATAGTGCTTCTTCACTCTCAAATGTGTCCCAGTTTAGATGACAAATTATCTGCTCATCCAATTTATAATGGAGATTGGCAGAAAACTAGAATTTGCTTTAAATAGATACATTTATTCAGTAATGTGTAAGAGATGTTTAGTTAGATTCAATTTTACTGACTTTTTTACTGACTTTTTGTGAATATGGAAAAATTGGAATTTAAATGAAAAATGGTTAGCCATTAAACTAAAGAGAGACATTTCTATTCTTTGAAAATATTATTATAGCTTTTTTATTAGTAGAAGAAGTTTTACAATATTATCCTAGATCATTTTAAATCTATATTCTTTAAGCAAACCACGATTTTTTTAGCTCCGTAAGGTTATATAAACTCAAATTTGGCAAATTGTCTGTCACATTTAAGTAAATATTTTATATTTACTTAAATATAAATATAAATCCTGTCTCACTCTGTTGCCCAGGCTGGAGTGCAGTGGCGTGATCATGATTCACTGCAGCCTCCACCTCCTGGACTCAAGTAATCCTCCCACTTCAGCTTCCCTAGTAGCTGGGACTACAGGTGTGCACCACCATGGCCAGCTAATTTTTGTATTTTTTGTAGAGACAGGGTTTCACCATGTTGCCCATGCTGATCTCAAACTCCTGCACTCAAGTGATCCTCCTGCCTCGGCCTCCCAAATTGCTGGGATTATAGGCATGAGCCACTGCTCCCTGCAATCACATTTTTTTTAGAGTAAAGAAATCATTTCAAAATTTGCTTTCAAGGAAAATTTTCTGTAATAGATACCAAGTGATGAATTATTTGAAATTTACTTCAATGTCTAAAGTCCAAAATAATATATGAGTTTCATTATTACTTTGCATCATCATTGTCAACTAGTGATTGATTCATTTCACAAGCTGCTTTAAAGGGAATTTTAGTGGCTGGGTGCAGTGTCTCACGCCCAGCACTTTGGGAGGCCGAGGAGGTTGGATGGCTTGACCTCAGGAGTTCAAGATCAGCCTAGGCAATACAGTGAAACCGTGTCTCTACAAAAAATGCAAAAACAAAACAAAATGACAAAAACTAGTCAGGCATGGTGATGCGCAACTGTAGTCCTTGGGAGGCTGAGGTGAGAGGATAACTTGAGCCAGGGAGGTGGAGGTAGACAAGCTGTGATAGCACCACTACACTCCAGCCTGGGCAACAGAGCGAGGGCCTGTCTCAAAAAAAAGAAAGAAAGAAAGAAAAGGAAAAAGAAAAGAAAATTGTATATGTAATTAATTTCCTCAACTGTGTTGGACAACTTCAGTTCTTCCTAGAGTAATTTGGCAAATACCCCAACGCTGTTAGAGAAGGAAGATGTCTCATGTAGCTGATTGATGGACTTCTTGTGATTTGAGCAAATTTCAATATTACGTTTCTCGAGTGGGTGGAGAGGAGAGGTTGTGCTCCCTTTCCTCTCCTGTTCATTCGCCTCCTGCTGCTGTTCTCCACCTCCCCCACACTCAGACTCACAGATGATGTATTGCAGTCTTGGAACTGTTGGATCCTGGAGGAGGTTAAGAAACTGGAAAAAGGTGCCAAAAACATGATTTCATAAGGTTTGACTTGAGAATGAGTCAACTTTCTTGAACGTCTTAAAATCATGTTTCATGAAATTTTATTTCACAAAGAAAGGGAGTGTAGAAGGCCTGGACCCTGAAAACCACCAGTTATGGATCATTAAATCCACAAAGTAAATGTAAATCTAAAATAAAGAATTCCATCAAATCTTGGAGTAGATTTTTTTTTTTTTTGATTTCAAAGAACAGAGAGTTACTTGAGAGATAACTAGAACTCTTTCCCTGAGGGTTTGTTTATAAAACATGCCTTAAAAGTTATTAAGGGATACTGACTTTAAAAAAAGTAGTAGATACAACTTTATTTAAATGACTATGATATAGATGAAAGAAATGCTATGGCAAGGAATTTAATGGAATAGAAAAATAACAAAATACTGGGATTTGACAACTACCTTCCAATGACAAATTTTATATTTGAAGATGTTTCATGAGACTTAAATTCTAAAATTTGAAAATATTTATAGAAATCACCAAAAATGAATTATATATCAATTATCATCTGTGCATGTTTATTTTCTCTTGAATAAAGAAAGGTATATGCAGAAATCTTACACTTAAGAATACAGTGTTAACTTTTATTACTATGTATATAGATATGCCTAAGTATAGCTAAATATTAATAAAAGATAATTATAATCAGCACTTCCTTTAATGGCTAGCATAGGTATAGAAAACATTGCCACTAATCGATCTAACTAATTAATGAAATATTTTCTTAATAGTTGATCACTTTAGCTTCTTAAGTATACGAAGATGTTGTAAAATGATATTTCTCTGTGCCTAGGTAGGAACCTTCTGAAGTAATCCTATGTCCATCACTATCCTGCTGACAATTCACTTATGCCTAGTTGGCAAGCAACACTACGGGGGTGAAGCAGAATCATGTCATTGTTAGGAAGCAACACCATTGTGATTTTCTGTGGTTTACTTAGTTGGCTGTGGCATGCTAACATAACCAAATGTGGGCTTCCTTTAATCATCAGGGAGTAAGTAGAGTGGTAAACACTGAGGAAAAGAACTAATTGAGTAAAGGTGAAAATGCCATTTCTGAAAGTGAGCAAGTACTTTATTTTTTCTTTTACTTTTATCAGTATTACAGAGAACCATACAAGGGAGGAAAAGGGCAAAGGTATGTGGAAAATGTTGCCTGTGGAACTAAGAAACTACCTTGTGTTTTGGCTCCTAACAGATGCCCACTATGATCTCCTCACCCCTCCTGGTTCTCACAGAGGGAAACTAAACTTAGTAATTCAGTTTTGGGGGAAGGGACCAGGGAAAGGAGTGGAGGATAAACTACAGGACAAAGGTCACTTTCAAAAAGCTGTTCTGCCAGATCTTGCTTAGAAAACTATTCAGGTATCCAAAGACTGAGAATATAAGGAGATAGATGAAATTAGCTCAATGGAAAAAAAAAAGCCTAATGATAAATAAACATCTCGGGACAAAAAGAAAGAACAAAGCAAAACTTCCTGTATTTCTTTTTTAAACATGAGTCACAGTCACTTCCCATTCTCCACTCTCCTTGTCAGATTTCTATAAAAAATTCAAAATAAAATTCAATTTTTAGGTGATACAGGTCTCAGAGTTTTGGAGATTTTGCTCCCCTGCCAATCTTCCTCTTTCCGTTTTTAGGACTTGAGTCTTAAACAACAAGTAAAAAAGAAATAGATTTCTATTTGGACAAGAAATAAAGCTATAGAGTAAACCCATTATCTTCCTTTCCTTTGTAAAGCTTTTTGTTTTGAGACTGTAGATAGTTTGGTCAGAAAAAGAAATTCTAACTCATAATTCTATGACAAAAAAGGAAACATAAAGATTATTTTCCTAATTCAGTCTTCTACCACCTGCAGGGAGTCCAGTTCTTAAAAAGTACTTCACAAAAGAAGATTGTGTTTTCAATGCAAACTAGATTTTAAGAAACCTTGATGTTTGAATGTAAATGAAAAAGCGAACGACATTTTCTAACCTTAAAGAATACTAAAAGGTTTACTTTTTCAAGAATTTCAATGTACGGCAAATTTGAATTATATGCCATTAAACTAAGGTGTGTAACTATTTTAATGAGTAAGCAAAACTGTCATGTTGCTATATATTTCTGACATTCCATATCTGAGTTTTAAAGCCTATATAATATTAGGATGTTAATTGTAAAATTGCAAAAGTTTCCTCTCACATCTTTAAATTAATATACTTTATAAAAGAGACCTTATCAATATGGAAAATTCTAAGATTGTGTGCATTTCATAGATATGTATTTGTATTTTATCTATTTTGTGGCTGTTGGAGAATGTATTTTTTTATTGTATATTCAAATGGAATTTTGTCATTCTCTTTTATATTTCTCTTCAAAAACGCTATTCTTTCTATGTTCAATCTCTAATATATACTTATATGCTCATACATAAATGTAGATATATATTTGAACACAGACACACACATACATAAGCTTAGGATAACTATTTTACTCATGCCTCTTAAAATGACAGGATTTTAAAAAGGGACTATGTTCATTTAAGTTCACATCATATGTAAGGTTCTTTTTTTGGTTCGTTGTTTAGAGAATTCTTGATAATTTCGACTCTTCCACAATGAAAAGTAAAGCATTCTGTCACAAAAGCAGGGAGGATGAGATACAAGGTCAAAGGGCATTTTAGAAACAAACAGCTGGACCAGTTTATTTAAACAGATAGAGGGATGGGCGAGCTGACCTCAGTTTGACTTATAGTAGGAGGAGCAAGAATGTCATTTTATTACTTTGCCCAGAAGGAAAATGTTTTTGTATCTGAATTTACCCTGAAGCCATCTAAATATGACTCTGCTGTATGTAGCATAATTCCAAAAGGAGAGGACATATAAAATAGTATGAGACGATGATAAAATACACTAAAGAGAATCAAGTGTGGAGATGGTCTAAGATCAAAAAGGTGATGTTGTTTTAAAAAATAAAATATTTTACTCTTTACCTATTTTCAGATAGATGTCCATCATGACCCCAAATAATAACTTGTTCATATAAAAGTATAGTAATTGCAATTCAGTAGCATTCTAAAAGATTACTACATCCTTATCAACTAAATCTAAAAGATTACTACATCCTATACTAATATTTCATTATATGGAATTTTAAAAAATTGTTTCAAAAGTAAGAAGTTGAAGGTAGACCTACTAAATGTGGTTAGACAGCTCAGAAAAAGTGATCAGGTTTTCTCAGGTTTTCAGTGTTTTTGTTTATGTTTTGTTTTTTAATGAAAGGTTTCCCACTTTGGCATCTACATAGTCTACGGGCAGCTTATTACATCTGTGTTCTTAATAACAACAAATAGTTTTTGCCACCAAAAAAAGAAGCAAATAACATCTAGTACTTGTGGGCACTTGGCTAAGAGGCTGTGGTATTTTTGTATGTATTTGCTTTCTACCTGGGGATCAGAGCAGGCCTGGAATAAATGTCGTTGGTGTTGTCCACTGTAATACTTCAGGAAGACACAGGCAAAGATCAGCCTACTGAGCAGAGTAGCCCAGGTGTTGATGGACTCAAGATCCTAGAAGGACTCACATTCTAAAAGGTACTTTTTAAGAATCACTAATGTTTAACCTAAGGATTAGAGAGAGGGGAGAAACCTACAGGCATAATGGCTATGTTTAACTATTTGACAGGCTATCCTATGGAAGTAATTAGAATTGTTTAAAGTACCTCAAGGAATTGTACTGGTGAAACTATTAGGCTGGTGCAAAATTAATTGCTGTTTTTGCCATTCAAAGTAATGGCAAGACTACAATTACTTTTGCATCAACATAAATATTTTTGATCAAGTAAGGCAGAATCTTCTAACAGCCTTGTTTATAGATGGAGTGGACTCTCAAGTAAGGTGGTGAGTGCTGTATTAGTTCAGCAGAGGTTACCTATGTACTTTTTGGGGAGAGATGTGACTATTAAACAAGGTGACTATTAAAGCCTTTTCCAAACCTGAAGTGTAATTTTAAAAAATGAACTCATGAGTTTAATAGTCATAGAGTCAAATCTGAGTTGATTCTTATGAATTAGTCTATGGGAGTCTGAATATGTGAGTATGATGGAGACAAGCTTTGGAATATAGATAAATTAAGTCACTATAACCTCTCTCTTTTTGAATGCCTTATCGTCTTTATACACAAACAGTGCAGCCATCAAAATTTTTAACTTACAAAATGTTCACAGTCATGCTTATTCCTTGACTAAGGAATTGCTGCCAGTGGTATTTGGCTCAAAACCAGCTAATTTTTATATATTTATTTAGTCTGGATATTCTAGATGAGTGGCACAGTAGTGGCAGTGCTCTGGTCACCACACCAGAAAGGAGGGTGCTTGCTACCACTGACAGCTGTGTGTCATTTAGCAAATTATTAACATCTCTTTGGTAACATGTGACCTCAAAAAAGTGACTTAATTTCTCTGAGCCCAGGCTTCTCATCTGTTAAAAATGGCTCTTCCTATTTTTAGATAAGTAGTATAAGCCATATCCATAAAGATTATGTTTTTAAAAAGTCTGTAAAAAGAAAGTTAATAGACAGAATTCCTTCCCTCTAAGAGTCTGTAGATTATGAACAGTACCATAGATAAAGAGATGTTTTTGCTCTCTTACCTACATTAGTTACTATGAAAATTACTTTTGGTATGTGTAGAATATTAATATTAAATAATTTTCTAATTGGTCATGCAGTGAAGGCAGCTAATGAAAAAGCAGATTTTTTTTCATTTTAATTGGTTATTTCACATGGTGTTTGTGCTACACCTGTGCTTATAATGAGAATGGAGAATTAATCTAACCTTCTGCTCACATGATTCCAATTTTCATGGTTTATACAAGATAATGATAACCTGATTTGCAACACAATTTGTTGTAGATCTGTCTTTTAAATATTTTTATTAGCAGTTCAGGGACTTCATATACAAGAGCTGATATAATATGTATTGCCAACAAGAGTTAGCACCAACAGTATACCTTTTAGTTAGATTCCAGTTTCATTATTTGTTTTAATTACTTCTCAGATAATGAAAGAACATACAAATACAGGATATTGAGAATCTTAAAATGTTATGAAGTACTATGCATTTTTGTTTTGAAAACCTGTCCCTGTCTGTTTAATGGTTTGGTTTTTAGGAACTGTTTTCCTTTCTGAAGTGGGCAGACTTACAAACTAGAATTCACACTGGACTGTGGATCTTTTAATTATTAATAGAGCCTTATTAATCTTTTCATTGTATTTTTTTACATCCTGATCAGATTTGATCTGAGTGGAAACTAAAAGTAATTTATTATTTCAGAATCTAATATGTCCTCTTCATTTTCTGGATTTGATACTTAATATTATGCAGTACGAATGAATCTTAAGAGAATCTCATGAGTATGACTCTGGAGAGCTTATATTAACTACTTTTTTACATTTCAGTGACTAGTCACTTTGGGAGAGGCTACAAAAATAATTGTACAAAAGTATTAAGACACTTAAAGTAACTTAAGTGCCTTTATAAGTTTATAAATTTTCAGTACTAGCTGGAGAAAGCAAAATCCTGTTAAATTACTGTATAGCTGTGACCTTGTCTTGACCTCAGACTTTACATAAAGAGCCAAAAAAAAAAAAAAAGCCACCCCAAGAAATCTCTACAAGGAATGCATTTCTCTGAAGTCCCAAGCAGTGTGAGTTAGTGGTGATAAACTCCAGACATTCTCTCATTTGATGGTGTGCTGCCATCCCAGTTCATTATCTTAATAGTGGGCATTAAAATAGAGTTAGGTTTGCAAGAGGTAGGGGCG